>NC_045562.1:67586326-68786326 GCF_009819795.1 Aythya fuligula
TCATCTTTCCCATCAAAGCTGGAGAGCAAATATTGTTGGTCATTCATTACAACTATGATTTTGCTAAAACCATTTATCTGAAGTTTTTGTGTATTTTTGTTTGTTTTGTTTGATTTTAAGTCTGTTTCTTGGGTTCTTCTAGGATCTAGCAGCATCTTATTAAGTAAAAAGTTTTATTATGCTGGATCCAGCACCTGACAAAACATTAACATTGTTTTTACACATTTGGGGAGGAGGTGGGAACAGAAGGGAGGGAACAGACCAAGGAGTAGGAAGCACTACAATACTTTCATCTGAAGTGCTAAATCATACAAAGATCCCTCTGATCTCACTGATTATGAATACACAAAAAAATTCAGATTATGAATAAACAAGAAAGTCAGAGATTGTCCTTCACAAAAACACCTGAAGCATTCTTTAGATGCTTAGTTTAGATGTTATTTTCTTTTCTGGCAGCCCTTAATCTTTGGGAAGGAACAGGCTGCAGGCTGTATAAACAATCCTAACTAACTACAGCCCATTCTTTACTAATGTCTTTACTGCAGCTTTTTAAAGTATTTTATACATTGTCATTTGAAACAATTAGACAACAACGTCTGCCTTACCAGATTATCGAGCATTCGCATAAGAGCTTCAAATTCCTGTTCGCCAATCTGCCATTTTGGATGGGATACAGAACCCTCACCTGCTGGAGACTCAGGGGAACGAGACTTGGCTTTATACTTTCCAGGATCTAATAACACTAGGTTGTCAGGTCCACCTGCACTGGCCAGAGTACGTACCTTAAAAACAATACAGTCAACTTTTAGTTTCTTGAGAGGAAGAGAAGGGGAAAAAGAAATCAAACTAGAAAAAAAAAATAGTTAATTTTAAAGCTAAATAAATCAACATACTTGTTTGTACCAAAGTTGCCTTAAGGCTTTCAAAGCACTTCTATTTTTAACAGGCAGCTTATATCAAATCAATGGTTCTAATTCAGTATTGGAATACTGCTGGTTAAGCCACCATTTTGGATGTCCTCATGTAATATAACGATTTCACAAATCACCACATTAGTTTAGATCAATAGTTTAACCAGTAAAGCACAGAACTGTTAATCTGTTCAAAGGTTATACAATCATACTAAAGTTCTTACTTGAATCTCACAGGCAAGCACTAGGTTATGAATATAGTAGAAAGCCTCCTCCACAGTCTCTCCAACGGATACTAAGCCATGGTTTCTGAGAATAAGGACCTAGAGAGGCATTGCAAAGAAGGTTAACAGCAATAATGCAAGTATTTTCAGTGAATTAAATATGGATCCATTTCATCTTGCTCCTGATTAAAGACCATAGCTCCCTTCCCTCCCACACTTGTCTTTAATTCTAGCTGTAACTACTGACCTTGCTTTTCGGTCCCAAGTTTTTCTGAATAACCACCTTTTCTTCATCATCCACTAAAATACCATGGTAGTCATGATAAGCTACGTCCCCTAGAGAAAGTGCTTCAGGTGAAATCGGCAACAGACCACACTTCATTGCAGAAACCTGAGGAATATTAACACAACTAACTTAATTTCTTGCAAGAGGGCAAAAAACCCAAAACTGCAAAAGGTACACATCTGGAATACTATAGATAGACAGATAGCTATATAGAGATAATACATTTCAACATATTGATATGCAAGTATAAGACCACTCTAGATGGCTCCCTAAAGCAAAAGCTTTTATTTACTTATTTTTATTTATTTATTTTACAACTTCCAGATTGGGTACAAAAGTCTCATTGATCTTGGGTCTGACTCAACACAGCTGCTTTTACATGACATGAACAATAAATGTGAAAATACTCAGTGTTAAAAAAAAAATACAATCAATTGCATTTTTGCATCTGTCATTCCTTTCATTCCAGTCAGTGATTTTTGTTTTTCTCCTCAAAAACAAAGGGTCGAGTGACAAACTACAACACACACAGGGAACTCTGCAGCACTACTAAAATTAAGGAACACTGCTAGACTGTTATACCTGACAATTTTAGCAATCTCAGTCTCAAAATGGTTGCATCACTGCTGTTAATCAGTTAAAAATAAATGAAAACGACAACTTTAAAGTATCTGTGACACTTAGTGACCAAATGACTCAAAAAATTTCAAAGAGGCAGAATTGATTTCTAACCAGTTTCTCTCCTATGAGTAATATCTGTTTTAAAAAACATTTGAGTTTATCCATCTGTGCATCTACAACATTTTTAAGGGAATGTTATAACCTACCTGAAGTTGTGCTACCAGAGCTTTTTGTACTCAGATCACATGAAAAAACTGAAATATTCAAGAAAACTTTGATAAATTGTGCTTTACAAAAACAACATGAAGCAGGTTAAAGATCTTATGATGTAGTGTCAAAATACAGGGTCTTTTGTGGTAAAGGACACACAAACACAATATTTGTGCTTTCCAATTACAGAGCTCAATATATTTGTCTGACCATTTGTGTAACAAATGAATAAGGAAAATCTGACTGATTTAGCCACATATTTGAAGACAGGAGTAGAGGCTTCGTGCCCTTCAAAAAGGAAGCAAAACTATGATTAACGGGGACCCACCTATTTTCCAGTTTGGGTGTGTGTGGGGAAACTGATCACAAACAAAACAGCGTGCTTACCGCTGCCCCTGCTGGAGTGTGAATATGAACAATGCATTTAACATCAGGTCGAGCTGCATAAATCGCAGAGTGCAAAGTAAAACCAGCTTGGTTTACTCCCAGGTTAGTGCTCCCACGATCAACTACATCTCCCTGTATATTGATTTTAACCTGGAAGTGAAAGAAAATAGTTTAATAAATCAAAATCATCAAAAATCTGACTTAATTCATCATCTACCACTGATATTCTAAAAGTGTTATTTTAACAGGTGTCAAAACGTGCATGGGAGGGCTGTAGGCAGGTGACTAGGTCCCTGGCTTGAGGTTGAAGTTTGAAATGTTACTACTCTGCACCTGCTTCACCTTACTGCTACCCTTTTTTTTTTTTTTTTTTTTTTTGCCAGAGCAAAAGAATAGTTTGAAAGCTTCCATTTTGATTCAAACCAAGAAGTCAACCACATTAACTCAAGTTGCCTTTAGCAGCAAGTAAAGAAGAAAAAGGCTCACAAAATGCTTCCCATGAGCAAGCAGTTACTGGAGTAGTGTCTTCAGCTGCTACCACTGTCTCAAAAAGACACTTTATCTACACTCTTGACTACTTATATCATTAAATGACAACTGAATTAGGCATCTGACACAGTATCTTCAAATTGTAACAAGCATTTATGTCTGAAACATATGTTGCTTCCCTCAACAAACTTTACCCAGCAGGCAATAGCTTTCAAGGGTACAATGTGGTTAGCTACCCCAGTGAGTTGGCTCCTGTTTACAGCTAGATCAACTGCAGGACACCTGGTGGTGAACATGGGGAAAGAAATCTCCCTTAGATGCCTCAGCTGTACCAAAATCAATCATGTTCAATAAAGCTATTTCACACAGGTAACAAACAAAGTAAGGTACTTGCTGGGATTGAACTTAAACAGCTACAAATACAAATAGCTGAATCTGTTCTGTGTATTTTACAGTTGTGAAAAATAGTAATTGCTTACCAGACTGGAGGCAGTCACTTCACTGTAAAGGAGTCCAAAAGGTACAATGAGGAAGTGTTCCTGCTCAGAATTTACTCTGGCCTAAGGATAAAAGATGAGTAAAAGCTAAGTTATTACAAATAGTTTATTAAAGCATGTGATAAGGCCCAAAACCACAAAAATTCCTTCCAGTTCTTGAATATGGAATGGGTAAGTGTGCCCATAGCATAAGCAATTCAACTTTCACGTATGTCACAACAGATAATCAACATACGGCACACTTAATTAACCCATGTTGAATAGAACCAGATGCCAGAGTCCTTCAGATTGGTGGAAGATTGGTAAATGCTTACATCCTGTGGAAAGGACAACTAGATTGTTCCTGATAAAAGGAATTATGCTGTATGATAAATGCAAAAAAGTTTGTGTTTTTTTTCTAAGAGGAGTAAGTTTCTACTCCAACTGTATTTATATTCTAGTAAAATAGAAGGTATGAAATAGAAGTGAGAAAATTTAAGAATTTGGCCCACAAATCTCAAACACCTTGATTCTGAGTAGGATTTCATCACTGACCTTGGTGCCACGTGAGATATCTGTGAGTTTGTAATACAAAAATAATTCTGACTTCAAAATATTCACAGCTTGGAATGCATCAGTTTCACGACAGTACAATAAGAACTACTGGACAATTTTAGGAACCTCCCAACTTAAAAAAAAAAGATTTCACAATGATTGAAGTCAGAAGGAACTTCTGGAGGTCATTTGGTCCAACCCCCAAGTTTTCCCTTCCCCAACATGCACCTACTTTACGCTCACTCAGGTCTTCTACTACTTGCAACACTAGCTACATATAGTTCCACCAGAGAAAAAAGATTTTTTAAATAAATTGTTGATCATTAATCTAGAAGCTTCAAGCACAAATTTGTTTTCATTTTGACAAGCTGGTAACGTGCTGGTTCTGTTTAAGGCTGCATGCTATGGCAGGTTCAGGTTAACCTGTACTTTTATGAATCACCAAAACAGTTCTCCATTACAGAACTGTAAGTGATCTAAAAAAAATCTTTTACTTAATTACACACAGCAAAAAAACAGGTTTTACTCAAATGCTCTGAAAGCTAACAAGAAAGCCTGAATGTAAGACCAACAGGCAGCATATCACCAACCACCTAACTTTCAGATTAGATCCAGGAACTGCTTGTGCCCTCACAGCTAACCAAGACTCAGTGAATGAAGTACATTCTGCTAACCCATAATCTCAAATTCTGCCTAACCCTGGAGGCATCCAAGCTTACAATACATTGCTTCATTTGACATGAAAGCTCTTGACGCTCTGTAATTCTGCTTCTGTGTCAGGACTGCACCAGTCTGAACAATTCCACACACAGCCACTGCCAGTGATTGATAAGGATCCAGAGAAGCAAAGATACTCCACCCAGCTCCCTGATATGCCCAGATTGGTGTGTGCTCTCATATCCTCACAGTTCTTTCCCCCTGTAACACACAGGGTCACAACCCTCACAGAAGGCTGTTGTATCTCAGATAATAAAAAAAGATACACACTGATGGCTTTCAACTTAAATGCAATCACCTAGTAATTAGAGCGTCCATTCAAAGAAAAATAAAAGAAAAAAGAAGACCTGGAGTCAAAATCCAGCTCTGCATGAAGCAATAATATCTGCCCCACTCTAAGGAGTGCCTTACTTCCACAATACCATTAAATGTACGTGTATACAGAACAAAGGTGAGACTATTTTGTAAATACAACAACCTTGTTCCACATCAACTTCTGAAGGTAAATTACAGCTCTTAGTCACCTTTCAGGATGCTATTCATTGGAGGAGTCTGTAAAGGAAAAGTTGAACTATGACTTGTGATTGCTGGTGACAAAACACCTCCAAAAACTTTCCAACACCACTTTGCCCTTCAAAAGCTATCTAAAATACTTTCAACGTCTCATACTCCTAGTGTTCTGTCTTCCATCTCAGCTGGTAACAGATCATCTAACTAGCCTGTGCTGCCCCCCTGCCCAGGCCTCTAGGCACATGGCTCTGACCCCATCCTCCCAGGTGTGAATGTGACACTAGAAAGCCATCTCCAAGCCTGCTTGCTTGGAAGTCTTTTTACCGCATTAATGTGTCTGACAAAATCAATTCTCCTGTCACGTATGAAAAATCAGGGGGTGGCACAGAGTTGTTTACAAGAATCACTATGTTGGATACATTCCCCTACTGAAGTAACCAAATGGTCTAAACAACATTGCCCTCATCTCGTGCCTACCCATATCATTTACAATCTTCATCAGTTCACGGGTAATATACCTTGAAATCTCAAAAAGCAGTAATAATGAAATTACCATTTTTCATTCAGATTGCACCAAAAAAAGGAAAATGCATCAAGGACAACCTCTGCTATGTAAAATACACAATTCAGCTCTGTTAGGGAAACAATCGACTGGGTTGCACACCACAGCTGTGACTTCACTCATGAGACTCATGTTGATCATTCTTCTGGCACATAAAACCTCCTTGATTTGACCTCCTTGTCATTCTTATTATGGATGCCAGCGATTACTCAGTCACAAAGAAAATTGTTGGCACACAGCATGAAGCTAAACAGTCCGCTCATGTTCAGAAATACTAATGGTTTCTTTTTCAAAAAGGTCAGTAGAGAATTTTCGGTAAAATTGAACTGTATGACTAGTGAAAAGATATTTTAGTACTTAGTAAGAAGATGAAGACATTACCTTGCAGAATAATACATATCATTATTCAAAACATTTAAGATACTACGAGATTAAGTCTTTCAGAAGCCTTAGGTTTCATCGTAAGAACTTCCATGCACACTCTTAAGGCTATTCAGGCTATGGTAGCCGATATCCAAGCTGTTTTAGTTCTTGTTCTTGAGATGCCAAGACTAAATCTCTTCACTATTATACTGCTTTCAGTACCACTTTGCTCCTCTTCCACACAAAGAGACAATGACAGATGAGGGAGGGAAGCAACTCACTTGCACATTAAAACAATTGGTTCAGTTATCTGTTGATTCAATACTCACTGTTATGTGATTGTAAATGAGCTGAGACCAGCCAAAGAGATCTGCTAATCTGTAGAAAGCTGCCAATTTACATCGTAATAACTTCTCCCCTTTTTCATAAGCAATGGAATCAGAGCCCCTCAGATCATTCACTGGCGTCACCATGCCAAGACCTGAAAAGGAGATGGGAAGAAAGCACAAGGCAGTTGTGTACAACAGCAGTTGAAACCTATCACTGTCATAGTGGACTTTTCTTACTAGATCGTATCAACATGTTAGTCTAAGAAATGTACAGCAAACTTTAATTACTATAACATCATAATGCACATGACATGAAACTATAGTCTCTGACACAATCTTGGATAGAGTCAGCACATTTCCTTCCCTAATATTCATTAGTGCTAAGGTGACAATGAGTTCTCAGCAGTTTTTCCCCCCTCTCAAAACTCATAATTGTCTATAAAATGCAACTTTCCACTAATAACAGAAAAGTGTAACCCCAAATACTCCACTTTGAGATATGATTTTGTATTCCTGAAAGGGAGAACTGTTCATATAACAAGATGCACAACAATTCATTTAATTAAGAAACAATAAGTACAGGCTAAACAGAGGAGGAAGATTATGGTAAAGCATTACAAATTCTGTAGATCTAGTTACAGTCCACTGAAAAATGTGATTTAGAGTAGCTGTGACAGAGTAGAATCTGCCATGCTACAGTCTGAACTACAGATTACCTCTGGAGCACAGGCAGGGATTTATATTATTCTAAGACAAAACCTGTGCACACAAGCATTTTCACACCTAGTTTTTTATTATGCTTGCCGATGTTTCTTGTCTATAGCTTCACTTTGCAAAGGAAAGCTGCAAACAATATTTCAGTGACAAAAAATAATTAGTTTCTAAAGACCTTCGCTGTTGCTATTAATGAGTTTAATTTTCCTGTATAATGTTTACCAAATGGATTGTAAAATGTTTAAGTTTTCAACTAGTGCTCACTATCAGGCTTACCTTTCAATTAAGGCATTTTACTTGATGTGGCTTTTGATATGAATTATATACATGAATCCCACTGCATATCAATGTCATTTAGTAACTAATCAATTCATTTTCTGTCTGCAATGCTCCCTTAAGTGGACAGGATATTATTAAACTTCACAGCACATTTCATTGCATTCACACTGTCTTCATTTTAAGCCTTTCAAACAAGAGAACTCTATTATATGTTTAGGTGCACTCACTCATGTTTAACGCAGCCATTCCGCCTTGTGGTGCTGCTGGGTAGACATTTGGCACATTCGTTGTCATAAAATCTGCAATCTGCTGTAAAGCCAATAAACCCGTTGGATTCTTCCCCTTCTTAAATTGTTCCTGGATCATGGATTCCAATTCTTCACAAAAAGCCTGGCAACAGGACATGTCATATTGTAAAGCAAGCATGAATGAACTTCAACCTTTCATACAGAGCTTCTTTTTAACACTTCAATGGAAGTGTGCTATCTCTTTTCTCCAAAGCAGTTCAGTGCAGTACTACTGGGTACACGCTGTTACTTGCAACTGCTGCTGTCTGGAGCCCCAGTGACAGGAGTAACTCTTTCTGTAAATGGAAATGTCAGTATTCTCTCTCATTGAACCTATTAATATGGATTTCTGGAAGACGGAGAAAGATGTACCATTGACTTAAAAGAACACAAAACCTGAATGGAAAAGTAGCTGAACCAGGAAAGAGAAGAAAAAAATATTAGCATGACTCTGAGGGAACTAAGAGCCAAGGAGGTATCCAGAAACACACAGGAGTAGCCACTAGATTTTAAAACTATGCTTAAACTAGGGGTCTGTTTACTTCTTTTCTAACTTCTTGTTTTTGTTTACCTTTGGCAGAAGGAAAACAACATTTTTACCATGGCTAGTACACAACACTGCTTTTGACAAAAATACTGGAGTTTTTATTAAAAGTATGCCAATAGTTACATGAATCTAAATAAAAGGGGTTGGTTTCACATGAAAACCAGTAAATATAGCACTACATCCCTACTCTTAGCAAAGACATGTCACAAAGCGCTTTGTATCTAAAGTTACCCATCGGTTACCACAAAAGGAACAAATCTAATGAGAACAGTTTTGTTTTGTGCACTCTCCAGGAGGAAAACATCTTTAATAGTAAAATTTAATCATTCACTGATTATTGCGCACCTTTTCTGGAAGGGAAGCTTAATATTTCACATATCAAAATAACAAAAAAAACTGAACGTAGGGCAGACCTGCCCTGTACAAGTTACTCCTGGAAGAGTTACTTAATTTAAATGCTTACATAAATGTTAAAATACAAAAAATGAGAAAGTGTCTTACTAGGACTAGATGGATGGTATGAAAAAGTGTTGACTGATTGATTATACACAAAATTTTGAAAGCAAGTCTGTGAAGCTGCTTCACGTGTAGACATTCAACCAGATAACGTGAGAAAATCAGGCTACATATACTTTTTTCTGATTAGCCTTTCCTCTAAAGTAACTCAGGTCTAAGAGAACAAACTTCTCCAGTTTTAGAGATATTAAAACAACAGATATAATAAATTTATTGCTTTAAAAAGATGTGCGTTTTCTTTTCTTACTGGGCTTTGAAGAATCATGGAGACTCTCTTCTTCTGTTCCATCATGTTAAAGTCCTGGCGAAGGTCGGGTGCCATATTTCTCTCTCTCAAGTAATCTGGATTATTTTCATCAACTCGATCAAAATACCTCTCTTTATGAGGGGCTGTTGTCGGAGGTGGTGAAGTCACCACCGCTGCACCAGAATCACCATTCATAGTACAATTTTATGGAACCTATGAAGGGGGGATCAAAGAAGAAAAGTAAATGAAACAAATAAATTATAAAGAACTTTTATTAAGAACTTCATATGTGTTCTTGTTTTTGGGTAAAAGTTCAAATCCACCTAAAATTAGCACAGCCTCCCAAACATGAAAGCCAAGTCTGTGTGGTTGGATATCTGTATTTTAAAGAAAAAGATTTTAAGATAAACAACAAGAAAAGTAGGCTAACATATATACAAAGCCAAATATAGTACACATATACATGCTACACGAGACCACTACTAGATCTCCCATTTAAACGGCTCCCAGTTCTTTAAGCTATCTCCAAAGCTTGAGTTTTCACAAGTATGCAAGTCTTTCAAATCTTGTCACAGTCTGAGATAACACATGATGTCTAAACTCACTATCACTTTTTAGTATATAAAGTCATATGGATATTGTATAAACTGGAATTTAAATTGTTACCAAAAATAGGGTATTACATACGCTCATTAATATGAAGAATCAACAGCACCAAAACATGCTCAAATTGCAAACACATTTCTGGAGAGAAGCTCAGAAATACTCTACAACCTGAAGCGTGCTTTTCACAAGCGTATTCATTTTGGGTTCCTTCCACAACGTGCCCTACGCTACATTAGCATGTGGTTTTTGAATCTGGAAACCACACACACAAACACAACCTCCACCCACTGGCCAAGGCTCATTTCAGTTTCACATGCTGTAATAAACAGTTGCACATATCTACTAGAAAGCCCAAAAACTCAGCTGGTATTGCTCAGAGCCTCCTTTCACTCACAAGGATCCCTTTGTGTAACATTAGCCCACTTTTCTTGGCAACACATTATAATATTCCTTCAAAAAAATCCTTTTTGGCAGATTTTGTGAGGCCTTCTGCCGACAAGCCTAACAGCAGTTTATTAAAGGTGCCTTGCAACACCTCGAGACTTGGCTCTCTGATTCCTGATCATCTGACATATCAAATCTTTTTTTTTTTTTTTTCCAAAAAAGACTTTCTTTGCATAGCACACACGATTAAACAAAACGTGACCAACGCAAACTGTGCTTCACTGAACTGTAACAAGGATATTTACCGAGGAATGGCTTGCCAGTTCAGCCAACTGCGATTCTGTATGTACGTTACACACAAAATATGCAGAGTTGAAATCCCTCGCCACCATGACATTTAGTTATTTTACCAAGAAAACGAGCCAAGAGAAGCTAGTACATCTTCTGGAGGTACAGGAAGAAATAAATTGAATGAAGCATCAGCATCTAGCTCCCTGTCCCAGTAAGACAGAACAGACTCAGTTCAATAACAGTGATTTAGACCAGGGGTGGAGACAGGCAGGAAAACCCCAATTTAACAGCCAGTTTCGTTATGTACCTTCAGTTTTGCAAGGTTTAGTAGTGTTAAAATCTGCTAATGTCGCCAACTTACTGCAACTCCTTCCACTATGCAATGGGAGAGATTGCACTTATCTTCATTAAGCAATGAAGAATCCTCTACAGGTTGTAAGGAGTAAGTATTGATGCATGTCTCTATTTTACTGTTTTGAAGTTTTCCTTACCTACCTGTCTTGAACTGTACTTGCTTGCAAATTAGGAATCTATTTGCATATTTACTAGCTAAAACCACTTCAGACATGGATGCACATAGAAGAGGCAAGTTTACATGTTACTTTGAAACACAAAATATCTTAAAACTGCTGCAGTGAGGAAAGTGATCTGCTTCAAGGCTTCACTAGTAGATCAGTAGATCTCGTCCTCTTTAATTCTTACACTAGAAAAAAAGCCTGCCTGCTGTTTCAAAACCCACCTAGTTTCTTATTTTGGAATGAGCAAATCACTGAATTGTGCCAGTTGAATACAGTGGGTAACAGAAAAGCATTTTTCCTGAACATGCAGAATACCATTATAAAAATCTGACTCAGGTGTCAGATGCTCAGGGCTTTAGTGGTTTCCACTAGCGGAGCTGCTAAACGCAGGCACCCCGTACTGTTTAAAGTCCAAACTTTAAAACACTCAGATTTTCTTTTTTTTTTTTTTTTAAGCAGCCATGAACACATCTCTATTATTGTCACACTTCTTTTAATTATTGGCTTTTCTCCTGCCAGAAGGAAATAGAGGGCATAGCCAGAAGAAATAACGCTTTCATCCACACAAAAGCCTTTTGAGGGCTTGGATGCAGGAAGTTTTAGACGAGCAAAGTTGTAAGCAAGCAGCCACCCCTTCTTTGCCAGCTCCAGGTCCCCAGCACCCACCCGCCACATCCTGCTCCCCTGCACAACCTCCCGTCTGTGCCAGCTGTCCTTTTGTACCCAGAACAGCTTCCCAACAGCTACCACCACTTCCTACAACCCCCTAAATTCTATTATCAATTCTAATCTTCTATATGTTTTTTGTTTGTTTGTTTGTTGTTGTTGCAAAACCACAGCCCACACCTCACCACCCCTGCTCACCACAGAATAAGAGAGGTCAGAAGTGGTGCCCGGGTAAGGCTGCTGCTCTTTACTCTCACACCAAAGAGGAACAAACCTTGCACAGGTGATACCGAAATAGGACCCCAGCATCTCGCTAAAGCTGTGTTACTCCTTCACCTTGTCGAAAAAGGCATTTGAGGTGGTCCTGGAAAGCTCTTACTGCTTCAGCACGAGCTAGTGGCAATAATTTAACGGGAAATACACTATTTAATGTTAAGTGGTCCCTTCATGACTGAGGTTAAATCTCCATCCCATGGCTGAACTCTATAGATACTTACAATTAATGGCATCCCACCCCTCCGTGTGGTCTTGCAGTCAACTGTTTTAACACAACTTTAAGAGTAATTGTCCATTTCCAGGTCTGTCAACTGCTGATAAAGGCTTTTGCATTAGAAATGGACAGGTTGGACGTTTTACACAAGTTATCAAAATTTATTTACTAGTTTCCTCTGAGCCTCTTTGAGAGTAAGGCAAGATGGACTCTCCCATAAGAACTTTGTAAGACACAGACCGTAAATAAAACGAATCTCAACAGTTGAGCTGAGCACACGCTGGGAAGGAAGATAAACTGTAATGCCAATGGACCTCTTGCCACGATAACCGTGTTTAATGTGAGCGCCTTCTCTAACGTAAGGGTGTCAGTGAGACCACACCCTTAACTGACAAGCCAGGGCTGCAAGATGTCAGCGCGCACAAAGCCCTCCTTCGGGGAGCAGCGACTTGCAAACAGAGACCGCCAGAGGAAGCAGCACCCATAGCTGGGGTAAGAAATCCATGAAATTCACATCACAGCTTAACGTAACTGAAGGGTTAGACCCATTCTTCTAATAGGCATGTACACAAACACTACAGAATTCAAACAAACACTGCATCAAACGAGAAGCACCGAGCCAACTCACAGCACACGGTATTTATCAGCAGTGTGTGCACGTGCACATGTGTATTATACACAGGCTGGTTGTGAAATCATTTTTGTTTGGAAACCAGCTTTATAAAATGTACAGTGAACTTGCAGATAATGAGCAGTGTTTATGACAAAAGCCTGAAATTATTAATACTTAGGATTACTTTTATATTCCCTAATTATCTTATAACCCAAGAGAGTTCTGTTACAATGCACCTAAGAGGAAGCAGCGTTAGGGAGTTTAATTTAAACAAGAGAAGAAAGTTTTAGAAGAATAGTACAAAATGGATCCTGTTCACAACCAGAAAGAAGAAAAACAACTCAACCTTTTAAACAGCTTACATTCCCTACTACTCAACAGAGAATTAAATGATGCACATTTAGTTAACTAATGAAATCGGCAAGACACTGAGTAGCAGCCAGTCAGAATCTACTATAACTTAAGGTAACATAAAAAAAAATCTTAAATTTTAAAAAATACCTAAAACAATTTTCAAAGCCATAGTAGATTTGGGACGAGACCTCACTGTCGTTCAGAAACACATTTAAAACTTTAAACCAAACACTAAATTCATTGCAATTCCTGGAAGGTGGGAAAGGAGCAGCTAACCATATTTCTTGGAGGAAACGATGCTGCAGTCGCTGAAAGGTTGGTGGGTTTTTGTTTTTTTGTTGTTGCTGTGGGAGGGTTGTGGAGGTATTTTTTGCCTTTTTTTTTTTTTTTTTTTTTTTTTGCCATTTCCTAAGCTCCCCCAATCACAAATTGCAATTGGTTATTTTTTCCTCCTCCACACTCAGAGGAAAAGAATTTTTGCTTTAGGCTGCAGTTGGCTGGGACTCGACCTAATCTAAGGGCTCGCTGCCACCGAGGGACAGGCCACACCTCTCCACACCAACGCGGCTTCAAGTCTGCTGAGGCTGATTCAGAATAAAAATACACTCTGAGGAGCAAGGAGGAGGTTGTGTCAAGATGACAGGGGAACCCAAAAGACTTCCAAAAAATTTTTGAAAATACTGCCAGCTTTAAGACAGCACATGCAAGAAGTAAAAGAGAACCCCCCCACCAAAAGAAAAAAAAAAGAAAGAAAGAAAGAACGAACTGTTGGCTGTGGATTTTGTTGTTGTTTTTGAAGTCTAGGAGAGTTATCTGCTCAAAACCTTGCAAAATCAAGTCATTTCAGAGAATAGAAAACAAAAATCCACCAACAACCTGTTCCCTTCTCGGTGGCTTCCAAGTCCATATACAAAATGCCATGTGAATAAAACCTACGTATGGGAGCTTGTGCAGAAGTGCGAAGTGGATCAGAGCACAGTTCTCAGCTGAGAGCAGCCCTTACAGTTCCAGGCAACAAACTGAGAACAAAAACTGAAGAAGCCCATTCCCAGCACATGCAACTTGCGATCTGTTTTGACAACAATATAGAAATTTGCTTTGTACCCCCTTGTTTCAACAAGCTATCACCTCTCATGCCAGAACTATGCCCCAGAGACCTACCGAGGTGAAACAAGCTTTGACAAGAAGTTCCTGGAGAGCGGACAAGTTAGAAAAACAAACCCCTTTTCTTTTGTGCAAGCAGCAGTCTTTATGGTGCACAACTTCCCTAAAAGCGACCTAAGAGAGCTAGTGTGCTGGTGCAGGGAACGAGCTCTGTGTTGGGTACAAGGAGAAAAGGAGACAGAAGAGCGAAGAGAGTGCTTTTACAGCACAGAAAGGGGAAATTGGGACTACGCAGGGGTGTGGGATGGAGCAGGGAAGTGACAAGAGGGAGGACAGGGATGTGCCACTGCGGGCAGTGAGGCCCCCAGGACACCAAGCAGCTGTGCCAGAGCTCCCATCCACAGAAAATCATCATTTGGTATCTGTAAAAAAAAATTTAAAATCACAAGTTTTTGTTCCTAGCACTGCACCCAACATTCTGGTACTTTCTGGATTTTTTTTTTCCTAAGTTTCCTTTACTTTAGAATAAAATTTCATCTTGCTCCTTGAAAAATGATGATGACTGCCTAATAGGGAAATACATTATTCATTATTTGCACTACAGTTTCCTTCATTTTCGGTAAGAACATTTTGGCACCGATGACATTGGGTTTGTTCTTCCCATTTCAAATGTTTCCTACTGAACTTTTAAAAGAAGTTGGCACTGACTTAGGAAGTCTACAAACAAAGAAAGTAAATCATGACTGTACTACTAACAGACAACGTACTTTACATCATGAACAACCAGATACTTTTTTTTTTTCTTTTGAAAAAAATGTTCCTAGCTCATACATCTTCAAAGTTTCCCCTGCTCTTTGTTTTCATACAGGAAGAGACCAGTTCACAAAAAGGAACACTTTATCTTGTGCTCAGTGAAGGCACCATCATCTTGCTTACCAAGACAGATGCTGCAAGTTAAGTACTGGACTCTAAACAGAGAGAAAAAACAACTATGAGCTTATTTTGCTACAAGTACTGCATTTCTACTTGTATTTGATATCTGTAATATCATGCCTTGGAGTCTCTGATAGTAGGTCAAGAAACAAGCAGGGTTAGAGAAAAAGGCAAAGAAAAAAGTCAGTCCGGGTTACAAAACGTTTACTTGAAAAGCATCTGCTTTGTCGGCAATTATTTCAAAATTTCCCCTTTCTCCAAAAAAATGAAATCAGAGGACTAGCAGGGTGGGCAGTGAGCAATCACAAGGTTATGTTACAGAGCTGGAAAGAGTTAATTTGGGTGAGCTTGAGACCTCAAGCCATACAAACCAGAGAACACATATTTTTTAAACACAGTATTACTTTCTCTAGTGAAGGCTATCAAAATTCCTTGTTATTTCCAGCATTTACATTAAAAGCAACCTCTCTGAATGGTATAGAGCAAACAATAAAACCAGGAATCTACAGACAAAACACTTATGAAGGGTAATAATCTATTCAATGGAATTATCTTAACTACAGATAGTTGCAGGCCTTTTACCTTATAAAATACCAAATTGCTTTTGCAGTGCCAAAAAAGTTTAAACTTTAAAGAATCAATGATGGGAAATAAGAAACGTTTCGCTGTGACCATATACATTGTATTACAAGTCTTCCCTTAACTGCTATCCTGAGCATACAGAAAAATAACCCCTAATTCAAACAGGAACAATAACCTATGGTCTATTAGAAAAAACACAGCCTGGTAGTTACGTAATTTAAGAATCACAACATCAAAACCTACTTTTGGCATCTGGCTGATAACCAGATTTTCTGGGCTGTAAAGAGTTGCAGAAGCCACAGGTAAAGCAGGGCACTGCATGCAGCTGGTTCCACGTTCCAGATGTCACCCAGCTCTCCTGAAGTAGCATAAGGCCACCTCAAGTTTATGCCAGACTTTGGGTGGGCAGATTCAGCTGGAATATTGTTTAAGTACTGCAAAGTTCTGCAAGTTCAATATACCTGCTCGGAAAACATAATTCAGACTTTTCAAACAAACAAGAGGAAAAAACAGTGGTGAGAACAGCGGCTACCCTCCCCTCTTGGTCTCAATGGCCATTTTGATGTTAAACCCTAGCAACCCTAGCAATGTGTGATATGGGATTCTCTGGATGGAAGTGGACAAGCTCCCCAGGACATTTCACCCTACTTCTTGGTGACTGATCAGCTCCAACTGCTCCCAGTACCTTATGAACCATCCCAAACGAAAGGCATGCTGCCGAACAACGTTGTGTGGCTCTTAGCAGTTTCATGCTGAAAACCTGAGTTCTAATTTGAAGAAGCTGCTCAAGTAAAAGCCACAGAGAATTAGCTAATTAAGAGTATAATACCACAAAACTCAACTGAACACAGCTAATGCAAAGGAGTACAACCCGAGACAAAAATCAAGCCAGAATTACTTGGTGATGAAAAGGCAAGATCTGAATTCAGGAGCTATCCTAAGTCACTACTAGGAGTTGCAAAGATAATGCTGTGGCCAGGTGGTCTGCTGTAAACCAAGAGTAGCAACCCTCACCTTCAAAGAAAGAAGAGTGCTACTTATTTCTAGTCCTCCTACACAGACCTCAAAGAGGCCGTGAACTACTGCAGAGGTCAAGGGCTACAAAAAGGATCTAGAGGGTAAAAGACTAATTTAGAAGGATGAATGGCTTGACCTGTTTGGTTAAGGTTTTGCTGAAGATTTAATGCTTGAGAGCAAGCATCAGGCACGTTCAGCCTTGAATCAAGATGAAGCTCACTAACCACATACACTGGAATACTGCGTCAATAACTTTGCTTTCCAACCCTTTTTAAAATGCAAGCCTTCATCTAGCTTCCAGAGTACCTTTTACTATGCTGGTGCTGAGATCGAAGTCCTGTCTGCTTCTGAAATCGATGAATCTGCTTTCTTTCTTCAGCTTCAGGAAAAAATACAGTTCCCACACGCACAATATGCTCGTGTTATTTACAGCTTCCAAAGCACTTCCAGCACTTCTTGTTTTTTCTTTTTTTCTTTTTTTTTTTTTTTTTTAAACTAGCACCTTCCTCTGGTGGTAGGTTGGTGACAGCTGGAGGCTGAATGTCAGACAGAAGGCACAACTACTCAGAGACAGCACCAAAAATCCTCCTTAATCCTTCTCCTCTACTCAGGACCGATCAGACTGTCAAGCAAGACAAATTTGCCATCACATCAGGTAGGTATCCTTTTTTTTTTTTTTTTTTTTTTAAATGATCTTCTGCAACACGAGATGCAAATCTCCCATCAGAATCATTCAGGCTCACTTACCTAACAAACTTCAGTGACCAAAGCTATGTGCACTCCTCAACACCTCAGCCTGTCTCACTGGCTGCTTCACCACATTTAGCAGTTTAGTCCACTGAAAGGAAATTCCTTAGGTTACTTTATTTTTTAAAATCTGTCTGATGTTGAACAGCGTGTAGAGTAAATGGGGTTGCACTAGACACAAGGCCTCTCTGTGGCTCACTGACAAAGCTATAAAATTTGGTGAACACAAGCAGCAGTGACAGGTATTTTTCCCAGCCCTGCTTTATTGCTCCGTTGACTTGTCACTGGTGTCACACAGCCCCACGAGCCACTCAGGACAACACAGCACTGTTAGGACTCACTAATTTCCATTTTTATCTTCTAATCGTGCAGGAAGCATCTGAAGCCAAAACAACATAAATTCAAATATTTTCCACTATTAGTATTCATGGATGGTGGCAACACCAGAAAACTGCTGCACATTTACTTCTGCCATCAGGCTCATGAGCCCATCCAAATAAAGAGGTTTAACCCAAATACTGCTTATTTTTAGGTTTCTGTGAACCCACATGCACTTCCCAAGCCTTGTATTGAACTCGCCAGTAAGCCAGCGCCCTCAGATTTTTGAGCCCAGGTCAAATCAGAGCAGCAGCTTTCCCAAGGGCAGGGCCCCAGCTTGATCTGAGTGCTTAAAAAGCCTGAGACAAACTGATCAGCACGTCTGACCCCTAAATGAACACTGGTTTCAAGCTGAAGTTATAAAAGCTGTTGGCTTCAAATTGCAAAAACGTGTTTGTTGAGAACACAAAAAGCATACAGCAGTTTCTCAAAGAAAGAGATGAAATTAGTTGAAACAAACAGATATTTGATTTGCCAATGTAATAAAATCAGGTTAAAAAATTCTACCATTTTCATACAAACAGATTTGAAATCAGATTCCCCCAGCAAACCCCAGATGAAATCTCCCAGCAAACCCCAGATGAAGGTCTCCAACTTGCTAGAGGCATTCGATGCACCCCTGGGAAGGAAAGCCTCCTGCTTACAGAGAGGTGTGACTCACCCGCGGCCAAGCTACTGCTGCTCCGCCGAGCAGCGCTTTTGAGGAGTTGCAGCCATGGCACCAGAAGCTTTAGACAGAAACGAGATCCAGCGCCGGACCTAGCATCAAGGACAAGGTTTTGCTACTGTCCATCAATAACTTGAGGATTTTTCTGATACATGAGGGGAGGAGGAATTGCGCAGAGCACGGGCTCTCCCCCGCCGCAGAGGAGCGGCTGCAGCGCTGCAGGAGAAGCGCAGAGCTCATAAGCAGCTTTGTGAGAGGGCAGCAGGCTGAAGGGCTCGTTGGAACACAGGACACGGTGCGAGTTGCGAGCTCACTGCAAGCGGCCTAGGGGCAAAGACAAAGGGAAGGAGCAGCTTTCTTCCTCCCTCCAGAATTTCTGTTGACCTGAAGGTTCAGCAAAACAACCAAAATGGCCAAGGCCCCCTCAGCTACACAGGATGAGGGCAGCAGCCTCATGGCACTTTTCCTGTAAGGTTTCAAAAGGAATATTTTCTAGAGGTATTGCCCATCCAGTCCTACTCCTTTTATATCTATCCTAGATATAAAAGAGGAAATCTTCGTTTTAAAATTTAAGTGACTGTGGCCATCCAGCAATGTTGAAACACCCAGAACTGATGCTTTCATGATGCTTTCACAAAGCCCCGTGAATAACGAGAGCTTTTAGGAATAACAAAGAAACACAAAAACCATTTCTGCAAAGGAATGTAAGTACTTCCCTGACGTCTTAAAAACACGATAAATTTCACTGACTGGAAATATTCACATCTGAAATATCAGTGTTATGATGCATGAGGGATCAACTCAAGTGCAGCAACGCTCAGGCTAAGTGGCCCCATTTTGGGCAGGATCCAGCTATTTTCATATAGGCTGAATAGTGAGGAATGAGATTTCTGAACCGTGCTGGCAACAAGCAGACGAATGGCATTTAGCCTTTTGAACTGTTCTGCAAAAATAACTTTTAACAGGATAGTTAGATTACATCTCGCATCTCTACTTATTTATGGGAGAGAGAACAGTAGGTATAGTCATCTCCCCTCAACATACAGAAAAAACATAGCCCTGGACTTACTGCAGCCAAAATTTCACTTCATTCAAACGAGAGTTATTTTGTGGTGTGGGAAGTTTATTGCTTGTTTCTTTTAAATTATTTCTGGTTAAAGTCTGAAAGCATCTCTCAAACCAGAATGAAGAGTCCTTTGACTGCCCCCGGAACAAAAGACCTCCTGGGATAAACCTTTAAAGTGATCGGATAAAACAAAAAAGATCAGGTCATGGTGTCCATTTTCGTTTTAAATATTGACAATGTTAGCTCAAATTTAAGTGCGCTGCATTCCAAGGACTCAAGTCAGCCCCAGCAATTGGAGTTGTCTTACACAGTTTGGGTACGCAAACTCCTTAACACAATACCAGCCCACAGACCCTCCCAATTTCCTATGGACATTTTTGAGCAAAACCCCTCAGGCATGCTTCTCAATTTTGCCTCTAGCATGGAAAATGCAGTATGTCAAGAAAACTTTAGAGTTTACTGTTACTGTCATTAAGAGGCCCAAACTGGAATTTTTGAAGAAGGGGGGAGGAATAGATTCTGTAGGGTTTTTAATTATGATGCATCTAATTTGGAGACTTGACTTAAATTTGAATAAGTACACAAATACAATTTTTTTTTTTTAAATAAGGAAGTCTACGAAATATTTAGAATTCTAAAAACCAAGCAGATGAATTAGCAGATTCCAATTTACTGTTTATCCTGATTGCATAGACACGAAGAATCTAGAGATTTATAAAACAGTTCTGCAGAAAAGGGATTGCAAAATCACAAATATTCTAGTCCAACTTCTTCACTCACCAGAAGTTATTAAACCTCAATAACAGCTCTTACATAAGCTCTTACACATCCTGATCGAAAGACAAGAGGTTCTTATTAAGGCAAGGCCAAGCTAAAATCCCATAAGCATATTAGTTTTGCTTTCAAGGCTGAAATAAAGTTAGCATGGTCCCTACTTATTACAATAAAGAATAGTGCCATGAATGTTAGAGTGTAATAAATAATATCTATTTTCTTATGCTAAGAAATCCCATTTCCTAATTCTTCTCCTGTTGTTCTAAACCCCTGCTCTAAGTTACATGAACTTGAAAAAAATCTAACTTCCCTATCCATCAACGGTACTAATTAAATTTGCAGAGAATTTGACATACACACACACTTGTTTTTTTTAAGAGCTTATCCTTCAACATTCAATTTACTTCTGAATTAGAGGTACACTAAAACATCTTTTTTATACAATATCCCACTTTTATTAGCGGATTTGCAAAGCAATGACATAATAAAACTCAAGTATGCTACTCAACATTATGTAATAAACTCCACTAAAAAAAAAAAAAAAACTAAGGAAGTTATAGGTAATTACTGTAGCTGCTCTGGAAGGCTGAGAAGGACGAAGAGGCTAAGTAACAGCGTGCCACCATTTGGCAACAGAGCTGCGAGGCACCAAGGAACAGCACGTCTCAGTTCATGATTAATACAGCTATTAACGTTGGAGATCCTGCAGCAAATGCCCCCAAGAAAAAAAAAAATCCTACTTTATGAGACTGGCAGGTTGAGATGTTTAGGAAGAACTACCTGAATATGCATGACGTGCATGAATTCAGCCATTATTTTCTGGCAGAAAACCCGAGTAACTTGGGAGACTACAGAGATTAAAGAGCGTGCAGCATTACACTGGAACCAGCAAGCTTGGTAGGGAAGCAGCACAGGCATTGCTGACGGGCATGTTACTTGCTTAAGATAGAAGAGAGCAAATCAAAGCACCCAAATGAGGTTGAGGCTAGTATGAACACTGGAGATTTCACGTAGGTTGGGATCAGGCAGGTGAACACAGCAGAGATGTTGAATTGTTCATGAGTTTCTCATGCACGTTCACCTGAGGCACTCCCCAGTTCTTTTAAGCCACTTCCAGGTCTTGCTGGGGGAGCGAGGGAAGGCCAGAAACCCTGATCAATTCTGAGGCCAACTTAGTCTTTGACACAGTACAATTGGATGGGATTTCAGAAGCCTAAATGCAGAAGGAAACAAATAGGAAATGCAGAAGGAAACAAATTTGTTTCAGTTACTATGAACTGCACATCAACATAATACAATCTCAAAGACTTTAAAATTTATACTTTTTTGAGAACACCAGTCTGAGTATCTTGCTGTAGTAAACTTTCTAACGTGTCCAAAATTTGGAGAATGCGAATCTAAGTTGAATTTTGAAGTACACCTTCCATGTGAGACTTTTTAAGAGCACTTCCACATGAAAACTGATCTGAAATGCAAGCCTTCGGTATGAACCGTCATCCTATTTCCAAGTCAGCTAACAGCCAAGCTTATTTAAATTCAAAAAGCTCCTTTACAAGGTGGTGAATCAGGCATTTCTAAGTCCTTCATGCAAATGACAAAGTTTGGGAAGACAAAGTGCATTGTTCTTCATCTGCCCTGCACTGAACATTTCTGAGCATCGCTGAGAATACTCATATCCTCTAGGGGGGATATCAACCCTCTTCAGAGAAGCATTAGAAGTGACAGCAAGATAAGAGTTCATTCCAAAATGGAATCAAGTTCCCAAATCCAAGAGCATGTTTTTTTTCTGTCTCAGGATGGTCTCACCAGCTTTAATCTAAAGATTAGAGACGTGTAAAGCATGGACAAACATCTTACTGGAACTCATTTTCCTGTATTAGATTGTCATTTGTTCCACAGGCGGAAACAAGATGGCAAGACACCCTCATCAACTCTATTTTAGGAACAACTCATTTCTGTTTTTTCTTTTTCCCAGGGGAGTGTGAATGTGCTCCCCACCCCAAAATTATGCAGTCATGTTTCCTACTTCTGGGTGAACCTCAAGGGTCAAGCACACCCCCACAGCAACAGAAGAAACACCCCGAGCAAACAGCCTTCCTCATCATGCCGTCTCCCTTGCCAGGCAACTATTGCACAACCGAGCGTGGCTGCGCGAACTCCTGAGTTTGCATAATGTTGCTTTATCTTCCAGCTGAGGCTGTCACTATCAGGTGGAAACCATGAGAGAAAGAGATGTGGCAAGTATTCACTTAGCTCTTTGGGGTTTCAGAATTACATCTGGGGAGAAATGCAGCAATCCAGCTTCTCCAGTCGCTGTAAATCATGCCAACACAGTGGTTGTGGCCATTCTAGCAAAGTTACCTCCAGAGTCACAAACACAAGCACCTGTAGAAGCCCAGGCTTCATCATTTCAGGAAGCCTGAGCACTCTCACACTTCTCCTAAGAATATTTCTTTGTTTCTGAAAAGGACCATTTTAATCTCCATATGGTGACATTACTCAACCGAAGATCCAACCAAGTACAGGAGAACACCCAAGGTACAGAAAGAACATGCATAAATTGTGGCAAAAAAAGATTCTGTTTTTATTGCATGAAGATAAGGAAGGATGAAAGGAAGCCTGATACTGGCTCAATTACTGCAGTGGCTGTAGAGCCTCACACAGCACCATCCAGTAAGTAGACAAACCAGCTCGTACTCTGCTCTGCTGCCTTCGTAGCAGCCCATTCATAATGTTTCAAGAAGCCAAACTGGCAGCAGTTACATGAGGGCTTCAGTTCCAAACACCCAGACCGAGACCCTTTGGGACAGACAGCAGCTTCCATGCAGGCAGCTTTCAGAGAACCAGTCCCAAGCCCCAAGAATTGCTCTCTCAGAGCTCAGCCCCCAACACGAGGGCAAGACAGAGGTGCACACTCACCCTTAACAGCTGAAACATCCGAAGGTCCCAGGAGTTTCGCACAGATATGCATTTTACAAAACTCGACTACAACCATTACTAAACCCAAGAGAACAAACTCAGCTGGGCATTCTGCGTTTGCTGAATTCAGGTCTCAGTGTGAAACATGAAAGGTTCCTGTTCGACACATACCCATGCTTCTAGATGAAACTAAACACTATCCCCCCTGTAAAGACTAACAACTTTAGACAAGGATTGTCTTAGATGACAAACATATGGAGATTAATGGTAAGAAATTAATGTTTCTACACATCTGTCTTATTTTTGGTTGCTTAAAAACATCTCCACTGACCACCACAATGTCTTTACGGTTGATTTTTATTCAGACCCCTATCCAAGTGACTCCTCTTCTACCCATGGACAAAATGTCTCAGAATCACAGAACCATTTGGGTTGGAAGGGACCTTAAAGCCCACCTCACTCCAGCCCCCTGCTATGGGCAGGGACCCCTCCCACCAGCCCAGGCTGCCCAAAGCCTCATCCAGCCTGGCCTCTATCTTTCAACACCACCAACAGCAGTAAGACTTGTAAAAATAAAGTAAAACCGCCCTTCTCACACCTGCTTGTTTACCTAGCTGTAACCAAACATCTTCCCCACCGTGCCCTAAAAACCACACCTAGCCAGCACGGGGCTTATATTCCTAGAAACAGAAATTCAGGTTAAACCAGTGAACAGCAACAATACGCAGGTGTGTCAAATCAGCCGGGAGTCAGACAATGACTGTGAATAATTTGCACTCGAGCTGTCAAATGAACTTTTTCTAGCAACCCTGCTGCCCCTATTTTACTGCTGAAAGACGTATGTACAGCTCTTTCAGGTTCATTGAAAGGTTACTCGCATCAGAAATTGCAAAACCCAGGGAAATGCACGCAATACTCAGAGCTGGGGTTCTGCGCCTGGCTTTTCTGGCTACTGCTCTGACAGCACACAGCCAGACACATGCCAGCAGCTTCTGCCCATGTGAAACCCAATGAGTCCCGAAAAAAAATAAAAAGCTGGTGAACAGCTTTCCGAGGAGAGTGAAAACAGCCGTGTGAAATGAAACCAATTGCTTACATTAGAGCTGTACTGTGACATTTGTTTTAGAACAGCATTATTTTACACGTAGAAACACCTACTCAAATCTTTGTTTCCATATTGAATTTTTATTTTTTTAAAGCATATCACGCTTTCTCGGGAGCACTTATTTTCAAGCCCTTCCTCAACAGTTAGTCTGAGCTGACAACTCCTTGCATGAGCTGGGTATCACAGCACGGTGGGCAACTTGTGAACAAGCCCCTGACCCAAACCAACAATTGGAGCCAGTTGAGAGAAACTTGTGCCCATAGGTACACCTGATTTGCACAGGGTCCAACATGTCAGCATCCTTCAATGTGTACTAAGCCACAAGCAATTCCTGCTTCGGAGCTGCTCAGTAACAAAGCATTCAGTGAAGCTTAGGAAATCCAACAGAAAAGCTATAAAAATGACTTGCATGCAGACACATGATAAATTACATTTGCTGCCCCATTTCTAACATTAAAACATTACCTGCCAAGATGCCGATATCTTCTATAACATCTCTCCCAGAAGCCCTCCACAAGAGAGACAGTTTGTATAGGTCATCCAGCTTCAGCTACCTTGAGCCCAGAAATTAATAGCTTCAAATTTACTTTGGTTTTGTTAAAAACAAAGAAAAGTCTTACACTCGTAGTGCTTAAGTATTAAGCCTGCTGCTTACTCAGCCACTATTATTTCCAGCCGTGCTGATTTCATAAGGAAGAGACCAAAACTTTGTCTAAGAGGGCAGGAATTGCCAAATTCAGGCAAACTGGTGATTTAACTTTTCAAACATCCTGATTAACCATGGCCAGTGCTGCAGTTTTAAGAACAGCCTAGCACTCACTCTCATCTGCAGTGATTTTTTGATTTCTGCTTTAGACCATGAAAAAAGAAAAAATATGTACGTGGTACTTCAACATTCTTCGTAAAACTGATATAAAATGTGTAACCTTACTTTGCGCTGTGTTAAACCCTCGAATGTAACAACACCTCATTGCAGCAAGTCCCATGGGCTAATATAGAATGTGACTTTATAAAACAGTGTGTTTGAAATATATTACGTGTAAAAATCCTAGTGAAAATCCTCTGTGTAATGTAATCCAGATTTTTAAAGCTGTTTCTGCCCTTATGGTATCAATTTATTTTTCTCATCTGTCTTCTCTGAACTAAACCAAACCTGACTTTCTCTCCTGACTTGTATTTGCCCACTACATTATTTCCTATGGGTTCCAGATCTCACCGCAGAATTTCAGGGATCTACCAGCTAACAATGGAACAGGAAATACTTCAAATAATTCGTCTTCCCTTTAACCTGATGCACCTTTATAAAAGACGGTTTTACGGAGTTGTTCAGTGACGCACAAGAGCAGTACCTTACCCACTGAAATTATTCTCATTTCAAGTGTTATCACCCTTACCCTGATCTTCCTCTGTCAGCCTCAAGTTCCTGCTCTTTTTCAGTCACAAGCGACCTATACAATACCATCACAACAAATTTCATTTGTTCCAGCTTTATAGATCCCTAATAATACTACCAAAAGAAATTAATGATAACAGAATCTGAACAGCCCAATATGTGGTCATTGTACGACATACCCTTACTGCAAATTTATTATGTATAGGTAACACTGCCTCCAGCAACTATTCCTCAATATTTTTCCACAGAGAAACACAGTCTTGAAAGGGATATACACTCACACTGCTCTGGAAAAACAGAAAAGACACATTTTTCTGATTTATCCTCCAAAGATCAAACTGCACACCAAAATGCATCTTTACTTCATTAGACAATTCAGACTTTATACTGGTGGCATGTTATGTGCGGTGGCTATAAGGCATGGTGCCCACATGGAAAATATACCTCGAAGAACACTTTCAAAATAAAAAAAGATGAACAACAAAAACCACCAACTAATGTGTGTCACCAGTTAGCTTAAGACAATAGCTTTCAAAAAAAGCGACAACTCTTATATGAAACAAACAAAAAGAAAATGCCCAATCTGAACATGCTGCTGATAATATAAAATGTTCCAACATCGACTGCATCACTTGCAGAACTAGCTATAGCATAGGCCACATCTGCAGGAGATGCAATAAAAGATTATTTCAGTGCAAGAAAACTGAGCAATATTCAGCTTTGATTCTGGCAGGTAAGCTACAGAAATAAAAAAAAATGCATATTAAGACTAAACTTTTTCTAATCTCCAGTGTTTAACAGCATATTTTAGTTAAATAAATTACTTGGTTCAGCAGTAGCAGCAAACTATTAAGCTTCCAGTGTTGTAGTCATTAAGCCACCATTTTTTTCAGTAATTATTTCTATCACTCCAAGGGAGTAGCATTACTTACTTTCATCTCAAACTTTTTCAGTTACCAAGAGAAATCGTATACCATCTAGCTGAAAAAAACATCCTTTAAGAAAAAAATGTCAAGGTGATCAACTCTTACAATCTTCTTAGTGTTCATACATTAATACTCTCTTTGGAAGTACAAATATTCCTAAATGTTTTCTGCTCACTGAAAGAGCTGCAGCTTATCTGCTGAGTCATCCACTCTTTGGACACTACCGACAAACAGTTTCAGACTTAAATTGGGCTTTATTTTCTTTTATTATCCGAGTCTGTCTCTAGTTCACATGTTTAACAGTAAATGACAGCACAGAATGTCTAAATAAAGCAGGTTAAATACAATCTTAATGATGTTCAGGTAACAGGGGACATTTCCACATACCTGGTGATCTTAAATACTATTGATCAACTTTCAGAATTGTAACTACCAAGCCTTATTTCCTTAAAGTTTCACTTTTGGGATATAAGTTCTAACGTTAACACTGAAACACACAAAGTGTCCATGATGTTATGCCTATGCAATTATTTACCATTAATATTAATCATTATGAGTGAACACAGCAATTCAAATTACTAAGGTTTAGTTCTCCATCTTAGACATTGGTTCTGAAAATATTAAAATATCATTAAACCTGCAAATAAAGAAAACAACCCATTTAGAGCACACAGATAGGACAAACACTTGCTAGATCCTGCTTTGGCACTTGTACCTAGAATCAACAGGAAATTCAGCTAACAGCTGAAGGGAAGTCTATAACACATTAAGCAGAGTCAGGAAGGAACCTTTCAAACATCATTAAATTTCTATCCTGTCCTAACCAAACTACTTTCCATGCTTGAACTTCCTTCCGAAGTGAAGCTTTCTAGATGAACACTTAGAAAATATTTCAAATAGAAAAAAATAATATAAAGCAGACAATGTATTTCTGCTTCAGTTTTTGTTCCTATAAAAATCATATCCAATAACATTGCTGATACAGACAAAACAATGGTAAAATGAGTGTTTACAAGTTCTCTCCAGGGTCTGAAATACCTCAGCAGGAATTAAAGTATGATTTATTGTGTCATAATAACCGAAAAAAATTAGAAGAATATTGTAACCTCAGGCGCCATTAATTCCCCAATTTGCCAATTAATGCCTTTCTGTTAGGAAGGGAGGAGGCAGCACAACAGTTTTCTTTGCAAGTCTCCCGTAAAACCACGGATCCTACACTGTGCAGAGCGATGGGAGTGTCTCTTGTTAGTGCAAACGCGGAACAATGCTTCCTCAGAAAACAACATTCGAGGCTTATTAGATGGACAGCCTCTTTGGGCAATACACAGGAACAGCAGCACGTTATCTAGCAATATGGCATATAGGGTTTTACCACATTGTCCCTTTAGCTTGTATCTTTTTTTTTTTTTTTAATTTATTATTATTTTTAAAGAGCTCAAGGGAGAACTCGCAGAGAAGTATGAAGCCACTTGCTGTGGGCAGCCTCCGTTGATCACAAAGGGCAGCACAAGAAGGAAACAAGACAGGGCTCGTTGTTAAATCCATTTGGTCTGTGTTGATTAGGGGTTTCATAATACTAATATGAATTACATAATGTATATCCACTACACAGGATACAATGTAGGGCATTACATAAAACAGTATTTAAAACCTCCCACTTGTCTACATGTTTTCTCTCCCTCGATACAAGCACTTCTCTTCCTCAGAAAGCAACTGCCCAAGCATCAGCTCTCCCACAGACCTGGTGGATCAGCTGTGTTACAGTGACCAGCACGACAGGAATCCCAGGACCTGAGGGATATTCAGCCCCCCAGGTACTATGGAAAACTACGTGTTATGTCATTCCTCCCCCCTTACATAAGCTACCCAGCTCCATCTTAAAGACAGCCAGTCGGATGCCACTATTCCTCAGGGAAGGATGCTGCAGGCTTCTGTGCCTCTGTTGCTTAGGAACCATCTTTTCTAATTTCCACCAGACTAGGTTTATTCTTGGAGAGTTTATGCCCACTTGTTCTCATACTTTGAGCTGAAGAAGCTCTTTTTACCCACCTGTGTTGTTCAACTCATTTTTGTGAGGAGCAACCTTTCACGCTTTGTTTTAGCGGACCAACCACGACCTACTCTTTTAGCCTTCCTTATGAAGCAAATTCTCCATTCCCTTAGTCATTCCAAGGAATCAGTCCCTGTAATTCTTTTTCTTCCCTCGCCTGGATGATGGGTGATAGGAATTAAGCATGATATTCCAGATGAGCTCTCCCCACTACCAGAAAATGTCAGCAATGTTTTTCTTCTTTAATGGAAATATCTTCACAGGTAACAACTACATGCTTGTTATCCTAATACTTCTCATAGCTGCTAACTACGATAGGTAGAAGTGTTCTGAGTTCACCTTCATTTTTAGATGTTATCAAATGCAACCCGTTCTCTACTACTCCTGTCCTAAGGTCTGTACTGATGACCCTTGAGATCTAGGAGCAACACATGGTACTGGCACAAGCAGGAATGCATCAACAATACTAATCAAGTACTAAGTCTTGGAACTGATACTTCCATCACCAACCTCTGCTCAATACCTTAGCTTCTGGTCACTGAGCTCTATCCATACTCAAGACATCCTCTCACCATCTTAAACCAGTTATCATGTGAACATTATCCTGGTTTGTCCTTTGAACCGTGTTATACCTTATATGACTAAGTCAAAACAGGCAAGCTTTAACCAGGTATTCTCTTCTTGTAAGATACCTGACCTTTTGGAGAGACATTAGATTTCTCTGACTCAACCTTCCTCTGTTAAAAACCTTCTCTTCTTACCTCCATATGGATTGCTTCTCTTTAGAAATTTGAAGAAATCCCTGACTAGTAAGGTCATGCTAATAATGCGCTAACCACCCTGAACCACCTTATTTTTAGGTAAACGCAGTGACTACTTTTGCAACCCAATACCCTTCTTCCTTAATACCTTTAATAAAAATCCTTCTAATTTAATACCTAATTATTGCATATACCACCTACTTCAAAATTCCAGGATAAATGCTATGTAGTCCCACTGATATGTGCCCTTGAAGTTTGAGCTGATCGTTACGGAAATCACTTTCATAACTTCACTTCCGTAAGACCTACATTCCTGCGTTCCGAACTACCGTCTTTGCTGAAAGTGAAGGCAAACTTTCCATTTTGATTTTCACCTGTATCTAAGTTGTTTTTACTCTTATTTCACTGTCCCCATGCTTCCTGACAAGACACAACTTGCTTCGCCAATCTGACTTTCTCAGTTTTCTGCGTACTCCTGATGCTCTTCTCCAGCTTGCTATTAACCTTGTAAGATCTTGCATTCCCCACTAGCACAAAAGTCATCTTTTCGTATAAAAAAGCAAAGCTTGGTAAGAGAATGAATATTTTATTCAGCTGCCAGAATTCTTCGCATTTCTTGCTGTATCCGAAGCTCAGCCATGCCAAAAGCACCTCATCAAGCAAGCCCTGAGCATTGCTGCAAAACTGGAATTGCAAGAACATTTGGGTGCTAAATCAAGTTATGACCTTTGCACTTTGAATGTTCACTTCTACAACTGCAGTTATTAACAGCTTTTGGGGACACTCAGAGATGGCTTTGAGTCTTCATTTTTTGGCCTTAGTTGGGCCTTTGTGTTTGTTTGTTTTTCCCCCCCCTAGAAAATGCATGCCTGCAACATGAAAAGATTCATGCCATAAGACCTCCCAAGAGCTATAACAAGAGAAAACAAGTTAAGGCTGCTTGATTTCTGCTTTACTTAGATGTTACAGCCAAATTTCAGAAGAAAAAAACTTCATTGTCAGTATTTCAGTTTGAGGACATATTGCACTGCAGCTATTACTAACCTTAGTTTAAGGAAAAAAAGGTGCAGAAATAAGTTCTGAATTTAGGATTACTATAGCAACGGGGGAAGAGGGGAGGGAAGGAATTACCAGATTACACTCTCAATTCATCAAGTCTTTGATAGGATAAATTTGGTGTCAGTCAAATGAAATGAAATTGAATTTATCCCATTCATTAATGATTAATGCATCAAATTAAGAATTAAACAATCAGAAATTGTAGTACCAGAAGTAAAGTAGAAAATAAAAAACAAATCAGATTGAATGACCTTAGTTATTCCTTTTGCCATTAAGTATTTGATATCAAAACAGGTCTTCAAAGCAGTAACTGGTAAGTCAGAATTCACCTTATCCAAAATGATACACGCTGCTTATCAGAGGTGTCTAGTTCTGATTAAAGGTCTGCAAATGAAAAGGGTCATTAGAAATCTGCCTCATTCTTAACTAAGTGTTTGCAGTGGCTACACCCCTGAAAGCATGCAATAATGTGCCCCTATATGACATGGAGGTGTAATGAATTTCCAAATTACAGCTGATTTACAGAAATAATATATTTCAACAATATACGTGAACGTGGTAATGACTTAATGCCCTGTAAACCTGGGAACACAGAAATAAGCTCTTTACAGAGGTGACATTAGGATATCGTGGATTTGCTTTTTCATAACAAACTGGTTACATCTCTTTCTTCTTTATGCAATCTTTCACCTTCTTTGTATTCCGGATTACTTTAATCAATACTTCAAAAATAATTAGTGTGACAGACACTATTCCATCATCAATAAGTACGTTAATTACCAAAAAAATATGAGAAAAACACTAGTTGCAGTCTTTTAGGGAGGTCAGCTATTTCAACGCGCTGGCCCACTGGCAGCAGGCAGGTCCCAAGGCCATTAAGCATGCAGCTGAAGCGGCAGCAGCAGCCACAAAGGTTCCTTTTTGACACGGCGAGCTGTGCTTGCAGCCTGGGGGGCTGTCTCTCCACTTGAGCGGTACGTATTGACCCAAAAAGATTTTTCCTCAGGCAACCGTTCCACAGCCAGACGGTTCAATTAATAAGGCCGCCCAAGTCCAGCTCTTCTGGCTGACATTCAGATTTTAGCCATGCTTCCCAACCTTCTGTTCACCACTCCTGGCTGTCGCTGACCAGCTGCCAAAGCACCCTTCAGTTTCTGGTCGCCAGGCAGGCCAGAGGACAGTCAGAGACTACCTTCCTCTGACTTGTGCAGCAAGCTGCTCAGCATGTTCTCTGCTCCTGGCTCCTTCCCAGGCTGCTGCAGTGAGGAAAAACTGAAGGCTTCTGGAAGGATCATTATTCCAGGACTAGGAAGCAGAGGCTCAGGCACCTCAAATGGGGTTTCCTTGGCCATCTCCATCAGCAGGTTGGAACAGAGTCCAAGAAAGCAGCCCACATCAACAGTAAGGTCTCTGACAGATCGAGACGTGGGTGTCCCAGTTGCTCAAATCATTACCCCAGGCTGTAATCACAATCTCTCCTTCCAAGAGAGAGGCAAGCGGCTCTGTCTAAGATGACCCACATACCTGAGCAGCACGGGGATTAGCACAGGTTCCAAAGGCGATTGGAAGCAACAGGGGAAAAACACAGGCAGACAGCAAAGAGACCGGCATGGTCCTCTCTGTGTGACCATGGCACGAGTCCACAGCCTTTCCCTGATGCATAGAAGATGCAACAGCTTTCCCTCAGACTATGGATATGTATTTCATTCCACCCGCCCATCCCCACCATGTGTAATACTAGACCTACACCCAGCAATGCATCTTAAGAGTACCAGGACACTCGGCCTTCTATCTATCAAAGGACATTCACTTGCTTTGGCAAAGTTCTACAGAATTTACTACTGCCAAAATAAATCAACTTTTTACCTTAATCCCTATAGAAACAAAAAGAAAGAAAGATTTCGTATGTAAAGTTGAGATCTAAACAAACATCTAAGATCATTATCCATTTTTCACAAAATTGTTATGAAATGTTTCTAAACGATCAGTTATGATCAGAATTACCAGAAATTACCTTAGAAAACTCACCGCCTCTGAAGTTTTACTTTAAGTCCAAGAGGGGGGCAAAAATCAACCACACTGCCATGTATCACAGGATCATTAAGGTTGGAAGATCATCTAGTCCAACCACCCCCCTACCACCAATATCACCCACTAAACCATTTCCCTAAGCACCATGTCCAACCTTTGTACATTAATAGACTTAAAAATTATATCCACAGTAGGGAGAAATAATTAAAAATAGAATCTTGTGCTTTACACGGAATCTACTATTCAAAACATTTGGAAACTTGAAGCTGTATTTAGAAGTGATGCAATGCCTTAGCTGTGTAGAATTTCAGGTGAAAATAATTAAAATCTTTTCTGTAACTGAAAGCACCTAGAGAAGGGTGACAAAACTAAAGCAGCAGGACTCCCTACCCGCTGAAGTCTCCTATGCAGACTTTTTACCCTCTTCCACCCGAGTGCCTCTGCACCTCCTGTGCTTCTGTCCTTGCTCTTCTGTTCACCTGCACACCAGTGTCCACCAAGCCTGGCTGGACAAGCAGCAAAATGCTCCATGCCTGGCTCTGTCCTCGCAGGCCAGCCGGCATCAGCTGCTCAGCCAGAGCTCCTGCATCCCCAGCCCAGCTAGGAGCTGTGTCCCCTCGCAGTGGGAGCACAGGGCCACAGCCCAGGTTGTCACGATAACGGCAGGAACTCCGTACGCCTGAAGTCATCACCTCCCCAGTGTTAAATTGAGCTGAACGTAGCCACAGGTTCAGAAGTTAAAGAGAAGTGACAACGCAAGAAAGTCAGTCCCTATGCTGTAGGAATACTTTAAGCTGTGTTCATTTGAGCTTACTGAGCAAAGCTGCATTAGACAAGACTTTCTGGAAGGAAAAAAAGCACACAACAACCAAATATACTGCACCTCTCGGTCAGGGCACAGCATCAGGGATGTCTTATTTCACTGGATTTTAGATGGAATGGCTGATTTGCACCCAAGCGTACATTACACATTTTTAGCAATATTTTGTAGTGACAACGTCTAAAGAAATTGTTTCATCCATCAACAGAACAGTAAAGTCACTGAGTATGCCTTAGCTTTCACCTCCACTGTCAGAATGCAGGGACAGTAACTTTATGCTCAGTACTACAGAACCTTAAATAAAAAAAATAAAACCACAACAACCTAACAGGGATAAAAAAACACAGAAGATGATCTTAATGAGTTGCCCAGACACTTGCTGGTTCAATCTGGCAAAACTTTGCTATCTATAACAAAGCTAAAATTGTTATCAGACCTCTGCAGATTCAAGATCTACAACAAGACAGAGATAAAATGCATAAACAGCACCACGAGAATTTGATAGTTTTAGGTACAAAAAGCAAACAACCCCCAAATAAACTACAGTTTTCCAAGGCCCCAAGTCAAATTACAGTTTTCATTCCAAAGTTGTTTTGAAATGCTTACGGAGTGCAACCACAAACCTAAGAGATCTTAGGTCATTTGATTTTTCACCTTATCTTCAGTGTGTGAATGGATACGCACCATGACTTAACATTTATCTATTCCTTTGATGGGAAAGTATCAAAAATACCATAAAGTGTTACTGATTAACCATATTTACTACCCACTACTTCCATGACCTCTCTCCAGCAGTTCAGTTCGGTACATGGAAGAAAGCACCTCAAAATGCTGCAGTATTTTATTCCCTATCTTTTCAGATCTCATGGCTCCAGACCAGAAAAACATACACAACACATGGTATAAAAATCACTAATTTAAAAAGATAAAAACAATGCATTATTGAATTTAAAATACTGCTTTGCATTTCACCAGTCTGAAGAGGATGGAAACTCCAGATCTCAGTTTTAAAGAGCAGCTCTTAACATCCCGGTTTTAAAATTAACCTGAAATGTGCTCTCCTTCATGTATTTTGATTTTTAATTAATCTGAAGGGAAAGCTACTGAAATAACCCAGAGTGAAAGACTCTTTGATGTCCTGCTTGCTAACACCTGATCAGAGGTTGAAAGGTTGGTTCTGCATCGAATAATAACCGCATCTAACAGTGCAGCAGAGATCATTTCTTAAAATGCAGTCTAATAAACAGGTTGAAAGGAGGAAGTTGGGAAGGTGTTCAAGTACTCATTGCTCCCGTTTAGCAACACCTTCAAGGACTACATTTTCAGTTTCTATTTAATGGTCAGCAAGTCATTCCAGCAGAGCCAGCCAGCATACACACGGTCAGCCCGCACAAATCTTAGTGGCTCTTTAAATCCAGTTCTACACCAAAATTGTGTTTGCCCTGAAATGATGAACAGATACATTTTCAAATTCCTCAAAGTAGTAGCAATATTTGACTTTTATTCAAGACCTGGGTGGTTGGTCACAATGTAAACCAGACCCCTCACTATAAATAACACGATCTCAGCTCACGCCTGATGTAAAGAAACCAGTAGCTCTAAAAATGGTCTTTCCCAGAGTCTTTGCTCTTATTTCACCATTGAATTAGGAAGGACTTTCTACAACTTTTGCAACCACTAACCACAAAGTTTCCGAACCGACAAAACCACTGTAAACAACAGCCTCAGACTCGCAAGGAAAACAAGCAATTATTTGCTTCCATCTGACCAAAGATTAGCAGGACAATTCTCAATAAACAGCAGAAATGTATTGAGATAACAGATGTAGTCATACAGTTATGCTGAATGGTCCATAAAATGGTTAACAACCCATTAAATTACTAATGAACCCTGTTATTATAAGTGTAATATTTTAAAGCAACACAAAAAATATCCAAAAAAGGGTAATTTAAAAGTAAAAATCATCATAAACCAACATATCTCTATAATCTATTCTTCTTAAGCATCACTACCTCTAATGAGACACTTTCCTCAAGAAATGCACTAGTTTACAAGTTTTACACTCGGCAGCTCTTTGCCAACAGGTTTGTACAGCTGCTCTTCTCGGCTCGATCAAAAAAGGAGTGGTTTTGAAGAGAAACATTAAAGAAGTGGCAAGACTAGGTAATGTTTTCTTATTCCCCTGGGAAGGCTTATTAGGTTATATGAATGACTACTGCAAACCTCAGGTCATTTAGGGACAACTATTCAATATATAGATAGCGCTTTTGCATCGTTTAATATAGGAGGTCAATAACTTAACAGAAGAATTTCAATCAGGTTCTTCTGCAGATGTCAAGTGACCTGCAAAGTGGGATCTGCAGTTTAAACCTGCATCTCCCCAATCAGGTTTTAAATATAAAGCACCAATAACTCTAAAAAAAATTTAATTACAGCATGAATCTCTACTGCAGTGGTGTTTCAGCGATTGCTGTCTGCCACACAGGATGGTACAAGAGTAAGGTCTAAATTAAAAGGCATCAAAATCAGAAGTTGGGCATTATTTTTCAATTTGTTGTGCAGTGGGGACACACACAACACCAGGACACAGAGGTGATACTTATCCCATATGCTCTCCCTTATTAAGGGATGGGGAAGTTTTCTTAATATGATTTTTCCCCCTCAAAGCAGGAGTTGATCATTCACACAGAAACTGTCGTGGATTTACAAATGACCTGCTCTTCACCACTGTTACTGTTCTCAAATAATCAAGAAAACTATTTCTACAACCCAGGAAAGCAGTGAGTACAAGACTTAGTGCCTAATGCCTTCTTATTTAGAAAGCACTTGTTGCACAGAAGTTACACGCTTACTGGCAACCAGCATGCTGAGCATGCTTCTCCTGGTTTGAAGCCTCCAGTTTTAATATTTTTGTTTATTAACAAAGCTAGTCACAACAAGATTTAAATGTTTTCATTTGAAAACAGAATGTTGGGAAAGATTTATTAAAAGCACTTCATGCTGTGAAGCTACCCTTCGAAAACAGCCTTGAATGGGGCTGAAGCAGCTTTATCCCTAGTCCTGTAGAAGTCATACTCTCCCGAAATGGTCTGATTCTGTACACGTAAAACATCGTTCGATACCAATGGCGAATCTCACAGAAGGAGAACAGAGTTGAGTCATTTTCTGCTGGAGACATTTAAAAAGAGCTGTCACAGAAAAGCACTGATTCAGTAAACAGCATTCCTCACTCCACGGTATTAGTGAACCATACTCTAATGAACTTATTGTCACAACACGCTAGCAAAAGTCCTCGTTTCAGATGAAGCATGAACGTTCAGATTTCTCATGCCATTTTTATTAACTGACCATAAAAGAAAACATTCAGGCAACACGACTGGTTTTGGCTTAGAAGAACTATACCCAGCACGGAGCCTCATGGAGAAAACAGAAATCATGTTAAACTACGAACTAAATGCTTACACATGCAAGCACATGTAAGCACACATGCTTATCTTGCTGCAGTGAAGGTGTAAAAACTTTCAGTTGTCTCTTCCTGAAAACTCCACTAAGAAAACCACCAACTTTAGATTCTGTAATTGCGGCAAGCTACATAAAACATTATGTTCACTTCAGACTATTTTTAAACGATCACATCAAATCTGCTCGCTGAATATAAAGCCACCTGCTCCAGCATTAAGAAGGCAGTCAATAGTTGCGTTCTGTTCCTGTTTCTTATTATGCAAGAACTCCAAAATAGGGTTTTCTTACAGAGGCACGCAATCATTAAATGAATTAATAAAGAAAATGGAAACATTTTAAAAATCAAGTTTACATTTCTTAATTTTATTAATGAACTCTTAATTCTGAAAGAACAGATTTATGACAGCTAACAACTGCTGAGTATTCTGTCAGCACATTCGGTCCCATTACAAACCCCAGAGATGTAAATAGCCCCCATGCATGGAGATGCCTGTAGCTCTCAGTGAGGCATACAGAAATCATCCAGCAGTAGTGGCAATGTGAGAATTCAAGAACATATATTAAAGTACAAGCATTTTGTAAAGCTTCACATAAAGATGTACGCTTCCGTGCACAAAAACATTCCCCTCTCAAATACTTTGCCACATGATACTAGTGATCAATAGCAACTTTCCGAAAAGCAGGGAGGAAAACAACAGCAGCAGCAACCAGCTCACACCACTGCACTACAGCAGAACCTCATGGAAGATTTAAGCCAAGCGCCGCTCACAGCCCCCTCGCTCAATACAACCAGGGGTATTTTTCCAGCATGGATGCATCCCCCTCCCTAACCGCTAGCTTCACTCGAACCCAAGCGCAGATCGAGAATTAACCTTATAAACGCCGCAGAGATCAGCCAGCAATTCCTCACATGAAGATGCGTGCTGCTCCATACCAGCAGACGCTGACAACGCCAAAGAGCAGCCACCCTCTCCAGCACAGCCACCAAAACCAAACCGCCCTTCTCCTGCAGGTCCCTGCCAGCGCTGCCCAGCAGCCTGCAGCCCCTGCCCTCCGCAGGCCAAGCCCAAGGGCGGCGGGGGATGAGCGGGCAGCGGCACGGCAGGTGCAGACAACCCAGGGACCCGCACCCCACTGGCTGTCACCCCCCCAAATTTCTTCCTTTCCCCCCCAAGGGCTAAGCCAGCTGGCCCAGCCTCTCCTCCTTCCCCCCTAAAACCTGCAGCTCCCCTCAGCCCCTTGTCGTCCCCCAAACCTCCCCTCAGCTCCTGTCACCCCCTAAAAACCCCACAGCTCCCCTCAGCCCCTGTCACCCCCCCAAACCTCCCCTCAGCCCCTGTCACCCCCCAAAAACCCCACAGCTCCCCGTAACCCCTGTTACCCATCACCCCCCCCAAAAAAAAACCTGCAGCTCCCCGCAGGCCCTCTCCACCTCCAAACCTCCCCTCAGCCCCCATCCCCCTCAAAAAAAAAAAACCACATCTCCCCTCAGCCCCTCTCCCCCCCAAACCTCCCCTCAGCCCTCGCCCACCCCCAGAAAAAGCAACACGTCCCCTCAGCCCCTTCCCCCTAAACCTCCCCTCAGCCCACCCCCCTCAAAGCCTTCAGCCCTCGCCCCCCTTTCCCCCGTTCCCCCCTAAATCTCCCTTTAACCCTCAATTCCCCCAAAACCCCCTCAGCCCCTGCCCCTCCCCCCCCGGCTCCCCTCAGCCGCTGCCCGCCGCCCGTTAACGGCTGCGCCCCCCGCCCCCCCAACGGCTGCGCCTCCTCCGCAACGCCTCACGCCTCACGCCGCCGCTCACCCGAGGACCAGACGAGAAAGAGAAAGGGAAAGGGCGGCAGGAGGAGGCAGGGAAGGGGCAGGAGGCCCCGCTGACCGGCAGCCCCCTCCGACGAGCCCGCCGCCGCCTCCGCCGCTGGCCCCGGCGCCGCGCTGCGCCTCAGCCCCCAGCCCTGCCAGGGTGCGGCTTCGGCGGGCCGCAGGCCAACAAGCGCGCCGCCTATTGGAGGGCGCCGGGCTCGGCCACCAAGCCGCGCTCCCATTGGCGGAGGGGGCGGCGAAGCGGCGAGGCGGGAGCGGGCTGAGGGGAGGCGGCTGCGGGCTGAGGGGACCCTGAGGGGGCGCTGAGGGGAGCGCGGCCGTGAGGCGCCCGCAGACCCCCGACCGAGTGCGGGGAGCGGGAGAGGAGCCCCCCCGGCCCCGGGAAGGAGCTCTCCGTGCAGATGGGTCCCCCCAGCGTGTGGTGTGGGGAGCTTATCGCGCAGCAGGCCGAGAGATAGGGGCAGAAATCGGGTAATTGCCAGGGGAGCGAGGCGATAAGGGGCCTGCCCCGCCCGCCGCGACGGTATCGGCTTACAGCAAGTCGAGATCGATGCAGGTGCACGGAGAGAGCAGGCAAGCTGCGTTACCGGAGGGAAATCTGTCAAAACCTGAGGTATTTCAGGCAGTCCAGCGTCCAATCTATCAAAACCTGAGGTATTTCAGGCAGTCCGGTATCCAAACTATCAAAACCTGAGGTATTTCAGGCAGTTCAGTATCCCTGAGTGTTAAATCCCAGCGTTATGAGGAGTTGTGCACCTCAGCCTGGAAATCTGCAGATACATTGCGTAGTTTGTATGTTGAATGCCCGATCAGATCTTCCTAAATCAACCTTACAGGCTTTGTAAATTCTCCGTGGAGCTGGGTGTGTAACATAAACCCAAATTTTGTTACTCCTGCAGATAAACCCACAGATTTTAAGGTTTGCTTGTTAGCTGTCTTTAGTGTCTGTGCATCTTTATAATCTTTTCATTATAATTTTAAGGTTGTTGCCTGATACTTCTTTTTAGAAAGTGCATACAGTACCACACAGCACTGTGTGGGCTGCTGCAGGGAAAAGGTGACTCCAGCTCAGACAGACCCAACACATCAGGTTTTAGTAACAAGCTGAGAGTCATTAAAACTCTTTTCATCAGTTCTTTTTACCCCCCACCCCAAGTTATCCACATGATCAGAGGAAAAATAGGCTCCTGCTAGCAGAACCTGATGGGTGCAGAGCCATAAACATCTCTCCCTTGAAACATGGAAGGAATCAAGCCTATTCCCACCAGTCCACTGAGGAAAGGCACCCTTCTTCCTCGGTTTGCACTTTCTGGCAATTAATCTTCATTTGTTTGCTGTTTATAATAGAAAAGCAGGCAGTAGACGTATATGTGAACTGGTATGTGAACTCCGTCATGGCAAATGGTGGATTAATTGCAAAGCAGACAATAATTATTGCAAATCTGACAGCAAGACACTGCTGGATGCAGGTCTGACTAATCAAAACACTTCACAGTAGAACAGGTATTGGTGTAATTACTAATAATTGGAAAATCATGTCTAATTTTTGATTTTTTTTTTTTTTGATAGAACTGTTGCTGTAAACCCAAAATGTTAAGTAAACTCACTTCACTTATCTGGTATTAAGTCTAGTTGGACCGAGTAGAAGAGTTTACGTACAAGATGCCATCCTCTTATCCCCATTCAAAGTCAAATCAACGAGATGGGAGTTGCTCTGTACCTGCACGGTTCAGCCACATGCCTCAGGCATCATTTTCCCCGTGACATGTAGATGACCATATATCAACACTCCTCTTCATCTTGGCATCTCATTTACCTCTTTTTTTCCTTTGCACACCATAGCATTTAACACATAAAGCACTTTTTCTTTTAGTCTAGTAAAGTAAATGGGAGAACTGATCCATATCAAAACTTACTCAGCAAAAAAAATCCAGTTTTGTTTTAAAATTAATGGTTTTACTTTCCAGTTCATTGCATGGCTACAAGTACATGAGTGCCAAGAAGGAAGGTGGCGTAGAGGTCAGATGCAGTGCCCAGGGACAGGGAGAGGGCACGATCATTTCTTTTGTTAGCAGTGCTGGCTTAAGGTGTTTCTAGAACTGCACGGTGATGTGTCACAGGCAGCTTAGGCTGATGGAAGGATGAGTTTTATCATTATATGTTCGATCTAGTGGTTCTCTTGTGCTGTGCTACCCTCTGACCTGCCCAAGGTCACCGCTCCTGCTCCCTTCCAGCGTCCCCTCTGCAGCTTGCATCATACCCCATGAGGACAGAGAATATATTGTTTCATCTGGTTGGAAAAATTCACCCAATCGAAAAACTGGGGGGCAAGGGGACTCAATCAGCTTCCTGCTCAATCAGCTGACTCAGCTGGCTCACTTTGAAGCCTGAGGCTGATACAGCTGATACATGAGGCTATTAAAGTCACTAATTCTGTTTTTGTCCTGACCAGGTTCCTGAACTGCCTCCTGCCCAGATGCCAGGAAGTCAGTGCTGGTGCAGAAGCAAAGGTAGGGTTACGGGGGTACACATGTGAGGGAGGGCACATCCATGCTACATGGGTACAAGTGTGAGGGAGGGCACATCCATGCCCTGCGTACTAGACAGGGCTGCTGAACTACAGCATCAAGGGAAATCTAAAAAAGCACTTTTAGACATTTTAGACATGAAAAACTTGTCTGTCGTTGGTAACTCTTACCCGTTTGTTTTACAGCATTACAGGTACAACAATGGGTACAATAATAGGAACCACATAGTGTTGTTAGTTTTGGTGTTTGCAATATTTAAGATGGGTGTGGCCCCTCTTAATGACCAAGACAGGCTCATTACTTGTAGCTTTACCTTTGCTGTGTGCATGTCTGCTTACTGGGCCATAAAAACAAAAGAAAACAAAAAAACAGAAAAATAACACCACGTATTTACAGGCAGTACAGCATTCCCACCAGAAGTATCAGAACGTGGTACTGGTTGTGTGGTACAGACTTAGCAGTTGCTGATTCCTCTGCAGCCTGTTGTTACCCCTAGCAGCCTCAGGTATTAGCAGTGCAAGACTACAGCGGGTCATCCAGTCTAAAATAAAAAAAAATCAATGCAATTGTATTGATTTACAAGTTATTTTGGTTTGGCGTTACTAGGTATCAGAAAAATAATACTGCAGTTATTTCCGTGCAGCTCTTCACCTTGGCATTAGCACTCCTTGATGCTCAAACCACTAACCTGTGAGAAGCATGGTACTTGGTTGATGTCACCCATCTGGCATTTATTTGTTCCTTTATGTGGGGTGCAGCCCTTCCATGGAAGCAGTCTTAGGTTGGTTTTCTTACCCATAAAGTGGGAGTGATAGTATCAAAATCTATCCTTCCTTCTTGGCCTGCCTGAATTATTCATTTCTGCCAGTCATTTTGGGGCAGGGCTTGCCTACTCTGGTTACTGGTTTTCATCTCATGCAGACCTTTTACCACAGTTCCTGGACAAAGGTCCGGTTCCTCTGAATAAGCAATGCTTGGATGTGAATTCATTGTGATTTTTTTCAAGGGCCTTCAAAAGAAAGCCTTAATCTTGAAACTTATTTGAGAGACGCTGGCAAAGTGAAAGGCAGTCCCTGCTCAGCCATGCAAGACCTGAAGCAGAGGTCAGGTGGCCATAGACAAACACCAATTACCTTTGCAAAACACCCCAAGAGCTGCCCTTGAAGGGCGTTCAGTCTCACTGACATGTGGGACTCTTCTGGTGCTGGTACAAGTGAGCCTCTGCACACGTAACATTACTACTGAAAAGCTTAGGGGGAATTTTTCTTATAAACTCCTGAGCTTAAATGCCTTTTAAAAAATGATTTCAGCTGTGTAGAGCAGTATTAATAATATGTCATGGCTTATGTGTGGTTTTACTAAAGTTGGTCACTGTAGGTAAGCTTATGCCAAAAGCACTATTAGAAAGTTTATTTTTGTCCTGGCTGCAATTCTGCTCTTTATAGGAGGGAGTTTAGTTTTACTCATTTATGTAAGGAAGGAGAATTTTCCTGAGGATTTGAAAATGGAAACAATCTTTAAGGTGTATATATATACCTGAGAAACATTTGATGGAACAACTACATAGAGAAAGAAAAATGTGTTCTGGTCTACTTTCATCTCCTTCCACAACCAAACAAAATCACATCAGAGGTTTACTGGAACTGAAAAATAAAAACCAGAACTGAAGCACCAGATGGGGAAAAGGCGGAGCAGCCAGATTTTTCATACAACCTATTAAACTGAGAGGCCCAAGTTGGTCTTAAGTTTGAAAAAATATTGACTTTCTATTCAGGGTGGAATAGGAGAATGTTTATACACTATTCAGATTAAATATAAATCTATCCTTGTGGTTCAAGCTAGTTAATAACAGTTTGTGTTATTGCACAAGCTTCTTAATACCACTTGTGTGATAACAAAAGAGAAGGGAGTAAAGGTACAGCGACTGTTTTAGTTAAAAGGAAAGCAAGCAAGCAGCTTTCTCTTTTAATAATGCTACAACACTCTTTACAGAGGTCTGTGTTTGTTTTTCCAAAATGCTTTTCCAAGTAAAGCTGAGTCTTTTAATTGCAATGTCTCTTTACTGCATAAGCATCACATACCTTATGCAGACATACGTTCATTACGGGTTGCTTCTATACTAATTCTAGCGTTACTAACACTGCTGAGGTTCTTTTTAGTTACTCTGTCATACACTAGTAGCAGAAGTGCCACTAACAGAAGCTATTCCTTCTGAAGAGCTAGTACCTAAAAACAGACCAAGGAGAATAAAACAAAGAAAGGACCAAAAAAAAAAAAAAAAGATAACAGGGCAAGTTCAAAGTAATGAAAAGGGCTTAGAAACATGAGAAAATTATTTTAAATTATTAGTTAATTATTCTTATTATATACAGGAGAAAATTAATCTTGGAAGAAGCTTTGTAATGTTAGAATAACAAATTTTGAATTCCTTTGTATCCCATTTAATTTCCAAAAGGCACATTCTCAGCAGCATCCCCACGGTTAGGGTGCGGCTGGCATTTACTTGGAAAAATGAGTATGAATGCTAGCGCAATGTAAATCAAAGCACGGCAGAATCACTGAGGCCCAAAACAGACAGCTTGGGAGCCCACACCTGAAACATGTTCCCTTATTTGTCCTGTAGGAAAGCCCTGTTCCCATAGAATAGACTATTCTTTTTTCTGTGCTCTTGGGGTATCCTGAAGGCTCGCTACTGGCCTTCAATTGCAAAACTCTGGCCATGCCAAAAAGCTTGCAAGGTCAGAATTTAAGTGCACGTTGGCCTTCCACTACAGGAACCAGCTGGATTCAGGTTGTACACCGAGGGAGTTAATATGACGTGGCTGGTAAAAAGTGAAGCACTCACTCAAACAAGGGTTAGACACCTTTTTTCATCTTCCCATATATGTCCAGAGATCTAATCCTACAGACAATAATTACTGTCATTTTTGTACAAAATAACTTTGAGTTATGTGGAAGTAAAACTACATTAAAAACAATTCTTGCGTGGCCATGCATGTCATAAACCTGAGAGACTGGATTAATTGCTTCCCTAGTAAATATATCCTAAGGAATGAGGTACAGATAGGAGATAGCAATGACTATCCTGCATTTAAGATACAGGAGTGGAAATCCTGGGGGAGTGGATCTGGGGGTTGACTGTGCTACAAGACTTGCTACAGACTCTAAGCTCACTGATCTTTAATATTTGGCAAACTGAAGTGCTAAAGTGAACTCAAATGCTATCTAGTCTGTGATAGTTTTAATAGCATTTATTATTTGGTATTTATTTATTGTTTGGTAAATTGAGGTTTGTTTGTTTGTTTCATACAAGAACCTATTTAAGAGGCTGTAATCGTGGTCATCTCAAGTGCTCCTATTGCTCAAAAAAAATTACTGTAAGAAGTTGGCTGCTTAGTAAGATACAAACTATTACATCACACACTTTGCTGCTGCTAGGTGAAGTATTTAATGTTCAGAACAACTCTTCACTGCCTCATGATGCCAAGAATTTAAGTGCTCAGATGTCTAACATTATGTAAATTCTACCTCAAAGTAGGTTTTTTAAGAGTAATTTAAACACAGGAATATAAAATACAATTAATTTTGTCATCATCAAGATTAAAAGACATTCAGATGAGTAATTTTGCTAAAGAACATTGCTACGTATGTAAGAAACATGAGCCAAAAGATGTCTTAAGCTTCAAAGACCTGGCTCATCAAGTTTTTGCCTGAAGTTAAGGTTTAATCTCTAGCTTCTATCCAAAGTCATTTAGGAATGATTTCTACCCGACTGCCTTCTATACGCATTTTGTAGCTGTATTCCTGGTGCTGGGGCTGCTGCACGGAACAGGCTGACCAGCAGATGTCACCAAATTCAAACTAATTACACTCAAAGCTTCGGAAATCTTCAGTCCTCTGGAACTTCCCCAAAGCATGAGGAACCCGAGGGCACGAATACTCCCATTGCTTATTTACATGCCTGTACGAACTGTTACGTTCTGATCTAGGAGATGGGTGCCAAGCTGCTGACACAGAGCAGCAGGATGTAGCACCTGCATTTTCATAGGAAAATTCTCGATACCAGATTCCCTTTTTTTGTCCCTATGATTATGCTACATTGATTGCCAGTTCCTTGTTTAAAACTGTATTTTCCAAACCACATTAATTTTTTCCCCTAGAAAAGTAACTCCCCCGCAATTACCACTTAAAAAGCTTTATTGGAAGTTTAGATAGAAAAGGCAAGACTTTTTCTAAAACTAGTATAAACTATTTCAACTTGCGTGTTACCAAACTCACAAACTGCATTTCTTGGCATGACCAACTACCGCTTTGATGCTCCTCCGCAAACCATTTTAAAGATATGGAGCTTGCAATGTGTGTGTGTATGTGTGTGTATAGATATATATATATATATGCAAGAAGCTGATTTGTGGTGTAGAAAAGAGGCAAAACAGGCTAATAAGAAGTAATGGAGACAGACCCTGAGTCACGTGCTCTAGCTGTGCTTTTCCTTCCTACAAACACCAGAAACTTCATCTAATTCTTCACAAAACGGACTAGAAAAATATGTAGGAGCAAAAGGATTCAGAAGAGAGCATAAGTGATTTCAGATTTGTTTGGAACTCTTCTACCAGTATCTGGAAGGATGCAGGAATAATCTAATATGTCCCTACCTACCTGTACTGCCTACCTTGGATTCTGGAGATAGCAGAGACATTTGTGAACAGAAGGGCTGTTAGGTGCTGGGAAATGGGAAGGCCCTCTTCTCCCCAGCAAGCTGCTGAGGAAGTCCTTTGAAAACTGTTCCTCTGCGACGCTTTTCTTTTTTTTTTTTAAAAAAAAAAAAAAAAGTGCAGGTCGTACCTGCACTTTGTGTCCATAGATAAAATGAATGATAAACGGCTAATTTCCACCCCCAGCCACACTGATGACCAGAATGCCCCATTTCTCGTAGTGTTGCTTGCACAAAGAATTGTTTCAAGAGGGCTGAAAACAAATTCTCTTCTGTTTACCACAATTACAAGCAAGAATATTAGAACACATACCCGTGAAGTTCAATGAGACTGCACAAAACCAGGTGAATTGGCATTAGAAGTTTATCCACTTCAGAAATACATACGTTTGTATAAAAAAGGAAATTAACATTTACATATTTGCAAGTCTTCTATTATACAGGTAAAGAAAGTGTTATGTTTTATATGTACTGGATTACATAGGTATTTTTACAGTTGAAAAATCTTGAGAGTATCTGATTGCAAAAAAAATTTAAATACCTGAATCAGGACCCAAAGATATCATTATGACTGTCACAACACAGTGAAGTCAGTTATTCCCAGAAAGAGAACAATTTACTCTGTAAACAGTACTTACAAATACTGTAAGAAACTAGAACTTGCCTAAAATACAGTTATACACATTTTAAAAAGCCAACATTTTTTATGTGCTTTGTAGGCTGAGCTTACTTTACAGAATGGATCACATCAGAGCAGTGAACCACAGGGATACTCATTGAATAGAACTACAAATTATAAATATCCAATGATCTGAAATTTAAGTACTGCACATTCTTTAATTGATGCTCACAAAACCTATTATCGTGGGAGCAGAAATCATACGACTGATATCGTGTATGTCTGTCTCAGACAAAAGATAGGAACCAAGGCAACAACTGCTGGCTCTGTGTATCCTACTATTACATCTTATTACAAAAAATCCCTTAGGGATTAAATCCTATTTTATTGTTTTCATAAACAAAAAGTCGGTAAAAATTTTATGTTTTTTAAGCTGTGACCTTTTAATTTTAACGAGATCAAAACCGCCTTGTATAGACTTTGTAAAGGTAACAGAAAAGTGAATTTTATGCATCTGGATTCAGACTGACAGAAACCAGATAACTTCTCCTGTTTTATGATTTACAGCATTTTTTAAAGCAAGTCTCAAACTTGCTTTATTTAGAAATAAGATCATTTTTACAATCCTTTTGAATTAACAAAGTTATTTTCACAGGTCATTAAAACAGCTTTCTCCTCTTTATTAAAATTCAGGAGTAGGGCAATTTCAGCATGACTATCAAGCTTTGTTTTTAAGACCACCTGTCCCCAGAGTATTGGGGAATTAAAATTACAAGCACCCTGCTAACACCTATCACTTGATAGTGCTGATAGCAAGTTAAAAACTTTTATTTTTCCACACAATTACAAACTGCTGAGTGATATTTTCTCTCTCTCACAGCCATATTATGCATCTTCCTTTCTGGTTCAGATGTAAGGAATGGGACTCCCATAAAGCTAAATCAATATTATTCCAAGCCTATCTCAAGTGTTCACAATTAAGTAGGAAGTGGGATACCATAAGCGTATCAGTTGGACAGTTTCCCAATTGATTACTGCAGACACTGTAATCAGAAGTTACATTTAGGTTTGAGGTGGCTTAAATAAAGCCGCATGCATTTCTTGATCATCTTTACCTGTAGTAAACCAAATTATTTGCACAAAAGACTCGTTATTTACACATCAACTATACAAGTAATACAAAAAAAACCTCTCAGTTAAGCACCGATGCTGACTTAAGGAATAATACCTTCAAGTCAGAATATTAGTATTCCCCGTCACAAATGAATTCTGATGTACTTTCAGAAGTTTCTTGTTTCCACATGGGTTGCGTTCACAACACTTCTTTGTTCGTGTGGACATTGTTCTCCTCCACATTCCAAGAAGATTAGTAATAGCAGCAGTTTTAGAAAAAATTTATGAGTCCCGGACAGATTTCACAGAAAAGTCAGTTGAGATCTTTCTCAAAGTGGTCATCAAATCCACTGATCTGGATTGCAAAGTTTTATAGAGTTCATTAAATGGAGTCCTAGTTCACATGAGAACAAGTGGTTGAAACGGACTCAGTTTTTGTGTGCAAACAACAGGAAGTCCAGAAGTGGTAGGAGCCCACACTTAATTCAAGGGCGGTAAGGAACCTGGTTTTCCTCTGCATCAGTGAATTACACCAGCTGCATCACCTTGGTTTAGAGTAACCGTAAGGACACCGAAGAATCAGGCTGTCGTGACTAGGTAAGACGTGAGTGCTGTAGTATTCAACCAGACTCCCCATGTTCAGAAACATGATGTCTGCATCCAGGTAAAACTTGCTTTCCTGTTGTACAACAAAAACATATGCAGTCATTAGCAGTAGTTTCCTATTCAATGGTAAAAACAAACAAACAAACAAAAACAGCCACCACCACCACCAAAAAATCATTATCAGAACTTCGTTCAGACAAGCTGCTGCTTTGCAAGCTTGTCACTTAAACAAATAAGTCCAAATTAAACTCAATAATTTAGTAGTAATTCCTTTAGAATTTGACAAGCTGAAGTTTAGATTTGGACATCTGCAGCTACTTTGTCTTTTGTACAGTATGGCAATTGGAAGGCCCAGATCTGAGTACTCAAACTCTCACCGTAAAACAAATATTTGTAGATCAGCTTATTTTTACTTTTAGGAATGGGAAGAAGTTTCACCTTTGACTTGCTATACACGTACACACACGAGATTCATACGTAGATACACATACACAAGAAGTGCATTTTTAGCGGAGCTACAAACCTTTTCAAATATTCTGTAGTTTCTCACTTTTTCTGCTGATTGATCCCATACAACCAATACCTTAAAGAAAAATGCAAGATAATCAGTTCTGCTGATAATCTCTTCCAAGTCAATGCATTATTAAGGAATAAAAAATTCACTCAAGTTATGACAGAGTCTCAGATTTTCCTTCATTAAGGAAAGAGCATATCTAAGTTGTTAAGTGCTTTCACCATATAAAAGATACTGCATCTCTAACTCAAAAAAAAAGCTTTTAGAGGGTAGATTCAGCAATTGCAAGTTACCTTTCCAGCCTTTGTAGATGAGTTTCTAATGCAGTATAATCCATTTTGTGGCTGTCCCCTTGGGCTAGTAGCTTTGAATGTCCTAAAAATAATACAGCAATTACGTATGTTAGCATTTTCTGAATCAGATAATTAAGGTGTGTAGTTCTTGTAATTCTTATTGAAAATCTCTGTTTTCAGTTATAATAATTCGTAGTATATCATATCTGATAGAATTTTACTGTTCTAGCATCTGAATCAGTAAAGCAGCACAGACGAAAGTGTTTCTGTGCTTTCTGTCCCATTCATCCTGGCAGAACAGCCATTTCCAGATGGAATAAAATCATTTTGCAATTACTCTGTATTCTCAACTGATACATGAGGACTGACCTAACTCCCCCAGAAAGTAATTTCCATATTAAAGTAATTCAAATACTTTTCCTGTGTTTTAAACAGAAGTTACAGATCTCAAAGTTATTTTTGGACTACTGTTCAGTGCAGGATTTGTAGGACTTTAGGCAAGTGTTTTAAAAATCACATCTACCTTTCAACTTCGAAGGATTCAGAGGTATTAAGAAATACTGAAGTAGGCAGCCCAACCTGTAGGAAAATACAAAGAAAGTAAATCTCCACACAGGCCAATGAAAATACAAAATACTAACAACACACTATGCAGATAAGCTACAGCCATCAGTATCTGAATTAGTTAATGGTGCTTTAATCTTTACTTTATGCTTCTTACTCCTTTACATCAAATATTAGAATGCAGAATTTATCAAGGCATTCCTTAAAGCTGAGAACCAAGCAGCATTGTGTTTTCAGAAGGCTCTTTTTTCTCCTGAAATATGCCCCAAGCCACCCCAAAGAAAGCAAGAAAATCAGCCTTTTGAGAACGGATTGTCTGCTTGATCTTACTTTTTCGTAGTCGCCATCAGAATCATCACTCGCTTGATTTGGCTTGGAGGGCACTGCTGGCTTTTCAAATGAGAAGCTTCTAAAACTCTGCCCATCTGGTGGTGATCTCCTGGCAGAAACAAAACCAAAACTGAAGGACACCTCCTCAGGAAAGCAGAACAAATATACACAAAACTGAGGGGCTAATAAAACTAGAGCTAAAGAGGAAATTTCAGTTTAGGACTTGCCAGCCCTAGAATTACAGAATAATTTAGGTGTAAGGGACATCTTTCAACCTAAATTGTATCATTTAGTCCAAGCTCTTGTTCAAAGCAGGTCCAAATAGCTCACTGTATCCAGTCAGGTATCTCCAAGGTTGGAAATTGCACAGCCTCTCCAAGTTGACCATCCACAAGGTGAAAAGCTTTTCCTGATATCTACCTAATTTCCCATGATTTTTGTCTGTTGCCTCTTATCCTATCCCTGCAGATCTCTGAGGTCTTGCTCTGTCTTCTCCATCCCCCCATTAAGTAGTTGTAGAGAGCAGTGACACCTTCCTAAAGGTTGAACTCAGCAAGTTCTCTCAGCCTCTCCTCACATATTACGGGCTACAGCCCATCAGACATCTTGGTGGCTGGAGCCACTCTAGTAAATCAATCTCTTTCTTGTGCTGCCTTTAAAGAGTTTTGTTTTGTTTTTAATTATTTTTCATTTCTTTTTTAAAGGTGAATGATCCAAGGGGCAAAAATATTTCCATCTGCCTCAGCACCATAGCCAGTCCCACATCCCTTGCACTAAAGATGACCTTAATATGAGATGAAACATTTCCTGTCTCCAAAGAAGCCTAAAATTGTTTTTGTGGTTCAGTGACAGTGACATGAAGGTTTCTTATTCATTGTGATCAAAGGCTTTTAAGTCTAAAGCACACCTCAAAGCAGACTACAAAGATTCGTGTAATTTAAAAAAAAAATTGTCGACTGTTTCTTTCTGAATAATTTCAGAAGTGAAATTCAGTGCAAAGTTTCCAGATAGCAAATACCTAGGCAAACAAGCGTGCCACTGAGGAAAACAGGGATGGTGCTGGGAAGAACAACATGCATTGACAAGAATCTGACAAGTAAACTCAGTGGAAACTTTGATACTAGGTTCTATTTTTGTACTTACTGTAACTGGGGGCCTGAAGGCTTCTCTGGCCTCGGTTTGAATCCAGGATGCTGGTGGCCTGGCACAGGTGGCTTTGGAAGCACTGGTGGCACAAACAGTCCAGGTTTACTGTGTTCTTTTGGCACCTTGCTCTCTGCTGTTCTTTCAGTTAACTGGGACAACTTGGGTTTACTGCTTGGCACTGGAGGAGGAGTTCGTGGTGAAAGGTTTAGAGTTTTTAGCTTCTCGCATCCTTCTGGAGTGTTGAGAACGTGCGATAGAGGCAGAGGTTCTGGAGGCAGCGAGCAAGATTCTTTGCTACACGCAGGCTTTTTGAAAAGAGGTAAAGGGGGCACAGGGGGTGGCTGTTCACTTGGTCTCCAGTTTGAGGATTGAATCTTTAGATTACATTCAGCTCGGGGTTCTCTCGCACTGAAGAAATCCTCTGGTTTGATGTCAGGTAGGCTTCTTTTAGGAGGTGGTGGCGGTGCTGGTCCAGCAGATTTGCCGGCAAAAGATTGTGATCTTGATTCAGAGTAGGCAGCTTTTCTGACATGAGGAACTGGTGGAGGTGGGTAGGCTGGGGGCAGGACCAAGATATCTGCACAAAGAAACATCCAGAAAATGTGGCATGTTGAGGGGAAATAAAACGTGTCAAGAAACTAGGCTCTTCAGGTTTATTTATGTGATTTAATATTATGTTATTAACACCTGATCTGACAGTTCCTGAAATGCTGGATAAACATTCAGCTTTCAGCGTAACTGAAACGTTGCATGTAGTGAACACCTGCAATTTTATTCAGGCATGGCTTATGTCAACTTGGCACAGATTTTTTCCTTTCTTAAAAATAAAGAACAAACCACGCTAACAGCATTACCCCTCTTCCTGACTGATGACCTTAGAAAGGTCCTTCCACGGCAGGAGACTTGCCAGAAACCATGCCCTAAAAGGCACATAACACTTTCTGTATATTGTTACTCCTACTACTAGGCCCTTTTGACCTCTCAAAACGTCAAAAGTATCTTTAATCTCTCTCAAGATTAGATACCTACACATTACTTTGGTTATTTTACCACCTGCATTGCTTTAGATACGACTAAAACCACAACCTGGCATTCCACATGAATATTACCTTCGCTGCAGGCCTTTTGTGGGGCCTTCGATGAAGGGAATAAAGAAATCACTTACCATCTTTCACTATGTCAGAAGTATCTGGTTGCAAGTAAGACTCTTCCTCTTCCTCCTGGTCATAATCTGCAGACAAAATTCAGTGTGTCAGACTCTGACAAGTACTACTGGAACCAAGTAAGAATATTTATTGCTTTCTAACAACTATTTTTCATTAAAAAAGGTGGAAAAAAATGGGAAAAAAGTCTACCTCTCTCACATATTACATTTTCCTCCATCTTTCAAATTAAAGTACATTTTCTGGTGAAACTTTCTAGTGGCATAGCCTTCCTCAGAAAAAAATCACATTGGTTACAGAGGCACAGCTGCAAACTGACATACTGGGAAAACTAATTGGAAGAGTAAAAACACAACAATCCAAAAGCAACCCTATCACAAAAACATTTATGATGTTGCAACATGGATGCCTAAGCAAGCCTCATGATCTACAAAACAAGTAGTTGTTTTGCCTTAATCTGGCAACAGAAAGATGCATCACAACAAATAAATTATTTCAGTGCTGCCTTTAACTGGAAGGCAGGATAATCAAGACATAAAAAGCATGCTACTTCTAGGCAGTAATTTCTCATCATTGGCTATGAGAGGAGCCTTAAGGACAATGCATAGTACTTCCCCAAAGAAATACGTTAAAAAAAAAAAAAAAAAAAAAGAGAGAGGTTCTGATAAAATCAGTTAGCTGTTCTAATTTTCCTTATTTGAAGCCCTTCTGAGCTTCTTCAAATGTGATTCCCATCGTATACATCCCTTCCATCCCGTAAACACTGAAGTCCTAAACCACAACTCTATACAAAATGCTGATGAGTCTGTTTTCCTCTGCTTTGCAACAATCAAACCGGATTTCCTAAAGAATCAAGCTCCCACTTTTTTTTTTTGTCCTAGTCAGGAAAAAGGGCCAGGAAATTCCTTTCAGGAAACGGGATTACTTGCTCCAATCATCCCTGCCCTTGGGGCAGAAATTTAAGAGAGCAGATGGGAAAATGCCTACTTAAAGGGACTATCTGAACCATGAGGCAAGTCTTCTCATGCTGGATTTTACTGTGTTTCCTGGCTAAGAAGGTAATTGTTGAAATACGCTGGGAATACCTATCTGACAGGCTTCCTATAATAACCTCATCTCTAATTACAAAATAAACACACTCAGCCAGAATTGTTTACTGTGAAGCAGCTCCAGCAACAACCAGGTATCAAACAGAATTGAAAACAGACTCTGCTAAGAATGAGATTCTTGGAGCTTTTCTTCAAAGAGTTACTCAGTTTGAAAGTCTTTAAAGAATGTTATCCTATGCACTTCACGTAGACCATTTGTATGCCTAATGTGAGATCTTCCTGAACTGGGAGGGTAAGCCATTCTCTTTCATACTAAGCAGACTACAACACAAATGAAACAACATCCCGATGTGAATTACTGCTTCTTTTGCAGGACAGGTGAATCAACTTTACAGACAATATGGGAGGCAGCTAGCTCCAAAAGGTCTTACCACATTGTCAAAAGATGTTCTTAGGACATACTTTTAAGTGACTAACATCCTACTATTATAATTATATTAAATTATTGTCAATAATATTCAATTAGCATCAATTATAGCAAAGACTTCCACTACAACCTACGGACGTACTCAAATATCTCATCTTTTTGCTAGATCTACAGACTTTCCAGCATGCAGTCTTAATAGAAAATTAAGATAAAAAAAAAGATTGTATTAATATGGGGTCAGACACCTTGCAAGGCCTGAATTTCTGTAGTCACCCTTTATTTTTTACTACTGGTTTTGATATTAAATTACAGCAATTCTATGCACCGTGTAAAAATAAGAATTCATAGTTCCTGGATGCAAACTGGATCAGATAGTGTGTTTAAGCTACTGGAATGGTATGGGATACTGCAGAATCCACAAGAAAAATCAAACAGTGCTTATAAGTGTCTAAAATTGTCACCTTCATTATCTGCTGAGTGGTGAGAATACTTGATATCAATGGGACGTTCTACTGAGCCGTAGAAACTGTCTGCATCAGAACCAGAGTCACTGCAAAAGAAAAGACAATCCCTTTTGCATCACTGTTATAGGTCTTGAAAAAATTAAGACATCCCTTAGCAGGACTGCAAAGTAACACTGGAAATGCAGAAGCAATCTAATGCTGTAGCAACAGCCAAATATGTTGCTGCTGTTATTTTTATTTTACGCATTTTGATTTCTCTTAGCAAAAAGATTGATGTTCCTATTGGGACTCTTTCAACTCTTCACTAGGTAGGCCTTTCGTTCTTGGGGCCTATTGCACCCATTATTATTTGGCAGTAAATAATTTGTAGGTGCAAAAGCCAAAACCAACAAAATCAAGAGCTAGCGTGAAAGGGAGAAAAAAAGCATATAAGGATTAAGGCTTCATACCTGAATTCTGTTATTGTTTCTTTCTTATCATGGTAGTGATCGATTTCCCTCCTCAGGGATAGCATCCAATTCTAAATAAACAAAACCACAATGTTTAACACATCATTCTTTAAATCATTACACAAAGATGCACAGTATCTTTCCTCTGCATGGCCAGAGTGGCTGTGCAAGTGAAATATTTATGACTTTATAGAGCTATTGAGAGGACTTGCTAGTCAAAATGTTTTGACCATTTAAGATCCTGTATGAATGTATTAAAATATTGAAGTTTTGATTTGTGAATTTAAAGCTTTTACTCCTAAACCCGTGTACTTGCTCATAGTCTGCTTATGGGTAGGAGACTTCACTGAACAGTTTTCATATTTCATCAAAGGTTTACAACACAAATACTCATTCATTAGCTAAAAGTAAAACCAGGAATGTGAAGAAAACTGTGACATCTAGTATGCCACTTTTAGCCATTCCCTAAATTACCACTGGAATTCTCACTCAGTTAAAATTTCAGACATGATTTTCAGATGAGTCCAAAGAACTAGAAATACAGATTCAGGTTACAGCTGCATGTCCAGTTCATATAGATTTTAGGGAAGTCAGGATTCGCTTTCTTCTTTTATGCTTTAATTTTCCTTGAAGTAGAAAGGTACCTTTCTTTCATCTTCAGATGAAGCAGAAAAAAACCACGTCCTGTGCTTCTTGCTAATGTGAACTAACTTGAAAGGAAACACGTTGCTTGATGTTGTCTCCTCAGCTGCCCGCATAACCCTGAGAAATAGAATAACCAATATATTAGCGTCTGAATCTGTAAAGTTAATTCTGCTGTGCAAGTCACAAAGCTCAGAAAGCAGTTTTACCTGCCAGTTATGGCTGAAAATAAGTCCCAAGCCCAAGAAAACACCACCAAAATGCTAATATGTGCATTTGTAGTACTTTTCAAAGTGGTATAAAGGATAACGCAAGAGTGCTGACAGGAAAAAAAGGCTAAACCACCAGACAGACATATAAACAGATGTTTTGACTGGTTCAGTGAACAATTTTAATGACCTGTGTTAATTTACAAGCTTCACACCATGTCTGTGATCCATATTTCAGAAAGGCAGAGAAGAAATGACAACACGGGTTTTCCAAGAAAACAAAGAGAGCTAATATTAAAATTTAACTTAATTTTTCCACTTCTGGCTTATAAGTACTACCTTACAACACTAGATCAATGCACGTGCTTAAAATTAATATTTTTTTAAAGTTTAATTCAACCTCTTCCACAAACTATGTTAGGTAAAATTTTTTTTTTTTTAATCTTTTCCCCCAAGGATGCTCAAATGAGAAACTTCTGCTCTATCCTCGCAGACACAAAAAACTATTTGGAAATGCATGCTATAAAGCTTTAGAAAAAAAATTAGGAGACTAAAGTATTAAGACTGTGGACAATCTGAAAGTACTCAGCACAAGCCATAGAGAAATCTGATCTAGGTTTTTACAATCATTATTGGAACTTTCCTTCTGTTTCCTAAATTTTTTAACTTGCTGATTTCCTTACATAATACAAGATTTCTGTAAGTCCTAAAGAAGGTGGTTTGTAAACCTACAAAAATTAAAAAGACAGTTGACTTTTGGTTAGGTACCAAATCAAAATAAACATGATTTTGGAAAGAAATTAATAAATAAATAAAATCCCATCAACACTGTAGATGGCACTAAGAGCAAAATTCTTTCAGAATTAGCTATTGCATCTTTTTAGAACCCCAACCCCAATTTGAAATTGCATGCTGTAGTTTTCTGCATTTGTCCAGCCTGAAACAAATCTGCAAAAGGAACTACAAGTTATTTTACTTGCTAATTTAAGACTAACAGGGATGTTAATACAGGAAATACCCATCCTACAGCTGGGAGGGACAGCAATGCTTCCCACATTCTGAGTCACTGGACAACTCAGCACTCTCTCACCTGCTGTCCACTCTTAACATTTAAAGGCTATTGAATGAAACATCCAAAATGCAAGTTTAGGGAACCTTAGGGCAATTTGTTTTCACATAGCCTCATGCAACCACCCAGTCCAATAAATGAGTTTCTTTCATTTATTTTTCAATAATGTTTATGTCTGTGCATAACACTAACCACAACCTGGTCCCAATTCCAACCAAGGTCTCTACAGGTTGCTAAAACATAGATACGTAAAAAGAAATGAGCAAGTCTCTAGCATTCACAAATTCCTTCTCATTTTGTATATAAACATGATTACAGAAGTTAGTATCGTGGCCAAGTTATAGTATAGGTTGCTTAAACAATTTCATCTTTACTTTTTCTTAGCCATAATATCCTAAGCATCATTCCCAGAAAATATGTCGTGCTCACGTAAAAGCCCTCCCATTCTAACAAGAGACTTCTTTATTCCACAAGTTTGAGAACATCATGCAGTGCAAGGATAACATACGTGTATGTAAATACAATAAAACTGCAGGACCAATAACGTGGTATTTCTCTACATTCTGTATCTGATCATTCCTTTCTTAGCATCAGTTGCAACAGCAGTTTCCTAAGGTTCCCATGGCAGGTAGGCTTCCTGTACTCAGGAACATCCTGAGGGTACCAGTTAACTTGAAAGCCATGTATTTGTCTTCAAGTCAAGAAGCAAATATTAAAATTTAGTGTGGAATGCGTGGAATTTAGTAGTGGAATGAGTCAGACATTTTTGCACATGCATTCTCTCATTTGTCACTCCTGTAACTGATTCAATTTTGACACCAATTAGTGTCATGGAATCAGGAGATCTGTAAGTGTTCCTTTCTGATTCCTTTCTGTTTTTTTTGATGATCATTGAATCATGAGAGAACAAAGATCATTTGTCTTGAAGAATCCACATCTACCTGTCTGTGCAAAGCCTGCATTAAATAAGGAACAAGCACAAACCCATTCCAATGGTTGCAAATTTAACAGCATTACTAGAGAAATTACAAAGGATTAAGGGTATACACTTGCAAAGTACAGAAAACATCATATATGCAGTTTGAAAGACACAGATCTCTTGGAATCTGAGACCACTGCTTAATCCAAACAACAGCCACAATTGAATTTACCTGTTCAAAACGAAAGGCAGCCCCCACCCCGTTAAGAAAAAGGCCCTTAGGTGTTAAGGAAGTTCTTTGGAACTCACCTGTTGTAACCATTCAAAGAAAATGCACCCTGTGGAGATGCAGATGTGCTGCTCTTAAAGTAGTAAATACATCCCTCGTGGATAATCACGAATCTCAGTGGCCCTGAAAAGATAAAGAAAAAAGTGAGCAAGATACAAATTCAAAGGCAGTACTTTACTCAATTCTTACACAGTAACCCTCCCCAAATTAAGAGGTCCTAATTACTTCTATAAATCTTTACAAAAGGGCACAAGCTATTTGAGTGGCAGCTGGCTGGTGACCAGTCGCATGCAGCACTCCATGCAGAGTTTCAGGACTGAGGGCAGTATTTGCTTCCCTCATTTGAGAGGCAGCTGGTCAAACAGTTTCAAAAGAAACCCAAAAGATGGCAAGGCTGACTTCCACCTGGGTTTTTTTTTTTTTTTTTTTTTTTTTTTTTTACTGAAGGAACAAGCTGACATAAGAGTGCAGCCCAAAACAAGATGGGAGGAACGTAGCCACAGGCTACAAATACATATTTATGTTCACCCCAAAATCATAATAGCATCTCTTTATTCTCAAAGGTGGCAATACATACATACATAAAGCTGGCAATAAAATGGTTGTTTTTCTTTGTTAAAGCTAGATGAGTGCCAACACTTCTCCTCCTTTTATCAGACAGTAATCTTTGCCCTTAGTTGTATAAACACAGTTCAGTTGTAAACAGGTATAGCAAATGAACAGAATATAAATAAATCCAAAGTCTTAACTTTTCTCCAAGTAAATGGGTTCTGATTCCAGAAGTAATTCCTGCTATTAAGTACAGCCTAATCTCGGCAGTGAGAAAATTTCCACTTCACAATGTCAGTACAAGATAGGGATATTTTTCTAGTATCAAATAATCAACTGTAGGAAAAGCTCAGCACTAATTTCCTTCAGAAAAGAGTATTCTAAATTGATAAATATCCCATGTTTCTGTCTTAAAATCTTACTTCTGAAGGCCTTGACAATAGATTAAACCAAACCCAACAAACTCAACCACAGTATTTATAATCTAAGATTTACAATTCCAAAATAATTTGAGCAAATTCTTTCAATACACATCTTTCATACAAATACTCCAATAAAATTATAATCCAATACAAAGCAAGATGAAGACTGCCTTCATAAAAGAGCTCGTTAACAGGAAATGTGTTTATGGCCCCAAAGGCAAGGATTTAAAACATTTAATTTAGTTAATACCTCGTTCAACTTACATTTCAAGATCTGCAGCTGGGTGCCTCCTTTTTTATGAAGATATCCTGATTTGGTCACTCCTCCAGGCATCGTCAAAAGGTTTTGTGCTCCAATTGCCTTCATTGGCACTGGCCAGACCTGTTCTTCTGAGGCCATCGTTCTGCAATTTACATTAATTAAGAACAGTTTCAAATTTAGATTTTACTTTAGGAAATGAGTACTGAGAACCAAAGCTTATTTCCTTAAGCAAGTTTTCCAAACGACTAACATGGTTCAGCAGTCAAGTATGCACCACAGACGGGGGTGTTCATAGATTCCAGGAAGTTTGCGAGGTATAAAAAACACGGCGCAGAAAGTCCCGATTTATTTTTATGCAGTTCTCAAAAGTGATTGACGGGCGTTGAAACAATAGAAGAGTGTTCAGTAAATATTACTGAGGTATTTATATTTTAAAGTGCCCCAGATGATAACAGAATTAATTGAGGCAAGTGGCTAGAAAAAAAAAAAATCAACTTCTCTAAGATTCTCTACCACCACGTGTGGACACAGAATATAATTTTCTGGACAGCGAGGGAATCAACAGTCAGATTTTACTAACTGTGGCATGCAATACTCCTTACCCCTCACACTTACATGTTTTATTCTACATGACAGCATTAGAATATTATCTTATACTGAACGTCTTACGTGACCACATCCAGTGCAAATCAAGTTCATCTCAGATTGCTGCAAACAACCACTTAATTTATATATCAGTGATCAATGCCATACTCCACCAAGCACTTTTGCAGTTACCGCTCTTTCTGCTATCATCTTACAAAAGTTACCAAGAACACTATTTTTTTAAGCAGCAGTTTCTTCTCTCTGATATATCACTGAGCCCCTTCTTCAGCTGGCAAAGGAACTGGGCTAAAAATCCAACTGTGTAATAAATAAAAACATGCACGAACTGAACGGACAGAGTGACCCAGACATAAAATGGTCTCTCATGCTCAGGTGCAGGGCTATAGACCTCTGCTGGTAAGGGGCAAACTAATGAAATTCCTTTGTGAATAAAACCAGTTAATTAGTCCTTAAGAAATTAATGGTTTAGAACTGAAGAGCTTCAAGTGAATCCTGTTTGCTTCTCCTTTCCTGGTAAGGGACAGTAACTGAGGTCATCAGCATAGCTCGGTGCAGGAACCTAAGAGCCAGCAGTAAAGTACACAACCACTGCATAAGCGTCACAAAAGACTGATGTGCAAGTCGATTGACCTTTCAATGGATCAACCTAGGATTTAGTATGATCCTCTCATCCCTTGCTGACAATGCACACGTGGGGAGGGGTGGAAATTACTAACAATTTATACCAGGGGAGTTCAAACTCCATGAAATTCTTTAGGCAGCCTAAAAACTTAAATCACAAACATTAGGTTTTAGTCCCCCAGTTCTATAAAACAGGGTCAAGTGGAAAAGACAGGATGCAAGACTCCAGAAAGGTTCTCACACCTAACACGATGGCTTCCTAGTGTTCCTCCAGTACCTTCCTACTCACCAAGAGTTGTTACCTTTGCTGTATTCAGCTATATCCTTCCTTCTGCTAGAGCTCTTCCCCCTCCCTGGTTTTATTACACAATTGAGATCTTTCCAAGCTGCGTTATGCCTTCCTCCTCCTTGCAGCAGTGTATTAACGGGCCCAAGAAGTGGCTACACACAGCTTTTAAGAATTAATAAAATAGTTAAAGAAAAAAGAAAACTCTAAAACTCTAAAAGGAAAAAAGTCAAAAAGAAAAAAAAACACAAGGAATCCTTCAAATTATTTACTCATATATTGTAGAAGAGTCAAAGTGAGGAAAATAGCATTAATCAGCTGGCTGCTGTCATCAAACAACACTGCAGTGCTGCTAAGAGTGATTTCCTTCAAATGAGGAAGACAAAGGCAAGTCCTGAGCTCCATTTTTCTTTTAAGAGCCGGCACAGCAACATCCAAACATATGAAATTAATTTACAATTAAGTGATTTCAGTTTGTTTCTAGTTACATGCAGAAAAAAAAAAAAAAAAAAAAAAAAAGATTAAGCAAAAATGGAAACTTTTTATTCAGCCAGATACACTCTGAGCTCAGTTTTCTTGCTCTAACCCTAGCATTAGTCTCAATGCCATCCAACAGTTTTGAGATCATTTCAAGATCGTTGTGGGTTTTCAAATGCTGTGTGCTTGTTCTACAAAGAACAAGAAAAGCCTTAGGACTTAGTGTTTGGAATGAAACACTAATCCCTGTGTTATTGTACTTAGGTTGAAAACACATCAGAAAAGGAAGAGTTAAATACCTCGGGGAGGTTATCCAAAACAACCAGCAAGCTGAGATTTCTAGGACCCGATGACAAACACTGGGGACAAGGGTATCCCTCCCTAGGTAAATACAGAAAGCACAAATATTTGACTAGGTCATGGTGGCCTTCTGCACGGGTAGCTACTCACTGAACTGTGCCTCGGTGCTGCACTTTCTTCACCTGCTGAAAAGCCTGAATATCAGGAAGACAAAAAAATAAATCATGGAAGCAGAGAAACAAAGGCGTAAAGAATCCAGTTCTACGGTGTGATTACAGGATTTAACTGAGCGGGAAGGACGGCAGAATATCAGGTTCTGCTTCCTCTATTCACAATCGTTTTTTTGTTTCTGACTACTTACAAGAAAACGGCTCTGAGAACAGAGACCAAACCTTAACACTTCCCCCTCCCAACTGTGTGAACAAAAAGGTGTGGCTGAACCCCATGCAGGCAAGGACATGTTTTATGAGTTTAAGAGACCACCAAATACCAGGTTTTCCAATGGGTTTAGGGGCAGCTGTGCATAAAAGCATATTTTCTGGGTCTCATTGTGGCTTTTACCACTTCTCATCACATGTGTAGGCTCCTCAAGCACTTTCAGACCAAAATTACACACATGCAGGGAGGACACTGGTATTCAGGATTGAAACATCTTAATTTGGTCAAAGATTGTCTTTTTTTTTTCCTCTTCTCCTCTCCACCCCCACCTTTTTTTTCTAACAATACAGAACTATCCTAGAAGGACAGTAGATGCTGTTTTCCATCATTCTGCTGGGACAAAGCTGTCAGAACCATCTATCCACAGGATCTTTGTTGTAGGGGTGGGATGAAGGAAGAATGGATGCTCTTAAAGATTTTTCTGATCTTAGCATCGCTACTAAGGTCGTCTTTAGCTCTCTGAAATGGCTCCTTCCACTCTTAACTTCCTGTTATAAAAGTTTTTAAAATCTACTGCATGAGGAGCGGATCAACGTCCCATTATGAGCTGCACTAAACAGCAAGCACTGAAGTCGTTGCTGTAGAGCCTGTGCGTTCTGTGGTCATTCAGAACAGAAAGATATTTCCAAGATGTGTTTTTTATCCTGTTACATTCTCGCCCTACAAGCCAAAGACCCCATTACCTATTTGCAGCCCAGGTGCCTAAGCAAAGCCTCTTCCACTGAGCAGACACCAAAGACAACAGAAAGCCCACTACGTGCCATCGGGGCCAAGCCATGTTCTCTGATGCCAGTCCTGTTAACTGACACAAGGTAACATCACTCTTGTTTTGTGCAAGCCTCATTCAACAGCCACCTACTCGATTCTTATTCCCACTCTTGTCACCAAGGGACTAGATGCATAGTTTTAAACTGAGTTTTCCATTAAGTCCCCAATGCATTAGAAATGACTATTAAAAATACCTTCTCCCCCCTGCCCCCCCCCCCCCAAAAAAAAAAAAGCACTGAAATGAATATCCTGAACCAGAGGAGGATGACAGCAGACAGCAGAAGGGCTTCTTCCATCACTTTGTTTCTCAGAAGATCCACATGGCAATTCTGTGCCTGCGAGGGAGATGGCAGACACTAAAGCATAGCAGGAGAGACACTGTAGGAGTCTGCAATGTATTGCTGATGTGTGAGTACAGCCAGCCCAAGTCTACCTCATATGAGTGTACCTTTCTCAAACACTACCAGGATGAACTGCTTTTTATTTTAGATAACAGCACCTTCAAAGTCACGACAGCGTGAAAAAACACGAACTTTCACACTTCATGGCATACACCTGGTAACTCTGGTCTGATGCAGAAGTTTCTCCTAAACCATAACAACACTTACCAAACTCAAACTCTGAATGGAGAGCAGCCTCATGTTGTTGTGTAGTATGCAAATGTACACACCCGTGAAGTAATTTTAACCCATCCCCTCAGTCAATGCATAGAGAAAGCTAAATTTGAGTCTAGGGCATAGCTGCACAGGCTAAAAGTCCCTCCACGAGTACAAGTACAATTCTGCTGCATAAAAAAATCTGGAGCACATTATGGAAGAACACTTACCCCTTCTGGCCTTAAGAGCTGTTGGTGTTCAGCCCAATTAAAGCAAATACAGGCTGATTCAACTAAAGATCGCATCCTGGAAGAGCCATGAGCTCTCAGTTCTTACTGACCTTCAGCACAAAATAGGGCCAATGTGTTCATTCCCATGTCTTGCAGTATAGAGGCACAAAAACACTTTACCCTCATCACTGAAGCTACAGCTGCCAGAAGTTATATTAAAAGTTCTCACTTGTTACAGCAATATTTATGGTCTGTACTGGAGCCCAGTTTGCTCATGCTGCAAACAAAAAAACTGCCTCTGAAGCTGCATTAAAAGAAATTAAATCTGATCTTAAGTTGTCACAAGAATCTCTATGCAAATTATGTCTGAGAAAACGTTGGATGTTGTGAGATAAAATGGAATTTAATCTTCAAATTCTATTTTGAAAGTAAAACCTAGCAAAACAGGATGCCAATCTCCTTCTGAACGTAACTTACAGTAACAAACGCATTCCTCTTATAATGCAGAGGAAGACTGGAATTTCAGTCTCCACAAAAGGCTTAGCCAAAAATGAAGCAACATTGCACATACAGCAAAACTAAAATAAAAGCTTCTCCAATTTGCTCTCAGCAATTCTGAACAGAAAATAATTCTCCAACTCACCCATCTACGCATCTACCATCTGTTTGTAACACTGTTTTCTGCAAAAATTTCAGGTCTCTTTTCCATTTATTAAATATTGTCCAGTATTGCTAAAATTCTCTTTCACATTTCTCCTGCTTTTTGGGGTTACACGTTCTGTTTCTTAATACTTCTAACAGCCCCTTTCACAATAGTCTCTCAGAAGGATTAACAGCACAGCACAAACACTCCAAGAAGAAATAAATCTTACAGGACAAAGGAAACAGAGAACTCAGCCTGACTGAGATGCATGTTATAAATACATTTACTCAGTTAAACTTGCTTCAACTTGCTTTTCTCTTCAGGTGAGCATTTCCAACCAACACTCTCCATTCCCCCCTCCTCCCTTTCCAGTTCTTTACCCTTGAATTTTCTGCCTAAGACACACAAGTTAAAAATATTTTTCCTAAATACAGTTTTCTTCTCTTAGTTTTAGTCTGCTCTATGCCTAAAAGAGGAAAGAAGACAGAAACACAAGCCAGAAACATGCACTAACCTTGTGACCGTGCCCGACCGACACATAGCTTTTCTGCTGCCACTGTCCCCAAACGATTGTTTCCTTTGCGATGACAGCGCCATTAGCAGCTTATGACCCCTCTCAGGCATGACAGGCACATCTCTGCACTTCCCTGCTCTCTGCGAGTGAAACGTTGGAAGTGCCTGCGAGAGCTGCCGTACACACGAAAGAAAAGAAACCGTGCCCCAGCTGCTTGTGCATCTGCGCTGCAGTGTGGCCAGAAGGGACGCCGAGGCAATGACTTGTTTCCTTTGTTACTTCCTGTTTCCCCCCACTGTCAGTGGGCAGCACAGGCTCTGTCAGATTTCCCAATTTCCCAGAGAGGCTGCAAATCAAGCCGTGCACGCATCAAGGCTCCGTGAGACGGCAAGCCAAGCAGCGGAGGGGATTTTCCAGTGCTCGCTTGCTTCCTGGCCACCCTTCAATCAACTGCTTTCCCATGGGAGGAAAAGAAGGTGGGCTTTTTGTCTCGCAGCGTGTCTCACACCAGCAGAGGTATGGTTCAGAAACGCTGCCCATGCTTCTGAAGAGCTCGTGCTTCAGGTATTGGCACCGCACCACAACGTTATGATAAGTATTTCACCTCTGTTTTCCCCTCTATAGCTGGAGCTCGTCCTTCCCTCTCCAACTCAATGGCTATTTAGAAAGATTGCACAGCTTATACATGCTTTGGAGCAAGTCTTGTCTGTACATCTGACACCACACAAACCACAAGAGGCAATAAAATTCTTATCCAAGGGGCTTACAAAAGAGCAACAATTCTACAGGACAAGTACCAACAGCTGATGATGAATAATAAATGCCGTTGTTTTACACTGGGAACAGTATTATTTTCACTTGGAGCTCTTAAAAGAATTCATATGTTTCACTGGCTTTGTCTGGAGTTAGCCAACACCCTGGGCTAAAAAGTTCAGTTAAGACAAAAAGAAGTAGTGTATTTCAGAGCGATCAACAAAACTCACACATGCTGATATGCTGAGTAAAGCTCATCTCGTGTAGTTCAGGGAAATGGCCATGACTCTGTACTCCAGAATGGAAAGAAGTTTCTATATAATGTCTTCACTCTTTGTAAACTACTCAATAGCCAAAGTACAGAAGAAAATAACATTTTGGATACTGGCCCTGGCTACATTGGGTGTAAAAGCACCCACATGCACTCCTTCCATAACCAGGCAAAGTAGGAAGGGCAAGGGGTGTGAATTATCAGACACCTGCTGTCAGCTGAAAGGAGCAGTGTATCAAGACAACATCACGATGCTTTTAAATAAGAAGCAATACTCAGCTGACTCAGTGGTTTAATTAACACATCTTTCACAGATAAAAGCTGCAAAGAATACTACGTTTCAGTGGTTTGTGAATTAAGTTCATTTGTTCCACCCCCAGAAGTTGAAATAGGTGATACTAAGACTTAAATAGTTTAAAGCAGTCCCTCTTCTCCCACTTCTCTGCTAAGCATACTCTTCTGAGCTTGCGTGACCGTTTTGCAACCTTTATCTCTACCTCATTAAAAAAGCTATCATCAAAACGGCAGCACTGAGGAGAAGTGCAGACCAGCACTTCCGAACACCAGTTCCTCCTTCCCTTTTCTGGCGTGACACACCTTAACTTTTGGTTTTCCCCCTCCAAAGTTTGCAGCTATTAATACCATGCTCTTTGGCCTCTGCAGCCTCATTTTTAATTGCATTTCATATATCAAACATGTTCTTGAAATACCGCTTTCCCATTCTACTCTTTCTGATGTCCTCTCCCTTTCTTCACATAAGGGCTCAGAAATACAGGGTTTTTCACGTCAACTTCCAAGATCCCCTTTTGATTTTTCTGGTGATTTCCAACAGTGTCAAGAATGAATATGGAGTTAGAACAGAATCCATTTCAAACTTGCATGCACGCAAGCTAGTGTTCCAGTGAGGAACACACAAAAAAAACCACCAACAACAAACCAACAAAGAAACACCAAAAAGCCTTTATGTGTTTCACAGATGACCATTTATATGGCAGAATGGAATTTCAGCTTAATGTTCTAGACCAAACATTAATGGACTGTGTTTCAAAATCGCAAATACAGAGTCTAAATAGCCATGAGATCTTAACAGATTTGATTAACACGTCTGTCAGGGAAGTAAAAAAGGCTTAAATGTCCTCCTTCACAATGCAAAATTCAGTTTTGCAAGGAACGTTGGCATATGGTTTTCAGATCACTAACCTTCATTTGTCCCCACAAAATCAGTGGTGAGAAGAGGCCTTGCCCCAGATTAGCCCAGGGAGACTTTCAACCAAAAGGAGTTACTTCATTTCTTTAACATTATGAGATTGCACTCAGGGAGAACCAAAACATCAGAAACCAACAGACATTTGGTTTTCATTCCAGCAGGACCGCAGCTTGAGCAAGACAGTCAGTCATCTCTGCCAGTGTTAGGAACAGCTCTTGCTCCCAGTCAGAAGTAATCCCACCTCCCCCAGGTTTATGGCAAGCAGGAGCAGTACCAGACATACCCAGCGCCACACTGCCCTTGGCAGTATAAATGCACTAGGCTAGCTGAGGGGCTGAGCTGTCTCTGCAGTGAGAGAGCTTCCTCTTACTGACCACTTTACAGGAAACTGCAAGAAGGGACTGCAAATAAAAGCGGTCTGAGAAAAGCCCAGCAAGAGGCAAGGCAGAAAAATTAACAACAACAAAAAAAAAAGTATAAAAACCAATTTCCTTTAGCCACAGCGACTAGTCAGCTCAGTGGTCAGGTTCCACACAGAGTAACACAAAAGTTTATACATTTTATGTCTCCATAAAAGCCTATGGTATAGTAAGACATAAAAGCAGACTACATTCTGGTAAAATTCTACTGACTAATGAGCTTGGATCAGGAGTAGATTATTGTAATTTTTATTTATTAATTTTACCAAACCAGTTTAGTCCCAAGTTTCTTGATCATAGTGGAAAAAAACATCCAGTATATTGAACCAGAATGTATCTGTCAAGAGTACACTCTGCAACCACTAATTGTAAAAGAGTAAGGGTAAGTTACTCACCGGAATCCTTCACCTGCTAGGTAAGGCAGTCCTATGAAAATGTGAATAACCACGCATCAGAATTAATTCTGCCAGGTGACCTGCAGAATAACAGTCATAAAAATCATTAACAAAGGGGAGAAATGAAGCCAGAAACTCCAAAAACCCTCTTTCAATGCCAAACAAGTTACAGTTCTTTAAACTTCTACCATTCCCTCATTCTGCTTACTGAGGAACAGCTTAAGAGGCTTTAACAATGTATTACATTATATATATATAAATGTAACTTAGTTTAAGACATATTTACATAGCATGTCTTACTCTAGACCATTCATATACATGTCTGTATGTATAGGCATATACAGCTACAAAGTGTTGGCAGTATATGCACAGCTTGTAAAAATTGACTGAGAATCTGCAGCTGGAAGAGAAGAACTGTCTGCAAGCTGTCAATACAAGAACATTGCCGTTGACCAGATTCTCTTAATCCAGCTGGCCCTCAAAAATCCTCACTGATGTAAACAAGGATAAGCTGTAGTGATTTAATTTAGCAGAGCTTCCCTGGCATAATTTTCTTTGCTGGTGATTTCATTAGGAGTAACTGTTCAAGTTAAGTTTAACAGAATTACACTGAACCAAACGGCCCCTCAAAACTTGATAGCAACATCCATCCACCTGGAGAGTTACCTGGGTCTCAAGTCTACCCCAGTCAGACCAGAGCAGTAACACTTGACATATGCAACACTTAAAATGGAAGGCAAATTCTTAAATGCTTGCTGCTTTTCACAGTCTGTTTTGTTTTTCTTTTGTTGTTGGTTTTATGATAAATTCAAAGACACATTACCAAGACAAGATTTCCTTTCACATTTACCATTGAAGCCGGATGGATGCTCCTTTTAACAACTGGCTATACTTGAGGTTCTTGTAAAGAAGAGCGTAAAGTAAGTGCAGCCACAGTTACGAATAAGTGGTATTTTTTACCAGCATTTGTAGCACAACTTAAACGTGACTATAGTTAAAAACTATAACTAAATAACTGAAAAGCACAAATGTGATTGGCAACGTCCTATTCCTGCACGCAGTTGTGCTGCAGACAGCTGCAAAGGGAGTTTCCCCAAATATACATGTATATATCCTGAAAGTGGGAGTTTCCACAAATTATTTATTTCCCTGGCAGATTTCCTCTTTCAGATATTATGGCTGAAACCATAATAACCGCTTCGCTATTTTGTAATGAACTGCATACAATTCCATTACTAATGCACTCTATAACCGATGATTTAGCCAGCACTGTAGGACTCCAAAATAAATTCTGCCTATGTTCCAAAACACCTCTCAGTATTTAAGCTAGCAATCCGTTAGTAAATGGAACACTAAAATAAAGACTGTTAGAAATTTACAAGGGAGATTCCAATAGCCATTGCGGATTATAAAGCGTATGGGATAGGTACATTTAACCTACAGATGTCCCACTATTAAATTTGAGTCTGCTGTTAGGAAATATATTTTTTCTTCGAATTTGATTTAAATCAAGGATGTCAAGAGTACAGGTGTAAGGAAGAAAGATTGCAAAAAAGCACATTTGATGCCTACACTTATGTTCACCATTTTCTACTATTTCTAACACTAGAGCATTTCAGCGACAGACAGCATCCTCTTGAATGTTTATCAGCAAAAAAGTGCATTGAGTAAATAGATTAATTCTATCACCGATCCCAGTAACAAGTTTCTAATTGAATAAGGAGCCAAAGTTATGTCATCCATCAAAGCCCTTCAAGCTCTGTGTCCCTCTCCTGGTGGCAGTCGGTAACACTATATTGAATGAATAGACCTCTGCAGGCAAACGGCTGCAACCAGCACCGAAAGAGGAAGCTCAGCTTCTGTCAAACCCTTGGAAAACAAAACGAGACAAACATTTGCTATTTTTGTTTTGCTTATAAAGAGACTATGTGATAAAATTTAAAGACCAAGTGTAACCACAAAGACTTTCTCCATATTTTACTGCTGCACAACGCAGTAGATGGTGCTGGTTTCTAACAATGCACTGAAGCATCTCAGAGATTGCTTTTCTTACACTTGGAAACTCTGACTGTGCACCAGAATCTCAAAATACACTACTAACCATGCAACTGTAATTTATAGAATGAGACAGTCCAACTAGGCTATAATGCTAATGGACAGTCCCCACCTCCAAGAGCTTTGAAGCCTAAGCAGACAAGAGGACAGAAAGAATATATTTGCCAAAAGCTAATTTAATTAACACGTGAAGACGAGTACTGTGCCCCAGACCTCAGGCAGGTAAGTAGGTGGTGCAGAAACAAGGTTTCTTTACTTTGATTCCAATGACTGGTCCTTTTTAAAATCACGATAGGAACTTCTCTTAAAGTAAGGTGTACGAATTTTGCCACTCCCACCTCCAACCACCAAAGACTAAATCAAAGGACTGAAACAGGCTGGAGTATGCATTACAGTACCCAGGATTTAAGGTCACAGTACGTTTCATCACTTCCATGAATACTTGCTTGCCTTTATTTTAAATGCACTGGAAAGAAGATTCTCTGCAAGCCCATGCTTACCTTCTACAAAAGTTGAATTCAACTGTAACCATGTGATTACACATAACTGGGATTTTAGGGGAGAGGGAAGTTGCATAAAATACACCTATAACTATATATAGATATAAATACATATGTATATTAATTCATTTTAAAATGGTGTATAGTATAAACTCAAGCAACCTTACTAGGCTTCTTAGCAAGATGAGCTACAGAGGATACCTCACCCTTGTGCACTGTTCTTCCTAAAAGTTTCCTTTGCAAAGCTCTTTCAAAGCAGCACAGCCAGACCCCTTATGGAGCTGAACTGGCTGTAGTAGAAGTGCACTCTTCCTTACAACGTCCAAAATCTCGTGTTTTGTGCCCTGCCTAGAGCCTGTGGCCGTGATCTCCAAGGAGCCTGTGCAGCGTGCTTCCATTTCCAAGCTCTGGTATTCCACAGAACGCAAGGTTTGGCTTACAGATGGAGCATGTAGTGTTTCAGCAGAAGCTTTTACAGTATTTATGGAGTATCTTGCTTTTAAACACACCCTGGATATTCTTAAGCCCTTATAAATACAAACCTCTTTCTGTACACAATGAAGGACTGAAACTGGATCTCACTTGCACAAAAGAAATTAAGGAATCGGGGTCAGTGGATTAGTCTTGTTTCAAACTAACAAATCAAAGCTGACATCTCTGCGTGCAGTAAACACAGCAGCTCTCCCAGACCCAAGCCAAATGACTGACCGTATGGACCACAGATGCACTGATTCAGCTGCATGTTTCTGGCACCACAAAACAGAAGCTGTACAGATGCTGAGCTCTAAGGAAGAAGCTGCTGTTTCTGCACGCTGTTTAAAACATGGTATTTGTGACACTTCATATAGGATGGAAACCATACAGGCAGATACACAAAGTCCTCTAAAAAACTGCACTTACCAGAGTGTGAACACGTATTGCAAGTGTGTTTGGATCTACAGTCCTGAAAAGAACTCTCAGCTGTAGAGGCATGCTAGGAAGTGTAAGAAGTGCATTAAACACTGCCCAGAAAGGCTCTCCTTCCTCCAGGAAACACCAGACGAGCTTACAGAACACGACAGTCATCTGATGTTAGGCAGTGAACCGCTATGTTAATGAAGGGCACTGCCCTGTACCTCTGGGGGAGACCAAAACCTAGCAGTCCTAACACTTCCAACTAAAATTCCCCCATTACATACATGAAAAATGTGTCTACCAAATTTTGTAACATATTTCCAAATTTGGCATCACGGGTTAGCAAAGGTGCTAATAGTCACAAAGGCGCACAGTTTATGAGATAAACCATTAGAGATGCATCTTTGACAGCCTAAGTAATTTTTGCTCCCAAGAATCACCGTCATGCAAAGAAAAATTACAAAAAGCAGCTGGATTATTTGCTGTTTCTTATCACACCAAAGAAACAAAAGCACCATTACAGTTATCAAAAGGAAATCCTGGAAAATAGCTTGTTTTAGCTTGTAGAACTGCAAACTCTTTCCACCTCCTGCTATAAAAGTTATATTCCACCTATACACGTGCATGTTTATATGCATACACTATGTATATATATTCATATGTAAGAATAAAATCTATTATTTCAAAAGAAACACCTTTAACGAAGAGCAGCATAATACTGCAGCTTTGATTAACAACAGCCTTGCATTTGTGGCTCTTCTGTTTTTCTTGGAAGAGCCGTGAACAGATGGCGGCTAGGTTAGTCCAGCTAGAACATGGGGCCAAATTTTTCTAACTATATAAACAAATACATCCATTTTTATTGGCATCTAAGCAAGGATAAATATTAAGATATCAGAGATGTATTGTTCCTCCTCCAAAAGCCTCTTCCCCATAAGTAAAAAAGAAATGAAGAAAGAGCAGCAACTTACAGTTTCATAATCTTCTTAAATAAGTCAGATTCTTCACAAGATTTAATAATAATTGTCTATTTTTTAAATGCAGACAAAAGACAACTATAATAAGTTACTAAAGAATACAAAAAAAGTGTTGTGGTTTGTTTAATGGGCAAGAGGAACATAACAAAATTACTGCACTTCACTTCCTTCCTCTCCTGTGTAGTCTACCTGAGAACCAGCAACTGGCGTGGCACGAACAAAAGCAATGGGCACAAACCCTGTGACAGTTACAGCTTAAAGCTCTTCAAGTTTGGATTTTTTGATCATTTGGAACGCTATGTAGTTTTCTTTACAATTTTCCATTCCACTTTGATAGAGATGCAACCATTTGGTTAGAAATTACAAGGAATCTGCTCCCCAAGGCCCACCATGCCTTTTGGTATTTTGGCTGTTCTACAGAACACCACCCTCACTTCTCATCCCAGTACAAGTTTCCCTCTCCTCTTGCTAGGTGAGGTTGCTGAAATATTGCAACATAAAGCCATCAGACCTTAAGCACTACGTCACACTAAGTCATGAATAGTGGCATAGTTTATCTGCTTCTTAGCACAGGACATTAGGAACACCTCAGGTTTATATTTGCTTTTCACTTGGACTTCCTGCCTGATTATCAAGCCAAGTTCTTTTTTCGTCATCACTGCTCAAAAAGCTAAAACCCCAACAAGAAGAAATTAGAAAAAGGAAAGGAAGCCTGGTGAACATCACTACCGCAAGCGGTACAGACTGTGTGGGAGGCAGGGCTTTCTCACAGGTTGTCTGTGACTGGAACAGCTTCTGCTTCCACGAGGCAAGAATGACACCTCACAACTCCTGACCCATGTGCCAGGTGTACTTCTTCCACGTACCTTAACACAGACCCAGAGCACTTAAAGCAAGCTCCTACCAGAGTGCTAGACTACACATCTTGTGTCATTTCCTCAGGGCTGCAAAAATGACAGAGAATAAGTAACACACGGCAGCCTGGTGACTCGGCGTGCTGACCAGAGCGGTGGAAGTGGCACAGATCCACCCATTCGTTCATTTCCCCCTTCCTGGCTGAAATGGAAGAGGCCATCCCAGGAAGGATGGGAATTGACCAGGACCTCCAGCTGAAGAGTTTCAAGCAAAAAGCCTTCTGCCTGCCACATTTTGTCCCAAAGATGCTGTTGCAAATCCCTCCTGCTTGCCTTTCTCTCAACAGGCGGAAAACACTGATCAAGTACCATCCCCTTTGAAGGAAGGCCTCCAGTCCTGAAGAAGATTCCTAGCTCCCAGCTCAACAGCAGGCTGACTGCTGCTAGGTCATTACTCAGCAGCACGACATCGTTGCAGCCCATTAGACCAGAGGTTAGTACATCTTCAGGAATTAACATCTTCACTAATCCCTTGCACCACCTGGCAGCCTGATGTTGCTGGGGAGCTGAATCATGCAGAGCAAGGGCAGAAACAGCATCGGTGGAACTGCCACGTTACCCCGGCGGTCCTGTCGCTCTGCCAGGCTGGGAGGAGGAGAAACACCATGCAGGGGATGCCATGGCGCCGTGGAGGAATGGTTGGGCACCAATCCAACAGATACCTGCAGGGCTTAATCGCTTTGATACCACTCAGTACCGCATGCATTTGGAAATTCCATCTTATCAGCGTTGCTGCCGCTGTTACTGCAGCGGTTATCTGTACCTCGAAGCTAAGTATGGGATGCTCAGCAAATCCACATGTTCTCTGATAAGCTTTTAATTAGCCCCTTCAGCCACTTAGGTCAGCATCTTTCTGAACTCCAGCCATTTCACCACAGCTGTGATATCTGCCCAGGCAGAGAAATAAGGGCTTTTTTTTTTTTTCCTGGGGGAAAAAAAGTTTTTAAAAATGACTCACTGAGGCTTTGAGCTCAGAGGGAAAAAAGAATTTCACTGTGAGTTCTTCTCATAACAGCTACTCATAAATACAATGATTTCCTCTATAAGTGGCTAGAGAATAGCTACGCTCTCTCCTTCTGTTCTCCTACTTTAACCTTAAAAGCATACTTAGAGCATTCCTCTTTCCCTTCCAAATTTCCCTCCCCCCCCACTGCACAGTCACACACCAAGCATTTATCTAGCATAACCCCAGCACCCTGCCATGCTTAATTGACTGCTGAATAAGAGTACCCACACAAGCTTATTGATGGGATAGATTTGGGCATGGGATAAGTTTGGGCCAGGCTATCCATCAGCCTACTGTTTGCACAGGTTCTCCTAAATCCAGGACCACAACTCCATCGTATATAATGCCACTGGTATTCCTGCTCTTTGGAGAGAAGTACCAATCTTACAGCAAGACATCTTTGCCCTCGCTGCAAAGGGTATTTTGACTTCTCAGAAAACCCTTTTTAGTTCCTGTAGCATATATTCACCTATTCTTGTTAAACACAAGTCTCTGGTTCGGAATCACAGGTACGTATTGTCCCAGACAGCAAACAGCAGAGACAACACTGGAGTGCCCCATGCTCTGACAGGGGATGCCCACTCCGACAGCAGGAAGTGTATTTCCCCTACAACATGTCCAAGAGGCTGTATACAGAAATCCCACTCCACTCACAGAATTGCACAGTTAAAACTGTGCCGTACTTTGGAAATGCACCTATTTGGCTCAAAAACAGAGACTGGTTAACTGACTGAAAAGGAACAGTGAAAAGCTCCGATGTTTAAGCCTGACTGATTCAAGAAAGGCACTTACCAGTTACAGGTTCTCAGCAGCTGTGCAAAACAGGACACTTTTGCCTAAACATAGCTCAGAGGGCCTCATTTTGATTAGCAAAGTTTACAGATAGGATAAGTCTCGATTTAGCAAATTATAAGCTTTTCCTCTGTCCATAGGACCTTTAGGCTTACAGGCTAGGTTTCTTTGTGCTAGATTTCTCTCTGCATCATTAACAGGACAAAGTAGAAAAATACAAATTTTTCTAGGAATCCAGGAAAGTACAGAAAACAAAGCAAAGGAGGAGACTAGCTCTCACACAAGCCTACATACCTGAAGTATACAGTTTTATTAACACAAGGAAAAATGAGAAGCAGACTTCAGTTGGTCAAAACTGTGCAATTGCTCAGTTTGGATAGAGGCGCACGGTATGAGCTAGCGATGTCCAGCAACAGCCTGGGCTGTCTCTGCAGTCAGGCCATACCGCAGTGCTCCAAGAGAAGGGATGCTCTCGCTTGAAACAACTGCCTTACACCTGTAACACGTCAAACTCAGCATCTTCAGTGTATATAGCAAGTTCCAGCTCGATGTAGAACAGTTATGTGACATGTTGGAATAGGATTACCCTTCAGCACCGTCAGGGTAACAATTTACACTTTTTAGTAGGGTTGTCACAAGATTAGGGAGTAGGAGTTTAAGCCTCTGCTGCTTGGTTGCAGGAACCAGCTCTCACGGTTAGCTACGTTCTCGTTTGAATGCTAACCTCAGCACTTACACGCACGCAAGCAACTTCTGCTGAACCGAAGGGGAACTAAGGAGACCGAGATGAAATTTGTAAGGACAGGGCATTTAAACCAAAGCTTTTTACTTCATAGGAGGGTTTTTAAAAGTTTTGCAAATATTCCAATGGAGAGATTGTCCCTTACTCATCTCAAAATGGTAAGAAGTATGTGAAGTGTTGAAAAGTGATTTAAGAGAGCTAATAAAACGTGAGATTAAGGACCATTTCAAAGAGGATTTAATTTGGAATAAGATTTGCATGTAGATCCTGAAAAGAAATTTTGGATCAAATCTAGTTTCTACTTTTATGCTGTAACGCCCAAAATCAGAGCTCATGAGACATTTAAACTCAAAATGAGCTTTGGGTTTTTTTCTCTCCTCAATAGACTACCATTTATTTAATAGGAAAATATGCAAATATTTATAAAAATGACTGTTTCCAGAATGATGATTAATTTCTATCACTACACTAGCCGAAGTTAAAAATAGAACAGGGAAACAAAGCTTCCTACTGAACCACATTCATTTTTTTCTTCTTCTTTCAGTCTTTCAAGTCGTATTTAACCAGATAACACGGAGGTATTCACAACAATCTACTTCCTCTGCTCTTCTTATTTGTTACTAAATGGTTATTACGTGAAAAATGAAAATGAAAACACATTTTTACATTTACTGGAATCTGCTGCAGAATCTGATACGCTGCCCTAAAGTGCTCCATAAAGAAAAATAGAGACATTCCAGTGACTGACTTCAGCACAGAAAGGCTCTCCTGAAGAGAAGGAAGCTTATTTGTCTGGAGAAGAACTGAACATGAAAGTGGAAATTGACGTGTTAAGCGAGATTTCCCTCCTCCAAGGGTTCTTGGTTTTTGTTTTGCATAGCTTTAAATGAAAACCTCAGTGCTAATACAAGACAAAGCTGGAGTTATTTAAAGTCACTTCAGTGTAAGAACATTTAGAATTCAGTGTTGCTTTTGGGTTTTGTTTAAAGATTAATATTGCACAGCAGAGGTTCATGGTTCATCTGAAGAGGCAGACAGCACATGAATCTACACCTGGCCTTTTTTCCAGTCTGTTAAAGCAGATTAGCACCCAAAGATGCAGCGCAGCTGGCAGCTCCAGGGTGGCTGACCTGAACAACGAGGAGGTGCATTAACACTCAGAGTCACAATGGAGATGGGGTGACCAAAGCCCACCCTAAATTCACATTCTTGTCCTCACAGAGAAAACTCACGCATGCAGACTACTTTCCAAAGATCCAGCATGCTGCATTTTTTGACCATATTAGTACTAAACCTAGGAATCCTAAATCTTCCTACCTGTGTCTACTATCCTCCCTCCTCTCTTTGTTTGGATCTGCCACATACTTCTGAGAAATCTTTTGCTTTTAGTCACGTCTCTGTTATGCAGAGATCACCTTTCATGATGCGTCTTGCAGCACACTTCCCATCAGCTCTTCCTCTAGCCAACAACTGAAACACAAGGATCGTTGAGGCAGCAACAGATCCAGACATGCACACTGGTGCCATAGGACTCGCAGCCTTTTCTTTCCGAATACTGTCAGAATCAGGGATGAGGAAGGTAATTAATTAAAGCTCCAACATGCAGGTTGTTTTTCAGCAAGATGAGACTAAGAGCTTAACTGGAACTCAGTGTTCAGACAGGGTGCTGGATTTTGCAAACGAGCTGCAAGACAAGAGATGAGCTGTAACAAAGGCAGTGGTCACAACACTAAGAACTGGGGCCTTTAATAAACTTCTGGTCAAGGTGTTGCTGCTCCTGCTTTGCTCTAGGAGTGAACAGCTGCTGTCTTGAGGTACGAGCCAGTTTTGTGGGAGGTTTTTGTTTTTTTATTTTAAAACTCACTTAGTTATAGCGAAACTGACACAGTGCCTGAATTTTAGCAGTATTGCAGTGCTGCTCCATCTGTGCAAACAACACACCAGAGCTGCACAGCACAGTTAAAAATAACTGGTAAGATCAAAGAGTCGATCCATTTCCAGTCTTTCTGTCACCCCGTTCATTCTGACAGAGGAAGGAGAAAGCAAGCAAAAACCCCCACCTCTGCCTGGAGGCTCCGTCACAGCCTGTTACCATTTCTGCAAGTATGCTGAAAACAGCCAAAAGACAGCGATGCAGCAACCAGGCAGGGGGAAGGAGGGAACGGGAGGTGAGCAAACAAATCACCCTGACATGATGACCACCCTAACATGGGTGTTCAATGAGTGTATGTAGCAGAAGACAGATGCTGTGATGGCATCTGCTTTATGGGGCAAAAACAATGCTGTCTACACAGAAACCCTGACTGAATTCTACCTCTGAAGAACTGAAGTAATTTAGAAACTGCCAGCTCTGCAAAAGTACCCAAAGCATTGGAAAAGCATCTTTATTTGTCATGTTTAAGAAGCACAAAATGTTGCCAACCACTAAATTTGAGTCTCAGTTCTTTTAAGGCTCCAGCTACTATGTTGAGAGATTTTAGGATTTTTAAAAGAGCATGTTATCCTTCAGTTGGAGGAAAGACTGAAAACATACAGTGCACAAACCCTGCAAAAACTGAGTAATAAATGCTTGCTTAAAATATATGCAACTCTCTCTTCTTAGAGACCTCACTCATTACCTCTTTATATTTGTCTAGTGTTCCTATCAAAAAACATAGAATTCTAAAATTTGGGGAAATATTACTCAGTGATGCCACCAGATTTCTTAAAAAAAAAAAAAAAAAAAAAAAAACAACAACAACAAAAAAACTAAAGCTCTTATTTTGCTCAGTTGTTGCTCCTGTGTGAGTTCTGATGGAAATTCCATTTTCATGTTTTGAGGAAACAAACAAGACATCTTTCATTCCAGATCGAAGAGCTCTTACTGGTGAGTTCATGATTAAGGGCACAAATCCAAGTTTCTCCTAGTAGTCTCTTATGGTGAGGCTGCAAGGATAATGAAATCAAAGCCTTGATTAAATATGCTCGCTGAGTTTTCTGTTTGGGGATTGCAATATATCCCTGCACTGAAACAATCAAGAACACCAATGAAGTGTTCTACAGTTGTATATGTGTTTTCTGCATGCGTGTGCTCTGTATCAATGCCTACATAAATTAGAGTCAGACATACTTAAAGAACAGAACTCAAAATTCCCGTCTTCCTGACCTAAAGTATCCAAGGAAATGGTCTACAATCACAAAAACATGTACTTATAAGATACAGTAGAGTGATTGCATGTAACTATGGAAAAACAAATCATTTACCTTTTAAAAGCATACAGATGCAAAGCCAGCTTGAATTAGGAAGTTCCTTATTTCACAACTTAACACTAGAAGAGCATGAGAGAGGGGAAAAAGTTAGAAAGGTACACGCATTCCCTGGAGGATGATACATGCCTCGTGATGGAAGTGCACCTACTGATATGCTAGGCCAGAATGATCCTGATGGTACGTGATTAATGGTGTACAATTTGACAGTCAGTATCATAATTTAGCAAATGCAAAATATGAAAGCTTTCACGATAATGAGTTGAACAGTGAGAGTTTTCAAACAAAGAGGATGAAAATAAGAGTTTCCTAGGCATCTAGTGGTAGGACTAGAGGAAATGGCCTCAAGTTGCGCCAGGCGAGGTTTAGATTGGAAATTAGGAAGAAATTTCTTCTCAGAAGGAGCAGTCAGGCACTGGGACAGGTTGCCCAGGGAGGTGGTGGAGTCACCACCGTCCTGTTCAAGGAAAGGTTGGACCTGGTGGTTAGGGACAGGGTTTAGTGGGTGACATTGGTAGTAGGGTGACAGTTGGACCAGATGATCTTGGAGGTCTTTTCCAACCTTCCTGATTCTATATTCTGTATCTTGTCATTTTATCTGTGGTCTTTCCAGAAAGGTAAGATTACAAGGAAGTAACAGGTCTGCCTTTCCTACCTCTCTGCAACCACAGATAGAAAGATTAATCCAGAAACAAAATGCAGCAAGCAGGTACTCCTAAAGATAGCCAAAGGATTGCTTCTTTCAGGCCAGCTAGCTAGCTCAGCAATTTACAACAATTTTGGTAGACAGATCCAGGCTGTGCACTTTCACAAGGCTAAGATTTGCCAGAACAACGTTAGGGAAAAACTTGAGAGAGCGCACTAGGTACAGATCGGAGTCCCTGAATCAGTCTGCTTAAACTGGCCTGTGATGGCAGAAGGAAGAAGCGTTACAGTAGCTGTGCAAGCTATTCTCTTCCCTCCTCCTAAATGATAATTAAAAAAAGCTTGTGGAAGCTGCAGAGACAAGCATTGCTAAGGACAGATTTGATTTCTGAGCAGAAAACTGTAATTCCTTCTCTGACTTTCCTGCACTGTACATTGCCTTTAAATATCATTCTGCCAAAGACATCCAGATATGCGTAACTGCTGCAATGACACCTAGGAAAAGAACTGGGTCATTACTATAAATGAGCTGGCAAGCGAGTAAACTAAATAGGTTATTTGTTGCTAGCATGGTGGGATAGAGGGAGCACATTCAGGTTTGTTTCCATAGGAAGCCATGTCTCTGCATTCTTCCCTAATTATTACTTGGCCTTGTTTAGAATTCATCCCTGGCCTGAGGAAAAACAGTTTTCAGATTCCTGCATGCGTTAAATGAAACGTGGACTCTTCAACCCCACTTCTTTTTAATAAAAGAAAAATGAGAAAGACAACATAGGAGCTCACGGATAAGAGACAAGAACAAAAAACAACAACCTTCAAATAACTCTTGGAGCAATCCTGTGGAGAAGCACATTGCTCTTAGAAAGCACAGTGCATTGAGAATTCTGTTACATGCTCTGGTCCAGTCATCAGGCTTCAGCAAGCAATCTGATGAGAGGCATGCTTGGACTATGCAGCACGGGAAGTAATTCCTTAAGGCTAACAGTGATACCCCAAACCGAACAGAACTTCAGTGCCTTCAATTCTTTCCTCAAAACATCACACAAGGTATAGCTTGCTAGACATTTGGGCATTAAGACCAGTGGAAGAGGTGCTAACGAGAGTTAGCAATGGTCCATAAATATGAAAGGAACTGGCTCTGATAAATGTACATGAGAAAAGAGTGTAAAAAATGCGCACTCCCTTTAGCACTGTATGTATGAAAATGTGCTGTCCCTCTCTTGCTGCCTCAGGTCCCTCTGTGTCCAGGCTCATCTCTCCCATCTTCTCTCCTGACACTGTTGACTCCGTTACAGGTTCAAATGCAAAAACACAGCAATGTCATCAGGAAGTGCATTTGTGGAATAAATTCACCTTAAAAAGGGCAAGAAACATGCAAGACAAGACAGTTCATGACTTGCTATGCAGGCCAGTAATAGCTATCTATAAGGTTGTTTTCTCTCCTACCTCAGAAATCCCCATCAAAAGACTAAAGGCATTGTGGCAGAATCATTGTATCGATACTTTCGCATCTAAACAAAACCAGCTCACTGGAAGTCCCCAGATAAATCCCTTGATAAATTCCCACACTTGTTTGCAGGGCTACCCATCGATTCTACTGAGAGCCTGAGCAACCATGAAACACCCTGCCAGATCTGGTAGAAGTAACAAGCCAAGATCCTGATCCTACAACCATACAGATAATCGGTTTTGCAAGTAATAGGGTACTCACATCTGCAAGTACTTTTAAGATCAGGGCTTAAGCCAGGAGCAACTAATTGACACAATGCTTGCAGGGCTGCACATTCCAAATGACTTAAGAAACTGCTGGATAAACTGGCAAGAGTGAGAGTTACCCAAACAGACTGGACGAAATGCCAGCACCAAGTACACGTCGTCAAGTCAAAACTCATTCCCCTCCATTACCACAGCCTCATTGTAGTGTAACGCACGGCAATAAGTGCATTAACAACCTGAGGGCTACGGGGTGAGGCACACACAACACAACCACCAGAGGCTGAGTGTCAAAAGGGCTTTTCCTACAGGTAAAACGACAAATGCATACATTTGGTTTACATTTTTGATCATCCATGTTTCTTTCAACGTTACAAGACAGAAGTTAACAGATCTTAATGAGTTTCCATTCTTACTGTTGACTATCAAAGTGGCTGCGATGTTTGGTTTTCCACCGAAGGAGGCTACTACATGTCCATTTACGTAAAAATTTGAAGTAGGAGACTTTTCTTGCTACCTCTTTTTCTGTAGGGTAACTAAGTTTTCTAACAAATTAGATTTAAAGCCTGGTCTTAAAAGACCACAAGTCCAGGGGTTTACCTGCATGTGGCATCTTACAGATTCAGTCAACTGATCAGACTGGCCTCAAACACCCGGTGTTTGTCACTCAGACAGCCCTGCCAGAGATGCCTGCAAGAATTCATCTGTGGATTCATTCTTGGTGGTTTGAACACTTCAAACTTTTTCCAGAACTGGCATCTCTGTATCTCCCTCATTTACAACTTCCAAAAAAAAGCTCTTTGTTAGCTGGATTTTTTAGAATGAAATTTGTCATGCTTTATGGAGAAGTTTGTGGAGAGCTGGGAGATCTCAAAAACGAAAAACACACAAACAGGAAACAGCGTTTAACCCACCGCTAAGCTGACCCAGCACTGACTCCCCAGGAATGGAATATTGGCAAGGGGTATCTATTAATCAGCTCTCTTGCAACAGCAGGATAGCTCCAAAATACAGTAACAGGAAGGGAAAGGAACATGTGTTATGCCTAAAAGAAAAACAGCAAGTTAGGTTTAGTTCCAACTGTAGCTTGAAGGAGGTATCTGAATGAAACAAACTGCAGAGGCTCCTGCTGTACCTGTCCTGTACGCATAAAGGTAAGAGCAAACAGAGGAGGTGTATCATTCAGCCATTCATTCGTTTCATACCCTCTTCCCCCAGCCATAAATCACTGAGAGCAGAGTGAAAGTGGACATTTTGTTTCTCACAGTAGGAAATGCACCAGTTGAATGCAACTAACTTCACACAGGAAGCTCAAGTCCTGCCTGCGTGCAGGCCAGCCGGGGCGCATGCACCAGCAGGAGCGGCTCTGCGGCACCGCTGGCCTGCGACAGGGAGCAAGGATGGTCCCGTCCCACCACTGACCCATGGCAAAGGGGCCTTGGCGGATGGGCTGGGAGGAGGGGAAGCGTGTACCCACTTTCAGGATATCACTATTATTTGTTACCAGTTTCCACTGATCACTTGTGGGTCAGAAGTTGATGAATTAAATAAGCATGAGCCATCTGTCCTTGCTCTCTGCAGACACAAAACCACGCTCCAGGCAGAGCCTACACCTGAAGCTGAGCAGGAACCACAAGCCTCGACCGAGAGGGCAGCGTGAACCAAACCAGTCTTGAAGGAGATGACAAGGCTAAAGAAAACACCGTTGAAGATGCAGTTGCAATCCGCGTTTCATCTTGAAGAGCTCCTGCCTCATCCTCGAGCACACGCTGTGCGTTATCACTGCAAACCCGCTAGGAAACCGCCCCTGATGCTCACAGCACGCCACCAACACCGCGGCTCGGCTGAAACCGGGCATCGCCTTCACCCGGGGAGGTACGAGGGGCTTTGTCCCCCTGCCCCACAGCCCGGGGGGACACGGGGCAGCCTCCTGAGGGAAGCCGCCGGCCGCGGGCACCTGAGGGAGCCGCCGGGGAGATGGCGGCGGCGCCGGGCGCGGGCACGCCCTCACGCCCCACACGAGGGCTCCTCCGCGGCGGCCGTGCCCCGCCAGAGCCTCCCCGGGAGAAACGAGAAGGGAGAGGGGGAAAGGGAGAGAGGAGAGGGGCGAGGAGAGGGGAGCGGAGAGCCGGCAGCACGCGTGGGGCTCCCCCTGAGGCGAGGCGGCGGCCCCGCGAGGGGAGCGCTGAGGGAGGAGGGCGCGGGGGCAAATGGCGGCTGGGCGCTGAGGGGAGCGGGGCTCTTACCTCAGCTGGGCTCCGGCTCGGCTCCGCCAGCGGCCGCTCAGCCCCGCTCCGGGCAGAGCCCGGCCCCGCACGGCGCTCGCCGCGCCCAGCGCCCAGCGCCCGCCCCTTCCTTCACCTGCCGCCTCCCCCGGCCCTGCCCGCGAAGGAGGGAGCCGGGGTGGCGGTGGAAAGCCCCGCCGAGGGGGTCGCGCCTCGCCGGGCTCCCTCAGAGCCGCCGCCATTGTGGCCCGGTGCCCCCCGGCCCTGCCCGGTGTTGGCACAAGTCGCAGCTCCCGGCCCCCGGTCTCTGCCATCCCCTGCGGGCAGGTGCTCCCCACACAGAAGGGGCTTCCCAGCCTTTGGGATCCCCAGCTGATAGCAGGGTGACCCGCACGGACCTTGGTCCCTGCCTGGAGGATGCCAAGGCTGAGGGGAAAGCTGCTCGTAAAAGGAGCTGCTTGTAAAACATCTGCAAATCACAGGTTTGTTAAGGTCGGAAAAGACCTCCAAGATCATCTGCTCCAACTGTCCTACCACCAATATCACCCACCAAACCGTGTCCCCAAGCACCAGGCCCAACCTTTCCTTGAACACCCCCAGGGACAGTGACTCCACCACCTCCCTGGGCAACCCGTCCCAATGCCTGACCGCTCTTTCTGACAGAAATGTCTCCTCATTTCCAGCCTGAACCTCCCCTGGTGCAACTTGAGGCCATTCCCTCTGGTCCTATCACTACTTGAGAGCTGGCATGTGGTCAGAAAGGTATTTGTAAGCAGTCTAAAAGGTGACTTAAATATTGATAAGAAAACGTTCATTTCATTCTCATATATGTTCATTTAAGACGTGATTTTATTTCATTCATACCTCGGGGCTGTTGCTTTTCCATTTTCCTTTTATTACTTCCCAGATTTCTTTTTCTAGCTGAAAACAAAACAGAAGCAAAAGAAATGTTTTTCTTTTAAAACAAGTAGAAAAATGAAAAATTAAAGTGACACTTAAAAATATAGAGAAGAAAAATACAAAAAAAAAAAAAAGTTTAGCAATTTAGAATGCATTTTCCATCTTGTAGAAATGACACACCAAGTAGTAGTGCTAGTGTGAAATCAGTATTGTGAGAGGTACACAGCACACACCTTTAACTCCATTTACTTCTGTAACAAGAACAGAAGTGAAAAAGCACTTCATAAAGCATTTCTATCTAAAACACTGATATTGGCGTAATTCTTCAGATTTATTTGAATAAAGAGCGGCAGGTCCTTTGCTGATTACCCAGCTAATATTTTAAGTTAGTTTTAAAGCCCTTAACCTTTACAATAGCAGTAAATGGTTTCTGTGGTCAGAGAACACAGTGGTGCGGTATTTCCCATGAGTGCCATTTATTAGTATTTCTCTGTCATTCATAAATTTTTGAAGTATGAGGCAGCAAAAAGAATCAGACAATCATTTTCTGAACACAAAAGGGATGGCTCTTGGTCTGTGAAACAAAGCCCTGTGCTGTAGGTACAGCAGAGACTAGCAAAAGCTGGCTAGGAAATGCGGGTTAGCGTTGAGCCTTGACTGATTTAGAGCATAAGTACCGTGCTGTTTACACCTACCACCTGATCTGCTGGAGTCTTTATGTAAAGAAAAACATCACTTCAGAGTACAAGGGAGTAATTGCACTGGCAGAGCCTAAGGAAAATGAAGTGCCTTAAGCTTTCCCACGACATGTGTCTTGGCTGCAGCCAGCACCAGCCTTTTCCCCGGCCTTAGCTTTCCTTTGCAGAAGGACTGACAGCTGTGCACAACCGTGGGCAGGCTGTATAACGTGAATAAGTCCCATGAGAAGACCGCAAGAGGGAAAGCTGCTTGTGTGCAACACTTCCACTAAACTCAGCGTGAATTCTGTGTCAGAACATCCTGACTTGTTTGGTGGAAATTACAGCAATTATTTTCCTGTCTGACTGAATCCAGAACTTTTAGTCTCCAGAGAAGACGGATTAGTGCACTGAAAGCACTGAGCTAAAGCAGGTGCAGGGAACCTTCATGTTGTTGGCTGAGTATGCCCAGTGACTTCATTTTATACGGTACAGCCCAGGATTAAAATCAGAGCGTGTTATTACTGGACAGCAGAGCATGTCAATGTGTGGTCTGCCAAAGGTGTTGGAAAGGCATGTTTCATCCTTAGCAAGGAAAGTGTTCCGCACCCTGAACTGAAGGCTGACAAGCCTTTACACACACTGTGTTACAAGGTCAGAGGCCTTTTTACACCTTTCTTCTCAGCTAAGTTTTACTCTTGTTCAAGCAAAGCTCTCTGTGTGACCTAAACTGCATGCAGTATTCCAGCTGAGAGGACCACAACACACACTTACTCCTCCTGGAAATGGCTTTTAGGATCACAGTTGTGTAGTGTCAGGAAGTCATCGTTATTTTATGAGCTTGCTCTTTCCAAGTTGTCTCAAAGGGATGAACTCCTTACTTACATCCAAAGCCTTTACTAGCTCACAGCTGACCAATACTGTTGATTTATGGCATTCTGATCACTGAAGCCACCCAGTTATGTTGAATTGTAATCCTCTCCTGTAGCGAGGCAACACCCCAACTTCATTTTATCAGTGCATACAACATTACTTTCCCCTAAAAAATTCATGCTCTTACCAAAGAGGATGGTCAGACTAGTCTGACATGGCCTACATCGGGGAAGAAAAAGTTCCATTTTATTCCATTTGCCTCTACATCCTTAATTCCTTTTTTCTTCAAATGTGTATATAAAATCAGATTGAAGGGACTATAACTGTGATACTGATTTCACTTCTTAAATACAGCATTTGCATATCCCTCGCTATGAAAAACAGCATATGATCTTCAGCTGGACTGGATTCCCCACCTAACAGACTTATCGAAACCATTTGTTTGTGATTTCATCAGCTCGGAATTCCGAGGATGCTGTCCCTCGCTGCATCATGGCCCTGCTTCCTCTTTTTCTCTTCTTTTGTGTGTGCCTGCAAACCCTTGGGCTCTTTGTGATGATTGTCTTTGCCTGTATAATTTGGCCTGCCTTTTGGCAATTCTCACTTCCTGAGCTCGATACATAGCTTACTTTTGCTGATCGGTCTTTCGTTCATTTTTTTTTTTTCTCAGAATCTCTGTTTATACCTGCTTTCCCATTCGTGGTGGCTTTCTACACGCTTTGAGCTCCAGCTGGTGAAGCTTCTTTGAAAGTTTTCTATAAAAGTTCCTTTCCTTGTTTTCCACAAAGTCACGTGGGGCACAAGTTGTAAGGAGAGCCCAGTGCTGGCTGTCTGCACCAAACCGAGCATCATCAAAAAAGCAACCTGGGGTGGGAAGGCTGCTGGGTTTTGGTTTTGTTTATTTATAATCCTGTCCATTATTCCATAAAGTGTGTGGTAAAATATCCTCAGTCCCAAGGAACAGAAGAAGCATGTATGTTAAATTTTAGGTACTCTTGCCTTGCCTTGTGACAAGAACTGTGCCAGATTTAAAGCTGGTACTGTCCTACTGGTGAATCTTCCTACTGTAAGAGTGTGGACTGGATTACCTGTTTAAATATGCACCACCAGTGCTTTAAACATATTCAGGTGCTTTTCCACCTATTGCTCTACCCCAGAATCACAGCCAGTTTTGATGTTGCTTGCTGCTGTTTCTTAGTTGCCATCCCTTCCTGGGAATGCAGACTGAAATCACGAGTGTCCAGAGACAAGATCCCAAGAGGCCCTAACGGGGGCCTCTTAAGCCAAGTGCAGTACACAGAAATAATAACATTTGCCCTGAGATGCGCGAAGATTCTGATTGTTCTCCCCAAAAGGCATGTGTTAAAATGACAATATATTTAGTGTAAGGAGGGTTCTTGTCTCTGTTAGTTAGAAGTACCAGAGGAACATGACAAATATTTAGATTCCAAAGATAAAGAGATCTAAAAAAGAGCAAATGTTTTCTTTAACAGTATTCTCTGTTGTGTTTATAGGACTCTTACCAAGCCTTTGGTAAAAATAAAGCCTTTGTGTTTTTTTTTTCTTTCCTTCCAATGCTGACAAATACTGCTATTAATTTAAGCTACATAATCTATTCCAGGGCCCAACTGTATCCCCACAGAGACAGAGTAATTCGTAATGGATGGAGGAAGTATGCCAGAAAAAGCAAGGCTTTGTGAAGGCCTTTTGCCTGTTTCTGTCATGATTTCCTGCTGAAGCTTCAAGGAAATAAACTCACTAGGACTTCTGCAACATATTGGGCTGACAGCTAATATGCAACTCCTTGTCTTCAATCTGAGAGTCTTGCTGATGCACAGGATGAGAGGAGAGCGATCTTTCTGGGGTCATTACTGTTGCTGGCAACACAGATGATTACCTTTTTTTTTGCTGATCTGCATGTAAGCAAATTATCTCATTCCTCTCTGCAGAAAGTAGCAGCCTCTTCTGACTGTTTTTCGGTGTGTTTGTGCTGAAGCAGCTCTACTTTGGGTTTGGCACGGGAGATGCAAGGGCGTCCATTTGACTAACGTGTTTTGCAGTTGCACTGAATATCAGAGAAGAAAATGACAAGTGCTTGAAAAACACAGAGTTACAAAAATTCTGAGAAAGAAATCTGTCACATACCTGGCCTTTGGAGGAAATAATGTTGCTCTGGATAGCAGGATTTTCAGCCTGCATAGTTATACTTATTAAAGGTGGAAGAGACTATTACTGGAACCAGAAAAATGCATTTTCCCCTAACTTGTGTGCTCTCATTTGCAGAAAGTATGGTCTTTTCCCACAAAACCTCATCCGCTAACCCATGTTCTGATAAGACAGGTGAAAAAGGGAGTTTTTCCTTACAATCTAAAACATTAATTAGTTTTATACTGAGCACATAAGTAAAAATCACAATAAACACCAAACTTGCAGCGGGAATCTAGATTGCTGCTGTTTTTTCCCCTCTGAAACTGAAGAAACGAAATCTAGCTGTAGCTGCAGGGGCAGAGGATCCCAAATAACACGGCACTAACCCTCCGACATCCGAGTCGTGATTTGAGTGCACCACGCTGTGATCTCCTCCTACTCTTTCCAGTCTCGCAGAAAACTGCACAGTAACGGAAACCATCAGAGCGATTCCAGTCTGCTGCTAGCAAGTAAAATTATTTTCGTGTTGTCAAAGCGATATAACACACACCATTGTGAAGTTTCCAGAAGGAAATTACTACTCACATAACCATTGCCTTTTGTTGATGGTTCATACCAAGAAGACTGAAGGGCAAGACATTAAATCCAGCACAGGAATACGGCCTGTCAGAGCTGCTCACCTCCAGACATGCCTTTAAAGGCACGAGCACCAGAAAACCCAGTGGCTAAGGGTTTTGATATTACGTAGGAGGGTTTAGATATGCAGTCATCATTAGGAAAATAGGAAAGCAGTGTCTCTCAACTAATATTAGGGCTAACTTTAAGAGCAATGAAAGAGAGAGTAGCCTAGGGTTGAAGGCTGCAGCAGCCTCAAAACCATTCTAGCACGAGGGATCGTGGAGCTCTTGCCTCTGTCTGCCTGGTGGAGACAGCTGAAGTTGCTGGTGTGGGTGGCAGCATTGCCAGGGAAACCAGGGCAGTTCCCAGCTTCCTTCTGTACCAGCGAGACGCTGAGTGTTCCTCACCTTATGCCCTTTCTCAAATCTTTCTTTGTATGTGAGCTGTGTGTCTCCCACAGTTATCTCTAAATCCTCGCTCGACTGCATGAAGACTATTTTCTTAACTGCTGCTTTGAGCTTCTTTCTGGCAAGGCTCCTCACTGTAGGCATTCTTTTGAGCTGAACAAAGCTGTAGCAGATTTTTTATCGTTTATCTGTCCTGCAATGGTGCAGAATCTGTTGCAGTATCTGTTAAAAAACTGACACTTATCCAAATGAAGAAAATGATAATAATAATAAACACATTAAAAAGCACTAATAAAGTAGGCCAGAATTATTGCTGAAGAGCAACTGGCAAAACTATAAAAAACAACAGTAAATGGTTTTCCCAATGCATGCAGAACTGGAAGGATACCAGAGAATCAGCAGAGTCAATATGATTAAAGTACACTCTGAGAAGACGAGAGCATAGCAAAACATTTCCAAAAAAAAAAAAAAAAAAGTTGAATAAATGTCTTATTTCTCTAAAGGCATTAGGGAAGTTTTCATGTAAGACCCCATCTTTATGGGACAGTTGTGAGAGAACCTGTGACAAACTGAAGGATCAGTAGAAAAGGCTATGGTTTAAATGAACAAGATAGCCACTGAAATGGGTCTATTCTGCCAAGAGCTCTACCAGAATATAGTTCTACCCTCAAACTGTGGTGTATAACCTCCTGCTTAAAGCCAACATTTCACCTGGAAATGAAAGGTAACAAATGTGATGACAATTATTTTAGTAGCAGAGTCGGTGATCTAGAGGATGATAGAGATGACATCTGGGCTGGGGTAAGTTAATAAAGGGGATAATAAAAGAATTAGGAGAGGCAATTAAAAATGTGGGAAGGGAGAGTCAGCACAGCCCTTAGAAAGAGGAATTATGCTTCACAAGTGAATCTGTTGGAGTTCCCCACAGGAGTCATTAAGCATGTGCAAAGGGAGCTCTGGTTGTTGTGTCCCGCCTGAATTTCTAACACACCCGCGGTGCAGTTACTCATCCAAAACTTTTCAGGAAGCTGAGCACCACTGGCAAAAAATGGTTAAAAGGTAGGAAATGGAAGGCAGGAGTTAAAGAGAGAGCTTTCACAGCGAGGGAAGGCATCTTCCTTCCTTGGGAACTGGCACAGAACCCAGGCTTTCAATATAGTCATCCATGATAGGATAAAAGTACTGCAATGCAAAGCTTCTTGTGAGAAGGGAAGTGATAAATGTGCTATAAATGTGCTGATATCGACTTCTTTGGGGTAGTAAAAATAAAATCTGACTGTGAGGAAGGACTTAATAAGACTGAGCAACAGAGCAAGGTTACACTCCGTGTAAATAACTGTAGAAATCTGCCTAACTTAATGTACAAATTGGTGGGCCCTGGGCTGATTATGCTGGCTGAAGAATGAGTCTTGGGCTGCCATGGCCCCAAAAAGCTGGTGGTTCAACGTGTAGCAAGAGTCCAACTGCAAACAGGACATCGGCAGTTACCAGCAAGAGAACAAGAGCAAAGCAGAGAAGAGTGCTGTGCCACTGTGTAAATCCACATCTGGGAAATTGTGTGCAGCGCTCGCTTCCCCACCACAAAAGGAGCAAAGGCACCACAGGAGGGGGCATTGTGTGAGTGCATCTCCTTGCCCCAGGGCACTGCGGATGCAAGGAGCTCAGACAGGTTTCCAGTGAGCCTGGGCAAGCCAAAAACAGCACTGGGTGTTAAAAAGAGATGCATGCCGCTTCTCCCTCCAGGAAGTTTACCACTTTCTAGGTGTTGTAGCAAAAAATACTCAGCTAGATGGACCTTTCATATGACCAGGGCAAACATCTTACATTATCATCACTGCTCTCAAAATACATGTGTGTTTATTTATATAGATATAGATATAGATATATTTCATCAGACCCAATCCATCGCCTCCTCTTCTCAGCAGGAATTTTGCTGGGATTTTCTGGAAGATCTGGATGAAGCTAGTACAAACACTAAAAGCGCCACAGAGGTAGCAGCTCATTTTATTTTTGGTCACGTTAATACACAGCTCCGTGTCTTAAATTAGAAGTATCTGTGCGCCAGGCATTGTGACCGAGTTATGACGGAGCAGTGCTATCAGGAAGAAAGCATTCTATATTGAGAGCTACAGAGAAACTCGCCTCAGCCCTCAGAAAGGTGGTGGAGAGGACAGCAGCGTCTCAAAAGGGCACAGACAATGGAAGAAGAGCCGCAAGCTCCTTAGAAACCAAACCTAACAACCAGAGGACCCAAAACAGTCTTGTGATTGTGACTGTCGACATCTGTCCAACAACTGTGCCAAGAATTCAACTAATAAGCAAAAAACACAGCCAGAAGTGAACAAAGGAGTGTTGTCTCCTTGGGGAAGCTGTCTGGTGCTGCGCAGCCTTGCTGTGAGGAGCACACACTGTGACAGACATAATGCAGATGACTACAAACCCCTGCGCCCCTCCTCAGATCCAGGAATGTATTTCTAATGCAGTGTTTTCAAGGCAAGTTTACCCATCAAACTGTAATGAAATTATGCGAGCCTTGAACTGGGAATAAAGAAAAAAGAGCCATGAGTTGGCATTTCCTATGACTCATCAATTGGAGACGATTTTATTAGCCATAAAGGAACATAGCACTGTAAAGAGATAAAATTATTTAAGCAGTAAGTGCAGGGCATGCCCCTGAAAGCAAAGACAGGTATGATATGAGATGGATTTATGTAAGGGAGCAAAGGAGATGCTGAGTTTTAAGACACAGCTGACGTGAGGACCATGGGTTGTGGGGCATCGCAGTACGAAGTCAGAACATAGAAGGAAAACCAACAAGGAGTAACTGCTCGTCGAGGCCAACCAGCTCTGTTGTAACATCCCTCTGTGCATCAGCACCATAACGGTAAGCAGAAGGAGCAGTCACAGAACACAGAGTTATTTGGACTACTGAAAGTCTGTAGGAAAAGAGTTTTAGAAAACATTCAGGCTACTGAACCTCGGGTAAATCAAAGTAACACAACACAGTGCAGAATAAAATTTCCCTTGCCTGCAAGGTTGATTCCTACCAAAAATCTGAAGGGTTTGAGCTGTTCTCATCACAAACTGATTTGCAGACAATCAGTGCTCATTTTGTTTCCCCACAGATGTATTTTATCACTAGTGTTTCTGTTCTCGGTACAACGATAAGGGAGCTTGCTTGTTTTTCCAAGCCCTATATTTTTCCAGATAAAGCCAACCACATATTTTCAGTATGAGGCAAATTTTCCTTCATCTTCCTTTACATCACCGAGTGTTATGAAGCTCATTTTCTCATTGTTTGTAAAGCAATTTGAGGGCTTCTCACAAAAGATATGATATAGCCAAGTAATTATTCACTAACGTTTGCCTTCTTCACCCAAAGCTAAATCTTCTCTATGCATCAGGGCAGTTGCCTGGTGACATAATGAACCACTGACAAAAAGGAGGCATTTCTCCCCAGTTTTTGTTCATATAAAACTCAGTGATGCTGGACAACATTTCCAGTGGCTTTTCCTCAAGGAAAGTGGAGAAAATGTTGCCTTGATCAGCACTGATCTGCCTGCAGACGTAGGAGACGCTCTCTGTCTCTGATGGGAACAGAACGGTGCCTGAAAAAATTGTTGTGATATCTTCTTCTATTGCTGAACATCACTTTACATCAGGAATAAAGGAGAGCAAAGATGAGGCGGCAGAGGCTGTCATTTTTATTACAAAAGCGACTCACAGAGCATTACAGCTTCTTGCTCATGTAACAATCATGTGCCTCCATCACTTCAGGCCATGGGTGTACACGGCCAGGTATGCTGATACTCTCCCCTCCCTGTCCTCGTTGCTCTTCATAAATTACATGAAGAAATTGCAGGTCTTGGTGGTACGAAGGACGGAAAACTGCTGGTAAATTCTGCTTCTACAGAGCGTCTGAGCCTCTGACATACCCGCATGGCTTAAAAGTAAACCACACAAATTATTCCCTACCACAGCTACATCCTGATGTGCAATTTGGAGATGTTGGCTTTTGAGCCAAGCAAAGCACAATGTTAGCCTCAGAAATACCAATCACGTTCATCTACGCGAGTCCCTTATCAGACGCAGTGGGCGAGATTCGGCTCCAGATTGAGGCACCAAGATTTACATGTGTAATATTCCTGTCTACGTGTGAGCTAGCTGGGTAATTTACTGCTGCAGCCAGTGGAGTTCCAGGGCTTGATTATAGTTTTTACGTTGCCCACATGGAAATGGCTAACGTCACCTGAGATGCCCTTCAGTACCCGTGACATCTGCAGCAGGACACGGGGCCTGCATCCCCGGAGCAGCAGCCAGGGCCAGGTGACAAACCCAAGGCGTCCAGCCAGCCCCAATGGGGCCCTGTTGAAGCCAGGTGTCTCAGCTCTGCTTCGTCTTTCCAAGGAGCTACTCAGCTCGTCCAAATCACCCACCTGAGCTTGATCAAATGACTCGAGTGCATTCACTCTGATTCCCACCGGTATGAAGGAAGCTCTGCTTGCAAATAAGGTACTTCCACTTAGCCACCTAAATGAAGGTGTACGAATCTGCCTCCCACTCAATGGACTTAGTTCAGTCGCCTAAACATTTGCATTTTGTGCCTTTTGAGATGCCTTAAGGGATCCTGGAGTTTCACACGGAGCTGCCAGGTATGACCTAGGCACTACGAGGCACACAGACATGGCACGACAGCACGGAGCAGCTCAAACAGCACTCGGCGTCTACGTTTAGGCACCCAGAAGTTTCACGTCTGCACGTTCTCCCTTCTTCCCCCAACTATGAATCCATATAGTAGGTACAGGAGAACCACATCAAGCTCAGGATCTGCTACTGCGCTGAAGATAGGATGTGCTAGCCATTTCCTCACGTTGGTGGTTTGCTGGTTTTGTTGTTGTATTTTTTTGTTTTACTTTCTGTGGCCTGCGAAAAAGGCCCCTCCACTGCATCCTCCACTGTCACAGTGGTCAGTGAGACTGAGATGAAGGTCACGTTCTCAGGGTCGGGCAGGTTCATGCAAACCCAGACCCTGACCGCAAGGCTTTCTGAAAGATAAAGGGCCAGGTGGCCTCCTTGTTGCAGCCATCTTCAGCTTGTCACGGGATTGTCTGCAGGATCAGCACAGGTTGCATCCTTCCAACAAACAGGTAGAGCCCAGCATGCACCGATTTCCAAACCTGACCCCAAATTATTAAATATGCCCTAGGAAAGAGCCCAGCTGCAAACTAAGACGTTATGCTGTTCAGATGATTAGAAATGGACTGATGCAAAACGTGGTGCCAACCTAACTTCGTAACATACACTGAGAAAACAGACTGAAGCAGTATAGCAAGACCTTATGGTCATTTGCTGTCAGGTGAGCCAGGAGGTTTACTTCCTGGGAAGGAGAACAGCAGGAGAAAATGAGATTTGGGAGAGGGGATATAGTTCTTTCTGCTTATCTATGCCATAGGGTACACCACACAGCAATTATGGCTGATAACAGCACTGCATCTGACTCATAAGCCATGCTGTTCGTTTTGCACAAAGAGCCCAACAGAAATAATAAGTTATACACAACAAACCAAAACCAGGAATGAGAAGGAATTACACGGTAAGGACATGTTTGTAATATGTGAGGAAAAAATGTTGTTTTGTTTTTAAATGCCTCCATTTGGAAATCTGTGCTTGAAATCTCACACAGCCTGCTGGATTGACCCTGCTGTTGAGCAGAGGAATTGAACAAGATGAACTCCTGAGGTCCCTCCCAACCTCAACTATTCTATGATTCTGTGAAACCACAGGAATTTCTAACATACACTGATAACCATTTTTCAGATTTGTCAAGGAATCAGGAATCCACTGCAGAAAAACAAAGGGCAGTCCAAATATACACAGAGATAAGCATGTACATGCAAAAATACATGTTTCCAAAATCAAGAGAAAGGAATATTTTGGCTACAAGCTTATTCTTAGGCAATGGTGAAGAGAATGTAGTGGTCAGAATTGAAAACAAAACAAAAAAGAAAGAAGCTGTAAATAATGGGTAACTAGGTAACAGCCAACAAAACTAGGAAGTTGTAAAGCATAGAAAAGTGTTAAGAGACTAAAATTATGAAGAAGTTGGGGGTAAAATTAGCAAAAAGATTTTATACATGCATGAGGCATAGAATAAAACCTAGCTACAGTAGAAGGCCCATTAGTCAAAGGAAATGATAGCACTGTTAATAATGCTTCAGAAAATGCAGAAGTACTTCAGGGTTTTAGTTTATATTTGGAGGAAGGGATATGATGTACCCGCATCACATGGAGATGATGAATTAGCAAATGTCAAGTTAGCAAACAAGTCAGATGGTAAAATGCATCTGCTTGGATAAATCCTGCAACATCAACTCGCCTACATTATTTGCATCCAGGAATTGTAAAAGAGCAGGTTGTAGAGTACCTCTGGCCTATTTACATTTCTGGATATATTTTGGCATTAAGAATATCAAATGCAGCTAGAAGGAAATTCCAACTAAACTGGAAGAGTGTGACTGCTGTGCCAAAATTAAGACTGAGCAAACATATGGGGTGAGGGGAAAATCAGTGCAACAGAGGATTTGTTCGTTTGTTGATCTCAGGCAAAACTGCAGAAAAACAAATAGAGAACTCGATGGAAGCACTGGTGTATGTTCAGCGTCCACCAGTGTGATTTGTAGGAAAAAGCTAACACAAAGCCACAAAGAGTGGTTGTCTTCAGCAAACCAGATTTATCTGTGAAATGTTAAGTTTAGGAGACAAAAGCAATTGATATATTAAGATAAAAATTTTGTGAGATGGTTGAATAAGTGCACCATGACATCATGGTACAAATGTGGCACTATAAAATAAATACAAGTGAGCCAGTGCATGGCTTCAGAAACAGCTGAAAGGTTTCAAGATGCCCTCAGTGTGTTCATCACCAAATGGTGTGTTCCTAGCAGGGTTTTATTCTGGACTAACACTCCTGAGTATTTCCATGACTGATATGGAAACAAAATGAAAATAGCCATGGGTAGAATTTGCAGATGACCCAAAGATGGAGTCCTAAATAAAGATGAACCCAAGAGATTTATCTTAGCTGTGTGGAGTACTGACATACACACAGCGTGGAACAGACTGTCTAGGAAAGCAAGATGTCCTGTTGATATTAGGTTAAGCCTGGTTGCTGTTCTGGTAAGCATGCCTCAGGCAAATACAAGACATGCTTCACTCCTCATAGCACCAATTATCCCGTACACAAACACAGCTTATTGCTTACCCACCTTTCTGAATGAGCCTTGACATTTACGTGAACATTTGCACAGAATTACAGCTGTGATTGGAAACTCAGAGCAACTCTCCTAGAACTTGTTTTCTTATCTGCCATCTGATATTTGTTATGCCCTGTTCGGCACCTGAAGCCCTGAGCAACTTCTCTGAGAGTACACTTGGCTAAATCTCATTTCATTATCACCTCTTGGGCAATTTGCTACAAAGTCCTAGAGATTTCTCTGAGCCAGGATGAGCCTTGACACCAGCACGTCCTTCATACCACCATATCTGACTCTGACACTTGTCTGCTAGTCAGAGTCGTGCAGTATCCTCACTTCTGGTGAGGACACAGCATCTTTGGCAAATAAACAGCCAAAAGGACACATCCCATATTTCCTTCAAAAGCATTCTTTTTGCCCAGAAGGCAGATGGATATCTGGTGCATCTTCTTCTCTAGAAAACCATGGTGCAGATTCAGTTTCTCCACCTCTACTGCTTTAGCCTTTGGGTTCACCAACACTCACTATGGTTTTTCACGGAGAATTCAGCACAATTGGGTGTAAGACGTTATCTTCCCTGGACTGTTCTATGCATTTTCACCCCAGTGTTGTTCCTAAACTGTATTTTACGTTTTTAAAGGACAGCTAGAAGCCAAAGGAAGAATTATTCATGACTAGATATCCTTGTTCAACCCATACATAGCTGATTGTAGCTTTGATGAGCAGCTCTTCATTTTCTTCCCTCTGTGAAGATAACCCACTTGGAAGTACCTTTCTTTTAGCCTACCTTTTAGTCTGCTTTGTACCCTGCCCTGTTTCATCTCCTCATGGGAATGTTTGTCAACACTGACAGCTATACAAGAAATAATGCATAAAACACTTTTATGCTGGTGTTGTGAAATATATCCCACAGGAGCATTAAGGAATTTTCACATTAAAAATCATTTTTAAAATTATCTAAGGTAGGAAGTACAAACTCTACTGGTAAGTACTATGGGGAAAGCTGTGCCTTTTTCTCTTATAGATCCTATATGAAAGGTCTCCAGCACATTTAAAGTTATGAATTAACAATGGCATATGCAAGCAGTAAGGTTCCCACAAGGCCATTTGCTTTGCAGCATTAAGGATATATTTACACAGCACGATGCTTTACTGGGTAGAAATATCAGAGCTGGCTCTGGATGGACTGGCTCAGGAAGCAGAAGCAGAGTGGCTGCTTAAGTATTGCTTTCCATCTTGGCTAATTAGTCCAGCTAATAGGCTAAATAAGCCAGCACAGTGCTCCACAACTCTCCTCACGCTACTTTATTACTTCAGCTTTCTCATGAGAGCCAGCGCTGATGTTGCTGCTCGACCTGTTGTGCCCTAAGGGTGCGCATTCACCACTGAAAAAGGTGCTGTGTGTGTGCAGGGCAATACAGGGGCTCAGGCTCCTGCTCCCAGAGGATGGCACGCTGCACACTCAGTGCCACACCATGCCTTGTGTGGGGAATCCCATGGGCAGAAACTGCAGTCATACACACAGTCAACCCCGTATCCCTTCATAGAATCATAGAATGGTTCGGGTTGGAAGGGACCTTCCCGAGTTAAAGGACCATCCTGTTCCAACCCACTGCCATGGGCAGGGAAGCCACCCACAAGATCAGGTTGCCCAAGGCCTCGTCCAACCTGACCTGGAGCACCTCGAGGGCTGGGGCATCCACAGCTTCCCTGGGCCACAGAAGGGTTGAGCCCTTCTCATGAGTACAATGGGGGCTGTCATCCCAGGCACAGAGAAAGATTTGAATGTTGGTTTCCCAGTGTCTCTGCAAACACCAGCACCACCAGTACTGGAAAAGAAGATACTGGAAAGAAAGCTGCTAGATGTCTGGTTTCCAAGCAGGCCGCTGCATTGATATCCTCCGTGGAAGAAGTTGTGTCCCAGTAATCCTGAGCGTGGTGCCAGGACGTGTGTCTATCAGCTAATGGGAGCATTTCCTGCACTCCCAGACTTGTGAACTTGTTCCTTGCCTCCTGCTGACCGTGAAAGGGGGAAAGGTTCTCCCTGCAGTCTGGCATTTGGAGATCCTCTGTGTCAGACTGACCTTAGCAAATCCCTCCTGAGATTTCCAAACCCACAGTATTGCACAGAGCGTCCCTCAAAGCTGGGGATCTGCTTCACGGGGACACCCGGGGCTCAGGTGGGGTTCCTCCTCATGTTGCCACATGCCAGAGAGCTTCCTCACTGCCATTAGCCACGGGGAGATGCTGCTTCTGCTGGCTGCCCCAGCACCAGCTCTCAGACTGGCCCGTGCAGTTCCTGCAGTGTTCTCCTACCCTCAGGGTGTTGCAGAGCAGCAGAAGGGAAGCTGTGAACTTGCTGGGGGTGTTCCAGTGGTAAGCATTGCCACATCTTTAAAAAGAAACTTAACATCAGCTACTTGAAACCAGCCCCATCTTTGGAGGGAGATAAAGAAATGGGAAGTAAAAATACACACTGCAAGCCAGACAAAAAAAAGAAGTTCACAAAATATTTGTGAAGAAATGAAAAAATTATGCTTAATTAACACTAAAGATCTCTTCCAGTATTCATTCAGTTCACTGTGGATATCCCTTGACCTGCTTGCTCAGTAGCTGTGCTGCCCTTGACATTTCACATCGGAGGCTACCTCAGAGGCAAAAGATGGCATCTGTCGGAGTCGCGCTCCTCCCCAGGCTCTTACAGGAGTTCCCTTCACACATAATTTGTTTCTGCAAAACTTCTTCACTTCTAACCCATTTTGCAAGATATTTTGGTATGCCTTCTACACGCCTGTGAGCAGCATCACCCCACGGTGACTCGGGGACAGAGGTGCCAGCTCCTGCCAGCAGCCGTGACTTCACAGGACGCTGGACTGGTGGCAGGGCGAGCAGGGACAGCAGGGGAAGCAGCGCTGACACTGCTTCTTCCAACAGAGCAGCTGAAGGCTTCCCTCTCCTGTCCCTGGCACTACTTCTGTGAGTAATTCTGCACCTGTACTTGCCTAAGGTGAACAAGCTATCTGTGTCCAATGAAACCTATATTTTATAACTAGGTGTAATTTGAGAAATTTAGTACAAATGTGTATATGGAATTAAAGTGTGTGCTGTCTACTCCCTTTTTAAATGAAGCCAGACTGGACGATAATCTGTCATTCTGCAACGATAAGGTTTAGAGAAAACCCATCCTCAAAATCTATCTCTGAGGGATTTTGTAAGAACCCTCTGCAGGCAGTGGCTCTGATTTCACCCACAAGATAAGCATGCAGATAAAGCACAACGAGATTCTTCTGTCATGAAAAAATGGTTCAGCACTTGGGGCATTTGAAAGCTTCCCACATTTTGAAAACTTCACACACCAAGATGCATTTTGCTACCTCCTTGAGGCCAGGAGACACCCTCATGTCTGAGATACGCAGTTGTATAACCGTGTTTTCTAAGCCTGGAGATAACACAGCTGCTTTGCTGACAAAAGTGCATGTGCCCTGCATGAAAGCAGCTTTCTTGACAGAAACCAAGATCTGTTTCTACCCCTACCTTTCACACCTTCTGTAGCTGAAGCGAGCTCCCACCACAGAGCTGCGCCCTGCCCTGCGCGTGTTGCCCGGTGCCACCTCCGACCTCCGAGCAGATGCAGCCACCTCAAAGCCCACAGCACCTGTAACACCCAAACCAAGCCCATTTTGAAATCGAAAGACAGAAAATCTGAGTAAAAACATGACGGGAAAAAAAAAAAAAAGCATGGGGAGAGAATCACTCAGAACTAAATGCTGGTGACAAGGCATGACTAACCCAGCGTAACGTGAAACGTCACAGCACTTACAGGATGTAGGAGCCACATACCGACCTCACGGCTCGGTGTCCAAAGAAACCAGATACAGCGAACAGCAACATTTGCTGAAATGACCACAGCTATGGCCAGGAGATACTGGAAATGTACTCAGCCCACTGCCGAGCTGTGTAAAGGAACCCAACAGTGGACTAGTTGGGAAATGGTTTCAACAGAGTTGGGGGAAAAAAAAAAAAAAAAAAGAAAAAAGGTGAAGGAGTCTCAGGAAAAACTGATCTTTGTAAGAGCTGCTTAGGGCTAGTACTTGAGTAGATTTAGAGACTGAATTACTGTCTTCTGCCAACAAATGATCTCTACAGGTTGTGCTTTAGGAAGGCAGGCTGGGCAGTATTGCAGTGTGAGCTCAGGCTTGATGTCCAGAGGGTCAATCCAATGCCTTTCAGAAGGCACTGCTATCACTGGGAACAAAAATGCAAGAGGAAAGAAGTCACCTAAAAGTATGAGAGGAGAACCTAGCTAAAGACATAACTCATAAAATTACTTAGAGCACCCGAGACCAAGGTGAGTGGAGTTATTCACACATCCACCATGACAACCTTGGTAGGAGTTCAGCCTTCAGTCTTTGGAGAGCTGAAACACTATTTTGTTTCAAAGGTAAACCATCAAAACTCAAGCTGTAGGGTTTTGTCTCATGAAGGAGATAGAAACACCAAATAAACCAAATTTCAGAGCAGTTCTGGAGGGTCAGCAAACTCTAAATTATATTCTTCCTTTATTAATTCAAGTTAATTTTAACCCTCCTTCCTCCAGTCCTATCTTTTACTAGACAGGAATGCTTATAACTAGAGACTCAGACCAGCACTCTTTAGTCCTACTTCTGCTACAGCTCCAGCTGAGACCAGTCACAATCCCTAATTATTTAGTGGCCTTGAACTGCTTCCCAGAAAGATTATATCTCTTAAAATGGGAAGGTGTCCCTGCAACCTACCTTTGGCTCAGACCCCAGACATTTTCTTCATCTTGTTCTTGGAGTTGAAGGAAAGACACCGTGGTTCTCTGCCATTCCCACCTGCACCTACTAGGTGTGTGTCCTGTAGAGGCAGGAATGTGTGTTGTGTGCGGGGTGAGACATCTGGGGAGAGAAAGGCTGAGAATGGAGGAAGATGCTGTGACATGGCAGCTTTGCCAGACCCGAGGTGCTTGCCAGCCCCAGCCTCAATGGGTCCTGCTGGGAATGGCAAGGCTTTGCTGAGAGGTTATCCTTAGGGGATCAACAGGATTCAACAAAAACATAAAATTAATGGATCAATGTACAAAAGACATGTACTTTTGAGAGGAGTTACACACATTGAAACGATTGTACAGTAAGGACAGAGGAGATCATGGAGAACTGCCTACTGCAGTGAAGCTCCTGTGGGAGCTCTCCAGGTAGGGGCAGAAGTGTCCCCACGGGGAATGAACGCAGGGTAAAGAGCAGAGTGTAATTTCACTCTTTAGTTTAACTTACCTTGTACTAATTTTCTTTCAAAACTAGTCCTTCTTCTTGCATAAAAACACATGCCGTGTTAGACCACGTTGTTAAACGAGTCAAAAGAAGTACTGGGTTCTTCTATGGAATCCTGGATTAAGGAACCAAAAAACTCTGGAAAAATAAAAAATGTACGGTTACAGTATAAATGATTTACTAATATGTTCCATTCAATTGTTATTATGAAAAAGGAAATGATCAACACCTAAGACACTTTTCACTTGTTTCCTATATTGTTCTTCATTCTCAAAAGTGACTCTATCAAACAATCTTTACACCCACACATCCACATTAAAAAAAAAAAAAAAAAAAAAAAAAGAAAAAAAAAGCACAAGCCCAGATTTGACCTGCTGGTCTCACTTTTATTATTTGTAGTAACACTTTTTTATTTTTGGACTGTGGCTTATAAATGAGACTAAAAATAGCAGCCACCCCCAGAGCACTGTTTGCGTAGGGGGAATGTTTTGTACACAAAACTATCCGCCTTCCTCTCGTCTCAGTCACTCCTCCTACACCTCTCCTCTGAGACAATTTTCTGTGAAGCTCAGTGAGGCATACAAAGCAGGAGCCCGGTTCTTGGTTAGTCGTGTTCACAAGAGGAAGTTCAGTCAAGCATGGCAGCTTTTGACTCCTCGTTTCGCGTTGCAAATAACAGGACGGTACTTTACCAGTTAGGTCCAACCCTGGAAATAGGCATGCAACCGAACTACTTACTCATTTCAGTAATACAGCCTAAATCAAAGGGTTACACATCGATATATGAGAACGCCCTGGCTGGATCAGATGAATTTTCCAAGGTCTCTAGCAGTGCTCAGTGTTAAAGACTTGAGGAAGGTGCAACAAACCACCAAATGGAAAATTAAAAAATAACCTCCCCGTAATCGAGATTTCCATTGCTAGATGTTTTCGGCATTTTGGCTCCCCTACACCACTGGCCTCAGTGCAATCTCGAGGCAGGTACCAGCACATGCACTTCAGAGCACATCAGCGCGACGATTTGGCGAGTCACCTGCTTGTGGTATTTGGCCATGCACAACACGCCCATGACTAAGCATTTCCACTGCCTGATTTATAACTCTTCTATTCTTTACAGGTTGGTGAAACTACAAAGAGCACTCCAGCTGAAACCATTCTCTTGACTGTGGCACTGTATTTTCCCTCCATATTTTATACACCCCAGAATTTAGGTAATTTTTCTGGCTGGTGCTCCCTACCGAGGCAGCATTTTCATGGTCAACCCAAGGTTACACCTGAGGGTAATTAGCAAGTGATGACAGTAACTGTAGAAATAATGGGGTAAAGAAATAGGTTACATTATTTCTTCCCCTGTGAAAACCTGCATGTTTCTTTGACCATTTTGTAGGCCATTCGTCTTGATTAGCTTGGTTACTAAAGATCCCAATTGATCAATTTGAGCTGTGTTGAGCACAGTATCACTGAGGGAGACACCAGCAGGACCTCGTATACTTCATCACCTCCCTGCACACCTGAAACGTACGGGTGCTCTGCTGTGCCCTGCATCCATGGGGACGTGTCTCCAGTTGGCAAGAGGCACCAGCTGAGCACCTCACAAGGCTTCTGCTTGAACACAGAAGCCCGTGTCAGCTTTCTGACCCACCAGAGTTCAGGTAAGGACCTATTTCTGTAAGAACTCATGGCTTCTAGTCAGATACCGCCCACTAGTAGTAGGAAAGAAGGGTTTTTTTCCAGTCTCTTTGGTTATATGTGAGATATGATTCAAAGGAAGATGACAGCAGAATAGCAAGGACCGAACTCTTGAGAGGACAAAAATAAGAAAAGGAAACCTCCTGCTGTGTATTCTTGGTGATGGCAAAGCCTTGCACAGCTCTGTGTCCTCGTACTCCCTGATGTGCAAAAAGAGCTCAGTTCCACAGGAACAGCAATGCAGCAATGAAAATACATTGATTTATCTAGCTGAGCCTTAAAGCAGTAGTATTGATTGTAACTGCTCCAAATGAATAAATAAAATCTCTAAATATGTGGCTCTGTATTATATTTCGTAGTTTAAGACCCTGATTTCAGTTCAGCCACATATCTAGATAAGCAGTTGCTCTGGCAAGAACCACAATTAAGATAAGACTAAGGCTTAAGCTTTGGGTTGACAAGGGGTATGATGTAGGTTTAAGGGTAGACAAAGAGGATTCACTAAGGTAATGTTGGGTCTTGTGTCAGGGTGGCATCCCTATTGAATTTTAGGTCTTTATCTTACAGAAATTTTGATGCTAAAAATAACTCTAAGATTTTTGTTGGGAAAAAGTTTAGGCCCTGAGGGGCTGATAAATAAAGGTCTGTACTGGAGTGAGAAGGAATCCTCCCTAAATTTAGGGCTGGCACCAAGAGAAGCATGAACCCAACACCAGTGCTAATCCTTCCTTAATTTCAGCAGAGTGAGCCCTTCCAGCTCCATCAAAACCAAAGAGCCCACAACCATGACCAAATCTTGCAATACTTGTCAGATCCAGAAGTAAATAACACTTGCTTGCCTGTGCCCCCTTCCACCACCTAAACCTTAAATCCAGCTCTGTTCAAGCAGGCTCTGCCACCCCAGCCATGGCAACAAGCTGGGGCACATCATTAACTTAGATCTGGGGCTGGCATGGCTCATTGGATGCCGCTAGGCTGAAGACTCTTCCAGAATCAGGCAACAAGCCCAGAAGTCATAAGCATATATGTTCCTGGCCACAAACATTAAAGGCCACTACGTGGTATTCAATATATACTCATACGAATAAACTTCATGGTGAGACAACCTAGGAATAAAATCTTTTTTTTTTTTTTTTTTTTTTTTTAATAATTATGATATTACTCTTTAAATGACTTAGAAAAATAAAAAGGTTATGAAGTCAAGGACTCAAGAGCTGGGTAACTTTAATGAAAACTAATTCATTAAGTTCATTAAGTGCATGCATGCAAATGCACTGCAATTCTTGGTCGCATGACAACAGTATTTTCATTTGTATTACTAAACGTGTAGGGTGGATATTTCTCCCTGGTATAAGAAGAGCTATACAAGGTTTGGGTAATTAATAACAGTATAATTAGTAGGCACCTACCTAATAGATGCTGAAGAAATTGTAAAACATTTAGTGAATGAGGAAATAATTTCAGAAAGAGAAACAAAAGCATCCCAATTAAAGAAAATAGAGATTTTGAACATGAAGAACCCTGTGTTAACTTACATTAAAAAAGTTTCAAGTCATTAATCCACAAAATGATGGTCATGAGATACCTAAGAGCTGCAGATTAATATTCTAACAACAGGTTGAAGATAATATTACCTGAATTTACAAAAGTGTTGCAAAGATGATTCATTTCAATTGCTGAATTCAGATTAATTCAGATATCTGCAGAAGCAAAGAAGTGGCTGCAAAGAAAGGCATCATTCTGCAGCTGGGGAAGGACTAAGTTGGATATATTAAAATGTTTGCAAGAGGAACACAGAAAGAAATAGTGACAAAATACACACTCAACTTATGGGGGAAAACAGCACATGAACATAGAATTAAAAAAAATACCTAGGTGCCCTCGTGTGGATAGTTTGGTATCTTCCCCAAAAATATATAAAAAATAAATAAACAAATAACTTCATAAATAAATAAACAAAACAACCAATAAACCAGCAGCACCACCAAAAACAAAAAGCAGACATAAGAATGTTACGGAAAATGTCTAACAATTAGACTTTTTTTTTTTTTTTTTTTTTAGTTACCAAGCAGTCATTTCAGTTCAATAAGAAAAAAAAAATCAAAATTCAAAATAAAGCATTGAGACTATCAATGTGTTTAAAATAAGAGAGGCTTCTTTTCCTGTGCTTAATCTGGACCTGAGCAGGGACCTGAGAAATAAACTAGTGCACATTTTGGCACCACAGCAACCTTAGCACCTTTGCTGATGGAATACTTCAGTGCCCAGCACTTGTGAGCTGGGTTTGACTCTCGTAGCCTGCTGTTCCCAGTCAATAAACTCGTGAAATCACAAGCACTTTTGGTCCTGATCCTTTCTGAAGTAATTTTCTTTGCCGAAAGATCAAACAGGCTCTGTAGTCATTCACAGGAACGTGCTTCATCGGTAATGCCTATGAGGACAAGACCAGAAGTTACTGTGTGTGATTTAAATGGGATTTAACTTCTTGGCTTCCTTGTGAGAGCAATAATACCTTCATTGTGCCTCCCCTGGAAAGTGGTTGTTATAAGGAGTAATTAATGTGTGCCATATAATCCTTCTAATACTGAGAAAATTGATTAATAAAAGTGAATTCCTGAGGGGTTTATGACCATGACTTGCTCACTTGGGACTTTCATTAAATAATAACAAAAAGCCACAGAGAACAGAAGATATTAAGCTGGGCTTCAAAGGACAGCATTTGCAAATCACGGCACTGAGCATGGATGGCTATTCCGAAAAATGTAGGGAGCCACAGCTTTCCAGCAGCCGTTGGAGCAGCAAGAACACTACTAGGAACTTTTGGTTCCTATGTATAAAGTAATATGAACTTTATGGCAGTAATACTGCCATAAATATTAAATATCAGTGAGAAAAAACAATTTTACATTCTCGGTTACTGTGATGAAATATCTTCTAGACATAGACAGCTGTTTCATCTTTCTGATTTACTTTAAGGATGAGAATAGCATATAGTCTGCGGAAAGTTCCTACTCCTCTGTAAATCTCACAGAGGCAGCTCCATAGCCTCAAACCTAAAATACTCCTTCAATTCTGACATGCCAGAGTATTCTCAAGCAAAAAGCAACAGAAATTTAGCACAGGGGAAATTTGTTGAATTTCATTTTTCTCTGAATTAAGCAGAGCTGCTTTAGTCCCCATTTATGAAGTCAGGTATTATTATTCTAGATCCCGTACAAAAAGAATGGTTCCTGTGTCAGTTTCACATACAAGTGTGACAAGAAACATGGCAGAAGGATAAAGAGAGGAAATACAAGAAAATCATTAGGCAGTTGGTGCAAAAGCTTATCCTGCCATTGTCCTGGCTTTGGTCTGTTCCTTGGGGGAGGCAGCACAGCAGAGGAATGTTAATGACGGCTGGCAGGAAGATGCTGATGTATCTTGGCAAGCAATCACAAGATGCACAGAGTAAACTAGACTAAAGCCACTGAAAGATGTAATGAGAAGGCAAAGGAGGCACATCACAGGTCAGCTGAAAGCAAATCCATACGTACATATGCAGTGTTGCTATTACACCTCGGTTTAAGTAAGGCCAACACCAGCTGGAGTATCAGGGAAAAGTGAGTCCAAAGGTAGTGTGCTGTAACTTCACTAGCTGTATTTTAGGTTTGCAACCTGTTTATCCTGTAAAGTGAAACACAGCATTTCCTGGGGATTCAGAAAAGACCAGAAATGCACTTCTGCAGTCACGTCAGGAGACTGGGAGAGGACAGAAGGCTTTTATAGATCACTCTGTCCTAGGGAGGTAGTGCCATGCAACATCAAAGAACTGCTTTCTATGCTATTTCCCTATCCTGCTTTTAAACTAAATGTTAGAGAAGATTGCTGCACATTAGTTACGTTTCTCAGGACTAATAAGAGACTAATTATGCAAACGTACAGCATTACCAGAGTGATTACAGCTAAACTCTAAGCAAAGCCTGCTTTATTAACCAGCGTGACTCAGAACAATTCCAGCGTCCCTTGTGCTGTCAGAGCACTTTTGGAAGCCCAGCCGCCAGGTGCCCTGTGCCCTGTCCAGCATCTGATAACTCCTCAGACCTGAGGTGCCTGTGCCACCACGTCCACGGGAATTTGTTCTCACAACACTCTGCTTATAGGAGCAGATAGCTGCAAAGGGGCACGAAGTTAGCAGCACTCCATGAACTTGTTACCCTTCTGGCTCGGGAATTTCCTGAGCTCACACCTGCGATGGCATTTACTTTCAGTGCCTTATATAAGAGGAGATGACGCACCAGCCAGCTGATTGACTCACAGCCACAATGACTCGATAAAAGGTCAGCCTGATCCCATGTACAGGCAACATTAAGGCTTCATCCCACCAATAAAGAACTCAACAACGAAAGTCCCGTGGACTTCAAAGTGGCAAGGAGGGAGCTTTTACTCTAGGATGTTTAGCAACATGCCAGGAGATAGACAAACAACTGCCCTGCTACCAAAAGGCAGCGCTGCTCTGCTCATGAATATCCCAGGCTGTGCTCAGTGTGGTTTTACTGCAAGCTGATGACATTTTGGCCACTGAGCAACAACAGTATGTCCAGAGGGCCCTGGGATTCTGCAGGAGGAGATATAAAGAGCCAAAGCAATTCAAAAAAATAAAATTAATAAACATTCTTATCTACTGACTTTATTCCATACATCAGCACATTAAATTAAAGGAAATAGAGGGTTTAGAAACAAGATTGTGTACTCAGAATCACAGAATCACAGAATTTTCTAGGTTAGAAGAGACCTCAAGGTCATCGAGTCCAACCTCCGACCTAACGCTAACAGCCCTCCACTAAACCATATCCCTAAGCTCTACATCTAAACGTCTTTTGAAGACTTCCAGGGATGGTGACTCCACCACTTCCCTGGGCAGCCTGTTCCAGTGCCTCACAACCCTTTCAGTGAAGAAGTTCTTCCTAACATCTAACCTAAAACTCCCCTGGCTCAACTTAAGCCCATTCCCCCTCGTCCTGTCACCAAGCACATGGGAGAACAGGCCAACCCCCACCTCACTACAGCCTCCCTTGAGGTACCTATAGAGAGCGATAAGGTCACCCCTGAGCCTCCTCTTCTCCAGGCTGAACAAGCCCAGCTCCCTCAGCCGCTCCTCGTAGGACTTGTTCTCCAGGCCCCTCACCAGCTTCGTCGCCCTTCTCTGCACCCGCTCAAGCACCTCCATGTCCTTCTTGTAGCGAGGGGCCCAAAACTGAACACAGTACTCGAGGTGCGGCCTCACCAGAGCTGAGTACAGGGGGACGATCACCTCCCTAGCCCTGCTGGTCACACTGTTCCTGATACAAGCCAGGATGCCGTTGGCCTTCTTGGCCACCTGAGCACACTGCTGGCTCATATTCAGCCGACTATCCACCATCACTCCCAGGTCCTTCTCTGCCTGGCAGCTTTCCAACCATTCCTCTCCCAGCCTGTAGCTCTGCTTGGGGTTATTGCGCCCCAGGTGCAGGACCCGGCACTTGGCCTTGTTAAACTTCATGCAGTTAATGTTAAACTTCATACTGTTAAGAGGTTTGTTTGTTTTTGTTGCTGGTTTTGTTTTTTAATTATTTTTCAGCTGCTCTTACCTCCTCCTGCTGCTTGTGTCACATATTTCACCAACTTATGTGCAGGTGACACTTCCATCCCTCCAGCCCAAGTGCCTTATCGCCACCACGAGGAGACATCTGTGCTGCTCACGTCCAGCTGCTGGGAGCGACATCATGCATTAAACCACAACTGAGATAAAAGGAAGCACTGCGGCCTGTGGGAAGGGAGGCTGCACTCCCAGCCCCACAAACCCGACATTTGGGGTCCTTTCCAGCCCCCAGGCATTCCCCCAAGGAACCAGAGCCGAGCTGCCCCTGCCTACAGAGGAGCGGGGCTGTCCCCGGGGCAGCGGCTCCCCCTGCTGCTGGCAAAGGGCATGGCCCTGGGCCCCTCTGCAACGCCTCCCGTCCTTTCCTTCTTCCGATTTAGGGAATAAAAATAGCAACCATTTATTATATAATTTATATAATTACCCCAAGCCCTGCTTCACGCCGCCCAGCGCCTGGAGCTGGGGCCTGACGGGTGCCCTGCTCAGCCCGGCTCTGCTTGCAGGGTGCTCCCCAAAAAGGGAGACCACAGTGCTCAGAGAAAACTACCACCTAGCAGAGGAATTAATTAAAACCTTACTGGTGTTTGTTGAACCAATAAATAGTAAATTGATCACGGGTTAACAACTGTAGACTGATGAGTGATAATTAGCTTAGGTTAAGGACCCGAGGGAACGGCATGGAGCTGGGACAGGGGAGGGTCAGGCTGGGGGTTAGGGAAAGGTTCTGCACCCAGAGGTGGTCGAGCACTGGGACAGGCTCCACAAGGGACGTGGTCAAGGCACCGAGCTGCTGGAATTCAAAAAGCAAGAGGACAATGCTGTCAGACACGTGGTTGAATTTTTGGGTGGCCCTGTGTGGAGCCAGGGGCTGGGCTCAATGATCCTTGTGGGTCCCTTCCAACTCATGACACTGTGCTTCAATGAAATGAGATTAAATCCCCTCAGCTGGGTGTGCCTCCACTCAGGTAAAAGCTTTCTGACACGGGGAACCCATTTTCTTCTCCCAGAGTCTGCAAGAAGAGACCAAGTCTTGCTTTACCCAGCCAGCTCCTGTACTCCCAAGCCACCTTTCCTTCCAGTTTTTCTTCATCATTATCGCTTTCAAAGAATGCAAATGCTTTGCTCCTTTTTGAAGAGGTGTGCATGACAATTCCCGCTGGGATCAGGGGTGTACATGTGTATGAGTATCTGAGAGGAATGAGATAAGGAGAAAAAGTGTGCCTGAGAACAAGGGATGTTCTGTTTTTGAGGAAATCAATCTTTGATTTGGGGAATCAAACTGCTACCAAATCTGTGCTATCTTCCCTCTGCACTCCAGGTGTTGTCCTCTTCTGTCTGATTCTCACTGCAGCCTCAGTGACGTTGGCCTTAGCTCCCAGTCTCTTCCTCCAGCCCCTGGCAGAGTAATGAATCAGTCTGGTTTTCAGTTCCTTCCAATAAATACCCACACTGTGAAATTTGGTGAATAGCTTCTATACACAAGCTCTGGCAGGAAAACCGAAGATGTGTTCTGACTTCTTCTATCACTTCATTTATGTTAAAAAAAAAAAAAAAAAAAAAAAAAAAAAGGAGATGAAACAGCAGGATTGGGACCTCTTGCCTGGGAAATCGGTAGCAGTTACCATAATAAAGGAATTCCTAGGAAAAAATAATGTTAGAAGCCAAAAGGAAGTTGCACAACTGTCAGTGGTGAAAGCAGCAGTTCTCATAACACAGCAACAGGCCAGAGACCTGACCTGAGTAATAACATCTCATCAAGATGTGTCTGAAAGCCTTGTTAGCACAGCCCCTGGTAAGCAGTCAAGCCCTGTGGGCTGCAGACGGATGAACTGCGTAATTACTAGGAAAGCTGTCACAGTGGTGTGGGTTTTTTGGTGGTTTTTGTTTTTTTGTTTTGTTTGCTTAAAGTGCTCAAAAGTCCTTAAAAAGGCTTACCAGCCCTGCAAATGAAGGCAATTATTATTTTCTCTACTTGACATACCAGAAAAATGAGATATGGAAAACTTAACTGACATATGCAAAACGTTCCACGTTTTAATTAAGAGATCAGAGCTCCTACCTTCGGGTAGCTGCTCATCAAGCTGCTGCACGGCTTTATGTTCTTATGTTATGTAAATTGGATTATTTTAAAGAAAGTTTGAAATGAGGCTCGACTCCTGAATTATCCTCCTGGTTCTGTCACTGGTCTATTTAACAAAATGCAAAAGGATATGTAAATCAAGCCACACCTGTTTGACACATGGTAGTCTTTACCTGATTAAAGGAGACTGTGAAGCTTTCTGAGTTCCTGTGATGAAAAATACCAGGAACTATCACTGCTATTATATATATATTTACATTTATCCAGAAGTATGAACGTCAAGAATTGGGAAGTTTACTCAGGAGTGACTAAAGCAGAAGGAAATGGGCAAGGGACTTTACAGAGTTTCTTGGTCTGTTGAGATATGCTAAGTCTGAAAGTCACATTTCTGATTTTGCCTGAAAGCAGCCTACTCCGTGCATCTACTGCACTGCAAGATTTGAAGCAATAACACAGAACACGCTGTTCTAGGAGATGCCAGAGTTTGGGTTACTGCATAGAGTGGGAAAGATTATTCCCATTCACACTGCTCTAAATTCACATGATGTTGTGGATTTTCTGTTCCTTTGTTCAAAAAACATGAAGTATTAACATGGGCTACTCTGATACATGACTTTCTTCTCCATGACAAAGAGAAACAGCTGCCCTTTTGTAATTTGTTCTCTCATCTGTATTAGAAGAACAAGATGAATTTTGAACCAACATATTCAGGGCAGCTGTGAGATAATCTGTCAGATGGTTATAATTCAGAATGCATGATCCAAAGGTCAACAGCCTCCTGACAGATGGAAATCTTCTACTAGCCACCCCCATACCCCTTTTTTCTGACTTACCATGTAATTAATCAGGCTGATGCAGTCTATGAGCACCTGTACATGTGATTTTTGATGCAGTGAAAGACAGCACATACTTTTCATGGCCTACAGCTCCAGTACACTGCGCATGGAGGGCTCACGTGTCCTGTGACCTGAGCCCACCTACAGAAGCTCCAGGCTCCTCACTCATCCTGCAAATGCAGGTGGGATTTGTTAAAGAAAAAGCCTCCTTCAGGCAGCCCTAGGAAAAGTCATGCATCACCAGAGACGAGGCAGTGCTTGCTGTGACTTGTATGACCAGGATAAGCACAGCATGATCTTTTCTTTTTTGGAAAGCCAACGTGCAGAGCCCCATCAGCAATGCTGCTACGAGTCCCAGGATTTTACAGCATTAGCAAATGCTTACTGTGGAAGTAAGCGTTGGCTAACACTGGCCTCGTGTACGTCTGTGAACTTTTGAACTTTTTGCACCAGTCAATGACCAAGGCAAGAGTAAAGAGCCACTGTGTCCTAAGAGCTGAACACCGTAATTGCAAGGATTGCAGTGACGACACTTACATCCAGAGCTGGGGTGGGAAGCTCTGTACTGATGGTTATGACTCACGAGGAACGGATTTTTTTCTTGCTATGAGCTAGCTTAATGACAACGTAAAAGCAAATATTCTGGAGATTAGGAGAGGCAACGAAAAGATCCGTGCTCTCAAATGGGAGCCTTTGGCTGTGACATGCAAATCAAGGAGGAATTCAAAGCTCTGCACACAAGTGGCTTTTCACAGAATACAACATAAAACATATATTTGTATATATTGTTTGCCATGCTTCCTGAAATGTAGCTAATGTATAGTGAAAACATAAGAACTGGGGGCCTTTCAGTACCAGTGGGCAGATGGAGATTTCCTACCAAAAAGTGCCTCTAAACATAGCTGCATTTCCCCTTGTTTGAGGTCAAAAGACACGATCAGCTTTTCAAGTGGCACATGCACTGGTGGGACAGAAACTCCTGGTGTTGCAGGCCCTACAGGCACCAAAAAAATGGGCTCTGCACCATTTTAGCAGGTCACCTGCATAGTATTGTAGTAGATCATCATTCTCAGAAACAGTAATACAGGCTTATGAGTAACCAAGTATTTTATCCTGAGGGCTCCACTGCTGAGAAGTGAGGTCTTTGCCCATGCAAGAGCAGGGCCTGTGCTCCTCCCTTGGAGGGAATATGTGACACAGATGTATGGGGAGTGCAAATCTCAGAGGGTACATGCAGCTTCAAGTCAGAAGCTAGGCATGTTGCAGAAAAATGTAATGAAAATTACACTATTCCATGATCACACAAAATAAAACCTGAAAAAGTAATAATAAATAAATATATAAAATCATCTCGCTGCAGAGAAGCTCAAATCAGTTGCAGGCTGAGCAGTGCTCACACTGGAGAGCGTTCTCCAGACTCCACATCCCACATTTTTGGTACAAGGCAGGCTGAAGTATGGGCATAAGCTGCACATACGCTGTGGTTAGAGCTAGTTTCTATCCTGGGTGATTGCATGCACGTGTAGCCACGCTGTGAATCTGCACACATTGTTGCTCAAGAGAGAATACGGTGTACTGATATAAACCCCTTTGTGGTAGTTAGTGCAGTGCAAACAGAGCAATGATTTAAACCTTGTCAGTGATTAAAACCCTTATCAGTGCTGTGATGTAAGTTAGGGCTTGTGATTCATCCTGACTCACGTACTGAATCAGTATCAGCCCCGAAGCTGATGCAGGTACAGCGATACAAAAGTACCTAAACCGGTGGTAAAGGTGCTAAAACTTATTGCAGAAATTCCAATTAACACTGTATCAGCAAAACGTGTTTTTTTGGCCTCATTTTGTGCATATTGCTGTTATGGTGCTCTGGTAAAGCTGGACTTGTGAAGCACTCCTAGGGGAGTGCTGGGGTTCATGGGGATTTCAAACACAGCTGCTGTCAGCTATCAGCTCCTCTGCACCAGCCATCACAAAGACAGGTACATCACATTTTAAGAGAGCTTTAGGAACCCATGCGCAGCAGTGAAGCCATTAATTTGTTATTATTATTTGTTATTATTTCAGCAAGGATATTCTAAATATTTACCCATTCCCACAGAGGCTGTAATCTAAGAAAACAAGAGACACCCATCCCTTCTAATCAGCCAGTAAATTAACGACACTAGTGAAAAAGCTTATTACAAAAGCTTTTGGGGCATAAACAGTAAAGCAGCTCAGCAAGTGAGCAGTTGTTTGCCCATTGCTTTTTGCTTTCCCGTAGTTTTTCCCCTGAAGCAGCAGGGCCTCCTGTCCTTGCTCGGCCTGTCACTAGAGGGCAATGAAGGCTTCAGGAGGCTCACGCTAAAAGCCTGGCTTCTTCAGAAACCCTTTTTTTTTTTTTTTTTTTGTCTCATTCAGTGCAAGTTAGCCGGAACAGTGAAGTGAATACGGGCATCGCCTCTAAATCCCTGTGTTGTGTAATGGCCTCAGTCAGACACTTGCTGCAGAAAGCTGTGGGAACGCTGCTGCTCCCTCCCTCCTGCCTGTGCTCTTTGTGTATATATATCTAAAACTGTGTTTGGTGCTGCTTTCAGCCCCAGGTGCGTGTCCTCAGCCCTCCCCAGCACCTCTCGCGCTGCTCGGGCAGTGTGTGGGCATGGCAGCTGGGCCCCAGCTGTGGTTTGTGCGATTTGGAGAGGCAAAGCCCATCCCTCTGGTGGAGAGAGGCCTTTGCTGCTCCTGCCCGCTCAGCAGATCCCCACAGACGAGAGAAAGGCCGGGGCCATTCATTTGTGGCTTTCTGTGCAGGAGGGGAGGGAGAGGATGGTGTGGGGAGCTCACCAAGCAGCATCTGGCTCTGGTGTCCTGTGGCCTCTGGCGCTCCATGGCTCCATTTGAGGCAAGCGGCCTCCCTGCCCAGGCCCCAGAAATGGCATTTCTTTCTTCTTTCCATTTCTTTTTTCGTGTTGCAGGCAGGTCTCAGTAGAGTGTGGGCTCCTAGCAAAGAGAAGGAAAGAAAGAATTATCATCTATTTATCAAATAGAATAATATTTTTAACAAGATTTGAAGCATGGTAAATACTGGTTTTACCTTTTTTTTTTTTTTTTCTGTGTGGATTTTCACATTTTCTGTTTTTCCAAATACTATATTCATTATTTTCCCCCAAAAATGCACTGTACAGATGGAGAGCGACTTTTTGCTCAATCAGACAGAGTCACAGAATCACAGAATTTCTAGGTTGGAAGAGACCTCAAGATCGAGTCCAACCTCTGACCTAACGCTAACAGCCCCCACTAAACCATATCCCTAAGCTCTACATCTAAACGTCTTTTGAAGACCTCCAGGGATGGTGACTCCACCACTTCCCTGGGCAGCCTGTTCCAGTGCCTCACAACCCTTTCGGTAAAGACAATGACAGGACAAGGGGGAATGGTTTTAAACTAAAAGAGGGGAGATTTAGATTAGAGGTTAGGAGGAAATTCTTCACTCAGAGGGTGGTGAGGCTCTGGTACAGGCTGCCCAGAGAAGCTGTGGATGCCCCATCCCTGGAGGTGCTCAAGGCCAGGCTGGATGGGGCTTTGGGCAGCCTGGGCTGGTGGGAGGTGTCCCTGCCCATGGCAGGGGGTTGGAACAGGATGATCTTTGAAGTCCCTTCCAACCTGAGCCATTCTGCGATTCTATAACTCCTGCGTTATGTATATGTATATTTACACGTACACGATCAGGCACATATTTACATGATGCCTTCAGAGTGCTTCTGGCTCACAAGCGTGGCATTTTTTCCCCAGTAAGCTTCTCCACGAGGCTGTGAAAAGAACGGACCAACATATGGTTATTCTACAGCCCTCTGCAGATATTAATTTAACAGACAGGCAGTTGAAGCAAAATAAATAAATAAAAAGCTAGAAAATGTTTTCTGTAAAAGTACATTTAATGCTGAATAGTGGTGGTTTAGCTTTATCCAATTTAAAATCCTCCTAAGCTTTTATTTGGCCTTTACTGAGGGTTAACTGAAATTTATTTGGCCTCTCCTTTACTGAGGGTTAACTGAAATATAATTTCATATGAATAAAAATATCAGCACAAATGTGAAGGCCTTATAATCTTGCAAAAAACTTTACTTACAGAAAATATTGACATTATGATTCCGAGTAGCACAAAATGATTTTGAATGGGCCACTATTAAACAAATGAAAGCCTGTCTGTATTATCATGATTCATGTTCTGGAGATTTATTTGACAGGCAAGATCCCAGCTGAACCATAAAAAGGAAAATTCTTGAAAACATTTTTTTCCCAGCAAAGATAATGATTAGATCAGTTCTTACCATTACTTATTACCGTTTTACTCTAGGGCAAAGTCTTGAGGAGGGGTCACACATCTAATTTCCATTGTGCTCCAAGACCTTACAAGGTGAGAGTCTGCTGATAAAATAGACAAAATGGTAAAGAACTGAAGGAACGGGAGGTGGTGGTAAACTAGAGGGCTGTTTTGATGTCAGATCAGTAAACTCTGAAGTCCAAACTACTTAGGCTATGAAGAAAGACACATGAGGCAAATACACTGAAAATATGGAGTGTATGACTAAGAGCATAGGTGTTATAGTAGCCTGAGTGATCATAAAATACTAATTAATGTAAGGTAATCTTTTTGAAGTGGGCTGATGAATCTGCACTGAAATTTCTGCAAACACTTAAAATTATTTTTTAAATTTGTATTTTTTTTGTTTTTAATTTAAAAAGTTTTAATCTTAGAATTAATTTAAATAGTAAAGTGGATTAAATCTCACCATGTTCCAAAGCAATCTTAAACCAAATGCTGGTGCTCCAAGCACCTAATTTTTCTGACAATTGAATCAGACTTGCCCATTGCAGAGCTCTGGAGAAATAGGCACGCAGTAATTACATGAACTAGAAGGTTACAGCTAATGACACCACAGAAAATTGTTTAGACAGTGATACCGCACACTTTCACCCCAATCATATGATTAGTTTTACAAAATGACACAGTTTCAAATCGGTGCAATCACAAGAAGGAATTATACAAATGTCCTCTTATGACACACAGGCAGTGCATGCTGTGTTACATTTACGTAAATGTAACACGAAACTACTCAAACTACTCGCACAGATCACAAAAAGTCCTTCCCAGGACAACCCAGCGCAAGGGAAAGCACCCATCTGATGGTGGAAAATGACAGCAGAGCTCTGAGAAGTCACAGCGCAGAGTGGGGCCTTGCACAACGTTATGAAGATTAATAAACCCAAATTTTAGGCTGTCTGAATCGACTACTGCCTTCCACAGCTAGTCAAAGGTGCTTTTAAGGCATTAATCACAGCAATGGAAGAGCTGCAATGGTTTCATGAAGATCAATCGTGGACGCTTTGTGGATTTAGATCAAAAGCATGCATTTGCATCAAATGCAAACTTCAGAGGTGGGGGTGCTCCGACTGAGTGACTTCTCTAATCAGGCAGGAATTCAGATCTGGCAAGGATCAATGCTCTGTGCTGGGTGTCAAAGGCAGCCGCCAGAAAACCCACTGCAGTGAGAGAAGATCTGATCTGCTCAGCATTTTATGCTTTGGGTCGCCACCTTGCATTTTATCAGTTTATTTTTAAAGCAATTTCTGTGTTTCATTTACTGAGTTAATTTAATGAGGTGGTAAATGCACGTGAGGATGTCACATAGAGCACTGATTACATAAAGGTGGTACTAATTGCTTTTGAACAGAAAATGCAAAACAGCTGTCTGCTTGCTGGGCGTGCTGTTCTTGCCAGAAGCAGGGACCAGAAAACGAAATCCATGGCATCCAGATGCTAACAACCTGGAAAAATACCAGAACTTCTCCGTGGATCAGGAAAGAAATGCTTTGTACAACGTATCTGTGTTTCCAACACCAAAGAACAGAAAAATGCTGTGAGAAGGAAGGGAAATTGAGCAGTCAGGATTTCCACTGGTTCCTTCTGCTACCAGCTATTTCCTTTCTCCTTCCTAGGAGTCCCAGCTACTTACTCTCACCCAAGACAGTAGCCACAAGGAAAGCAAAGAAACTGATAAAAGATGTAATGTAGCTTTTCGTTGTCGATATATTATTGTAAAGGATGTTTTGTGAAAAATCTCACTTTCACAAAAGATGATCGTCATTTTGCCATACCACTTCACTGCGTGATGTTCTTCTGATTTCAGTTTACTGAAATTGATGACAGCTTTTTTTTAATTACTTTTTTCTAACAGTATCATTTCTAACTTCCCCCATAAACTCAGCCTGACTTCTCAGCCATCAGATGGAGACTCTTTTCATTCTTTTAAAATAAATCAGTATAAAATTTTAATACACATCAACAGGTTTGGTGCTATTGTAACAAAGCAGAAGGGAAGTGGCAGACGGCTAAAAATGAAAGAGTTCAGGACAGAAACAGAAACTTTAGCAATTGTGGGAAAGGACATCACATTGAGGCTGTGAGTATAAACTCTGATGAATGATAAATTTACTTTCAACGGCTTTCCAGTAGTAAGTTTAAGTTAACCAGTTCTGAAGTAGAGGTTAGAGTTATTTGAAATGACATGAGAAAAAAAAATATCTGTGAGAGGAAGAACTGAATCTCTGGTGTACAGTTTGCCTCCTTCTCTAGAACAAAAGTGGAGGTTTTTCCTACCCTGGCTACAGTAAATAGCATTACTAAAAACACAGTAGCCTTTACTGGTAATAAAGAAGGAAACCGAGAGGCAGCGTGTAGAATGTAAAATATACTATGGGAAAATGGTGAGGGGCGAAACTTGTGAAGGAGCACATTCTCCTGTTGATGTGAAAGCGTTCACTGGCATTTGCGTTTTTGATTCACCTTTATCTTCTTTCTAGAGAAAAACACATGGAAATAGTATGGAAAAATAAGTGATACTATCAGAACTTGCTTATGAAACAGAGCTACTTATCTTTACAACTAACAGGTATTATAAAGGATTCACTTTGTCTCTTACTTATCACATTCTTTCTGAAAAAAAAAATCAGCACCCCAAAATTTTATACCTAGATTACATTTCTCTATTTTGGCTCCTTTATGTCCTTAATATACCTGATTTTTTCACCTTATGTTACTAATTGTCCCTTAATTTCTCTTCATGCAACGTTTACTAACACTAAAAGCTAAAAGGGGAATGTGAATGAACCACATAACATACTACTTTTTTATTATTATTACACATGAATCAATAATTTGGACAAATATCAATAATTAAGTAGTGATAAATGAAATCAGTTTCAACTTCCTGGTAATTGGACCAGTTAAGATGTCTGTTCTGCTTTATTCAACCTTTCATAAAGGGCTCTACCGAACACATTTATTAATTAGGCTACAGGGACTCTTCTTTTCTATATTGCGTAAGAAAATTCTTCAGAAAATCTGGCCTCTACATATATGAGGCAAGTCAATTTATTAGCCTGGGGTGACAAGCTTGGTAAATTCACTGTATGCACTTCCTTTTAGCTTACTGAAAACCAAACATGTCACAGTCCCCTATTTAGATCACAAAAAAGTACAAAAGTGAGACAGAGAAAAGGAACAATCGGTAATGGGGAAATGTTTACAAAACTTACTGTAAAATATGATTTGGACCTCTTTGTATTACAGCATTCATACATCTGTATTGAACACTGAAATAACTTTTTTGTTTTGAGTAGGGTGACAGCTCAATAAAAGTCTATATTTTTCCAGAACTTGCTTGTTTCGTTTCTTGAAGCCCAATAAGAATTTTTCTCACCAAGAACTACTATGGAAACGCTCCTGTAAATAATCAAATCCTGTTGGCTGAAAGTAAATAAAAACCACAGGCTTTCGTTCTTGTGACTAATCTAGCTTGAAGATTTTTCACAGGTCATTTTCCTGCTGATAACTAAGTAATCTTCCTATCCTTTCTGGTTTTATGGAGAAAAATAACCAGAAAGTGATCTTGAAACTGATTACAATGTGACCATTTTATCTTGGCACCCGGTGAGTTGTAACCTCGATCTATTACAGATGAGTAACACAAAGAAACGGCCTCTGATCCCTGACCTGTTAGTGAACTATCCAAGTATTACTGGAGCAAAAATCGCTGAGAAAAATATTAGTAGGATGACTTCGGTTTCAGTTTCTCTTCAGTGTAGTGACTCAGGGGATGTGTGAAGTAAATGGGTGTAAGGAATTAGGAATGGGACCTATAAAGTTTCGGTACGGGATTGTTTCAAACAAGGCTAGATTATTTCTGCCATACCGAAATATATTGTTTTAGGTAGTGTTCTGACACACAGGGAAGAAACCTGATAGCCCTGAACACACAGAATGATCCACTTTATCATCTAGATTTCTGTAATACGTTCTATCAGTCTTGCACTATATATGCAAAGGCTTCACAGTGAGGCATACGCCATGCATAAGTGTGAACTGATAATATAAAACCAGCCCCTACAATTACACTATGATTTCCATATAATATTTTAAAATACAATGTAAACCAAGTTTTGACTCTGAAATGTTCATATCAAGTGGTTATTTCTTTTAAAAACTTTGTGATTATTTTTTATGGGAAAAATCTATCTTTACATGGAAATGACACGCTAAGGCAATGGGATCTTCTGTATGTTGCAAGGACGCCAGTGGGCATGCTAGCGCCCGTTAAAGCCACTTCAGATGAGCACATCAGAAGGAATACAGCCAGCTCATTCTCACAAAGATCCCAAGTTATAAAAATGAAGGATCGGCATCACCCTAGCAAACAGCAGCGGAATCAGAGATGTCGGAACTTCCATGCCCTCTAAAAAATAAGGGATCCCCCAAAAAGGATTAAGAAAACCCAGAATGCTGAAAACAAACTGTAAATGATCTCCGTAGTTTTTTTCACCTTGCTTTCTGTTTGCTGTTGGCGATGGGAAAGAATCGCTAGATGTTCCATCTTCACCACAGGGCAGTATTCTTCTGCAATCATCAGCTGCATCTGAGTAAGCAGAGCTATTTTTAAATCGCCAGCCACCTAGCTCAGTAGAGCAGTCACACAAGTGCAGAGTCATTCACAGCGCGGGGAATCACTTCTCTTGGTTTGCAGCGTCATACCAACGGGAAAGGCACACAAAGAGTATCCTACAAATTTTCAAGAGCCTATGACTCAGTATCTGCTTCAGACTGATCGCCCTTACCCACACCAAATCTTCTCTGAAATTTTCCTGCAATTGCCCTAATGGTTATGTCCAGTCTCAGGACAATGTCTTTCAGTGGTGAGAAAATTTCAGGAAGTCATGAGCACAGCTGTGACTGCCACTTTCCTGGCTGACACTTCGAGGACTGAACAGGGGGGATCCAGAGCAAGAAACGTGACATATTCTCAAGCTCTGAAACCCACGAGCTCAGACTGCCCTCTTACAACTTCTACTTTTTTGTGGATTGGCACACAGACTGACTGTGTACTCACAGTACTCGCTGTGTGCTCACAGTACTCACTGTGTGCTGCTACACAAATTCAACAGAAAACAAAGTTCAGAACACTGCAAACCAAACAGAATCAAACACCCCATCCTACAAGTGTATCATATTTCATTTTCCCAGTAAGCATCCAAGGAGCAATGCACCTGATTCACTGAACAGACACTGAGCAGCCTGGCTACTGCACGCGGATCGCTGCGATATAAGACACTCAACCAAAGAGTCACACGACTCGCTGATTAAGATGAAAATTCAGTGAATCCAAATAGACATGCGCTTTACAGAGGGGGCCCGGCATCATTTCTGGAAGGATACACAGATGGCAGGGTGTCAGGGTGTGTTCTCTGACCTCCTGACGTAAATTTATTGATGTTTGGCACCACCTTTTAGAATTTATATTGAAATGCTTGAGGAGTGACAGTGTTGAATGTTGCCAATACTTTACTGACACTGTGCTCCATTAGGGGAAACTCCGATGCTATAAGCAAGCTCCTTATAAAAAGCTGGGGAATGTATTTCATCATGAAGTTGGATTACTCCTGCACCCTCATCTACCAATTGTCCAAACCGCATCTGCGTGAGCGTGCTCCTGGGTGTGTTTTGGAGATAAAATAAGGAAATCTTTTAGAGCGCAGCTGAAGGAACAATTTGCTCAATGCCCAGACAACACGCACGGGACTGTGCTAATGTTTTTTCTCTTCCAGAAGCCTTGCTAGCAGCCTCCCGTGAAGGAGTGTGCCAGATGTAGAAGCTTTATGTCCAAACCTGTACACCAGGGAGCAACACGAGCAGGTGGCTGCACAAAGACGATGAGCAGGGAACCGAGGGTGACAGCAAAGCAGGCAGGGGCAGTGTCCTCAACCAGCAATACCGCAGTCCCATGGGACCCAGGTAACAGGATCAGAGCAGCTGCTCCTCCTGGGGCTCCAACAGCAGGTAACACGGGCTGTACGGACTGAAACTGAAAAAGTTAAGAGCTCCTTGCACAAACACTAGGGATGCTAACCATAGTCTGACTGTGTTTATGTACACTTTTAAAGTTATGTCAGATTTGTTTGATCCAGCCAGCGCCTGCAGCCGAGGCTGCCCTGCCTGGTCTGGGCAGCAGGGCAATCTGCCTGCTGGTCTTCCACAGAGGCAAGATACGTGGAGAGGGCCAGCTCTCAGCCCCTTTTGTTACAGGCCCTGTCACTACATGCCTCTGCAGTGTTGAGGGATGGTTTTCTCTGCTTCAGCAAAGGAGGAAAATTATGGAGAAGCAGCCTTTCTGAATGGTAGGTGCCACACTGGAGTCAGGATGGCTTCTGCTTATTAACTGCCTGCATCGTGCTTTGGTGCACCACCAGCCAAGGGTACGTACTTGTGACTTGTGTGAAACACAAGAGCCACAGGTATTTCCCCCTTTGCTTCCACACCAGTTGCTACATGCACACCTCTTCCCATCTCATCTTCTGCAAGAATCGAACAGCAGCATAATATTTCCAAAACAGCAGTGCACATGCTGGGAAAACAAATCTAATCTTCCACTGAGATTTGAAATCAGAAACCGTCAGTGGCAGACATCTGTTCCAATTACTCAGCATCACCCTCCTGCACTAACAGTAACAATACACAGCGGCCACCCCCCGTCACGCTGAGCATGGGACACTTCCTGAAAGGCTTCACTTCCCCATCCCACCGCATCTCACGACCTATTTGGTTAAACAAGCCAGCCCACAGCCGAGTAGGGGCTGAGCACAGAGCTGGGCAGAACCATGGACACCATTCGTTTCCGCACCCAGGGATGCCTCAAGGATTGGAGCAGAGCGACTTGGAGAGGAGGGCAGGGTCCTCTTCACCTACCTGCCCACATGGGTCCTGAGGATCCCAGGTTTCTGCAAGAGGTGCAGACCAAAGCAGCACCAGCAGTTGAGAGGAACTCTTGCGGTGGTCAGCAATCACACACCGGTGAGGATCAGCTCCTGACAGCCCCGTGACAGAGCAGCTCTGTGCTGACACAGCAGCATGGGATTCACAAGCTGCACGGCAAGCAGGGACAGCACTTCACTGCCATACAAAAATGGGAATAAACACATAGGGGCAACCTAGGGAAAACGGCACTTTGAATGTCTCGTGCTCTGCTGGAAAAGCTACAGAAAAGCTGCTGACGTGACAGGTATCCTGGTGCACCTGTGGAAAAAATGTTCTGCAGGTGTTACGGAGATTTGCTGGTGAATCTTTACCACAGTCTGCTTCCATTCAGCTATACAGCAGGAAATGTACTTCTCATGTACCCTGAGAAGTCTGCTGAGATTGGAGACGTTATTGCCACAGATGGGAAAAGGAGAGGCTGAACATTTTCTTTCAAGTATAATCTTCTAGTACAGATTGGAATTGATACAAAGTGAACCTGGGAAAGAAACAAATTTTGTTTGCCATTCTAAACACCATTTTTTTTTCTATTACCAGTAGTCATACAGGAGTTCTGATCCTATTATTATCTGACATGCCATCTATGAAATTGCCTGTCTTTGCACTCTTTTCCAAACCCTTTTCACTGTTTTGTAGCTCAAGCATTCATGCTTCTTCAGCTCATAGTCTTTTGATACTATATGCAACGTAGAACAAATCTCTTGCTCCCACAGTTTCAGCTTTCCTCATTCTAGAGTGGAGAAAAAAAATCCTTTCCTGCTGTGAAATGAAACTTGCAAGAGCCATGCAAATGCTACAAAATATTGGCATCTTTCCCAAGCTCGTTTTAGAGAAACATGCTGCCACTGACTCCTTGTATTGAGCTGACCCACAGGGAGCACAGAGATAATCCACGCCGCACAATGGGATGCTCAGCAGGGGTTGGTGGTGATCCAGAAGTAACCACTGGTCAGAGAACAGCGTCAGGCTGCTGGTGGGAGGTGGTGAGTAATTGTCTTTGCATCACTTGGAGTTTATTTCCCTTTCCCTTATTAAACCATCCTTACAGCCTGTGAGCTTTCCTTGCGTTTGCCTTCCCGATCCTCTCCCCCATCCCGCTGAGGGGAGTGACTGGGTGGGGGCTCACCTGCCAGCCAGGGGCAACCCAATAATCTTCTCTACAAGCCCTGAAGATCCATAATGCCCAAAGCACAACCTTCTCCTCACACACTAATCAATCATTTGGCTACTCTCATTATCACACAAGTGAACTCCTTCACTCCACTTCCTTTAAGTTTACAAGAAACCTATAATTTTGCCTACAGGAAAGAACCACGAACAAAGAGTCGGATTCATTCTCTGGCGAATTCATAGCTTTTCTTTCATTCTGAGACACTTCCTGGATAGCTCACAGGAAATACAAGATGACAGAGATCATGTTTCATTTTTTAAAGCTCTTGGGTCACCTAATGGCCATCATCATCGCTTCAGAAATCCAAATAAAACTGCTATAAAAAGTTATTTTTATCTAGAAGTGGTGGCAGTGATGGTGCTAATGTGATTGTCTACAGACACAACAGAAGGAAAGTGTGGGGGGGAGACAGACAAAGCAATCTGAGGAGGCACAGATGGTCTCAGAAGGCCTTTGTTTGCTTTCAACTGTACCAGGTGATCTAATAAAATCATTTTCTTCCCTCCAAGCCAAACCTCTCTTGCACCAACATCTTTAAGCTTGCCAAAATGGTGTAATTTCAGTCAATTTAAGATTATGACAATATTTCAACCAGCCTTCAGAAGAACAAGCATATTTCCTAAGTCAGTTACATGGAAATCATGACTTCAGCGTTTCTGAAACCAGTACTTTATAACAAGTCTGTGTATTTCCATCCACTTGGACAGGAATGTCACAATTACACTAAATACGACTTACTCGAGACTAGTTCCCTACTCTCAAAAAACAGTATGTATTTATTTCAGAACATGGATAATTTGTTAGTTTGTTTGTGCAAAGCCTCACACAATTAACTTTCTCACTTTCTCCTTAGCATTTCAGTCATAAGCAGATTTGTGCATCCATCAGTAAGAAAATACAATAGGTCATTCTGTTCAGCAGTTTTAAGTCAAAACTGAGGTTTTGTCTAACAATTAAGTAAGGCTAAGTGAAACCTGAGTTTGACCTTTCTACGAACCAAATGCTTAATCAGCTGCAGTCTTTTTGCCTTTAAACCATCTGCAATAAGAAGCCATTATTATTATTTCTGCAAGGTTCAAATGGCAAAGCAAGCAGAAGTTAACAGACTTACTCAGAGTCCAGCAGTGAACTCAAGGGAAGAGACACTAGAAAGCAGAGCAGCAATTCGCAGTTTATGTTCTTAAATTCAATTCATTAGATAGCGACCTCTCTATTTGTTCAGTTCAATACATTTGTAATTCTCATCAGAAACTTAAAAGAAAACCATAAATCTAGGCATCCCTGTGGTTTGTTCTCAAAAGTTTAGGGCCAAAAGATGGTAATTTTGTCATCTAATTTTGCCAGTCATCTTCCCTAAACTGAACATTAATTCAGTAACAATCACAGCATATTGCATCAATACAATTAGCTACAGAAAGCATTTACCCAAAGCAAACAAGATTAATTCCTCTTGAAAGAGGCATATTTCAGTGTTCTGCAAGTGTAAGTGCCCGTGTCAGAAGGACATCCATGAAAAATACTGCAATGGCTTTTTTAAGGAGTTAATGCCTTCAATTAATCTGGTATTGTTTCTTATCATTTCTGATTTAATCTTCTATAACCCACACATACCTGCGTGTCCAAATTAGACTCACTTATTGTGCTAAGGCTGAATTGGTGCTGGTACACAAGACTCCTTGGAAATACTGACTTACCATGTTCTGTGAATTCTTTCTGAGAGCTTTAAGTGTGACATTACATAAAGCACAATGGACCACACTTCTACAGCTAAGAACAAGCATACTCTTGTTTGTAAAAAAAAACATTAAAACAAGAGCTGAAGTTTTCAGCAGTTGGTACCTATATGGCATCGTTTCTTCAGCATACAAAAGACTGCATTGATGGCTTGAATTTAAAACACTGCTGAAAATTTCTTGCTCTCGTCCTGCCAGGATGACTGATGGATTTTCTGCTTTGCAGAGACTGGGAAAGACGGAGCGTCAGGGGAACATCATCACCGTGCAGTTTCCTGCCTCTCAGTGGGACACTAAGCAGAATTTTGGTAAATGTTGTTATCTGTGTGGCAATGGCATGGTGTGTGGGAGGAGAGAGAGTGGCATGGTAAGGGCACTTCCACTTTCATGTTGCATTCACTTGATCCCTCCAACCCTTCTTCAAAATCCCATTTCTGAAAACTGTTTCAACATCTAGTACCACGGACATGCTAAGAAACCTCCAACAGTTCTTCTTTTTTTTTTTTTTTTTTTCCTGCTTTACACATAGAACCATCTACTCAAGTATGATTTCTTTTAAGATTCTGGATAGTCTTAGGAAATCTCCTTTCTTAATCATCCTTTAACAGAAAACACTTAAAATAAATCTTTTAAACCGAACGTTTTTCTTGTCAAGCTCTAGAGATCTATTTGCTCGCTAGATCAGAAAAACTAAAGATCAGAAATGTGTAAACTGATTTAGTTCTCTTTAAAATGGGTGCTCTGGATCAGAGACACCATGGAGCCTGCATTAGGACTCTGCATTACGCAATGTTAATGCTTAAGACACAGCAACAAACAACTAAGTTTTCACCTTCAACCTTTTGTTTCCAGTCTTGCATCTGAAAGCCTAGCATTTAGTCATACTTACACACCCCCCACCCCCCAATTTACCTTTAAAACTGCCTGATGTTTGAGGACTGGTAACGGAAACCAGAAAAGTTGAGGCACTCCATATTCAACAAAGCAGAAAATTCAATCGGTATGTGTAGGATCCCCAAAGGATCTGCAGTACAGATAATATGTTAAGAATTTCAGCGTTGGGGAGCATTTCCTGTAACTGACAGGATTGTTTGGAGCATTTCAAAGTGTCAGTTCTTAGGACAAAGCATCCTACGACCAATACAAGCCAGCACATCCTTCACTGCCCACCAGGAATAAACAGATATGTGCTTGGACCCGATGATCCTGGAGGTCTTTTCCAACTTTAATGATTCTGTGAACCCTCTACGTTTTATAAACAAGAAGCTCAAAGAAGTAATTTGCTTCTCAGTAAGAAGTGGCTGCTGCAGTTAGCTACATCTGTGAGTATGGAAACTCTCTCTAGAGAACTTCTGAGCCATTTATATTCCTGTAAATAAAACTACAGCTCAAAATCAGTTATGTCATGATGGGGTTGCCTAAAGGACTAAGCACACTGCTGGAACTTCTCAGACCAAGAGAGAGCATCGTTAGGACAGTCCCAGTGAACCAGTACTACTGAGCCACGGGTAAACAAAACAGAAATTGCAAAAAGTAAAGAAAGCAAGAAGAAACTAAAACAGGGCCTGAAATAGCCAAATATTTGCTGTGTGGAAGGAATAGCCAGTACAGAACCCGTAAGCCTAAACAGAAAGGTTGAATTTCAGCAAAGATCTAAAGCAATAAAGAATTACAGTGCATAACAGATGCCTACAGCCTGGATATAGACCAGAAGTGATCAGAAGACTTAAATAAGACACAGACAAGAGCATATCCTGTTATCTACTGACACCTACAAAGATGAGACTGAACAGGCCCAGTCCAAATTAATGCAAAATAAAAACGTCTTAGCAAAAAGCAAGAGGACTGCTTCAGATCTAATTTTGTGGCTCTTCATTCTGTTTATTTCAGCCTCGTGATTCAGAACGCAGGTCCTGGGACTTTGCCCTGAGCATCAAAACACTTCTGGTTTTGGCATCCTTCAAAGCTCAGCCCGTGCATAAAGCACGTGGGGCAAATCTTACGTCAGGAATAAATAAAAACCATGCTATATCTCCTGACGAGCCTAAATATTTTATGTGCATAAACTGAAATCAAGACTGAAAAAAACAGCGTGGCAGTCCAGATCAGAACCTCAAGGCAGGGACACAGCCACACATACGGAACAGCAAGGAGTTCACCAGCCTGGGCAGTCCTCAACGCCCTCGCAGTGAGTTTCCCATTCCAACTGTAAGACACGAAGAAGAGCGAATTATGAGAATATCCAGTGTAGCAATGCATACAAGGGATGTTTACCCTTTCCCACATCAGAACTGTAAACATGGCAGCAGATTATAATGACTGTTAATCTATGAGTCAGAGGAGCACAAACTTCCTATTTGTTCAGCATGAAATTCGGACTCTCAGACGCACACGGAGCTCTGAGTTGGGCATCTCCCGTAGCACTGAGTATGCTAAGACATACCAGATTATTTCAGTGGGGAAAATAAGCCACTACACATTTATTTTTTTTTAATTCCTGGTGGCCCTGCAGAGTTAACAGCACAGGATGAGTGAACTGCTCCTGATTTTTCATCATATAGCAACAGGAGGACCACTTGCTAATTCCTAATCTGTTCTGTTTAGTTAGATGAGCTTAAGGCAATGGAACATTTTATGAGAATCATTAGATCATAACTTGCCCTCCAGGAACATCAGCAGTGATGTAAGACAACTGGAACAAACCCAGCTTGATCGGCTGAACAACTTCTGGAGTTCACAGCTAAAAATAAAGTATGGTTCCCTGAAAAGCGAGCATACTTCACCATCTGGGAAATGACAGAACCACCACACCCCAGCGTGCTCCATGGTCCTATCCACACAGAACATCATCTCCAAACACAGAACTCATTCTTACGTCGTTTGCACTAACGTTACAGATAGAACTACAAAATTCAGAGGAGTTATTCTCAGTTCTTACCTATATGAAACTGAAATCAGTCGATCATTTTTAAAACATTTCTTACCAACTTTACAAAAAACTCAAGTTTTAAACTGAATTAAAAATAAATCTATGAAAACTTAATCCAATATAACTAGACTGTTCATGTTTCCCCCTTCCTAGTTTCCTAAACTCTGCTTAGTCTCCATTTTGTTTCTAGGGAGTATCTAATCACTTCTGCTCATATTCACCTCATGTTATAACAGTTGGTTATGATATGCAAAAAAAATAATACTTATTTAAAATAACTCCTGTTAAGATTATTTTTTTTTTTAGCATGATCTAATTTGAGGTTAGATTTTACTCACGTGATAGCTTTTACTTAATATACTGATACATCCTATACTGAGAAAGGGTGAAGTAAACTTCACCCCACATTTCAAGTTGAGACTAGTAAGGCATGGCAAAATAAAGTGCTTTCATTACATAAAGGAGCACAGAGCATACCTGGTGTACATGCAATTACTTGCTAATCAGAATTACTGTACTTAGGAAGCCATCATTTCATTGTCTAAAACTGAGAAAGGACAAACACACCGCTCAGCAAACCAGCTGCTTTATCAGCAAATCTGATGAACAGCACACTGAAGGCAATCCAGGAAAAGCCAGGTACACTACGAAACACGTTTTAAGAGCTGACTCACTCTTTGGCACTAGCTTTCAGTTACTGAATTCCCAAGAATTCCTCCGCGTTTCAGAATTGACAAAAAGAAACAGTCATCTAAGGGCATTCCCAAGAACATATGGGATTAGTTTCTTACTCAGGATTTACGCAGGTCAAATTTCCCTTAAGTCAGTGGTGTTTTCCTCTGGGGAGTGCTTGCTTTGTCCAAAGATCTATTAATGTCAGGTTTTCAGTAACCAGATGCAATGCTTGACTTCAATATTCTGGTACTATATAACAAATAAAACTATTGTAAATTATCCTTTTTGATAGCTACCAAAACGCCTTGATGTTTGGTCTAAGCACATCACAGCCACATCTGCAGACACTTGGGATTTCTCAATTCTGTTTCCTTGCAATTTGCTGTCTGAACTGGCAAGAAACCAAAGAGATTTCTCCATTACTAGCACTTCACCATTCATTTCTTCAATAAATTTTATCAGCATAAATTTTACCAAAAAGCAATTTTGCTCCCACTTTGCTCCAATATTTTCACTTAGCTCTGACTGTAGTACAGAGATACTGAAAATATAAAATAAAGTCTACATTGCTTCTTGCTTTTCCTACTAACAGATATGAAAACCACAAAGTGCTGGCATTTTTAAAGGAGGAATTTTTCTTTCTTCTTAGCAAAAAGTGTCCCAAGGTAGTAGGACTCAACTGTGTCCTTCAAATATAAAGTCAAAAACTGTATTTCCTCATCTTCTGCACAATCGATTTTCAGTGTGTAATCACAGGGCACAAATACTATTTATAGGATGAAATAATAAATGCTCCACAGACTTGTGTCTTGGGCACATGTTTTATCATTTCTGTCACACAGAGCCTTCTATCCCCATAAAACTCAGTCATATCTCTAAGAATAACAAAACTAATGGACCATTTTGGGCATATTATACCCAATCTTTTGGATAACTCTTTCTAGCATAATTGAGGTGACAAAACAATGACTTCCTGCCTTTCTGCTACTGCTGAATTGAATCAGAGGATAATTCAAATTGGGAGGGTCCTCAGGAGGTCTTTAATCACTGCTCAAAGCAGTCCCAGTGTTGTATTGTGTTAACCAGGAAGATGTTTTCCTTGCATCCAATTAGAACTTTTTATTTCAGTTTTAGCCTTCGTGAAGGTGGTGTAAATGTTTTACCTTGCATTTTACATTCACCATTATCACGAGGCCTCTGATCCACCACTGCTGGCACTGAGCACCTTGACTGCAGTTCAGGCTCCTCTACGTTCATCTTGCGTATTTCCTGCATATTTCACACAAATTCATCACTGTGCCTTTACAGTGACAGCTGCGAGTGGTTAAGGTGCTAACACAGGCAGTCTGCTCTCTATCGCACTGCCTGAAGTCATCTTTTTGTCCTTGGTACAGTGGCATCCAGCGTTTTTAGCTCTGCATTTCCATCTGTAATTTCTGGTCCAGGCGCATCTTCTGTGACCGCACTGAACCTAGTGCAATGAGGTTTGTGTCTGCACATAGAGCTCCCTGGTGTGTAATTATACACATACATACATGTGTATAATAAACGTAATCACAAATAACAAACACTGTGGGGCCGGCTGGGCAGCGGGGGGCTGAGGGGCCGGGCCGAGCGCCTCAGCTCGGCTCCACGGGGCGGGAGCCGCCTCAACGGGCAGGGGGCTCCCGGGACTCCGTCAGGGGGTCGCCGCCGGCGAATTAAAAAAAAAAAAAAAAAAAGTCGGGGGAAAGTCCCCTCGGTGCGCCAAGGAAATTCCCGGAGCGGCTCCCGCTGGGACGCGGCGCTGCGGGGCTTTCGCAAGGCCGGGCGAGCCCCGGCTCGCAGCCCCTCTCCCCCTCAGGCGCCATGTTGTGTGCGTGCCGTCCCCCGTTGCCTCCCCCTCGCCCCACCGCAGCCTGCCCCCGGCTTTCAGCCCCGTTCCCCCCACCACTTCACAGCGCCCTCGGGCCGCCCTTTCTCCTCCCCGGGCTTCCCCGGGTGCCTTTGGCCCCGAGGTGGCAGCAAGCCCCGGGGGAAGCTCTGCCCTCCCCCGCTGCGGGCTTCCCCTCGGCGGGGCTGAGGGCAGCGGCGGCCGGGCGGGCAGCGGGGCAGGGCGGCAGGAGGAGCCTGCGAGCCCTTAAACGGCAGCGGCCGCCCCCTGCCTGCCTCGGGGAAGACGGAAGGGCGAAGCTACAGCAGCAGAAGCAGCGACAGCAGCGCTACCAGCAGCTATAGTCCCGGCCGTGCCTGGCTCCTCGCTGGTTTATATGCACCTGGCCGGGTTACTGCTCGCCCCGGAGGAGAGAGAGAAGAAGGGGCAGCGCCGCGAACGAGGCTCGTCCCCCCCCGCCATGTGCTCGGTGAGCGAGGGCAGCAGCACGGACCCGCTGGTGGCTCGCTTCAGGCAGGTGGAGGAGACGCTGGAGAAGCTGCACCGCGAGAACAGGAGCCTGAAGAGCAAAGTGCCCCGCTACAACGCGCTCTGCACCTTGTACCACGAGTCGGTCCAGCAGCTGAAGCACCTGCAGCTGCAGCTGGCCGCCAAGGAGGCGACGATCCGGGAGCTGAGGAGCGGGCTGGCCCGCCAGCAGCCCAACGAGCCGGGGGCCGAGCCCGCCCGCTCGCTGGTGGACAGCCTGCTGGAGCAGCTGGGCCAGGCCCGGCAGCAGCTGCGGGACAGCGAGCGGCTCTCGGCGCAGAAAATGGAGACCCTGAGCCAGGTAAAGAGAGGGGAACCCACACCCGAGGGGGCCCCGGGGCCGGGGGGCGACCCCTCGGATCCGGCCCCGGTGCCTCGCCTGAGGCGGCGAGACCCTGAGGCGGGCAGCGGAGCCCCTTCAGCCCCGCCGCCCCCCTCAGCCCCGCCGCCCCTCTCCGCCTCGTTGAGGTTGAAAACAGGCTGGATTTTCTTATTATTCTTAATATTTTGAATATTTTTTTAACGCAGCCGCACGGCAGGAGCGTAGGGTGGCGTTAGAAATCTCCACGGAACTGCTTTTGCCAGCAGCAGGAGAATGTAGTAAAAAGAAATAAGCAGCCCACAAACTAAGTGTGGAAGTTCCCTATTAATTAAAGACCCTCCTCGTTATCAGATGTAACTCTAAGACAAACAACTGGTGCCACAGCTTTTTTCTATTCAAGTATTTTTTTTTTTAAAAGTGCACTTTAAAAAATGGCTGACGCTGTGTTGACATTGAGATCCTGCCTCAATACGTGCTTTGAAGAAGGAACCAGCAAGTCTGCACTGTGATGAGACAGACGGGGGGAAATAGGAGCTCTCTTGTGACAAAACAGTCACAAAACTGCCTCCCCTCCCACCCTCCACCAGCTCTATTTTTGGTCCTGCCGTGAAGACTTTCCCATCTTGGGTCTGAAGGGCTTAATGAATTTTGAAGCATTTCTTTCTGTATGAAGCTGGGTGAAGGAATTTCCAAACCAAGAAGTGGTACTTAAAATTGAAACAAGTATTTTTGTCATAAGTAATCTCTTGACCTAATGCTTATACAAAACATTTTCCACATATGACACTCACCTCCAGTACATTTAAATATGTTCAAGTTTGGAAATTTGTAATGAGAGATGATCTTGGTGACACTTTGTAGACAGATAAGAAGCCGGTGGCATCTGAATGCCTGCTGTAGCCTGATGCAGAATAGCTTTAGTCTATGGCAGTGGGGAAAATTCAGCATGATGTGAAAGTGTAAACATCAGCAATAAGAGCATATGCTCCTTCTGTAAGTTAGCCTAACAGTTTATTTTAGAAATAACCGTTTTATGCCTTGCCATAAATACCAAAATCATCGTCACTAAAAATAACAACAAGGTACTTTCTGAAGTCAGATGCCTACATGCTGGCAGAGTGCTTCCTGTGGTTTGTGGCCCTGTTAGTGCTGCTGAAGAACTGGAGCAGAGTTGAGCCTCTGTTTCGTGGTCTGTGCTGGTACCCAGGGGAACAGCTCAGCAGAGGTCTGGGCTACCAGCAGCCTTTACTTTTGGAGGATGACAAACAGAAGCTGGTTGTGGCAAAGTCAGGGCTGGCGTACTCGAGGTGCATGGTACCTCTGAGTGATCATACCTGTCTGTGAGCAGACTTCTTCCTTCTCAAAGCACCTGAGATGAGAAGTTAACTTGATGCAGTGTGGATGATCCCCCAGACCCTTCTAATTCAACAAGAGGGCACAGCAAGGAGATGCATCTTTCTTTTGTAAGAATGCATCAGGCCCCCTTGCATGGAGCCAGCTCTGGACAAAATACTGATTGCTGCCACATGGATTTCATTTAATCTTTGCTTGTCCTTACCACTCCTCCTTTTCTAGGTGGGGAAATTGTTGTGTATACACTCTGACTTGTCTTTGTCACAGTGCCAGGCAATGACTATGCTTCACTGTTTTTTGATATCTTTCCAGTTCCAATTTTTTGAGGCAAATCTCTACTATCTGCTAATTTGAAATGTAGGACTATTAAAGCATTTCTCAGTCTCCATAGCTATTCTTTTAAGCTGCTTGTTTCTTTTATCTTTAATTTTTAGCTGCAATGTATGATTGTCATAAAATCTTCACAATTTTTTGCTTGTTGTTTCTGAGTTTATCATTCTGCTGACCAGGAAGTGCTTTTATAGTTGTCTGGGTAGTTTTTGATCGATTGATCTGTCAGTTCTAAGGTTGAGTGTTTATACAGACATTAATGGGATTTTTGCTTTTTAAGTACTTGGCAGGGAACGTAGGAGCAGTATGGGATTGCTGCAATGGGAAATTCAACCTTAGAAATGTTTTGGCTTTTGAGTTCACTTCACTTTAAGTAACTTCCCCTCCCCCTTGTGTTTAGGAAGTGCAGAAGTTGAATCAGCAACTAGAGGAGAAAAATGGAGAGATACAGCAGATGATAAATCAACCTCCATACGAAAAGGAGAGAGAAATCTTACGACTTCAGAAGAGCTTGGCAGAGCGGGAGAAGGCTCAAGCCACCAGTGATGTTCTGTGCCGTTCACTCACTGATGAAACCCACCAACTTCAACGCAAATTAGCGTCCACAGCAGAAATGTGTCAACATCTGGCAAAATGTCTAGAAGAGAAGCAAAGAAAAGAGAAGGGGAATTCAGATGACCAGATTGCTACTGAAAGTTCTAATCAGGTAGTTTTACTGCTATTATGTTTTGAGCACGTTATTAGCTTCTAAGGTGTTTATTACGATGTAAAACTTAGAGAGAAACAGCCCTTTGAATAATTTCATGTGTGGTGTAAAGGCTACCATGGCAACCTCTGATTACCAAAAACTGAGGATAGAAGCTGTCATCAGTCACTTGTGCTTTGGCTACTTCATGTGTTTATCTCCTTATCAAACATTTTTTTTTCGAGGAGAGGATCTTGAGAGGTCCTCTGTAACCTCAGCCATCCCGTGATTGCAATCCTTCCCTGCAGGTACTGCAGCCAAGTACCTTCTTTATTCTGAAGAACATCTGTGTGCATCACTAGATGGTGCTGTGTTTTTGAAGATGCTGATAACTTGTTTAAGCATCTAAACTCACAAAACAAAGAAAAATCACTTTAAAAGTAGCTTTTATACTAAAAACTACAGCATGTGGTCTTCTCAGGTCAGGATCTGGCTTTACACGTGTAGTACAGACCTACAGAAAGTTGGTTTCGGAAGAACTGGGCAAGGTGTCTCACCTATTTTTGTTCTGGGGTTCCCCTCTGCCCTCCCATTGCAAGGTAGCACTTCTCTCCAGCACATGTGTTTAGACAAACTGCTTCAGGACAGCGAAGTGGCAGAAATGCCACTGAGAAGGACAGAAACACATGGATTGCGTTGTGCTTCGCTGTGGCTTTGCAACACCTTTTCTTTCACCTTAGCTGAAGCTTTTCAGTGCAGGATAGACAGAGTTGTTCTATTGTTCCACAAATCATGACAGTTCAGTCACTAGGTAATTCATGATACTATAAGCAAGCAACATTTGAGGTGCTGCCTCCAGTAACAGATAGGAGTACCGAATAGGGTGCTATAAACAGTTCTCACAAAAAAAAAAAAAAGAATAATTTTCTCATGACTTTATGGTTGTGAAGTGTAATGCTGTGTTCCAGATGACCACTCACCTATGCTTTTATGATTAACTATATGCATATATCACTTCCACTTGTTGAAATGTTCCAGGAGCATTTCCAAAGAAAATATAATCACGTTAAAACTAGCTCTAATAAATAGAGGTGAAGTAGATGTAAGAGAAAAGGACTTTTTGAGGGAAACTTGAAACTTTTAGTATTATCAGGCTTTGTGTAATTGACAGACAGGAAACTTGATTGGCTTTGATCTATGTAACAAGTAGCTAACCTTGTCCAGCGGGGACTTCCCTGTTGAAGAAGAGAAATTTCAGATGCAAGTACGAGCTGATTCTAGGGAATTTTGTACAAAAGTGTTCTGTATTACTCACGTACACCGGGGTTTTTTTAAGCAGATGTCACAACTGTAAAAAAAAAAAAAAAAAAAAAAAAAGAGAGAGAGAGTATCCTTTCACACAATGTATCAAACAGGTTTTCTATAGTAACTTCTTAGTACTAGCCAAAATTGACAGTAATAACAAAGTAATATGCAGGCATGGATGTGTTCTTGTCTGGAGAGGGAAATGCAGTTTCCAAAGATGTTATGGCAACTGTTAAGCACAGTTGTGAGCAGGGTAGTCCCTCTGGCATGTAAAGGGTGGGGTATTTTCCTTGTTGGCTTCAGTGTGCTCAGAGCTTGTAAGACGTTTCTATGACACCACGTGGACGTATCTAAAAGATATCTAAGATGGTAAAACCTGACTACATTTTGCTTATTATGCAAATAGTATAGCATGCAGCTTTTAGCGTTAAAGAAATGCAGTTTATAGAAACAAGCAGGCTCGTGTATGTACATATTTCAGTGATGGCAAGTATTTTTAGAAGAAACTCATATAAGCTGACTTCGAGTACAACAGCATAGCTAAGTAACATCTGGAATTTTTATGTTAAAATAATGCTTCCTTTATCTGAAAATTACAGGTGTTAGACAATGAAACCTCACTTCAAACCCTTATCTGCAAGCTGCAAGATGAAAACAAAATGTTAAAACAAAAAGTAGCGCACGTGAGTACTTTCATTTGTACAGCTTAAAAATTGATTTTGAATTACAGGAAGTTTGGGAATAGCTTGGGCCTGGTTAATCTAATTAAAGGGTAGTTTAATGCAAGTCCCAAGTTGGTTTTAGTCGTAAAGCGCATGACGTGCAAGCAGAGCACAGTCTTATTTCCTTGGCTAAGAGCAGCCTATTATTTTATATATATTTTGTTTTAAAAAATATGCTGCAGAAAAAAAAAAATGTTGTCCCTTCCATGCATCAGGATTCCACTCCAGAAGAACAGCACTAGCCCTAGGGTGGCTGCCAACCCCTCCTATTCCTTATTACTTAATACTGTCTCTGTGGATTGGCAAATAGGGACGGGTGCCTGTGAAGAGCCTGGCATATGGCATAATCTTCCCCTCTCACACAAAGTAGCTCATCCATACTCAGTAGCTGAGTTAGCATAATATATATAAACAAAAGTACACCTATATACTTTAATATATATGTATTGTATATATAATATATAATTTTAGTCCTGCTAACATAGCTTACGGAGGCTTGGAAGTTTGTGTCTTCATGTTGTGACTCCACTGTGTGATCTTTCAGGTGGAAGACTTAAATGCAAAATGGCAGAAATATGATGCCAGCAGGGATGAGTACGTGAAGCGGCTCCACCTGCAGCTAAAAGAGCTCAAGTCCCAGCTGGAGCAGCAGCACGGTGTAGCTTCAACACAAACCAATTCCGAGCTGATGCAGAAGGAGATATTCCGGTTAAACAAGCTACTGGAAGAAAAAATGAATGAGTGCATCAAAACAAGGAGGGAATTAGAAGATGTGAAGAAGGCTAGTGAAGGAGACACTGAGCGCATACAAATGCTGGAGCAACAGGTTAGTAAAGTTTCTGTTTCCCCTGGAGGTGGGAATTCTGTTTCTTCTCAGACTACAGAAATCTAGTGGGGGGGAAAAAAATCAAACTATTTTTTTATATCTTTTACCACCTGTCTTGCCACATTTGGATATACAGGTAATTAATGCCGCACTTGGAAAGAAACACCACTTAAAAAACTACATGTGGGTCTGCTGGCTTTAATATTCTGTGGTACAGATCTGAAAAAGAAATACGAATGCTTTTAAAGCACAGATATGATAGAGAAGATAATATTGAGATTCTGGGAATAAGTGCTTACAAACAAAAAGAATCTCAGCCTCAACTATGTAATCTAACCTGCCATGCTCTAACTTCATCAAATGCTAACATAATGATTCTTTTTCAGGTCCTGGTTTACAAAGACGATTTCACATCTGAGAGATCAGACAGAGAACGAGCACAGAGTAAAATACAAGAGCTTCAGCTAGAAGTCGCATGTCTCCAACACCAGCTGGCAAGACGACAGGTAAGCAAGCAAAAAGCTCATTTCTCCAATAAGTATATCTCATTAGGATTCAAGACTAAAATGTACTTCTAAATACCTTTAAAAAAACTTAGTACTTCTAAAGCTGCACTGAACTGAAATGGCTATCAAAAACTTGTATTCTTTCAAAGTCAAGCTCTAGCAGAGATGCGTGTCAATACATACATATTCCTTTCTAGTCCATTTTTTCCCTCTTTTTGTTGACCACAATAACAGTGAATTCTCATAAGGGAGAGAAGGACAACTGACTTGTGTTAACAGTGGCATCTTGAAAGGAGCATACTAGCTATATCCTGTTGTCTAGAAGCCTGCTTATGACTCTTTGAAATAAAACTGCAAAAACTGATGGCTATTTTATTTGCAAATCTTCAGGTGAACCCATAGGCAGTGTTTCAAATAAGGGTGATATTTTATTTTAAAGAATGTTTTTTTCAATTTTTTCAAAAGCTCTTCTTTCTCTTTCTAGGACTCAAGAGATACAAGTACTCATTTCCGAGTTCACGCTGGTAACCAAAATCATACACATGTACAGACGAGCACTGAGCATCTACGAGGCAACAGCCCAGGCCAGACAGGCACAAGAAGAACACCTTCACAGTCTGAACAGACTTCTCCACCTGGAGACAGTGGAAACTCAGGAGCAGAGGGCAGGGGACAGGGTGAACTTCGATGCCCTCACTGTATGAGGTTTTTCAACGATGAACTCAGTGATGAATTTCTCAAGCACGTTACTGAATGTTGTCAGTGACAATGTGATGTGAGGCACATAAGAAAATCACTACTCTACAGACTGCAAAACTTGGACAAATGGACACCTCTTAGTAATTAGGAAGATGAACAGTATCTACCTCTTATTTGATTTCACCTTCTCTTGGACTGTACAAAAGACTTCAAGGTAAAGCAAAGTATTTTCATGAAGAATTATTTTTTTGACAACTACAAGGCAGGCAAGCATAATGCAAATTCTACTCCAGACTAAGGAAAATGAAACTTACAGCGGTAGCTAGCTTCAGAGTACAGCTTGGCTCTTACTGGAGAGTAATTATCCACAGCAGTCTGAAGGCTTAGGAAAAGAAGTCACTGAACTTGAAAACTTCCTTCTCTTCTGAAAAGATAGTGTGAAGAATGGGGGTGGAACAGCTTGACGAAAGAAAAAGACCTCTTGTGCTTTATCTGGATTAAAAGAGAATATTTTCTTGGCTATTGAGACCGAACTTTCAGACATCTTATTTGAAAATCCCTGTGTTCAACTGCAATCAGGAGAAGTGGAAAAAAAAAACATAAAAGGGCTGGTTGTTAACTAAAACTAGCCTGTCTTTTTGCACAGACAATGTACAGGGATATTTATTTTTTTTTTTCTGTGCCATAAATATTTCACATAACGTGTATTTGTGTAATTATTGATTGAATTCTAATTCTACCAAAGTGTTATTTTTATAATAAAAGTGATTGTGAAGTTGCTTTACTATATTAATGTAGTCAAAAATGTCTCTTTCAGTGCATCATAGTTCAAGTAACTACACTTCAGGGCTAACTAAATGTCATGGTTTCAGGTATGAGTTGTTCCATTACTGCAGTGACAACCAGTGTCTCAAACTGTATTCAAATAGGTTGAGAGTCACTCATGTGAGAGGACAGATGATCTTTCAGCTGTATGAGAATCCATTTAATGCACTAACCTGCCATGCAATGTTTGTGACAAGGCCATTGATAACTTAGTTTTTTTCTTGTCATTTCTAAGTTGGAGATAACTTGAGCATAGAGCTGAGGGACTGTTCTGAGATGTATTTTTAGAGATAAGGTTGTACAAACATAATGGGGCTACATTTTTCTTCCCAGCATTGGCTCCAGGTAGTTCTGACTAGGCAAGAGCTGCAGTTAAGGACTTTACAGCCAAAGTAAAGGCCTACTCTAACCATGACCTTCCATAATTAAACAAAACACCCAGCCACCTTCCTTTGTATAACACCCATCTTCTGCTTTGTTTCCTTTCCAGTTCAGAGGACTGTGAATATTTTCCTTTGCTTACCCTTCTGTATTTCTATTACCTTCCTTCTTTCCTCAGTGCTTCCAAAACAATAAAAGTTGCTGTGATTTCCTACAGCATGAACTCCTAATCTCCCATAGAGCACATTTATCCTGCTCAGAGTAAAGCCAACCTCCCCATTAGTTTAGTCTTCCTTTCACTGTTTCCACAGTTTCAGCACAAGCATAGAAGATGCTCTTCATTGTGCGCCAGGGTCACAACACCGTAAGGCCATAGCACACACCTCTTTCCCAAAAAATAGGTAACCGAGCAACACAGCAGTCCGCCCCATATTTAATGTGGTGTGAACCTGGGGGGTTACAGCACAGCTAAAAGAACTGGTGTCACAGCTGCTTTCCTTGGATGAAAGGGAAACAAATTTTTGAAAGAAACAAGACATTGGGGCTTGCTTGTATCAGAGCAGTGAGTTCACTTCATCTCAGGAATCCAGGAATCTCATAATCCAGGAAGGCACATACGAAATTCTGTGATGAACAGCTACAGATCTCTAAGCACATCTCTATTATTTCATCATCCTTTTACAGCCCCAAAAGAAGCTGATTCGATGTGCCAATGTTGCCTCAGGTGGGATATTACCAAAAAAAGATGTGTGGGCCATTGCACGCAGCCTGCAGGTGCAATGGTTTTTAATGGTCTGATCTTTAACCGATTGTAAACCAGTGATTACTGGTTTGTTCTTCCCAACGCAGCCTGCATAAACATGCACTGATTTTTTTTTTAGGGTGACCATTTTATACATTACCTTTTAAGGTCTCAGAGATCAGATGTAGCCCACACAATATAGGCTGAGAAAAATATGATTAAGCTTCCTGTGGCATAAACTAATCTCGCAGCAGTTTATTTCTTCTGACTGTTCTCAGTAGAAAAGTCTTGTTTATGACTTCAGTGTACATCTGTACCATATTGCCAGTAATCGATCCAGTAGAATGAGGGTTTTTTTAATTTATTTTTAAGTGATTCACTCTGCAAAACAGTTACAAAAAGACAAATAGAACAGTAAATTCAATCTTGGCATTCCTTTTTTTTTAGTTGCTTGGAGCTGATCACTGCATTGATACACATCAGTCAGAAGCTCAAGCCTGCTGTGGGTTTCCAACATGTTAATCTCTGTGGGTACAGCTGGACAGACTGACCTACAGCTATTAGAAACAGATGCAAGAATTAAGATAATAATAATCTACATTGTGCAGCATACACAAATCAACAGAAGATATTCTCACGGTTTCAAGTCCTGCAAATCAGTCCCGTCAAAGCAGAGATCAGAACCCAAACCCTGAGAAAGGAAGGCCCTTTAACGCGGAGAAACTGGATACAGCTCTGAAGAGGACCACGCTGGCCCAACAGATGCGAACTGGTGAAGTTCTAAATCACGCCCAGATTACAGCAAGTCTCCTATAGCCTAACCTAAAGCTGTGTGGTAAGAGTCTACAATTTGAATACCAATGGCAAAAATCTAGGACAGATCTACTGCTTTTCAGTTTAAAAAAACCTCATCTTCAGAGCTATTTTACAATTTCCTATTGTGTAACTCCTCCTTCCCCTCCCTAAGCTGGTAAAAAAACCTTGCCTAGCCTCACCTATTTCTTTGTCTTTGCACTAACAAGAAACCAGTTACACAGTGAAAAACTACCAGTGTCTGGTTACTAAAACCACAAGTGTTTGATTTGAATTGTAAGGCCTAAACTATTTGTCCTAAGAAAACCTGTCTGTTACCCAGTGCATGGAGTTCTACAGCAAAGTCACTGGCAGATCTCTTGAAAAAATACTGTGAAATCTCCCCACCAGGCAAAGCACACACATCCATGCTTCCCATGCAATTATTACCAACATCCACATTCACAATTCAGGTTCCTCGAATTGCAGACTGAATGTACAGAAACTGCCAGCTCCACCACCCCAACACTGAAGTGAAAGCAGCCAGAAGTTCTCAGCAGCTTTTGAACCCTTTAAATTAAGGAGAGCTCCTTCTGGCCTCACACTGCTTTTCTCTGCCACTTGGATGGCTGTCCAAGGAGTGGGTGTCTTGTTTGGCCAAACAGTAAGAGCAACCCAGTTCCTTTCCCCCCAAAAAGTGATAAAGTAGTAAAAGTGATAAAGTGATAGTGACAAAGTGAAAAAGTGATAAAGATGAGTAAGAAGTAACTGGATAAAATGAAAAGAACACCATCAGCTTTATGAACTTTCATTAGCCATTTGTACAACCTGTGTTCACTCAAAACATCTGCAAATCTGCAGAAACAATTCCTCACCCAAGAGACTCTTAAAGCAGGAGATCTACAAGACCACACGGGACTTAGTTCCTTATTTGCTGCATTGGTACCAAAAGGCATCCGAGGTAACTGAACCCTGCTCAGGCCCATTCCAAATTGTGTAACTCTCCCACAGCCACACTAGCAGGCAGACAGACGTACCCCTGGAGGTCCAGGGAGGCTGGGTGGAGGCACGACAACTCTCTTCTGGGACTTAGAGGATCATGTCTTAGCACGTTATGAGATGCCAAGATGGATTTGTCCATTTATTGTCACCGTTAATCCATCCCTTCTCTTAATTTCTCCCTCCTTACCATTACCTTCCTGAAGTTCTCCTCCAGAACAGCGTGAGTCCAGACCCTGGACAAGCAGCCATCTCGTCACCAACGAGGTTTTCAGACCACAGCTTCACTCCAGGTGCTGGCAAGCTGCTTCTCATTGCTCCTGCATCTAATTATACCTTATTTTGGGTGGGATTTTCAAGTAAATGCTATTTGCTAATACTGCCAGGGTGTGCTGGTTGCCATGCAGAATCAGGCCCTCAGTGCACCATCACAACAGCAGCTGTAGGCAAGACTGACTCACAGTCACAGAAAATACAACCAGGAGAAACCTCAGAAGTTGGTCCCTACCCCAAGAGCCCCAAGGGAGAGTCAAGGTCAACAATAAAGCTGTCTTCTGGAGCATGGCAAGTACTGAACTACAGAACCAATACCCTAAAAATCCTCTCAAACCTTTGGCAACTGGAAGGCCACATCTGTTTCCCCTCCCAAGGACTGATAGGACATCAGAACTTTTAAACCAAGCCTTAAGCGATGCCTCAAGATTAAGAGCTCACTGACATTAATACCAATGACAAGAATAAAGTTTGTTCAAGAAGATACCTATGCTTGACGGTATTTTTTTTAAGCTTCTATTTCCTGTGGCTTTGCTGCATGTGTATATATAGAAAGCAAGGGAAATTCCAAACAGCACACCACCGTACTCAGAACAGCGCTGCTCGGTCCAAAAAAGGGAAGTCTCAAATTCTTTTTCTACAAAATCAATGTGAATTCAAAGTATGCTGCAGTAATATTTCCTAGTACTGTGCTCCAGTAGGTACCAGCCTGCGGCTTTCAGCTAAAGACCTAAAGCTGCAGAAATGCCTGTGGGGGACTAGGTCAAAGCAGCAGAGCCTCAGCGATGTGACACCAGGTTCGGCAGTGTTCATGGTCAAGGTGGGCTCCTGCCTTCTCACCTGATGCCTCAGCTCCTCGCTAGGTGCAGAGCCCAGCTGAGCCCACCCACTGAAGCTTTCTAGGCACGTCCTGCCTGGGGGGCAGAGCTCCAGCAGGGTCAGGAGAGCTCCCACAGCCAGTGGAGGTTTGAGGTTCCCAATAGCACCACTGCTGTTCAGTGCAGTCCCCCCTTTTCTCTTTATTACATCCATTTTTTTCCTCCTCTTTTTACACTTACAGGTGAGAAGCCATGGGTGCAAGAACCCTTCAAGACACGTGTTGGATGTCTTGTGTGGATAGGGGCTGATGTTTTCCCTCAGGAGGCTGTGGTGTTTCCATTGCACAAGCAGCTCCGCTGTGGACAGCACTGGACCTGAGGGTGGGTTACGAGAAAGCTCATTTCTAGAAGGTGCCAAAAAAAACAACAAACCACCGTTAGAAGTGTGTGCTTGGCTCACCCACACTTGTTCCCCAGGACAGCACCACTTCTGGAGAGCAGGCCACAGCAGCGAGCAGGACAGCCGCCTGCTCACACCGTCACCCACCCACCCGCTGTCACCCCAACACGCCTCGCCCAACGCCTTTACACCCCCAGTTCTCAGTGAGTGGGAGGGAGGAAAGAGCTGTGGGACTCAGTTTTGGGGAACCGGCAGATCCTCCTCCGTCCCCTCCCTGTCCCCAGCACAACGCTCTCCCTCCCCTGTTTGCACTCACCCAAATCTCTTCGTTCAGTCTGTATCAACACAAAAAGCATCTCCCCTGCTCCATTGCCCTGCATGAGACCCTCCTGGGTCACACACACACATCACAGGCAGCTTTCAGAGGCAGGACGTGTTTTTAGGTGAGCCCAGGGTTTGCAGGATGGAGGACAGGGCACCAAGCTGTGCGTGGCTCCAGCTGTGCCCCCGCAGCTGCAGCTCGCAGCGTGCCAGCCACCTGCACCAGCCACCTGGTCCCCAGCCCAGAGGAGAACCACGATGCTCGTGAAGAGAGCCCCAGGAGCAGCCCCAGCACAGACCCCCCAGAGAGGGAAGGGACCTTCCTCTGGTCCTGGCTGCTGTGATGAGGAGCCTCCCCTCCCTGCACCGAGAGCAGGCCCAGGCTGAGCCCTAATCCTGAGCAGCAGGCGATCCTTGCCAGCAGGAGCATGCCACCTGCAGCAGCACTGACTGCGTTTGGTTTAGGAGCTGCTTGTAGGGCACTGAGTGCTCTGCACTGCCACAGCCTGTGACAAGGCCTGGTGCAGAGTGCCTAGAAAACAAGAGACAGAGCAGTTCCCATCCTCAGTAGCATCCAGGAGATGTTCAAGGACTTGGCACAAGTCCACCTCTAACCCTCATGTCACAGAGGACAGTCACAGCAAAGGGCCAGGAGACCAACAACAGCACGGAGAGGCAGGCAGGGGCAGAAGTTCACCCAGAGCCTCCTTACAACATGGCATTGGCCCTAAAGCACACGGTATTTTCCATGAAATTAAATGATGCACTTACACAGCACCTGCTACACACACGCAGCAGGCACAACAAAGGCTGTGCTCTCCATCTCTCCCTGTGTTCAGGGCAGGCTCACCTGGGCACGGCCCTGGGGAAGGTCTCCTTCTCTGGGACATTTCTCTGCTAGGAGGGCAGCAAACCTTCCCCTGGGAGGTCAACTCATTCCTGTAGCTCAGGCTCAGGCAGGCGCCCACTGTGAATGCACGTGAGATGATTCTTTGGGTGAGGGACGTGTCCCCTGTCACACCTGTGACGAAGCAGAGACGAGCAGGCCGTCTGTCTGTCTGTCAGTGCCTCACTGCTGCGCCGTGCAGAGGAGGGGCGTCATCACAAACACAAGGGCCTGCAGAGAACGTGCCTGCACCGAGCTCTACACGTCGTTAGAGCTTGCATCTGTCAACTGCGGGAGGGAGAAGATATAAAAGTTTATTTATTGAAACTGTAGAATTGAATAATGAGGCCCACATTGATCTATTCCAATGCTGGGAATTGCTCTTGGAGCAACAGCCCCCCAGTTACCAGCATTCCCTCGTTGGGGATGCTCTTGGCTGGGTGAACACGGCGAGAGGGGAAGAGCTGCGAGCCACAGCACGCCGAGATCCCGCAGAAGAACAGCCTCCCGCAGAGCAATGCAACCCAGGAGAGGTGCTTGTGCTGAGACAAGAAGGGGTTTTGGTCCTCATCAGCAGGTGAATGATGCAAAAGCAGCTCTGCCTCCAAGCTTGTACCTTGTTTTCTTATAAAACAGAGCTCTGACAGCTCCCCCGTGACTCTTAAAGTAGCTTTAAAACCACAGAGTTTCTTTTAATACGACTGAGGAAGCCAAGTCCTCTCTCTCTTCTGAGCCGTCCACTTCACTGATTAGAGCCCACTTTTACCCTATTCCAGTCACACCCTAACACAAAAACAGTTCTCGGGGCAAGACCCAGTGCCCTGGACATCACCCACCCCACCAAAAGGGTCACCCAGACAGAGGTCAGCTCCAAAAGCACCCTCTGTTTGCCCTTCTGTACCTCTGTATCTAAGGGGTGGTCATCAAGAGGCACCTCAACCCCAAAGGTACCAGCACCACTTTCCCCGGGGGCACCCACAAGTTTTTACACCTCTTCAGTACCAGTCTTTTGGCCCTAGGAGAAGGATTCCAAAACTGCTCCAGGTGGTGTGCTGAGACTGACAGGAGGCCTCTGACAGCCCCAAAAATCACACGCTGTGTGCAAAGCAGAATTGATCCCCGCAGAGGGGAGGGCTCTGCAGCCCCCTGCACAGCCACCCACTGCCCACAGTGCCAGGGAGCAGAGCTGGACTGGGAAGGAGAAGATGAAGCTGGCCTGAAAGAGACACTAAGGCAAAGAGGTGGTGCTGAGACCAGCCAGAGGGACGAGAGCAGGGAGCTTTAAAGGCAGTTACTCAGTCATCTTTTTTAGATGAATTGCTGCGGCGGAGCCGAGGAGCCAGCTCGAGGTGCAGGCAGGCTTTCCCCTCCCACACAAGATCCATCCTTTGATAACCAGATGTGGAATCCCCTAAACTCGCCGCGCGGCGGCAGCTCCCAGGGAGGCACAGCGTGCAGTGGAAAAAATTGATGAGCACAGCCACCAGGCCGCCGTCACCCCGAGAAACGAGTGGCAGCGGGTTTGGTGAGCCCTGCTCAGGCTGTGCTGCACTGCACCTACACACCCACGGCGCTGCGTCCCCTCCTACAGAATGTCAAAGCCTCCAGCTCCTAAAATAGAGGCAAAAATAGTCCAGGGGACGTTTCACTGGTCTCGACTTTCTCTTAGAGCCAGGGTCTGTGCTCACCTTGCCCTCCACACTCCGTCTCCTGCCGGTGGCATCTCCTTTCTCAGGCACTTTTATCTCTGTGGTTTCCAGGTGACTCTCTCAGGGAAAGTTTACTGGAGCTCCATCCTTCCTGAAACGGCAGCAAAAGCCAGTAACCACTTCCTCTCTGCACAGCTAAGGAACTGCAAATGTGCAGTGGTGCAAAACAGCGTGAGGACACTCTCCCTTCTGCCCCTGCCATGCTCTTGCAGGCATTAACATCAGTTGTTGCAAACGCGGTGCAGCAAGAAGGTTGGGAAACAGATAAGCAGAAAAAGCCACTCTCGCAGTTAGGAAAGGTAAAGGGCTGCTTGTCGTTCTTCCCTGCAGCCAACTCGTGCCTTGGCACTGTCAGCAGCTGTACAGAACCCAGTTCCTGCAGTCGAAATTCAGAGCTGGCCCCCTTTTAGAGCTTAACTGAATGCTTTGGAGTCAGACCCTACAGCTGGCTTGCACTAAGAGTACTTGCAGGGATTTCTATTTTGCTGCAATTGCAAAAACAAATCGTGAGAACAGATAACAGCATCTAATAGGGGTTTTCACAAAGCTGATGTCATGCTGCTTCCCTAACCAGAGGGGTACATAATGCCCCCAGCATCTAAAGGAAAGGACCCCATAAGGCAAGCAGCTGGGTTTGGGTACCTGGTGTGACCCCCTGCAGCCTTGGAGCTGTTTGCTTACAGGGCAGTGTTAATGCTGTTGTAAGGCTGCATCCTAAGCAGCTGATGTTTGGCTGGACTTGAAAAATCAAATTCCACCCTCCTCCCGTACTGTGCAGTGCTCAGCTCATGGAAAACAGATGGCGGTGACTCACGGGAGTGCCGAGCTTCGGGGCACTCTGCAAAACCCTGGGGCACCCTGCTGTTTTCACAGAGATGGTGCTAACACGAACCAGGAGAGGTTTGTGCAAAGTCTGCAGTTGCTCTGACGCAGTTTTGGTGAGACAATGCTGTGATTTCACATAGGAAGCCCTGGGCTAGGCACGCTAAAAGCTTGAGTTTCAGGCCATCTGTGCAGTACCTTCATATAGTCACAGGCTCTGGGCTCTGCTGTCTCTCTTCTTTCCCCCGTTTGAAAGGCAGCAAGGATTTTCTTCCCCATGGCTGATACAGAACAAGCAGGCCAGCACAAACCTGTACCTACCCCTCTGCTTATACTGCTGCAATTATTCCACTTCCCAATGCAATTCCTTATAAATCAAGGAGGGTGATTTACACAAGACGCTTACAGCTGAGGCAGGTAACAAGCCCAGGTGCCAGCGTGAGCACTGCAGGCCCCTCGAGTTGGAAATCCAGGATCTCTTCGAAGCAAGAGTCACAGAAGAAGCCACGGGTTCAGGAGATGTCGAACTGCATTTCTGTCTGGAGCATGGGATTTCCACTCTACCTCTTGGCAAGTGAGAGGTCAAATAAAAAAAAAAGAGGGAAATATAAACACAACAAAAGGTTATAAAAGTTTACTTAAGAAGCCAAGACCGACCACAAAGAAAGGTTTTTTCTTAAGATATTTTTTAAGGAAATAAACAGTATAATAGCTTTTGGGCATTCATTAAATAGTAATGGAAAATTCTGTCGCATGAGAAAGGACTGATAGGAACTAAACTTTACAGAAAAGGACACGGGCAGGGAGCCAGCACCAAACGGAAACGCAGGAGCAAAGTTACTGGAACTTCTGGGGGAAGGCAGCAGGTCTAGGCACGAAGCGTTTTTCTAAAGCAAATTGATGACTGTCACACTCAATGGCAAGTTTGCAAAATCACCAAATAGCTGGGTGCGGGGGGAGGAAGCTCTGGAGATCGGCTAAGCCCAACCATCACGGCAGAGCAGGGCCAGCCGTGGCAGGCAGGGTTTGACCAGCCCCATGGATTTTGGCCATCTCTGAGGATGAAGGCTCCACGGCCTCTCTATGCAACCTGCTCCAGGGTTCAATCACCCTCAAAACAGAGAAGTTTTCCTTATGGGATGTTGGAATTGTGCCCACTGACTCCTGTCCTGGCACTGGGCACTGTTGAGATGACTCTGGGTTCATCTTTACTTTCCCAAACCAGGTGTTGGTACACATGGGGAAGACTCACCCTGAGCCTTACGTTCTCCAGGCTGCGCAGTCTCTCTCCCAGCTCTTCTCTCTCCATCTGCATGGCTCCTCCTTGGAGTTGAGCTATTTGACAAAGGACAACCCTCCGCCCCAAAAAGAATGCCAAAAAAGACCTCTTTCTCCCCTTCCCGGGAACCACCTGAGAGGGATATTGCTTATTTAACTGCTTATTAACACTCACAGTATTCAAGATCTATGGATATATAAATATCCTTTGGATATACAGAGGAGACCTCAAAACCCCCAGCTAAACCAGAAGTGACACAGCTCTCACAGGAATCGGTGTTAAATCAGAAAAATGGCTCCTTTGGCACGGGTTCCAGGACAAACGCTACAAGTGTTTGTAAGAAACATGACACTGACCATTGCAGGGAAGGACGGTGATGAGGCAGGAAAGAAATCCTTTTTTTTTTGACAGTAAATTCCTCAATCCAAATGCACAGGCTTGTTTTGAAAACCCAGCCAACAGACTGGTTAGCAAGAGAGCCTCAAAAGCCTCAGAGGTGCAAGGCAGGTACCTGTTTGATACCTAGGGCCCCCAAATCACAGCAAATTAAAACCCTGACAACACAATTCCACATAGGAAGCCTTCTCTCTGTCCTCCCTGCATGTTTATCACTGCTGCCCTGGCCTTCCTGACTTCCCAGTCCACAGCTTCTGTATTTTTTGCAGCTTGTGAACGCCTTACAGTAAGGCTGGGGTACAGCAACTGTTTCCATTTGTTTAGGTCTGATCTCACAGCTCAATGGGATGGTATTTCTAAAGTCGCCCTCTTTGTAGCTGCTCTCCCCCTTCGTGAAGCCTATGAATCACAGCAGGTCATGTGCACACCAGTAGGCGATAACACAAAAATCCCTTACGCTTAATGTCAGCTTTTGTAGTATTCCCTCCGCTGTATAAAACACCCATGTCGAGTCCCTTGCTCACCAAGGTGAGGAAATAGGGGCACTGACTAAAACCAAGCAGTCAGTTTGGAAACTCACCACGTCTGTGAGAGCATCACAAATGCGACCCTGAGCCTCTGTGCTTTCCTAGGCCCCACGAAGGTAGCCCCGAGGTGTTGACCTTTGTCTGCTCAAGACTAGAACAAGACCAAACTCACCTCTGTTGATTTCTGAACAAGGATCTGAAGTGCCAATACTTCAAGTGAAGTACTGAAGGGCACTGCTCACCCCAATGTTACTGAATTTCTCTCAGTCTGACAGATGTATATAATTAAACTGACCTGCGTGGGTTCATTTGAATCTCATTTGGGTGAATACTGCATTTGGGACTGTCGTGGTTTAACCCGGCTGGCAGCTAAACACCACGCAGCCGTTCGCTCACCCTCCCCCCTCCCTCTCTGGGACGGGGGAGAGAAATGGAAAGTGAAGCCCGTGAGTTGAGATAAAGACAGTTTAATAAGACAGGAAAATAATAATAATAATAATAATAATGATGATACAATGGTGATAATACGAAAGTAATAATAGTATGTACAAACAAGTGATGCACAATGCAATTGCTCACCACCCGCTGACCGATGCCCAGCCTAACCCCGAGCAGTCCGGCCCCCTCCCCCCGGCTAGCCACCCCTATATATTGTTTAGCATGACGTCAGATGGTATGGAATACCCCTTTGGCTAGTTTGGGTCACCTGTCCTGGGTCTGTCCCCTCCCAGCTCTTACTGCACCCCCCAGCCTGCCCGTTGGCAGGACAGAGCAAAGGCTGAGATGTCCTTGGCTTAGTATAAGCACTGCTCTGCAACAATTAAAGCATCGGGGTGTTATCAGCACTCTTCTCATTCTAAGCCAAAACACAGCATTCCACCAGCTACTAGGAAGAAAATTAATTCTGTGCTAACTGAAACCAGGACATCTATCCACCCCTTATTCCATACCATTTATGTCATGCTCAGGTTACACTCTTTTCCATACATTCTAATTAGTCACCTATAGTAATCATGGTAGTGATAATATACAGTATAATATACTATTTAACATGGTGCAATTCAGTTCATGGGCTATTCTCACCCAGTATTAAATCTCCTTGAGGTACACACCGGACCTCTCCGTTCTTTTGCATCACCCACCAAGTATATCCAGGTCCCTGAGCGAAAACAATTCCACGAATAGGTTTGCCTTTTCCTGAGGCAGGAGTAGCCCAGACTGTTTTACCCAGCATATTTTTTACATGCACTACAGGAACTTTATCCCCATCTACAGTACGTAACAGGTTTGATTGGGCAGGTCCAGCTCGGTTGGTAGATCCCCTAGTATTGACTAACCAGGTGGCCTTTGCCAAATGCGTATCCCAGTTTTTGAACGTCCCAGCGCCCATTGCTTTCAAGGTAGTCTTTAACAGGCCATTGTATCGTTCAACTTTCCCGGAGGCTGGTGCATGATAGGGGATGTGATACACCCATTCAATACCATGTTCTTTGGCCCAAGTGTCTATAAGGTTGTTTCGGAAGTGAGTCCCATTGTCTGATTCTATTCTTTCTGGGGTGCCATGTCGCCATAGGACTTGCTTTTCAAGGCCCAGGATGGTGTTCCGGGCGGTAGCATGAGGCACAGGATATGTTTCCAGCCATCCGGTGGTTGCTTCCACCATTGTAAGTACGTGGCGCTTGCCATTGCGAGTTTGAGGGAGTGTGATGTAATCAATCTGCCAGGCCTCTCCATATTTATATTTCAGCCATCGTCCTCCATACCAAAGAGGCTTTGACCGTTTGGCTTGCTTGATTGCAGCACATGTTTCACAGTCATGAATAACCTGTGCTATAGCGTCCATGGTCAAGTCCACCCCTCGATCACGAGCCCATCTGTATGTTGCATCTCTACCTTGATGGCCTGAGGTGTCATGGGCCCATCGGGCTATAAATAATTCACCTTTATGCTGCCAATCCAGGTCCACCTGAGCTACTTCAATCTTAGCAGCCTGATCCACCTGCTGGTTGTTTTGATGTTCTTCAGTAGCCCGATTCTTGGGCACATGAGCATCTACGTGGCGTACTTTCACAGCCAGGTTCTCTACCCGAGCAGCAATATCTTGCCACAATGCAGCAGCCCAGATAGGTTTGCCCCTACGCTGCCAGTTGTTTTGCTTCCATTGCTGTAACCATCCCCACAGGGCATTTGCTACCATCCATGAATCGGTGTAGAGATAGAGAACTGGCCATTTTTCTCGTTCAGCAATGTCTAAAGCCAGCTGAATGGCTTTCACTTCTGCAAACTGACTCGATTCACCTTCTCCCTCAGCAGCTTCTGCAACTCGTCGCGTAGGACTCCATACAGCAGCCTTCCATCTCCGATGCTTCCCCACAATACGACAGGACCCATCAGTGAACAGGGCATATTTCTTTTCATTCTCTGGCAACTGGTTGTACAGTGGGGCTTCTTCAGCACGACCCACCTCCTCCTCTGATGATATCCCAAAGTATTTGCCTTCTGGCCAGTCCATGATCACTTCCAATATTCCTGGGCGACTGGGGTTTCCTATTCGAGCCCGCTGAGTAATCAGTGCAACCCACTTGCTCCATGTAGCATCAGTTGCATGATGCGTAGAGGGGACCCTTCCCTTGAACATCCAGCCTAGTACCGGTAATCGGGGTGCTAGGAGGAGCTGCGCTTCAGTACCGACCACCTCCGAAGCAGATCGAACTCCTTCATATGCTGCCAATATCTCCTTTTCAGTTGGAGTATAGCGGGCCTCAGACCCTCTGTATCCCCGACTCCAAAACCCCAGAGGCCGACCTCGAGTTTCCCCAGGTTCTTTCTGCCAGAGGCTCCAGGTGGGGCCGTTCTCCCCGGCTGCAGTGTAGAGCACATTCTTTACATCTGGTCCTGTTCGAACTGGCCCAAGGGCTACTGCATGGACTATTTCCTGCTTGATTTGTTCAAAGGCTTGTCGTTGTTCAGGGCCCCATTCAAACTCATTCTTCTTACGAGTTACTTGGTAGAGTGGGTTTACAATCAGACTGTAATTTGGGATGTGCATTCTCCAAAACCCCACAACACCTAGGAAAGTCTGTGTTTCTTTTTTGTTAGTTGGTGGAGACATAGCTGTTATTTTGTTGATCACATCCATTGGGATTTGACGACGTCCATCTTGCCATTTTATTCCTAAAAACTGGATCTCCCGTGCAGGTCCTTTGACTTTATTTTGTTTTATGGCAAAACCGGCTTTCAGAAGGATTTGGACTATTTTCTTCCCTTTCTCGAAAACTTCCTCTGCTGTGTCACCCCACACAATAATGTCATCGATGTACTGCAGGTGTTCAGGAGCTTCCCCCTGCTCTAGTGCAGACTGGATCAGCCCATGGCAAATGGTAGGGCTGTGTTTCCACCCCTGGGGCAGCCTATTCCAGGTATATTGGACTCCCCTCCAAGTGAAGGCAAATTGTGGCCTGCACTCTGCTGCTAGAGGGATGGAGAAAAATGCATTAGCGATATCAATTGTGGCGTACCACTTGGCTGCCTTCGATTCAAGTTCATACTGAAGTTCCAGCATGTCCGGCACTGCAGCACTCAGTGGTGGCGTGACTTCGTTCAGGCCGCGATAGTCCACTGTTAGTCTCCACTCGCCATTAGACTTTCGCACTGGCCATATGGGACTATTGAAAGGTGAATGAGTCTTGCTGATCACTCCTTGGCTCTCCAATTGACGAATTAGCTTATGGATGGGAATCAGGGAGTCTCGGTTGGTGCGATATTGCCGCCGGTGCACAGTTGTGGTAGCAATTGGCACTTGCTGTTCTTCGACCCTCAGCAACCCCACAACAGAGGGGTCCTCTGAGAGACCAGGCAAGGTAGATAATTGTTTAATGCCCTCTGTCTCTAAGGCAGCAATACCAAAAGCCCACCGGAACCCTTTTGGGTCCTTGCAGTATCCTCTTCTAAGATAGTCTATGCCAAGGATACATGGAGCATCCGGACCAGTCACAATGCGGTGCTTTTCCCACTCATTCCCAGTCAGACTCACTTCAGCCTCCAATACAGTCAACTGCTGAGATCCCCCTGTCACTCCACAAATATAGATGGGCTCTGGTCCTTTATAGCTCGATGGCATTATAGTACATTGTGCACCGGTGTCTACTAAAGCCTTATACTTCTGTGCGCGTGATGTGCCAGGCCATCGAATCCACACAGTCCAATAAACTCGATTGTCCCTTTCCTCCCCCTGGCTGGAGGCAGGGCCCCCCTAATCCTGGTCAGAATCTTCCTCGTTTCTGTGTTTGAAGGACTGTCTGCTGGAAGTTGGAGCAGCAAACTTTTCGGAGAATCCCTTTTTCCTGATTGTTTTCTTTTGCAACTCACGTACCCGTGCCTCTAGGGTCGCGGTAGATTTTCCATCCCACTTTCTCATGTCCTCTCCATGGTCTCGTAAGTAAAACCACAGGGTGGCACGGGGTGAGTACCCACCATATCGTCTTCCTTGTGTGGGTGAACGCCTACCCCTGACAGCTGAGACACTGCTTTGTACAGGTGCGAAGGAGAATAATCTCTCTTCAAGTTGGTGAACCTTTTCAGAAAGTTTCTCCCAAGTGTTCTCCTTTGGTCGGTGGGCACTGGTTGGTTCAGGTGGGGAGGACAATAGATTGTCTTCAAGTTGGTGAACCTTTTCAGAAAGTTTCTCCACAGCTGAGACGCAGGCCTGTAAGGAAGAGGAGAGACTTTCTTCGTACTGCCGGAGTTGTTTAGCCGCTTCACCCACTGTGGGTTCCTCATCCTCTTTCCAGGCCATTATTGCCAATGAGCTGGCATATGATGATGGTGCACTCCGTACAAACTTCCGCCACATGGGTCGTGTACACTTGACTTCATCTGGATCTGTGGATGTTTGTTTGAGGTCTGGATCCTCATAAATCACTTCCCGTACGGCTAATTCCCTCAGGTACTGGATTCCCTTCTCCATAGTGGTCCACTTGCCTGGTAGACATAAAATATCTTCCTTGAAGGGATACCTTTCCCTCACAGCTGAGAGGAGACGCCTCCAGAGGCTGGTGGGTCGTGCTCCATCTGCAATTGCTTTGTCAATGCCGGCGTCTCGAGCAAGGGATCCCAGCCGCTTGGCTTCCCTGCCGTCTAATTCCACACAATTGGCTCCAGAGTCCCAGCACCGGAGCAGCCAGGTGACAAGCTGCTCACCTATACAGCGACCAAAATCTTTTCGCACATCTCGTAGCTCGCGCTCGTTTAGGCTTCGGGTAGTTACTGTTGCTCTTTCGGCATCCTCATCTTCCTCCTCCTGAATCCTTGACGGCCCAGCGTCGTCATCATCTTCGTCATCTCTATACTTAGTTTTGGCAGAAGCCTTACCTGGATTGGCAGAAGACTCTCTGCGTTCTAAACGACTTGAATTTCTATACCATATTTTCACCTTCTCTACAGGGGCAGCTTGCACTGCTACTGCTCGTTTCTCTGACTTTGTTACAGGGTCTGCCACAGGGGTTGGAATGCCCTCTGCAGGGTCAACTTGCACTGCTACAGCTCGTTTCTCTGACACGGCCACAGGAGCTGGAGCGGCTACAGGAGCTGGAGCAGTTGCAGGAACCGGAGCTGTAGCGGCTACAGGAGCTGGAGTTGGAGCTGGAGCAGTTGCAGGAGCTGGGACTGGAGCAGCAGTAGGAGCTGGAGCTGGAGCGGCTTCAGGAGCTGGAGCTGGAGCGACTTCAGGAGCTGGGACTGGAGCAGTTGCAGGAACTGGGACTGGAGTAGCGGCCGGAGCTGGAACTGGAGCGACTGCAGGAACTGGGACTGGAGCAGCTGCAGGAGCTGGAGCTGGAGCGGCTTCAGGAGCTGGAGCTGGAGCAGCTTCAGGAGCTGGGACTGGAGCAGTTGCAGGAACTGGGACTGGAGTAGCGGCCGGAGCTGGAACTGGAGCGACTGCAGGAACTGGGACTGGAGCAGCTGCAGGAGCTGGAGCTGGAGCGGCTTCAGGAGCTGGAGCTGGAGCAGCTTCAGGAGCTGGGACTGGAGCAGTTGCAGGAACTGGGACTGGAGTAGCGGCCGGAGCTGGAACTGGAGCGACTGCAGGAACTGGGACTGGAGCAGCTGCAGGAGCTGGAGCTGGAGCGGCTTCAGGAGCTGGAGCTGGAGCAGCTTCAGGAGCTGGGACTGGAGCAGTTGCAGGAACTGGGACTGGAGTAGCGGCCGGAGCTGGAACTGGAGCGACTGCAGGAGCTGGGACTGGAGCAGCTGCAGGAACTGGGACTGGGGCGGCTTCAGGAGCTGGGACTGGAGCGGCTGCAGGAGCTGGGACTGGAGCGGCTGCAGGAGCCGGGACTGGAGCATCTGCAGAAGCTGGGACTGGAGCATCTGCAGAAGCTGGGACTGGAGCGGCTGCAGAGTCCACCGTAGGGGTCACAGTGGCCGTTGGATCTGTCACGGGACTTGGAGTGGCCGCAGGGTCTGTCACTAAGTTGATAGCAGTATCCATGGCAGCTCGATAGGCGTAAGCCAGGCCCCAGCATGTTACAATGATTTGTGTTACTTTGGAACTTCCCGAATCGCGACACCTTTTATTCAAGCATTCTGCCAGTTTTTGAGGATTTTGCACTTGTTCAGGGGTGAATTTCCAAAACACTGGGGGTGCCAACTGGTCTAGATGCCTGCCCATATCCTCCCATACTCCCTGCCACCCACAACTATACTGCCTCCGGGCAGATCTCCGGATGAGCTTCCTAAGTAGTTGTTTAACTTTAAGCAGAACCTGAAGTGCATTCAGGAGGCAGAACAACAGGACTATGCTGGTCTGAGTATCCCAAGGATATTCAATATCTTGGAGAGCTATTGTAATAAACTCGGAGGATAAGAGGGTGGTGAAGGAGGAAGGGAGAGTGATCAAGGAGGGTACAGGGGTGGTGAAGGAGAAAGGGAGAGTGATCAAGTAAGAAAAATTATCTTCCCCTTTCCCCTCCACAGATTGACTCCCTAATGAAAAAAGGCAACAGATACAATTGCTAATAGTTTCCAAAATACAGTTTCCAAAGTATAGAATCGAAGATGTTACTGAGTACAAATACCAGGTTAGAGTCATGGCCAGATATTTCATCATCTCATAAGCCACTGGTACAACACACAGTACCATAATGGTCTGAAACCAGGGCCCGGAGAGGATAAACAACATGACAGAGAGCACATACGGAAAATAACGTGCTATAATACTCAATTTGGAAAACAGGCGCAGCACAGTTGAGATTAAAGCAATCAGCATTATGACAAGTGACTATTAAGCAGGTCTAATACTTATACCAATTTTAGTTTAACACACTCTGGTCAGATCTGCCGTTATCTCAACCTTTCGTGCCCCACGTCGGGCGCCAAAAAGACTGTCGTGGTTTAACCCGGCTGGCAGCTAAACACCACGCAGCCGTTCGCTCACCCTCCCCCCTCCCTCTCTGGGACGGGGGAGAGAAATGGAAAGTGAAGCCCGTGAGTTGAGATAAAGACAGTTTAATAAGACAGGAAAATAATAATAATAATAATAATAATGATGATACAATGGTGATAATACGAAAGTAATAATAGTATGTACAAACAAGTGATGCACAATGCAATTGCTCACCACCCGCTGACCGATGCCCAGCCTAACCCCGAGCAGTCCGGCCCCCTCCCCCCGGCTAGCCACCCCTATATATTGTTTAGCATGACGTCAGATGGTATGGAATACCCCTTTGGCTAGTTTGGGTCACCTGTCCTGGGTCTGTCCCCTCCCAGCTCTTACTGCACCCCCCAGCCTGCCCGTTGGCAGGACAGAGCAAAGGCTGAGATGTCCTTGGCTTAGTATAAGCACTGCTCTGCAACAATTAAAGCATCGGGGTGTTATCAGCACTCTTCTCATTCTAAGCCAAAACACAGCATTCCACCAGCTACTAGGAAGAAAATTAATTCTGTGCTAACTGAAACCAGGACAGGGACCCTGATATTAAACTGAAAGAGGAAGACAAAAGAAGGAGTTAAGCCCAACTCAAGCAAAAAGCACTGACATCTGATGCAAGAAGGGCACAACCACTCTGCTCCTGCCTCCTTCACAAGCACCGGCTGTACCAGGGCACTTAACACAACAAACACCAGTGATAACAAAGGAGGGTGAACAGAAATGGGGATTCTTTGGATGAATTGGATTTTTTTCAAAGTGCTGGCTGATGCTGTTCATTACCAAGTACTGTTCATCACCAAGTACGTATGAAAAGTTGGCTGAATTTCTTGAATTCCCAAACATTTTTGGCCTTGTTTGGGAAGTCGTGGAGAACAGATGAAACTTCAGAGACTCTGAAAGAACAAACATCCTGAAAACAGAAACAAAACAAATCTAATTTTAATCCCCCTCACCTTCTAGGAAGGAACAAGCAGATGAATTGCAAATACCTACCTGACAGCAAGAAAGTGATTTATTCCTGACAAATCCATGCTGGCTACTATTCATGGTCAAACTGATAATTTCCTCCTTTTACAGGATAACAGCTCTTGAGAACGGGGAAAAAGTAGTAGATAGCATGAGATAAGTTGAGAGTTTGAACAGCATTGTGACAAATTTTCCATAAGCCACCTATAAAAAAAATTATCTCAAGGGGTACAAAAACCAGTCCTTAAGAATGTATCAAATTAGGAGACTTAAAGATTAGTCCTGGATTGAATAAGCAGTTATTTCCATTTCCACTGATGGGGGATGGGACAGATGCATTAAATTCACATGCAGATCTCAAGGTAAAAGGAGATGCTGGCACATTGGTGAAAGAAATCAGAACAGCTTTGGCAAATCAGAGCTGGTTTGTAAAACGCAGGCAGCTCAGCAAGGACAACTGCAAAGTTACGTAATTTCAGGGCTCCTGAATTGCACAAAACCACGAAGAGGAATCACTAACAGGGCAATTCCTCCGAGCAGCTCGGAGGCTGGAATGAGTCACGGGCTGCTGCAACTGGAGCCAGGCACCAGAGAGCAAGGAACAAGCAGGGGCGCTGGCAGCTGGACACGAAGGAATCCCTCTGTGGTACACAGCGTTTGAAAACTGTTGAGAAAAAGACAGCAAAAATGGACAAAAGACCACGGGAGTTTCTAGGCTAGGAGATGATTAGAAACTATGACAATAGGTTAAAAGGCTGAGGGGAGCCAGGCTGTATCCCTGCAGAAGGCAAGGAAGCCTCCTTCCAGCCCAAATTCCGTTAGCTACCCCAACTGGAAACCCCCTTGCAGCCTCCCCAGGACAAGTTCTCCCGTTTTCTACCCTGTTGGGGCTTGTGCTGCGGATCTGTCCCTCCTTTGTGATGGCACTGCAGCCCCATGCCAGCTGGCAGCCCTGCCTGGCTCTGCTGAGCATCCCCAAGCCCTGTGCAGACACTCCCCGGGATGGAGCAATGCCCTTCCCTGCCTCCCAGCACTTCGTTGGACCCCGCAGGCAGCAGCTGGGACAGCAGAACCGGCCGAGGCTCGCTGCCACCCCAGCCTTTCAGACTTCTGAAAGTTTCTCAGTGCTTTTTCAGTGCTTCTGCAACAATCCACAGAGAAACCATGCCGTGCACCACCTCCCAGCCCAGCTGCACAGCATCAACCCCAAATCCATGCACACACGTAAAAGGAACAGCATGTGTTTGTGCTGACACGTGTCTGCAGCTGGGGCACGAACCTCTCCTGCTGTAGGGCAGTGCTGCAGCCAGCAGGATGCTCAGGGGTGGCTCTCGTTCAGCCCAGAGGAAGGACGGATTTTCACCCAGCACATCATGGATGATGGGCACAGGAGGGCTGTGTGGAAGCAGACCTGAACCTGACTGTTCCCAGCCTTCAGACTCTTCACCCAGCCTGCTCTTTCACTGGGGCTTTCTTCCTGTGTCTCCCCTGCAAGAGCCATCAGTTTAACAGGTTGTTTCAATAACAGTTTTGGTTCTGCTAGGTCAGCTTTCTCCAAGACACAACCAGCTTTCCAAAACCTCACAAGTACCTCCAGCTGGAGGTATTGTCAATCACTTCAAATACGTAACCCTGTCTGAATTGATTCTTTACTAAAAATTACTAAAATTTACTAAAAATTGGGAATGACTTGGTTCTATGCTCTGTAAAGCACCTGTCTGGGAGCTGCACCACTGACATGCTGCCTCCAACCTGCGGACACAAAATACAGAGGAGAACTTTGCATCACCATGGCACTAGTCAGGACCTCCAGCAAATTAACTTCCCCATTTGCCTGAAATTAATGTAAGACAGGAGACGCTGCTCTTCCAGCCTCCCCAAGCCTTCAGCTGTGCACACCTAAGACGTTCCTACAACGCACAGTTTCAAGAAGCTGGATCCCCTTTTCCAGCTCTTCTGTTCCTCCTTGGGCCCAGCTCTCCCCCTTCCCCATCCTTCCAGGATGTGTTTCTGTGTTTCTTTGGGTGCACAGACAGCTATTGTACACGCAGGGTGGGATTCAGCCACTGCATCTTCCTATCAGTTTACACCTTCCTTTTCCTTGACACATTGGTAGTAGTCACCTTAGTATCTCCAATCTGGGCTGGGCTTTAATCAGCACCGGTGACTAACACCAGACAATAGGATGGGCAAGAAGCACACAGCACACTCCCTCTGCCACCTAGCCCTATCAGAAAACCCCCTGAACCCAGTGAACAACGTTCCCAGCTTTGTAATGACTGGATCCAATTTCTCAGACTTGTCTTTCTAGATGGTGGCCCTGCAGCAGCAGGGCAGTGCTGCTATTGATAACCTGCAGTGATTAACACGTCTGTAATTGCACTAAGAAACAGCTGAGGCTGCAGTGACCTAACCCTGAATGCCCCTGAATACTCAGGGATTTGGGAATCTGAATGAAAGGCAGGGAAACAAAGGGGATGCTGTCTGGTGAGAGCAATGCCAGACAAAATCATCCAGGAAAAGAAGGAATAAAAGCAGGTGAAACAGAAGGAAAAGTATATCTGCCTCAGCCCATACAGGATGACTCCACAGACTGCCCGGAGCAGGGAAGGGGACAGATGAAATCCTTCAGAAATCAAAGACAAATGCTGCAGACAAAGGTCTGATGTCTTTATTTTGGATGTGCTGCTTACTTTGAGACAGGGTTATGTAGAAATACAGTATCAGACCAACTAATGCCGTGAAAAAGAACAGCTAAGCCTGTCTCAAACTCTTCCACACAACAGAAAGAGCCTGTCCACCTTCCTGGGACACGCTGACCCCAGCAGCGTCCTTACCTGTGCTATGGCTGAATTATTCGTTACAATTTCTAACCCCACAGTTTTTCCAACAAAATAAAAAAGATGAATAGTTTCAGAATAAGACTTTTTTTTTTTTTTTTAAAAAGTTATTAAAATCCTTCAAAATCTCATAAAAAGCTTCAATTAGAGGCTCTGGGAGCTACTAGCACAAGGGAATTGCTGGTGCTTTCTGAACACCTGCATTTCTTAGCATACACTTGGACCTTCAACTACTCCTGCACATACACGAAGAAACCTCATGCTTCAAGTTTTTGTAGGATCAAGGATAAACTCAGTTGTGTACGCTGATGTAAGTCAGTTTATGCTTCTCCTTTCCCTCGAAAATTAGAGCAGTGCAAGCCAGTGACAAAAAGCTGCTGCAAATACCCAGGTACTTTGCGACCCTTAAGCTTATGTTTGGGAAGACTTTTGAAATCAAATTCCTCGCATGCAGCACGGATCAGACTGCCAGCACCAGCTTCCTGTTTTCTTCTAAGCTCCCCTTAAAATCAAAACTTTCTTTTTCCTAAAAAAAAGGATGTGATTTTTGTAATCAGGGGAATTATTGGAACTCTGAAGCATGACTCAAGTGTCCTCCTCTGGAATCAGAAGGGGAACCCAAACATTTTTAGGGAACGACTTCCTTTCCATTTCTTGGGAGTTGTATGGTGTGGGAAGGGAGACAGGAAAAGGGGGAAAACAAGCATGGACCTGAGGGGACGACCTATACTACAGCTTGTAACAACGTAAAGCCATTTTCTCCCTCTCTAATAAGTCAGCTTTTAGAAAAAAAAAAAAATCCATGTCCTAACTGATAGTTATTGGCACTTCCTTCCACTGTAAGCCTGAACCCACAGAACAGTACCTGTCCTGAGTCAGGCAGGAAACGCCACATCCTTCACCATTTCGAGCTCTGAGGTCTGAGCTTCCCGAGCATACAGAGGCAGGGACTGGGCAGCACTGGGAAGGCAAAAAGAATTATGAAAGGGTCAGACTCAGAAACCGAGGGCACTGTGCTGAATTATAAATCCATTTCTCACCACTGAGTGAACAGCTTGGGTCACCTCCTGATAAATGAGATCCAGACAGCACAAAAGCTACAGAAAGTGAACTAGATTTAAACAGATGCAGAACGGCTTCCACACACGAAGCTTAACTTAGCTAGACCCTTTTAGGTAGGAAGAGAGATGCCTGAGGTTTAAAAAAACCATGAGTGAACAAGATGAACAGAAGATCAGCTGACACTGATGTTCATAAGGCAAAAATTTGATAGCCAGAGGAAAAAAATGACAAAAAAAATGACAAAAAAAGTGACAAAAGGCATCATCAGATTTGCAACAGTTGCTTTTAAGCATAAGCCAGGGTGCATCGCTTGGCTCAGGAGTCCCTCTGTCACTAGCTGATGAAAGCCAGCAGGGAATCCTCAAGAAACAGGGCAAACACAGTCCTCACCATGCTGTCCACTGCTGGCCTCTGTCAGAGGCTGAACCCCTTGGCTCTTCATCAAGGACACTCATTTCCATGTTCATTATGTTGGCACGGGAAGGAAGTAATGCTGTGTACACCACTTTGTTTCGGGGAGATTCCTACAGCAAGTTCATCTGGTCTGGGGGGTTGTATAATTGATTTTAATCCCACTCATTCTAACAAGACCTGAGTACCTGCAAAATGGACGTATCAGAGCAGAAATCAGCAGATGAGCAGTGATGAAATTCATTTTGATGACTGTACGCCAGCAGGTCATTCACATGCAACACCTCTCCAGCATTAACTGTCTGAAGGACATATTAAAATTGCAAAGCGATGTTACAGAATGTTCTTTGCATCCAGATTATCTTCACTCAAATTTTCCCCCAAAATGCACCAAAAAAGGCCAATCTAGGTAGCAATCCAACTGACAGGATAGATATTCCTACGATACAAAGCGAGCAGAAACAACTGGTTTCTGGCATTCATTTCCACTGCCTTCTTCCCTTAAAACCCCTCCAAATATTCTACTCTTGATAGATAAAACATAAAACATCACCAATTAGGTTTTCTTTATTTGCAGGCCACCTTCAGCTCATCTGTTCAGGAGATGAAGGTGTTTTGCTCAGTGTTTGCCATACAGTAGAGCAGCCCCCTGTGTCATCACCACAAAGCTCCTAGGCTCCTAGTCCAAAACAGTTTTCTATTAATTCTTTTAACATGCCTTACTCAAATAGGTCCCTTTTAATAGTCTTACTACACCTGCATCACGAGGCACAGCTTTTGGTGAAGGTGCTTGGAAGAAATGCCCTCTGTATTCAAGTGAACCCATTATAACCCAAGTATACATCTTGATCTGGCTAACAAAAGGAGCTCTCAGACGTGTGGTGCCACACATCCTTCCCCACCCACCTGAGAAATCTCTTACAGCTTCTCTGAATGGACCAGAGGAATCTCAAGTTGAATTTTTAGCATCTTCCCCACATCCTCCACCCCCAGGATTTCTTCTGAATGCCCACTGCATAGCCTGCAGGAAGGCGCACGTCTTGTGGTTTCCCATCTCCGCAGCAAAGTGAAATTCCCTCTGGTTAACCACCTGCCTGCACCAGAACATGGCATTTGCTTCGCTGCTAACCTTAACCAAAAGCCATGTGGACAGCACAGCTGCCTTAGGACTCGGCTCACAAAGCTCCACACTCTTGGAGATGTTCGCTTTGGAAAAGGCAGTGACATGGCATCTCTTTGCTGGAACAAGAAGTTGCTTGCTGGAGTTATTTCAGCGTGTTTTACCCCCCCCTGTTTTACCAGGGTAGTTTTGAACACGCTCGTGCAGGAGAACTGAACGTTCACTTCCTTCTCTGACTCGCTGAAATTCCCTGATTTCATCACCCGCAGCCTGCTGCAGGGCTGCAGGGCTCTGCACAGGAAGCTGAGAAGAAAGCTTTTAATGAGAGCCAAAGGATAACAGCTTCAACAGCACAACGTGTTTCACTTTAACTTATTCAAACCAATTCTGCAAGTTGCCATGAGCAGGGACAGGTGCACACGTACGAACACAGCAGTTTGTCATGAAACCTGGGCTGACAGATAGAAGTATTTACTGCTGCAGCGATGAAATTCTCCTGGAACAGCATGTTTTTAAGCTTGTCATGCCACAAAATTTGATGCAATAGTGAAAACTCAGTGTCCAGCTTAGCTTTCATTTGGCCAGAGGTTTGCAAACTATTCCAAGAATGAAACAAAAATGTTAGTCTCATTAGTCACTGTGAAACCATAATGTCTGTATATCACAGGGGGACGCATTTCATGTACATAATAAATAGCCTAGAAGTCCTCCAAGAAGTTACAGTAAGAATGACCTCAGGTGACCCTGTGAAAATACCAACATCAGGAGCCAAAATCCTGAAATTATGGATGGGGAAACCTACTCCCCCCCACCCTCCTCTTCAGACACATTTATCTCGTGCTTCAGAAGAGCAGGAGCGAGCCTTGAAATGCCCACCTCGAAAGCAGACACCCAGACACACAAAGCTCTGGCAGAAGGGTTTTGTGTTACTGCAGTGCTACCCACCAGCACAGGTCTGCTCGTCTCTGCTCAGAGAGCAACCAGAATCAACATCAGGGCAATGCAACTGGGAACTGCAAACAGCTGAGTTATTTACAGCTCCTCGTTCCTGTTAGATGAAATCCATCCCTGGATGTGCTCCAAAGAGCATCCAGAAACGCACCAGACAGTGTCACATCTCCGGGCAGATTCATTCATTCTTTCTGAGAACTATCCGAGCCCTCCTCTCTCCTCAGCCTCCTCTGACCGTACAGGAACAGGCGAGGATTTCTCTCATTTCCTGGACAGGAACGTGGAAACGTCACAAATTCACTCCCGAGACAGGAGCGCTGAGCTCCCAACCCAAATGCAGTGGCTGCGTGTTAGAGGCTGTTACAAAACCATCGGCGTTCAAGTCACCCTGCAGGGCTGGCGTCACCCCTGCATAACCAAGAGGGCTCACAAGCAGTGTGGAAATTCCATCCTTAAGTCATCGACTGCGACATCCTCCGGCAGTTTTCATCACTGCTACATCACGCCAAAAAAAATCTTTGATCTCGCCGTGTGGCCTCTTCGGGCTCATTACTCGAACTGTTACGTGTGCAGTTTCTTCTACTGCAACATGCAGAGAGCCAACCATTTCTTTTTTTGAGCAGGTTTTCAAATTCTTCTGGGTTTTTCCCCCCGTCTGCCCATCCAGCTACTGTGGTCTGTACCTGCAGTCAGCGCTGCTGTGTGCCAGACGTTATTTCGCAGTCATGCGGCCAGGGCTCTGCCTTATCTCCCGGCCACGTGGGGCACAGCACCCATCCTGAACAGGTCCCTCGTGCTCCTCACCTCCCTGCCATCGAGCTGTGCCATGCCAGAGGTTTACAAACAATGATAGTTGCTTCTTGTTTGGTTATTTTTTTTGTAGGTAAGCCATGAAGCACAGCGAGGCTCCAGGTCATGTTTCTGAGCCTCGCAGACAGATGTGGAAAGGTATGTAAGATATAAAGGTATAGAAGGTATAAAGGCTTTGAAGATGTAGGGCAGGGATAAAGCAGTGCATGGACAAGAGAGAAATGACCACAGCTGTCACGTTCCCTACATTAAATCACCCCTCTGCCATACAAATCTCATCTTTCTCCTGCTTCAGTCTGCTCCTAATACTTTTAAAAGTTTTCCCATTTTACTTTGGCACAAGCCATCTGCCCAAGACAGAGATATACAAAGCAACAACCCTGCAAAAACTTGAGAGAAGGATGAGGAACAGAGAACAGGAATGGCAGCATTATCTCCTTACACACAACACCTCCCAGGCTTCTTCACCTTGTCATGGAAGCTGCCGAGTGTTAAATCCAAGTGGTTCTGGTCTTTTTCCTTGCCTGCAGGAAAGGGTTTGTGATTTCAGAGCCTATGCAAGACGCCAAATAACACCTGTGGAGACCACAGGATGGGTATCACGCACAGGTGAGTTTCCACCTGCAGACACACTGCAGAACAGGTGTGGTGGCTGCAGGTGCTGTGTGTTGAGAACAGCCACCTTCAGACCTGCCCCATACCCACAGCTTCGGGCAGATAGCAGCAGCTGAGGCCTCCCAGAGCAGTGGGAATGGGGCTTCCCTGGCCTTCAGCTCTTGGCCTTCCCCCATGTCTTTCCAATCTCCTGTAACAAGAGAAACAAAGTTGTGCTTTAAAGAATGGGTAAACACCAGAAAGACATGGAAAGAAAGGAAAAATCCTTCACACTAATAATTTATAACATACTACAAAAATGTAGCACAGTGGTCAGGCCTAACGAGATAAGAAACATTTTGCTTATTATAAGAAATAAACACTAAATTAAAAAAAAAAGGTAGAGTAAGTAATTTTGTCAACCAATACCAGAAACAGAATTTGGCCTTTCACCAACCTATTACAAATCTTGAGAAAAAGCAGAAAGATGGAATTAATCCAGGGTTGGGAAAACTCAGATAAACCCGAGGAGTCTGAGCAGTCCAAAAGGAATTACACAGGAAGAGATTCTTCTAACAACAAGCTGCAGTGTCACGCAAACCCATGACTTCTTATTTTCAACCACGAGGCTTTGTTGTTAAATCAGAATAAAAGTTATGTTATTGTCTTATGAAGATGTTGTAAATTCTGTGCAGATAAACCTGGATATGAGACAATAATTCAACAGTTTCAGATGCTCATTAACCTCTGGACAAGGCAGGACCTAGACTTTTCAACATAAATTCCAAGTTCCAATTCCGACTTCATCCTAACTTATTATGTTACTGCTATTACCTTCTGTTTAAATGATTCCTTGTACCACTACATGGAGCTAACAAATGATTACCAACCACCCTTAAAGACGGAATACAATGCAACTAGTTTATTTTCATGCTCATAGTAGCTGACTGCTTAGTTAAAATGTAGAAGTTTGTTTCTCCTGATCCCAGACAGTGACCAACTAACTGTGACAACTCATGTCTTTGCGTGAAAAAGCAGTACTTAAAATTAGCAAGTTCAATCAAATATGAAACTCACTGACCACTACTGACATGGCTTTTTTAGTGATATTTTGTTTGTGCTCTGTATATTGGTAACCAATATAACAGCATTATCTAAAAACAGAGATAACACATTGAAAGAATGACTAACAGACAGCGTTAACTTCTAGCAGAAAAAAATAAACCCAAGGCTTGCAAAGGACAATGACGAACAGAAGAAAAGGATCATGACAGGTGGGCAACAAGTGGCAACTTCACAAAGGTTCGTACTTGCTCTGAAGTTTAGTCCAACCTAGTGAAAACCCACCGTGACCTTAACGTGCAACCTCTGCAGCATGTGCACAGCCTGGAGGAGACCTCCTGCTAACTGCAGTTAACTGTGATGGAGGTAGATGTCATGCCCCACACACCCCCAGCAGAAGAAAAACCCTAAGGGGAATTGGTATGAGGCTGAGCCGAGGCTGGCCCTTTGAGGCAGAGGCAGTGGAACGTCTTGGGATTTCCTGCTCACTCTGTGCATTCCCACTGCAAAGTGGTGAAATTCTTCGGGCTGTGAAACTGTGCCACCTATGTGATCTTTCAGAGCGTTTTGGGGAGGGGGATATGTGTGATACGTCTGTTGCTGTGGTTTGGTTGAAGATGGTTTCCTGTGAGACTGGGCCTTCAGCATATAAGTTTCACAAGAGAAAGAAAAAAAAAAGTACTGACAAGCAAGCTAGACGCAAGCTTAGACTCTCCAGGAAACCACAAAATAACCTTTCTGAAGACTGCAAAATATGCTATTTCTACACCTCTATCGTCTTTTAAGGAGACGAGAGTGGCAGGGAAGGGCTAGAGAAGAGAGCTGAGCCCCAAAGCGGAGCTGAATGAAGGCGGGCAGGAAGGAACCAAGAGCTGGGGAATGCCAAACCCTACCGGAGTCAGCAGGAATTTCACCGACAGCTTCATGGAGCTGGGGCTGCACCCAGAGCCAAAAGTCCTCCTAGACAGGAACAAAGACAGACGCCCACTGTCAGCATGGGATCGTGGCACAGGAATGCCCCAATCTCGATGAGCAACCTACACATGAGCAGCGGGCTGGAATTACCAAGCTGGCCAGACCTCCTGCGAGATTAAGCCACCGCAACCAGACTGTGGTTGAGGTATGCTGATATTTTAAACAGGTCCTCTGCGTAGCAGGGATGACAACCGAGGTATGGAAATAGAATACCGTTTGAGCATCACTAGCCTTCACCACAAGGATTTGAAAACCTCATGGTCAAGAGCAGAGGTTAGCCTCAACGCTGCCTGTGTTGATGGGCTCTATGCTCGCTCCAGCTCTGGAGCTGTAATTGAGAAACACAGCCTGGGGCAGTATTGTGGCTGGATGCTCCGGCTGCTTCTTTTGTTTTTGACACTAAAAACTGGGCAGCATTTCAAGAAAGGAGATCAGCTAGGAGAGGGGAAAGCATTTGTATCAGATTAATGGCTCTCAAATGACTGTGAACTGATCTTACCCTCTCTCTGCCTTGCCTCACGGCATAAATTGATTTCCTTGCAGTGAGAAATCACAGAAAGCTGCAATTCATTAGGCTCAACTCCAGCTTCACATTACACACTTGCATTGCTGGAAACCACAGGCACCAAACAAGCTTCAAATTATGATTGCGCTGCTAAGAGCTTGAGCAGAATCAAATGCTAAAAATGAAGAACTACCAGCTGGTTGAAAGACCTTCATCTGACAAAGGCAAAACACCACTTTGCAGTAATTATGAGAGAAGGCTTTTCCCTTTACTACCATTTTTCAGGATTAGGTGAAAAAAGCTCTGCAGTTTTCTGTAGCAGGTGACAATTTATCTTGTACGAAATGAAGTACAGAGCATTTTGTATTGAAATAAACACATTTCTTCGACATATTTTAAACCTTATAGTCTTTCAATCAAGCGACAGATCCTATGTGACTGCTGTTCCAAATATATTCACATTTTGCATTCAAATCACATGAAGTTTTTATAAACTTCTTTGCTCCAACTATGAAAACAGCAAGGAAAATTTCCTTTTCTAAAAAATCTCTTGCTCCAAGTGGAACAGCGAAGCTATGGATGGGCAAGGAGGAAGAAGGAAAAGTCCCTTTTCTTCTCAAAACAGGAAAACCCTTAGGTATAGCAATTACTGCATATGCCCACAGAAGCTGCTAGCTTGATGCATTAGTGCCTTCACTTGCTACATTTTTTTTTTTTCAAGACCAAATTGAAACAGGTCTTGGGCTTAATCATGAAGAGGAGACAGTGAACAAGGTAGGGATGTGCCATGCTCTGACAGTGACTTACTGCATTGCTTTCAGCGAGTCACTTAACTTTGCAGTTTGCCTCCTGGTGATCTTAAGAACATCAGCACGCCCTCAGCATGAACTGAGAATCACAGAATCATGACAAGTACAATATAGGTGTCAAATAATGTTATTAGAGCACTTTCTTTTTTAAATACTCTTTCACAAGCACAAACGCTCACGGAAAGGTTATTAGGGCTGCAAGTACAAGCACACTCAGAATTAAGGAACTCCCTTCTCCAGCAAAGCATCAGTTCAGCTACTTCACGTACATGCTAGGGCTGCATATTTATGCCCTCACCAGGACACTTTGGCTTCACTCAAAGCATAGCATGGACTTAGCTGAGAGAAAAATTACCATGGGAAAAGAGACACCAGGCATTCTCTAACTGGAGTCGTGAGGGATGCTCCAGAGAAATGAGAAATCACAACAAAAATCCCTCATCCTTCACTGGTACTCCCTACCTTTGGTCTCCCTCCTCCTGCTGCCACTGGAAGAGCACAGCACTGACTTCTGAGGGCAAGATGAACCAAGGCTGAAGCTCAGGCACGTTGCACCTGCAGCAGAGAGGCTGTCTGGCTGCAGGCTGCTGCTTTATTCCTCCAGCCTCCCCCTCTGGCTCAGTCCCCCTTTCCATCACACAGAAATGCTCTCTGGCAGCTGTTTCTTCTTCCACTACTCCCCACAGGTGAGGTCACAAGTCAGGATGAAGCAGCAAGGTGCTGGGATGCAAGGCTATCCCTCCCTGCTTCCCTGCACAGAGGGAGCAGCAGGAACAGAGGTACACGTGGTAGACCAAGAGCTCAGTGAGTACCTGGTAGCTCAGGGTAAAGCTAGCTTGGCAGTGGAGGGAGTGAAAGCTCATCCTCAGTGTGTGTGGAAGGGTAAATGTGCAGGTGAGAGAATGAATGCAGCCAGAGGCTGCTTTGGCAGAGCTTGATATTTGAAGTTACTTTGAACCAAATACCCCGCTGCTGCAATATAATCAATATTAACACAGTGACTCATTTGAGTATGTTTTAAGGAGCCTCTGGCAGGAAGAACCCAGAGGTTTGATAAAGCAGATGAAAAAGGATTAATCAAGGGAGGAAATGATATTACCATCCTTTGCATACAAAGTCTCAGTGCCTGTACTGAACATGGGACAAGCAGACAAGGACAGAGTGGTCACCACGGAAGAGAAAGTAAAGATGACCAGAGTATCTTTTGGGTAACTTCAACAGCAGAAACACGAAAAACACATTGTGATGATTTCATCAAGACAAACCCTCAGATAAGTGGTAAGAAGTGGTAAGCTGGGAAAGCTACATTAAGCTATTTCTGTACTGTCAAAGCATGTGAAGAGGTGTACCCTTCACGAAGCTCATTGCACTGTTAGTGAGCTGTTTCCATCTTCACACCTGCCCAGTGATAAAGCTGCATGCAGCGATATGACCCAGCAAGGGGTCATATAACTCCATCCCAAGGGTTTACAGCTGCCATCGCTCTCAGGTCTATTTTATTGCATTTTTTGCCACAACCAAGCATTACTAGACATGTTCTCCTGGCTATAGGCAGGCATAGTGGAGGAGAAAATAAACCTGGAGCCATTTGATCCCAGTAGCTGTGGAGCACAGGGAACACAGCACAGGTGTGATAAGGAGAAGTCCTGGGCTACAGAAGCACAGAAATCACAATACATTACCAAACATGGAGCCTCCTCTGGAGCTTTAAAGAGCATGTGTAAGAGAAATCCCACCTGCCAGTTGGAAGAAATGTTTTTTTTTTAGGGGGGTGGGCCACAAACCACAATGACTAGCTAGTTTCTCTTTTGAAAGATTCTCTCAGACAGTGCACAGCAGACCCCCCTCAAAGAGAAAGGACAAAGAGAAGTTACTGAGATAGTACAGCAGGCGAGTACACATGAACTTCCACAGCTATGGAGAAGTGCTGAGGGGAAGTGCATACTGACCTCCTAAGAATTGTTCTAGGATGGTTCCTCTTCAGATAGTTCGGGCACAACTTAGGAGCTATCACAGCCTTGGTGGAATTCACCTGAAGAACCCTGGACTTGAAAAAAACAGCTTGTTATAATCATCAATAGTTGCACACATCTGAGTAGAGATGAGGATGTGGGAGCAGGGAACTGCAGTCTTCCAGCTTCTGAGAAGAGGAGGAGGAAGTGTCAGGACAGACGCCCGCTGATTCTGCTCCTTTACAATGGAGAGAGGAAGAAAAAAATTTCTTCTGCTCTTCCTCATTGGGGACTAATTTTCAAGTCCACTGCATGACAGTCAGAATCCATCACAGAAAAGCACTGAAAATGAGCAAAACCTGCTGGAAGATGTCTGACCATAAGTTATCACAGAACACATTTGTGCAAGTATGTTAAATAAGTGGAAGTGTGTCACCTGGGATTCAGCAGATCTGCAGACTGTCTTAAACAGTGACCACATCATTAGAAGCAGCCCAGCATCATTCTGAAGATGCACAAACCCAACCCCAGACCATAGAAGCTGCATATGCAGGAGCCAGTTCGAAGTGCCTACATATCCTCGTGTGCTCACTCACTTGGTCCTAGGAAGGGCTTACAAAAGGTTTTTTTCCCTGGATAGAGCAATACCTGGGAACAACGGCATTCTGAAATCTCCTAAACCCATCGAAGAGCTCAGTTCCTTCATGAGGTCTGTGGAAACACTGACACCAGGACCAGTTATACAGAAAGGAAAGTTCAGGAGCAAGCAGTAGGCAGTGTAATCCTTTCCCAAGACCTTCTTGCTCTCAAGATGCAGGACAGGACCTCTCTCAAAGCTCTGTCTGTACACAAATAAGTACAGCAAAACAGAAGAAATCACAAGTCCAGTTGCAGACACAAAGCACCTATGCAGAGCTAGGATCTGTAGGAATAGAGATGCAGTGGGGCAGCTGACATTCCTGCAGTGCTATTACGGATGGATGTCTCTTCAGGTACGAAGAAAAGAAAAAGGTCGAGAGCTCTGGTCAAGAGCTTATGGGTCAGAATGAGATGGGAGGCCAACAATCAGAGGAGTGTCTGCTGCAAACCACCAAAATGGAGAGAAAGCAGATGAAATCAGACAGTCAGCTGATAAAACTTTTTGACTGCCAGACCTGCTTCTCCCTGGGGATTTTCACAACCCCAGTATCTGCTGGAAGGGTAACAAGGAAGGGCTGAAAGCAATGAACCAAGAGGGCATTGAGGACAACTTTTTGAGAAGTGTGATAGGTCAGGAGGGGTACTCTGCTCATTCTGCTACTCGTGGACCAAAGTGAAATAAACATGCGAAGGCTGATCAGTGTTGGCTGCAATCATAAGACGGTGATAAAGATCCTGAAAGTAGGCAGGTAGAGATCTTGACCTTCCAAAGAGCAACTCTGGGCTTGTTTGGGAAGGCAAGATCCCATCAGAGGCTGAGGCAAAAGGGCCCAGGAGAGCTGGTTGATCTGGAACCACCACTGAGAGCAGAAGAAAGATCTGTTCTGAAAGGCAGGATATCAAGCAAACGAGGGGCTGGGGGGGGGGGGGGGGGGATCTCCTGACTGAGCTCAGGCACTAAAAGGAAGTATACGGAAGGTAAAAGTGGGGAGGGGCTGTTTGGGAGGAATATGGTGACAGAGCCTGAGCACACAGGGGAACAGGAAAGCAAAAGCATAATTTGATTTGAAATATGGAAGGGATACAGAAGGTATCAATAGATATCTCATCAGCAAAGAAAATCCAATCCCAATCAAGTCCAATCACAAGGGCACAAAAAAGGCCAAGGTGTAAGTTACCTACTTTGCTCTCAGACCTTGCCAAATGGTGTGGCAGAGTCTGTGCAAATTAAGCATAACCCAGAGTTGAGAAAGAGTGGATTAGGGACTACTTTGGCAAACTAGGTATAGGAAAAGACAGCAAGAGGCTAGAGTAGGTGACCTGCAGCAGTCCCTCCCAACCTGAATTCTTCTGGTTATAAATTCCTCAGGGATCACCATAAAATCTTTGGCTATGCAAAGGAAAATCAAGATAGAAATGTCATCTCAGTCTATCATCTTAGCCACAGCTGTGACAGAACCGAAATATGTAATGGACAGAAGACCTGGTACAGCAATGCATACAAGAAAGAAATGGGCATTTTAAGTTCACTAACAGGTCTTGCCTGTACACATTACACTACCAGATGCTACAATTACTAGAATTACGTTTTTCAACACCAGCATCTCAGGTGAGAGAATGATGGGCCAAGCATTGTGCTGCCCTCTAAAACATATCAGAAAAGCTGTTAACTTCATTGCTTCACCCCATCATCAAGGGACTGACATCAGATTTGGTGGCTGACTTGTAATTCCATAATACTCCCAGTTTGAAAAGCTCTCAAGCCTGTAGAGCAAGCAAGTCCGGTACTTCAACAACACAGTAAGGTAAGAAGTTAATTCATTTAGGACTGAAAAGGGAGTAACAGCTTCCTTGTGGAAGACACCTTACCCTGCTGTTTGTGTTTGCTAGTTTTTCCAATAATATTTGAGCTCCCTTTAAGTCTAGGATGGAATTGCTAATCTAAGAAAACTTGTCCACAATTCATCAGTATCCTGCTGCTACATCCAGATTTTGCTGTTCGGATGCAATGCCAAAGCAACTATCTGAGCAAATGGGGAAAAAAAAAACACAAGACCACCTTCCAGAACTACTTACATGACAGTAAAAACCAGTTTGAAGGAGACAGCCTACAAATACAGACAGGAAAATCAGCTCTGTGAAGGGAAACCAAAAATTAGGAAGATGAATACAGATCTAATGAGGATATTATGAGTTCTCAGGCCCGTTCAATTGAACCACTGGCCAGATAACTCCTTTTTATACATTCCAAATTCATCATACTATAGCAAGCAACTTCCTTTTTTTTTTTTTTCTTTTTTTAATATTTCAAATAAAGTGAGGTCAAGCAATAAATCAAGGGTGCTGCAACAACCAAAGAGCAACTACACACTTCATCCCTGTGCTACAACAGCAGGAAGGAGCTGAGCCGGAACACCGTGTGCCTTCAGACAATGGAAGCACTTAAAGCTTAATTTTTTTTTCAGACCCTTCTTATACATTGAAGTATTCTCAGCTGAGCACATCCACACAGATGCTTGCTTTAATGAACTGAAAGCACCGACTTCCCATTGGTGCGTCAGATGGACTTTTTCCTTAAGCAGTGGAAACAATCGTCTAGGCAGCGCTTGCGTGGGGCAGCAGACACCGCTGAGCTGTTAAAGTACCTTTTATAATAAAAATGAAACTATGAGGAGAGCCCATTCATTCTTTACCTCTGAATCAGGAAGTCCACTCATTCAAGCAACCATCACAGCCCGCGTAGAAAGCGCAACATTCACACCATCCCTTCCACTCCTCCTCCAAGCATGAACTCACAAAAAGCTGCTCAGAGGCTTCCTCAAGCCCACCAGGAAAATCAGCGGGGGCTTTCTGTAAACGTTGCTTATGGCAGTCTAAGGTCAACAACTAATTTCAGCCAGGGAAAACCCAATGCCATTTATTTAGCATTTCCTTAGTGTAACACACAGATTGTGTAGGTTCAAAAAAGGGAAAGGCCTGAGAGAACCATGATGTAGCCAGCGTGGAACACCGCTCCGTGTCAACAAGAGCAGCCCACAACAATACTAACAAGCAGATCACCCCGCATGCCAGTTGCTACATCACTCGGGCATGAATTAACACTATCAGCGCAATGCTTACGACACTGTGTTTTCATTGTGGAACAACCACCTTACACAAGAACCATCTTTACCTCAAGGTGGAGATAAAGCAGGCACGTAGCCATCTGATGTTCACGATTAGAACTGAATTACTTGAATGCAAGGTGTCACAAAGTTGCTGAGGTAGAAACAGGAGATCTAGATGCTGTTCTCATCTAATTGTCCCGTCCTTCAGTTGCTCAGGAATTGAGGTAATACCTAGCTCACCTAAAAAGGAGCATCGAATGGTTTGAGATACTTAAAGGAAAGGTGCTAAAATAGTCTCAGAAGCAGCCCAGGACATACTGAAAACAGAGTCCTTCCTCTACCACTGCTATAGAGGTGGATTGGGTACTGTGGAAGAAAAAATAAGTGACAAAAGACTGTAGATTTTAAACAGAGGGAAGCAAAATAAAGTGAAGAATGTTGCTTCACCTGCAAAGCCTTGAAATGCATGGGCTAACCCCCACTCTTTCCCTAGAACTTGCTTAGAATCCATGACATGGATATTTTTAAACACATACAGAAAGCTTAGAGACATGAAAATGTGAGCTAAAAGCTATAAAATGAACAATAACCAAGCGTCAGTTTATTTTAACTAACAAACCCATAAACAGACTGCCCAGAGGTTGCGGTCTCCATCCTTGAAAGCTTTTATGGTCAAACTGGCTCAACACCTAGGTAATCTGATCTGATCTCAAAGCTAACCCTGCCCTGAGCAGGAGCTGCACTAGAGACTTGCACAAATCCCTCCTGACCTGGATTATCCTAACCTCTGTTCCTCCTCTGCAGTTCTCTCCTCTGAGGTTCTTTGGCAGGTTCTTCTGGTTTTAGGCTCTGACTGGAGACCAAGCGTTTCAAGCCTTGCAATACAGACATGAGCATGTGCAGCCTTCAGAACTAAAACTCCCCTTGCAGTATTAAAATCAGCCTTCCCCCCCAATAAGATGAAAACAGCTCTGTGATCACCTGTTGCCAGGTAATGCAGCAGCTTTGAGAGCACCAGAATGGCCCGGTCTGGATGGGGAGGGTGCTAGAGATCACCTGCAAGGAGCACCCAGGCTGTAATGTGCTTCACTTCACTGCTCTGCCAGGTTTTAGAGCTCACCAGAAACTACCTTTGCTGTGAATACGGCAGCCCACGCCTCCCGTTGGTAACCAGGCTGCGTATGAGCACGGCGGGCAGGGCTGTGGGTCCTTGGCATCCCGCAGCGGGCACGGCCTGAGCCCGTCTCCTGGAAGCGTCAAACTAGCCTGAGTCATACAGAATTGAGTCAAGTTCAAAATTTGAAAGGGAAGCCAAAACCTCTGCAAAATGCCCACTTCCTGATTAGCAGCAGCCAGCCCTCTGCTGGCTGCAGGCTCGCCCCGACCGCCACCTCATGTCGCCAGCAGCAGTGGGTGCCCAGCTCAGCCTCTCCCCCCACCCCAAATCCATCTGGCTAATGCTCCCCAGGGCACGCTGCTACCAGTCTCCACTGATCTGTGCTAATCATTCGTTTTCTTAATTAGCACGGGGAGAAGTACAATCGGAACTGCAGCCAAACCCATAAAACCACTCTCTGCTGCTGTCAGCTGTTCCTTCATCTCCTCCTGGCTGGCAGTACTGCTGACGAGAGGCCTGGGGGAGCCAGGTAGAATTTATAGTGCTGTTATCCAAGCCCAGTTGGTTGTCCCATATACTTTCACCGAAATAGCATCAAACTGCACTGGCAGTTTTATTGTTGCCTGAAAATTCAGTTTTTGTTCCCTCCTGGGGCACAGCTGCTAAGTGCTGTCCTCTGAGATACGTTCAAGGAAACACCACGCATGGGGTTACAGGGAGGAAGAACTGGAACTTAGTTAAAATTTGGATAAAGGGAAAAATACTCCCGACGTTGATCCTTAAACATGAACAGGAATTGACTGCTGGCAGTAGAAAACAGCAGGGGAAGAGGAGTGGACATAAAAAGGAAGCTCACTTGGCCACGGAGCATATCAGCTTCTATGCCAGCCACACCACTCTCACTAGGGGTAGAGCATTTCCTCTCCAGGGCAGCTTTTACAACAAGGGACTGCCACAACGCCACGACAAAGGGAGCAGAAGCATTTCAGCAACACATCATCCTAGGGGGAAGAACAGCACATATCCTCCAGACCCCAAAAGGTTGGGATCCGCAGAAATTATTTTGGTGTTTCTAACAGCTGATATTCAGCCCTACTGCGTTTTGAAGCCTGGGCTTCCAAAGTAACCAAACTTCCTTAGTTACACAGACAAAAGGCAAACCGAAGAATACCCAAGAGTACCCAGGATTACCCACTTCACAAAGGCACTTGAATATTTCAGGTTACCCCTTGGGTCCCATCACCACTGAAAAAGTTGCAGCTTTTGCAACCCTGGTAACTCCACTGAGGTTGAAGCACGACAACTGGCACGTTTGCATCTTCTGCACAGATTATGGCAACTCTCGTATTACCTAAAAGCATCACACATGCCTTACAGAAATCTAGCATCCACTACCTTGTACAGCTGGATAAAAGGAAGATTATTTTCTCAGCTAAATACCCAAGACCATGTAATTTTCTTTACTGTGTGTGTTGTTTTTTTTTTGTTTGCTTATTTTTAGTTTTACATAAAGTGTCAATTTTCATACTGAATTCTCAATAAAAAGCTTTAAGGAAAAACTTTTCATTTTATTGGAATAAAGTTATCCCACCAGACCAAGAGGCCTAACTAAACTTGCCAAAATCTCTGCATATTCCTCATCTCCTTCCCCTGTCTGCACAGGGACAGATGACTTTAATTCTCTCTGCACTTCTCAGAGGGAAATGGCAGATTTAGCAGCTGAATTAGATGAACCCATTCTGAGCTGATCATCTGAAATTAGCTCACTCCATGCAAATGAGTACATCTGCTATGAGACAAGGCTCCTCACTCAATGCAAAACTTGCTGCTTCTGATGAATGCTCTTAGTTTCTCTCTATTAGCGAAAGTAAGGTGAACAACGTAAGTCACATGCTTTCCTGGAAATTCACTTCTAGTGGGTAGATATTGTCACTGTACACAGGAGAACAAGCACTTCTGGAGACCACATTTACACCGTAGCCAAACTGCTTCTTAAGCACTGAAGATGTAAGCCAGTTGATTCACTTCTTCATACATCGGGTGGTAAGACTGAACCAGGTAGCCAGTGCAGGCAGGACTGATGTCAGAATGTAACCCACACCATTCTGTAGCATTTAATGTTCCAGACACCTCACTTCATAGCTGCTGCTAAAGGTTTGCACAACGCCTTTCAGATGAAAATTTCCCCCAAAACTCTGTTCTGTGCTCTGGAGAGTAAGCATCATTCAGAGGTACAGAGGGGGCATTTAATGAGTAAGCCATCTTTCAAAAGCAGAGAAGTGGTATATAGTTTCAGGATTATTTCACAGTTCCCACTCTCACAAGGAAATGTGGTCGCATATGATGGAAAACAGCAATCGGATTAACCTGATCTCCTGATGTGCTAAGCCAAAAGACAAATTACTAAAACCAGGAGCAAGAGGTTGAACGAATCCATAGAAAAACTGAGTACTGTGGGTTTGGACTGCCATCTGGCCACGGGTGTGAGGGACGTGCTTCCCACTGCATGAAAATCTACCAAGAGAGATTACAACAGAGCAAGAAATCAAGAGTTCCTATGCAAGAGTTCCTATGCATCTCAGTGACCACCTCCGCCAGCACTGGACATCCCGTTACTATGCTAGGAATGAATGAGCTAAAGAAACAAGAACCTCCTCTTTCTCTCATCCAACACTGTTTGGAGAACAACCAGGAGTTTTACTTCATTTTGACCCTACCAAGCTTACTCACAACATGGTCTGTCCTACAGCAAAGGGTGTTTCATCTGGTTTTAGCCAAGCAGCTGTCCACACATGATAAAAAAAGCACTATGGTGTGATGGCAGCCTTCCAGGCACATGTGAGATAAGAGCTTAATTGAACACACTAGAGGTCGAGGTCCTAGTCCATGAAGTTGTACTGGCACAAAGCCTCAGGAGCACAGTACCACTTACGCAAACCAATTGCTTCATAAGCATTTTCAGGGAACTTCAGCCACAAGGTCTGTAAAGGCAAGACTGGGGTGTTGTGGTCTAAGTGACACAAGGTAAAGAACATTCAGTACAAAGAACACCATGAAATAAGAAACTAGCAAAAAACTACAATGCTTTACTCTATCAGCTCACTATATCAGCCACAGACTCAGGTCTCCGGAGAGCTGCGTTTGGTGTCCAAGTCTGTTTTGGGCTTCCACAACAATTTGGGTGAAGCCATTTCACCTTTGCACCCCTGCTTCTTCTATAAAAAGGAAGAAATATCTCATCTCTTTGCTGCCTCACTGCAGCTATACACTGGTGTGGAAAACTAACATCGTTTTGGAGGCATCCTTAATACCCTTCAGATATTCATAATCATAAGGAGAGACCAATTCTCAGCTTGGTGATTAGCTACTGAATTGCACGGATAACAGTAAAAGAGAAATGCTGTCTGCAGGTTGAAACAAAAGCTATTTAAGAAAGTAAGAGAATAAAATGAGAGCCCTTTAGCAGAAGAAAGCAAGGCATTTCTGAAAAGCTGTAGGCTACAGAAGCTTACCCTCAAAGTTTAGAACTTCTTACACTCTTCACAAATTAAGCTACAATGCAAAAAGGAAATGCTAAAGACTTTATGATGAAGAAAAAACACTTCATACGTTTTAAAAAGTCTTTTAAAGATAAGTCTGCGGATAACACCTATTTTTCCCCTTCTTCATTCAGCCACAGCTACCTAGTTTTGGTTCTCATACAAGAAGCAATGAAGCTGGGCAGTGCACAACATTTGCTGATCATGGCCACAAAATCATACATTTTATAAAGTTTAAGCCTACAAAAAAATGTTACCACAAGCAGAAAAACAAAGAGGAAGTAGGATTTTAAGTCAACGTCTCCGTGCAATGTTTAAACCCAACATATTTCAAACATCTTTAGGACCATTACCATTTTAGACCATTTAATTACACCTTAAAACATCTAATTTTACAAACATAACTGAAATTGGTAGCATGCTTGTTTTCCTCACTTATGTTGCTTTATCTCCTGCAATTCTAACACACAGAAGACATTCCAAACTATACCCAAAAAGTGTTAGTTTTTGTTTTTTTCCTCCCCAGTCATTTCAAAACACTATCACTTCCACAATTTCTCAACCAGCTGCACCGTTTCCTCATCGGGGTACTTTTGTTTGGGTGACTCTGTATTATAACAACGTTCAAGGTTGCCAAGAGCTAAACACGATAACGAGTGTCAACTACTATCAGAAACAAATCTAGCATATAGATGATAATCTCCCAGTTTGAATACATAAAGTTTTTTTTTGTTTGTTTAAACAGAAAACTGAGCAATAAGCTGTCACCCAGCCAGTCCAGAGATCACCTAAAACTGTAATTGGGCTCTAGCTCTTTGAAGACTACTTACCCCAGAATCTCCTACCTTTTCAAGCTCACCTATTGCGTGTATGAGAAAAGAACTGGCAACGGGTCTTGTCAGACCTCATCTGTCCCTGCACCACATCATTTAAAGGATTGCAACTCAAGGACAAACATACCTTTTGTAAGGGTAATGGCTTTAAGATTTCTCTCCTATGTTTAGTCTACTTGCATGCATCACCACGTTCTGGTTCAAGACATTGCCAAGGCCTAATCCACGCAACCCCCCAAGCTCCTATGCCTAAGATGATCCAAAGCACGCACAGATGACATTCCTATTGCACAAGTGTAAACTAATGGCCAAAAAAGGCATCTGCATGGAGAAAGAGGAAAAAACAATCAGGCTATACTGGCTAAAGCAAGACTGCAAGCCCAGCCCACACAGGAACATGACAGCTCTCTGGCAACTCAGCTGTGGCCAGTTTTGATTGCCAGTTAAGAAGGGTTAAAAATGGATTTCAGAAGAACCATTACTATAATGATCACAACTGGGGGTCTTTGAATAAACTAAAAATAGTATTTTGGAAGAGAATAACCTTTCTCATGTGGCAAGAAGATTATTTCTCATACCATGCTATCAGTACACCAACCTGCTTAATTCTCTTTTCCACTCCTTCTTCTCACTAACATCTCCAGCTATAGCTCAGCTGAGAACTTCAGAAACATCTGAAACCTCTTATAACTTTACATGTGCATTTACATACCTCTTTCACCAGTGCTCAACTACCAACTGTGCATTTGTACCAGAACAGTAAAACAGTGCACTTAGTCCTGAGCAGCTGAGTGACGTATTTGAAGCTATCAAACAAGCTGCCAGCAGAAAACTGCTATGCTAAGTGTTAAACAAAACCCTTTGCAGCATCAATAAGGAGACACACGTTACATAATTTTAAGCCTTTTGCCTTACAATTCTGTTCTCATCCCCTCCATGCATCTTCATAAGCACGATGCCATCTTCTCCCAGGATTATAAAGAATACTACAGGCTGTCTTTTTTTTTAATAATAAAAAAATTAACACACCATTCTATGCAGTGAAGATGTCTGACTCAAAGAATGTAACTCATGACACAGGAAGGATAGAGTTTTCTACAAAACAGCATTCAGAGTTTTTCCCCATCCGGTGAAATACATAAAATATGATCAATGTAAATGACAGACTCAGAGGCAGCTGGGCAGAATGAATGACAGAATTTCACTGCAGACCACAAAATGGCTTGAGCAACCGACACGCAACAGTTACATTACTGAAAAGGTTCACTGATTCTTTAAATGGACTTCTCAGACATGCACTCAGTCTCAGAAGGGAAGGCTACCCTTTAAAGCTTATTTCTTTCTTTGTCATCAATGCAAGTAGAAGTCCCAACTAAGATGAATGGTAGCAATCTGTTTCCATTGCTCTTTTCAAGTGAAAAAGTCCATTTACTTGCTAACTAGAAGGCAAAGACTCCTACTTCCTATAACTGTCTGCAAATAAGAGCATGCTCAATTAAGAAATGTAAGAGATGGTCTTGCATAAAAGTGTAGAGGAAGACAACAGTACTACTACTACATTGGATGCCAGTGTACCAGTACAATTTCTCCTTCCCTCCTACTTTCAAGAAGCAGTTCAAGCAATCACCTCTTTCACAGTCAGCAAGACTGCAGAACCGTGGTCTCACTTCCAGCCAACGAGAATTTACTCACTAGAACAAAGAACTACACCCTGATATAACCAACACATGTAAGTGAAGAGACTCATATAATGCTTTGTACAACTCAGTCTTTCCCCATTAAGATTGTTCCAAGTGGATTTCTCTTACAGACTGGTTATTTCTGATTTGCCCACAGCTTAACAGAAAACTTACCAGTGTCTATAAATACCTGAAGGGAGGGTGCAAAGAAGATGGAACCAGGCTCTTCACAGTGATGAGCAGTACCAGGACAAGAGGCAGTGGGCACACACTGGAACACGGGAGGTTTCCTCTGAACATCAGGAAGCACTTCACTACTGTGTCGGTGACCAAGCACTGGTACACACTGCCCAGAGAGGTTTTGGGATCACCTCCTTGGAGATCTTCAAAAGCCACCTGGATGTGGTGCTGGGCACCCTGCTCTGGGAGGCCCTCCTGGAGCAGGGGGGTTGGACCAGATGGCCTCCACAAGTCCCTTCTAGCCTCAGCTGTTCTGTGGCTCCAATTCTGTGAAAACAAAATACAAAGTTTCTAAAAAATGTCATCTTAATTGTTCTTCACAATAGTACAGAAACCAGTTAGTGGTCAAGCAACAAACTGATAAAAAACGGTAGAAGGTCTTGAACACAAAGTGCATGAAACAGGGTATATGTACCCAAAAAAATGACTAAGAGGCTTCATTCCCCCCATCTTTTGGAAGGAGAGGGCTTCGCTGATAATGTAGTTCCAGTTAACACAGAACCATTCTCCAATATTTGATGCAGATGAGGGGTTTGCAGCACAAAACCTGAGGCAACAACAGGCAGCAAGATACTTATCTGGTCTGAGGAGTTCAACATCCCAGCTTTCCACTCCACAGTCCTGGTTTTAAATTCTGTATTTCGGTCACTAGAGACAACAACCTTCGACAACATGCTACTTGCTTGTAAAAAAACAACAAAAACCACTAGCCCAACCCATTGTGCTAACTTGATTTGAGTCAATGGCCTGTTGAAAGGAAACCAGAATGGGAAAGCAAGTCTAGACATCTTTCTCTCAGAAAAAGTCAGACTTGTATAAGCTGGTTCAGTGACATACTTGGTGTGGAATGCTAGTTAATACAATATAAGTTGCAGATAATCAGTTACACATAGATCACTAAAGTTTATTTATTATTCCATGTAATACTATACCTTTTTCCTTTTCTCCATGGATACTACATCTGCCTACTGTCTCCTTTTATCATAGATGACAAGCCAGATATAAGGATTTTACAGCAAAAATGTTAACTTCTCATGTGTTCTTTGACAGTTAACATACTTGAAATTGTCATTTCATGGGTATTAGGGCCCTGCCAAAGATGTTGGCTTTTCTGTTCAGCTTCCAGGAAAACAGATGACGAAAATTGAATTAAATGTTGACACGAGATTCCCAAATGCTTGTCGTTGGCTGAAGTTAATCTTTTGGAGATTTCTAAAAAGAACTGTCCAGAAGCTTTCTTGCCACATTGCATCTATGTAGATCTGTGGATTGCTTTACTTCTGCTACACAGATGTACTGGAATGAAAACTTAGGTTGCACATCCAGACTACATACTGTCTCCTCTCCTGGTGACTCTGCAATGGATAGCTAACGAAATAGTAAGACAAGATATTTCTGATCAAAGAATATCTGGTGAAACAGACAACATTAAAAGCTATAGACCTGCAATTTAAGTGTGAAAACATGTTTCAAGGCATTCTAAAAACAAAACATTCAGACTGGTAAAATGTTTACAAGAACATCTTTGAGAAAAAATAACTATTAGTATACACCTCATCTCAATTTGCTTTATGTGTTTTATAAACCACAGGGACACGAATTGGACACCATCCACTTTAAAATTCAATTTGTATCCGTCTTGTTTGTAGGCACAGCACTACATTTTCCCCTGGATTATACAGTTACAGAAAACCAAAGCTTTACCTGGCACATTTGTCAACAGTTTTAGATTCACTGTGCATCAACAGGCAGATTCTTCTGTATCTCTAAGCACTGAGCTGAAGGAGGCCCAACTCTACAGCTGATAGCAGCAGCAAAGCTGAAACAGAACATACAGATTGAAGAAAAGAAACACCCAAAAGTTATGGGACATTATTTCTTTGTTTTGTGGGGAAAACAGAAGACAAGAAAAATGGAAAACATCCTCTCAACCACAGCTGCCTCAGAAAGCAGCAACAGCGAATACAAAGCGCAGATTCCGCATCCCTGTGTAAAAGCAGTCTTAGAGCACTCGATACCAGCACTGTTCAAAACTCTCATTAAGAACTAAAATGTACTCACTTACGTATTTATAGAGGTCTCCTCTATTGCAAGATACCTCAACCTCTTATACCTGAACACATTTTATCTGTATTGAACACACCTGAACCTGCAGAGCTTTTGTGTCCAGTAAGAGGTTTTAGCATTGCACTTCAGACTTCAACTCACTACTAGGGCATAAAGAACACGCTCATAATCCAGCAAATCCTTAATAAAACCATTTAATGGGTAGAGTGATAGTCACTAACTCATTTGCCCAAGGCCACAACAGTGGTACTTTTAGATCTCCTGGCTCCCAGATAGGTCCACACACATCTTCACATAATTATGAACTCAGAAAAATATAACTTGCCTTCAGATTCTCCTCAAGGTGCAGCAGCAGATGGGTTTAGATTTGTTCTTTACGCTTCCTGTGTAGTGCATGCAGTCACGTCAGTTGCATCAATACCTCATGATGCAGCATAAGACAAGCATCTTCAAAAAAGATTATAAATACAGACACACTCCCTAGGTACAAAAAGAGTCCTGTTCTCTTAATCCAGGATTTCAATATAAAGAAAAACACATCATAGTCATATATCACTCAACAGCTTTCTTAGCTTGTTTTCTTCCCCATTTATTAGTTAAAACAAATGCTACGAGTTTTCTAGCACCATCAGAGAAATCTCAAAACTCTTCCAAGCTCTCCTCCTCCAGAGGAGCTGGAAGCTGCACCATTATTTGGCCAGGTGACATCAACTCGATTTTCCATCCCTTGCCTCAGCCGCAGATCACTGACATGGCAATGCCTTCTGATGACACACACCGCCACCTTGTGCTACGGTTTGGAACCACAAAAGCCTGAAGAGATACCACACACATCCAGCTTTGGGTGTCTTAACCACATTTTCCACAGCCAGTGTCCCATAATAGAAATGTCTAAACTTTTATGCAACTGAGGCTGCAGCAGATGGAAGCCTCGATGGCCCCAAGGAGCAAATGTCACTCCTGCACTAACTGATGCAGCTATTCTGAGCAGCTCACGGTCTTTGCAGAGACAGCTGGTGCTAGAATGGCACAGATACCACCTTCTGGGTCTGAGATCCTATTCTTCCAGCAGGTAAATACATACGTTACAATACTTCAATGGAAGAAAAAAAGTGAGACTACTCCATTACTCCCTTCCTTAACCTGAATCCGATGAGCAACTGATGAGTAACAAAAGTTGTCACCTTTAAACCTCTGGACTGTAATTTGGTAACAGGTTGCATCATTCCCTCTACACAAGGGAGATCTCAGTTACCTGCAGCAGCTGGGTTTATTGCCTACAGCTGCTGGGTTTAGCTGAGTATCAACATTCTGTACCAGCAGCACACACTAGGACAGGAGCTCCAGGACTGACTAAAGAGGGATGTGAAATTGTAGATGAAGAGTGAAAATGTAGATATTGTAGCCAAACCAACCCTCCTGCTGCCGCCTGGCCTCAAAGGGGATGTGGAAGCAATCATTTCTTAAAGCTTCTCAAGCCTGAAGCTGTAGAATTACACTGTGTCTTGCAAAGCAGACCCAAGCCCAGTGGCCGTATCACACTGAAACACATGTTAACGAGCAGCAGAAATAAACCATGGGAACAGTTCTGGAGAAGGAGGCTAGTGGGCTTTGAAGCTGCATTGTCCTTTTAAGTATATATTGAGTGGAAGTTTTATTTTCTTTATAAAAATGAAAGGGTGTCTGGGTAAATATGGTCATCAAATTGAAATGTTGTCTAAATAAATAGCACAGTATCAGAGAAACTTTTCTAAGTACATTATATCTTTACACAGATGAAAATCCTAAAACACCATTTTTCCTCCATGGTGGACAACACTAAGCAACCCACAAGACGTTACTATTTTGTTAAATACTTACACAACAACATCAAGCCTACCTGTTTCATTTCTATACCAACAGAGAAATTGAAAATACTTGGATCACCTTGTTTCTCATAAAGTACCTATTATAATAGTCGTATTATTGTAATTCACAGAATTCGCGAACTTAATTCCAGCATCCAGCAGGAGTCCTCCTCGCTCCAGCGGACAGTTTTTCCCATCAGGTGAGGTGGCAAACAAGCGTTCGGAGAAACATACACTAAAATGAAGCAGCATTCACTGACCAATTCTGGCACAAGATTAGATTTTGTTTAGAATACCATTATTTTTTTTTTTGCAATGTTTGTTTTTTCCCTCACCCAACCCAAGCAGAAAAAAGCAAGACACAAGTCTTCTGCCATACTAATGTATTCCATCTTTCAAAAAGAAAGACATGATTTTAATATTACTTAACAATATGTTAAAAAAGTAGCCAGTTAGGCTTCAGTGTTAATACAATTATACACTCTATAACAGATTTGATAGTGTGAGTACTGTTCTTTTTAAATTTTCTCATTCTGCAAGTATTCTTACACAAGCTGGCTACAAGTCAGGAAAAAAAATCAAAACACAAATAGCGTAACTTGTACACTCTTAAACAGTAGATTGTGAAAGAACTGAGGAAATACTTGTCCCATAAGAGCCTCTTTTTCATGAAGTCATGTCAGGAGAATTCTGGAGCAGATGAAAGCACAACTGACTAGGTCCATTCCTTTGTCAGGAGTCAGAATGACAAAACATAGCTAAATGCAGAAGTGACAGGAGCCACTGCAGATGATGCAAACTAGTATTTTGGCCTCCACCCAAGCCTAAGCAATTTAAAGTCTTTGAGGCCAAGGCATTCAGAAGGAGATGGAAAAGAGCTATTGTTCCAACTCCAACGGCATACAGCTACAATCAAGTAAGTCTCACTCACAGACTACAAGCACACAAGCTAACAAATTCAGGTAGAAAGTGGCAATTTTTCAGTCCGCAAGAATTATCAGGCCAAAGGGTTCAGTGCAGATCCACACAGCACTGGGGACAAGGCAAGGCAGCACTGGCTCAAGACCAGATAAGCTCTCAGCACAGCAGGACAGGTAAGTGGAGTTGTCGTTCATTGATTCCTGCAGGGTTCCCTCCCCATATTGTGTCATTTCAATGTGCAGCAAAGGTGGTTTTTTTCAAGCTAAAATTGGACCAGTTGATGGAAAGTCTCTGCCTCGTCTGTCTAGCAGAATCCAAGCAGAATCTGAAAAAAAAGTGATAGAGTAAAACTTATGTTCTTCAAAAAAAAAAAATCAAGCCACTGATGGTATCCCTTTTCTGAAGGGTCATTCCAATTCGGAAGTACAAAGCTTAAAAAAATCATGCCATGAAAAAAATTACTTGCCCCTTATTCATAAACCCATTTCTTTGAACACCCCTGTATTGCCAAGAATAATTGGGAGAAGAAGCAAAGAACACTAGCAACACAGAAGCTAGCTGAATGTTAACTAAAACCAGAGCTGACACGGCTGTATGTACCAAAACCCTTGTAATAGTAAGAATGTAGGTAATTTATAGAGCAGAAGCACCAATGGCATTGGGCACTGCTTTTTCTAACAACAATCTTCTGAGTACAGCAAAACTACATGAGACAAAGGCCTAGTGAAAGGAGATTTGTTTATAATATAGCAGATAAATAGTCCACTGGACTGGACTGGAAAAAGCATCTTTAAAAAATAAAAATCCACTTAGTAGCTTTCACTGGACACACTGCACATTTATGGATGAACTTCTGAAAGAGCTTGGTATGTGCTCAGGAACAGGTGTTTCATCGACAGTTAATTCATGTTTCAATCCTTTATCAAGGTATGGTGTAGCTTGATTAGGCTACAAGTTCCATTATAGCTTCAAGGTAGCTCCATCTGTAGCACCCTTCTCTGAAAGAAAGGCTGCACAGCTTCTCTAACAGCTGAAAGCCAAGTAAGGGGAGCAGACAGAAGAAAAGAAACAAAAAAGGTACAGGGGAAGGTTAGAAGAACTGAACTTATTTTGTTCTTTCTGTGCCAAAGGTAGAAGCACTTTGCAAAATCAATTCTGAAGTCAAGGTGTAATTAACGTATCCATCTATCATCCTACTAACAAAGCAAGGAGAAAGGATGACAAATTAACAAATTATCATTGAAGAGTATGAATTCCACCGATGTTGTTGGCTTGCCATTGATTGTATCGGGAACTATCCAATGACAGAACACACTCAATGTGCCTTCGTGGCATTCCCCTAAACAGCACCTAGCAGGGCACTGCAGGCACGCATAAAGAATTGGGCACTTCCTAACAGATGGAATTAAAGGAGGAGATGATATCAATCACTGAATTGGTTATAAAAGAGCAGAGTTATAAAAGCTCTAATTGCTCATTTGGAATCATGTGTGACAAACTCATTTCCAAACTTCAGCAACACTTCTGCAAGTAAAGGACACTTTTCTGCCATTTATCTTATTGAAAGTAAAGAATTGGTGAACTTTCCTGTTTTATTATCACAGACACTGCAAACTTGAATGAAGCTAAGAATATTACCTGCAGCTTGTAGCACAGTGCTGGTGCTATGCCAACAATAGCATTACTTAATGTACGCCACATTTAATTCATAAAATCTGCCTTTTAGTTTAAATAGCAAAGTCTGTTAACTGGCACAACTTAGAAAAATACTTTTTAAGAATAGAGTCTGTACTTCTGAAATTTCATCTTCTGTGCATGTTAACATTAATTTAAATCTGGCACATGGATTTCATATAGAAATAACCAGCACAGAGAAGCAGTTGTCCTTCGCAAGACTCAGATATACATCACTTCCCAGGCACATTGACTATCAAAAGTATGAGTTCAGAGAACATTTGAAATCCATACTGCAAGTCTGAGCTTAAACAAAAAACACCCTTTAAACAAATGGTTTTAGTTGTGAAACACTAGTATGGATTCCAAAACTATTCAATGGTAGGAAGCTAATGGATCTGTAGCCATTCAGCTTTGGCTATCACAATGAAAGACTCACTGAGAAGTATTTATGGGAAACGAGCACGCCCAGTCACCATTAAAGACGACAAATTTGAGTAATCTATGGTATTACTGAAGAACACGTGCTATGTTACACACACATGAGCTGTCTTCCCATATCTGAATAACTTAAATATGTGATGCATAACCCCCGGCAAAGCAACCAAAACTCACAGAAGAACAAAGTTTCACAAACATCCGTTCATTCTTTTTCTTGACACTGCACTAGTGTAAACATGCCCTCTTTAATCATTAGTATAAGCTAGTACCCGCAGTTGTGCCATCTATATTTCATGCATAACAAAAAGTTCTAAAGCAATAGCTCCTCTAAACATGTAAAAAAAAACCCTCATGAAATAACATTTTGCTCTGAAATTCTGAAGTTTTTATTTGTTCAGTACTTAACATCTAACATTGCATTTATATATATATATATTTAAAAAAACCACTAGCAAGTATTTTGTCTGTGTGAATAATAAACATTTTCAAATTTTGCTTATAGAAAAAATGGTAGCTGAGGATATTCTGAAAGCTACATAAAGCTACATAAAGATGATGACAAGGAATTGGTCATTAAATACACTGAAAGCACCACAACAGCTTTATGGGCAGAGGTTACAGCACTTTACCTTTTAAAATATTCCACTTCTCGCTCTGTTTCGTCCATTTCCACACTGTCTAGATCAATGTCTTTGGGTAGAAAAACATCATCTACAAAGGGAAAAGGATTACACTAAGTTAGGTTCCATGGGGAGGAGGGACGGAGAAAGGAATAAGCTTGAACAAGCTGCATTAAAGACACTTTTAAAGAACTGTCTGAACCTTGTGGACTACTCATTATTTGCATTTAGGCTGAATTAATAGCAATTTATAATTGAAAAGCCACTTCTTAAAAACGTTATACTAGTATTTCTCAGCTCAGCCTTCAGAAGGAGTTAGACAGGAGTAAGGAGGAGACTAATCAACAGTGAATGTACTGATCACAGGGATTGCAAAAGATCCAATAAACCTGGAACACCGATGAGAAAGGTCAAATTATACAAGGGCGTTGACAAATTCGGCAGCAAAAGAACACTGTTTGCCTGAAATTTGTTGGCCTGGCTATTAACTAAACAGCTCTAGAAGCATTTTAAGAGTAGTATTCATAAAGAAAGAATTTCAAGAATTCTTTGTAGAGACGCTGTACTCCTCCTGGACACTGTTATCAGGCTCTGTCTGCAAGTCATGCCATGTGCAATTAGTTTTTTTTTTTTTATTTAAACATTTTTCTAATATTTTAACATGGCAGGAATTTAGGCATCAGCCATTGTAACCACGTTGGTGTATTATACTGTCTCAGTATATGATCCTCTTGTACTTGCTGAAATAAACACACGCTTCAGGAAATGTAAAGCTTTTTGTAGAAAGAAATTTGAGAATTTTCTTCACAAAGCCTCTTCTGACTTGACGTGTACTCCATTCTCACCTCATGTATACTCCATTCTCACCTCTGAAGCAGCCTCAGAAAATGTTCCAAAAACCATGAAACTCAACGCAACTGAAATCACCTAGCACACAGGGCAGCTTTCCAGAACCCCTGGATCTAAGAGAACAGATGACTTCTCTAAAGGCACTCCTGACGGTTCAAAAACTGTGTGCCTTGGCCTTGCAACTTACTTCAGAAGAACCAGAAAGCCTTGTAAAACAGGGCTCCCTGTACCCTATTTTCTTCAGCCTCTTTATAATGAAGAGTTGGAAAATCCTGCCAGAATAAATTGAAGAAACAGATCACAACAGAAGCAGCGTTCACTGCCTTAACACTTCATTTTTTACAATTATTTTTTCCTTAGTTCATTTTTTGTGCCTTTGCTAATTTAATACATCAATCCTGTGTCTTTAAGAAATTGCAACCAAATGCAAGGTGTATTACATTAGCTTTTAGTTCTGAAGTCAGAACGACTCAAAGCAAAGGGACTGCCTTGTCCAGATCCTTCAGAGAGCAGCACAATGCCTCTGAATTTATAAAGAGATAACGTCCTTGTACTTCCTCACGTTTGAACATTAGCTTTCAGAACCTGTAAGTGTACTTATTAGAGTAGCAGAAAAGAAGCGTGGGGGTGTGCGTACGTGTGGATACGTGGAGGAGAGATGTGGGAAATACCTAAATGCAAGCAGCCGCAGCAACCTACCCACCCACTCCTATTCAAGGGTTTCCTCCACATGTCTGTAGGACCAGGAGAAGAAACCAGACTGGAGTTTTGTGTTTTTCCAGTGATTGGAATTAAGACTGTACCACAACACCGTATACACAAGAACTAAGGTCTCAGAGAAAAATATTCAGGGCTGTATCACGGTCAGATTGACACAAAATTGAAACAGAGAAAATAAGAATTAAAAGAAAGAAGGGTGGGCTGACTCAAGCTGGCCATGAAACCACAAAAACAAAATGAGGCTCCATCTCTGGCTTACAACAACCAGAGGCTTGGTTTGTATTTCTATAAAGCTTAAGAAACAGAAGTATACTGAAACATGTGTCTTCAAGCACAGACTGCCACAGAAGGATGGGGCAGGTGTATGTGCTTACCCGAGAATATTGCAGTTCACACTGCTGTGCTAAATCATTCTAGAGAACAGGCAGCTCATTTCTGCACTGCTGCTGCTCAGCTCCTGTGCGATCACTGGGGAGTGACCGGGTGCTCTGAGCAGACAGATGTCTGCACCACAAACTGCCACCCCAACAGGCAGCCCCACGAGGGACCAAGCACACACAGGAGCAAATTGGTGCCTGAGAAGAGCACATGGATGAGCATGTTGACAGAGCAAACCAGCTCGCACTGCAGGCATTCATCAGCTTTGATATTAAATCATATTATTAGATACTTTCAGGAAAATGAAATAAAGCAAAAAATTCAATGGGAAGAAAACTATGCAAGTGCAACTTGTTCGAGTCACCTTCAACTTCTGCTGTTTTATTAATTCTATCAGATAAATCTATTTACTAGCACAAACTGGTATTCATGTAGTGAAAACACTCCATATTATTAAGTTACATAATCCCACTAAATTTTCACAATGACAAATAAAAACCAGTGAATTAGTTTGTATTTACTACACCTGTCAATATAAATGCAAGAAAATATTTTCCACTGAAAAAATGAATATGCACGAACAATTTTTCTTTGGCTGCAGAATCCCCTGGTTTCCCTTGCACAAAGGGTAAGACCAATTTTAGACTGTGCTCAACGCTGTATGAGAAACAGCTTTGCTTTCAAACAAGTTCAAAATGGAATTCCACATACTGCTCAAGTATTCTAAATATTCTTAAACAGTAAAGAGACAGACTACAGAAAATAAACTGATTCTCTACTGATAAAAACCACACAAAAACAGTGGCATGTGCTAGTTTATTCTTCCACATCTCCACTAAAAGTATATGCGTTTACTAAAAGCACACAAGTAACTTAAGATCGTACATCACACCACTGAGCACCCCAGAAAACAAACTGAATTTATAATTACAGGGGCTTGAGTTTTCCCAAAACCTGTTTTTCTGTTTCTCTAATTTACATTAGCAGGGCTGACTAAGGATAAACGTCTGGACTTAAGCGGTAGTAGTAAAAAAACAAAATAAAGAACCATGATTTCTTCATCTTTCTTATATACTTACCAATGGAGTTGTTGACTTTGTCCCCTTTTTTCTTCTTGTTTTTCTTGTTCTTGCCTTTTGGTTGAGGAGAATCTGCAAGTATTAGCTTATTATTTTGTTGCTGCTCATTAGGTGAAGGGGATTCACTTGGTACGGGGGCTTTCTCTTCCTTTATGTGGTTCAACTGTTTTTTGTTGTTGTTGTTTAATTTCTTCTCCTCTTTTTTAGGTTCTGCAAGTGTTGGGAGCTCTGCTGCTTTTGCTTTGGCTTCTATTTGGTTTCTGGTTTTTGTCTGAATCTCAGTTGCTTTGGGGGATTCAACAGGCTTTTTCACTTGTTCAGCACATGGTTTATTATTTATTTGTTTTAGTTTCTGTTTGCTGTTTCCTTCTTTATGTTGATGCATGATATCAAGCAGAAAGGAGAGGGGCTCATGCTGCTTTACACTCCCCTCTTTCTGATAAAGCAGCTTTGAGTCTCTAGTGTTTACGGGGTTGGATAGTTCACAGCCTGCCTCTGAAACCGGCCTCTGTTCTGTGTGATTCACATGTCTTGACAGTGAACCAGAGGAGGTTTCTATCTTTTCTGATTGCTCAAGTGTACCATTCTGAATGTCTTCAGGTGCATTTGGGACAGATTCCTTCACTGTCTCGCAGTTTCGAGTAAGCATGTCCACCTTCTGACAGTCTTTACTTGTTCGTTCTTTCTTCTTTTTCTTTACAGCCCTCAGCTGCTGAAGTTCTTGAAGCCGCTGTAGCTCTTGTTTCAGCCTCTCCTCCTCCTCTTCTTCTCGCCGCCTCTGTTCTTCAAGCAACTGGTGATGCTCCCTTTCCCTGGCTTCTGCTTCAAGCCGAGCCTTTTCTTCAAGCTACAAAAGAACAGTTGGATTATTGGAAGTGACACAAATTTTGGAAACTAGTTTTAAGTATCCTTTTTGGTTTTGTGTGTGAACAGCTTAAGTCTTAGGGCGTTAGGCTACCAGCTTATCTGACCCCCATTTGACTGCTGTCACTACCAACCACCATTCATGGTTTTTTTTTTGTTTGTTTGTTTGTTTGTTTTTTACTAATGCTAAGCTTAACTTCATATCAAAGTTTGCTATAATCACCAAGCCCCGCTGAAAATAAAATATTCAGCTTCATTCTCTCAACTGCCTGTGAATTACAAAGGTAACTCATGCTTGTGGCATGTTGCATCATTTACATGTTCTTCCCTTCTGGTAGACTTTCTTTTCAGTGTTTATTAACATTAGGAGGAGCAGTCACTAAAAGCAAAACACTAAGCACATTAAAGACACATTCCAAACTGTCAAAAATATTAAGGATGGTGAAATTTTCTGTTAGCCATAAGTCCGTAACCATGTAAAACAAAGACATAGGACTTTTTTTTCCAGCTGTTACTGCAAGTAACTAAAACTTTGTGCAGTACTGTTCTTTCGTAACAAGCAAAATGGGATTTGTACACTGAGAACAATCCTGTCCATGTAGTTATTTTCCTGCACATTTACAAGTGTCTATAAAGGATTCCTTTTTCAGTTACAGAAGTCATGCAAAAAAAAAAAAACATAACCCTGTAACATAAACATCAGGTTTTCCAAACCCATGGAAGCATTTAAAGCACACAGACTTCATGCCAGCAAACAAATCCACAAACATGAAATATTTACAGTGATGTCACACAATGTGCTTACCAGAATTCAAAAACATTCAGCAATCAATCTCATTACAATTTGAGCTTGCAGTATGTTAAGGTTGATACTTAAACTGCAATAATAAAGCAATTTTTCTGCTTATTTAACTTAGAAAAATCATTTTCCTCTATTAACTCAGCAAGTGTTTTTGTCATCTTCAAAAAAATATTTTCTGTATTACACATCAAAGATGTTTGTGTTTGAAATGTCTCTGCCAATTTCTGTTTGAAAGCAACCTTTAATTTTTATTTTCTTCTCTGCAGCTTGCCACTTCACTCTGACTTTGGACAGGCCTTCACACCATCACACGGCACAGCACTCTACCTCTTTCAATTGGGACAGCAAGGTACCCAGCACAGTCATTCTACACGTAAAAACTCAAAACTTAACTTCTCCACCCTCATGAAAGCACTGACCATGTGTTTCCTTGCTTCTTATAGTCATCTTTCATAACCATTATTCCAATGAAGAAACATGAGCTTTCTAATTTCCTCCAATTTCAAAATGTCCATTCTATACAGCTATCAAATTCTTGTTGTTGACACTTAGAAATAACTTTCTGAAGTGAGGGAATTCCACTATAAAGCTGACTTGCAGCAAAATACACAAGGACATTGTGAGAAATCCTCTTGTTCTATGTAACTTCTAAGCATCAAAACGGGTAAGTAGGCTTTGTATGCACAAACAGGCAGAATACCACAAACTACATAGAAAATAGTTAGGCCAGTATTATAAAATCAGTACAGAGCCATAATACTTAAAGAGTGAGCACAAAACACACTTAGATGCAAATGTAAGGTTCTAGGATAAGCACACTTTTAGATCTTACCTTTCTTTGCTTATGTCTGGCTCGCTTGGCTGCCCGAGAACTGCTTACTGGTTTGGTTTCAGAGCTGTTTATGAATTGTAGCAAGTCCTCCACCTTTCGATGATCAACAACACTTTCCCTTTCGGAGATCTGATCCGGTTTCTTCGGCTGCTCCTCCTTCCTTTTTGTTAGACGCAAACGAAGCTTTTCTCGCATCTCTGCGTAATTTCTACTGGTTGGTGCAGCAGGCGGCTAATGGACATCAGACAAAAATTTAGTGACTAAAAGCTTCACGGACCTAATACTCTTGAGATTTTGAAGTTTTAGAGACCTTCAAGGTCCAAACTGAAGGTCAAAACCTGCATACTGAACTCTTTATGTGTAGGTGCACCTGAGCGGATATTTAACAGGCAACAGATCTCTCAGGCTTGTTGCTAGCTCACGAGCTTTATTTTCCAATTGGAAGAATGACCAATTTTGCAGAAGAATGTGCAAGTGAGAAGACAGAGGCCTTTAAAAGCAAGAAAGGAGACTTTCATATCTCCTTGTGCTCAGCATGCTACATCTGAAGATTTAAGAGAGCATACCCTTGCTGCCATTTCCATGATCTATCAAGTCTCTTTCAGGGTTTGGGCTACACAGGCCTGAGGGCCATCACTGTGAAGGGCTGATACCCTGCACCAAAGCACACCAGCATATTTCCAGCACATCAATAACATGTTAATACTGCTGTAAGATGAACTCCTGAACCATGTTTTGTATTTGCATTTCCAACCTCAGCTCCTGCCTCTCGACTCCTCTTTGCTCCTCCTGCCTGCCTTCGCCTCTCCCCTCCTGCAGCAGATCTGGTGCCCACCTGTTTGCAGCTGCACCAGTTCAACTCCCTAAACCAACAAAGCAAAGCCTATTAACTTCTAAAACTCCTATAGTGTTCTGTCTCTTCAGCACAACAAATAGTTCACTGTGCCATCAGACTACTGACAATAACAGAGGAAACACAGGCATGGTGGGAACATGCAAGACACAGGATCCCTTTCGCTGCCCCTTCCAGACACAGGGCAGGGGCTACAAATTCACTTCAGGCTTGAGGATGAAGCTACAGCTGACCAAGTACAGAGCCCATAAGATGAATTTTTATTTCAAATGGGAAAAAGAGAGCCAGAGACTCAAATCCCACTAGCAACCTGATTATTAAAACAGACTATATGTACAGATGTACAAGTAAGGCCAGCACAAAATAAAAAATTAAGAAAAATTGATGTGGTAACTTAACAGCTCCTGCCATTTCGCTTGTGAAAATGAAAAGGCCATTAGGAGAATCACTAGCTATGTTAGGGGTATGAAGAAAACTTGAAGGTGCTCCAACCAAATCCTTAAGGAGTAAAAAAAAAACAATAGGGAAAAAAGATTTTGTATAAACTCTATAGTTCAAAGCTTCATAATTTCTTCAAAGTACCTTATAAAGGCAAATTCAAGTCAGCACCTATCAAAAGGCACCAGCAAAGAAAATTGTTTGTAATACTGAAAATAGGCAAAATGCAGTTTGGGTTTTCCTTTTATGAAAATATAATTTAAACTAACTCTGATTGAGTTCTAGGTGAGTTTTTTTTTAGTGTCACATTAAAATGAGTACTTGGAGAACTCGAAGTTGGTTCATAAATTGCCACCAACTTTTTTTTTTTAAACATCCCACATGAAGTTCATTTTAACCCAAACTCACCACAATATTTATAATTACACTACTATAGATGAACGCATGAATTTTGTGAAGTTATTTACATGGCTGAATGCCCATTTGCAATGTCATAGTCAAACATGGTATCTATTATCCAAGTCAGTTGCTTCCTAAATCTTTTAGCCATTTTTATTACCCTTGAACTGCTTTCAACTGGAAAGGCTTGTTTCAATTCTTCATTTCAAAGAGGAAAATTATTTGCTACCCATGCTTTGAACTTCCTTTTACTACTCTTCTCTCCAGCAAGCTCTACACTGCAGCTAAGGGGGTGGCATTAATGTCACATGCAATTGATGAATTCATGACAAAGAAAAAATAAAACTGGAAATCCAGCAACTTACTCCGCCATGGCCGAAGAACTCACAGTAACAGCAGTCACAGTATTTTCCTTCCTTCTGATTTGTGGATGTTGAGGTACTTGAGCTATGCTCTGAACAGCTGTCTTCATCTTGGCTCTCCTCTCCATCATACTGTTGATGATCATATGTGTTACTGTTCTCACAGCGATGGCCCTCACAATCAGGATCACTGTGTTAAAGTGAGAAAAAGTTTTTACAAACTCTAAATTATAATACAAGTAACACTGAAAAAAACATGTACAGCTGTATGTACATCCATCAGGAACACCTCTCTAACCGGGATGTCAGCCAACAGTGATGCATCAAATCCTAAGGCATTCTTACAGTAGCTTTCAAATGGAGATTCTCAAAACCAAGAAGAGAGACTTGATGATGCATGGCAAAGTGATTTATGAAAAACTCAGTTGGTGACTCACTGAATAAGTAGCCTACAGAGTGAGCTGTGGAAGTGTTCCTCCTTGTTTTTAAAAGGGGTAAAATAACTTCAGAAGCAGAAACTTTTAGCTTTAATTTGGAATCGTTTTGAAATAGCTGCCATCTCATTGCTTGTGGTCTGAAGACAACTATGCAGTTGTAAAATGCCAAGCTTATTTCTAAAATCCCCTGGTTGTAGACAGATTTTCAAGCCCTTCACTTAAAAAAAATCGGCATCAGCAAAAAAACAAGATGTTGCCATTACCCTCTTTGTACCTTAATTTTTTAAGGAGAAAATTTTTAAAGGAGAAAACACGGTATGTCTCTCCAATAAGCAGCAACACAGCAGTTTATTCTCTCCGAAGGACAGCTTAAATACATGCCCAACACATCTATTGCTCATTTCTTCTGGAACTGTGATGTGGTTTTCCTTTAACTGTAGAAAATATTTAATAAAACTCATCTAGCATTTGTTCTTATGTTTAAAAAGTGAAAACATACCATCATCTGTCCTATCTGCAAAACATATGTGAATCTTCCTTCTGAAGCTCACTCCTCACTCACCCCCTGCCCTCCCACAAAAAAAAAAAGTATCATTATCAAAAATTAGGGAACAAGGCAAAAGAAAAAATGCTCACAATTCAGTATCCTAGTTAAGGAAAAGGTATGCACAACCATTACATGTAACAGTAGGTACCTGACAGCACAAACATTCTGGCAAGTCTATCAGAGCAATCCTAGTACTGCTGCTTCTTCTCTGTTGAGAGTTAGCACTGCAGTGCCCAGCCAAACAGTGGGATAGTGTGCTAGGAAATAACAGATACAGCTCTGTAGAAATCAAAGCTTGGTTAGTTCTGTCACTCAGCTGCTAGACTTACCTGCAGACACTTGGCGGGGCACTTACAGAGCTGTCTGTGGTAGAAGTAGGAGGTGCAACCGTAGCAGGACAAAGACCTGAATGAGGATCCACAAATCCAGGGGCTGTTGCAGCAGTTTTGGGGAAAGAAGGAGCAGCAAGATTTGGAAGATGGGGCGTAGAAGCTGGAGACAGTGCAGCAGGAGACAGTGAAGGAAGGGATGCTAAACTGGTAGGACTATTTCGTGGTGCAACTGGTGCAGAATGTCTATGGTCCTCTTTATTAATATTGTGGAACACTTCACCTAAATTGAGGGGAAAAAAAGACACTGCTTACAATTAAAAAGAAATAAGTTTCCGTTTAAACGCCCGAAAACATCACTCAGTGGTAGATGTTCTCGGTTTCTATAAAAACTGGGTATTTCAACATAAATTACCAGTCCCGAAGCCCAGATACCAAAGTCTTTAACCAAATTATAGAATGAGTACAGAGAACACCACTCAAGAGTAGTAAGAACACTGATTAAAGATAATCTCAAGACACAAAACTTTACTTAAATAAACACGTATAGATATTTATGATTAAATATATTCGAGTCAGTTACTAAGCTGTGAATTACAACTCCTTACCTATTGATGAAGGTCTCTTGGACGATACTTTGAATTGGTTGCTGCTTGACTGCACTGTTGTAGCTGTGCAAGAGACAGAAGAAGTGGCAGAAGAGGTTGCCATGACAACTTTATTAGCTTCCATAAAGGCATCCTGGAAATTGTACAGACATTTCTTCTTTGCAGCATTTTTCTTCTCTTTGCTGTCAGTAACTGCTGATGCTTCGTTGCTAGATGTAGTAGGAAGTGCTTCGGGTCTTATTTCTGAGAGTGCTGGTGTTAATATATCACTCCCTTCAATTGAAACACACACAGTAATTAAGAATCATAGAATTACAGAACTGTCTTTATGGTATTTAGAACTCAACATTTCATAATTTAGATGTAGTGCTGCAAGATGAACAAGGATATGCTGTGAGTATTGGCTTGGTCAGATTAGTGAACTGATCCTCTCCTCCCAAATACCACTCCCTTTCCCTCCCCCCCAAATACAGCTGTAGTGAAAGTGTTAAGAAGTCCCACAGCAGAAGTAAAAAAACCCTTTAAGTTACATGCCAAATGTGTTAACAAGTAGCAAAGACGCTACAGATACCTATAGCCATTTATACTTGAAAAAATAAAATTGGATACCTTTTTACATCCTAAGTATAAAAGCTTCAACATGGGAAGTCCAGGTTGTCCATGCAACAATTACAACATAGGCAGGAACAACACATCCTTCTATCAGTGCGGTGTTATAAACCTTATCTTTACTTATTGGTAATTCCAGACAACTACGGTAACCCCTTTGTGATCAGACCTTTGACACAAGCTTGCCACTAATCATCTGTTGGAACAGCTACTCATAACTACGCTTGTATGGAGATGAGCTATGCTACTGGGGAAAGTTTTCTGGAAGTTTTTAAGGTCTTCCCTTTCAAGTATCACTTTAGTAGCTTGACCCAAGTTAGCAGCAGATCAGTCTGGAAAAAAAAAAGCCAAAACACAAAACCAAGCTCCCTTTTTCATACAAGTTACTTTAAAAGGCAATTTTTATATTTGCTATCGTGTGAATGGAAGATATACACAGGTTATTTATTTATTAACCTGTTCTATTTCACTTTAACACTTAACATCTCCAAAGGCTTCCTGGCTTAAATAAATCACTTGCTAGATTTATGTCTCTGTTTGAATGACAACACTATCTCTGTGCACCGTAAGGAGGATGTAGTACCATGTCACCAGTGCTTTTATGACCCTGTAGAAAATGAGCGGGCCTTCATAACAGAAGAATAAAAATACCTTAAGCTTCCCCTGAATTCCAATTTCTTTGCAACCCTAAGCATCCAAAGACAAAAATTCCTCTACAATGACCACAGGTGAAAAATGGTAAGCTATTCTTCTGCCTTTAGAGTCCTATCACCAATGCATAGGAACTTGTTTTCCAATTTTCAGCCCCACTGAAGTACAAATGGCAGCAAGTCTCTGCCAGCACCCCATCTTATAGGAACGTGATGATAAAACCTTCCATTCCTGGAAAAAAAGTGCCACATTCCACTCAAAATATAAGACTTAACTAGTCAGTGTGAAATAATACCAAAACCTCACCAGGAATTGTATCAGGCAAGAATGTAGCAGGATTCCAGTTCTTGTCATTCATCATCTCTGATCCCCAGAGACTTATAAATTTAGAGCTATTCCAATCTGGAGTGCTCCCAAAACAGCTTGGATAAATATGATCTTGGAGAGATGCATTGAATACTTGATGCTTGTTTGAATGATTCTGAACTGGAGCTGGCGGTAATGCCTACAAAAATAAAGAGTATTTTCCTCATTAATATTCTGTTTGCTTACACAGTCACTCCAACAGCAACATTCAAATCATAAACTGTTTCAATTATGAAAGGCATTGTGAAAAGCTAAGGGTAATAAACAGTATTTCCCAGAATGATAAAAAGATGGGTTTGATTTTTTTTTTTTTAAATGCAGATAACTTATTACACAGATTTTATGTATATATTTTATAATCATAAACATTTCCTTTAGATTTAGATAGAAGATGAATACCAAGAAGCCTTCTCCAAAAACACCGTGGTAAATATATAATATCAGTGGGTCACCATTTTTCATTAAAAATATTTATTTCAATGTAGAACTTGTTAGGAATTACTACCTTTCAAAGCCTAGGCTGCCAAAAACATTTCTCTGACATTATAACCACTACCACATAAAACAATTGTGATAAAGGATTACAAACTTCAGGATTGGAAATAGCACAATAGAAGAACTAAACACTTACTATTTGAAAACATCTTTTAAAAGCTTGATTGTATTTGTCTACTCTTTTCACCTCCAGTACTAAAAGGTTCCCAGCTTGAAACAGGCAATGAATGCACCCTTTTATTCCAAAAATCATCTTAAAATAAGCCCAATACAATACTTTTTCCTGTTTTATAGAGGCAAGTTGTTCTGGCGCACCCCATTTCTTCTAGCTGAAATTGTTTATTCACATTCTAAAATGTAACTTTCTTCCAGAAACCTTGTGCAATTCCAGCATTACGTTCAATTACTGTCACCTTTTCTTTGGCTTTTTTCAAGTGATCATCCCATTCCTCCACATTTCATGCAATGAAAGGCTATACTGGTGTAGATCTAAATATTAAAAATGTCACCTGAGTCCAGTAATTTCAGAAACTAATGCCTAAACACTCCCAACCAAGAGAACTTGTATACCTGGACTTTTTATTTTTATTTTTTTAAATCCAGACAGATTTTCATCATCTGACTAATGGTGAAAGCCAGAGCAGCAGGAATACCCTCCATAAAAGAAAACTTGCACATGTGGGTAGAAAAAACATCACAGAGACAGAACAGCCTTTCCACGATGAAACAAGCCTGATGCAGTCGGGCTTATTAGCTCCTTCACTACCAGCTCTGCTGAATTCATCTGGCTCTTCAAACGTGAAAGCTCCCTAAAGCTTCAGCTTCCACATATGCCTTTCTAGCTCCCGCACAACATAAATACATGGAGCCCAGCTGGTTCAGGTGCTGTGCCAAAACTAATAGATCTGGCCAGCATAATAAAGCCACTCAGTGCTAGCAGCCTGCCACCCTGCATGGGGCTTCTGGTGGAGCCTTGACAATACGCTGCAGATGTTTCACTATGCAAAGGTCTTTTGAAAGGAAAGAGAGCAGAGATCAGGGTACTGCACGGATGAGAACTTGAGTGGACCGCTACAAAGGGATGGGGGACAAGTGCTGGAAGGATGGAAAAGGTGGAGATTACAACAATTCAGGATTTCAGAAGATCGCCAGTGGGCTGTTGAGAAATGTCAGGCTGGAGCATGACAAAAGGAACTGTTGCATCACAACAGAACTAAGGAAAGGACACCAATAAGACAGGAAAAACAATGAGGATATTAAGGAGAATGGCAAGAGTTCATTAATGATCATCTCAGTGAGCTAATCTACTCTACTTGCAACCACAGGATCTCCGGACCAGACGGGAGATGACAGGAACATGTCATGCTAATGACAGTCTTTGCCCCTTTCAGCAGGACCCATTTTGATTCAATGAAATATTACGTGAAACTGCACCACAAAAATGTTAGCTCTTGCTTCTGACTCAATTCTAAAAGCAGTCACCTGGTCTCAATCTGTTCTGCATCTCTCTCATTCATTACTTAAAAGCCTTGGGTCAAAAGAACTTTGCAGAACCTGCAAAAAAATCAAGTTCTCTCAAAGCAGAGAAAAGCGAGTATTTTTAATACCTCGTTTTTCTCAAAAAATTACTAATACTGAACTAGAAACCTCAGGATATTATCACCAAAATGGAATATTAAATTTTAACCTCCAGTATATATTAAATGGAGATTTAATTAGTCCTATTACACTGACTAAAGCCCCATTACTCTTCTACCATTCAAGACTCATTTGATTCTACATTCTTCCTATTCACAGCAAGGAAATTGTCAGTCTTCCTGATGATAGCTGCTCTTAGCTCTGCTGTACGAACCTTTCACCATTTCTGAATCTGTTCTATTCCCTACCCCTCACACCATTTCTTCCAAAAAGAACTCCTACAAACAGACCACACACTAAAGTGATTTTTACGGTTTTATGGACACTTTGTCACCTAGTAATTCACACAGGTGTACAGCATTTCTCCTGGGACCAGAACGTGGCTGCTTCGGCAGGCTTACCTTATTGTGTGTGAAGGGGGAAGCTGTATACAAGGTAGGGTGGATAAGTGGACGAGGAAGGTGTGGGATTGTATGCAAAGGTATATGTCCATGGATGTGAGGATAAAGATGAAGTGCGGGATGTGCAGGTTTTTCAGGATTCATGAACTGATGGCCAGCAGGCAGGCGTCCAGTTGCAAGTGCAGAGGCTGTAAGACCTGAAGCTTCTTGTTTGCAAACGTGACATTCACAAGCGTTTGGGCCTTGGTCAGCCTGTAAGTGCAAAATAAAAAAAAACAAAATCAACGTATTTTATAATACAGTCAGACAGCTCCCTCCATGATTTTTTCTTCATAATTATAAACGATTACTTTTGCATACATAATTAATAAATTCAGAGCATCCATTGAATTCTTTCATTATGGGAAGCTATTAAGTTAAGTAAAAGCACTAATAAAGGATCTTTATCTCAGTTAAGCATGGAACATCCTAAAGATTAACACAATTTGATACCAAATTTTGAATGTCTACTATCAGTGACAACAAGCAAAACACTGATAAGAATTGTCAAGGAGAGACAGGAACAGGAACCTTGACAACATTAGGCAATTGCTAGGTAATTACTCCATTAGGTAAATGGGATTAGATGTTTATTTTCCATAATTTCCCAAGTATATGGAAAAACAGTATGCACAGAAAGTAGTAATAAGGGTTGATTAGCTGATAAAGTTGGAAGAAGTCCTGAGCAATGTTAGGCAGAGCATTGCCAGCTTGCTAAAGGAGGGGATCCTTTCCCTCTGCTAAAAACTGGCTGGGCACAGTGGGATTACTGGGTCGAGTGCTGGGCTCCTCAGTGCAAGACGGATGTGAATGTACTGCAGCAAGTCCCCCAAAGAGCCACAAAGATGATTCAGGCCTTGAGGCATCTGTCAAGGAGAGGCTGAGCAAGCTGAGACTGTTCAGCCTCAACTGAGAAGGCTCAGGGGGATCTTACCAGTGTGTATAAATACCTGACTGCAGGGGTGGAGGGTGGGTAAAGACAACAGGGCCAGACTCCTCTCAGTGGTATCCCATGAAAAAATGGGCACAGACTGAAATGCAGGCTCAAAATTCCACTCCAAGTGTTTACATACTGATTTTATTGTGAGGATGGCTAAGCATTGGAACACGTTACCCACAGCAGTTTTGAAACCTCCATCCTTAGTGATATATAAAACCCACCTGGATACAGGACTGAGCAACCCTGCCTGGGCAGCCTTGCTCTGAGCAGGAGGGTCACACTAGACTATGTGCAGAGGTCTCTTCCAAACTCAACTACCATGCAACTGTTGTAAGAAATGTCCACATTACACAACAAGAAGTCATTTATACCATTGTAAAACCTGTGTCTTACTGGACCCTTTAACTGACCTCAATGTATCATTACTCTGTCTTAAAAGGATTCAAATACTCTGGAGGAGAAAAAGCCCAGGAAAGCACAGCTCCATTTCCCTCTTAAATTAGTGTTTTTTCCTACCACTTTCATTGGGCATTTTACTGGAAGATGGTTTTACTGGAAGCAATACCAGGAACACTTCCCAGTGGTGATTTCTTCCCGGCAATATGACAGTAGAGATTTTTTTCCCCAAGAAACAACATTACCATCTTAGAAAAGAATTGACAGGTGGTATCTTTCTCCAATATACCTTCCTCTCAGGAAGAAATAACACCTCATGTTCACTTAAAAGCATTACAGCCTTTGCCACAAGGTATTTTGGGCAACCTGAGCCAGGGCTCCATCAACTGCACAGCGCAGAAGTGCTGCCTGATGCTCAGAGGGAACCCCCTGTGCTCCAGTTTGTGCTCACTGCCTCTTGGCCTGGCCCTCACTGAGAAGAGCCTGGCTCCATCTTCCTTGCACCCTCCCTTTGGGTATTTACGGGCATTGACAAGATCCCCCCGAGCCCTCTCTTCTCCAGGTAGAGCAGCCCCAGCTCTCCCAGCCTCTCCTCACAGCAGTGCTGCTCCAGGCCCTTCACCACCTTGGTGGCCCTCTGTTGGGCTCTTTCCAGGATATCCGTGTCTCTCCTCTACTGGGGGGCCCAGAACTGCTACAGGGGTGGCCTCAGCAATGCCAAGTAGAGGGGAAGGATCACCTCTCTTGACCTAGTAAAAAGAGAAACTCCAGTAGATTAATGCCAAAAGATCTCAAATACATGTGTGACATTAATCATATGCATGTAGCATTACAAGGTAAACACACAGCCCTGATTATCAGGCTAAAAAGAAGTCAGAGCTCTTCAGAGTACCTAATCATTTTTTGCTCCAAGAAAACAAAAAGAGAAAGGTTAAATGCTCCCTTTCACCTTGCATTTTAGTTTACCTCCCCAAGGCAAGCAGCCTTATATAATCTCAGCAGCACTTGATTTTCCACAACAAAAGCTGGATCTGTTTGCCAGTTTCAAGCTAGCTTGACAGATGTCTCAACCCATTTAAGCATTATGGCATTGGTCAGCCATACACAGAAAAAAAAGATTTTTCTTTCAGTGAGCATGTTGAGACGTTGTAGCTTAATACCCATAACACAGGAGAAAATCCTTTCACCAGAGGGCCTTACAAACATCTGAACCACAGGGGAACATCGAATGGGAGTTCCCACCTGACTATCATCTAAGCCCTCAAAGCTGCCCCCTCCAGTGCAGAGTCTTTTGTACAATAAGCAATAAGAGTGACTGATATTTTCCCTCTCGAAGCAGTGAACCCATGTTAGAGCTGCAGGATAACTCAGACTGAAAGCCACACAAAGACAAGTCCAGGGGATGCTTTGCTTTGGTGCTCACGGAACTATTTGTTCAGCTGTTAAACCAGACACTGCTGCCTGCTGAGCAAATACTCTGGGTGGTTTAGTGACCTTACAGTAAAGAGCTCAATCTTAAACCAAAAAAAAAAACAACAAAACCCACAACAAACCACCAAAACAACAAACCACACATCATGCTGTATGCAACAGACCCTACACGAGGTTTCAACAAGGCAAATTAGTCCTCAGATATAGGATTATAATACGCTCATTAACCATGCACTCTCACTGGATGCCCCACAACAGTAATTTCAAACAACATTCACACGTAGCAAAGACCAAGTTTCCAAGAAGAAACGTTTGAGTTTCTCACTCATACAAGGCAGGAAGAAACTCTTTTCCCTTCTACTGAAAACACCTTCAAAATAAGTAACATCCGTTTGCGAGAAAGGAAGACAGTAACCATGACAGTATACAATCAACTGAAACTTACTTTAGATATCATAGGTAACTACAGGTAACTTAATGCATTTAACCTTGAATATATAATTAAAATTGAAGACAACTATTATCATTCAAGCAGCCACATTTCAGAAGTCCATTTACTGGAAGATTCTTGTGTAGATTACTATACCTGCTGACTAGGGTAGGAAGGTGGTGGACTATCCATTTTTGCTTCATCTTTCCTTAATGCCCTTTTTCCTAGAGACATTTCCTCCTTTTGAGTCCCTGGTGGTTCACCACTGCTCTCCCCATCTGCTTCTTCATCGTCTGCTTCTGAGGAACTGCTGCTAGTACTGCTCACCTGAGGAGACTAGACAACATCAACTTATTAACATCCGAGGGAAGGACAAGCCTTTCTCTAGCAAAAAAAGTCCAACTGCCAGAAAAAAGTAAGACAATGTAAATGCTGTACCTCATCTTTCAATGCCATGTTTTCACCTCCGCCATTTAGCTCATTGTGAATTCCATTCATGTTGGCTACCACCTCTGCATCATCATAATTATTTAGTGGGTAGATATCAGCAAATTTTGCTGATAATGGTGCAACATCTTCATCATCACTACCACTGAGGGGAAGAGAGGCTTAGGTAAATCACAGCGCTCAGGAACCTCGGTTATCGTGAAAGCAGTCACCAAAATGAAATAAGATGGAGTATCACTTATATTAAAATCCCAGTTGGGAGTCAAAGCATTTTCTTTCGACTTGTTTAACTGACCTTATTTTTTTCATTCAAGTAAAACCAAGTAATCTGCTGTATAGCCCTACTGAATGCAGTAAGTGCATGCCTGAACACAAGATCTGTACTGAAAATAAGATTCTCTGCTATTTCCATGTAAAATATTTTCCAACAATGTCTTATGACCAATAAATTTGTTATCTTAAAAATGACAGGATACAAATGACCTTGAATTTGATGAAAAGGCCTTCTTGTGCCAATTATTTCATTTAAAGAAAGTGTGAAGTGGCAAAGAGCACACTGTAGAACTTAACTTTTTCCATCATTAAGTTCCAAACCAGTCAGTATAAGTACTGAATATTCGACATGTCATAATAAATCTTAAGTTTCTCAATTGCTAGATGACCCCACACCTGTGTGCTTTTCAAAGTCTCCTCTAAAATGCTTAATGAACGTTTTCTTACAGACAGCTAGAACAGGCATGTTTTATTCCCCACTCCAGGCAAGTGTTGCAAAGATTGCTGTAAAAACATGAAATAACCAACCCCGAGCTCTTAAGAGCTTTTAGACTGTGCACCATATCTTTTTGCATTCCATGAGACACTTCACCAGAGTTTAAATTATGTGATGGCACCACTAGGCACACTTAAAATGTGCAAAGAGCAAATCTAACAAGTAGGCTTAGGTCCGATACAAGAAATAAAATGACTCTTCCCCAAGAAGCAGCAGCATTTCCCTAAAAAAAAGGGGCTTTTTACAGCAAGTAATACTTGAATTTAACTTCTTTAGCTTCTGAAGAGACAAATTTACCAATTCTGGACATTTCAGCACCAAATCTAGTTTACAGAAATTACAAAACACGTATTTATGTAGCTAACCATACTATCACATAGCCTGTTTTCAAACATGACCCAAACTCCCGCTATTAAAGATCAAACCACAGATCACAGTGATCATAGTGTTAAATAGTAAACATTTAAAGAAAACTGAACTTAGTGAAGTGATATTCAGAAACATCCCATGCATTTGCACCTTCTTCATTCACCACATGATATTAACACAGAATCCTGATGACAATTCCTTGACTGGACTGATACTAAGTACTTCATTAACATTCCCACCAGTACTGAAGTTTCTTTTTTTTTTTTGTTTTGTTTTGTTTTGTTTTCCTTCTTTAAAATATTCTTTTAGAATATCACATGACAGAAGACTGCTGGCTAGATCCACCCAAACCACATACAGAAGTCAGCCAACCAGTTTTATCCCCTCAGAATTATCGAAGACGCAAAAGCCTACCATTAGCCTAAGGCCTCAAATCTAATGATTACTGTGATCTCCATGAAGAGAAAGGGTGGCAGATACTTCTAACAGGGAGAACAACACATTTCAAGCAGTATTAAGTCAACATCTCTGGAAGCTTTTAAAAGCTTTTCTTCAGGTGTTTGCACAGCATACAGCACTGGACTTGTGGTCTTCTGAATACAGTATCAGGATTAATTACTTTGATGCAAAAATAGCATTACCTAATGATGGTTAGCCTATGTAACTTGCCTTATTAAGTTCAATTCACTACTTCAAATTTTTAAAACAGAAGAACTTACAAAGTTGGTGCAGAACCATTGTCTGCGAGGATCAGCCTTGGATGTTGCTGAATGGTAATAGGCGAGCTGGAACCTGATCCTGAACTTGCTGAAGACATACTAGGTGGGCGGATCTCAGACAGATAATCTGGAGCAGAATCGATTTGTAGTGGTAACTGGTTAATGTGGATATCATCCGTTATAGGAGAATCCATGATGCCACACGTTAAAATGTGTGAAAGGCTGCAGTCATCACAAGTACATCTGTTCAAGAATTAAAGTTACAGATATTTATGACCTTGTTTGAGAAGCATTCATTTAAAGTAACCAGACTCTTTCTTACAGTAATATAAGTCCTTTTTTCATCTAACACAAGAAATTAATCATGTATTATGATTTCAAGTTAAAAACATCATCTCACCTTCTTCTATAATTACAGTTGGGACAGTCAGGCATGCTCAAACGTGATGACAGCATGTGTCTCATTGTGTCTGTGAAGTTGTTCTCCCCAGCTAGTGCTTTCTTGTTATTAAGCTGAAGTAAATTATAAAGGCAATGTTTTAGTAGTGCAAATCTTTCCATTAACAATTCAATGGCACATCATGTCAACATATTGCATAATCAAAAAGGGTTCATTAGGAGAAGTATTTTACAAGGTACAGTTTTATGAAAGTGATGTTTTGATCACGACTAAAAAGGTACTAAGTTACAGACAAATTTTTGGCACTGAAGCTCTTCAAAGAAAGTATGTTTCTCCACTGAAACAGTAAAGCAGCCAAGTCCACCTCATTTGTAAATGCACCCCGCATGGTATTTCTGCTGACACACACTCAACTTGAGCAGTTCTTGTCATGTTTCATAGTATGCACAAAAGGACACTGCTGACAAATGGAGAAAGAATGCAAACTCACCTTTAGCTTGCAAAAAATAATTAGGACTAATTCTGCAGTCACAATGGGATAGACTCAAGGAATGAAGCAGCTGCCCAAAACAGGACTTCACCACATTAGTGAAAAAACAATCTAAATAACCTCCAACTGGCAGAGGCCTAATCCTGAAAGCACCTAATTTCATTAGATACCCACAAACCTTAGGTTAAACAAGGATGTGCCTAAGCTTCCACTTCTGTAGATGGCAAGACCTGACCCTTACCTAAGCAGCCATGGGCTTACAGCTCACTTAAGCCCAATTAGGATCAAGTAAAAAGAGGATTCTCCCTCAAGTCCCTCTGAGGGGCCTGGTTGAACAGACGTTCCAAACTTGTGGTTAACACAGCCTTATGTTCCTTAAAGAAAAAAGTACTGGTGACTGTTTTGAGACATTGCCAATTTAAACTTAAGTTTATAAAAATGTACAATCATACTCTGTCTGGCTCAAGACTAGCATTTCTTCCTGTATAGTGGTACAGGAGTGGACAGGTTCACCCCCCATCCAGTGTCGACTCTGGCCTAGTCACTCTATACTCTTACAGAAAGCACAATATGTGCTTGAACACTTCCAGGCTAGAGAAAAGAGTGGTGTGCCTTAAATAGCAGATAATTTATACTGAAGTGGCAACTGCTAGTGGCCCCTTTCCGGCTACACCTTAAAAAAAAAGTGGGTACCTCTGCTCAGGCTTTACCCCACAGAACAGATGCATAAGACATCTCCAGAGCCCTAACAGATGCAGTCAGCCACCCTGCTGCTGCGGCTCACGCTCCCCAGCTCTGCACACACAAGGGAATTTAACACGCTCTTGAACACAATATTCCCTACCCCGTGTGTCACGGCAGCTCCACACTTAATGTATTGGCTGTTTTGGATCCCATCTTGAGGCATCAGAAATTCCTCTGATTTCATAGGGAATTTTAACATCACATATTCAATTTTAAGACTACAGCGCTTATCTTTTACCTTTTAGTTACTAAGTTTACATACTCATCTTGGATCTTGCTTTCTGTACTTTAGCTGACCAAGTTTCAAGCCTGGCAAAGTCACAGAATTAGGTCATAGAAAACTAGCACAATATACTACACTCGGATGTTTGCATCTTAAAAATATACAGGAAACATTAATATAACTTAGTATGGTATAAACAAATCCTACCTGCTCTTCAATAAAACGCCTTTGTTTAAAAAATTCCCAGTCTTCCTTTAGCATGCGTTGCTTTGTTTTCATTGCCATCTAAAACAGAATTTAAGGAAAACTCATTGGTTTAATCATAGAAATTGTAGGCTGTGGTTAGTCGGTCTATCAAAGTCTCATGAAATCTAACTCATCTACACCATTTTGAAAGTACTTGCATACTCAGTCAACATGATGTTTAGTTTATTTGTTAATCCTTTGATTTGGGTCCCTTAAGTAAAAGATTTTATATTCATTTACACTATTCTTAAGTAAGATTTTTCCACTATTGTTACTTATTTTTTTTTTTCCCTCCAACTACATAATTTCATAGAATTTTTGTCATTAAACCTTTAACATCCCAGATACACTGAAATCCATCAGAATCTAGGGCCAGAAGTTTTAGCAAGGCCTCAGTATAGGCGCAGTGCAAACTCCCGTACCACACGTGGAACTAGCCATCTAATCTGAGTGAAAAAATTAGAAGAGTAAACATAAGATTAAGTAGCAACCTAGACTAACACTATTTACTGCTTTTATCTCAATCGATTTCATTCCCATGATTTATTTAAGGCTGGAAAAATTTTATAATTACTTGACCTTGAATGACACTGTACAAAGTGCACAGAGCTCCTAACGTTTTGTATAGAAATCATCTTATTCTGATTTAGCAAACAAACTTACTGACAGAACCCCAAAGCTTCCATGAACTTTAACACAGCAGAACACAGGAACAAAGCTTCTCCTACTGTACCTTACAGCTTTTTAAGAACACTAATTCATCAGCAAGGAAAAACAATTATCTAGGTTCTTTTACTTTTTGATTTACCTGGCTAATAAAAAGAATTGCAGCAACAGAATATACCAAACCCCTTCATAAAGATATGTTAACAAACCAAAGTGCAGTAGGTTATGCCACTAGCAATCTTTTTTCTTTAAAATTGTGCCTCCAAATATTTATCCCTTGATCTAAAGTTATAAGCCTTAATATTAATTTAAGTGTGTTATTGCTATTACCATTATTTAACTAGGGAAACTGAAAATCTAAAGCTGGGGATTTGAAACTGCATTAAGTGGTAAAGTTCTGCCTAATGGATTTTTGATGCAATTAGCAGCATATAATTCTAATTGCTACTGTGCATTTTTATTTCCCTTACTCCAGGGAGGTTACAATAGCAACACAAAAGGAGTTTATCATGTGTTCCTACACAGCACGCATGAAACATTCTTGAACCATTTGTACCACTTCCTAGGCACACTAATGAGCGCTGCAGAGCCTAAAGCCAAAGATGTTGAAGATTTCATCTCAGCTATACTATCAGATTCTGAGTATCCTTAAGGTACAATTAAAAACAGCAGTACTCACTGCTTTAGGTGTCCAGACACTTAGCTGAAGTCTCACCACTAAAACTGAGCACCTACATTTGCTATACATTATGAAAGAAGATTTTGATGCCAAAGAATTAAAGTTTAAAAACAGCCAGTGCATTAACTGGGAGCTACCTACTCAAGTCTGCCAAGAAACTATCAAGGAAAATAGCATGGCTTAAATCCTGGTACTCTTAAGTATTAATGGGCTGAAGTTAGTTTCCCTACTTCCACCTTAGCAGCCTTTCCTATACCATGTCCGCAAGTATCTTAACTTACTAATTCCATAAATAACAGGGAATCAGTCCATCCATCCCCACCCCCCACCCCCAAATATTTGCTATTTCAGCAGAGCAAAGCATCTTCAACACAAACCTCATGATTCATGCCTAAGAAATCTTTGGGGAAGTGGTATACAGAAATTGAGATGCCGTCAGAATGAGAAATTTACACTCCAGTCTCATGCATCTGCAATGAATATGCTAGCACTGCTGCCCAGCTGAGAGGAGATGTCTACTATGACTAACTTCTGCCTCTTTTTTTTTTTTTTTTTTTTTATTAATCTAAGGCTAAAAGCTGTTTGAGATCTATCAGACAAGGTATCTTGAACTGAGACAGCCATGTGAACTCAAACAGATTTAAGCATGAAGCAAAACAATAGTTTGGTCACAACTGACACATTACAGTAGACCACCTGTAAGAAACTCTGATGCTTGAACATGTAGCACAGGATGCTTGCTGTTTCCAAGTTTTAAGTTCTATCAGATGTGTATAATACCTTTGAGCATCCCAAATTTCACCTGTGAATCTAAGCTGTTTCCCTAGCCTGTTTCACTAGAAAAAAAAATCCTCTTATTGCAAATTCTCAGCACCAAAAATAGCAAAAGATATGTTTAGATGTATAGGTGCCACAAAGACAAAAGAACAACTATGCCCATAAAATACTATGAAGTTTATCTTCTACTATGCTGGCCAGGACTGCAACAAATCACCTGTGAATAGGAAGAGGTGAGCAAGAAGCTCTCCCTGCACTCTTGTGGAACTGGGCAGAGGCATTTCCATATTCCTTTCTTCTGTGGGAGCCAGCAGAATTAAAAAAAAGGAAACACCCACAAAGTACATATGATTATCTAGCCTTTACTTCCGGAAATGACTGAAATACATTTACAACCTCCCATGTTAAATGCTGTCTAAATTTGGTAAACAGTAGGACCTGGAGGTACAGACTGTACGTACTGAAACTCTGGTGTATTACAGATTCCCTGAGCATCTTCCTCACGTCATCTTAACGCGTCACTGATAGGTGTTGATATGAATGAATGCTTTTCCTGCATGTTATTGGTGTACGCACAATATAAGAGTGTGTCACTGTTACAAGCCTGTGCATGACACAGCTGTCTTACAGTCTTTAGAAAAAATGCATTATTTGTATTGCTTGCCAAAGCTGTTCATTTTTCAACCCAAGAGCAAGTAGCTCCACACACTGTAGGAGAGGTCCATTAATTTTGCTCACTCATGTCCTGTCTGAACTTTTGGTTGTAGTTTCACAGCAGATAAGGAAGGACCATTCTTAAATTCTACTAGCTGCTGATCTGCACGCTCTGACCATCGATACACCAGCAGCAAAACCACACAACTTTGTTAAGACAAGAGGCAACAAATAATCAACATGCACTCACTGTTCAGATCCACAGTTTCCATAGTAGCTGGGCTTTATGATTTTTACCTTGTTGACAAAAATATCACTGCAATTTTAGGTACGATGTGATTTTGATCAAGAATAGTCATAGGTAACATCACCATAGACTTTAAGGTGGGACTATGAAATGCTTTTCTATGTATAATTATCAATACATCCTATAAAATTTGGTTACTTTAAAAATTGTTGTCCCCCATAAGCCCTTTGCAGGGTTTTTTAATTCACTAATACGAATGTCATGCTATGTTTCCCCAAATGGACAAAGGGTTTCTGTTTGCATCAGGGTACAGGATTTTCTGAGTAGATAAAAAATGCTCTAAAAAGCACTTGTGGTAACTGCATGGTCACCTGATACAGAGAAACAGGAAATCAGTTAAGAGTTTATATTGGGGAGCATACAGATCAAATAAGCAGCTCAATATGAATGCAACTCTACACAAATTCCAGCTTTTGGCAAAATTAGTGCATGATGAGAAGGGACCTGACTTCCTTTTCTTACTGGAGAGGCAGCATCAGACAGCCACACCACTGAAACCATGAAGAAAATGAATTCTAATAACACCAAGTGAGATGATTGAAATTTCACTTATCCATTATTCAGGTGCAAAAAAGCAGCCTGAACAAGAGAAAAGCTTCCTAAACTTCCCAATTGAAGGTACAGAAATTAATGGTAGAAGTTTAGTTAAATCTTCATCACAGGGAAGACCCTCTGGAGGACATTCACATTGTACTGTAACACTTAAAAGTATCCTGTAAGACTAACGTAGCATTACTAAGTTTCAAATGAGATCTCTATACTTGTAATGCTCATAGAACTTTAAAATATGTGTTCTATAAAACTTTATCGCCAAGTTCAAGATAAATTCTTTTTTCTATTTTCCTTGATTGAACTGAACACTATCCAAAGCCTTATCCCTAAGGTGTTATAACAATTTGAGATCTTTGAACTGCAGACAAAAAGCAAAGGAGTCGTTTTGGGAGAGCATAAACTACCACTTTCAAGACAAATAGCCAGCATTTCTTAAAAGTAAGCTCTTGACAATGAAGACAGTGTAACAACACAGTTTTTTGTAGACCCAGAAGAATCAGCAGTTAGAACACACAATTATAAAGCAGGTAGCTACAGATGTCACTGTACATCTACAAATATCTGTACATCTATACAAATATTTATGTAGTGAGACTTGTGAGTTCTGGTTTTGAATGTGATATGACAAAGTTCCTATCACAATATGCAACACGTATAAAGAAGTTAAAAATCATTTCAAGGCAATCTCTTGCTATGAATTTCATTTAATACAATTATTTTGGAAGCCTAGTTTTTGGGGATTCCTCCCCCAACCAGCAATGTCTAGGGAAGAAAGTTCAACATTAATGCACTACGGGTAATTCACAGATTGAATTCACTGAAAAATATTCAAAGACCATCTCTAAAACAGGGCATAAGAATCTGCTGCAACAATCTGAAGGTATTTCTGCACAATCACCATTATGTTTTATTATGTTAGGATTCTTTTCTCTTTTCTAAGACTGACATCATTGAAAAAAGTATCACTGTGTAGCTTCAAAGCTCCAAATAAAAATACCAAAGAAACTCTTCACCGGAGGCACAGCCTTCCACGAGCTGCTCCCTTGCATGATTAGTCATGAAACTGTTTACACAGTTCTTACCTGTTCATCGACATAGTCATCTATTCTTTTCTGGCATTCAAGCCATGCTTCAGCAACTTGACCCATTTCCTGTTCCAGCTGATGATACCTTTGTAGCAAGGTACTATACATATCTTCACTACAGGAATCGTGTGTTGTTCCGACCCTGGAAGTTCAAACAGCGCTTGTTACAGAAGAGACATTCGATCGAAAATCACACCGAGTTCTGCCAGCCTGTAAAATGTTGTTCAAGTGACATTATCGATATACCTAGGCCCACATAGCTGTCTGTATCCCAAAATGAGTATTTTTAGTCATTTTTCAAAAAAAAAAAAGTAACCAACAACTGCTTGTTCCAGTGCTCTGTAACCAATAATAGCAAGAATGTGGGAAGTGCAACATTTCTAGAGCCTCTTTCCCACGGGCAACCAGATGTCAACCCTACTGAGCCATGTTTATTCCAATTTTATTGCTTGATATATTTATCCTTCCAAATTCTAAAGGGTAAATATACAAGTTGACTATTCACTGACGAGCTAAAATGGTAAAAATAAAGCTAGAAGCTTGTTAATCAGAACCCTCATGATCAATGCTAAAAAGATTACTACACTACCTCCAGTTTGGGAAAATGCTACGGAATGACACAAGTGAGAGAATTTGGTTGCATGCAGTAATCTACTATCGCTTGAGCAGCAACATCAACTTCAGAATGTGCTTATGCCATTCACCGATGACTATCACCGTAAGGAGCCCCAGAAATAGGATAAAGACTTAATTTCCTTTCTACTACTACGTTTTTGTACAGCAAATGCCTTAAAAAAGGATTCATAAGAGCACATCATCACAATGACTCTTAAGAAAATAAGCAAGCTCCCTAAATCCTGACTTCAAAAACAATGAAACAATTATTTCTCATAATTCTTAGAAATTATGACTTTAAAGCACACTGAATTGTAATGTCCTGTGAATTGACACAAATAGACTAAAGGTTTTCAACATTTTTCCTGCTCAGTAATTAAGAGGAAAGTGGCTGATGCTTCACTAAACATAAAGGTTGCATGGTTAAGCACAAAGGTTGTGTGGCTGGTCAAAGGCTCAACAAGCCTGTGCCAAAACCAAAATCCGAACATCTTAACACTTGACATTAAAGCCCAGGCATGGCATTTCTGAAGGTTTGCTACAGATATCCATTGCCCCAGGATACTAACCCAAACCAACAACTACATAGCCCCGTCTATGATCTGCCAAAGAACTGAGCCATTAATTTTAAGATGGCAATTAAGCATAAACAAGAGCTGAGCAAAGAGTCAACTGACAAGAGTAAGCATCAAGTTATAGCATTAGTATCCATTTCCCGATGAACGTGAGTTTCATGTCTTTTTTTGATGAGAACTTGCAACACAAACACCTTAGAAGGCTACGCAAGCAATTATGCGCATTAGAAACCTGGGAAGTCCTTTTTTGGTAGGGTACAAAAAAAGACTTCAGCACTGTCAGTTCCAGTCACTAGATCACAATCACTTTCCCTAAAGCTTGTGTTTTTGGTATGATGCAATGATGTGAATTTCTGGTTCTTACCACACAGAAGTCAAGAATTTCTCACAGCTGCAGTTGAATAGAAGTACACTTACAAGCACTAGTTGTGCTCAAACATCTTTTCAAAATATGCTTTCAAGTTAGAAGTAAACTTCATTTTTTAAATTTTCAATTAACAACACAGCAGCATTTATACTTTCAATTTCTACTGTGTTTCTTGAGTACAGATTAACAATTATTTACATGCTACTAGCAAATATACTGTTACCCCAAGGCAACTGTAAAGCAACGGCTGACAGGATTTCCTTAAATACTGATTATGAAAATAAACCCTTATGAATTGTAGAGTCTGATCTAGAAGCCCTGCTGATTAAATAATTGTTTGTAAGCACACGAACAGCTCTTATAGCTGGTCTGCAGATTGTACAAAATGTACCTCTGAAAGAAACCCAGGGTAACAGAACAAGCTGCAGCCCATTAAGGCCCTCTAGTCTACCCTGAGAAGAGGACCAGACCTGGCACAGCTGACCACCTGTATCAGCTCGTTATCCCACCTCCCCTCAAGCTTGCTGTGTTTGAGCATCATCACTAAGCAAGCATCTTTTACAGTCAGACATTTGATAAATATCCTCAGAGTTAACCACAGCACACAAACTACGCATTCTGAAACAGCCCAAGATGTACAAAAGGTCTAGTCATTTAGATGAGGGATGACAGAAAGCGTGAACACTCAAAACCCCAAGTGAAGCTGGGATGCCTCAATATTCACATTTCAGGAAGGAAACATGAAATATTTCACGTTTCAGGAAGGGAAAACAATGAGACCAATGATCTTCTGTCACAAAACTCCAGCAGTACCTTCTCTACTGCTTGTAAGCAAGGCTAACAACAGTAAGGCAAAACTGGACAAGAGATAAATATCAATGAAGATAACCACCTAACAGAACATCCCTTCCATATCAATTTGTGGCCTTTTGTTATTTTTGGGGGGTGGGAAGAAGTGAAAGGGTCTGCCTACAGAGGAGTCTTGACTGTTGCAAAAAAGTCAGCTCTGTATCCTGAACCAGAAGGCTGCCTTTTCTTCAAGGAATTGGAAGAAAACCAGGTGCTTACTCTTAGAACTGAAACAAGGAATAGGCTTTTGGTTAGAAAATTATATATATAGCCAAGATCTTTTTTTCAGAAGTTACAAGACAACACAATACTTTTGTATCCTTCAAAGGCTCTTTTAATGCTGTGCAGTTAAACTGGACTAGGCATTTCTAAAGACTCCGTAAGCTGAGCTTTAATAAAAAACCCAGGTAAATCACAAACTTCTGAAAATTTCAGAGACTATATTCTCTTCATGGCAACTACAAAAACAATTAAAAGTTGAGTGTCTTGTAAATCTTTTAGCATGTCAAATAGACCTCCTTGAACTACTATTCCTAATGTCTGAGCTTAATGATAGTCCTGTGCTAGGTGAAAGGACTTATTCTAGAGCTCACTCAACCAAGTACAACCAAGTAGTTTTCTCCTTTTGCAAACCAGCAGAACAGCAAGACCAGGGTTCTTTAAGCATCAACAGATGCAACACCTAGAGATAAGACCAATGATCACACTGAGGAACCTCAATGATCACAAAAAAACTTATAAACAAGCACTTTAGCCATAAGATGTACCACAACCTATATTTCCATCTGCTAGAGACAGACCATTCAGAGATCCTCCCTCTCAGAGATGGTTTCGCTTCTCAGATCCTTGAGAATTTCTACTAGAATTTACGCTTCACAAATCGGTGTGCATTTATACGATGACCATTTGTAAAGTGTTCAGTATTCCTTCAAAGAGAAGCCCTCAAGGGCTTGAAATCAACAGTGAAGAGTGCAAAAAGCCAATCCTCATTTGCTATTCAAGATGAAATCATCAGGAGACTAGGTTGATGCTTATGCTCCCCCATGCGAGGCCTCTGCTGTGATGTTCCTCCACTCCATATGGTACCAAATTCCCAATGGAAGGTAGGATTATTCACATTTCTTTAGGGATGGTTAAGGCCCAGAGATCTTGTAAGAAAAAAAAAATCTGATTACGTGAAAAGTAAGGGCAGAAGCCTATACTTTCTGAAGAAAGAGTCTATAAACTAGAAACCATGGAACAGGAAAAGCTTGTGCTGAACCTCTGCTTTCAAAGAACACTCAATCTAGGCAAAACCACAATTTAAGTGAAAAACACAAACGTTATATAGGGAGCACTGATGTACTGGTAAAGCAGTTCCTGCAGGAACAGATTCTGACTTTAAGCCTTGGAAGTAGCTGTCACTACAGTGAAGCTCCTCAGAGAAACACAGCTTTGATCTGAATTCCAGTAGCACTTGAGAACAACAGGTAAAGGCAAACAATCCAACATTTTTGGACTTAAGAGAAACTTAAGGTCACTTCTTAACAGTCTTATCTCTATAGAGAATGACAGTATCAATAGCCTCGATACAATCAGGACTGATGTAGTAAGAGGTGCAGAGAAACCTTTGTAGGAAACTTGCAAAATGCCTGAGGACAGTCAGTGAAAGCAGCACTGGGAAGTCAAGCACAGATCAAGAGATCAAAGGACAAGCATGCAACTGAACAGTGTTCAACTGCTGTTGAACACAGGAACAGAAAAACCTGTCTGAAAAGGGGTCTCAGTACCAACCCAGTGCTGAGCCCAGCATCTTTTCCTGCCTTTTCCTGCTTTCCTTTTGAGTATCAGCTAGCAAAGGGAGAACACCAAAGTTTTTTTTTTTTTTTTTGCTGTGAGCAACACTGCTTGCAACTGAGACATTTAATCATATTGCTCTTGTAGCAGGGAAAAAAATATCCAAGACACTACCTTTAGGACAAGCACATGCAGAGCACGAACGGTTTCATCAGAAACAAGTGTGAGAGGTCAACGTGAGCCATGCATGGCTGTACTTTAAGAAGATCAGAAATTAAGGTTGTAAGATTAAGAATTAAATTTCTGTGAATAAATACAACACCTTTTCTGTAAAAAAAAAAAAAAAAAAAAAAAAAAAAGCCCTTTCAGGCACACAAACCACAAGCAGAACAATTTTACTAACAAAATACATATTCTAAAGCCCCAGGAAATACGCCATCAGATCTACAGAATGCAATATGCCATCAGATCTACAAACATACAACAAGGGTGTGGGGTTTTCTTTAAGCAATCTGTTCATTGAAGAAAGCGGAAAAAAAAAGTTATTTGTACACCACTAGAAGCAGGAAGGTGCTCAGGCTTTAATTGCAGAGCTGTGAATACAGTACCAGTGCCTGATGAGGAGACTACTGTTCCAATCAAGGCATCAGCATTTTCACAGGGCACTGACATTTTACTAGATAACCCACAAGTAAGCAGACTGAAGTAGTAATTCTTCTGACAAGCAAGTAATGACAGCAGCCTGCTCCATCAAAAAGACCCTTTTCCAAACATATTGACAAGACTTTTTACCTATTTAATTGGACAACCAGAGCAATTTTTTATTTTTAAACACAGTGGTTGCAAACATGGATTTTGCTCTCTTTTCTTATTTAAAGGAGAAAAGTTGAAGTCTCTACCTTAGCTGTGACACTAACGTTGGCAAGCTATTCTGCAGGAGTGGCTCAGAAAATACCAGATTTTCAAACAGATGCTTATTGTGCAATTCCCACGTCACCTGAAATTTCTTCAAATGTTCGTTTTCCTATAATAAAAAAAATAAACAGAAATAAGCTCAGGTCATAAAACAAAGAAAGAATACTTTTGTCTCAATACAAAATCTTTTAAGTCTAGTTTCTATTAAACCCACCAGCCTACAGGCTTCATTATTCAGCTCACATATTACTCAGTTTTAATATTCAAACTATGAAACAGTTATTTAATGGCTTAATAGATGTAGCTTCATTTTCTGTTTTTCTAAATTAGCATGGATTATGAAAAAGAAAGACTGTGTTGTTGAAAGCTCCTATTTCTCTCTGCACTGAAATATGTATCTTATGATCTGAACCAGTTATTCTCAGGTTCTCTTGTCAAGTTGTCTCATCTGTGATTGTTTTTCAGTTCTTTGAACTTATCCAGTAACAGACACATAGGAATAAAAATTATAGCTTGCCATCAAAATTGACATAAATCAAGTAGAGAAGTTTCTCAAAGTGCAACTTCTTTTTTGAAAAATGCAAGTTTTCTAAATAGCCAAGAGACCAACTGCTCACTTCTCTAAAAAGCAGAATGCTCTTCTATTTAGGATTACTTAACATACAAATGTATTTAATTTCAAGGCCTAAAAAGTAAGTCTATTATCAAAACATCAGAATCAAAGATAAGTACAATGTGTTTTTTCCGAGTTCTTATGTTTTTCCATATCAACAGGAGCAAACATGTTTTCTACAGCAGATTCCCTCAAACAGCAAAATTAACTATAAGCATTCTGACCATCAGACCAGGGGATGAAGCCTATGCACCATAACCCTGAGTAACCAGAAATATTTTAGAATTTCAAAGTTTTGTTAAACATAGTGAGTTAAAAATTAATACATATTCATCAGATGTAAGTAGTAGAATATCAGTATTCGAAAATACATGTAATCAGGGACTTGGTTTATTGTTACTATATAGAGGTAGCATTTTTTTCCAGTTGCACAAGAGACACGCACTCTTTCACTTTGAATGCTACGTCTTCAAAATATTTAATGAATTGCTAATGAATTTCTATGAATTGCTAATACTTTCTCAAGGGTCAACAATGAAAAAGGTGAATAACCAACACAATTTCTATATTATGCTGTGAACAAGATGGTCAACAGTTACCTACAAAATCTTGTGTATCTGGTTATGAAGAGAACAGTATTTCTCACAAAAAATACTAGGTAAATTCTTCCTTCTAGACCATTATACTGAGGTCTCTACACTCAAGGGCTTTTCTATACTGCCCCCAGTCTCTCCAGCTTGCTTTCAGCAAAGTCTTTCCTTCCTCGGTAAGGCAAAAGGCTTTAGTTCCTGCTCCTCACTTTGCACATTTGCTGGGTTCCTTTGGAAGGTGGGACAGTCATCACTTCACAGAGAAATTATCTCCTTGTAGGTAGAGATTCAAGGCACTGTAAGTCTTTGTACAGCAGGCAACTTGCAAAGGTTTTAACCTTTAAAAGGAAGGCTGCAGTAAAAAACGTTTTAAAATCTTGACTGCCTTTTGTGTATTTCAACTGAAAAGATTCATTCTTCTATAGTGCACTAGCAACTGCAGAGAAAATGACCATGCACACTGAAAGGGCTAGTCACCCTGCTATCTGTACTGAAATCTGTGACATACCAGTCTATTTAATGAAAAGGTCACTTAATAAATCTACCAAATGTATGACACGAGAAAAGTATCTTATACTTCCAAGCCTCACATTTCAACTTCTCAATGTCATAGCTTAGTAGAAATGAAGCTTTCAGTACTTACTGGGCTGCAGGAAGAAAAGGTTAAGAGTAGTCTAGGGTACTTTGAGTTTTCTTATTTGCCATTTATTTATTTTTTAAACACAACAGGAATTGTATTTTACTTTGTATTTCTCTCAAACACCTACGGCTGATGACTTTAAAGCAGCCAAAAAAATGGAGGTGGCAGTTTATCTGTCACTGTTGTTATATAGTGACCTCTTATCTGTATCTAAGTGATAAAGCTTGCAAAGATGATACGGACAACAACAAATACAGACTACTGACAACAGGAAAAGTACCAGATATGCCTGACTTTCTGCACACTAACAGCCCCACCTCAGTGATGACATTCAGTTTCCATTCCATCTTATCTTTCTCACCTGTGGTCATCTTGTTACTGCCCACTCTTTCCCTTTCTTAACGTACCCAGGCAGTCATTTTAGCTAATCAGCAATAAAAAAATTGACCAGTTTGACTAAGTTTGTGCTTGCGCAAAGTTTACACAAGAAGAAAAAGGAAAATGGTCATGGAAAAGGATGTACAGAAAAAGGTTCTGAACACAACAGGATTAATAACCTCAGTCCTTAAACAACTACCAAGTTTGTTTCCTGTATGACTCACACATGATGGACAGTTACTCAGGAACAGATTTAAGGCTATTGCTCATTTTCTACTTGCCAATTCAATTCCAAACCTGACAGCATGATCAGCTGACAAAAAAAGGGATTTGAGAACAAAAACTTTAGAAGCAATTAGGCTGCATATTAATTCCTGGGAAGAGATAATCTTTTCCAGTATCCATTCCTGTTTATAAAGGAAAAATTGAACATGAGAACGATGTGTTAGTGCTACACACAAGTCTGCATCCTTTAAATGTGTTTTTCAAGACATCACTCAAGAGAAACAAATGTTTCACCCATTTTGCAAGAAATTACCTAAGATTTTGTAGAAGATTGCCTTAAAGGCTAGCTTCAGAATAAGTACTACAAACAGCAATGCACCTCTTCTTTCACAGAGGCTAATTTCATTGATTCACTGTAAGAGATGCCTAACCTACAGTTCTGAAAAGCAAAAGCCATGTTTTCAGAATATCCCCACCTCCAAGTATTTTACAAATCACAGCTGACTTCTTAAAGAACCCAGAACATCTCTACTATCATTACCCCAGCAAGCTGGAGCATATAGGTTGTTTTTTCAATCTTACCAGAGTAACTAGGAAGGCGCTGATTGTGCATGCTGCCTGACAGAGTGCACTGTATTCTTCAAGTAGGAGTGAGATGAACTGATGTGCCTGGGGTGGCCCTTGTATTGCTAATGTTGATGCAACTTTAGACCCCAGCGACAAGTGTCTGAGCAGACGAACCTTCATTTCAAGTACATATTCTCTAGCTTGCTGTTCCAACCGTTGGTAAAGCTGATATGGATCTCTTTCACAAAGCCTGTATTTTTACAAGAATTGCGACAAAAAAAATTACATGAAAACAATCAACAATTTTCACTCTCCTAAAAATACTTAGCAGTTATAGATAATTATTATTGTTATTAAAAAGGAGCAGTGATTAAGATTTACACAACTACCCTGGATTTGGGAGAACAGCCCAGTTCCCTACTGCTCTGGAACTCAGCTGCTGTGTAGCTTTCAGACTAGGACTAGCAAAGGATGTTTGCCCCTGAGCAAACTAATTTAGGACCTCAGGACTTCACTGCAACTTGTGAACTAAAAACCCTTACTCATTTGGCATGCCTAAAAACCCTTACTCATTTGGTATACAACCCAACAAGCACCTAGATTCTACAGGCATGCTTCTTTCCCACTTCTTCATTCTTTCTCTTCCATACGACCCTAATAAGTGTCTATTTGGAACAGCCAGACCTGGGCTCAATTAACACATGCAGAAGGACAGTCCTTTACTTCAAGCCACTGGAGGAGCTTGACTCATCAGGCAGTCAGCCCATGGGTAAACACATACTAACCAGACTGGGCTCTGTGACTGCTTTGAGGGACCCTTCTGTTGTTAAATTCAACTGAAAGAATGGCATTTCACACAAATCCCAATTTTTTAAGGCACTCACTCAAAATCATTCTCACTTTCATTGAGAGTTTCTTACCCCAAGCTGGGGGTCTTCTCTACAATGACTCTGCACTTTTTATTAAAGCTGTGTCAGTGCAGAGAGGGGTGTGGGATTCACAAGGCCATTTTAAGAGTCCTTCTAAGAACACAGCTTAGGGTACTACTTCAGTAGCACCTAAGCCACAATCATCAGAAGTGAGTGGTGGCTTTCTTGGGGCTTGTTTTAAATCTAGACTAAAAATCTAGACCGGAATTTGGTAGTCATTTCTCTGAGGGAAGCAGTTTAACCTTCAAGCTGCAGATACATACTGCCCTCTACACATCCTTTTAGCCACGCAGCAGTGAGTGTTGCAGCTATTCAAAGTCACAGCTTCCTGGGAAGGACAGTGTAGAGCTGGCTAGGTCTGATACTCCTCTGGAAATGAAATGTGGGTTTGAACCACCACACAGAGAAGGAAAAACTCTTCTGTGGATCCTGGGCAGGTGCTGTGGTTGCTGCACCCGGAGTTCCCACACACCAGAATCTTTTGCTGCAGCTCCAAGCAGCGTGTGAAGGCTGCCCAACAAACCAGGGCTGCCTTCTGCGATGTGTGCATCGGGATATGGCTCCTTGGTGGGAGAAGGCAACGCATGAGCCTGAGCTGGCATACAGAGCAAAATCAGCATCACCATCACCACTCTTTCCCAGCCATATACTGAGAGCTCTCAAATACCTAACGGAATGGTTTAGGCACCAGCCCCCAGCAGGACTCCGTAACTCAGTCTCAGTGGGCACTTCAGTCCCAAGAACAGGGTTTCAATCAGCCACCTTCACTGCTTTCTACCAAAACATGACGGCTGCTTTGAAGCACTTCCCAGTGAAACTGTACAATTCAAAGCACCATGCATGGACTTGAAGCATTTGTCTCAGGGGGGTGGGGAAGAAGAAAGGCATTAGTTAAGTACTTACAGCTTTGTGCAAGTCCATTAGTCCCTAGTCCCTGCTCTTCCCTCAGTAGAGCGCTATCACACTGTCATGAAGTGACCAGCATACAATAGGGACACTACTTGGCACCACTACTTCTTTTCAAGAAAAAGCAGATCAGGTTTTTTTCTTGCCAGTGCTCTCTAACAGAGCTGAGTGTGAAGTTAGTAATAAAGAGTTTGCCTTTTCAAAAAAAGATTTACTTGGCCACAGCATGATACTTGGCACACTACCGACATTCTTTCTTCCTTTTCCTTTCTAGAAAGGAAGAAAAAATACCTTTCAGTACCTACTTTGACTAGTTCTGTTAAATTTTAGTATCACAGACTGAAGTCACGTGTGTCTGCACAAATCCAGTTTGTACAAACCTAGTATACTAATTTTATTTCATATTTTGGAGACCACAAAGAATGCAAAATCATGTTAACACTGAACATTTCCTTCACTGTTTCTGCCTTTTCATTTTCATAATCTCTCAACAGTGAGGAACAACAGTTCTTGAGAAAGGCTCGTATGTAAGAAAGCTGCACAGCTTGTGTTAAAATATCCAAAGTTTTTCCATTAAAGGGAAACTGTATAGAAATAAACAATCATTTTAGCTGTGATTCAGTTTTAATTACCTACACACTACATTTAAGAATCTTTGATTTCAAAACCTATATTGCATGCTTTGATCACTTAATTTAAATAAAGCATGACTGTATTTAAGAATCTTTGATTTCAAAACCTATGTTGTGTGTTTTGATCATTTCATTTGAATAAACAAAGTGTGACTAATAAGGCATACTACATTACTCCGCAGTTACACAACACGTTCAAAACTAAACACTCAGTTTTTATACAACAGAAGTGCAAAAAGCTCATTTAATTACTTCTTAAGACTGATTCAGAACTATAGCCTTCTAATACAGCTTTATGTGAATACCTTTCAAAAGTTTCTCTACCTTGCCAGAATTAAGCAGTTTCTTGTTGAAGCTAAAAAGCTACAGTTTAGATCAGTCAGACCTTCATGTATTAAGTACATACACTGAGAGAACCTATTCTCTGCCCACATTTTCAGCTGGCTAGAAGCTACAATGAAGTGCTCCAGCATGTTCAAGGGCAACGATAATATTCTAACAAGGAAAAAAAAATAACCAGCAAGCTCATTAAGCACATCTGTGACTTCATACCTAGAAAAGCTCAAATATACCTTCTAGATGTTACAGCGATTATAACATGCTATCACTATTATAAAATCAAGTCTGTTCAACAAGGTAAGATCCTCATGTGGGGAAAGCTAAACAGGGTCTTATTATTAACAGTAATCATCTCAATATCTTTTGAGGAATAAGATTCTTGGAATTCTTCCATGATTATCTATTAATATCCCTATTGCAAATAGCATACAGAAGTAATATTTTTCCATACATTCAGTCTAGCATTTTAAAATCCCATGTGAAGTACAGCAAACTCTTCTGACTTTTAATTCTAATGGACAGGCAACCATTCTAAATCAACTGACTTAGAGATGGTAAATAACATTTTATTAAAAAAAGCAATGCTCCAAGTTACTTGGAACTCATTAAAAAATATCCCCTCAGTAATTAATATATAGTTTTCGAAGTGCCATACCTATCCACCAGCTCTTTCATTCCTTCTTTATCTGGTACCAAAGATTGGTCTTGGTCATCTGCCAAAGGGGTCCCAGCTTGGCGATATATACATCGAACCATGTATCTTACTTCTGACCAGTAATTTTGAAGCTGCTGAGATTCACGTTCAGTCTCTGCTGAAATTTCTCTGCAAATCATGACAAAAATAGTTACTGTCAATGTGTACAACACATAGGTGTATCGATCCCTACTATTCTGAAGATACTCTTCAAGAAAAGCCTCAAGTGTCTAAAAATGTCTAAAACCAGAGTACGTGGTGAAAATACAGCACAAAACTAGGTAAGAGTCACTACTATTGTCAGATGAGTAGTTCAAGCATCTCATCTGCTCACAAACATAACAAACACAATACTGCTGAAGGTCTGGCTACAGGCATTATGCTACTGAGTTTCAATTCAGTTCCTACCTGCGCTCATTACAGGCCTCACAGTTGCATGCTATGTCTGAAGGAGAGGAATTGCTAAGATCTGCAGCAGGCACCGTCTGCGCACCAACAGTTATCCTTCCTCCTCCTACAGATTCCTGCTGTGATCCACTGTTTCCAAGAGGCATGTGCAAAAGGAAGTCTTGGCTCTGAAAGGAAAAAAAACACTGGTAGCAACTTTGGTTTGTAAGGTACAAGCGTAGAATGTTAATAGATAGGCAAATAATATGACAATTCTTAGTGCTGAATATATTTTGGGAGAAGACCACCAGGCACAGAGAATTTATCTTTGAAAAGACCAATAAATGCACGAGATGGACTGAGAAAGCCAGAAATGTAAATAGAGTTCCATTTCTAATAATGGATGCACGTTGGTTATAATTATCACTTTTATGCTCTCCAGCATAAACAATGAACTAAGCTCAGGGGAAGCTTGCATCATCCACGATTAACCATATAAACTAGTCATCTCTCTTCCGTCTCTTACTTGACAGTGTGTTTGACTTCTGCAGTTTAACAATCCATTCCAGCAGAAAGCATGCAGGCTCCTTGTTTATAACAGCGAGGCGCAGTGCTGTGCCGTGATGGATGTCAGCACCAAACCCCAGTACCAGCAGCTTCCCACCTCCTGCGTGCAGTGCTGCTCAGCCCTAGCAGATGACAGAGCTCTCTCTGCAGCCTGCTGGTATTCTGGGCTCCAGTTTCTTTCTCCTCTGTGCTCCAACCCTAGTACAGCACGCTGCCCCTCCTGCACCTCCCATGGCTGCCACCAGTTGTTTGTGAGGCCAGGCAGAAACCTCTCCCACAGCAGGAGAATGGCAGAGGGCTTTTTGTGCTTCGCTCCACATCCTGGAGCAGGATGCAGGCAGATGTTACACCAAACCTGCCCGCACCTACTGCCAACAAGAGCAGTTTCTGGGGATGGTGCTGAAGCAATGCAAGCGTCAGAACATCCAGGTAATGACAGCAACAGAAGATAGAGCACAAAAACATCTGTACAAAGCCACTTACACGCTGGTCTGCAGTGACTGCTAATGAATTTTTGAGCTCCTCCCCCCGTTTTTTCCCCAATTTGACTAGCCACCTAATCCATTTAGCTGCTTTAAGTTAAACTTGCAGACTTGGATACTTTGTTTGCTGTGAAAAATCACTCTTGAAACAAGGCAACAGTTGCTAAACATCATCTATTTTGATTTGATCTGGTGTATTTATAACTTAAGAATTTTAGGAAGCCAATCCTGCCTGCCTTCCTAGGATGATGTCTTTACTATCTGAGCTCAGCTTTAATGCAATGTGTCAAAACTTTTGACCCAGTTGAACAATTACGTGCTTCAGGATTGCTGTATTTTGACATCTCTAGAACATGTTCACCATCAGGCTGTTGATATAATCCCCTTCAATGTTATCTTTTGGGATTAATTTCGTTAACCCTTGTTAATAGCAAGAATATCAGTAAACAATAACTAAGTAGAAGTGATATACTCTTAAACTGTCCTTATTAAAACACGGATTAACTGAGCCGCTAACATGAGTTTCACAACCTATGCTATACCAAGTCAATCATTTTTTCACACTGAATTGTTTACTGAAATAAGATCTGCATGTGCCTGCAGGCTTGCGAACAGTCTGTTAGCTCTCTACACAGAGATGTCAGCTGGAATCTATAACGCTTCCAATTATTGGAAGTTTGAGGCTGCCCAGATCAGTTGTGATGATTTGGTTCTTCAGTGGAGCCTTACAGTTCACTTCTGATGGGGCCTGGCTGGACCTGACATAGAACTTCGTTTGTTAGGATGAGCACTGCTCTTACTGAGGTTGAGTTCTCATTTGAAAATACTTTTTCACACTTAATTGAAAAAAGAACAACAAAACCATTGCTTGAATATTAACACCGTGCATTTAATCAGTGCCTGCAGTGCTACAAAAATGAGTGATTGTTACACACATACTATGCAAAGTGCTTCTTTATTAAAAAGGAAAGGGACAGTGACAGAACCGAGACTCTAAGCACAGTGAAAGAACAGAGTAAGCACAAGGAAAACTTAGTCTACTTCATAGACCACAAAGGGGGGGAAGTACATATGAGCAGGCAGAATAGGAAAACACTGGATTGAATGAAGTAGCACTGGTACAAGTTAAAGAAACCAAATTCAAGAAGGGGAAAGGACCAAGCATGAGATCCACTAAATTCAAAGGGCAAAAGAACAGTAATAGACCCTTCCATATTCAAAAATCCCAAACTCAGACCTCCTCATTTTTCAAATGCAAGGAACAACCTGCCTGTTCAGTTTAACTCGAGATCACCTAAAATACTTCCCAAGCACTCACAATTTAAGTGGCTCCAAAGCACAGAGCAGCATTCAGCGCATTGTAGCAGAACATCTTAGTGTACCAAAATGAATTACTTCAACTCACCACAAGAGATTGCTCTATTGTAGCATGCCTCTCCTCCTTTTCGACTGTTCGTCTACAGTCTGGACACACCCACAGTGGAAGATGCAGCACATTGTTTGCTTTTGGAGATGTGGAAAGTGCTGTTTTGCTAGAATTTTTTATCCCGCTCTCTGAAAGCGAAGTATCTTTTCGTTCACTTCTACAAAGAAGACAATGCTCGCCAGTTGTATATGGTGCCCTTTGGCCCAAGCCAAAGGTAAATGGTGTCTACAAATAAAGGTTTTGAGAGCATACTGGTTATTCAGAGAACACAACAGAGAAAGTTACTCTGAGATCTAAAAACAAACTGAAAATCTAAGTCATTAGTAAATGGTAAACATTTCAAGTATCTCAAGATCAAACACTGCAGTCTTAATAACAATTGTTTACCAAACTGGTATTATGAATAAATTCCATTTAAAGAGAACAATGCTTTTAATGGACATGAACTACAGGTTGCATTATTTTAGAGGGGGAACCTAAGTGCAAAAAATCTATCAAGTAAAAAAGGAAATCTTACAATTCCTTTTGTTGTTGTCATTCTCAGAAGTGAACAGGCAAATAACAGCTCTGAAGTCTGCCGTCACCTTCCTGTTCAGTATTTGTTGAAACAAAGACACTCTCAGCTAAGCTTGTTGCAAAACAGAAACTTAGCTTGCTTTTAACAAAAAAAAATAAAAATCAGTGAGGCCTTAAATCCACAATCAGCTATTGAGTAAAGCAAACTTGTTGACTTATGAGGACCAAGGCAATTAAAAATCTCTTATCTCACTTCTCTTCTCATGCTACTGTGCATGAAATCATGGTTTAGACACGAAATGCTGATTGTTCACCACGACTGATGCTCTAAAATAGGTCAAGCAGCACAAGCCAAGCAAGAACAACTTCACAGGAAGTCAAAGTTGTAACTGACGGAACAAAACATCTTTTAATGGCAGAATTTCAGATGTGTTTGATGCTACAGCTACTAGCCCTGCCTAAATGATTAATATCCTCTGTGCAAGCCTCAATGTTGTAAAATGGTTTGGGTTGGAAGGGACCTTAAAAATCATGTAGTTCTAGCCCCCTGCCATGGGCAGGGACACCTCCCACCAGCCCAGGCTGCCCAAAGCCCCATCCAGCCTGGCCTTGAGCACCTCCAGGTATGGGGCAGCCACAGCTCCTTTGGGCAGCCTGCTCCAGGGCCTCACCACCCTCTGAGGAAAGAGTTTCTTCCTTATATCTAATCTAAACCTACCCTCTTTTAGTTTAAAGCCATTACTCCTTGTCCTATCACTATGCTACCCGATAAGGAACACCCCTCCAGCTTTCCTGTAGGCCTCTTACTAGGTATTAGAAAACAGCCACATTCTTTCTCAAAGGAAAGGCAAAATATTTAAATTTTATTTTAGTCATTCAAGCATCCATCTAAATACTGCTCAACACCAACACAACACTCCTTTAAAGATCCTGTAGGCATGTATTGCACAAGCACATATCAAACAAGTTCTCTAGGGCAAGGAACTAAGTCGAGCTGTAACACAATTGACTGTCCTCTTGTCTTCACAGGAAGAACAAATGAATTCCCTAGTGTTGACATCTGAAGAGAACCAGCACAGCGTTATGAAGTTGATTTGTGGTTTGTGTTTCTAAAACTGACTCGATAATATGGAAAGAACTGAGAACTCCGGACTAATAAGAGACACATTGAAATCATCTCCCCAGATATCTTATCTTTCAGAAATTCATGAGAAATTTCAGAGATCTGGTAACAGAAGCTGATCTCCTCCCTCATTGATGCCATTTCAAGTATTCACATTTAAGCACTAGGGCAAGACAAACACCTTCTCCAGGTGTCACTCAAGGTTTTCAGGTCCATCATTTAAAAGGGAAGACTCGCTCTGCCTCCTTAAAGGCAGAATGGCTCTACAAGCAGGAACACATTTCTCAAGCTAGACACAGCTCCTGGCTGAGCTGATGCCTCATACTGACACCTAAACTCTGTCTGCAAAACACAGCAGACCACCATGGCTGTTCATCCCCTTAGCCCTGAACATTTCCTTCCTGAAGGATGCTTTTGATGCCAGATCAAATCTTTGCTGGTATAATGAAGACGTTTCCAACCTTTCTGAAGGCAAATCCTTATAACCATCATCAGCTGCAGAACATCTTCCAACAAGGAAGCAAAGTGGAGGACAAGAATGTCCAAGTTCACAAAAAACAACCTCATGCTCCTTTGCAAAGGTAAAGTTCAGCACGTAACACCAACCACATCGTGAGGACTTCTAGAACTTCATCATTAAACAAACAAAACACAGAATGGCAAATAAAGCAGGAGCAACTCAGGGAAATCCTCACAGTCTCCTAACTGGGCCTATATTTAACACAGACTTCAAGAATGAAAACCGAGGGGGTCACCTACGTAGCTGTTGTCTCTAGGCAGTTTATTTCAAACAGGGTAGTTAGAACCTCAACAAGATCTAGACGATAAGAATCACAACTGTCTATTGTAGCTCTGTCGTGCTAAAATTAAGTTATGGATTGCCATTTCTTATTTATGAGATTAAGAACGCAGCGAACATTCGTTACAACAGAAATTGAATCCAATCCAACCCAGAAATCACTTAAAGTCATATAAATGTATTTGTCTCTAGCAAAATCAGAGTTGAAGTGTACATTTTGAGAAAAGAGTTTTTGACTAGTCAAGCTTCAAAAGAAGTGTGATGGATCTCTGCAAGAAAACATCCAGTCTCACTTTTTCCCTCTGAAACATGTTCAGATATAACATTCATAAAAGAAAGTTGGAACTAGGACAAGCTGGAACAGAAATAACTGCCTCTCTGCTATGTATTTAGATTTATTTCCAAGAATAACTTTATTACCATGAAACTGCATAGCTTTTTTCACATCCATGTCCAATTTCAAGCTTATTATAATATAATTTCACTTTAGAAATAGTAACTTGCACTGCTTTTTAAAGCTCGAATAGTGAAGTTATAAGAAACTGGCTTCAGTTAGCCAAATCCTTCACGCAAACTAAAAACTTAGATCTTGTTATTGATTCTTCCTCTATATGTTACTGTAATTCCTTCTCCCATATTATGACTGCTTCCATAATACCCACAAAATCAGACTGCACGTACCTGGGAAACACCTGTGAACTCTGATCCAACAGAATTGTCTGTAAACTGTGTACCATTTAGCGAAACCTGGAAAAAAATAACAATACACTGGTCAAGTTGTATGCTAAAAACTGCATTAAGGATAGAAATAGAAACAACAGAACCTTTCCCCTGAAGCTAAGGGTTGATAAAACAGCTTTTAAAATTTCCATGATTGTTTGATTGCAGACATGGGAAAACCCATTTCTTCAACAACAACATTCTACAGATGCAAAAAAAATAACAATTTATGTATTTTAACCCTTTGTAGTATAGCTGTTTTACTAGCAGTGCAGCTCTGATCAGAGTGACTTGATACAGAAAATCAGCCATAAGCAAAACAAAGTTTTTCCTTCTGTATTTGGTTGCTTGCATTTTGCTTTTAAGCATCTATTGTGACTTGGGACAATTACCAAAGATCCCTTCCTTCAAAAAGCTGAATACAATGCTGCTCAGGAACGCATGCTGTGTTAACCAGGAACTCTTCCACAGCAAGCCACACGGAGCTGCAGTCAGCTATCCCACCGCTGGGCCGTGATTTGGGCCAGCTTTGATTCACACAGAAACCTCTCAAAGACCTTTTCTGCACCCTGTTTTTCCACAAGTGTTACAGAAACCACACCAGACTCTGAAGAAGTACCTTCCACAAGTCCCAAGTGTTTTCATCCAGTATTATTTGATGACACTAGAACAGGAGTAAAGTTAAGAAAGCGTGTGAATTGAAGTCGACAGTGGCAAAGAATCCGACACCACGCTGCCTCGAAGAATAAGAATGTAAATGCACTTGAGTAAAAAAAAAGGGGAGGGGGAGGAAGTGTTTTTATTCCCCATCCTCCCTGTTCTTGAGCACTGGTTTCTCGCTTGAATTTCAGATACAATGGAGCACCCACCTTCATTCTACCTCTTCTGTTTGTGCTAATCTCTTTTTCTTCTCCAATTTTCTACCTACTGTCTGATATTAATATTTTTAAGACCGCTTTAAAGACTACAACAACTAGCCCATTTAACTTAAAAAAACAAACTCACATCTTGCATGTCAGATTTACAGATTTCAGAAAACATTTTTGCCCTGCTAACAAACCAGAAACTCAAACTGAAGCCTCCCCCAGCACAGAGGAGCATCCATCAGCTCTACTCATCCACAGACTACCAGCTCCAGCTGCTTGGTTTACAGACCCATCATCGCAAAACTGTCTACAGATGGACTTTCCAAAGGCAAAGTAGAGGTTAAAACAAGCATCAAATTATTACTAGAGAAGACACCAATAAGAAAACTAACTTTGGGGAGTGGGCATTGAAGAAACACCCTCCTGATATGCAAGTCAGACACCTCAGATCTAGAACAATGGGAGCAAAAAGATCGAATCAAGTTTGCTTTATTTTTTCCCCCTTTCCAAAAAGGGGGAAAACCACATTTTTTTGAACAAAAACTCTTCTTCATCAATTAACGGGCTTCCAGTACTGGAGGCTGACTGGGCAGAGGTATGTGAGTGCCTTCAAGAAGAAAGAAAGCAGTTATGAAGTTTAGAATGAAATCAGTAGCTGCAGCTCTAAAAATCTTTCTTGAGAAAATTCAAAAAAGACGAGTCTCTCAAAAGCCTTTTCATTAAGGAAATACATTTGTCTTCCTCATATTCAAGACACTGATTATAAGAAAAGCATCACCCACAGTATTTTCACATGCTGATGCTGAGCGACCACACCTAAGGTACTCAAAAATTCGACAAGAAAAGAAAAATATTGGGAAGTTTCCGTTATCCAGAACATTTCACAACAAAATACTGATTATCAGGAGTGACTGCTTCATAGAATAAGGTGCCTTTTCTTTTGTCAGTAGCATTACATCTCTTGATCCTAGGCACTCTGCATTGTTTGTTTCAAAATATTAGTATAACCCCCCCCCAAAACTTAGCAGTGATCATAATATCTCAACAGGAACAAACATCAAGGAGCTAAAAAGAGAAGAAACAAGCAGAGGGAATCATCAAGAGTAAAATGTCTGTAGGCAATAAAATTTAAGGCACCATGTGAGACTTAAATGCAAAAAAAGAACTGAAGAGACAGGAACAGGGAGGAAGGCACCACTGACACGACAGGCAAGGGAAGGAGATGGCCAAACAGCACAGCAGAGAAAAATTAGAGGAATCTCGTAGGAGCAGTCCAAATGGGGCCCAAACAATAGCAAGCTGCAAACTGCCTGGTTTTAAACAGGAAAAAAAATACAATGAGATGGTCTCACAAAATTTAAGGAAATGAGGGGAAGATCTAAAAACTTGAGCTACATCTTTTTGTCAAGGCACAGGGGTTGTGAAGAGGAGTAGGCAGCCTCTGAGAACCTGTGAGGTTTGAATTAAATGAAAAATATTCTCACTAAAATAAAGGTCCAATGAGCTAAGGTCACGGCACAAGCACCAGATTTATTTTCCTTCGTGTTCACTACGGAAGAGCTTCAAGATATCCTCCCAGTGAAAGCTTTCGTTATGCAGGAAGCAGCCGAGGAGGTTTCACAGCACTGCTGGAAGGTGGCACGTAGGCAAATGGGTAACTCAAACCGACCCCCAGGAGTGGGTCACGGTCAGGATAAAGCAGCTCAGTGATAGAAAAGCTGCACGTGTGTAAACACTTGCTTTATACCTCACCACCACCAGAGGAGCAGGAGGTGGGTTTGGTTTACTTTTTAGTATTGGTTAAATTCTCAAAGCAGATGAAGGAACTGTCCCCATGTGAAGTTTGGAGCAAGAAAGCACCCAAGCTGCAGCAGCTCCCCAGCAGCACCACGTTCATCATCATCCCGAAGAGCCTGCGGAAAGGCAGGAGGGCCGCCCAGGATCTGGTTACTGGGCCGTGTGTCAGCAGCTGCCATTCCCTGGGTAAATGTGAAGCAAGAGACAAATTAGACAGCTGTCACTGCTGGACAACCCCGAGGCGTTTTTTTTTAATTTATTTATTTATTTATTTTTAAACAGTCCTGAACATCTATTTTCAGGGTTTTTTTAAAGGCTATTTTGTGAAGGTGAGTGCCAGAAACAAACCGTCAGGATCCCTAGTAGAGGAACCACGCATGCCCTCTGCACCGTAAGGTTAATTAGAAAAAATCATCGTCTGTTCTTTCTACAGATGTTAAAAGAGATCTTGCAAGCTGCTGCCACACGAATTCAGCCTCTTTAAAACCCCAGTTTTCTGGAAAACAGGCGCACTACCTCAGCACAGGGTAATTCACACCAGAAAGCACGAAGGAGGAGGGAAGCCTTGCTGCAAGCACTGCTCTCAAGTCACCTGAATGACCTTGAAGACCCAGCCAAGCAATTCGGACGCACACACTCAAACAAAGCCTGTCAGGAGCTGCTCTAATGGTCTGCCACAATCAACACGGGAGCTGCAGCAGGCTGAGGGATGAGTTAGGAGATGAACACACGCCCAGCTGCCCCGCGATGGAAGCCCGGTTATGTCACATGGCAGCACCAAGAAAGCGAGGGATGAAAGAGTCTCAGGAAAACCTCAGGAAAAATAAAGGCACGGGAAAGAGACTTGAATTTAAGTCATCATCGCTGAACCCTCAGCAGTCCAGAGACATGATGCAGGAAAAGCAAGGTATTTAATCACATTTCTCTTGTGGGAAAACAGAAAGCATCCCACTGACACCGTCACATGGACTTTCTCAAGCCCAACAGGGAAGACACAGACTAGCGGAAGGTTAGGTGAAGGCTGTACTTTATTCCACAATGTTCAAAGGTGACTCCACAGCACTTGAATTAATTCCCGTATTTTTCTGCAGGGAGGTGAACAGTTAAATTTGTTGAAACATAGACAACACGTTTTCTGTATGTGCCATAATACTAAAAAAAGCCACCACTCTTAACCCTGCTCATCTCTCTCCCCAAAAACACCTCTGGAAAGCCACCAGGAGGTCTGGTCAACGCTACCTGCCCCCCTGTTGTGTACCTGCTGTGCCAAACCCCCCTGCCCCAGCTTGTGGGGATGCTCTGTATCACCTCCCAGCTTGGGGAGGGAGCAGCCCCACGTGTGGCCACCCGCAGAGCTCCCTTCCTCACTCCCTCCGGCAGCCCGATGCTGCTCTGGCTTCTTCCTTGGGTGCTCTCCAGGCAGCGGCTGAGCCACGGCGCTCCTCTGCCAGCCGCAGCTCAATCTGGCACGGAGCTGCTGCTGCTGGCAGATGAATGAAGCTGCCGGAGTCCTTCGTGAGTCCTGGAGACGAAGAAAGATGTCTTTGTGCCATCGGTCCAAGGGATAGAAGACAGCGGTTTCAGGAGGTGGACGTTAGGCTCCTGCCCCCGTGCCCAGAGCTGATTTAAGGATAGGGCACCGGGGAAGTCGAAGCTCAAAGAATGATTATAAAAAAATCACCACGAGGAATAGGTTCAGCAGGAGAGAGCCTGCCTCACTGGCTATTGAGAGCTTTCATGGTACCTTTCCAGAAGGATCACTCCACACGTGCTCCATCGTTCCCTTCCCCACTTGCCCAGTACCAAGCCCTGTGGGACAGGGCAGCACGTTGGCCTCTAGGACAGCAAGGGTTTTGTTTCTTTGCGTGTTTCATTGTTTTTAGCCATTGCTCCTGAACATCCAACCATCAACACTTCTCCCTTTGGTAGTCTTTTTCCAAGCCCACATGATGCCTAGCTGGTAGAGCAGTTTTCCAGAGGATGCGAGGGCTGAAACACATCTACTGGGCAGCCCCATCGCTCTGGCCTAGGCGCTTTCGTGTATTTTGGTATTTGGATCATTTTTTTCATACTGAAAGTACCCACCCAGAAGACAAAGCAAAGCACGGTCTGATTTCTTGCTGAAGAAGTTCTTTGCCAAAACCTGCACAGATCCCCTCCATGCACGCCATAAAAGCCCTCCAAGATCCCACCCAGAGCAAAACCAAAGCAAAACAACGCCCAAGCCCGATAAAGCACAACACGATGTGGGCTACAAGGGGCAGCGTATTCAGCCTTTATTCTAGCCAAGTTATTGAGGGCGGTCTGAACCCGAAAGAAGCAGGGCACAGAGGTCCTGGAATCAGCCAAGCCATCAACCAGGACTGCACTTGGGAATCCCCAGGGAGAGGATGCCAGCATCGCTGCCGTGGCCAGGGGAAGCTGTCAGGAATATTTACTGGCACTCTGGCCAGGGCCAGGAGCTGCAGAGGCTGCAGTGACACAGCCCACCTCCGCCTGCCACAGCCGTCCCTGTCCATGGTCTTGAAACTCCCAGGCCAGACTGACCTTGGACTGGGGAATTTTGGTAACAAGAACACAGACTCCTACGGATTTTCTGGGTGCAGCCATATTTTTAAAAGGTTCAATGCAAGAGTTTTCTTCCTAGCACTGGAGTATGCAGAAAATAAAATGACCCTGCCCAAAACCAAGCAGTAAAGTGATCAGCAGCGTGTCCCAGACTTCTAGGATCAGTGGCACAGCACTGCTCACAGAACTCAGGAACCTACCAGAGTTTGTTATTGTTTTAGACAAAAATAAATCCTGATTTAATTCCAAACAGCTTCTAAGCAGTAATTGTAAATTGGTAAATATTGGACTGGCAGCAGCGAAGAGGTTGGAGCTTCCTACCTACAGGCGTAATCACGATTTAATGTGATGCAGCAGTGAAACCAGAGTGAACTTCATTTTCAGGGGAGGGTTGGATGTGGACAAGGACCTCCAAATAGTTTTAGTAATCATGAGGATAAAAACAAAACATCCTAGTGCCCAACGCTGATTTAGAAGCAGTTGTGTTTTCTGCTTAGGAAATTGACACCATGAACACCCAATGTTTAGGTGATAATTGCACATCTTTAGTGACTCTGAACAGAACACACTTGTACTTGCTAACAGATGCCTGCTTGCCAGGGAGTCTCGGTGTGTGAGCTGACACAGAGGGAGCAGGGAGGGCACTGATCAGCTGCCCAAATCACCAGCTGAAGGCCACCAGTGGGGAAGGTCGGGAAGCTGTCCTACAGGAACAGATCTGGGTTCTACTAAAGATCTTGGAGTTCCAAACAGAAAGCAGAGAAAGCAGAGATAAGGTGATTATGCAGAGATAAAGTGATTATCATCAAAATCAGGGTACCCACAACAAGTCAGCCACTTGATTCATTTTGCAGGCTATTAATCCATTTCACCAAGCCTGCTATTTTGGGCACTAACACAAACTCCTAGGCTCTCTTTTCCCAGCTTACCTTGAATTATTCTAGCAGAGCCCGAACAACTGAGATGGGAAAACTTTTCAATGCATAAAAACACATCCATGAATCAGTCAGTGATGCAAGAAGTCGGTCCCCTGGGACTCCTTCAAGAGCCACTGGAGTGCTTGCAGTTTCAGAAAGCCTTTAAATCTCTGCTGAAGTCTGTGGAAGCTTTCCAGAGGATGTTATGAGGCTTCTGTGACTCTTGCTACACCCAAAATTTGAAATACAGAATCTGAATGCTACCCTCAAATACAGATCAGCCACCTTTTAGCTCTGAAATAATCAAGTCGCAGGAGAAGCAGAAGTTGCCAGAAGTTGAACGGCTGCCAGGCGTAAAGAGTTAGTGAGAAATCTGGCACGGGTTCCAGATGGCAGAAAGCACTCCGCATCCACACGGCTCATGTGTCGCGTCAATCCTTCGCTGTGCCGCTGCCTACCATACAGCACGTTTATGTTCGGTAGCTACAGTACTTAAAAGAAATCATTAATACAGCATATGAGCGTGCTCAAACCATTTTCATCTTACCATGCTGTTCCGAAGTGGAAATAGCCAAATCTCCACCTGACAGCCACGGAGCTGGGCACAAAGCAACCGCATCACCAACCCTCTCCGGGTCGCAGATGACTTTTGGGGAACAGGAGGAATTGAAACCAGAGCTGCTGCAGACAACCACGTCACTGAGAGATACCTCAGCTGGCTACAATAACCAGCAGTATGCCACTAAAACCCATTTAAGTAAGCTCCTGTGTGTATCTCCACGTGGATCCAGCAGGTTGGAAAAACTGCCTGTAAAGCACGTTCCCTCCATCAGGCCCAGGCGGTGGGATTTACATACCCAAGGGCTAAATACAGGAAATAATCTATAACGGGGGAAGGAAGAAGAGAGACAATGCTGGCACCACAAAAAGATGATTCATCAGACTTGAGAGAATTTGTTCTTGTTTTGTCTGTGAAGACGAGCAGAGATGGGGAAATGCCGAGCAGAGAGCTCGAGTGCTGCTCTCAATTACAGAACCAAACGCTTGCTGCAGGAGCCAGCGAGGCTGCTGCCAAGTAGGTCACTCCTTTAGCCCTCCAAAAGGTAAGGCACAATACTCCTCCAGCTTGTTAGGAACAACATTAAACCTATTCTGAGTTGGAGGTATACCTGGCGATACGCAATCGTCACATTAATCCAAAATGTGATATTCTCTACCCAAGCACCTCCACAGAAAACACCTAAGACTTGTTCTCTCCAGGTTAACTCGTGCTGCTATTAAGTTCGTGAGATCCCAGGTCAACTTATTTCGAGCTCACTAAACAGGCTTCTTGTTCACAATTTCCTGGAAGATGCTCATTATTCATCCTCTGGAAGAGTCGGGTCATTTTGGTGACATTTGATTGCAATTCTCATCTTGTTAATGTAGAAACACAGACTTGGAGTATTTTCTCCACAAAGTCAAGCCACACCATTACTGAATTTGACTAACCCACAAGACAATTTCTTTGAAGGCTTCCCTTCTTCAGCAAGTCACATTACTGAAAACTCCTCACTGGGACAGGTGTAAACAGAACACTATCTCCATAGCTTAGGAAAAAGCATTCATAAAAAAAATTGTCAAGGATAAGGGAGGTCAGACAGGCTGACAAGCTGAGGGCCGGGAGGCTTTATGTAGAAAACTTGATTTACCTTGCCTATAGATAACGAAGTAAGCTGACTGACTATGACTCAAAGCCCCTACAAAATGATGTCTCAGGATCCCAAATATGATTTGCTTCTTCTCCAACAGTAAAATAGGACCTCTGATATTAAGGCAAAATGGCAATAGAGTTTGCAACAGAAGCTCATATTATTTCCAAGCAAATACTTTTTCCCAGAATTAGTATCTACCATAATTACTGTCCAACCTATGGAGAAGAATGATATAAACAAGGAACTGCAAGGCTGAGGTGTATACTGGACTTTACTGGACTTGCCCTAGTAGACCAATACTTCCCAGTTTTACCAAAGTTACAAGTTCGGAGTGAAGTTGGGTTGGGAGGCTGTCCCTGGCTCACCCTTTTTGGGAGATATCCAAAACCAAAGCCCAAATGACAAGCCTCTGCTACCTCCTGCGAAAACTCAAGCCCGAGTTACTCGGCCAACAAAACTGTGTGCCAAAAGGGTTTTTTTTTTTTTGTGTTTGTTCTGAAAACATTATTTAACCATTTACATGCCCATCACAGGGCCGAGTGACCTGTACACAGTCCTGCTGTTCAGCATCAGGCATGAGGATTCATAGCTGGAGAAGTCAGAAGGCACGTGTTCTTCCATTGTCTGCAAAAGTGCTGGCCACGCACTGTTAGCATCTGCCAGACCAAACACATAAATAGGTTGAAAAAAGTCACCCTGGAAAGTATACATAGTCAAGGTTTTGTTTTGTTTTTAACCTGATGACATACAAAAACCTCAGAAATAGAGCAGGAAGGAAATCAGACAGCATTGAACAAAGAAGAAGAGAAAAAAAACCAACAATCTTCTTGCAATGTTAAATCTTTAAAGGATGCGAGTCCTCTGAAAACAGGTAAAAGCAACACTTCCTGTGAATTTACACAGAATTGTTTATTAGCCAGCTGCATCTTCTTGCCTTTGGGTCCTCAGAGAGGATATAACAATCCTGCTCTAACACAGTAATCAAAACTGACTCGACTCCAAACAGCCACTTCAATTCACAAACCACCGATCCATCAAACCTTGATTGACAAAAAGCTGTGCTCAGAAACAGCCGTCTTGAGTGAGCTGAGCTACACCGCAAATAAAGGTGCCTGAAAGTATCCCAGAGAAGTTTTTGTTTTTTAATCCTACCTACAAAAGACAACTTTGAAGTAGCACTTTCAAAAGAATGCTGACATTGTTATCCTGTAATGATTTTTAAGAGAGCAGCGCCCATATATTCTGAGCTCTTCCTCCTGTACATTATTCAACAGCACACGTTTTTTTTCTTTTGGCTGAAACAACCTGAAATACATCCTCCAGGAAACGAGCACCTGTTAGGAAATACGGAGTTCACAGGTCATAGTGCCAACAGCACGAAAATGTTTGCACGCAGGAAAAACAGCTGGGATCTCGACAAGAAATGGGAAGCATTCATAAAGAAAAATTAAAAAGATAATTGGACAACGATCTACAATTGTTTTACTTCCAATTTAAAAGAAAGGTTATACTAAAGAGGAGTTTTTCATCTGTTTTCATTTATTGAACAAGGACAAATGCCTTCTTTGGACATTAATTTGAATGATGCAGACTTGAACTACTAATTCCATGAAACTTACAGGTGAGATTTCTTTTTTTTTTTTTTTTTTTTTTAGAAAAAAATCTGATGTGACAACTAATCTCTATCAAAAACTATCCAAAGGGAAAAAAGAAATATGCATATATATGAATACACAGTTGTTTTTAGGAATGAAATACCCAGATGCTACCAGCAGTGCTACCTACCTCTGCAGGCACCAAGTTGAATTCCACTGCTAAAACCAATCCTGTAAAAGCTGTACTTAAGAAACATGTTTAAGTACTGCCTGTCACATGAAATTTGTATAACAAAGGCCAAAAGATCTTCCTGTTTGGATGCCTTTTCAAACTGATAGATACCATCTAGCAATCTTTAAGTAGGGTTTATGCAAGTAGCAAATCACCTAACCCAGAATTCATCCAGGCTCAAAAGCAATTAGCAAATTTCATTATATTTGTTTACTCTCAATCACTGCTCTTCTTTCATGACATCTTCAGACACTTGTATCTGATGAACAGATGATTTCTTGCCTTCTGAGGAACTGGAAAGGGTTAGAGAACAGGCCCTTGGAAGTCAGGAACACAATTATGGTGATCCTGCCTGCTAGGTAGCCACAGGAGAGGGTATTTGGTAGGAATACAGTGCCAGATACAAAATAATCCCCCTACTCCTCCATTTGATACTGTTGTCAATAGATACAAGGCCCAGGTTAGGATTTTTTGTTTTAATATGTTAAATACTGTGCAGCTGTGTACATGCCATCAGCACAGCAGCCACAAAGGTCAGACTAGCTAGGTCAGATGAAATTTGGTCACACTTGCACAAATATTGGTTATTTGTAGCATAATGAACAAATACAGGCTCTCCTCTAACAACCGAGAGCTCTTTTTTATTCTCTTCCAAGCCATTTTATCAGTAAAATTCCACATTTTCCTCCAAGGCAACAGCAAGAGGAGTCACAGCATTTCCACGGCTCCCTAGACTCGCAGAGAAGTACACACCCTTACAGCCACCATGCTAATTAACAACTGATGGTTTTCCAGGACAACAAGCCCAAAGACTCGTGTCACCTGGGGAGAACGTACCCCTCACCTTCAGAAGGAAACGAGCTGAAGCCAGCCTTGCTTTTCCCAGAAGCGGCACTGCCCCGAGCCCGCGGCCAGAGCTCGCCGCCCGGCCCCGCAGACGTTCTTCCCGAAGGAAGACGCACGCTTCCAAGCAACGCTGACGGCCGTGGCCAGCCTCTGCTGACGAAGTCTCCTGTGGTTAATGGTTAATTGCCCTTCCGAGGAGAAGGATGGCTGCAGGAGAAAGAGCCAGATCCCTGAAGCCGCGAGGAGTGCCTGTGCTGGCGAGCCTGATCTTGCCCTTCTCCTCCTTTGAGCCAAAAGCCATCTGTCTCATTCACGCACACACAAAGTCTCAGAATCACAATTTACATCGTGTTTAAGTACATAAACATGTACTAGAGAAATGTGCTGAAATCCATACCGTACTGCAGTAAGTGAAGGATACTGCCCTTGGGGGGAAAGGTGGATTTATCTGACTGACAAGCTCCGCTTTGCAAACCACAGCACCGCTGCTCGTGCACATCACAGCTTCACTGGATGAGCCGTTTCCTCACAGCATCAGAAGTACAAGAAAAACTCCTCTCCAGAATAAAAAAAAAATCATTAATTTTGGTCATACAAATCTGTTTAACTTGAACGGAGGCAGAACAAGTGGAAACAGGATTTAGCACAAAAATATGAGGGCTTACTTAGTTTAACAAAGCGATGACATCAGGAGGAAGGAATGGTGAAGGTAAGGACAGGAAGAATCAAATCCCTACATTTTGCAGAAATCAGATACAAATCAGATAAACCATGGCTGCAAAGCGTGACATAAGCCTGTGCTCATCCTGTTTGTGATGCTATCTTAATTCTTTTCCTAAAGAAATGTTTTTGAACATAACCCAAATTATTGCATTAAGCATGGGGCTCTCAGCTCTTGGACTGTGTGTAACCAAGGAAGTACAGCATGCCCATACTTGTGCAACCCATTACTTGGCCCAAGAAGACCATTTCTGCAGAATAAAGCCAGCAGCAATTAACATCCTTATCGTCTCTGTATTCTGTACGGCATCCATCTGAGGTACTGCACGTAAATTGAAAAATGGGAATTGGAAATTGGGCAGTTTAAAAGCATCACTGTGCACACATCTAGTGATTTGTGCTGATAATTGTGGAATGTCTTCTCTTTCATCTTAAATTCATCCCTGTCTTCTATACTTCACATTTCTGATCCTCAGGATTTTACAACCACCAGCTCCAAATCAAGACGTTTCACATCTTAAGGAAACATAAAAAAAGCCACAAGAGTCCAGGGCTTAATGAGCGTCTCCTGCTGCATTTGCAACCAAACATCATCTCAGAGATCGATTTTCTACCAAGATTCGGAAATGAATAGGGAAAAGGATTTGGGTTTACCAATGGCTTGTTCCCAACCTTAAGACTGCTAAAAGCAGACAATTCCAAGACACACCACGCTGCATTTTCAGAAGACACTGGGAAGTCTCAGTGCTGCTTCACGGCCCTCAGGGAGGCTTCATTTGGGCAGCCAGCTTCAAGCGATGACAAACTGGAACAGGCACAGGGACAGCCATGCAGGGCCAGCAGAGAGAGACCTGTGACAAAGTCCTCCCTGTGAGCACACCAGGGGTGGGAGGAAGATGAGAATTAAGCTGAGGAAGGGAAAAGCCACGTACAAGGTCCTGGAATACACTCAGCCTGAAGTAAAACACCACCAACCCCAGCATGAAGCATGTGAAAGAACCGAAAACCAAGGTAGTGAAAGTCTATTGCAAAGGAGGTTTAACCAGAAGGGATTTTGTTATCTCTACAGACGGACAGGACCAAAAAATGTTGCGCAGATCCCATCACATTTTATCCCCATTGATATCAAAAGGCTTTGTAGTGGCATAGATATCTGTACCTGAGTTGCAGCGTGACTTATCTTTGTCTTCCTGATACTTAAAACAAACTATTATTGGGGCTGATAGTTTTAAAGCTCTTACACGACTTAACTATGCAATTAAAGCAGAATTTAGTATTCCAAGCTGAGTGTAAAAGCACTGAAAATTTCCAAGATCAATCCTGAACCTGAAATAAAATCAAAGTTAATATTAAGCCCAAATGGAAGGAGGAGGAAGAAGCCGTGCCTTTCCCTCATTTAAGTACAATAATTACCTTGTAAAGAGTTTTCCGCACACCATTAAGTGCTCTTCCCCAGCTCACAAGCGGAATGGGAGCAGATACACGAAATAACCGAACTAATTTAAGAGCAGGCAAGCTTAGACCTGAGTGAACGAGATCTGGGTCTGTGCTACCCAGACGTGCAGCCACCAGAACCCAGGCTCTTCTGAGGAACACGCAAGCAGGGGGATTTCTTTTTGATGACACACCACAAGCTCTTGAGGAGCTCGTATACCCCGTGCAATCCTTTCCTTCTCTGCAGCCAAGCATGACACAGCACAGCAGAGCCAATCCATCCCCTCCCAGGATCCTGCCCTTCCTGTACTAGAAAGAAGTTCAACGCTTCTCCAGCAATTAGGCAGCAGCCTGTGCTGAAGAAATACCAACAGCTAACAACGAAGGTGATTCAAGTACTTCCCCCCCCCTGTACAACACCAGAAGTGCTCCGAGCAGGTAGTTCAAACACCCCAAAGGTCTTTCAACCAGCCCTGGCAAGTAACAACCACGCAAATGCTTTTTTTTTTTTTTCCTAGTACAGAGTTGTCAGAGATCTAATCTGTTGTTTACACCTCAATAATCCCGAACAGAAACACAGAACATCAATGGGACTGCTGCAAAACAAAAATCCCAAGAACATGCCTACGAACAAGCTGCATTCCTTCCAAGGCGAGTTCGGGATGCTGCAGACAAGCATTTAGGAATGAATTACACGGAGCCTCGCTGATCTAACCGTAGATGCCCTCCTACAGGAATGATGTTGTAAGAAACTGCCCTTATCTGGTTAATCAGGCAAACTGGTGAAGGGTTCATCTGACTCACTCCTGACAGCAAAATCTCCTGGGATATTAAGTAAAGCCCTGCAAGGGGAAAGGCATTACCCGAAGGACCAACCAAATGCAGCATCTCAATCCAGTTATGTGGTTTTCTCTCCCCACAGTACAGGGATGGAATTGCCAGGTGAATCACACGCTGTACGTGGACGTGACACTGACAATCAAGGCAGATGAATAATTCCCCGGTTCTAAGCCCCTTCAATTCTGCAAAATGAGCATTGATAAGAAGCAGAGCCCTACTTAATAGCTGGATTTCAGAGCAATCAGCAGAATTACTGGAGAAGACAGCAAGTAAGCTTTAACATAAGATTTGTGATCTGTTAGAAGCATACCTATGGACACCGAGCTGATCAGCTACAAATTAAGCCAACATCCACCTCAAATTATCTCAGTCCCTGTATCTCATCCTCCCCAAACTGCCCAGTTCCAGCTGTTTGCTGTACATGCATATGTCAAATCACTTCTGAAACGTCCTGCAGCCATGAGAAGCACGCTGCTGAAGCCCAACACAGGGTGTGCTTCACCTCCAGCTGCAGGAGGGAGGAGAGGACAAGCCAGGCACCCTTCTCACCTTGTTCTCTGCCTGCCCTCAGACCCCAAAAAACCTCAAGTGGCTGCCTGCAACAGCTCCTAAGAGGAGCAGCCATCTCAGCCATCACAGCTAACCTACAGGCAGCTGTGCAGCACCCTGAAGGTGTGCTCAGTGCTCACTTGTCACACCAACTACCCTTGGTGGCTGCCCATCCACGCAGGTACTAGTGACACTGCTACAAGCAAAACAGAGTCCAAAGATAAGCCAGAGGAACCCGAAATAAGCACCTGTAAGTTAGTGAAAGGAGTTACTCACTTGAAGTTCATGTGAAAGCAGCAACCAATCCATCAGGGTTAGCCATGTGCATTCAACTGGAGGAGGCAGGAAAAAAGCAGCTAGAATTCTTTACTCATGAGCAAGACTATCATCTACTGCCTAAAAGTGTATTCCCAGCTGGGAGACCAAAGAAGAGAGGATACAGTCAGTACAGAAAAGAAAAAAACTCACCAACAAAAGCTGCCTCATCCCCAAAAGCCCAGGAGTGTCGTGCCTGACTGCTGAAGGATATAAACATCACCAAGCGCAGGAGCACTCGAAAGCTGCAAGCTTACTGCCAGGAGAAGTGGTGGATGGCTGGATGACACCTTCTCTGAGCAGGTAGGGGAGTGAAGAAAAGCACGGGACGTCTTGTTACAAGGAGATCCTAAGAACCTAGGCATCTACTGGACACTGAACTCCAGCACAAGTTCAAGAACTTGACTTCTTAAAAAAAAAAATAAAGCAACCAGAGAACCCTTCTTCAGCCAGCAGTAAAGAAATGGCTGCCAGTAAACAGTGAGACAGTTTCACTGGATGCAGCCATAAAGTCAATGGTTATTGAAGAGGGAAAGGAAAGAAGAACAGCAAGAGACAGACCGAGACAGATTTAATATTGTTAAATAAGAGCTCAGAGAAGGCGAGTCGAAGGCAAGGAAGAGCTAATTCTCAAATGACACAAAGGACACAAACAAATTCAAGAAAACCAAGCACAGCAAGAGAGCAGAAAACATAGCAAGAGAAAAATGACTCAGAAAAAGCATACAGAAAATGAATAACATGCATAACAATGGCAAGAGAATAGAGGGGACAAATCAAAAAGGCTAAAGACACAGAATGAAACAATTCGCAGCTTGAGGCTACTAAGAAAAATCATTCTATAAGTACGCTCCTAATAACAAGAGAGAATCTGCCCAGTGCTGAATGAAGAGGGAAAACAGCTTTAGTCCTTACTACAGAGATCAGCTACAAGAAGGTGACGAGCACAATTAGCACCAACTAATGAGTAAAAACACCTTTCCAGAGTCAGACGGCGATTGGAAACTGCTACAGTGAAGCAGAAAAAAATATTAAGTTGGCTTTATCTGGTAACATTCGACTCATTTGTTCAGGAAGCCCCCTAAGCCATCTTGAAATCCCTAATCCTATCTTTGAAAACTCAAGTAGACATTGGCTTTCTCTTTAAAGCAAATACACAACACGACCCCTAAATAAATAGAAAAAAAAAAAAAGAAACAAGAGAAAAGCAAGTGAAGGACAGCATGCAGAAGAGTTAACAAGGTCAGCCCGCTGGAAAGAAGGCTAATGCTCCAGTGGGCCACCTAGCTTATGTGACACATGACATAATCCTCCCACCTAATGCTGCTCTGCTAAGTCTGCCATGGAGAAGTGCACCTCCTGCCCAGCACGGTGCTCGCAGCTGGGCACAAACAGCAGGGAGAAATGCTGCGAGAGAAGGGAGACCACATCCAGAGACAGGAGCCTGCCTGGGAGGGGTGCAGGAAGCAGGGACACCAGGCTCGGGGGTCAGACAACTGCTGGGAGGAACAGGCAGTTCCCCCAAACAATAAAGTGCTGGAATTGCAGCAAGGCAGACTCACATTGGCTCAAATTGACTCAAATTAGCAGCAGAGGATGTATTTAAGGACAAAAACAGGCTGCTCGGTGCGGCTGGGGAGTCTCCAGCACTGAGGTCAGCAGAAGAGCAGCACCACCACGGCTGTCTCCATCAGCCAGGAGAGGGAGAAATGAGCAAAATAAAAACAGGGGTGGAATGAAGCTTCAAATTAAGGTTTTATAGCCCTGACAGGAGGCTCTGGAACATTGCATCCAGCTCTAGGACAGTTTAAAATGCGCAGAAGGAACCGAAGAACTACCCAGCTGCCAGAGCACACGCTGCCAGTACCTGAGAGCCTCATTGTAGGTTATGAAAGAGGAATTTGAGGGGAAATCCTGTTACAATACACAAATACCTTCACAAGAATGAAGTGTCAGCTTCTAGTCAGCTCCTTACAAAAAAAGCCCCAGAGACCTACTGCCCAGCTATTCAGCAACAGCATCTTTGTTAGAGACCAGCATTAAAGACAAGGATTTCGATAAGACTGTAGCAAAGCATTTTTCACAAAGAGTCTATTTGAGACTGGCAGCAAGGCTGGCTATTCGGCTAGCACAAGGTTTAAAAGGTAAAGCATGATAATTCAATTAGCATGGTTATAAGCAGCACTGTAACGTGTGGTTGCTTGGATTTCGGTCTGCTTCCAGGAGCAGAATTATGACGATAATAATAAAAATCAATCTTCGAGTCAATGAATGGCATTTCTGAGATTAATCACCCACTTTTTGGGTTTGTATCAAGGTAAATATTTACCGATCCTGGTGTCCACTGGTACTTTAAAAAGTGACAAAGCTCTAGAGTAAGTGAGGTCTCCTCAAAGTTCCCCAGGGGAAGAAATGGGGCCATCAGCTGCGTGCTGCTCACCCACCTGTGTGCCCTCCCTCCTGCAGGCAGGCCTGGAAGGTGGAGAAGAGACAAGCTAACGAGAAGGGTAAACACACAGAGTAGCCCTGGGACACGGAGCCATCCTTTCTGCTGCTCCCACCACTATTTTCTAGCATTTTAAGGCACCTGTAGGAGCTGGAGTTTCCCAATGAGTTTCCCTGCAGGCAGACCAACTACACAGGACAGGTCAGCAGAGCACAGAGGGCTGGCTCTCCAGAAAAGTGAGCTTTGATTTATTTATTAATTTTAAGAGAGAAGGAAGAATCACAACCACTTATTGCAGGGGCAGGTGCAACAAGTGCCCGAAGGACATCTTCCTCCAGTGACCCTCTTGTGGTTTAACCAAAGGGATTCCTGCTCTGCTAAATCCCAGGAAAGGGGACACTTAATGCAAATTCCTTTGCATTTTTTTTTTCTGATCATCAGCTAACATAAACACTAAAAAACCCTTAATTTTTACACATTATATTACTTGGGCAAACCATACGGAAGAGCGCACTTGTGGCAGAAGCGTCTGAGATGGGACAAGACAAAATAAAACCCTGAAGAAAAAATTCCTGTTATTAAAAAAGAGGAAACACACGGACCACAAAGAAACCATTGAAAATTATCTCATCCGAAGAGCTCATTCTTAGCTTGAGATAACAAAGAATAAAAACACAATTATTTGGAAGGCAACTTTTACTATTAGGGCAATAACTCAAGTACTCTGGTACTATTACACTGCACCCTATACATCAGTCATTTTGTCAACGCAAAAGCTCACACGCGTTAACAGGGTTGGAAACAACCTCCTTTAATGGATTTCTTCTATACTATTTTCAGGAAAAGAGAGGACTTCCATATCCTCTAGGCTTCAAGAGAACACAGGCATGGACCACCACACACAAACCTGACTCGATTTCTGCCCAGCTTTCAGCAGCACCTTACTGCCAGAGGATGAGCTCACTACCAGGTAACAGCAGCACCCCGCTGACTTCTGAGCTTCACAGCTGGCCTCAGACTTTGATGTATACTTGAAATAGGAAATAGAGATAAATATACATACTCTGTCCCTTAGGCAGAAGCCACAAAAGGCAAGCACTCGTTCAAATTCCTATTTGAAAACTCCACTTAAGGAATACATTTCCGTAGACCATCGCTCGTGATGTTTTGATCAACTCCTAGGGACCAAAGCAAACCCTATACAACCACCATGTTTTTCACCTGATGAAAAAAATGGAAACAAATGTTCAGAATAACTTAGAGCACCAAAAAAAATAACACTTTTCCTCTTCATTTTCGTAATGAAGACGTGTGTCAGCCAAGTTTTAAAACCACACTAAGCATAATATCCCAAAATACTGATGATCAAGTGTCATGATTTCCCCACAGTTCTGAAAACAAGTAAGCTGGGTGGCCAGTGACAGCACTTCTGAAAACATTAAATACTAATTAATATTTAACTTCGTCACTTTGCAGTGTTCCTCAGTACAAAGTTCCTCCCTCTCCTACATAATGCTTCAAAATTAAAGCTAGGGGAGAACAGTGTGCACGTACGGTAGCCTGGATTCAGGACAGAAAAAAAATCCTGTGCATTTTTTTTTCCATTGAAACATCAGTTGTTGTTATTTAAAGCAATGCCCATCTGAAAACCATGGGCGTTTAATTTTGTCTGTTCTTACTGCCGTGTTGCAGCCTCGTAGCCAGACACTGCGCTGCCACAAAGCCCAGCTCCAGCCCTGCTGTGCCGATCTGTCTCCCATCACAGCAGCCACCAGGACAATTCCCCACGGACGCCCTGAACAGGAGCGGAGAGTGACAGCTCGTGGAGATGAGTCTTGGGAGTAGCAGGGAAAAAAGAGCTGAGATGAAATAAAGATGAAATAAAGATGATCACACAGGTGTAACTGCAAAGTCTTCTGAGGGTAAAGAAGTGCTCTGTGCCTTGCTGAGAGATGGAACAGAACCTGAATTCACCTGACGCCTATTCCAGTGGAGATTTTGTTTTTTGACTACCCATCATCTGCAGCCACATCGGGAAGTTATGGCCGTTCAAACAGAGTGATGAAGAACTTGTAGCCCACCTCAGCTAAGCCACTGACTTGCCATCTGTTGTGCTAGCAGCTTACTGAAGATAAGCAGCCTGGAAGCATTACAGCAATTAAGAAATCTTTTGGTCATTAACTCCACACCAATTAAACACTAAAGGCTGGCAAAATTGGGCTGTGGCTCTGATCTGCTGTTTAAGGCAAACTGGTGTGCTCCCAGTGACTGGCTTCACCGTGCAACCCAGCGTTAAAACCATTGCTTGGGCACTCGTCTGGCTAGGAGCAGCACTACCACGGTGAGCACACGTTCCAGAAATATTCACATGCCCACAAGGTACTTCATACCAACTCACACAACACCACCACTGATCCCCATTGAAGAATGCCATGCTTAAAACCACTTGGATCCATGCACACACGTGTATGAACATGAGTACACTCACATCTGTCCATAGGAGCCGCTGGGCTTGTGTCACCAACGGTGTTACCCAAATTCAGAGCCTCACATCCATCTTGGGGATGAACTCCCTACAAGCTTGGAACAGCCCACTACTGGGGTTAACACAGCTACACAATTTGGAAGAGGCTCCTTAACTCCTTGAGGGTCACAAACTGGCCCAAGTTTGCTGTGAGGACTGTTAACTCCCAGTGCCTTCACACCGCATGATTGCTGTTAGCTTGCTGCGTCCAGAGCAAGAAGGAGAAAAAGACCAGGTCATACTCAAAAAAAAACCACCTGAGCTGTGCTTGTGTACAGCTCAGTGGTAGCACCACCTTCCTTGCTTTGGAAGGGTCCTGCTCTAGGAGCAAAAGCCACTATTCCTGCACCTAGAAAACAAAAAAAAACCAGCAGTTTTGGCTTTCAAAACCCCCTTAGTTTAAAAGCAAAATTACCTCAGTCCCAAAATACTGCAGAAAGCCAGAAGTTTGCAATGCCCCCAGCTCGTGCCCTGCCTCCAGCTGCACCAACACAGCTGCTTGCACTGCTCTGCCTGTGAGAGAGGCATCGAAGAGGAGAAGCAGGAGGCAGATCACATCCCAGTGTGGCATCCCAGCCTAAAACTGCCTCTTCGGCTCTGGAGGAATGGGCATTGAGGCAGCACAGAGCTTAAAGCAGACCAGGAGTCAATGCAGAGCCTCACTGCACTTTCCAGAACATTACATCCAATGCAAGTTCCAGCAAATTGCAGTGCTACATACAGTGAGAAATGTCCTAATGAAATAATACATAGGTTTTCAGGACTCTGGGAAGAAGTCTGTTAATGCAAACAAGTGGGATTTTGTGGACTGCCTTCTCTTCTTTTCCTTACATCACCAACATGACCAAGCTCCAGCCCTGTCCTTCAGAGGTTTGGAGGCTGTCATTAGGTGATGCATCTAGAAAGCTTACTAGTCAAGTTCAATTAAAGCAGGTTACATAACGTCATGCTCAGCGGAGGTTTGAGTCTTCACCAACTCACTCACCTATCTCACAAGGCCGAGCTTCTTTTCATCTAACATCAACCAATTTCATGCTTTTACAGTTTTCTCCTCATCCGAATCAACTCTTCTGCCACATCATCCAAGAGGAATCAAAATGCCACGTCTTACTCTGTCCTTCCAAAGGCCCCATCCCCACTCACTAACCACGAACCAGACTGACCCTGCTCTCAGCTTGCCAACCTGTGACTGGCACCTGCTGCTGCCGACAGATGGGGAAGAGACAAGAAGACCGAAAGACAAGAGCAGACCCTGAGAAAGGGGCTACACCCAAATTGGATGAAGATGCTGTTTCTGGGTCATGTTCACACCTTGGTCTAGCTGACAGGTACCTGGGATCCCAGCTCCCAGTGGCACACAGAGCCCATTTGATGGGCAAGGCTGAACACCAGCTCTGGGTTGCGCACCAGCCAGCCACGTTAGCACCAAAGAGTGCAAAGTCCACCTCCGAGGCAGATTATTACCATGAATCAGATCATTTATTAGCCTAGGTGGCCGATTTGAGACGAAAGCTGGCTGATGAGATGGATGGTCCTCACGCAACCTGCTGCACCTGGTTTATGCCTCTCCCCAGAAGCTTTCTGAATGCTGAACTGTATGGGACTGTGAGCCTTCTCCAGCTTCTGTAGGGGAACGTGCCCCTGGTACCCTTCACTCTTGGGGAATAACCTCCATGGTCACTCCTGCCACGCTTTCAATCTCCTAAAGATGGAGAGAGAGCAGACCTTAAGGGGGAGGGAAAAGGGACACCTCACCACCAGCACCCAGCAATTATTTCACTGCTCTAGACTTCAGCTGCCAGTGTTTACAGCCCTAATTAAAGAAGCTACAGATAGTTACAGGTCCACGGGGCCCTTTCCAGATTCACAGGGCAGCTACTGGATTTATTTACTCCAGGTAACACACCAGCCTCACACCACGTAGTGAACTGCTATCAATCAACGGTGTTTAATACTGGAGCCGCACACAATGTGTAGGGAACCCACCTTCTCAGCACATGCACAGATGGGAAATAAACCAGCCGCTGCCTCTGCACTGCTTGGTTTTGCTTTAACTTTTAAGCGGAGAAGCTGTTATTTCCAAAGTGAGCAACGACCTGAGGATGGAAGTGAACAAAGCTGACACTGCGATGCGAGCTGTGATTTCACTAACACCCTGACAGCGCCGGCATAACAGCGTCTACAAGAACGCAGACAGGTATTGAAGATCTAGCTCCACAACAGCAAAGTAGCCCGGGCTGCTGGACACTTCTACCCGTGCTGCCACCTTTCCCTGGAGAAGACAAGGAGGAGCTATTTCGAGCAGCACACACTGCCCCAACAGCTGATCACATCCTCCATCTGTTCGCAGCTCCACGCAGACCACTGAGCTGCTGCCAAAGCAGTTAAAGAAATCCAGCAGCTTTTTCTCAGAGCAACTGCCAGCCGTGCACGCTCCGTCCTCACTCCTCGTTACAGCTCCCGGCCCCTCCTGCAGCAGGACGTCACCTCCCACAGCCACACTCGAGGCCCAGCAGGAGAAGAGCAGTCCTAAAGCCCAGGTGCCATTACCGATGTGTTTTCTACATCAACGAACTCTACAGCTCTGGGTTCTGAAGCGATGATTTCTGTAACCTTGGGAGGACTTGGTTATTTAGCTGGATGGCTGCGGCCTCGTGTTTCTAAAGCTCCTGCAGACACACACTTGAGGAAGCTCCTATAACCCAGTCCAAGGTGTTAAAGGGTCACTGCTGTAAAGGTGCAAGAGGTGCTGCTTTGTGCTGTTCCACCATACAACTACAGATCTATAGAAGCATCCGCAGCCCATTTGATTTTCTTTGTCTGGGTCTGAAGAGAGGCTACGAGACTACACACCGCAGGATTTCTTGGAAGTAGCCCGAGCTTTTCTTCCAAGAAGCGCGTAGCAGAGTCACTCTTTCCTTCCAATAAACAAGCCAAACTATTTTTTCAATTTTAAGACGCGACCAAGGTTGTGATGAGGCTCACTCATTTCAACCTTTCTGAGCTTTAAGTTTTATTTTTTAAAGTGAAGAAGCCATAACTGAGTAAGCAGGCCAAGGATAAATAAGGCCTCCACAGAGACTTCCTTACTATCCCCACATTTGGGTGCCCAGCTTGTATCCAAGTCCCCTCAGGCTGCCAATAATACAGGGTGGAGAGAGACCTGTCTGCTGCAGCGTGATTCAGAGCAGGAATGCCTCCTTCCCAAGCACCCCCTGTCATTACTAGGAATTCTGTGACGGAAAGAAGCACATTTTCCCTAAGTCATGCAGCCTGTCCAGCAGAAGCTCAGTTAATTACATAAGCACACGTGCTCCCTGAACGCCTCTCTCCAGCTCCATCACCAGTCCAGCAGGAACAGCTTCATCCAGCAGCCTCACGAGGCAACCCCAGGAATTTGTTCCCCTGAAAGCCGCTGTGCAGCGCGGTGCTCAGACCGACCTCTGCACCACCACAGCAGCTGCACGTGCTACAGCCGAGTTATTTGCTCCAAGGATATACTTCAGGAGAATTACGGCGCTGCTCTGAGCTTTCATCCAGTTCCTGGCGTATTTGCTCACACGGCTACGAGGTGAAGGTCAGCAGTGTCAGAGGCTGCCTTGAATTTTAATAATAGAAAATCATCAAGTAACACTCATGCCGAAGAAATAATGGCATATTTATTGTATTGCATCCTCTGACAAGCCTCAACTGTGGCAGTTCCCCTAATAACATTAAGAGCAGCATTACAGATGTCATTTCCCATTTGAACTCCTCATCTGCAGCAGAAGAAACTTGAACTTGTGGATTGAGTTATTAGAGAGAGAGTTAAACTGCAGCATCGTCTATCTATTTAACTTCAGTATTTCCTTCTTTCCATTATCCCAGGAAAACTTCACATATGACGTACTCTTCCTCAAAATAGAGCAGTCCAAAGCTGCCTCGGTCACTATTCAAACGAAAACTTAGCACAAGAAAGAAAGATGTAGGAGCTGCTCTCATCACTTTTATTAAAGTGAAGTGACCTCTCCCCAACACTGAAGGAGCCTCAACAAATATTCAATCTTCTTTGATTACCTGTACCCATACAAGTGCTGGAACCCTGCCTCGCACATCCGTGAAGCCCCGTCCATCCTAAGCAAAAGCAAGCTCATCTCCAATTATTTCTCCTAACTTCTTAACAATACATCTTCACCAAACCTATGTTTCTTGAGGAGCATCCCTACAAAAACCATCGCAGGGACTGGGATCCAAGGGCTCCCCCCATGGCAGGGTACCACTACAAAAGGATACCCACTGTAACAAAGAAAATCTAGTGTTACACACACAAAATTGACACTTCAGGTGCTGTTTTGTATCAAAAACCTGCAGGACAGTGACTGGTCAGAACCCTGGCTGTTGCCATCAATACCCACCACTTGACAAGTAACCTAATTTCAAGTTAACCTACCTCTGAATTAAATCATCAAGGTTTCATTTTCAGACAGGAAACCGAAGTTTGGAAGGGAATGGAGTCAGTCTTTTTTTTTTTTAATAGTTAAAAATATATTTTTAATCTCTTTCAACCATTTTGCAACCAATCCAGCAAGAACGAACCCCAGCTCCTTGCTAACAAAGCCATAGTAGGCTACTTAGCCAGTCCCGATTAGGCACCGCTGAACCAGATGCAATTTTGGCCACACTTTGCACATGTTTCATTTAACAATTTGCAAGCGATTATTCTCGTTATCAATTGACCATGATGCAGCAGGTGCAGGAGGTGGGGGAGAAATGGAGCCATCGGGGATCGGAGATCTGTCAAGGTCAGGAGTAGGCAGGCACACGCTGCCCAGGGGCGGCATTACCGGGTCCGAACGGAGGGGCACGAGGTGTGCCTGTGGTCCCCGACCTCTTAGCTGAAAAATACCTTCAGTGATCACACGAAGATACTAAGGAAGAGCTATTAATGTGAGCATTATGCAACCACTAAGCTTGTTTTAAATGAAGCTAACTAGAACGCTTCAACCTAAGTCGCAATACGATTCCTTTCTAAATTAGCAAGGTAACTCAACCGTTCCACCTAAAATCAGCCCTAATGGCTTCAGCCCTTTCTGTTACATCTCCTTTTATTAAAAAACAAGCAGAGCATAAGCTCTTCGAGGCACCTCCATTTACAGGGGAAAAAAAAAAAAGGAGTGAATTGTATTTAGTCAGAGGAAGAAGTGTGCTCTTGGACTATCAAAAGACTTCTTTCTCATGAAATATCATGATTTTTTTTTTTGAAGTACCCATTTCCTCAGCTTGAGGTTACAAGATTATTTTATTAGAATTATCAAGTTTACCTGAGCACTGATAAAAATTGATCAAAATACACCTGCCTTTTTTGTTACCTATGTACAAAAGCTGGGTATTTGTTGAACTCCTGAGTTGCAGACAAAGCTCATCTTTTATACACTATTTCTTTTGAATGTTTGACTCACGGAGGGATGAAGAGAGAAGAAGAAAAACCTCCAACAAATCAAGCACGGATATCAGTGAAGTGCAATCAACTGGAGCACTGAGCTACAAAGCTGTTGGGAAAAAATGGTCTACGGGGTGGCAACGTATGGTCTGCCGTGAATAGAATATCTATTTAGGAACCATCTTATAAATAAAGGAAGAGTCCAGTGAAATATCTCATGGAAATTCTAAAAATCGACAGCTCTCCAGCGCAAGAGGGTTTAATGCATTGCTGCAGTTTACTGATGGAAATGATACTTGGAGAAACAGAAGCGAGAGCATTGTAAAATGGCTACTGAATTATTCACCTCGATGGCCTCCAGCGACCGGTCAGCCAGGGACCTCCAGCCCTTCGCTCCCAAGTCCCTGAGCACGCTGAGGACCAGGCAGGTCTCTACGGAGTAACCTTGGGTGTGCAGCTGCTGCTGAAGACCGATGCTGTGAGATGCAGTTGGTTATGACCCAACCGCCAGTCAAAGAGCTAAAGGGGCAAGCTCAGAAGGCCCGATGCGATGCATTACAGAATTAAGAATAAAAACAGGCAGCGGTCTATTTAAAGACACACGAACTCCCCAAATATTTCATTTTTCTCTCCTAGGGAAGTTTTGCAGGAGCACTGCACAGAAACGAACGACTTCAGTTTCAATTCCAAGTTAATTAGACATAGCTAAAGGTTTCCAAAACGGAGATACTCCCTTGCACTGAAAACACTGCCGTAGCATCCTGAACTTGCCTATCACTCCAAACATCTGAGAGCGCTGTACAGGATGAATTCTGATGCTTTAAAGCATGTGCACGGGGCAACATAGCTTCCAGGAAGATTCCATTAGGAGTTGCCCACTTGCAGCCCAGAACAAGACATAGCACGTAACCGTAACGCAGAATGTAGCCTACAGTCTTAAAAATAATATTCCAGATAAGACACATAAAAGCCTCAATTAAAATATATTTGTTAGCTCTAACAGTCTCAGCTCGAATTTTAATAGTGGCACATGCGCTTTTAGTTCCAGCCATAAATAAAGCCATTTTATAACTCTGTTCGAGCCCTTCCATAAAACGTACCGAATGCAAACCTTATCCTGAAAGTTATTGACAGACAGGAAGGCAAAACACACAGAGCATCATTTCTCCAACCTCTCATTTCATTCTGTACTTCAGACAAGTTTTGGAAGAAGCATTTAATGAAACTTCAACAGAAGAACGTGCCCAGAACATCCAGCATGGATGCCCTAATGTCAGGGAAGTGATGAAAGATGGGAACAAAGCATGCTAACAACTAGCAAACACCACTGGAAATTAGAAATTGTGCTTTTTTATTCATAATTTTATATATATGTATACTTCCTAAGACGTTTGTCCAGCAGAGAACTGGCTGCTGATTTCTCTTACCCACTAACAGGAACTTGAGAATATTCTGAGCAAGGTGAAAGTAAAGCAAGTCTGGGTACTACTTACAGCTATTGGCGCGTTGCTTACTCTCCACGCAGCCAAAACAAACATTGCACCTAATTTAGAAGTGATCAATCATGTAAAACACACAGTTTTCTTTCTCAACTCCATCCAGAGGCAACATATGGTAGGCTTTCAGTCACAGAACGCGGCCTTGTTTTGACCACGTACCCTTAACTAGCAAATTACTGGCCATTAAGGGCAGCACGTTTTCAAGTACCTCACAGCCATTTCATGATGCTTTATCATTCAACTTTTTCAGAGACAAAACCTTCATCTTGTTCGCTGCTGGCAACTTCTTGCCACAACCACCGAAAGGTATTGAAAATGTCAAGCAAGAGGTCACGGAATCCAGCATGGAGGAAGCAGCACCAGCTTGAAAGGAGCATCTCTGAGGTTAAGCATTTGCCTTTTGGAAGCTGAGCACTGGGATTTATCTACCCCCATTATAATCCATTTCTAGTGTTTACTGTTTCATTAAATAAGAAATCTGTCACTGGTTTATTCTAAGTTTAACTAATTGATCTGATAGATTTGTTAAGTCCCTGTCTGTCCATCAGTCTTCTGGGTCACTTGTGCCATACTGACAAGTAAAACACAAACATCTGATGAATTATATACACATCTAAGAGTACAGGCAAAGAAAATTCAACTAAGACAAACTCACAATGCATTCAAAATAACATGTTGTGCATATTTGAAAGAGTACAAATAACGTATTGGTACAAGTAATAATATATTGATGTATTTTCCTAGAAATCTGGTGCTGCAATACTGCATTTAACCTGGGAGACTCACTCTCCAAGCAAAGACTGCTGAAGACTAAGAAATGTGATTAAGAAGTACCCAGTCTAAAAGGAGGAAGAAACAAGAAGCAGAACATTTAGAAGTGATGCTGCCCTTAAGAGAATGAATTTCAGAAAAAGACCCGATCCAGTACAGTTTCTCCAACCAAAGTCCTGGACTGCACCTAAGCACAAGGGACAAGAGATCCAACCAGCAGGGACAGCGGAGCCTTTCTGAATCACAGCGGTGAAGCATCCTGCCCATCGCTCCGCTGCTCATTGTACTCCCCTTCTTTATTCCTAGGAACTCGGGCCTGCAAGAACTTGCAATCTAAGACGTAAAACAACACAGGATGCACCTTCCTACAAGAGGTTTAACCAGAAGGGATGATTTGTGAAGTTAAAAACAGCTTGCACATCTCTTCACCATTACGTCCATCATTCTGCTGGATATCTAAGGCATACAAGCGGCACTGTCCCAAAGAGAAATCACACCTGAAATAAGCGTCGGGTTAGAACAGACAGAGACAAATGGTTACTCTAAGCCACCGTGGGCTTCAGGTAACTAAATAATTCTTGGCTTTTTGTGCTACCATAAAGAAAAAATGAGTTAATCTACAAATAGCAAATCGTTTATCGACCAGCAAAACACAAAATAACACTGACAGCAAAAAAAAAAGCATTCATTATCATGGTGCTTTAACCGCCCCGTGACACAGGAGCCATTTCTTCTGCCCCCCTCATGTGCACCACAAGTTTGTGAGAACAAGAGGAAGCCGGGCAGGCTGTGCGACACGCAGGGAAGCCTGAAGATGCTGTCAGCAGGAAATCCTTGTGCAAATATGACACATAATCTCAACCTTTGTGCGGGTAAAAAAAAAATAAAATCATAAAATAACGAGGTAACCTTCACGGGAGAACAGAGCACCAACTTATCCACTCCTTTGTCGCTCGGGCTAGCAGGACACCTTGCTGAAGGCTTCATCCTCCGGCAGTGCCTTGGCAGAAAGGCCCAGCGACCCGCCCAGGCGCTGCTCCTGGGGGTTTTTTCCCCCACTGGGGGCTGTGAGGGGGCTATGGGGGGGGCTGGGCTGTGCTGCCCGCCGCAGGAGGGGCCGTGCCCCCCGCTGCCGCCTCTCCCCCACGAAGGAGGGGCCTGAGGCGAAGCCCCCCGCGGCTGGGGAGGGGGGAGAAGGAAAGAAAAAAATGAAGAAAAAAGGGAAGAAAAAGGAAAATGGGGGGGGGGGCAGCGGGCACCGCCCCCAACCCCAAACCCCTCGGGACCACCGCCCACCTCCCAAATCCCCCGAATTGGGGCGGGGGGCGGCTCCCCACCCCCCCCCACGTCCCCCCCATCCCCTCCCCCTCCTCACCTCGCCCCCGGGGGCTCCGTTAGCGGCGGGCGGTGCCTGCAGGAGGCCGCCCCCGGGGCTCGCTGAGGCGGCCGCCGCCTGCCCGGGGGCCCTCCCGGGGGCCGCTCCCGGTGCTGCTGCCACCGCCACAGCCGCCGCCGCCGCCGCTCCTCCTCCTCCCGCTGCCGGCGCTGAGGCCGCGGCCCCGGCCTTGGCCAAGCCGCCCGCTCCCCCGCCGCCGCCCGGCCCCGGCCCGCCGGTGCTGCCGAGGCCGCCGCCCCGCTTGTTCTTCCGCCGCTTGGCTCCGCGCTTGGCGTCGGCCGGGCTCATGGCGCCTGGCGGCGAGGAGGAGGAAGAGGAGGAGGAGGAAGGAGAAGGAGGAGGAGGGGGGAGGGCGGCGAGGAGCGGGGCGCGGCGCCTGTCACGGCCACGGGGCTGCCTCGGCCCCGGCGCCGCGGAGCGGAGTTCCCGTCCAATATGGCGGACACAAGGGGAAAGTGATCCCCCTGTACGTCGCGGGGCTCCCCCTGGCGCTGACGGGAACCCGCCCCGCGGGGCACGCTGGGAGGACGAGTTCTCGCGCCCGCCGTCTCCATGTATCCCTACCGGTGAAGGACTACAAGTCCCGGCGTGCACCGCGGGAGCGGGCTGGACGCGGCCGCAGACGGCCCCCGCCGCCGCGGGGCGCGCTGGGAGTTGTAGTCCCGCCCGCCGCCGTTAGCCCCGCCGGCCGCCGTTGCCACCCCGGTCAAGGGACTACACCGCCGCCCAGCACCCGGCGAGCACCACGTGACGCGCGCCCCCGCGCCTTAAAGGGGCCGCGGCCGCCGGCCGCTCCCGCAGGGCCCGAGGCGCGAGGGGCTCCGCGCCCTGAGGGGGCCGCCGCGGGCAATGGCGGCCGCCCCCCGCCCCCTGTGTCCGCACAAGCACCACAAAGCCGCGGCCACACGGCGCCCCCGGCCGCGGCCCCTCAATAAAGAGCCCCGGGGGAGCCGCGCGTTGTGCCCGCTGTGGGCGTGGGGAGGCTCAAAATGGAGCCCGAGCCCCGTGGGCGCCGCGCCCCGCTCCTCATGGGGCTGAGGGGTGAGGGGAGCGGGCACCCCAAAGGGTTTGGGGGGCACAATGCACGGTGTCACCTCACGGCACGCCTCGAGACCCCCTGTCCCTGCTAACTAACCCCCAGCAGGATCCCGTCACCTCACGCCATAACCCTCCACATCCATCCCCCCGCCATAAACTGCCACGTAACCCCTCAGTGCATCCTAAACCACCGCCAGCAGCAGCTCCTGAGGTTGTTTCGCCCCCGTGGCACAACGTGCGGTCCCACGGATGGACCTGCAAAAGACAAAATTGTCAAAGACCCCGCTTTAATCTGATGTGAAGGCCTGACGTAAAACTATAGCTGGGGTCGCGAAAACTGGCAATGATCCACTGCGGTGTAAAAAATCTCAGAATCACAGAATCACAGAATTTCTAGGTTGGAAGAGACCTCAAGATCATCGAGTCCAACCTCTGACCTAACACTAACAGTCCCCACTAAACCATACCCCTAAGCTCTACATCTAAACGTCTTTTAAAGACCTCCAGGGATGGTGACTCCACCACTTCCCTGGGCAGCCTGTTCCAATGCCTCACAACCCTTTCAGTAAAGAAGTTCTTCCTAACATCCAACCTAAAACTCCCCTGGCGCAACTTAAGCCCATTCCCCCTCGTCCTGTCAAGGACGAGGCAATCTCATCGCCTTGTTAAAATTCTGATGGCCCGTGTGGTAGCGGTGGTGGATCTGGCTATAGCTCGGAGACACCGGAGTATTTCCCCTCACTGCAACCATGCAGCACTGCTGGGCAGATATTGGGCTGGAAGGCACAGTGCCCATAAAACATTTGCAGGTCACAGAAAAGACAGCTCTGGAGCTTGGGGAGGGCAATGGAAGAAAGCGCTCGTTCCAGGGCATCCTGGCAAGTGCTGGCAGCTCCAGTGGTAGCCACCATCCGTGCTGAAGCTGTTCCAGGCTTAGTTTGCCCCGATACGCTTGAAGGAGCTTTGCAGGTACACGCAGGCAGCTGTGAAACCAGGAGAACATGTTTGTTCGTTATGTGGTCTAATAAATGGTGAGTTTTTTGGGGCAGGGCGCTAGCCTTCATGAACATGTTCAACACAGCGCGCACCGGGCTGCACCAAGAAGAAACAGCAGAGACGACTGTAGGCTCACACAGAGCTCACACAACTGTGTGCAGCATTTTGCCAGGAACAAATGAACTCCAGGCCTTGTCCTGTAAACTCAAATTTTACCCCGTGTACCATCTCTTCTTAATACACGGTGTTATTTTCAGAGCGCCTATCTTTCATTTGAAAGGCTGACATGTCTTACTTTAGTCTTATAAAGGCCAGCTTTATCTTCCTTTCAGAGTTGTATTTTCATTTGGCCCCAGCTCATCTAACACCGTGCTTCTGAAAGAAAGATTACAGCTCTGTCAGTCTCTCCATCCCCTATGTGCTACAGATAAAAAACATTATGATGAGAAACTATTATAGTAAAATCACTGAACTGTACAGCAGCTAGAGTAATACTGCTTAGACTGACATCACAATGTTTAATTCCAGTGCTCTCATTATAGAAACATAAATGTTTTCCTTTTACTTTTCAGAAAATAAGGGTCATCTGTAAGACTTTTTAAATCCAGTTTTCAACATTAAAGACAATTTGCAGCACAGGACAGAAAGTCTTAATAAACTGTCGAGGCCAGGGTCTTTTTTTTTTTAAATCTGCAAGTAAATACTAGTGCTGGGGAAAATGAAGTACTTTTATGGCTTTGAACAGCACTCAGCTACCACACCTTATTTTTAACTTACAATTAGCTGCTGAGCCAGTAGGTTGTTTTAGAAATGAACTTGCCAGCTTGGTGGTGGATTTGAACATTTGTATGAACTGGAGCGAAAGGAAAAGGAAATTAATTTGCCTGCTGCGAAGACTTACAACCCAGATTCTTGCCCTTACTTGAATCAAATTATTTAAAATGTTCCACCTCATCCCTACAAAAATAAAGCCAGTCATTTGAACAAACTAACTTTCATTTACCTCATTGTTAATTTAAAGAATGGCATTGCACTTCAATATCCTTTTGGGGGAAAAATCATTTATACTCCTAAAGTTTTTCAAGTTTTCCAGGAACCTTTATAAAGACTCACTGCATAAACAGTGCAGAATGCTGCAGTGCATTCAGATGGCCTTCCTTTGAACCAGCCGAGTTTCAGTAGCGTTGTGGTTTTGTCTGTGAAGCATAAAGTCAATAAAAGCCTCTGTGGAGAGTCCTGCAGGTCACAGTTACCTTCAGGTTGTGCATTCACAATGCCAAGGGGTCTGGGATAACCCAGTAGGGTTTTACTGTCTTACTGGAATATTTGTGCTGGCCCCCTCTTGCACTCACAATGACGTAAGGAATCCATGCCACTGAACTCTTGTTATAACTACACTTAAAAAATAGGTGCTCTGCTAATCATTACTGTTCTTGAAAAAAATAGGCTCTGTGCCAGGGAGGGTAAAATTTACGGTTTCTTTGATTTCAAGTGGTTGTAAATTATGTATTTCATGCAATAATAAGTTAAAGGAGCAACTCATATGCTGCACAGCAGCTCCAAGAAGAGTTAAAGCTGTCCTTCTGTTCTCCACCATCCTTTAATTACCCCCACTCACTGAACTATTGTTTTATTTACATTTCCAAAACTTACTTTTGTGGCCTGTTTTTTCTCTGTTTCCCCCATACTGGTGCAGTTTTACTGAAGACATGGGGCGCTGCATTGACATTAACATTATCCAACTCCAGTAATTTGTCAATGTAATTATTCTGCAACGAGCACTATTTTGTCTTTGCTGTCCAACAAGGGGTCACTTTAATAGCAATTCCAGTTTTCTAAAAGGCTTCTCTACAGGAGAGTGAACATGCATGTGTGGGCAAAGGGATGTATGTATTTACACATAATAAAATATAAAATAAAATAAAATAAAATAAAATAAAATAAAATAAAATAAAATAAAATAAAATAAAATAAAATAAAATAAAATAAAATAAAATAAAACAAAATAAAATAAAATAAAAATATTAATTAAAAAAACAGCTGAAAAATATGGAGCCCAAGGGTTCCATAAGGATCATAAGGATCATTGCCATGGTGAGAGACCCTTTCTGTGTCAACATGCTGAACTCACATCCCAGCACTTTTTGGTAGAGCACCTGCAGGTCCCCGAGGTCTCACAGAAGAGCTCTCTGTGTCTCCAGGGACAGGACCATGATTGCAAACCAGCACACAGATCACTGAAGCAGCATCACAGCATCCTGGGTGCTATTTAATCAGCATGCCTCCAAGTCTTGTGCACGGTACAAGAGCATCTGAGCTCCTTCTGCAGACTACGGATGTTGAAAACAAATTCCTGGATGGGTTTCATAGGGTCCTATGCACTGTCTCCTTTCCAAAACAAGCGTAACTTTTGGGGAAAGGTTATAGATTTATTGGTTTTGATGGAGGGAGTTTTTTTGTTGCATGGTGGCTCTGAACTGAAGAATGATGCAAGCAATGCCATTCTTCTTGCAGGGCTTTCAGTAAGGCAAAGGACTGCAGCTTTTTCTTCAGAAGGCCAAATTCAGTTTCACCTAATCTCCTCTGGAATTTGTTTCACAGCCAGATGCCTCAGCTGAGAAAACTATCTAATGCAGAGAAAGTTTAGAGCAGAATAAAGGGAATCTCACCTGCTGTGTAATAAAATTTTATTTGATTAGCTTTATGACCTTTGCGGCTTTATGGTTATTGGCTTTTTTTTCCTGGACAATCTTCACTCGCCCTTAAACAACGTGTTCGTTAAACCTGTAAGCACGGAGGTCTTGCAGAAAGATTTGTTTGAGTGTCTGCCATAGAAAACAACATCCCAGGGAAACCTGGATTTCATACCTGGTGTAGCCAAGAAAATGTGTGATTTCTGGGTGCTTGTTCACAGTGCCAGTGCTGAAAGACTTTTGTATGATGCTGAATATATAAATGATAAACACAGAAACTCAAAAGTGAGAAAATTATCTTTTTTCACCTGAATGCCTCAGTAAATAAACTGAAGAGAGCTCCGTTTCTTACCATAGGAATACTGCTAGAATGTGTATGTCAGCTGCATTCAGCAACTTTTCCCCAGTATTTGATTCTCAACCTTTTTTTCTTCCTTGGAGTACTCTTTCAGCCTGTTCTGAAGGATAGCTTTTGAAACACCTCCTGCATTTTATGAGGCATGGCTTCATTCTGGCCATTGAAATATGTCAGTGATGCTGCTCTGCGCGAGCTGGCATTTTTCATTCGGAAAGGCTGTACATCCTAGCATTACAAGGTATTGTTGCCCCTTAGTTATAAAGAAATGTTTTGCGCATCAGTACAAAGACAGCAGCTCAGACTGCACAATTCCAGGGTATCCTAATGAAATCATAAGCTCTACCTGCACACGGGGAACGATATGCCTGCAGGCTGCTGGCATGCAGACAGAGGATCCCCCACCAGCAATACCCGCAGCAGTTGGAAATGAAGTGGAGCAGCTTGGAGGAGCCTGCCTCTGAGCCCTTACCATGAAGTGTGCAGGGAATGAAGTTTACTCTCCCAGCTCGATTTTCAGAAGAAAATCCAATTTCCACCTTTCAGCGCAGGTGTTAACCTACGCAGTTGGAGCTCTGCTGGTGAGCTGATGGAGTGAAAAGGATATTTCCATAGTGCAATCTGCTTTATCCACAGAGCCCCAGCGCAGTGGGAAAACACAGCTGCATCTCCTTGCTTTCAGTTTCCAGCCCTGTGCCCAGCCTCTCTGCTCCTCTGGAGGCCACGACTGAGGCTGCTCGCCTTCCCTTTCTGCCTCCATCCCTTGCAGACTGCCAATAATCCTTAAATTAAGCACTGGCAGCCTGTGCCTGAGAGCAGTGCCAACCTTTGGGGATGATTCTGGTGCCAGTCCCTGTCAGGTCAGAATTGTTCAAGTAATGGTTCATCTGGATCCAGCTCCTCCTGCAGAAAAGGTCTCAGGGCTCTTTTGACCCTCTCATTTCACCTTTTAGAAGATGCTGAATCCAGCCATCCATCATTTTTAAACAAGAGTATGACAGCTGAAAGATCAGAGCATGCTTCTTGGCAGCCATTAACACGTAAAGCAGACATCTAATTTCATTGTAAGTTTTGCTGATGGAAGCACATTCTGCTTCTGCTCTCGTTGATCTCGAGCGTTTTAACATTATCAAAATGAACAATGAAGCTTGAGCCTCTTTCTTATGGCTTATCTTTCTGCTTCTTTGGCTTTTAAATTTATTACCATAGGGGAAAAGACGGTATCTCATTGCTCTTCTATCAGCTGTTTCCTCAAAATATCCCACAGAATGTATTTTTCCCTATCTCTGAGATACGATACAGGAGACTTGTGGCTGTGATACCAGATCTCTTCATAACATGAGGATGCTCAGCAGAGCTCATGGATCACCCAGGTTTCCACTCTGTGCCTGAGAAACCCAGCAGAGATAAGGGATAACATTTTCTAGTTTCTTTCCTTCTTCTCCAAACTGCTGCCAGCTCTGAGCAATCAAGTTAATGAATTTTGGCTGCCATTTGTGCAGTGGTTAAACCCAGAGTAGCAGAACGAGGGGGTCTGGGTGCTCACACCACCCCTCACTGGTGGCAGGAGAGAGGGGGCACTGGATGGGACATCTCCCCGCCAGCACAACACCAGGGGGCTAGCAGCAGTCCCAGGCAGCATCTTTTGTCTATCCTGGTTGAACAAAGAAAGTGGAGAACCTGGGCCCTAGGATGCTACAGGCACAGAATTTAAGCCTAGAAAAGACCGATTTATCTGCCCATCTTCTTAAATTTTCACTTGTTATCAGGATGTCCCCAGATTTGTTGGTGAATGACAATATCTTTTTCCAGAAGGTCTCTGGTCTCAGCCTTAAAAATCCTGGGTAATGGAGAACATATTGTCACAGGAAAGTTTAACTTTTGTTGTTGAAGGATTAACAACTCTTCTGCAGCCCAGGCTCTGCTGGATATGGCCTTGCCTGGAAGCAGCGGTGTTGGTGGTGCAAGGTCAGGAGCATTACCCGCTGCTGCCCTCAGGAAGCCCATGGTCACTGCATTAATCTTCACTTCACGTTTTGACAGCTTGTTCACTAATTCAATGGCCTCTGGAGGGAGGCCGGCCCAGTGAGGGCACTCCTGAGCAGAGTCAGAGAGAAGAGGGCCCTCAAAAGCCTCTCGCTTCTTCACAGGGGTGGATTCAGATCCCCACGAGCCTGTCTTCTTTGCACCCCAGGCTGTGCTGCAGACACCTAGTGCCAAACCATGATGCTTTGGCTACAGGACGGTTGAGGACAAAACTCCAAAATGAAGTTGTGCTGCTTTTGCTTCTGACACAAGGGTAATGGGAATGACCCAACACCATTCAGTAGACTCATCCTGTGTTCAAATCGAAGGTCTCAGATGCAGAACATACCTGTTTAAGCATTAAAAAAAAGAGGTAAAATGGAAAAGTTGATATCTATAACCAAGATTCTGCTTCAATAAGTGTTCAAAGGAAACCAACACCTATGCTGTCACCTTGTCTCAGTGACCAGCTAAGAATTTTTTTTAATCCACCTTTCCCTTTCAATCCTGCTTGACAGACACAGAGATCCCACAGTTGTGCCATCTGACAAGTTTTAAATTAAAAAAAAAAAAATAATAAATAAAATAAAATAAAATAAAAAAATAAAAGGGGAAAAACACTTTCAGTCTCTTATCTGTAATGAGAGGCAGGAACCCGCCGGCCAGTCTGCCCGTGCGTAACTTCAAGCACGGCATAAAAGATGCTGCCGCTCGCCCGGCCAGGCGGGGAGGAAATGAGAGAGCTGGGAGGGGAAGGGAAGGAATGCAGAGCCCAAACCCATGGGAAACTCGATTCCCACTGCCACAGAGCAGCGTATTTCAGACCGAGATTCAGAGATGGCTTCTCTGAGGTTCCTCAAAGCCTGGGGCATCTGGGGACTTGAGTTTGGTTCAAGATCAAAGACACCAAAAACAGCTGTGAAATTCCAGTCCAAATTGAAATCCTCACCACAAAAAGTGTCTGTGCTTCAACTTAAATATTTAGTTTGCCTGATGAGATTATCGGAACTGACTGGGCTTGCCCCTGGATTGTTGACTCGTTTCCACGTTGTCTCCTAGGGTCCAGGCTGTGCCTTTCAATCTTCAGAAAGCTTGAGCAGTTAATATAGTGATGTGATCCCCAAAGATGCTGAGCACCAGAAATCTCATAGCAGCAAGTATAAATACATCTAGCTTTTGGCTGCAGGTCCTCTCAGAGCTACCTGTTGTTCTAAACCCTTCCCATCATGAGCACAGTGGGGCTTTTTGCTGGACTATTGCACAGCTGACTGTAAACAACCATTTCATGGTATTTATATGAATACAGGGCGTCATAATGCTGAGCTTCTCTCATCCCTCTGAGAGAAAATATTAAAGGAAATTCCCCAAAGGGCAAGTCACATTCAGATAGCGCTGGCATCACTCCAAGGGTGTGCAATTGCCAGAGAAAGGGAATTTACTTGATGAAGAATGAGAATATAGCTTTATTTACCAGCTAAGAGCTGACCCTGCAGGGGGTGGAACATTGTCTTCCGTGGTATCGGAGTAGACCGAGGCCGCTCCACATCTCAGGCCCAGATTTAATAAACACTGACGTGTTTGCACAGTGTGTGCTTGCAAGAGGCATTTCGGTAAGTGCAAGGAGGCAGTTTGCGCATTAGCAAGGCCAGCAGAGACATTTTCCGAGCCACTTCAGTGTCGGGGTTGTCAAGTGCAACAGCGATATCAAAAGCTTCAGCAGAGACGGGCTTGTTAACGTGCACTGTTTCTGGGCACAAACCATTAGCAGAGGGCTACAGCTCCTGGGTCTCAGAGCTTTTGCTAAGTTTATTTATTTATTCTGAAGTAGCAAAAAAACTACCTGTTCTGTACTGTTCATGCATGTGGATAATAAGGAAATTAATCCCTATGCTCACATTTAGAATCCACATCTGAACATACCTTTTGCTTTAACTCCACAGAGACATCGGTGCGCAGTTGTACACTAAAGCTTGTATTTCAACTACCACTTTCCAGAGAGTGAATCTGCCCATCAGACACATGCTGTGTGTTTGGGAAAGGGGGGGGGAAGAAGGAAAGACCAGACATTGCAAACGTTTCACCACATATAACCCTACTGCTTCTTGAGAACATCGAGAGAGACCACCGAAATGCAGCCCAAAGGCACCGTGCTCCAACACATTGCTCCTTTGCTTTCTGCCCTTCTGATCCTCCTGGTAAATGCTGGGAAGCTTGGCCACAAAAGCAGCACCTTTCTGGCTTCTTCTGCACAAGTCCTCCTCACACGTACTCCCAGTTCTCTCCAGGATGGTGCCCAAATCGTTTTGAACAGCAGCGAGACAGCGTTGCAACATTAAATAGTCACAAATTGTGTTTGGAGGGTCACTGTTCCCCATGGTGGCTAACAGATACCTGAGTCGAGGCTCATTGACAAATGAGAAATTTTTTCTTCCCCATTTAAAAACACCTGCATGGCTGTAGCCAACTGGTGCCAGCTGAAGCCAGAGGAAGCAGAGCAGCTGGGTTGGGTTGTGATAGTGGGACATTCACTTACTGCCTGCTGTAGGAATATCCCATCACATCCCAGCTTTTCCAGCCCATGCAGCAGCTCCCTCTCCTTGTCTAATGAAGCACTTTTAGTCGTCTCATTCAAAATTAAAAATCTGACATTGCTGTTGTGCCAGATAAGAGATGGGTGTATTCCCAGGATTCCTTTATTTCTCAGTGACTAAATTGGAAACAGGCTGGAACAAAGAAGAGGTATTTCATTACATGGCTGCAAATAAATGGTGAATAAAAACACCCCTCACAGCACATCACGTGCCTCAGCAAAACTAGTTTTTGCTGTGAGGAGTACTCTGCACTGAAGATTTGCCTGGAAATCCTGCACTTCTCAAAGAGGAGCCACCTTTCTGCATGTCTCCGTTTCAAGCAATCCCATTTCCTTCAAAGTGCAAAAGGAAAAAGCGGGAAGTGGCTTTATGTAAGGATATGTGGTGGCTGGATGTGCCAGAGATAAAAATAGTGGTTAATAGCTGAAATCCAGAAGGGGAAACAGATTCAGCCTGAATGAATTCGAAAGCTTTGTCAAAGAGAGCAATTCATTTTTTGGCAGCGTGAAAGCTTCGAAAGCTAGCAGGGGAAGGACTGCCAGGAATTTGTTTCTTGAAAGAAGACTTTTGCTGAGAATCCCCTGACCAAGGTTACCCATCTGACGTTCCCTGCTCTAGTCTAGGACGTGCAGAGGTCTGGGTTGAATTTCCTTTTCTGCCCAGTGCCCCGTGTGACTCGGAGCATTTATTTAACCTCCTTGGCCTCAGGTTCCCTTGGGTAAAATGGAAATAAAAAACACTGTACAAATCTTCCCTCCCAGCCTCTCCAGCGTGCTATCTAGCACTTTGTTTTCAAAATAAATCACGGATGATTGCGAAAACCATATAAATCTTATCTACAAAGTAGGTTGATCTGTCAAAAAAGCTACCTCAGTTGAATTAAATGATGGCTTTCTCCTACCAAACATACTGGTAACATTGAGTAAGGAGTCAGTGGAAAATATGGTGGAAATTAAATGAGGCACAAATAAAATCTCTGTAAAACCACCTACGAAGAGGTATCTAATACTGGCAACTCTTCAGAAGCTGTGCTCTTTGTCATCATGTGAGAAGATGGCTTAACATTTGGGCAATTCAGATCCTGCTGTAAAGGGTTATATATCCACCGCCTTGTCACAGCATTTGTGATGGCTTGCTAAAGCACCATCCCTCAAGCATTTATTAAATCAGTTTAGGAACTTTTTTTTTTCCTTAATGACAATAAAATACTAAATCACTATCTCACAGCAGTTTAATAAATGTTCGAGTTCTATCAGTACCAAATAATATAAATATAATATAATGCTGTGTTACTGCAGGGACGAGTCCCCTTTGCTCTGACCAGCTAACTCGGGGGAGTTTTTACAGCATTTCCCCCATGTTATCCTTGGAGGGCAAGTACAACGATGGCTTTGTCTCACCCTCAGCTATAATTATTGGTAAGAAGAGAAAGAGGGGAAGCAGAGGAGATGCAAGAAGGGCATTCTGGAGGGCACTTCGCAATCTGGCTGTGACGCCTGGGATGTGGTGGCTTTTGTGGAGAAATGCAAACATATTTGGGTTCAGCAGTGGGCCAAGGCTGGGACCGGTTTGGGTTTGTTTGCTGTCTCCCACAAAGAAGCTTCCAATGAGAGGAAGGAAGAAAGGGAGAAGGTGGTGACGTCCAGGCTGCGATGTCCTGAAGAGAGGAAGAAAGGAGCTGCTGCTGCCAGCCCCGTGGGGCTGGAAGCCCCACAAGGGCACAGAGGTGGGCAGGGAGAGGGGAGGTGGTGGCCGGAGACAGGGAAGGAAGAAGGAAACTGTTAAAGGCATTTCTGGGGGTTCAGTTCCAGCAGTGGACACAGGGCCAGCAGCAAAGAGGGGATGGGGCGAGGGTGGGGGAGCAGGAATCAGAAACTGCGAGGCCACCCATGTCACCTCTGCACAAGCAAAGGAACTTTTTTTTTTTTTTTTTTTTTGATAAAACAAACACAATTGGAGCGTTTTCAGGATGCATCCAGATTTCTGTAACCTTTTCCTTCTCGGCAAGTCCGGCCTCACAGTATCCATGGCAACGCCAAGCGCCCGTTTTCTCTCTGATTTCCCCCAGTTGTAAGCAGGGCGGGGGGAGTTGGTCCTGGCCTTGCAGCACCGGGGATGCTCCTGGTGCTGATCCCTGAGCTCAGCCTTCAGCTGAAATCCTCAACACTCATGAGTAAAAAAACAAAACAAAACACAAACCATGAGGTTATTGTCCCCATGAACTTACCTCATTCTGATAAAAGTGGTGCTGATCAGTGCTGTATGGCTCCTGACCCTATAGCAAGGCTGCTGGACCTGCTGCATGGCCAGGGGGCTCCTCTGCAGCCCATGGATGTGCACCCAGATCTCTGAACCACCATCACCCACAGCCCTGTTCTTACAGCATCACTGTGCCTCCTCAAGAGGTAAAGGCAGGTAAAAATACTGCAAAGAGCTCACAAGCTGGCCCTCTGAAGGCAATTAACACTCTCTCTGACCTCCATCATGCAGTCTGTTGATGTCCACCATTTTTCTGGGTTCACTCTCATCAGCACCCCCATTACTGAAATATACATATATTTGGTGAAAATATTACAAAGTGCAGCTCATTTAATGAGAAATGCCATGCCCAGGGGCCCACGTACCTGTCATGCCCCCAAAAGCTGCAACGCTCCCCCACTCCTTTTGGCACAGTGACATCTCCCCACCACCCTGCCATCATTTCTGTGCTCTGCCAAAGAGATAGGACAGCTCTTGCAAAATTCCCCGGTGATTAAGTAGAACAATTAGCATCCCCTTGGTTTGCAGCGAGATGAATGCTACGAGCCTGACCTATACCAGGCCTTCACTTTGCCTTATGTGCATTGGGAGCGGTCTCTGGAGCGGCCAAAACGCTGCAGAGATGCCACCGCCGTCTCTGCAGCAGCCAGCAGAGCTGTCCCACGTGCACAGAGGGAGCACGGGTGGTGACCCCTTGAAAAAGCTGTGGTTAAGAAGGTAGAAACAGCAGCCTGATTTCATTCTGCGTGTATATTCTGTCGTGTGTTTGTCCTAGGGGAACTCAGTTATTTTCTGCTGTGTCGTTAGTGCCTAAACCCTTGCCACGAGAGGCCGAATGGCTGCATTGCCATTTTGCCTACCACTGGCCGTAGGTCTGTGAGGTTGTTCCTTTCCAGGAGGGCATCAGGCGGTGGAGGCAGGGATGGATTTCGGCAGGGTGCAGCTGCAGCTGCCTTGCCATCAGCTTCCCTGCTGCAGCAGCAGCGGGCTCCCTCCTCTCCGTGGTGCGAAGACTCCTCCTGGTGATAACACAGCAGAGAGCTTGACAACCCGAAACAGCTGAAAAAGGGCCTGAAACAGCTGAAACAGGGCCTGAAACAGCTGAAACAGGGCCTGAAACAGCTTCCTAGCCCCAGCACCCAGCACCTGGGGCAGACACCAGTGCATCCACTCTCACTTCACCATGCCCACAGCTGTGGGGCCAGGGCTGGATGTGCCAGCCCACACCAGGATGCACCCACCCGGGGATTGTGACCCACAGATAGAGGATCAAGAGCGCTCTGCAGAAGGGCAATGCCCTTTTCGAGGCCCTGCACCACGGCCAGGTCTCCTCTGGACACCACATAAAGCCTCTCCGCCGTTTCCAAGGTGATCCTGGAGGTGAAGGCTGTAATATATTCTCTCGCAGGTAGCAGCAGCTGCAGCCGAGGTGCCCTTGGACAGGCCATTGTTTGCAGGGAGGTGGGGAAAAGGCAGAAAGAAAAGATCTATTTGTAATTATTTTTTAAAGACCTGTAAGGAACAAAAAAAAAAAAAAAGACAAATGAGGGCATTTATTCAGCGAGACGGTGAGTGTTTTCTAATGCAGTTTGAGTCTTTGCATCTGGGAATGAGCATTGCAACTGCATGGTAAACAACGAAATTAATCATTTAATCCTCATTTAGCGCTGTCCTCTAATGCGATGGTTACAAATGCTGTTAGTGCCTAGGGCTGGGCCTCGGGTTACCTGAGGAAGACCCCAATTTAGGGCCCCACATGGCATGAATCGAGGCGCATGTTCCTTCCCCTGCCTCCCTGGGGGACGGGCTTGCAGCATGTGGCCCCTCGCTGCCTCCTGAAATCTCAGGGAATTTGTCCCAAACTTTATACCATTTCTCTGGAATTTCTTCTCCAGAGGTTCGCCGCAAACCAAAACCACATTTATTTGAAGCTTGATTTAGCCTTGCTGGAGCCTTTCTGCTGACCTCCTCGGGCTCAGGATTTCATAACACCCCGTGGTTTTGTAAGCAATGGACGCTTGGTTTCATGGATACGTTTCACTCAGTGCCCTAAGAAAACAAACAGCAAGCTCACCCCAGAAGATGTTTGTCTCCTTTTTGGTTTTCCTTCTGATAAATCCATGGGGAAGCCATGCACATATCCTGTACACACTTGGATGCGGCGCAGATTTCTTTGAAACATTAAGCTCCAGTCTCGCAGGGTAGGCTTTGATGTCCAGCAAGGTCGGCCCAGCTCCTCCGCCTGTATCTGAGCAATCAATGCCAGACGTTTTAAGGGAAAATTAATAAAGCCAGCCCCAGGCTCTACCACAGTTTGTAGGACACCTCTTCTCAGGGCAGCTTTGCCCAGTCTCTTACGGCTCAAGATTGAATTAAGAACTGGGAGATAATACATGGCCAAATAGTGTGGACATCAGCCTGTGTGGCTGGGTCTTCTTTTGTAGAATCATAGACAATCATTCAGGTTGGAAAAATCCTCTGAGATCATCAAGTCCAAGTGTTAGCCTGGAGAACATCAGCGTCAGCCTGCAAGAGAAACTCCTCGGGTCTGGAAAAGTGGAGAGAAGGGGGACGGAGATGGAGGGAGCCCGGCCTCACAGCAGCGCCAGTCCTGCAGCCCTGCTCCCTGGCTGCGTATTTATTTAATGCCTTTGTTTCCCAAAGCTCCGTGGTGCATCCAGAGGGCACAACGTGCATCTGAATTAGGTGTGAGCATCAGCCCAGCAGCACCTTGTACACAGCGATGGCAGATGACATACTTACCACCCTTCTGTGCTAATGGGTGCAGGGAGCACTGGGAACACCGAGGCTGTTTCAGCATAAATCTCGCTTGATGTTTTTGTTTGCTCCTGAATGTTACAGCCTTTTAATCTGCCTCTGACACTCTGAAATCCTGCAGCACTCTCATTTTCCTTGATTTATAATTCTTCAAAGTGCATCGACACTGCCTGCCTGCCTGCCCCATCCCTGCAGGGTAGTTGGCCTTGCCCACGCCCCTCGGTGCAGCATGGGGCCAGCTCCGTATTTACAGGCAGGTGCCACGGGTCAGTTTTTGAGCAAGCCATCACCTGTGCGAGTTCCCCTGGGAGGCAGCGCGTGCTTCCTCGGGCAGGGGAGCATCGTGGGCTTTGCTTCGGGCTGTGCTGCACGCAAAGCAAAATGCAAGCACAAGCAATTAAAACCAGAGCAAGAGAGCGTGGTCACAGGCTCCCCAGGGGTCAGTGAGGTAGGAGGCGAGTGGGGGACTGCAGCAGTAACCTGTAGCCAGGGATTTTTCCTGTGTGTCTCATGCCAGATCCCCAGTTATTCATTGTACTACGCAGCAAATGCTCTTGCATCACTGCTTCCTGCTCTCACCTCGCTTATCGTAGGAAGCCTCTGCAGCACATAATTCACTGCTAATTAACTCACGGTGGCAGCCTCAGCACCAGCGCTGCTGGGGGAGCGATGTTAAACCTGGAGACTGTAACTGGTGGGGAAGGATGCTGAGCGGGGAGCGGTCAGCCCGTCACAGAATAGGTATGGCCACGTGGGATAGATGGTGATTCCATCTGACGAGGCTGAAAATACCTTCAAGACCCCTTGGGGGAGCACCAGGTGGAGCAGCAGCCTCTGGTGCAGTGGAGAGAAGGTGCAGGGAGTGGGCAAGGTGTGCTCGGCTGCTTCCTTTGGGAAGAGAAAGAAGTCAGCCAGGAGGTTGCACAAGTTAAGCTGAACCAGTTCTGAGACACAAAAATTCCCAGCAGTGCTGAAATAGTTAATCTTCATCTTTCAAGATGCTATTTTTACACAGACCCCTAAAAAAAAAAAAAAAAAAAAAAAAAAAGAAGGTTATTAAAATTCTCTCATTTGTCTTCTCTCATCCTTTAAAGCTGCGTTGGAAGAGAACATCGATGCAGCCCCCATCAGCAGCGCGGTGTGGAGTGCAGCATGCTGACCCCGAAAAGTTAACAGCCCCTGGAGATGCACTGCCACGTCCTAAGCAAGCATAAAGCATTTGGATTAAGAGATTTTAAATTCATTTAAGGCATAAGGACGGCGCTCATCACAGAGCACGGCTGCCTGCACGAGGAGTGAGAACATTTTGCAGCGTGTCAGCGCTCAGCTAAGGGAAACACGTGATGGCTTCCAGGAGTGGCGTCACTTTCCAGTCAAACAGACCCGAAATGGTACATCAGTCTGTTCAACAGATACAGCCATGTAAAGCCAGTTCGATTTCAATGTAAAATTAATTAAGGGGTAATTTTTGAAGTCTTTCTACCAAGACATAAAACCACCGGGAAGCAGACATCTCCACGCGTGAGCTCCCCCACTACAGGCGATGCAGGCACCTGCTGCTTGTGAGGAGCACATAACCTCGAAACAGGGAGCTTTCCTCCCAAATCCATCCTTCACTGCTCTCCATCCTGCTCGGCACCACTGTGTGCCTTGAGCCCCCCATCACTGACCTACCCTGACTTAGTGACCTGGAAAAGCTCCCAAACCTCCAGGACTGGCAGCAATGCCCAAGGGGGGATAGCCCTGCAGTCAGTCAGGCCAGAAAGCACACGTCCACCCACACGTGAGTTTTGTTGGCCTCTGGGCACCACCAGACCATGGCGATGCTGTTGGAGAACATGAAAGGAAGACCCTGAGATGTATTTAATGCAAGAACATTGTCCCTGATCTCTGTGGGTTTTAAAACGCACTGACAACTTCATAGGGGTCACTTCATGGCCCCCAACAAGGGCACCAGTGAAGACTGGGGCAGGAAGCAAAGCCCAACACCCCAGCCAAGCTTGGCCATGCAAAAACCCACATCATGCCATAGCTGCCACGGGAGCAGGAGCTGGATGATGGCAATGACCTAGCCTGGTGCTCCTCCCGGGCCATGGGACAACATTTTAGGAAGTTAATTTATTTTCCTCCTCTCTCTTTTATTTTTCTTTCCCCCCTGTGATTTGCATTACTGGTTGCTCAATGGGTTGTGGCACACTTTCCCCCCATTCACAGCTCCAAAGCCCTCCCCATGTAGCAGTGTTGCAGGTAATTCACTACTTGATCTTACAACTCCAGCACGTATTGCCAGCCGCAGGAATTTTATTTCAGACCAAATCACCATCCTTTTGGAAGTTAATAGCCATTATTTTCCTCTAGTGGAGTTTCATCTCCTCTATAGCAAGTAGAAAGAAAATATTTCTGTCTCTCTGGAGGCATTAGGTGGAGATCTGCGTAACAGAGGCATCCCAGTGCTGCCCCTTAATTTCTCCATCGGCGCTGAGGTCATTCAGAAAATAGGAGTTTTCACTCTGCTCATCTCTGCTCTTGAGGTCAACTTGGTTTTTGTGGAAAAACAGTATTCTGGGAGGTTTTGTTCATCCATTCCCCGGTGTAATGGTCAGGCTTTTCTCCTCTTACCTGAGGTGTTCAATGGCAGCCACGATGCTCCTGTGACCAAAGACCTCTGGAGAGGCCCAGCTAAAGAAACCCCGGAGCCACAAGGGCATGTTTTAACTTTTGCCATTAAACCTGAGCGGTCCCTTCCCTCTCACACTGGGCCTGTTATTGCAATATGCTTCAATATACGAAATACTTCAGTTAAATCCTCCCCAACAGTTCCCTTGTTGGGCTAAATAAAAGCCAGCTTTCTTCCTTCTGTCCCACTAAGATCTCCAATCATCTCCATTGTGTTTCTCTTGGCATCCTTAATATTATCGGTATGCAGCCAGAACAGAAATTGCTGGCTTTATGATCAGCTTTAATAACAAGTGTTTAATAATTGCAGGTATAATTATTCACAACACTGACAAATTTTCCTATTCACCACTAATTTCTTCAAATTGCTCCAGGCGTAAAGCAAAAACAGACTAGTCAGAAAGCCATTCATTCCTAATCAACTTGTGTTGCTGTTGTTTAAGGAACAAAATTTTCAACCCTGGCGTTCCAATGAGATTTCATTACAATAAATGAAAAATAAAGATAACGGTGGCTTACTGCTCTATACTATGCACAGATGCTTCTGATTTTGGTTAGGAGCATTAATACCCGAGCTCTGTCAGGGTGCGCCTGCACTGATAAGGCACGACAGGCGCCAGCAGTGTATTTCCCCAGCCTGTTTTTGTCTGTTCAAATGCTTTGATGATTATTGCCACAAGCCTAAAACACGGGGCCATGTCATGAAACCCCAAAGAAGGGCTTGGCACTGGCTGCCACCCATCCTGCTGGGGACGTCCCAGCCTCACAGGATGGCTGAGGCTGGCAGGGACCTGGGGGTACTTCTGCCCCAAGCCCTGCCCCAGCAGGGCCACCCCCATCAGGGTGTCACCAGAACCACAGCGCACACAGGAGGGACACACAGCATGCTTACAGAGAGGAAGGAGCAGCTACAAGGCATTATGGAAGAGCTACACTCCTTCCTCCGTGCTCGCTTGGCCATGGCACCCTTCCCTACAGCATGTAGCTGTACCTCACCAGAAGGGTCCAAGTCCAGCTGCTGTAATGCATGAGTAGAAGCTGCGTGGGGCAATCCTGGCTTTGGGCTGGGTGGCAGAGGTGGCCTCTTGTGCCAGGTACAGGTGATGCAGCTGTTGTGGATGGCCGAGGAGCAACCTAACCACAGCCCTGGGCTTCATCCCCTGTCTAGGAACGAGCCAAAGCTTCCACAAACCAGGCTTGCCCTAGTGACAGCCAAAACTCCTCACAAGTTTTGGATCTAAGCTAAAACAGACACGGTTTTCTATAACGTTGACCGGCATTGGATCCTGGTCTGGTTAATCTTTGTCCTCAGCATCAGAGTGGGGCACCTGGGACCCGCCACACGAGCCCAGGACAGCATTTCCTAGCCCTGAAGCACAACACGTTGTCTCCGGAGCCTCTCAGACAGAATAGTAAGGATAAACACAAGGACAGCAGGGATATTTGCTAATTCAGACATCCAGAGGTATGAGGGAGGAGGCAGGGTGACAGCAGATGGGACAAATAGGGACAAAATCTGCCCCTCAGTGTCCCCAGATGTGGTGAAGGCCATAACGGGGCCTACCTCAGGGCGCTGTGGCAGGCCTCGGCCCTCTCCTGCCTCATCAGCCTGCGCCTGCTGCCCCATAACAGCAGTGACAAGCTGTAGAAGTTTATGGAGCCGCTTGATTTTTGGGGTTCAAAATATAATAATAATTAAAATGATTTTTTGAGGGTACGTGTGGCTCCAGCTGAAAGCTCCCCTTGCTTTCTCAGGACCTCGTGGCTTTCAGTGCAGGGCTCTCCACCCTCACAATGCTGGAGAGGGCGGACATGCAAGGAGCAGCGGGTGGCAAACACAAAACACTGCCTCCACCAACAGAGCCCTCGCCATTACAATAGCACTTCAAATTTATTCTATCCAGAAGTGTTGGAAGATCAGTCTTTTGCAAGTGTTTTTTCTAATTAGCACTCTGCAAGCCACGGAGCCCCTGTCGCCACAGACAGACCTCTCTCCAAGCGGAGCCCCGGCTGATCCCGGAGCCCCACGCTCGCATTGCTCAGTGTTGAGGGGTGCTAATGCTCCAGCATGCAGCAGGCATTTTCTTGAATGTTGAAAGACTTAAATTACAACCATCCTATAATTTGGCAGGTTAGAAAAGAAGCTTTTAAAGAGCCTTGTTAAATGAATGACTTAAACCCTCACCCCAGGCTCTTTTACAAATTCATTTGCACCCCAGAGAGAAGGCATGAGGGAGGCACAAACGTAGGCATGATCCATGTCTAAATTCCTGATTGCTGAATTAGAGAGAAGCTATGATTGTTTCACCCATTAATAAAGGATTTGGGGCGATTTTGTTGGAGCATTGGTCACTGCCATAGCCACGGCTTCCTCCCATTCCTCCACAGGGCAGGGATTTGAAGGAGATTTAAGGAGGAACCTGCAGTAGAGAAAACATTCAACTTGGCACCTTCAGATGCTTAATAAAGTGAAGGACACCATGCAAGGTGTCATTCCAAGAGCCTGGCCACCACAGCACAGCGTGCCCTGCCACCAGCGTGCCACTGCAGCAGGCAGAGCTCAGCAGGAGAAACATTTCCTCCCTATAGGAAATGCAGGAGAAACCACAGCAAAAGGGGGCAGAGGTCCTCCTCCTCCCTCCTCCAGGAGGATCCCTCAGCAGGAGATGCAAGCAAATGTTGTGTGCTGACCGGGAAACAAGTGTCCCCGTATAGAGTTGAGATGTGATTAAAATCAATGTCTGCAATTTCTTGCGTAGACAGACCTCTAAAGCTATTAAGCCTCACCTCTATATTAGAACGGTATCAAACCCTGTAATTTTTCTTGCATAAGGTTTTTAATGCCTTTATTTATTTATTTATTTATTTATTTTTTAATTTTGCTAATAACTTGTTCACATAATTTGGGAAAGGAAATCGGTTCAGAAACAAACAATTTTCCATCTACACTTTCTTTCCCAATGTATCTGCTTCTGACTGCCTTGCTGGCAACCTTAAGATAACATCTAACACTGGAAATAAGAAAACACCGAGTCTGTATCTAAAATACCTGGTTAGCAGCATTACAAGTGGGCGGCAAGGCCGTTCAGTTTTATGCTGCTGCTGTCATTAAGGGCTTTGGTGAACAAAAAGTATTGCAAGTATCAAAATCATTTTGAAATGGTGACCTGTCATATTCTTAATAAAAGCAGAAAAATGCATTGCGTTGCCTCCATATTCATACCCGGCACATACCACCAGCATGGGTTGGACTCCATTCTGAAATGAGAGGCTGGGAAGAGAACTCAGACTGCATTTGGACACAGCCTCGGAGATTTTCCTTGGTAATAATGGTAATCTTTCCCTCTGGGAAGCCCAAGACGAGATATTCCTGTCCCTCTTACTTTCCCGGAACCCACAAAGAGAAATTGGAGGAGGACTTGGGATGTCACAGAGAAGCCTCACAGCATCTCAGTGCTAACAGCCCTTCAGTCAGCTGAAGAAACTAGTAGGAATTTGGTCTTCACATCAAACAGAGCAACACAGGAAGCACCAAGATGGGTTTCACACCATCAGGAAAAAGGTAAAGATACAGATTAAAAAAAAGGGGGGGGGGGGGGGGGCTAAAACGTGCTCCTAAGCACAAAGGCTCCATCTGATACTCCTTCTTACCTGCCTTCCTAGCTCAGGACTGGTCTCCTCTGCTCCTGGACTTTGGCTTTCCCCACTTGGGTATCTGGCTCACATCTTGTATTTACCCCTTCTCCTCTCCAAAACTGCAAACCAGGATCAGACCCAGGGTGAGAACTTCTTGTCATTCATCCCACAAAGGCCAAATCCAACTGCAGGTCAGAGCTGAGTTCTGAGGGACCTGCTATTTCCAGCGGCACCGGGAGCAGACCAGGCAGCAAGGACCGAGCCACCACACAGCCTGTGTTTGCTCAGCTCATTCAAATGGGATCAAGCTGGTTCTGCAGGAGGCTCCTGGGGGGATAGAAGTGGGAATGAGAAGCCCCCGGCACCAAATAGCCTTCAGCAGCAAGACAACACACAGAGCAAAATAGATCAGAGATTTCTAACACTCTTGTGGAAGAGAACAGCTGTAGTATTCTGATTTAAAACAAAGCCAAATCCAAAATAATGATAATAATTTGAGATTAAGCAACAGTTTAGAAAATCAGATTGCCAAAGATCTTTGCAAAAATCTGTTAAATAAGATCCAGCATACGAATTGTTCTCAATATTGCCTACAGCAGAACGGAGAGACTGGAACTTAACACTGAGGGAAGGTACCTCAAACACTGGACTTACAGAAAGAGAATTATTCTTGGAGCTTTGCCTTGCAATGTTTTATCCAGGAGCTGAGCTCGGGCACCTGCTTGTCACTGGTGTGTATTTACTGTAGACTTGTAGGACTCATCACCTGCAGATGAAAGCAGCATTTTGCACTAGCATCTCTATTTTTAAGACTAGAGAACACTTCCCTTTAATATAAAATAAGAAAAAAATAAAAAAAATAGGTAACCTTTCTTCCCAGAAATTAAAATTTCCCCAGCATAAGCAGAACCAGTGCAGATAGAGTGGGGAAGAAGAAAAACACGATTAGAAGATGCAAAAAGGCATCAGGCTGCTGTAAATAAAGATCAATAGAAAACACACTCACTTAACGAGTTCCATTAGCAGCAACATATTTCAGAATAACACGTTGACTCCCAAAGCTGCTGTTCAGGTCCATCACAACACATTTTAACACCCACTGAATAAATAAGATTACCAGTGGACCTCTGATGCAGCGCACTCACATACGAGTGTGATTAAGATGCTCTACAAACTGCTTACATAGACATAAAAGGCAAACTTCCCCCCTTCCTCCTTACAATGCAGAAGCTTCATTAGGAAAAATGAGTAAGGAAAACAAATTAGAGGCACAAGGAAAGAGCTACAGGGCAACAGCATCTACTTAGCTTGTTTGGAGAAGTAAAATGAAGTGTACAGAGGGACTTCCAAACCACCGCGTGATGTCCTCTCCTCCGCACTCATTGCCCCCTCTCCTGCACGCTTCCACGCGTTACAGGAGCAGCAGGAGCAGTAAGACGCCTCACCACACGCCTGTTCTGCCCAAATCCTTGTAAGTGCCACCAGCTCCCAGCTCCCAAAGCACCCAGTCCCTGCTCCCCGACCCTGCAGCAGGACTGGGAGCCGCAATCTCGCCCTCACTCCTGCACGAGGCAACACCTTCCAACACCAACTCACCCAAACCCACTCATTTTGGGATTTGGGATCTTTTTTTCCCCCAAAGGATTTAACACCATACAATTAAAAGCAGGAATACTTGATTGAGTTTTTATTTTATTTCCACCTGTTTAAAAGAACTGTTTGCCTACCAGCAGAGTCCAACATAGATGTGACATACAGACATGAATACAATTAAATACAAGAAAAATTGAACTATATACAACAAGACATACATTTACATAATGAAAAATCTTTATATTATCTATCAGTTCTTGCCAATGTGAAACATCACTGGAACTCAAATATATTGGCGTTTCTTTTTTATTTCATTTTTAATAAAAAAGTATAATGCAACTTAGCATTTTTCCATGTACTGCGAGCTTAAAATTCGAGATGCACAAATTTGTGGCACTTCACAGGGTACACAAAAGCTAAAAAACTTCTTTTTGTTAAATATTTTATAGTTTGGGATATCTAAATTTCAATTAGGCCTACTTATTGAAGCACAAACTATAAAGTGATATTTACATGGAGGGAGTTGTGCAAAGTCAGTTTAGGCTATAGCTAGGTACACTATGAAAGATGCATGGATGTGTGACTCAACGTCATTCCCAGAGGTAACTCATTAAACCCTCTCGTTATTGTCCCTCTGACACAGTAACCACTGAAGTAAAACTGGCCAGAGTTCTCCACCCACCCCCCACCTCCCCTTTACGGCCCGTAAATATTTTCACAGTTTCACATTGGGCTGCTTCTCTTCATGCAGTTCTGCCTGAAACAACCCCAAAGGACTGTTTCAGCATTTCATCTGTTTCAGGGACACCAACTCCATCCTGCCTTGTCACCGCACTATCCTATGACTGCCTTATTCCTTCTTTTATGAGCTCACATTGCTGCTGTCTCCCCAGGACAACACCGAACCCAAGCTACCCCCAACCAGGGTGGGGAAAGTATTGCATTTCTCAAGGTGGCCTTCATGGAGCAGAACTCTTCACGGATTGCTATCTCCAGTAACACCCCTAAACATCCTAAGAAGAAACTCAGCTCTTGGATTGCCATCTTCAATCAAGAACTTAGGACAGCTAATTAGAAGAGCTGCTTTAATTAAAGGCTTCCTACAGATTGCTAGGACATGTTAGCAAAGATACATCAGACATCAATGTTAACTAAACGCTTCCTACAATTCTGTTGTACCAGAGCACAGAATGCTACTTCTAATGGCTTTCATAATTAACAAACTTCCAAAGGAGGCTTAACAGTTTAATTTTGCATTTTTTTTTTAAAACAGACTGAATTTCAACCTTTACAGATGCAGCTACTGCATATATGGACAATAAAGCACCAATTTTAATCATCTCATCTACATTTAATTATTAAAATCCTATTTGTATCAGCCCATCTTGGATTCCACATCAGCTGGCAGAGTTTAGCTGTATCAGGTTTAAGCAGACATTTATATCTTAGTCCTAGAAGAAGAGAAATAACTGGCTAGCAGTGCATACGCATGTGTATTCCTGCCTTGTTTAAATAGAAGAGTTCTCTCCTTTGACATGTACCTGACTTCTCTTCTTTTTAAAAGAAAGATGCATGACCCTCAGGGCAAAGACAATTTAAACTTCTCTTTCAAAAAAATTTCCAAGTCAAGATTGCTGCCATATGTCTTTTAAAGTCTCTATTTCTTCTAAATTCATGGTACTGCAATTATTTAAATTTTGATACTATACATCAGGCTGAAACCAGCCAAGTGTGTCAGCAGAGCGACTGAAGAGAACAGTGAAGTGAACGTACTGCACTTGAAGCATTGCACTGGGTACACTTGATACAGCAAGAAGATCTGTCTGGGTAGTTTGGTATTCAGCTGACAAGAGCAAAGCATACAATTTGCTTCTTATTCATCACTAGCAAGCCTAGAGAAGACTACATTCGCCTCAGGTACAAGGAGACAGAGCTCTATAGAACAGTGGTAAACCCAAGTGACCATCTCATCATGTTAGAAAATAAATTCATTGTTGTGATCCAAATACAGGAGTTCTTGGCAGTTAAAACATTCAAAGAACTATTTTCATGTTGTACATGTTGCAATTTGGCTACGTACTTCAGATCTCATGGAGTTCGTAAAGACATCTACACGTTCAAGCCTTCTGCTTTAAAAAAATCTGACTGCTGGTTAACAGCAGGTTATTTTATTGCATTACCCTGGGTGTCAATTTCATATTGATTTATGATGAAATGATCAATTGTTACAGAACTTATTCTACTTGGACAAAGATGATTCAGCAGAAAATAATATAGTAATGAGCGTATTATAGGATAAAAACAAAAGAGTAATGAAATGGCAAATTGTTCATCTGTATTTTGAAAGGTAACTATTTCATATCCATACGCAATGGTGGGAATAATTTCAAGAGTTACAAATAACAAAATATTCAGACCCCCCTTATTTACGCATTAAAAAAGTAGAAGGAAATGGATTAGCTGCTTCATTTCTGATATAGGCTGCTGGTCTAGTTTATAGACAGTCATAAATTCATTATAACCAGTGACATAACAAGAAGCAGCTTGGACCATAAAAAAGCTGTTTATATATGTACAAGTTATTCTCAAAAAAAATCAGTTTTATTTGGATGTGTTCACAACCTGCTGCTCCTTAAATCTTCAGAGCACTGAAACCAAGACATTTTCCCCAGAAATCCAGTTGAATCTGTCCTGAGAAATGTTAAGTACTCATATATAAATTGGATGGTATTGTCTGTGAGTGAGTTTTTTCCTACAGGTTGGGCAGGAATTGGCGTTCCGAAGGGAATCACGGAGGCACTGACTACAGAAGACATGGCCACATTTGGTTGACACAATAAGTCGCCCGCTTTGCACAATCTGGAAGAAAAGAAACCACAACAGGTATTTGGAGTAAGGAATTCAGCTTTGCTGGTCTATTGGCACCAGCTAAATAGCACTTGAATATCTATAGCCAGTACATTATTACTATAAGGAACCCAACTCTCTGTGCCATCTTGGAAAGTATTTCTCCCTCTATGTATACTAATAAGAAACGACTTTGAGTTACAAGCCAGTTTGACCTTGGAACCAAAATCTGGACTTCAAGCTAGCTGTCTGTGCTGTCCCACACGACCTAACAGAGCTGTGTTGCTCAACCTCTTCCCCATTCCCCCTCCCACATAAAAGAAATGACGACAACGTGTGGGTCCTTACCTCTGAGTAGCCGTCCATGCAAATCGGACAACTCACGGTACCAGAAGGCCTTGTGGTAAAGGGAATAAAAAAAGGAAAAGAAACACATCCATTAATTTCATGGTACATTGACATTTACTGATACATAAAATGTCAGGTAATCATCTGACTGCACAGAACAGCCGTGATGATGCACTACATCTGAAGATCCCTGCACAGCTTTAACTCCCTAAATTCCTTGCTTTTAATAAGCAGTTAGGGTCTCCTTTACTTAGGGGAAACAACTTGATTTCCATCAACAAAAATGGGAGGAAGATGCAGGTAAGTCACACACTAACATGAGGAAACATTAAAAAAAAAAAACAAACACCTGGCTCAGAAGACCAACTGGGTGGCCATTTCCAAGCTGAGGTCACAGAGGCACCCCCTCCTGCCTTCCCTCTCCAAGTCAGCTGTACTGCAAGCACTGCGTACTAACAGGCTGAACTATCCTGCATGGGGGAGTGTTTAGTAACATTAGTGCTGAATGATATTCTCTATTAGAAAGAGTAAGAGCTTTTTGCCACTTTTATTGACAGATTAATCTTGATTTTAAATGATCAAAGTAAGCTGCTTTCATAAGTCTTTACCATAAACACTTGGCTTTACTGTGTAACCTCCCATGTTAGGTAACAGTTTATAATTTATTAATCACAACAGGGACAGAAAACACGATACCTTCCATCCCACAATCTTAAATTCAAGCAGCAAGTACTGAAGTCTACGCCTAGTTTCACATACATAATTTAATTCTATTGATTCCCCCATTTTTACTACTCAAATTCTTCATGCAGCAGCTATTATACCAACTCAGTAATTACAAGTAGTGATAACCTCCATGTAAGCAGGAGTAACCTAACTCTGCAGCCCAACACCGTGAAGGCTCTGCGGCAATCTACATCATCAGTATCTTCCTGTCAATGTTAAAAGCTGCAGCACGGAGCTGTCATAGCCATACCTAAACGGACCAAGAAGGCCCAATCTAACAGAGAAGCCTGAGCTTAAGATAGCTAAACATAACATTTCTGCATTAACTAAGTAGTGGGATTTATTCATATAATATATATATTTAAAGGCCAAAAATAACAAAAAAGATCACAAACTCATTGGCCAAATCCACTCTGTTTTCAAATACAAGCATTTCAGGTTGCATATTAAGAATTAGACACACAAAATTTTCATGTTCTCTCTTATATTGCCCTCCACTAAACTAAAAGGCTCAAAGTACACCAACAAGATAAAATTATCAGTATATGGAGCTGCTTCCCAAAACATGCTCAAGTAGTCCTGTCACTGAGTGCAGAGTTGTATATATATAAAAAAAAAAAAGACTGACTGCATACTTTCATGAATGCACGATGGAAGAACTGACCACTGCTTGAATAACTATTTTTTTTTTTTTTTTTTAAGTCACAATGAAGGTTTTAACTCATCACATTGCTGGGGCAGAACAGGAGGACCTGAATTGAAGATACCCAAAAGGATTAAGAAAATCTGAGAGTTAAGGCCACATGTAAATGCCTACAGACACTGAGATGCCAAAAAAACAAATAAGTTAGCACACTGACACTGTTATACTGGGAATGTTTACACTGTGGTTTTTGTCAACACCACAGACGACTTAAATTTTAAAAACAAAATTCATCACCAGTGCTCTTAAGCTTTAAGATTATTAGCGCATCTTTAGCCAATTTGTTATCCTTTATTCCCTGAAAACCAGATCAGGTAGATCAGTTGCATCATAAATACCATTTACTTGCCTAAGATCTAGTACCTTATGCTGTAAGGTCAGATGGGGACACCCTATTCAAAGCTGTAAAACTGTCAATGAGATAAGAACAGTGCTGTTACTGAGTAGGGGTGGCTAAGTCAGCTGTCAAATTTGACTAAGTTTTAAATATGAAATCAAGCCATTCAAAGAAGAGTTTAGGAAATATATTTCTTGGGAAGAGTAACAGATTTTTTTCCCTTTAGTTTATTATCCACTGCACTCCAGTTTCACCTTGATTTCATCTATTTCCTAGTCAGAGGGTACATTGGACCAGCTGATCTTAAAGGTCTTTTCCAGCCTTACTGATTCTTTGATTCTATGACAGTAACAACACAGCCTGGACAGCATGGTCTAAGCACACAGCAATACAATCAGTGAGCTAAATGAAAGACTACATTAAAACCCTAAATAAAATGTGTATTCCCCCCTCTCTCAAACATTTTACAAGACATTTATACCAATTCTCATGTTCTTTGTCTGCCCTAGTCGCATGGATACCTGCTTTCATTTAGTTACTCTAGTAGATTGTAACACCAAACCTCATCCACACCAGTGAAAGTACTTCCGTAACAGCACTACTAGAGCTTTGCATGAAAAGGAAGTATAACACATTATAAGCTATGGCTTGTCACTAATCCTCCTTCCTCGACACACCCCCACATTCATCTTAAAGGTTGTATGCAAAGCTGTGCATTCCTCTTGGGCTGGTTTATTGCAGAAGTGCAAACAACATCATTTTGTCAGTGTGTGACACGTGGTGCTGTACTCATCGAGAGTGGCAAACTAGAGTAAGATTTCAAAGCCAAGACTGATTATAACAACATAAATTAGTCCTGTATGTATAAAAAAAGGCAAAACTTAATATTTATTAGGTCGTAAGGCATACATACTTTGAACTTGCAGTTTCATCCTCCAGTGGTCCCAATTCTCGAGACACTTTATCTGTTACATACACATCATTATCTCTTGTTTCATCTTCATCATCGCTGCTCAGCACACAGCTGTCTGACTGCCGCTGGCTTCTTAGTCTGAGATTTCTCCTTCGCCGTTGATTCTCTGTAAATTATTTATTTAAAGTTAGATACATTATAAAATATATAGCCCTGTAACTAACCTCGAAAAGTATGAGTAGACTGTAACAGTTGTAATTTTAAAGTGGACTAAAACATATTCATCTCTGTTAAGAGCAACAAAAAAGCTTCTTCAATATTGAGGATGGACATTTCCAGACACTTTGAATATTCTGTTACATATTGACACAAAACATTTGCTCTATTATCTCTACAACAGCCAAAACTTGACCTTAAAGCTTGTCTGTATGTTAAGTTCCCATACCCTTACACTACGTGTGAATAGAACGCCCCTATAAAGGGAGGCTACCTCTCCAGACTTCTAACAGAAGAAATATTGGAAGAAATGTCTAACAGAAGAAATCTAACTACTTCTAACTAGTATGATACAACGTTGAGGAACTGGAACAATTGCTACTTGATTCTCTAAAGGAAATGAAAAAAAAAGAGAAAAAAGACAAGTTTCCAAGTAGCATGGCGAGGTAGCACGGCGAGGTAGCACAAGAAGGTCTGCCAAAACAGAGAGCACTTTGTTCACAACTGTATAATGCATGAGATTAGAAGGGAGCACCATCCCCCACAATTACCTAAACTGCTTAGGGCAGGGATATCATTGCCAGCAGCCAGTTGCTGCTTCAGGGGATTATCGACCATATGTGTGTACACACACACACACTCAGAATATTCTTCCAGTAACAATATCTAAAATAAGTAATTTTTCAGAATTGATGGAAGACATGCTTAAGTCTAAACATTTAAATTATGCAGCTGCTGTGGTTTCTCACTGTTCTATCCAGGTATACTGAAGCGTTCCACTCTTTTTGTCTGTCTTAAATCAAATCGCCCTACTCAAAAGCAGTTTTGACAAAATAAGCCTTTTTAAGAACAGTATCTGGCAGATTACGTAAATACTTGAAGTAGTGTCTCCTTACACATTTTCATCATCATCCTCCTGAGTTAGTGCAACTTGAAAATGGAGTTCATATTGTCCAAATAAAAACAGATCAAAATAATTACCTGGCCTGTAGCATCCAAAGGTTAAAGAACGGCTGCTTGCTTTTTTTAACAATTAGAAACTGCATGCAATAGTTATTTCTTTGTTGTTACAACAACACTGAAGGTGCAATCATGAAGGATTGATTAACATTACATCAACAGCCATAAAATTTAAGTTCCTTTCTGCGTTATTTTTCAGCTATAACTTTTGTTGCATACATTTTTATTCACTTGCTCGTGTCATTCAGAGCCCAGAATGGATTACATTCTAAGTAAGCAGCTAACAACATATTAACGCATCTCAGATATTATAATCAGAGCAAGGTCTGAAAGATGTGAAGGATTAAGTTCTTTATACCTATTCTACAACTACTGTAATACATGAAGTAGAAAAAAAAATCTGTATTTGTTAGCACTTACCAGTATTAAATTTGAGGAGAGTTAGGCTACACAATTAAAGTGAATACTATGACTTTTGACATCTTTCTACTTCGGTTCCTTCACTGCAACACAGGCTAATAAGACCTTTCAACATTTTCCTATTCAAAGCTGATATTCTACTGCTAAAAGTGCTAGTTAAATTGATTGTTCGCTTCAGGCTCACAGAAGTTCTGTATTTGGGAAGAAAAATATATTTTGAGAAACTGTGATGGATTTTATTTCAGATACTTTATATCATCTTCAGTAGAGACTATGACACACAGACTGGATCTGTTCTCCAAAACACTGGCCAGATACTGTAGCACTGCTCCTTGTCTCTTGCTGAACACAGTTTTGATCCACACTGCTCAAGTTTGTTGGGAAAAAAAATAAATAAGTTCAGGACAATTCTATTGTCACTTGTAAAACGTCAACTCACCTTCAACAATCTTGCATCAATATATATGGTATGGGAGAGAGAAGAAAAATAAAATTAGATTTTTGGTATGCACCTCAAGCATTATGTACAAGTATCTGATAAGGTAAGCAATTAACAACAAAGCAAGCTAAGAATTTTAGGATATCATTATATTATTTTGTTTAAGAATGTGTTAAAAGTAGCTTCACAGTAACAAGTAATTTACAAGTTCTTACTTCTGACTCCCTTCTCCCTGTCCCCCAGTTTCAGTACCCCAATTTGATTTGGGTTGGAGGTGATTCTTCAGCTCCTTCTTCCCCAAACAAGCAAATTCACGTGAGATATCCCTAAACACTTCATATTAGATAACAATTGCTAAAAAAAATAAACCTAAACAGAAAACCAACCCACTGTTATTTTTGGTGGAACTAGAACCAAGGCAACGCAGATTACATTAAAATGTTTGTGACCTTCCCTACGTACATGCTCAGGAACAATCTTAGCATGAAATACCCTCCCTGTTACTCCTGCTGCTTGTTTGTGGTTCTGTGCAGCAGTAGTGGCACCCCAAAACAGCCATTAACTACACCACGGGCTGGATCAAATACTGTTTGAGCTTTAAAAATAGCAGTAACAACAAAGTGGATTTTTTTTAAAGAGTTCTTGGAGTAAGAAACTGAACTAGTTTCTAACAGTCAGCTACAGTTGTGCTTGCCACCTTAAACTAACGTTTCAACTAATCACTTCATATTTATGAAGTCAAAGACTTATTGCTACCTCCTCCACTTTTTATTTAAATCATTGGCCTTTATCTTTGATATATCTAACACAGCTCCCACTTTAAGTTGCATCTGCTTCTATTACATTACCCGTGACAGGTATATAACCCTGAGATCTGGAGCAACAAGCTATTTTAGATTGTGCTTTCATTATCTGCAGGTGATATTCATAGATGTAGCTACACCTATAAATCCATTTGGCATTGAATGTGAACTCTGAAGTGCTAAATAAGAGCCAGGTTTTAACCCTTTAAGTCAGGCTACTTAGATTTCAGGAGCTGTTTGTCTAGAAGATGAGCTTTTGAAGATCCAGGGTCTTGGTAAATTATGACCCAAACCCAAATCTTGTAAAGCTTAAGCTTACTTCTGCGGTCAGTATATCAATTTACTTTTACTGTGCAGATCTTCAAATATTCATCAAATACACATTTCAATAGAACTCTTTAATGCCTCAGCATTTAGTTTTCCAGATTCCTCAAGCTTAATAATTATCAGTAGGGTTCTTAAGCATTCATGACAGCCATGACAAGCACGCCAGACTTCTGATCCTTAGATTAGAAGCAGTAAGGTCTGCACCTAGCTATTAAGAAACACACCACTGCAACCCACAAAAATAACCAAGGAGCCTGTGCATTACGCTCCAAATAACAATACGGCTCAAAAACCCAGAGAGCAGTATGGGAGCAGACACTGTGCAGCTCAGGTACCTTCCATATTTAGTGAACAAGGGGCCTAAATTCTCAGGGAATGTCACACTTGAAATGTATTCACCATCCTGTCTACACTACGAAAAGGCATATCATTATCTTGAACCTGGTTAAATTGGTTAAACTCAGAGACATTTAACCAGTTGTTTTTTGAAGAAGAGTGCCCGTGAAGATTTACAGCACTCCAGGAAAGCAGGGAGAGACTACACTGCTGTACCCAAAGAATGCTTGTGCTAAGGAGCACCTTCAGAGCAGCTTCTGTGTTGACCTCCAGTGTATGGCTTTTGTGCATTAAGAAGTCAACTCTGAACTTAGAACTCATCCTTAAAAATTCTACCAGCAAGCACAATACAAAATTTATTTGACTTCACTATCTAGATGTGAAGTGTGTCATTCATTACTTACCACAACAGAATCATTGTGAGTTAGATCAACTACTACAGGATCAGAAGATTCACACGTGAGATCTACAACTTCTTCACCAGCTTAAAAACACAACGTTAGAATCCATATCAGAGATCACAGGACTATAATCACCTGTCAGTGTGTGACATGCTAAGGTATGATTCAACACTGCCCTATCCCTCTTCTCTTCGGTAATTTATCTAACATTTCACTCATGCTTTGCTCTCAATAATCCACGTACAGCATTAACATCACTGCCTTTTGCAAGTCGCACTGCAAGAGTAACAGCAGCTGACCTCACACTTTCTCATACGTCAATAGCTTGCAGGAGGTATGCAGCAACAGATTATTCATCCAATATAGGAGAACATTTATCACATCATAAAACCCAGATCATACAGGACATAAGAGTTTTCCAGTGCTATGCTGTAAATGTTCTCGTCTCACGCCTCCTCAAACCTTTAGTAGTCAAATTCACAGCAGAAAGACAAAAAGCCATATAGCTACCTGCAGACCAACAGTTACTTTTAATTTTTTCCAAAGAAGGCAGTTTAAGTATTATTTTTAAAAGCCTAGTGCTTTTTGTAAAACGATACTGGACAAGGGCCCTTAAGGGACAGGGCATGACTGACAACAAACTTTTAATTATCTTTTTAAAACTTGGGAGTTCCCAAATTTACTTTGCTGTTATCTGCAGAGGCAGCTGCAGTGAGTCCCAGCAAACAGCCTGATATTTGAGCATTTGCGTACCTTCCTTACGTAACTCAGCTGTAGCAGTAAACACATCACACCTCAGTAACCAACTCAAACAGTTGTCAGCAGCCTTGCTGTTTACAGATTCCATACTACAGGCATTTTAGAATAATTAGGTTTCTCTTCTCCTTTAAAACACCTTGAAACTGGCAAAAGACGTGTTAGGTGGGATCCCAACACTCCAGAAGCAGGTGATTCTCTTACCAAATTAAAGAGAAAGCTTACCACTTTCTTCAAGTTCTATTGGCTCTGCTTCTGAAGCCATTTCCGTGGTGGAAGCTATCAGCCTGCTTCGTTTCTGAGCTTGCCTAGAATTCACCGATCCTCCACGGCGCTTTCTTTGAGTCTAAGAGAGAACAAAGCCTCAGAGTTTTCTTTAAGAGTAATGTTAGTGGAGACCTCACTTCTGCAGCATCAACGACAGCATACAAAGATGGACAAAACACATCACTAGAAGGCTGCAGTATGGACACACTAGTGGGATGGGGCAGCCCTATCTCAACTCATCACACCAAGGAAGACATCACTCCAGATCTGAAGCCAGCTGAGTCACAAAAAAAAAAAAAATGATGACACATATTGTGATGGCTTACAGCTGAGAAGATGAGCTCACAATTATGTCATTTGACTAGTCTGACCTAAAGTTTTTGCTGACATTTTAAGCATTCCTGAAACACTGCTAGCTCCTAGAGATTAATTTATTATTATTCTTAAGGATCACAGAACATGAGGTTACAGAGGAACTTAATATGTTAGTATATGTACACAATAACTCTTAAAGATTTACAGAAGTACTACAAACAACACATTTTAAGAAGCAGTTTTACATTGATTAGTGAAATACTTACTGTACTCATGGTGTTTCTTGATCTAAAGTTACAGAAAAAATAAGAGGTACAAATACCATAAAATTGAATGCAAGGAAGCTACAACTTTCAATTCCTTATATTATATTCCTTATATATATAATATATATATATTCCTTCTTGAGGTAGTACACTGTTAAAAAGTCCAGATTTCTCAATATCTTAGAATGATGTTCTTCCAAACCTATAAGAAAAGAAGAGAGAAGATTACCTATCTGTAACTCTTGTTCTCTTCAACACACCTGCTCTGAGGGTTCTCGTTCCTGATCCACTAGCTGCTGACCAAAGCCAGGCTGCAAGTCCCAAGAGCATTTAACCCTCAAACACCTGCAGATGGGCCTGAAGTCTCACTCGTGTTTGCCCATTTCCTAAGCTAAACACCAGAATAAGGCAGTTCAATAGCACACCACAAAAAAAAAATAATAAAATACTAAGGAGTCCCAATTAAGTGTTATCTGAGAAAAACAACTGATTCTCTTCAGGCAATGTTTGTGTGTGGGCAGAAGTCACCAGGAATTGTGTCACAAGAAGCCATCTCCAGAGAACAAAAACTAGAGATAAGCAGTTCTCTTTTCTCCAAGCCGCCTCGAGATTCCAACTGAACAGCTTGAAAGGAAGCTAAAGCAAGTGGAGCACAGGAACATCAGTGTGGAACTACTCACAGCTCCCTGGTGTAGGAGAACAGGAGTTCACAGCCCCTGTTTTGAAGGAGCTGTAGGTGTGTACGGCCCTGCTGCCAGGCAGCTCGCTGCTCCAGGGAGCAAGCACTAAGCTGGTTCTCGCAGCAGCTGACACGGGACTGAAGTTCACGATGTAAAGCCTGCTTATAGAAAAGCTATCACGTGTCCAAACACGACAGGGAGCAGCAGGGGGACCCCAAACAAACCAAATAACTAATTTCAGAGGACAGAGCATTACAGAGTAGTAGGAAAAATATTCCTTAATAGACAAAATGAAGCAGTTAGAAAGCTGAGGAATCAAGCCCACCAGACAGCCTGCATTTTAGTGCACAGAAGACGAAGCTGAAGCCTTCACAGCCTACTAAGTGCCCAACCATCACGCCTCTGGCAGCAGGCAAGGCTTGGCAGGAGCACCCTGGGCACACAGACGTATGATCTCAAAGTATAAAGTAAATCTAAAAATACGAAATAAACCTGCAACCATCCTCCGCACAACCCTCCTGAGCACAAGGACCAGCACGTGCCCGAGCACTGCTGAGGTCGCTCAGGCTCCCACAACTTCACCATCTGTACCCAAATCTCCCCTCTCCTTTTTTTCCCCCGTGTCAATGGAGGTACGAACTAATTAGCAGGCTATTAACCTATTCCTAGGTTAAGAAATGCTGAGACCCCCCAGGGGATGGAATGACCTTGGTCATCAGTTATAACCTTCAGCTCAAGGAAACCAACTGAATGTTATTCCTCCTCTTAAATGTGGTCTGTATTTCTTACATCACTATTTTTTAAGACCTATTAACATGAACTGTGACACAAGACGTGCCTGAGAATACCTTTACACTACATTTAGCACATTCCCTAAGCCAAAAGATGCATTTAGGCACAGTTTTAAGCAACACAACACACCTCTCAGTTTTCTGTCTTTTTCCCCCTCATTTTAAAATTGCCAATGGATTGCAAAAAAAATAAGTTCAAATTATTATTTAGTAAGAGACTACCTGTCGAGTGCTGCTGTTAGTGGCCCGTAAGCCCACTGGCAGGTTCTGCTCACAGCAGATCAAGTTTCCGAAGTCCTTGTGCACCGCCACCCACCCCTTCCCACAGGAAGATCCTGTTTTGCTCAATTTTTGGAAGAGGGAACAAGAACTTTTAAAACAAGACTGCATCTGATTCTGTGCTCCCACAAGCTGCAGGAAGGGCACGCAGCACAAGGGATGGCAAAGAGAGAACCACCCGTAAGCCTAACAGCAGCTCCCTCAAACCCCAGCTGCTCAAAGGCCCCATCTTCATCCGACAGCTACCACTGAAACCAAAAATAACTCTGGCAAAGCAGTTTCCCTCAGACAGCAGGAAGATGAACAAGACCGAGCAACATCTGAGTTATATAAAGAATCCGATGGCGTGGCTTCTTGCTAAGTTCATTGCACCAAGGAAGCCAAAAGACATTTCCCTCTGTTCTCCTCAGATAGGGGATGGGAAAAATACTTGGACATTAAAAAGCTGGGAAATATTTGTTGATACACGCATCTGAGGAGCATAAAGAATTCAGCTTTAAACAAGCTTAGTTGAAATTACAAACTGCTAGAATTGGTTTTAATTGAAATCTTTTAAAGATCTTTTCCTTGGCCAGGAGTGGCCTAAATGCCAAAGAGCTATTACAGAGGAAATCAACAGCACCACAGCCCAGAACAACAACAAAACAACACAACCAAAACCACTTACATTTGGAAATTTATTGGGGGGAGGATGACGATGAGGAAGTACCGCACAGCAGCGGATCCGTCACACTAAAGCCATTTACCTCCATTAACCATTCCCACACCTCTTCACCAGGAGGCCCAGAAATGCATCGTTTATGGGATTACTGCGAGGTGTCAGAGTAACATCAGGCCTCAAAGCAACACAGAGAGCTTCTGCTCACACTGAGGTGACAGCCCCGCGTCGCTATTCAGCTGCTTTATCTTCCTGAATGTCCCAGCACCACCAGAAGGATTTCTTCATACCGATTGTCACAGCTCTTGATACAGAGCACACACAAGGCACATGTGTTCCTGTCCTGCTCTAGTTGCTGCTGGATCAAACCTCAACCTCCACGGGAAGTTCTTCTGCAGAAGAAAGTTGGGAGTGGGTATCCGTAGGGGCGCTCATCACCCTAAAGCCACCCTAAAATAAACCATCAGCAAACCACCAGCGTTAACCAAAGCCACCTCACAACAAACATGCTTACAGGGAACGCCAGACTGCTGGGATTGATTAGGACTCTGGAAGGAGTCTCTTGATCCAGCAACATTCTTTTCTTGGAAGAACAAACCTCTTCTGTGGGGCTACAGATTTCCACACTACGTTACTGGCTTATTCAGGAATCTTTGCTGAATGCTAATTGTCTGAACCGCAAGAAGGAGGATGAAAAATAAAGCTTATTTTCTTTAGTATCCCACAGATCAAGTTAGCGTTATACAAGAAGAGATAAACAAAGCTGTTCAAACACTGCACACTTGGTGACACACTCACTAATTTCTCTGGGGCCCCACGCACAAGAACATGGATGCATTAGAACAAGCCCAGAGGAGGACCACGAAGATGGTCAAGGGGCTGGAGCACTTCTCCTATGGAGACAGGCTGAGGGAGTTGGGGTTGTTCAGCCTGGAGAAGAGAAGGCTCCAGGGAGACCTTACAGCGGCCTGCCAGTGCCTGAGGGGGCTGCAGGAAAGGTGGGGAGGGACTTTGTCAGGGGTACAGTGATAGGACAAGGGGGGATGGCTTTAAGCTAAAAGAGAGGAGATTTAGATTAGATATAAGGAGAAAATTCTTTACTCAGAGGGTGGTGAGGCCCTGGCACAGGCTGCCCGGAGAAGCTGTGGTTCCCCAGCCCTGGAGGTGCCCAAGGCCAGGCTGGATGGGATTTGGGCTGCCTGGGCTGGTGGGAGGTGTCCCTGCCCATGGCAGGGGGTGGGAACTGGGTCGCCTTCAAGATCCCTTCCAACCCAAACCATTCTGTGATTCTGTAACCAGAATTCCTTAAAAGATTTTTCAAGACCTCAGGACTACCAAATCATGATTCGTTATGCAGGCCCAGAGAGCCCAAATTATTTCCTAAGGCCCACATGCTCCTCCTCCAGCAGTCTCTATGGAAACCCAGCATCAGGGCTCTGACAGGCCGACACAAATAGAGTTACTGCACCAACACCTCTCCTCCCCAAAACAACCTGTAAGCATCACATCACTGCAGCTGAAGCTATCAGTAAGGTCACCTGTTATACCTGCGGCAACATGCACTCGGAAACCAGTTCAAAATTCCAGATTTATTTATTTTTTAAGCTAAAGACTTCTTTTTTTTAAATATGAAAACTTTGCAGATCAACTCAGCAAGCCAATACGTACTTCCAAATTTTAGGGATCTTTCTGCATCACTGCATGATGAAGTGTTACCAGCATGAGCTGCTGACCCCTCCTCACACACACGGAGCTCTCCACGTGCACTTACTGCTCCTGCCATTCAGCTCTCCCAAAGGTTTAAGTATTTGTCCTCATAACAGCACCGTTCAAGGCCTTTTCTAGCTAACCCACTGATATTTTAAGTACTATAACCACCGGCATTCCTCTGTACAGGTAGATACTTCAGAAGAATAATGGTAAAGCTACATAAATGTTATTCATAATAGGAGTAGAGGAATATTGTGCCCCATATTTACGACTTCAGCCTTCCATTTGTATTTTTGTTCTAAAAAGAAGTTAGTATATCTGCTGTGCGTAAGTTGAGCTCAATTAACATGTTTGAGTGACAGTCCTGAAAACTGAATCCTCTGTTCAGCATAACCAAAAGCTTCCCTCACACCGCTCTGAAAACAAGGCTTTGATCCGCCACGAGCCCAGAACGCTTTGAAGCAAATCAGCTGAAGGAGAGGCAGGCGTTTCCATCACATCTGACTAATATGGACAAGACTGGATTTGGTAAACACCCTAAACATCAAAAACTGGCTAAAGGCAGCGTTTGAAGGCAGCAGCGAGGCGATGGCCTGGTACCTGCCAGGCGCAGGTGACCCCACACAGCCCACGCGGTATTTGCCAGGGCAGGGCCATGACAGCTCTTTAAAATTGGGCTTATTTCCCCTCTTCAAACCTCTGGTTGCAACAGGAAACAGCACCAAAGACGTAAAAAAAAAAAAAAATAAAAGAAGTGGGGGTGGCTCCCTGTGGGGCCAGGCCCAGCGGCAGCCCAGGAGCCCCCCCTGCCCCCAGGCTGCCCAGAGACCTCCCCCGGGCACCCAGCACCCCCCACACACCCACAGCGCGCCCCCCCCACAGCACCCTAAATAAAAAGGGCAAAACAAAGAGGAACCCAGCCCAAACTTTCACCCGGCAGCCACACGGCGGCGAGGAGCGGCCCCGGCCCCACAGCCGCCCCCTGGGCTCCCCACAGCCGGCCCCTGGGCTCCCCTCAGCGCTGCCCCCCCCCCCCCCTTTCCCCTCAGCCCGCCGCCATCACGCCCCCCCCCCTCCCCTCGGAGCCCCCCGGCCCTGCGGCCCTCACCCTCCGCGGCCGAGCCCGGCGACGGCGGAAGGGCAGCGCCCGCCCCCGCCTCCCTGCCATTGGTGGCGCCGCCGCCCCGCCGCCCGCCCAAAGGCCGCGGCGGCTGTCAATCAAAGGGGGGATGGGGAAAAAGAACGCGCCCGCCTCTTATCCGGCCGCGGGGAGTGCTGGGAGTTGTAGTTCGCGTGGGTGGGGGTGAGGCCTGGAGGTCCCTCACGGCCCGGTGGCCCCCTGGAAAGTTTTTTGCCCCCTCCCCCCAGGGGCTGAAGCGCTTCATGGCCGCTTTCCCCGTCCTTCCTTCAGTTTTTACTGCCCCACGTCCCCCAGTCTGGCTTTTTGTACATAAATCCGTAGCTCTTCCTGCTGGCTTCCCTTGCCTTTCCTCACAGGGCAGCCAGCTCTTGAGATTTGTACCATTTTTTTGTACACAACCAGCACAGCACTGTCTTTGGTTTTATGTGAATAATGAAATATCTGCGCTGTGTAGGGTAGATTTGCCTGGCCAGGCACCTAGGGACTTGCCTCATTACCAGGTTGTGAGTCTGGTTTGATGTAGGGAGCCACGTGGCAGTGACTGTGGTACAGGGGTATGCACCTTGTGTCCAAAACCCCTTGGTTTTTCCTCAGTTGTTCATTATACTGTAGGTCCAAGACAAGTTGTCGCGATCTGGCCATCTACACTGAAATAAGAGACCTCACATTTATCTGAGTGATTCTGGCATGTGAAATTTATGGCATTAAAAGGGGTTTCTTAATGAGCCCGTCACTAAAACCAGACAGGTAAAACCTCTGGTTTTGTGTCTGTTTTCAGAGATCATTGAAGAGCCAGCCTCATCCACTTACACTTGTCTCCTTGGCTGTAACAAATACTGTAACAAACATGTAAATGAATCACGAATTATTCATGCCCCTGTGTTTACCAGTGTGAAGGCACTGCTGATTACCAATTATCTCTGCGTGGATTAACCAGGCTGTGGATTATCTGTGCCACAGGTACAAGCCGTGGCTGCACAGAGATTGCTTCAAAGCTCCCCTGGCTCTGATGGCATTACAGATGCTTTTGTAATTTAAGGCTAGAACGTCCTGCCAGACCTTTGCTGGCTCTCGGTGGGATCACCTTAGGTTTCAGTGTACCATATTCCTGGAATGAGGAATAATACTAGGGAAAGTGCTCTGGTGGCCATGGGCAGAGTGGTTTTGTCTAGGGTCTGCTGCCTCCAGCATCAAATTATGTACGTTTGTCATGAGTATCGTGTTAGTTTTAATGTAATCCTGTATGATATAACATATCTTAGTGATATGGTTTAGTGGAGGACTTGTTAGTGTTAGGTCAGATGTTGGACTAGGTGATCTTGGAGGTCTCTTTCAACCTAGATGATTCTGTGATTCAGTGATACTCTGTTACAAGACCTGCCATCACCTTAAAATCAATAGCTTATGGAAAATAAGAATACATTGGTATTTTTCCTTAAAGACTCAAACTCTTTTACATTCCTCTAAATGTTAACTCTGAAGATGAATTCATGCATCAGGTCACAAGTACAGTAACAAGAACAGGGCTATTTGCAACTTCTGATGGTGAATCTGCAGCTAGATTACTGAGATTGCTCTGTTCCTCAGCCCCTCCATTTGAGAGCAGGGAAAACATGGAGAGGGAAATAGTTCTGAGACATCTTGATTGCAATTCAGTAAGAATTTTGAAGGCCTGGTCCAACATTCCAGGGGAAGAAGCATGCAGTATGATAGGTTTTTGAAATGTCTTTATTACCCACGTAAGTACACTTAAAAAAATAATCTCAAAATGCAAGATAAATCAAAAAGTATAAGAGGTACTACTCAGCTATGCAATATTCCAAAACATGACTGTCAGCCCTGTTAATTTCTAGCTTTTGGAAAACTAAGGTGTTACAGTCCAGACCTGGCTTTGCTGTTCTGCAACAGAATGCTGAACAACCACAAATGAAGAAGAACTCCCTGCCACCTAGTGTTTGTCCTTTTAGGCTTTTGCAATCCTGTACCAGACACAATGTCATAGTTCTCTCCTCTCTGTAGCTGTGCTGCTATCATTCTTTCTTTTCACTCTCCTAGGTTCCCTAACTCTTCCTACAGAGCACAAGTCCTACATTGCTTTTGTGGACTACCACAGCATTTGCAACAAATGAAAAATACAGCACATTTTATCAGCTCACAGATTGTGGAAGTGATCTTCACAGCTAGATGGCAACAAAAGAATTCCATTAGACTTCCCTCACTAAAAAGCGAGAAATGTAATGTTGCGAGAGCATTAAAAGCAGCTGCCTGACTCTAATGTCAATGACAGTCTCCTTCAATTTAAATATTTGCAATAGCCATAATTAAACACTTAGTAACTGGCATCAAGTTAAAATAGAAATACATTACATAGTCGTACTGCTGTGCAGATTTTAATTCAGATTTATGTCCTCTTTGGCTTTATGCCTAGAGTAAGTCTTGTGATTTAAAAGCTGTTTTACTCAGTATAGAAATTGTCATAGAGGGCAAATTATCTTCTAGGTGAGTAACAGAATTTTGACTTTTCTAGAAGCAGCTTGCTAAAGAGATCAAGCAATGTTATGTTCTCCTTCCACTGTTTAAAGACTGAAGACATTAACCTCTGCAAACAGAGGGATGGTCTGTCGGGTCACTGAGCCTGGCCCCTGGCAGCTGCAGGCTGTCGTGTCATCTAAACCTTCTGAACAGTTCTTCCCTTACCCTCTAAAAGCAGCCTTGAAACTGGTGATCTTGTTACACACAGTTACTGTCATGGAAGATGTGTTAGGAGCCTGGGCTGAGCATGCCTTCTGAAAAGATGCTTATATAAACAAATGCTGCTTATTTTTTCCCCCATTTTTATTGTCTGGGAAAGTGAACATAGCAAACCATGGCCCGGTATGCAGTGACAGCAGAAATACAGACCTCAGCATTCTCACCCAGACATTTGACATTTTGATTTCTTACAGCTTTTGATTCTAACAGAAGATACATATATACCATTATAGCTTAAAAATAAAATTCCGTTCTAAAAAATTAACACATTTTTATTCTATTGTGCCTGTATGACCCAAATTTTGCTATTCACACCGCGAAGATCAGATAAAGATTAAAATTCAACCTTGTAGTAAATAGTCGCACTGGGAGATTTCCAACAGGCCTGAATTTGTTCCAAGGGTACTTTATTTTACTTCGGAGCGCAATATACAAGCTGTGGCTCCACTTCTTGCTGCCTCATAGACAGCCATTTTCTGAGCTGTTTCTCTGGCCATGAAGCCGTACTGAAGGGTCTTGAACCTCCTTTCCCGACTCTCCTCCAGTTCTTTCCAGTGGTTCCATTGCAAAGAATCCTGCAGAGAGGACACACACGCTCAGACTGCAGAGAATATAATGCTGCTATTTAGATACACCGAACTTTTATTTGATAATCTGGCTGGCTGGTAACACAGCTATTTGCTAGCATGATTGGGGAATGTCAGCATCAATTTGGGCATGATGGATAGAAAGGTAACTCAATTGGGTTGCCCAGTTTAAGATGAATTACCCAGCTGCAGCGCTCCACAGAATGTGAGGTCAAGCTAAAACTATCTGGATTGTTTTCTGTGGCTCCAAAGCCACAGAACCTTATGCTCTTTCTTTGCCATCAAGTTATTCTTGAAGCTGTAAATGAACAGTGGCACAAATCCTATCAGACTCCGCTGGCTTGCTGATTTACAAGCTAGGTTCACAAGGGATCATTCCCCATAAAGCTCATAAGAAACAGAAAATAGCTACTTTTTCATCTGATATTTCACTTAAAAGGGTAGAAAAAATACATTTTCTTAAATTAATGGCAGCTTTCTGTATCTTAGTTTTCCAAATCACAATATAAATTCTGTTTTACTAAGAACTTAATAGTGATTTATTAACAAATGTTACTTTCACTTAAACCAGCACAAATGTTTTGGGCCTCAGAGGCTATCACAAATGGAATTGAAGCTACGATCTGGACTTGGGACTTTAAAACATGGGGTTAGTCTCACTTTTTGTCTATATATTGAGAAATCTAAAAGGTAGCTATACAAACTGAATGCCAGATAGCTATTACACTATAACTAAGGATTTTTTTCCTATAGTCACTCTAACACCATGTACAGCAATATGCAGTTCAACTAGAAAAAGATGCTGCTGGGCATATCTGACCAGAATTGAGCCACTTCGCTGTAATAACATTTGGACAGGGTCATGCAGAGCTGAACAGCACTGATGGAACAAACACCAAAATATCTAAATAATTTATAGTAACCTTAAGGTTTTCCTGTGGTTTTCTTTTCTTTTCTTTATTATTTTTTTTTTACAGATGTCTTAACATTTGAGCAGACCGTAAACAAAAGCACTGTGACATCTTAGGAGACTTAGTGTGTAAAGCTAAAAAAAAAAAAAAAGAAAGAAAGAAAGACAAGGTCTAACTTCAAAACATCTTTCAAGCCTTGGCTTTTTTCACATTTATAAAACACCAGAGCACTCACACAGACCCACATCAGTAGTCAAAAGTCCTAGCTCTGAATTTATAATTTGTTTATTTAAAAAATGTCTCACATTTGTAATTATATAGCTGCTTTCCTTTGAAGTCTGCATTTATTCCTTCTGCTTTATACTGGACCTCATTCAGCAAAGTGATTAAGCATATGTTCAAAGCCTCAGTTCAGAAAGCCAGCCCAATTTAGGAAATGCTTTCTTCAAATAGGCCTTCAATACTTTCTTTGCTAAAAGGAATAGACCTCGTGTCTATGAAGCACCTACATGTTTTGCTTGCTGTGGCTTGAAATGGGACTTCTGAAGGCAGCAACCACTGATACTCTGAAAGATTGCACTATTTCAGTTTTTAGACTACACACACTTGAAAAATACATTTTTCCTCTTGATTGAACTCAGCTTCATCCTTCTCACAGAACAGGTAAAGCGTTACTATTTTCGTAGGTAAAGAATTACTATTTTAGGAGTAGGAGATTTAGTTCTAATTTTATAATGCTCTAGTACAGCTTTGAAAAAGTGACCCCGTTGTGACCGTTCCCTGCAGTGTTTCATGTGCTGAGGGAGACGAACTGTTACTGCTACATGGACCACTTGTAAATGTTAGGCAATAGCAGAGGTGGCAGCAGCAGCTCTCACCCCTTTAGACACTTGCCATGGAAACACAACCAGTATAAACCAGCATAAAGCCCACAGGCTTACTGGTGCTTCCATTCGATGTTGTGGGACCTGGCTGAGGAAAGGTCAGGTAAAAATCATGGAAGTGATAAAGTGGAACATGCCTTGGGTGCGAGAAGGGGAGATCCTGTTTCAGTGGGATGAGAGTGTGTGGTAAGGCAAGTGGGAAGCTCGGTATGGGATGGATGGACCCTGGCCTGTGGTAGCAGAACGTATGGCAAGGAGCTGAGGTCAGGGCTATGGTTTGGGGACGTTGTGCCTATGTGGGGAGTTGTCACTGCCACTCAGGTGTCACACCACCTGCTTCTGCCACCCCTGCCAGTGCTGGCAGTAGAGTCAAACCCTAAACAGCAGATCTAGCACACAGCATTTTCCTTCAGTAACTCCCAGACCTTCCTTGATGCAATGCTGGTTTTCTGGGGAGTAATCTTTAAGAGTCCTGCTTGCTTTTTACGCTCCATTGCCTTCTCTACAATCTTTTTCTGTAGGTTTAAAATGCGTTCATCTTTCATATGACTTTCACCAGCCTGGGACTTTCTTTTCTTTTCTTCTTGTCTGCAAAATGAAAAAGAAGCAATGAGAAGGTAACATAATATCAACCTACAGAATAAATCCATCTGAGTATATATTACGTGGATGATAATGAATTTGCTCTTGCTTCTGGGGACCAGCTAGACTGAAAACAGGTTTAAATCATAAAGCTCAATGAATGTGGAATTCACAGCTTGCTTCTTGTTGTTTACAGAACAGCATTACTAAACAGGATAGAATAATTTCTTCCCACAGGATGCCATGATGACAATAGCTGAAGGATTTCAAGCTGACATGACATTCTTTGGAAAAAAAACATGTGCAATACTTGTGTTAATACTACAGCCTTTTGCTTGTGAGAGCTGCGGAGTTTTCTTTATATGATCATTAGTATTCATCTCAATTGCTGTATTCCTTAGCAAACAAAAGATATCTTGCCTGTGTAATCTCAATTCCCAGATTCAGAATATTTGGGGACAGTGATGTAGTAAGGTTAGAGGGTCTAGGTGGGCATAAATTGATAGTACCATGTGTAGCATTTGTGTAAGGCATAAGCATAAAAGAGAAGTCATTGGATAGTCTTTTTTTTTTTTTTCCTTGCTTTTTTTCTCCTTCTATTACAGTTACTTTTCAATCCTTTGTTACATTTTATCTGGTTTTGCTTACTTTCACCCAGCTGGCACAACCTACTCACAGTTTTTCAGGTAAGTTGCACCGCCTTGCACAGTGACTTTGTTACATCCAGCTTTCTCTTTTGTACATTGCCCTTGGATTTGGCTGAGTATCACCAGGCTGCAGCGTTACATTATGCCACGAGCAGTTGTCATTCTCTGGCCAAATCCAGTGCTAAAGGAAGTGTCAGACCCACCAAGGAATACACCTCATATATCACCAGGTTTCACAGAATCACAGAATTTCACAGAATCACAGAATTTCTAGGTTGGAAGAGACCTCAAGGTCATCGAGTCCAACCTCCAACCTAACGCTAACAGCCCTCCACTAAACCATATCCCTAAGCTCTACATCTAAACGTCTTTTGAAGACTTCCAGGGATGGTGACTCCACCACTTCCCTGGGCAGCCTGTTCCAGTGCCTCACAACCCTTTCAGTGAAGAAGTTCTTCCTAACATCTAACCTAAAACTCCCCTGGCTCAACTTAAACCCATTCCCCCTCGTCCTGTCACCAGGCACGTGGGAGAACAGGCCAACCCCCACCTCGCTACAGCCTCCCTTGAGGTACCCATAGAGAGCGATAAGGTCACCCCTGAGCCTCCTCTTCTCCAGGCTGAACAAGCCCAGCTCCCTCAGCCGCTCCTCGTAGGACTTGTTCTCCAGGCCCCTCACCAGCTTCGTCGCCCTTCTCTGCACCCGCTCAAGCACCTCGATGTCCTTCTTGTAGCGAGGGGCCCAAAACTGAACACAGTACTCGAGGTGCGGCCTCACCAGAGCTGAGTACAGGGGGACGATCACCTCCCTAGCCCTGCTGGTCACGCTGTTCCTGATACAAGCCAGGATGCCGTTGGCCTTCTTGGCCACCTGAGCACACTGCTGGCTCATATCCAGCCGACAATCCACCATCACTCCCAGGTCCTTCTCTGCCTGGCAGCTTTCCAACCATTCCTCTCCCAGCCTGTAGCTCTGCTTGGGGTTATTGCGCCCCAGGTGCAGGACCCGGCACTTGGCCTTGTTGAACTTCATGCAGTTTGATCTGATGTCTTCTCTCAGCTGGCAAGGGGAGTGTTCTCCAAGGTCCTTTTATGCTGCAGTAGTACAACGTTACATTGCTATTATGGGAAACCTGAATAGGACTCCAAATAACCAAGAGCAAAGTGCACTGGGACCATGTTTAGCCCGTACTGGAATTGCTGCTCTGTGAGTGGCAGCACTAATTTCACTCACAGGTTGCCCCTTAGAAATGCATATCAGTATATAAGCATATCAGTATAAGGCACACTCTCCTCATGACTTCCAGAGGTCCCTTCCGACCTTAACCATGGTGTGGTTCTCAAGGAGCTGGAGGAAGGAAATGAAGGAAGAGGTTTTCCTTCTGATGATAAAACCACCACTTTGCTTTAAAAAGGGTCTTTATCAAGATTCCAGGGATGCAAACACTTATTTCACCTCGGGAGAGATGAGTTTGTCTGCCTTGCTAGCTTCATCCTTGCTAATCGGAAAATCCTCATAACAGCAGGTATTCCCCAGAGCAGCCATTCATTCTGTTCTGTGGTCCCCCAAATCCTCAGCAACTGGATGAAGGGGAAGTTTGACTCATGATACTCATGATACATTCTGAAATGTGACTGTGAACTCTAAAAAAGGGGTGCAGTTTAGCTTGGTTTCTCATTTTCCTGAGACACTTCCTGGACTGTGCTGCTTGCGTCATGCTGTCTGGCTGGGATAGCACTTCCGTACCTTCCCTGATACAGTGACACACTCTGTGACACCGAGATTAATCCTTAACACTGTTCTGTAAGTCTAGAAATGATGTACTATCATTTAATCTAATTGAGAACACGGGATATTTCTCCTTGCACTGTAACGAGCTGTTGCATTCCAAGGGATATAGCAGAATATAACAATAAGGTTTTTATGTAAACACTTGATGATTAAATATTGTCAGTGGGAATAAGCAACAAAACCTTTCATTACATGCAAATCCAGATTCTTGTAAATGCCACTACGGGAAAAACAGCAAGAGGTTTAACATCATGGAGCAGTGGCAGTGGCTGCTTATGAATTAACGTCGTGAATAGCTGGGTAGCATCAGACTGATATTCAGCCCTCTTCAACACGAAGGCATGTGCCAGCCATCTACTCTGTTCCAAAAAGCAGCCAGTCCCATGCATATTCAGATACCACAGCACATCCTAATGGAAAGTCAGAGAGGGGAAGGAAGTCCTGGTTTTCTCTGGTGGCCAGGTAATACCTTTTAGGACTCAAGACAGCAAAATCTCATACAATTTCTGTTTCCCCATATGATGTGGGAAGCAAAGTAATAGTCACTCAGAATGGGATAGTACATGGCTAGAAGAATCTTCTCCAGATTCAATAGGAAATTATCTGATAATTTCTGGAAAACATATACAGAGATCATTTATTATTATTATTATTATTATTATTATTATTATTATTATTATTATTATTATTATTATTATTATATTTATCAGCTATTGGTATTGAATAAACAACTTGAATAAAAAGCAGTCTTTAAGAATGGTCTTAGTTCCTAAAAGGTATTGTCAAATCTTTGGTCCAAGAGAGAATTTGTGTCGTTTCTTATGGTCTCAGATGAGTTTTCTGCCCCTTTGTGAATCTGCCATAAATAAAAAAACGATATCCCTACTAAAGACTTTGAAAAAAATTGCAATCCTTTTAATGTCCATATGTATTTGAAATAGTTTAATGAACTCTAGTTTTTGCTTAGAGACTTTGTCAGGAATTACCTTTTAGTGGTAAGGAATGAGATGAGATTCTTGTATGTGCCCACGGAGGTTTGTAGTAGTGTGGGGTGTATGTATGAACTACTTAAAGAAGGAGGGGAAGGAACTAATGAGAGATTCAACAGAATATGGATTAAAAAACAAAACAAAACGTTTTTTTTTTTTTTGTTTTTTTTTTTTAATCTACTACTCATTTCATTCTCTACTCACTTCCTGTGCATACTGTGCATACAGTCAACAGCAGGAAGACTTTGTCTCACTGTGATAAGTGCAAAGCAATTCCGTCAATGATGGGTAAAATCTGTCTTTTCTACTTAAGAAAAATATTCCAGGCTTTGTAAACTGAAGTTCACATCCCATACTCATTCTCTCAGTGATTTCCTTAAATAACATAAAGAATTAAAAAAAAGTATATTTTTACTTCACATTTTACAATTTGTAATGGAATTTGGCAGTCCAGGTTCTTCTTATTTACCTATCCCTTGTAATTATTTATCTGCCCTGCAGTTTTAGCATTTGGCCACATGGACTCTAGGTCCAAAGGTCATCTGGCCTAGAACTGAAGAAGCAACTCAGCACTAAAGGTTTTCCCTGTATGAGATGACAGCCCTTGGAACAGCCAGGTTAGGTGATCCCAGCTGTGTTTAGAAAATGGGGAGTCTGTAGATTTGCTCGGGGGATTCCGCCTGAAAACCAAGCAGTGCCTTCATTTACATTCTCAAACTCCAGATGTGCACTGAAACTGTGACATAGATGCATGACAGCTCCTAACTGACTCAGTACCAGCAGCAGATGAGTACAAATGGCTACCTGACCACTCTAGACACCAAAATATCACTTAAGCACCTAGGACTGTTTTATATGCTCACCTTACAAATAGCAGTCTTGTGTTGTGCAACAAATAGAAGTATATTTTTAACAGCAGAAGGAAACTTAAACAAGTATGGTTGCCTCATATTGCAATAAACAATACAATTTTTTGCTATTTCCTCATTTTTTCAGTCTCAGTGGCTTGGGCTGTCTGTACTTCACAGTTCTTTGTCTTTTATCTGTCCTGCACTCTATAATCTTAGTTATTGCAATGAGGAAAATGAATGTATCTGTTAACAGCTCACTGTTAGGGGAGCCATTATTTTCATATTTAAGCATACTCTACTGCCAGATTGATTACGGTTTTGTACTAATGTGAGGGATTTCAGCATTCAAATCCTGGCTCTCTTCCAAACCAATTAACTTGCTAAGCACCTCATTTCAGGTGGGGAAGTGACTGCTACTCTGTTTTCCTCAGCTGAAATAAAGATTATCAAGCTGTATAATCAGTGTTCACCCACAGCACTGCAGAGTGCTGGAGGCAGGCAGGGACCTCTGGAGGCTGCCTGCTCCAATCCTGCTCAGGCAGGGCTGCCCCGGACCACGTCCAGGTGGCTTCTGAAGCTCTCCAAGTCCAAGGAGGGGACTCCACAACCTCTCTGGGCAACTTCTGTCCCCCACACAGCACAGAAGAGCTTCCTGATCAGGTTTGGATGGCACCTCCTGTGTTTCCTTTTGTGCCCATTGCCTCTTGTCCTGACACAGGGTACCGCTAAGAGCCTGACGTCATCTTTTTACAGCCTCCTTTCAGGTGTTTATGCTGCTGATCCATCATTGCTGATGAATTTCTGCCTACTGTTTCCAAGCTAGTGAAGAACTGATTACCAGCAGCAGGGATTGAGAAAACAAATCTTACTTCCCTACTGCAATCACATACGGCACCCTAAGTACTTGCGAAATTTGTGAAATGAATGAAATCACAAATATTACAAAATACCAAACCCAGGTCCCTCATACTGCTAATCATTCAGCCTTTTTTCAGTGTTCTAGGCTACGTTTTTGAAGACCTGAAACAATAGCCACGCACTGGGGTAGCATGGCAGGCATTCCTCTATCACATCTTTCCAACTCCAAGAAGGCCTTTAGTCACTATGTTAGACCTGGTGTTAGTTCAGATTGTCACCCTGGAGCAGAAGCTGCTGCCTTCATCTGGATGTTGTCCTGTCTTGGACAGGGGAGGAGGCTTGGGCAGCAGGCACCATCGTGCCCAGCTGGCTTCTGTGTACCTCGCATATGTGGCAGTGGCTGGGGGGCACGGATGTGCTACTGTCAGCTATGTGAGACACTAAAATGTGAGAGACAATAAAACAGTGTGGTGTTTCCTAGAGGGGCTTGCAGGAGAGCCAGGAATTGAGGATGAGAAGTTTTGTCAGATAGCTTTCCTCTAAACAGCTTTAAACCACACGAATGGGGAGAACATGCAGCCCCAAGACCAGGCTAAATCTAAATCTAACCCAAATCTAAATCTAACCCAAAGCAAAACCACGAAACCACAGATAATGTGGACAGAGGGAGCCTCAGCACCAACTGATTTTATCTGTTGCTTGATTCTTACTGAGTTTAATTACCTGCAATATAGACATAGCCTCACTAGAGTGAAAGATCTGAAGCATACAGGCACATACCCATAGTACATTAGCATGTACTCAAATGGTCATAAATATTTTGGTGTTCATGTTTGAAAGCTGAGAACTCCAATGTTTGTCCACTTCATATACCAGTGCTGATTTTTAAGCTGTGTGAAGTTCTAGCAATTAAAGGGACGTCCTGCGTACATCCTGAATTGATTCTTAAGTGTTCTGCAGGCACTCACAAAGCTACTGCTGTGATGGATGTCATGGCTTGCAGTCTATTAAAGGCTGATGTCTCTGTAATTTTTCATGTTCCATTTCCTATTTTGTTTAATATACTTCATTATATGCTTGCTCAATGTGCTTCTTTTGTGTTGATGTATGTCTGTTTGTAAATGATATTGAAAGGAACCTGCTTGGTAGGGACCCAATTAAACTCCAGCTGACACTAACTAAAGCACATTTGTTGGGAAAAGCTTAGCCATCACACTTCAGCTGATTAGCAGGAGCCTTCAACATAATACAATCGAAGATATAACGTGTAATTTTTTGTTGATGCACAGCGCTATCTTATGAGCACCATTGGTAAGATTTGCTATTCTATGCCTGTAATTATGATTTAATTCCGTAAACACAATCATTTGCTCTTTACATCTTCTGTGCAGTATATCAATACAAGCCAAACAACTAATCACTCACATTGACTTGATAGAAATTTCAGGAGTCCGGATCTGTGTATCAGGTTTAACACATGAAGCCTACAGCTTGTTTAGAGAAAAACAAAAGCTGCAGCAAAGTGTCTAGCACTCCTAAATAGGCCAGCATGCTGCATATTAACACCACCACAGATTTGCATTCTGGATGATAATGCATTAAATACATTTCTGAAGAACAACATTTCTAGTATGCTTTGATGATGCCTCTTCCTAGTACATGTAAATGCTCCCAAACTATGAGACATGAAAGAAAATGTCTTGTAACATCTATAATAAAACTTTATATTTGCCTTATTTGGAGAGCAAACAGGGCTCCCTTAAAATAAAGTATATTCCTGTATTCCTTATCACGAGTCTGAATAGAAGCTTGCAAACTCAGAGTTTAATTTCAGTTAGATTCTACCATCTTTGGCATGGTGGTCTGTTCTAAATAACATTTCAAATATGTCGGGACAAAGAGTGAATCAAAGTTAACTTCGCATTCAAGCATAGCTTATTTCAGGATCAGAAGAGTTTTAGATTTGAATTAAGGCAAAGAGCTTGTATTAAAGAAAACCAGCACTATGCAATGTGCACAAACTGTGTATCTACCATAACAAATGATTATTAGAGTGCTCACTGCAAGAAACACATTTTATAAGGTATACAAGTTCTTAATGCCTAGTTCGAATCTCTGGTGGAAAAGGATGACTTGAAATGCTCCCACAGGCTTTCACAACACTGAATGCTTGGAGATGGGAATTTATTTCCAGCTCTAACTCCATTTCAGGTCCTTTAGTCTTAGTCTTCTCTTTATAGCCGCTGTAGAAGAGAAGTTCACTGATCTATGCAGTCAATCCACTGGAGCTGCAGTTATTGATTCATTAAACTCATTAAACTATGCTCCCGAGTACTAACACAGTAAAACCTCACTCTTTGGAGATTAACTGTCAGCAGCAAACCGAATCACAGCTGGGACCGGTGAAAACTATTTGAATGAATACATCAATACTGCCTGCTGTGATTGGGATTTAGAACTGGAAGATAAACCAATAACATGAACTGAACTCTTATCTAAGTGATAAACACAAATTTAAGACATGTCTAAAGACGCATGCTTTTAGCCTGATAGAATATGTCTTCAAAATGCCACCCTGAACACCGGCTTGCAGGATAAATATGGCAAGACAAGGACTAAACTATCTAACTCACAAAAGAAAAAACGTGAAAGAAAACTTGCAAAAAATAGCAAATAGTCAAGATGCATTAAAAATGGCATAAGATCAAGAGGTGTGCCATATTTTATACTTTCACATGGGCTTTCTTCCTGCTCAGATCTATTTGCAAATAGTTTCAACTTAGATTTTAAATTCTTTGTGGAAGGGACCTGTCTTCTGCATATGTAACCATCTATGATGGTTATGGATCCTTTATGACAATGAATAATAAATATGATAATGAATAATGAATATGAATAATGAATACAAAATTTGATCAGAGAGCCTGTAAGCAAAGATTTTTCTCTTTGATCTACTGCTATAATTTATTTAATTTATAATTTATTATTATTATCAGAAAATCTCCTTCCTAAAATATCTTCAATTTCCAAAATAAAGCCTGCCCTTTTACATAACAAATGAAATTCAAGGAAGAAGACTATAGCTCTAGTGTATTGGTTTAGATGAAAATGAGAAGCCACTTTTAGTAGCAAGTTAGAATGATTTTAATAAAATCAAATTAGTTCTGATTAACTGAAAAGGAGCAGAAGAAAGGCAGAGCATCTTTCACAAGATACAAGTTTGGCTCCCAATCCTGAGGCAATGCTGTCAACACTAGCCTATAGAGCATCTTCAACCACAAATTCAAACTGATGAAAAAGATTTGTTACATTTGATGCAAAATATTTTCAAGAATAAATCCTGGTCCCAGTGTAATCTTTGACAGAAATCACACTGCTTTATAAAAGGGCAGTATTTTGCCTTTTTTTTTTTTTTTTTTTTTTTTAAATTCTGAAGGGGCTAGCAAAACATTAACAAAGTTGTAATGTGCTAAATGTCGTATGCTGTTTTATACTGACTTTAAGGCAGCCGCTCGTCCAAGTTCTGCTCTGAACACAGAAATCTGGTCCAGTTTATCTAGAAGAAGTTGTTCCTTAGCTTGTTTTTCATGAATTATCTGGTCTCTCTTCTCTTCCTCAGCTGCCTTCTGTGCTTCTCTGAGTAGAGCGAGGCGTTCACGTAGTTCCACTATTGACATTTCACAAATTAAACCGTGGCCACCAGTCTAGGAAATACGAAATATAGGTTTAAATAACACGGTAAATGGCAAGGGGAGAGTAAATGACTAAAACCAGAATATTTTGATTGTGTTCCAAATCATGCTGAACACATTTTGACTTCAAAAACGACAGGCATGGCTCTAACCTAACTGTAATTTACAAGCTGTTTTTGAGGTGTAGAGCTCATCTTTTGTATGTGTAAAAACACAAGGCTCACAAAACATTTCATGCGAAAGCACTGAAATATAGCGTAGATTAGACATAAATACATTTGCTGTCCAGAAAAATAGTAGCTGACCTATCTTTTAGTTTTAGTTAGACATTACAAGTTTTGAAATGTGTAAAAGTGCATATTTTCTAAGTTTGTAAAACTAGAACTGACCTTACACTCAAAAACATGGATTTTTTTTTTTTTTTTAATTTATCTATTTCCATGTTACAGATTTGATCTATGATGGCATCTACTATTTTTATCTGAAAAGACATGGAATAAAAAATGCTTTGTACACAGGAAATTCAAAAAAATGCCCAAATTTAAATTATTCAAACACAAATGTTTAAAGAAAGCTTTTTAAAATCTGCTTTGCAATGAGAATGTGTAGTGGTTTAACCCAGCAGGCAGCTCAGCACCACACAGTTGTTCACTCACTTACCCTCTGTGGGATTGGGAGAGATTTGGAAATAAGTTAAAATTCATGGACTGAGGTAAGAGTTTAATAGGTCAGAAGAAGAATGGAATACAGTAGTAATAACAGGGACAGAGGAATATACAAAGCAAGTGATGTGCAATGCAATTGCTCCCCACCCCACTGGTGAATCCACATGTCTATCCCGTCCTCAAGCAGTGACCCCACATCCCCCCCAGAGCAGCCCCTGCAGTTTCATTGCTCCGCATGACGTCCTACGGCATGGGACGTCCCTTTGGCCAGTTTGGGGCAGCCGTGGTGGTTCTGTCCCCTCCCAGCTCCTGGTGCACCCCCAGCCCACTCCGGCAGGGCAGTGTGAAACGCTGTAAAGGCCTTGGCTTAGTGTAAGCACCATGCTGCAACACCTAAACCATCAGTGTGCTGTCAGCATTGTTCTCATCCTAAATCCAAAACACAGCCTCATACCAGCTGCTAGGAAGAAAATGAACTGTATCCCAGCCCAAATCAGGACAGAGGGATATTGAGCCTGATTCTGAAATATAATGAGAGACTTCTGCACCTTAGATTACATCTGAAGACAGATCATTTCTAAACAGTTGTATATATTTGAAGTTTTCAGCCCTTGTTCTTACATAAACTCTCCATTTCCCTGTGTCAATGCAATTATACACCTGCATAAAAGGAAAACTTGCACAAACCCACATGAATATTGAGCCTCTCTGCAGTTTTCTCTGGAAAATTTCACCCCTTACACATCAGCTAACATTCTTTTGTCTATCAACCTAGTTTTGGTACACATCTTTGGTACATATCTGGTACCATGGCATGTTATAATGGAATGCATATGATGGGTGCAGGAAGTCAAGATGCTTACCAGATAAAGTTGTACAAAATTAAGAGTGATATAATCATTAAGATTTTAATTACAAAGGCCTTGGTCTACTTAGTTCCATAGAACTAAGAACATAGAACATAGAGAATTAATAACAAGGTTTGGAAAGGCTGAACTAGGGGAGGGCAATATAAAAGAAAAATCACTCCTCCAAATTTATTTCTAAGACTGAAATTAAGTGGTAATGATAAATCTATGTAAGTAAAAATCAAGGTAATCATTTTAATGGAAATTATTCAGTTAAAAGAGCCTTTGTGTTTTCAAACAATCCTTTTTAGCAGGAAAAAGCCCTTGTACTGAATACTTAGTTGCTTGTTGACAGAACACTATTTACCTTTCAGCTTTTGGGTTTTTCACAAAACAGAATGTGAAGGAAAAAAAGGAAAAGAAAAAGGAAAAGGAAAAGAGAAGGGTGCTCTGTCAAAGACACATGCTCTGATTGTTTGGCTGCAAGAACTGACGTGGTCCCAGTCCCTCTTCTCTGGCCTGGTATGTCATCTAAGCAGCCTAGTCAGGATCCCTCCCTTCACTGAGCATTTTGTGGCTGTTCAGAGCAGCAGGTCTATGAATCTGGGTGAAAGATGAGAGAGATGAAGAAAACAGTAATGGCAGCGGGAAGAAAAACACCAAGTAAGACAAAGAACCAGGCTTAACCACCTGCTGCTACAGCAATAGTGCTTAAGTGGGCTCAGTATTGAGTTAGTCTGGAGAGCCTGATGATACAAGCTCAGCAGCGAAGGAGAACGTGCCTTGGGCAGCCATCCCTGGGGACTTCGCCAACATTTCAAAGAGTCCCTCCTACCATTTTGGTCCCCACAGCTTCTCTTCCTAAAGCTTCAGAAGTTGAGCAAGTAGGAAGAGAACATCATCTCACTGTTTTTTCACCTAAAGCTTGACTCTTCAGTTTTAGTTCAGTGGTTTCTGCTTCCACACTCCTCATGTTTACTGAACATGACCTAAATAAGCATTGGTCACCAGTAACATCAGAAGAAGACTGATGGAAGAGTTCAATATTAAAGTTTTCTTTTTGCATCTTTTTCATAGACATGTAAACACCATTCATAAACACCATAGGTTACTGAAACAATAAACGATCATTTATCTCCTTCTCAAATTTCAATTTAGGGTGAATTTGCAAATGGTAAATGCTATAATACCTTGCCTCTAATTTAATAATAAGCTACGCAATGACCACCGAGTTGTATTCACAGAAAGTGAAAGGAAAATGTTTTACAACAAATACGTCCCACTGTTTGTGTGTGAGCATCGTAAGCAGAAACCAAAAAGGCCCAGGGAAGAGAATTTCCTAGAAGCATAGAATGGTAGAGGTGAATACTTTGAGTGTGTGCATTTCAAAAATATTCAGTGAAGTGGTTCCTAAAATAAGAAAGGTTCTATACTTGTGCAGTAGATAATGCTGATACTTGGGCAACTGAAGCGCCATCAAGTTAAGGACTGGGTACTTTAAAAATTGTGAGAATGAGTGTGAATTTTATGGACACATACTTAATTTAATTGAGCCTGAAAAAGCCTTTTGTAGAAAGAAAAAAATAGGGTAAGCTATCACCAAAAGAATGCTAAATGACTCTTGAGAGCCATCGCAATAGCGAGTATAAGGGAACTGTGAAATAAGCTGAGATATCATTCAGTTTGACTCTCTTATACTTGCAATATGACCTGTATGGCCAGCCCATTTCCAGCAACCTTACACTACAGTAACCTTACAAATAGCATAAGCTTGATTTCAAATGATTTTTTCATGTATGACTTGAAACCAGTTATGTTTTTCCGCTGTCTTTTCAGATGAGCTGGATGGGAAAATGCACTTAAAGCCATATCTGTACTTAGAAAAAAACACGATTCCAGCGGAAGATCTATGTCAAGGGTTGACAGCCACTGTAAGTGGCAATGAAATGAACTAGGTTCACAAATAAAAAAGTACTGACATTCCAATCACCTTCACTTGCCCGAATGAGAACCTGCACCATTTTACCATTGTGATTGAAGAAGCAATGACATTTCCACATCCAAATACATTATACTGTTGTGTCTTTGCAGCCTACATCTTATGACTTTGCAGCCTACATCTTGTGACTGAATCATCTGGGTAATAACTGTGCAGTGAGACCACGTGCTAAGGGCTCTGTTTAGGGATGACAAAATGTGAAGCTCTATCTGGAGCAGTAAAAGACTTACAGATTGGAGTACCTTTCTGCTATTTCTATGAAGACAGTTTACAATATCTGTGGTGTAAAGTAATTATTCGTACTCTTCACTTATTTCTCTCTTTTTTTTTTTTTGTTTATTTGTTTTGTTTTTATTAGGTTTCAGTATTATTTCTCCATGGATGGCTGGAGTGAGTCTGGGTTTGAAAAAGGAGAATTGCATTCTTTGGCTGGAAGGGTGGAGAAGCAAAGAGAGTAAAGGAGGATTTGACATCTGGGGAGTTGGTTTTATTATCGTTCACTTATTTCACACTTAAGATTAAATGTGTTCTAAATTCTGATAAATGAGATGGGTGCTTTATCTGGAGCCTGCAAATACAGCAGGTAGCTTTACAATCAGTGAATGTCTCAGTTCTCTTCAGAGAAGCAGGAGATAAAACTAAAGCATCATACAGACTGTTTGAACAGCCCCATGGAAGGAAGACCTGTTCCTTCTGTATGGTTTCTGCAGACTAGCCATGGATGGTTTTGAGTTTGTTACCTTCATTTGAATACTAGTAAAAAAAGCAAGAAAAAAAACCAAAATGATTATATTTAAAATTGGTGGGGTCATTTTATATTATTTTATGTTATTCTTTTTAATTTGGGTGTGAAAAATGGAAGAGTATCTTTTAGCTACTCTGCTTCTAGTTTAGTGGTAGGATAACAGATTTCTAGATGTTGACTAAGTCTGGAAATTCTGCAAAAGTGCCCACTGCCAAGCCCAGTACCAGGCATATTAGTTGTGTATCAATAGTAAGTCCAAGAAGTTTGGGATACATTTACTGTGGACTTAACCACACGCAGACAAGGCATTTGCGCAGTACATTGTAACAGAACAGCAGGTTTGGGTTCTCCAGACAATCTCTTGTGTGTACCTGAATGTTGACAGTTTTGAAAGCACAGGAAATTAATTTTGCCAATTACCATGGCAATCAACACAGCACTATGAAAAACAGTACATCAGTTCACACTTTGTTTTTTGTGTCAGTCCTTACTGAGGATTGACGAATCTGTGACTTTTTGAAGGTGGATAGCACACGTTGTCATCACTTTGTAGTCTCTTTCTGAAGGACGCTGGGAAACCTAGATACCATTGGCAAAATTCAAAGAAAGTTCAAAGGGCCTAAGATTTCACTTACCACGAGAAGTTTTACGTAAGATCTCACTTACCTTCACAATATTCTTCATGGTAAAAATTTTATTTTATAAACTTTGTGAAAGTTTCATTTCAAAACTAATCTTTGTGTCGTGGGGCCATTTTGTATTTAACGCTACGCATGCAGGCTGAGATATATCAGTACACAATTCCTCTGAACATGTGAAGCACATACAGTATGCATCTATGTAAAAACTGTAGTTCTTCCTTTTGGGCTTACCTCAGTTAAATCAACAAACTTGTGTTTAAGGATTGGTAAAGATTCAATGGCTCGTATTTGTTGAATTAATTCACATCTTTTCCGAAGCTTCTCCTCCTCTTCTTCTAAAGCTTGCCGAAGAAGTTCTCGATTTTCTTCACTAACTTCCTGAACTGAAAGAAAAGAACTAATCTCTGTTAGCTGATTGCATATTTTAACAAGTAGTCCATCTGGAGGAAAATTCATACGCATTTGTGAATAACGATAATAATACGGATCTAAAGGTACTTGAGGGAACAATCTGTCATTGGTGGGAGGAATGATTAGAGAAACAAATGAGTACTTCCCACCTCCAGTATCTATCATTCTATTCGACACAGAAGCATATTGTATACATACATAAAAAAGACACTTGAATTATTGCATCCTAATTTCTGCTCTAATTAATGTATACTGTTTCATTATTTAATAAAAGGATATGATACAGTATCAAACATTCATAGTTTTTCAAGCTATATATATATATCATAGAAATCATTGAATTGCAGGTTGGTAGGCTTCGCTAGACCATTTTAGACTGGCTAACTCTCTCTGTCCCCTCAAATTCAAGTACGGAGTAAGATAAGCAGAGAAAAGTCTTCTGCTCACTAAAATATGCACAGAGGTAGCCCACTTGTACACCAGAGGTTAAGATGGTATTGCACTGTAGTAAGTACAGACATGCCAGTCAGAATGGCCTTCTGCCTGGACTTCATTCGCTGATGCATTAACTGAAGAATTTTCTTTAAGAATTATGGAGGATGAGTAACATCATTTCTCTTCATCCTAATGAGTGGTCTGTCTTGGAGGTGCTACATCCTCCTCCCTCGTGATCCTGCCCTTCTGGGAGATCTCTTTTCTTTCCTCAGCTACAATCTTCTTTTCCAGACTGTCTTATCTGGAGAAGACAATAATCTTGAGCTATGATTCTTTCAGAGTGGTTGCTAGGCAAAGCCTCTCTTAATGGTATGAATCACAAGAAGCTGAGCTTCAAAACTTGATTTGACAAAATGTACAGTCATTTCACATATGCTGCTTTTAGATGGAAGGGAAACCAGTTGCAGAACATTAGTGCTGTATTTTTCCCTTTTAAACAAAGAGTAATTCCCATGAGCAGTAGCTTAGAATTTCTGATCTACCCATTACAAACCTGCTACTGGCATTCACATGCTTACATTTCTGGGAATGTATATCCTGAGTATTTGCCTCAGCTTCCCTTTCCTTTCAGTAAACATTGTAATTACCCCACTAAAATAAAATAATCTGGGGACATTTGGCATCATCTTTTTTTTTTTTTCTTTCTATTTTTCTTTTTCTTTTATTTCTTTCTTTATTTTTTTTCTGGCAATATATAAATACCTATCTGCTGTTTGTATTTCTGAAGCTTTAGTTTTGCTTGCTTTGCGTTCTTGTGTCCTTCCACGACTTGCTCCACCAGCTCTCTCATTTCTTTCTGTTCCTGGAGACGTTTCTCTGCATACTGGTGCATCAGCTCTGCTTTCTAAATCCCAGACAAACAGGTTAATAAAATTACTGATAACTGGTGATCTGAGAGCCTCAAATCATTGAAACAGTGCAAAGGTAAATGGATTCGTAGCACTACATCATTCACAAAAGCAGCAAAGGACTTTGGCTGGGGACAATATAAAGACCCAGTTTTAATGCATCCCTCTCTACCTTTTAGTTTCACACCACAGCCCTCCATAACATTTGTACTGCAATTTCCCAGGGTTTTCTCCCATATGTTTCTAAAAGTAGACAAAAAAAGTCATCTCTGGATCTGGTTTTGAGATACCAAGAAGAGTGCCAGTCTAATACACAGACAGTTGTATGCCTGCAGGATCTTCTTTGGCCTGAGCTGTATATCTGTAACGTACAGAAAGTCCACTTTTAGTGATCACGTTCCTTTCTATGCCAGACAAAACAAACAGGAAGCAGAAAACAATTTTCTAACATTCTTTTGTGTATTTTCTGCTTTAGATGGAATACTAGAGTTTTAAAAGAAGGAGGGAGGCCACCATGACAGCTGTTGGTCATGGATAGAGTGCCCTGCTCGCATCTGTTGGAAAGTGAAGGGAGCTGCCAGGAATTGGTGAGGTTAGAGCAAGTCTGATTTGCACATTCCCAGATAAATATAGATGGGGATATTTCTGTTAAAAATAAAACATACGTGCCCTGAAATCAAGGTGAATATAATAGTTACAATCATTTTGGAACGGGTGTGACCAACCATACCATGCACAGTTGTACATGTTAGGGTTCACTTTAAGTTCTTGCTACAGAGTGTCTAGATAGACATAATGCCAAAAAAGGTTCAGATTTTTTTTTTTTTTTTTTTTAAAGGACAGAAAAGGACCACATTAAGAACGTTTCCCTTTTGTAGTATAGTTTTTACAAAAACCTTTGTGTCCCAATCCTAAGTTCCTGAGACACTACTGAGACATCTGTGAGAGGTGGCCAAAAGTACTGGCCAGCCTATGGGCATAGCAATAAATCAGGATGAGACAAGAAAAGCAGTGGACACCATGTGTGATAGTGGCTATTAAAAATATTAAGTCTATAGTATTGGTGATTCCTTGATCATTTGCTTAGTTTATAGGAAAACCACGAGAAATGTATTGGGGTTTGGGAAAAAAAATGAAAAGATCTAACAAGGTTTTGGGAAAAAATGTGATTTGCAAGATTGTAAAATGTGTGAGAGGTACTTCTTGGTGTAAGTATTCATTTTTCATGTATGTAGATCTAATGAGGGTTCCCTGTCTGAATTTTCCCCTAAGAGAGATCCAGGCATGTCAGATAATATGAAGTAAATTGAATTATATCAGTTGTAGAAAGCAAATTCTTTTATATTTGTGGCTCTCATTTTAACAAGATAATGAAATTAGTCATATATTGGTGATTTCTTTACAAACAGTGCTTAATATCTCAGTATCTGTATAGAAAGAATATTCACAATGACATGAATATAAGGCAAAATGCTTTAAACTGTTCAACTGAACTCAGAAGTGCTACCAGTCAAATCAAAATCTTGTAAAAAATGCTTAGATGTATAAGTATTGCTGTGTCTGGAAGCTATAGCAGTATTTTTTAATTGTTTGCAGACTCCCGTGAGTAAAGACATTGTACAGAACTTTTATAACTGATTATAAGAGTTATATATATATATTATATCTAGTTATATCTATGGTAAGTTTTGCACTGCTTTAATGCAAGCAAAATTTGAACAACACTATATGTATTACCTCTTCTCTCATTAGATCAGCTTTCTTCTTATTTTCTTGAGTTACATTCTGATGGGCTAAAACTGCCTCTTCATGACTCAGTTTCCCTTGAAGCCTCCTACACTTTATTTCAGCCAGTTGCTCCTTCAAATCTTTACCACGCATCTGTTTTTGCCATTCCAAGAATTCAGATGGGTCTCCAGCCCCTCGTAGCAAATTTTCAATTCTGCAAGAGTGAAAGAAGAGTATACCATAGTAGGGATCTGGCTCTCCAGCAACGGCCTTGGTTTGTAAAACATTTCTATCAGTTTGTTGTGACATAAAGTGTTTGATCTCTCCAAAGAAAAAAGGTGGTTGTAGCTAAGTCATTTCACAAATGCATTTTAATTCCAGTGTAAGAGGAGATCCTACTATGAAGAAAGCCTGGGAAAGCTGGGCAGGAAAAAAGTGCATGAGGGTGTGAAATTTTTCAGAACAGTAAAGCCCCAGGAGAGGGCTAACTTTATTTATATATGTATTCTCACAAGGAGTAAGAAGAATCAGGCCAATGGTATGTACATTTTCTCAGAGGATTACTTTGCTTAGAGGTAGAAAGAACAAGAAACTTTTCTCTTTGGCAGTCTTCTTGGCCACTTTAACATAGAGAACTAAAATCTTTCTCTGCTTAATTCTATCTGTTTTGTATTGTATCAATTAAATAATCCTATAACATGTAACGAGGCAAAGAAGTATTCAATTAAGCAAAACCACATTCTTATTTTTTGTGCTTGATTGAGAGAGAAGCATAGCAAAGCCCTGCAGCAGGCCCCTCAAAGTCCAGCAGCAGAGGATTGAGTGAGCCAAGAATTTGGGCAGAGACACAAAAATGCAGTGAGTTGTGCCTTATTGTTGCTCCCCAATGCATATATATGTACGTGCTGTTTGTTGAATGCAGCTGAAGATTACATCTCATGAATATAAAATAGTGTTAAGTTGAGGGGAAAATCTCTTCCTTTACCAAGTGGAATAAAATTCTGCCAGATAGAGTGAACAGTATCATGTATAATTGTATAAAAAAAAACCTCAATATGCATACACAGCTGTTAATGATAGGAGGTAGCACAACCTGAGTGATGTGTAATATCTTACTGCTAAAATCCTGATCCATATATCAAAATTTGCTAGATCCAAAAACTAAATCCAACTTTAGGCACTCATTCCAGGATTTAAAATGCTAATATTTAGTCCTTAGCCTGCTAAGTTAGGTGGATTAGTAATAATACTAAATCAAGATGACAATGGTATAGGTTTTATCTTTGCTAAAATTATTATTGAAAATGTTCTGTATTTCTAGTTATAGAATACAATCTGCAGTGTACATTCAGAAGTCAATCTCTCTCTAATTAACATCAGCTGAAAACCTATGCCACTTAGTCAGGCTTCCTTATGTCAGAGCCCTAACAGCACCAAAAGGACCTGCAACCTTTTGTTCCCCACTCCTAGGATTTAGTTTTCTGTGTTCAAAGGCAGCTCTGTTGTGGTGAAGCTGTACACCACTGGATCAGACTGCAGTGAAAAGAGCTGTGTGAGGAAGAGCTGTGAAAATTCTTATGTGTGCGTGGACTTATGTGTGCAAGTTGAATATGAGCCAGCAGTGTGCCCTGGCAGCCAGGAGGGCCAATCGTATCCTGGGGTGCATCAAGAACGGCATCGCTAGTAGGTCAACGGAGGTGATTGTCCCGCTCTACTCTGCGCTGGTGCGGCCTCACCTCGAGTACTGTGTGCAGTTCTGGGCACCACAGTATAAAAAGGACATGAAACTGTTGGAAAGTGTCCAGAGGAGGGCTACGAAGATGGTAAAAGGCCTTGAGGGGAAGACGTACGAAGAACGGCTGAGGTCACTGGGCCTGTTCAGCCTGGAGAAGAGGAGGCTGAGGGGAGACCTCATCACAGTCTACAACTTCCTCATAAGGGGGTGTCGAGAGGCAGGAGACCTTTTCTCCATTAACACTAGTGACAGGACCTGCGGGAACGGGGTTAAGCTGAGGCAGGGGAAATTTAGGCTGGACGTCAGGAGGGGGTTCTTCACAGAGAGGGTGGTTGCACACTGGAACAGGCTCCCCAGGGAAGTGGTCACTGCACCGAGCCTGTCTGAATTTAAGAAGAGATTGGACTGTGAACTTAGGCACATGGTCTGAACTTTTGGGTAGACCTGTGCGGTGTCGAGAGTTGGACTTGATGATCCTTAAGGGTCCCTTCCAACTCAGGATATTCTATGATTCTATGATTCTATGACTTTCTTTCCGGGAGCTGCATTTCGGTTTGTGCTAACAGCCACTGTCCTTGCCTAAGCTATGCTGCAGGTATGCGTGTGCCCATCCCTGTACTTGCTGTCAGGATGTTGTCCTTACATGCCTTGCTGTCACTCTCAGCTCCTGGCTCATTTGCCTGGTGGAGCAGCAAGCTCTTAGTTCTCCATGACAGCTGACTGTGATAGAAATGGACAGGTATTTTTATATACGGATAAACAAGTTCAACTATCAAATCTGGCATTTAGTTCCCCAGAAACTGTCAAAGAAAATGAAGGTATATGAAATGATTTGGCTTAAAATATATGCTTCTTTTATAATGGACAGGGGTAAATGTGTATTTGGGACAGTATTTATTTGAGAGAATTGGAATAAATGTAACAAGTGATCCTTATTGGGCTTTACAAGTGGACACTACCCAGAGTGTTAAATCAGAACACTGTCACACTTCTACAGCATCTCCAGCTAAATGACTTTAATGTAGACATTCATTTTAGACAACTTTTCTCTTTGTCAGCAATGTTTATATGTTTATAGAACAGCTTCCTAATGCCTTACAACAGATCCTTTATATTACTTTACTTGGAGTTTACTTGGTTATTTTCATGTGGTTAATTATTCTGTATCAAGGGATGTGAAAAATAATCTGAGAAAGACGCTTGATTGTACCTCTTGAGCTCCTGTTCCATTTTCCGCTGATAGAGGGCACCCTCTCTTAAAATAGCTGCTGCGTTTAATTTAATAGGTATATTGTCAATCTGTCAAGAAAGGGAATGTACATACCATCGTTAGTAATGTAAACCATAAAACAGAATATAAAAACATTTCAATGGGTTAAATAAATCGACCTAAGACAGCATAAATTTTGCTTAAAGCATTCATCTAGCATTAATCTGACATTCACAATGAAATTGCATGCTGTTCATAAACCACTCAAGCTGCTTAAGAAATCAGCAAAGTCCCCCAAGTGGATTATAAATTTGTAATCACTCTTGGACCATGTCAAATCCCTTGGAATGTGTTCACTTCCTTTCATTCGTTCAGTGCTCATATACATAGTGTGCATGGATTCCATCTGGGTTGAACAAAGAAAATCAACTGCTTCCAAAGTTAAATATTTTGTGTGCCTATCTCTGAGGGAAAACAACTTGGCCAAAAACATTAAAGTAAATCATAAGCACACAAAGATCTTAAAAGTTTTTTGCAAATAATCACTGTTTTAACCTAATAATATTTCTAAGACAGCAGGTATTACCAATTGCCATATCCATTTGCTAGACAGAGGCAGCAAAGTTCTCAGTGACTCTCAGCCTTCATGGTACAAGTTGGACTAGATCCTGTAGCTGCTCTGTGGTTCTTCAGAGCACTGCCTTAGGACTAACTTCTAGACGACCTATAAGTACTGCGTGAGGAAGGGAACAATCTCTCTTCCAGTTAAAATTCTCCTTGAACACATAGACTGTTCAGATAACAAAATAACACCTTTGCAGATGTGTATAATTGGAACTGATCAGAACCAAGACAAAGCAGTGCAAGTGGGATAAGAACTGGGATCATTCTTGCAGAAAACCAAGTTCAGTCACAACACATTTGACCTAAGTCCAGACAAGTTGTTTAGAATCCAAATGTCTATTTAGACTCCAAATTAACAACTTAATGAGTAGCTGAGAAACAGATGCAGAGAATCACTAAAGCAAATATTGTATGTGCAAATATGTTCTGCGGTCTCCTGAAATATATAAGCTAACTGGAAAAGCAAAGGGATATTTTATACTTCATATTAATTAGGCACGTTGAGGATAATAAATGCATGGTACCACCTAGAAATTCAGTGAGTAGAATTACTGAGTTTTCCACGTTTAGAGTTGGAATGGAGCTGTCCATTTTAATGGACAAAAATTAATTACCTGCCTATTTCTTGGCAAAATGATGATAACTCAAAGAATTTAGGACAAGAACCCCAAACAATGTACTTAAAGATGGCTTTAAAGAGTAGGTAGACCTCACAAGGTATTTGAGGTCACAATACAAACACAGTCTCCACATTAAATTATTCTGGATATGAACTTGAAACAAATGAAAGGTGACAGATTGAATGATATAAGAGCAAACATTATCTGTACCATAATTATTGCAGAGAGAGCAACTTGAATTTTCATGTTCTGTACCATTAACAGTGAACAGACCATTTTCTGTATTTACAGTTCTCCAAACCTTGGAAATCCTAGTGGAGAAACAATCAGTATAGTGGATTTTGTGACCTGACTGTGTCTGAAGGACACAAGACAAACATCCAGACAGATTGTATATTGCATATCAGACAGTCATTAACTGGAATCTTCGTTCTTTAGAATCTCATATCGAAACTGTGATTTATGGATACAAGATTGTTCCGTCCCTGTGCTGAGTTCTTAAACCATGGGTTCACAATTCTCCTGCTGTCCATACTGGACTTCCAGCATGGACCTGGGCTGATGTTGTAGCGGTGTCTCCTGACTGGAGTTCCTGGGTTGACCCTGGACCTTGCTTTGTCTAAGGATGACTGGCTGTCAGCAGAGCCTGTCACTATCACCAGCCTTGGCCTGTTCAGATACTGTAGCCTATGTCCTGCTTGGTGAGGGCACTGCCTGTGATTTTACTACCCTTGGCTCATAGTTTGTCCTCCCTCCTGGAGTAGCCACACTCTTGTTGCTCCCTGACCATTTCTTTGTGGATTGTAAAAGGTCCATAGACCTTTATAGCCTTAGCCCTAATCCATCTCATTCTCCTGCACAACTCGTGTAAAACCCTGGATTCCAGCAGAGCTCGCATTCCCACAAAATTTGTGTTCTTTTAGTCTGAAGTTTTCAAGTACATTTAGAAATGGAATCTGAAATTTTACTCACCTTGCTTTGGATCTTTTGAGCCTGGAATGCTGGCCTACTCTTCATATCGTTGTGTATGTTCTGCAGTTCAAACCAAAAATACATTTTTTCATTTCAGAGTGAGAATTTCAAATACTCAGCAGAAGAATATTAGATCTTTACAGAAAATCACTCTTGAATAATCATCTACAGTAACAACTGTGATCATGGAATATATCTTGTGATTGCTATATCCTCAAAAACTTGCAATATACATCCAATGCAGTGGAAATATTTCTTATCAAATAACCATGCAAACATGGGTGCAAATAAAAAGTTATTGCAAAGATTCTTTTATTTCCATAACCTTTCTTGACTAAAATAATACCAAAAACAGTGATGTTTCATTTGACTATTGAGTTCTATGTATAGATCATGAATGTATTCAGCTCTTAGCTGAAACAGATACTGGGAAGACAAAATACAGTGCCAAAGGATATTAAAAATATATATATTAAAGTGGTAGAATTCTAGCAATGGTTATTAATTTCATTTTATGGTAATACTGATGTGAATGTGTCTGGATATTATGGGGATGAACACAAGGAATAGAATATGCAGATGTAATGAATATATGGTTTGGTGACAGAGTTGCAAATGGGGAATCAACCAAAGCAATAGTTCTGTATGAATGGGAGTGTTACTGCCTCAGCTTGACTGCTCCATGAAAAAATATTATGTGGGTTTAGAGGAATTTTGGTGGTTTGGAGACTTGTAGTATCACAGGAAAGCTCGTGGTCTCAGAATTAGCAGAATAATAAAGTAGGACCAGAAGAAAAGGGGGTTGTGCACTATGGATGCAAAGAAACAAATGTTAGTATGTTGCATAATCTGAAAATAATATGTATGTGAACTGTCCACACAACCGCAAGTTGTGTGACAAATAAAAATTTTCAAATACTTTGCAATATCTTTATACACCTCAGCCATTTTTCATCTTCACACTGTGTAATTTTTAGATAATAAAGTATTTTGTAGCATACCTCTCCCTTTTTTGGATTCGTGGTTGCACACTTGAACTGGTTAGTGTTTGCTTTCAGAAGCAGATCCTAGAATTAAAGCAATTAACTTAAGGAGTACGGTACATTTAAATTCTCTAATAAGAATTTTCTATCTGAAAAAAAAACCCTGCAGTACAGATCAATATACTAACTTGTTTCCAATGAATGAAGCCTGGACTTAACATTGAAAAGAATTTTCATTCCTGATGAAAGACTTGTTGTAGGCAAGTCTTGACTGTCTGCACAGTTCTACCTGGTTGTATCCTTTGCATAGGGCATCAGGCCCTTTGCTACGTCTGCCCACATGAGAGACGTTGCTCATTCAACCTCTTAAAAGCCTCATAATCATCTATGGCACATCAGTACCATAGCTAGTAACTGTTTGCACATAGCTAATAAATGATGGCTTTGTTCTTCTGTTAAATCAGAAGACTATGATCAGATCTGAGCACCAAGGGTTGCTCCAATGGGCACATCCATAACACTAATTTTGTCTGTCATTTCCAAGGGGGAAGTACAGGAAGCCCCATCTCCTGTTTCTGGATATTTCTTTTGATTGTAATCAGTAATCTTTAACCCAATCTGTGAAACACAGGCTAGATTTTCCAGTATCTTTCTGGTGGTCAGCTGTCCATAACATCCACACATCCGTAACGGTACTGAGTATGGCTTCCTGCCTTTTAAAGCTGCTCAGACACAGTACTTATAATGCCATCTATAGCTATTGCAAGAATTCTAGGAAACAAATGGCATTTCTTAATGCATAGTTCTTTTAGGACCCAACATTTCAGCTTGTTTATCAAACAGTGTAGGGAACTGACCTTTGGGAATGCTTTGGATGCCTTTTATAACATTCCAAAGGCAACAAAAACTGCTGTTAATGCAGCTCTGATTTCTGTGGTGGTTTTCTTTTGTTCCTTGCATTCACGCATTTTCCCCCCTGAAGAATGTGGCGGGTAGTTAAGTGATTTTACAGTTGTCATAGATTTTTGACAATATAGGCACTGTGATATCCTGCTTTTCCTCCCCAGTTTTTCTAGAAAGTTTGTACGTATAAATGAGCATACAATGTGCTTTCTCCACAATGTGGAAATAATACAAGTATAATAAATAATGCAGTACTGTTTGATAATGAAATACCAAGCAATGTGATGGGCCAGCAAAAGGAATGTAAAGTTTATCCCCCTAGAATCTATCACACATTAAGGTTTTTACTATTTTACCATTGTTAAGGAGCAGAATCCAATGCCCCTTTCACAAGGACGTGCACAAGGACACATGAAGAGCCCAGAACAGTGATAAATGGTCTTGTACTAGCTAGTGAAAGCTAAAGTAAGGCATTTTCAGAATGGAGGTGGGAGAGTGCAGATAAAAACAAGTCAAATAGCACACCTTTTATCACATGCTGTGATTGGGTTGGATATGGTGATTACAGAGTGGGAAGGAAGAAAGAAAGTGGGAACTGACATTTAATTAATTCCCTTCCAAGGAGAAGAAGGCAACAATCCGCTTTAACCATGATAGGAGCTAACTTATTGAACAGGTTTCATATCAAAGTTTGGATCAATTCAAATAACTAAATCTGTGTCTTTCTGTGAGGGTACTTACCAGGCCCTCCTTTCTCTTGCTGTCTTAACATACAGACCATGTACTCTGCTTCTTTACAGATGCTGATGACTTCCCACTCCCTCAGTCCACTTAAGGAATGAGTACGGATTCCACATGAAAAAGAACTCAGGATCTACTGTTACTTTAAATCAGTAATGGCATGTGGTTATTTACCAGTTACTATAGAAAGCAAACAAAAATATTGAATATATTTCATATTTTGAAGCCTTGATTATTAAGTGAATGCCTTAAATATCCACATGTCTTGTGGGAGTAAAAGAGCCAGTTTCAAGCTGGTGAAGAAAAGAAAGTAATTGCATTTCTGCTACCTTACATAGTTATTTGCATAATCCCTCATGTAATTCTTGTGAATATAAGGTGACCTTAATAATAAAAGGTGGATCTTAATAAATTGATAATAAAATAAAGAAGATGGGCAAAGGATGATAGAACAGAATAGAGAACACAGACCTCATGACTTTAGAGAAGGAGCCGTGACCTATTAGCTACAAAAGCAAACATGTTTCAGATAGAGTTCTTAGATTTGTGAAAACTGGTACAAATTGCAGAACAGAGAGTTCAGAAGAAAGAAAACACTGGAACAGGAACTTAATACACTTACTTCTGCTTTCTGTCGATTTTTTATTTTGACTTCCTTTAGTTGCTTTTTTTCCTTTGGAGGCTTGTAGGTACTTGGAGGAACCTAAATAAAAAGAAAATAATATCCACAGTATGGGATATAAAACATTTAAAGTGATATATTCTTGCAGGGAAAACACCACATTCACCTTTACTGTAAAACAGCTGCAGTTATTTTCTAAATATTGATTCTTTTCTATCAGTGCCAGCATAGAAGCCATGGACAGATTCCAATTAGCTGGGACCACCCAGGCTTTTCAGACCTGTGCAGTGTAATATAAGCCCTGGACAAAGGGCCAGTAAGAAAGAATAATCTGGAACTAGTACAAGAAAGGCTGAGGGAACAGTAAACACCATAGGCTCGATGAAGGGGAAAAAGAAGTTATCAGAAGGGGAAAAGTTCTGTCTGGCATCACACAAACTTCAGCTTCATAGCTCTGACAGCCAGATAGGGTAGCTGTATGAACTTAAGTGGTGGAGCTCTTTGGCACAGTGCGTGTCGACAAGTTTACAGAGGGTCCAAGGAAGTTTGGGGAAGAAAAATACTTTGAGGGTTATTAAACACCCAGGCGCTGCATTGTAACTGAGGACATCTTTGAATGTTTGAAAGCTGAGAAGGTTGTTGGGGAAAGCAGCAACTATGCTTGTCTTATCCCTGTGTTCCTCCTAGACGTCTGGGTTTAGCCACTACTGGAAAAATTTAATAATAATAATAATAATAATAATAATAATAATAATAATAATAATAATAATAATAATAATAATAATAAAACCAACAAACAGGCAAAATGAACCTTCTCTCTGTTATACTGTGGCTGCCCCGATGTGCTTGTAAAGGGACATCACTGGAAATGTAGATTAAATGTTTGGAGGTAGAGGACTGTGAGGACCCTTCCAGCATTAGTCAAACATTTGGGAAAGCATTCACATGTCAGAAAGTGGTACAGATAAAATGACCAGGAAAGATTTATAGTCTGGCTGTCCTATTGCTCAACAATAAACTAGGCAGAAGGGGGAAACAGGACTGCATCGTTTTGATCTAGGCTCAGGCTTCTGGGGCATTTAAGTATTTGTGTAAGCAATACCTTTAGTACAAAAGCAGAATCTGGAAAAAGACTGGATGTCTCCCTCTTGGGTGGATGAGATAGTCCACCAGCTTACGGGGCATCTGCTTGAGTATTTATCTTGCTAAAAATGTTCTATCTCCATTCAAAGTTATAGAATTAATTCAAGAGTTACTGGGAAAAATCTATAATCTGTATCATTCTGGAACTCAGTTCAGGGAAGTGGGGGGATCCCAACCAGCTTTACTGGACTATAGAAAGAGCTATGCTTTGAAAAACTCGTGTTTTCTACTGCCTTTGCTATTTGACATCATTATCTACAGGAAAAACAAATGCACAAATAGAAAAGGCTAGCAATTAAATGCATGGATGAGACTGCTTAAGTATTTTTGTGAGCTTTTTAAGTGAAGTAGAACTGAAAGTATTTCCCAGCAGTATCTATTTTTTTATTTATTATGCTTTTATGGATGGAGAAGTTAAAGTCCAGAGAATTTGTGAAGGGTTGCACAGCAATGAGTATCAGTTTCTTTCAATGTTCTTCCTAGTCATGTGCTTTACCTACAAAACTGTACTCATCTGCCAGTGTGAGTTGAAGATCTCTCTGCAGAAACTTCTGTGCTTATTCCAAGTAATTCAAGGAGGCGACTTTTCAATAAGATGTTTCAAAAATGATCCTAGCCTTGTAATTTAGCCTTCAGATACCATGGTGATGAGTACCCACCAGACAGACAGAAAGACAACACCGCAATTACCCTTTATAACAATAAACAGCGTGCAGTTGCCAGACGAGGATGAATAAATCACTCTAAGCAAATTGCAAATTCCAGCAATAGGGGAGATCAGAAAAGCCAAACTGTACCTACTTAATCCTGAAGTGAAAAAGGGGGAAGGCACACCAAGCTTGCCTGTGGCCAGCTTCACCTATGCTTTCTGGATGCTCTTTTACTGGAGGTTTTATTTAAGGTATAACAAGAAATTTAAGGAAGAACAAACCTGCATGATGTACTCACTGAGCTGACACCATGCATGGATGCAGAAAGGAGCAGAACTAGAAGCTTTTTTAATAGGCCCAGAAACAAATTGCTCCTGAATGCATCCTCCTGCAGCCCTGGATAAACTCCAACCCCAACACAGACTAGTTATTGCATTAAATGTGCAGAGAGACACATACCTGGGGAATGACAAATGATTTCTAAGAAATCAGCTCAGTTTTGTTTAACCAGCCCCAAAATACACATCCAAGTAGAAATACCTTATATTGGTTGAGATGAGGCAATTTAACAATGGCAAGAGAAAATAAATTTCAGGAAAAGGTGTGAGAGGGAAATATGCAAAATGATGAATAAGTACTTTGAACTTTGGTAGTGATCAGAATTGTATTTTTTTTTAAATTACTGTTATAAGATAGACAAGGACAGACTAATGCAGTGCTTGTTGTTTTAAGAGCTTGTTTTTATACAAAACAAGATCAGAAAGGTAACTATGTTGTTTGATCTATAGATCTGTAAACAAAATTATCTGTATTAGCCTTTTAATTATTTTAAATAATCAAGCAAGTCCACTTGTGAAGCTCAGCTGAAATAATAAGGAAAATCTCTCCTTTTCATCAGTTTTTGATGAATGTTTATGACGATGACTGAGGATGAGTTATGAGGATGAATCCTAACCTTTCAGGCCTATGTCACCCCAGTGAAACATCCCAATGCCAGCGGAGAGTCCCATCTCAATACTGATCACTGAGTAAGGCAACTACCCTGTCTTCCACAATAACCCACCTAGAATCACAGAATCACAGAATATTCCAAGTTGGAAGGGACCCACAAGGATCATGGAGTCCAGCTCCTGGCTCCACACAGGACAACCTATAAATCAGACCCTATGTCTGAGAGCATTGTCCAAATACTTCTTGAACTCCAGCAGCTCTGTGCCACGATCACTGCCCTGCGAGGCCCGTTCCAGTTTCTGAAGTGTGTTTTCAGTATCCAAGACAGCGGTACTATCCCTAAATTCATGTACATGATACATCCCATCCTACTTCGTGTTTTATTTTAATCATGCTACATAATGCAATGTATCAGGAAGAAATGCCTAAAATAATAATCTTATTAATCAAAATTAAATCATTTCACCATAGGGACGCAATGACTTCCCAGTAGTTGTTGCTTAAATCCAGACGCCTCCATGTGAATTCATGCAGTTGTTTCAAAGTGACTCTGCCTGTAGTTAGTGTAACTGCAGTATTCCCAGCTAACATGCCACAGGGCAAACTCTTTGACAGATGAATGAGAACCATGAGAAAAAATGGATATCTCAGAGAACTAACAACTTTGTGAGAAAACAGACAGGAACAGCGGATTATGGCATATAATCTGGAAGAGGTTTTTTTCTGTGCATTCCTCTCAAATAGATACAACTCTCTGCCACAGAGAGTAGCCAAAACTAAAGCCTGCGCTCACTTTCCTGCATCTTTGTTGACAACTGGGCTGACTTTTCTCTACTGAAAGTACAGGATCTAAAACAGGGATGCTGGCAACAATATGGCAAATTAAAGCGAAGCTTAATTTGCTGAGACACATGCAGAAATGAGCACAACATATGTCACTGCTACGCTAATGGTTTTAAATTCACACGAGCTTTTAAATTTGCAGACTTGGCCAAAATGTAAACCAAATTTAGTATAACCCTAACAACACAAATGAACTTCAGTAAATGCATCTGCGTTAAAGCAAATTTATTCTGAGAGGGGCTGCACATTATAAAGTCACTAAAATGACAGCAATATGACTCATTCCTATACTGATTAAGTAGTTATTAAATGCAGTTTTTCAGAGCCTGGTATTAAGCTGTTTCAATGTAAAATCCCATTAACTGTATAACACACTGCCATTAAATTGCGCCGCCATCCTAAGATGTAAATGGTATCTAAGAGCATTCAACACATGTATTATTTGAAACCTCAAGTGCTAATACAAGGTGGCATATAATGCTCCAAACTATGGCTTCCAAGCTCACTTCCCACTGCATTTAAATATAGATGATTTTGGAGTCTTCATTAAGTTAGTCATAGCAACTTGATCCCAAATCCTGTTTGCCTTTCCCAAGCGAGCTAACTATAAACTAATTGTGTGTCTCTGATTTGTACCAGTGCAACTGAGTCAGTATCTTGGATGGTTAGTAAAATGAAAGCGTGGCATTTCGAAGATAAAGTCAACTCTCATTTGTATGTAAGCAATAAATTAAAATGGTAAAAAATATTAATTTATGAGATTCAACCTGAATACAAATAGCAAGGAATAAAAATCTAGAGTTCCTCTCATGTCCAATGAAATTGCCTTGTTACTTATTTAATGAGAGTTCATCTACCAAAAAATAATCTATCTAGTTTATAAAATTGTTCAGTTGAATATTCTTTTCTTACCTGCTTCAGTGCATTATCCAAAGCAAACATTTTACAAAATCCAAGGACTATCAGAAACCTCTGTATCATGCTTTCATCAGTTTGTATCCACTGTAGAGTTCTACATCCAAGAGATGCAAACCAACTACAGGAAACAACCTTTTCCCTTTCCTTTGTTTGGCCTACAATTTGCTTACACAACTTTCACTGAAATGAAATGAATGAGTTATTTTTTAGAAAACTGACCTTCAATAAAAAATAAATCATTGTTGATTTGTCAAAGATTGTAGATTTTCTACAATTATTTTGAAAGAGACAATTAACTCCCTTACCATGATTTTGTGCACAAGATTACATAGAGCAGAGTATCTCATAGAGCATTAAAAAAACTCACAGGTGGACCTTTTTCCAGTACTGGTATTGGCAGAGGTATAGGAATGGCACGTGGTTTGGGTACAGTCAAATTAAATTCCTTTGGCTGAGTGACCGTTGAAGTCTTGACAGTGGTAGTACGATTACTTAATTTATCCATGAGCTGTTCAATCAGTTGCTGTACTTTTGGCTGCCATCTTCAAATAAAAATAGATTATTCAATTTTATTTCCTTTTTCTTCTTTTGTACACACAGTGTAGTATCTGAGGTTGGCACAGGTGCGAATTCTGTAACACTTTCAGCTATTCTGTTATCTTCTTTTTAACAAAATTAACCCACGAATTTGTATGATTTAGTTGGACTGTGTTATTTCACCTCTTGATAGATGCTAGCCCAGTGGTGAAATAGCCACAGTTTTTACTGAATAAGCAGTTAATAATAATATTAGTTAATAAAGTTAATAATAAGCAGTCTGTTTTGCAGCAGGACCAGACTATGAATCAGAAAATCAGCTGTCAGAAGCAGAGTACATACAGATGAAGAGACTATGACCAGACAGTGGCCTAAATATTGCCATTGTCATCATCTGTCAGACACATAGATCAACCTCACAGCCCAGGCAGTTCTAATAAAAAAATAAATAGAAAGATGTGTGGAGTTTGGTGGAATCAGCAAATGAACCCTCAAAACTAGTTGGTGACTGTAGGGCAGATGTTTTTGAGTTCTCTGTGTTTGGATTTTTGCATGTGTGAAGTTTCAAAATTCTTCCCAGGAGTGACAGGAAGGTACAGAATTCAAGGTAACACACAGACAAGTTATCAGGGCTGATTTTGGTGACAGCTTCATGCCTGTTATTGCTCCTCCATATTTATTCCACCCTTAAGTACTACACATGCAATAGAGATTTCCCAGAATTTAAAAATCAGCTGATGATGCAAATTTGCACTGACTTCTTTACATGACAGTTAGCTTAGCTAGCAATGTCACTGTGGGATGAGGCTTACAAGTAACTTCCAAAATAATGCAGCTCCATTAAAATAAAATGAACTTTTTATATTAACCTCGCTGATGTTAGAAAGAGGAATACAAGGACATATTTAAAAGAATTGAAGCTACTCGAGTGATTAAACTGATCAGTGCATCCTCAGCCCCTTGGAGGAAGTTTCAAATCCAGTGATCAAATCTGGTCTTCAGCATTCCTGCACAGCTTACGTGTACTTCTAGGCAAAACACTTGTGCTTGTTACACTGAATGCAATTGAGTGTGAAGGACAGTTCTCACAAGCCTACTATTAATGAAACACAAGCTACAGATTATATTGCTATTCTGAATCTCTCTCTGTATCTTTATATTCGAGCTGTAAGCATACTTTATAATTAGAATTACTACACTGGAATATATTGAGACAAATTCTGACTTAAAATACATCCCCGTAATTCCTGTAGGACTCAGTGGAATTGTATTTCAAGCCAAAGGTATAGTACTACATTTGTTAATTTCATATAATCTAAAGAGAATCTAAAGGGCTAATTGTGTCTGCTGACATGACAGAGGTAGATGCAAATTCTTTTTCAGCTGACATTGTTTGTAACAGTTCTGTCTAACAGTGTTTGCCATCATCTCTGGTAATCTATACTGCAGTGAGGAGGAGGTGTGATTGCAGCCACCTAGGTGTGCCCATGCTAGCTTTAGTTTCTCAGTCTTGGGCAAAAAAAGAAAACAGGCTGCTGAGTAACTTGATATTCAGCTACTGTTTCTCCATGTGAAAATGTTCCAGTTTGGCAAGGATACTCAGGCTACTGTATCACCACCTAACACACCTGGCACCTTGGAGCACTTAAACCATTAAGTGATGCTGCAATTGTGTAAATAAATAATAATTTTAAAAGACATGTTTACATGCTTATCCCTTATTGCTCAGAAGGGATTTTATGACCATTTGCATAAACAAATCTGAGCATAAAGCCATGCTTATGAAAATCAAACATCTTTTTTTTTTTTTTTTTTTTCCATGTGCTTAATGTCACGCAGATGTTGAAGTGACTGGCTGGAATCGAACTCTCTAAGAGAATTTAAACCTGCTAGCATGATGATTGATCTATGCAGGAGCACTGAGAAATAAATGTACAACAGCTGTGAAAGGACTTCTCCATGAGAGAACCTTGCCTTTGGGTAAGTAAAAGGGATCACTATAGTCTCATGAAGACCAGAAGGGTTCTCAGTGACTTAAATGGGAGAAATACTTTAACAGCAAATGAAATTTTCAGCAGAAGCTTTCCCCAGTGTGTTGCATTTAAACTTTGAGGTGACCACAGGCTACTTAAGTACTGACTGCTTACCTTAGCAGTGGATCAATCCAGCTCTCCTTTACATACAGCGAATCGTAGAACCGACTCCATTCATCTTTTATCCAAGTGTTCAAATACAAGGCATTGAAGAAGAATCTAAGAAACTAGCAATAAGGGATATGTTTTAAATATGAATACTAAAGGTACAATGTACATACATGTAAAACTACAAAAACCACGTGTTTGTTACAAATACTTTCGAAGACCTTGCTTTCGTTTTACCCTGTAATTACAACCATGTGCTTGGTATTTGTATATTTTCAATAGTTCTGCTAGGACAGCCTCAGGTCTTTCAGCCCTATTTTGTGAAACATTAATAGATACTAAAATATTTTAATGGTCTAAAAAATCTAGTGGCTACAACATGGGGATGCTTTGATGCATCTTTAAGTTGCTTCAAACATCGTGAAACAAGAAGTTTTTATTAAAAAATAATTGCTAGTGCAATGCACTGATTTTTGTCTAATTATACAGTTTTGAAGTCTAATATTCCCGCAGCCAACTCCTGATCATCTGTAGCTGGATGATCCACGGTGCCCACAGATATCTCAGGCCTGGCACTGCACCTGAATTGCTTAAGATCCTTTCAACTCCCTGGGAACTTTGCAGGGGAAAGTGGTGAGAACTACAAACTGCTATACAATATGGTTTCTTTTTCTATTGAAATATAATTAATTGGCATATTCCCATTAAAGTAGAAAGCTGAAATTTGGCACACATACATTGTAGAGCTCTACATGCTGGAGAAGTGGCAATTAACATTTGAACTTTTGTTTTCCACTGGAGTTCACCAGAAGGTCAAGAGCCTTTTTTTAAGACTCGAACTGTTCAAATAGCCTTTTGAAACACTCTTGAAAAATGGCACTCGGATTCAGCATGTATCACTGACAGCAATATAAATTCCAAACTTGAACCTGAACTTTTTCATTACAATTCTTGGAAATGGAAGTACCGGCAACCATAGAATCATCAAATATCCCAAGGCGGAAGGGATCCAAGTATCACACTGAAATAACCCCAATAATAGAGAAACCCCCTGAATAATATAGACATTATGGGAATATAGACATACTGGAAATCTGCGTGCAGTCACTTGAACAGTTTCCAATGGAGATTGCAGGACTTATTATTTCAGACTTGGCATCAATCCTTTCTTGTTTGGGTTGATTTCTACAGAGCTATATAGGTCTTCATATAGAGCTTTTTGTTCCGGAGGACTAGCAGGCTGCTTCTTAATTCACGTGCTGCCAGGCTCAAGATGGCTCACAGCCCCGTGAATAAATCAGTTATAAACAATACAGACTCGACTCTAGGTGCTTGCTGTGGATGTTCAACAGTCATAGAAATCCTGCTACTTGAAATCTATAGTCTTGTTGTGACCATTTCCAAGGAATTAGCCTGCAAATTTAGTCTTATTTTCATCTGTTGCACTTTTGGTAGAGTTAAATGACTGATCAACAACTGAATGCCTAAGTGAATATTACCACCTTGGACTCCCATTCATGTCTAGAAATTACTGTTCTTCCCCAAAACTGCAGCTGCTGTTGTATCAACACACTGTCCACTGAAGAAACTCATTCTTTCTTCTTTTGGAGGATCTTTCTCTATAATACATGCATCTTGGATTTCATTTTCAACATAACATAATCATTTTTGCTTATGCAATGTATAAATAAAATGCGAAAAGTTCACAGTCTCTAAGAGAACCGACGCACTGCATATACACTACTTCTAGCAGTTATCGCAACAAATTTTACATCCAGGCATCCCAGGTGTAGATTTGATTATAGACTCAGAGAATCATGTCTGTTGCCAAAGTACTCTTCTTAACTTATAGAAGGCCCCAACTATACCCAAAGTTTATCAAAAATGTGTTTTTAAACCCCATATATGTAAGCAAGTGTGTATACAAGGGTGGACTGAACATGAGCATACTTAAAAAGAGGCAGACTCTGAGGGTAGAAGTTGTTTACAATTTTGGGGAATTCAGATAATTCATAGAAGAAGCTGATATGGAAATGCTGCGGGTGGTGTTTTGTAGATCCTCCAGTTTTCTTTCATTGTTTTTTGTTAAGCTGAACTCCTCCTCCTTCGCTGTGTCCTCAGTATTCCTCTAATACTGCCTACTCCATCCTCAGAGCCTTCAATCAATTGTCTATTACATTGCCACATGAAACTAAGTCTCTGAATTATTGTTATTTGAGCTCTCCATGACTGATCTTTTCTGTCTAGGTCTTCTAAATATTTGCTTTAATAATCCTTTACAAAGTACTTGCAACTACCTCTTCAAGGCAGATGAAACTAATAAAAGCATACAGTCAGTGATTTCTGGCTGTTGTATGAAACAGCTGGCTATGATCCCTTGAGGCCTCTCACTGCAACTCCAGTTATGTTCTCCTTATTAACATTTCACACTGAATTAGGACAAATGGATAATTCTGTGATGGATGGATGCTATGACGTATTCCTATGAGCTACAGAGCATAATCAGATAGTTATTGGGATGTATATTACAATATTCTGTGTTTTAGTCACAGTCCCCAGAGAAATGCTATAATATGGGTATGCTCAAAATGCATCATGTGGGAGAAGACTTGGAATGCAGCCCTGCAGTGGTTACCCAGGCAATGCAGGGACTGCCAGTGGTAATGCAGGGATTACCAGGCATTGGTTCTGACCCTGGGCTGCCTGGACCCAAGTCCACAATCTTGGCTTTGACAAATCATATCACAGATGGCAAATCTGGGCAGAACCAGGCCCATGAAACCATAGAACATTTTGTTTCTTAACAGGAGAAACTTCTGTGCTTTGTGAACTGAATTACTAGGAAAAAATACCTTGTATTTCAGTTTTCTCTTTGGCCACACATGACCAGGTGGCAACCCCAATATCATCAGTCTTTGCTTTTATAGCAGCAAAATACAGCTTGAAGTTCTCAGATTCCTGTTCAGATGTTACCATTATATCTCTCCTTAGAGAAGCCATTGGACAGTCACTTTGGTAACAGCACTGTCCTGCTTACTGGTCCTCTGTCTTGAATGTTCCAAGCCCAAAAATTTCACTACTCACAGAGCATGACAAACCAGCTTAATTTCTCCTCTGAAAGCAGTGTAATTACAGCAGGAATTGTATCCATTTTTACTACTTTACCTTCCTCTGGCTGTGGTAAGATTGAACAAGGGTGTAAAACTTGACTGCTTTGTAATGCATTTGTACAGGTGGGCTAAATTAATGCCTTGCTTATGAGAATTTGAACATGCCCTGCTAATAGTCTCTTAATATGTTTTTATACAGTGAGATTATTTCTAAAAATGAAATGAAACAATGGGAAGTTTCCTCATCTGGGATTACCCCTACATCCATGAAGTCATCTTTATATTCACAGCATAAGCTTTTGATTCTTGAGTTAAAGAATCAACTGTAAGAAACAGTAGATTGAGGCACAGATCAGCCACTACCTGTGAATTAGTTTATTTTGGTTGTACACAACCACAGATATTTGCTGTAGTAGCAAAGGCAATCAAAGAGGTTCCTGTTCACTCTTCTCTTCATCTGTTGATTCTTTCACTACTATTCTTCACTTGAAGTTGAATTACCTGTAAGATTTTAACTGGAACACAGAAATGAAAAGGAAGGCAAGAAACTCTTTAGAAGGCTTTCCTGCCAAGAAATAATAATCAGAAATTCCATTTTGAGGATCCTGATTTGAAGCTCTGGAGAAAAGTGTCCTAGCCTGGCCCCAGATACTTCTGCCACTGTTTGACCCAGCTAGGATTTATTTTGCCATTTTATCCTCCAGGAGGCTGATCTTGTCCTACTATTCCTACCTCATCATAACAGCAATAACAATACCCGGTTCTTATATAGTAATTTCATTTGCAGATCTCAGAAATTCTTTATAAAGGACTTCACTGCTGTTGGTATAAATCAGAATGTGAAATAGAATGAAACATGTTTTTGAGTGCTAGAGGGAATATGCTACTTATTTGCATTTTTTTTTACAAGGCAAGTTTGAAATTATAAACCCGTTTACTTCAACTTTTTATTTCAAGCATCTTTTCTCTAACATACAAACCCTTAAATTTTATCACAGAAATAAAAGAACAAAATGTATGAATAATAGAACGTGAAAATAGGCTTGAGCTAGCAGTGCACAGCTAAGTTCTTACAAGAACAATCCTGCTAAGGTTACAAAATTGGGTTTTATCCAATGATTCTGTCAGTATAAAATCACAAAGAATTGTTGCATGTATTCTTAACATTACAGAATAAGCTTATAATTTTCTGTTCAAGCAGATGAACATGTATGAATGAGGTGCCATTATTATTCTGCCTTGATATTGAAGGCCCCAATGAAAATATTTGAACATACACCAATCATAGGGGAACACTGACTTTGATTCAAATGGATTCCGTCATGCACTCCTGTAAAAGAAGGTTTACTCACACAAATACGTCTCATTCATAAGAACAGTGCTGTTAATTTCATGAAGACTACTAATTTGCATTAAGATTTATCTGCACAATTAAGAAAATTCCAGGCAGCCTGTGATGTGCAGAAACATTTCTCTGTTAATCGAAGTAAATATTTTCTAAGTAAATATACATGAATAATTATTTTGTGCCTCAACTGAACTCAGCCACAAAAGTCATCAGGCAGTATCTACAGGTCAGCATCCCGAAGAAGAATCCCAAATTTCTGACAACTTCAGGCTGTTGCTAAGGCTGCAAATCTGCCTTCTGCTGTTTTTGTCACTGTTGCTGGGGGACCAAATGCTGCTTCTAAATCCTCTGCTGCAGGTGCATTAATATAATCTAGCATTACTTGGTAGACAAAGGACCTCTTCTAATGCAAGAGAAGAAAACCTAGATGCTGTGGTGATGAGGATCTGGTAAGATACTTAAGTAAGCAAAATTACATCTACCGGGAAAAAAAAGTAGCAGGTGCAGATCATCACACATGCAGCACTTCCCTATCAGAGAAAAAATATTCCAGACAAGGAGATAGAAATTGTCTCAAGTAAAACGTCAGGGTACTGACACGTAAGCCATATAAAGCTAGGTGAATGGAATTGACAGGAGATGTCATGTAGTGGGAAGACCGTGTTGCAGGCTGAATGAGCTCAAGATGCATCCAATCCAGTGGCTCGTTTCTAAGATGTTTACCAAAGAAGGGGCTGGAGAGCATTTAGACAGAGAGTGATTTGTCTGTCTATCAGATTATGATAATTCTTCTAGCCACTTCTCTGTTTTTTCTAGCAGTTAATGAAATATATATATATATTTCCTCTCAATGGAATTAATAAAAAACAGTCCATAGTAAGCCCATCAAAACAAAGTGACCAAAGGGTTCAGTGTTCTAAAAGCATTATGCAGACACCCGAACCTTCTTTCTCCCTGCACATTACAAAACAACTGTACTTACGAAAAAGACACAGGCATCCACATGAACTTTCTGTGTAATCAGAATAAGGATAAACCGTAGCCTTTTGAATATTAATGACTAGAATTTGCCTATCCCTTGAATCTCACATTTATATAGAAGCCTATATACTTGCTGTTCAAACTTTGTGTTTGGACATGCTTTGAAACATCCAGATGATCAAAGCTTACATATGTATGTCACCAGTAATTTAATTTTTAGCCTATTTTCCCAAGAAAACAAGGCTTATGGGAAAGCATTGTCAGTCAGTTTATCCCTCTCGCTGACTTTAAAACATAGCTTTTAAGATAATCAGCACTTTCAACCATTTTGAAAGAGAAGCAAAATATATTTACATTTCCACAAGTTTCATGAAATTTAGCAAACAAGTAGAGGAGAGAAATCCAAACCGATGACCCCGGAGAGGAAAAGGCAGGCAGAACTTTGTTGTCATGATTTCTATTTGGCAGCAATGGAATTGTATATATGTTGCAATGAGGTAACTGGTACATGTATAGCTCCAAACAAGCAACTGTGCTTTTTTGGAAAGGAAAAAAAGCAATGGAAGGGAAAAAGGCTTGATAAGCAAAGTGGCAGTGGGTTATTTAGGGAAAAAAAGAACACAAATTGGCAAGAACCACAAGTTTCAACAGATTCATTGTGTACAGCAAAAACTTCTACTGCCTGAAATCAAAGAACAAATGCAAGCAGAGCCAAGAGTGAGTATGTAAGTTAGGGGGACAACTATAAACCACATGAACTGTAGATCCTGTGTTTATTCTACTTTCTCAGATGATAAAAAATACATTTTAACTCGATCTTTGAATGAATATGAGATAGTCATTGCATAAGTACAGAAACTCAAGATTTTTATGATAAGAAAATAATAATTTCCCATTTTATTTCTGAATTTAAACTGAAAGTAAAACTAATTTCTGAATTTAGATGATCTTAAAAGTTGAGAATTCATCTGATTAATAAAACACAATGAAGAAAACACTAATTGTTGAAAAAAATCGTAATATCATTACCTTATGCATTTTTGCGGTGTCCTGAGACTTCACAATTCTGCTGAAGTGCTGAAGACCAAGCTCTTCTAGTTGAAAAGTTGCCAAATAACAAATAACTATCAAAAGATAAATATATTTAAAATGCAGCAGAAAATTCTAGTAAATATATACCCTATACTCAACATGTTCTGGGATTTAGATTGTTACTTTAATTTTAAATAGTCTTCAGTATTGCTTATCTACCTGGGCAATACAGTGCTTGACAATGAGAAATTGTAATAGGATTTTATAATATTAACCCTGTGTTCATTACTAGTATTCTGACTGTGCTGTGGTTCATATAAATAAGTTATATAGTTCATATAAATAAGTTTCTTGAGTTAGATCTAAGCAAGTGAAAGTCTACCGTTTTATGTAGAATGCATGCAGAATTTTATGCAGAAATTGTAACAGCTGAGGATCTGTCCACTTACACAAAAATTGTAAAACAAGTGTAGTTATCCAAAGTCATGCTCAGAGGTCCTCTGGATGCCTGCAAATATCTGTTTGCAAAACTGGGAGATCTACCAGAGCAGAATTTGGAATCCTCTAAAATCCTGCTGTGATTTTGCAGTCATTTCATTCTGCCAACACCACTAAAACAAGCAGCTTTTTCAACCCCTGAATGCTTGTTCCTATTCCCCCTTTTAGTTCCTGGTGTTTCTTCTCTTGGGCAAGTACAGTCCCCCACACAGCCAAGTTAACTCAGGCTGTGAATTTTAACCTGAAGCAGTTTCTTGATCAGTTCACTGGATGGCTGCTAAACACTCGTTCTCACTCTTGGGGGTGAGAATGAGTGGCCCATGATGAAGACACAGGCAGCCCATTTCTTCCGGTAGTAGCACCATCTTATACACCAAGCATCTGCATACTCCATCAGTGAAATTCAGTGTTAATCTGGCAATAAGGCAGGAAAAACAGGAGTCAAATGGCTCCTGACAGACACAACTGAAAAGTTTCTAAAAGAATTACATTGCTGAAAATAGCTTTCTTTTGACATAACCAAAATTTTCAGTGTAAGCAAGCTTATTCTGACAAAAAATGTAAAGAGATGACATTAAAAAAAGTTTTGATATTGGATTTTTTGACATAATCTGTTTTTAATATTGTTAGAGAGGATAGTTTTTACTCTGTTACAAAATCAGTTTATTACATAAAACAAAAAATTCAAACATAAAATATCATATCTCTACTATTTCATTTACTTTTCTTTCTTTTTTTTTTTTTTTTTGAAAGTGACCGTTTTGCACTAAATGTTGTCATTTTTTTTTAATTCTGAATTATAATAAAACCAAACTTTAAAACTGTGGAATTCTCTGGGAAGTCCCAATCTGATTTTCGCATCCCCTTCTGGCATGCATGCAGTTTGGTATGGGAAGAGTCAGTTCTTTAAGATTTTAATGGACCTGTAAAGTTCACGAGTTCCTGTATCAGCTCTTATTTGACCTTATTCACTTGGATCAATCAGACTCACTTGCAGTGCAGTACTTTAGCTGCCACCAAATAGTAATGATGAAATCAGTAATTCCTGACCAATATGCTGCAACCAACTCAGTGTATCGTTAGACTTCAGTCGTGTGCTTTAGCATAGCAACATATTTAAGCAGTCTTAGTAGAGTACACGTTTATCTCCTACCAGCTTTATTAAATTCAAATCTGCTCACACATAGCAACAGCCTTTATAAGCAGCTTTGATCATTTAAGTGTCAATGCAGCTTGGTAAAGGGAATCACAAGCAGCTTAAAAAAATCTAAGCCAATGACCTTAGACTCTCAACTTGTTGATAAAGGAAAATCTTCCGCGGTCTCCCCTTTGCCCATGATTAATGGAGGCTTTTGTGTGGACCAGTCCTGACAATCCAATTACAGCAACACTCAGCTTAAAGTTGTAATATATGTGCCCCAGACACTGAAAAACATGGCTTTGTAGAAATGGAGACAATGAAGCATTATCATTTAGAATCAACTCAATGTACCATTAATTTCATCTCTGACAGTTTAGATTCCATTTAATTTGTTATTTGATTTAGATTTCTATGCTTTTCCTGGGACTGTGGCATTAACAACCAGAATTGCAGTTAAAATGTAATAGCTTTTAGAACATAAAATGTAGACGTATGTATATTAATTCAATTTTTAGTATTTTCAACCACTTTGAATTACACTGACTGGACTTTACAAAGTACCTACAAAACTTCAGAACACGTAAGACTCAGAGAAACAATGCCAGTGCAGTTGTGATTCCAATTTCTTTATGGGCTTTATAACTCAATCTCAGTTATATTAAGTGCATAGCATAAAAATATTTAAAGATCACTTTTCGATGTATTTCTTAATGCCTGAAATAACATTGGTGATAGTAACTAGTCTGATTAACTAGCTCATACTATCAGATGTAGTAATATTGTAACTGATTTTAACCAAGTCACTAATGAAAGGGAGATAATTGACTTATCTCACAGAGACAAGACAGAAGTCTATTTAATGTTATTGTATGACTACTAATGAAGAAGTCCATGTATGGGTGGAAGCAATGTATCTCCTTCTGTGAGATATGCTGTGCTCTTCAGCAAACAGAGCTTTGTTACACAGTTTCACATCTGAATGGCGAAGATATTAGATTAGAAGGCAATAAAGGGAAAACTCTGAATAATATTTTTTAAAGTGATAGTTGAGCTTTCCAGGTATTTCTTGTAGTCAGTGATGTCATTTTCCACCTGCACGTTACAATTAGCTTAATCTTCTGGCACATTCTGCAGAACATTCTTAGGTAAATATCCAGCTAACACCTGTGAGAATCCAGACTAAATAACAATCTCGGGATTTAGGCTTTAGATCATAAGGCCATTGGAAAAGGTCCTGGATTTCATGCTGCACTAGCCACAATGATAACAAAACCTGCACTAATAATATAATATTTTGTAAAGTTCTGTGTTAAACACATTTGCTGTTTTAAAGACACTTACCTACATAGAGATTACGCTCAGAAATCAGACAGTATTTCCCATCCCGAACAAAAAAGGCATTGACTACTACATCCAATAAGGATTTATATTCTATGCATCCAGCAAGTGTGTCCAATACAAATTTTTCTTCAGTCACATTAAGAGTCTATAGAGATATAAAATTAATAATTATTAATACATTTTGGAAATAAAATGTTAGTTGTGTACACAAAGAAGTACAATCATTTTGAGGCAATGGAAAACCACAAATACTTAAGAGCAGTGCCTTTGAAGGGCTGACATTTCTAACACTACCAAGACATGGGACGTTGTAACAAATTAATGGCCCTTATTCAGTAAAATGTAACCTCCCCCAGTATTAAACTTTCAGCTGATCTGCTGACATGTGAATTTAGTTAAAGGGCCCTAATATGTGAAAGTCAACAGTTAATGACAACAGACAAAATGGCAGACAAAAATGATTCTCTGACTTAAAGAAGTTAGCCAAGAAAAAAGCCAAGTCATCTTCTGAAAAGATAGTTCACATTCAGTATATGATCTCTCCCACTGATCTGAGATGTAGGAACAACTGACCTGCAATGACATAATTTCAGAGGTGTACCATGCCCAGTAGGCTATCGCCACTAGCATCATAATCACTGTATTTGTCTAATATAATACAATTTTAGTTTAAAAGTATTATTAGGGGCTTCTAGAAGAAAGTATGTGAGTCTTCTGATGCATGACACTATGTAGGGCTTGGAGATGGCAAATACATGGCAAAACTTTAAAATTACAGTTCCAGTTTTTACATGTAGAAAATGACATAGAAGAGTTCCAAGTGTATTTACTTAGCTTGTCTTTCAGAGCAAGTACAGCTCTTTTTTTTTTTACTAGTCCTGCTCCAAAGCCAGGTTTCACTCCTTTTTACATGCACATTTTCACTAGAAACACATCACTGTTGCTTCTGTATAATTGTCTACAAATACATATGTATACATACTCACAGGCACACATATATGCAGGCAAAATTACACAAACACACATCCTTTGTAATTTCTTTACTGCCACTGAAATCACACTAATATATCTGACTCTCTCTAGAAGAACTGTAATAGAAAACATTGCTAATAGTACACATCCAGAACGAGAATCAAACTCAGTTTTTGTGGGTTTTAGGTCTTTAAAGCTAGTAATAGTTAAAATGATATACAAAGCTTTATTTCTATAACTGAAGTAATCAGGTATGACTTTGGATATATTCTGTGACCCATATATGTTGGGTAAGAAGAAACAGTATAGCCGAACTATACGTTACATAGAGACACTGAAGTTTTACAAAGTCTGTTGGGCATCTAGAGACCGAGTGCAAGTAAGCAGGGTATCACCTTCATTCTTCATTAGGGCTCCTGAGAAAGAAGAACTAATAGGCTGTGGTTGAGATAGCAGAAAGATAAAGGGGAATGCAATCGGGAAAATGGAGCCAACAAGAGTGAGATGGCAAAAAGGGAGTAAAGAGAAAGGAGTGCAAAGGAAGGTAGAAGAAAATGGGAGATACAGGAGGGCTTTGATGGAGGAAGGACACAAATGGAAGAGCAAAGAGACTGAACATATCCGAAAAAAAAATAATTATATATATATATATATATATATATATAAAATTGATGGGAAGCATGAATTCCATCTTGCTAAGCATTGAGAATTCTTGTGAGGGATACCCTCCATTCCAAATATACCTTTTCTAGATTTAAGGAAGATCTTTCATAAATGAAAGCAGACAGAGAAAATCCAGAAATCTAATCCCCTACCAATATTTAAATATATATCCCAAATTTCATAGGAGGTATCAGAATTCACCACAAAAGGCAAAAGCGAACACAAACACCTGAAATGCAAAAAGAGAGAAATAGTTCAAACAAAAGTAAGACTGTGGCATTTTTAATCTAAAAAGATGTGTCCTCTTGAACAGATGATTTTGTTCACAAGCAGATCAATCTGCAAATAACAGTAGCTCTGATAGTAAAGAGAAGTTCATGTTAAAATTGGACAAGCTTGCTGGGAATATGCCCTCAAAACCTCCTACAATTACTTTCTCTAAAAGGCTAGAAAATAAATAGTTCTTAAGATATTCATTTGATCAGAATCCTTGCATTCACCTCCTGAGTATCCTATGTGTACAAAGTCCTCCAACAAACCCGTGCTTTTCAAGTGTACTTTTGAGAGAGGAACAGAAGTAGACACCCAGATGGCAATGGGAAGACACCATTACCCAGGGCATACCTCCTGCACAGTTCAGACTACAAAGAGAAGTGCAATTGCTTATATACATTTACTCTACTTTTGCTGTTCTGATTTAACTAGTCAGCCAGAAGCTAGTTGGTAGAACAAACACAGAAATTTGTGCTTACCCTTGTCACAGCTAGAGGCAAAGAAAGTACATAACCACTGCATGGCCTTGAAGTAAGCAACAAGTAGCAGGAGGTGCAGCCTGGGGACAGCTGTGCCCCAGAACATTTATACTGACCAGTAATTCTGTGGACCACATGCCCCAAAGAGTCCTTTCCTCTTATCACACATTATCATACACTGAATCTTTTTTTAACTACAGAAGGTACTAAGTGTTCTGTTTCTGTGTCATCTGAGTAAGTGATCTCATCCACACTCATAATAAACTAAACAAGACTGGGCAGGATCAGGACTTGGATAAGAAATCTCAAAGGTAAGCCAGTTTTTGGTTAAGTAGGCCTGATAATCTATTAAACCAAAAACTGACCTAATGCTTTAAAAAGTTCATAGTCCCTGCTACGGAAAATGCTATGTACAAGAAATAAATAAATAATTATCAAATAGTTGTGGTCATTAATTCTGGTAGCATTCCTAGGCTGTCCGCTGAGACCAGTAATTCATAAGTGCATTCTTTCTCTGTGCCTTCTTATCACAGAATCACACAGAATGGATTTCACAAGTGGGTCAAGTGACCCAGAAACAGTTACTACAATATGATGACAGGTTGTAAAGTTACAGCAGCTTTTGGATGAGATTCTCAAAACATGTCACAAATATTAATTGTGCTTAAAGAAATTCCTTCTGGGTAATACTATTTTGTAAAAGTGGGAACTACAGGACCGAGCTGGGAAGAAATTTTCCCCAGATAACACCCTAAGTCATTGGTGGCAATCAAAAAAAAAAAAATTATAAATGCTAATTTGTGAGTCTTTGTGCTGTCCATCAGATCATATTCCTACTTTCTGAATTTCACTTCACCTCATTTCTCTCAAACAACTAACAGGTGGTTATGTTTGCAAGTATCTTCTGTGTGTCTTTCAGCATGAGGAGGGCCAGATAATTTACAGGTGAAAGTAATATGCAGCTATCATCTTTTGTTGCACCAGCTATTGAAATATATCAAGGACAATAAATCTAGAAAAATATGCCTCCAGAAACAACCTCTCTATCTCTAATGCTACAGAGTCTATTTTTTTTGTTTTGTTGTTTAAAGCGAAGTAAGTTTATAGTAGATGAATACTGGATGGTTCGGTATTTTTAATGTTCGGGAGCCTATATATTACTGTGCTGAGCAATGCCTGCACTGTATGTAAGCAAAATATTGTTATATGTGTTTGTAATGTCATGTCATAAAAATACCTGACCATATTCTCTTTATGACATTGAATTTCAGCTTTTCCTGATTCCCAAGTGATTAAGCTGTAAAGAAAGGATCCTGTCTGCAAAAAAAGATGCATGAGATTGACCTACCCTAGTCTGAATATGTGCTGATTGGCATTATCTCTGCTTTTTGGGAGATCCCTGGTGCTCTCAGTCTGCTTCTCTGGGCGCATTTTCCCTGCTTCCTGCTCCCTCACTGTGGCTGGAAGCCAGTCAAGTTCCTTCAAGAACAGAAGAGACTGTGTAAGAAAACTTAAGCACAGGATTTGTAAGCACGCAACTTTCAACATGCGTGAGTACAAGCAATAGCATGAATTAAATGGAAGAGCATCTGGAAAAAACAAGCCTTGCCACAGGGGGTGCATGATAAGCATGGTGACAATGGGATCTGTTTAAGGGAGGTCAGAGAAGGATGGGTAAGGAGAGACAGAAGAGTTCTTGTTTCTAGAGGGAAGGAAGGAAATGAACATCAGCCATACCCTGCTTGAGACTGCTCAGGATAAGGATTTAGTTTAAGGTGAACAAACATTTAAGGTAAGAAGCTAATATTTGATGAAAAGATAAATACCTTTCACCTCCCGAGAGAACTGTGAGTAATGGCATGTACTGAACTTGTCGACTTCTACACACATTTTGCAGATGCAGTCTGATTAATTCATAGCACTTCAGCTATCAGTGCTAGTCCTCTCCAGGGGTCTAATCAAAATGCCATGGAAATGAAAGAGAATATCCCTACTGACTTCACTGGGTTTTGGATAAGTCACCAGAACTCAGTCCTCTTTGCTTCCATTAATTTCAACAGGGAAAAAAGCCCTGGGATCTTAGGATATAAACACAAGAATGCACTGCTTCTACTATTTACAGTCTATGTTGCATTCACCGGCTCTATTTTCATCTTCATGTGATAATGCCGACCATCTTGAAGAGGTACAATTAAGGTTATTTTCCTTTGTACTTATTATTAAGCCATATGAGCAGGACATTGTGGAAAAATCAGATTCCATCCTTTTCTTAGAAAGATCATAATTTACATTTATATCAGTAACCAATAGTACAAATTAGACTCGTATAATTTAGTAGGATTTTTTTTTTTAAACTACATACATCAAAGTAATCTTGCATTACATGATTTTCATATTTAAAACTAAATCTATGACATTTGATATTTGGGGATTTTACTCACAATTGAGTGGGCATGTGTGAGACATACAGCTGAACCAACACAAATGAGAACTATGAAGAGTTGTGCCAAATTACACCATGTTCTTGCAAAACAGAAAGCTCAAAAGCAGGTTCCTCTTGCTATCAATGAGAGGGAAAAAGGAATAAAACCGTGAATTTGGGGTGGCAATTCTGCTTATACAGAATTAAGCTTTTCAGTAGATGGAGTTTATAAAGCTCAACGTGATTGGTCTGATCCTGAAACTCTAACTGAAGCAAATCATTCCACTGAAAATAAAGTGAGTTATTTACATAGAGAAAGGCACAAATGTTGCATGATAACTTCTGCATTAAAATCCATAGCAAAAGCTTGATTTTAATAGTCACTCCAAAGAAAAACTGTCTGGGATGCTTCAGTTTTGTACAAAATTTATTTTTTTCTTCAAAATGAATAGATGCAGTCCATTTTTATAAATGGTCTGATGAAATGATGTATGTTATTACTTATGTACAATACACCAGATGAAGGATCACTACGATGTCGATCATTTTAATAGATTTAATTGAAAACACTAAAAAAAGGGGGCTTTAGTAAACAAGAACAAAGACGTTATCTGGAGGGCATCAATCTGATGAGAAGAGTATTAAAAAGCATTTAGGAAGATAAACAAAGAGAAGTAGTGTGGGCATTCAAATGAAGAACAATAGAAATAGAGATGTTTAATGTTTTCAATATGAATACCCATAATTTAAAGAACTAAGATTTAAAGAACTATTTTAAGTTAATGTGCTATTTGGGATAATTCATACTGAACTCCGTTAAATACCAACAAGGTCGCAACACTGAAACAAGCATTTATTTGCATTTACTATTTGTTTTTATTAGCTTTGAAGGGCATAACATGATTCTTCAGGATTGAAGGTGAAGGTTTGCTTGTTGCAACTAGGAATCACACATCATATTACTAATGAACCCATGTTCCTATTGAAAATATTCCCAGTGAAAACAAGTTCAATATTATGTTGTAAATGTTATAACGTACAACACAATAAGCATGAGGACTGTAAATAGCCAAATTACAAGTCAAAGCGTAGTTTCTTTCCTGGAAGAAAATCAAGTCTGATCATTCATTGGGAACAATGAACAGAAATTCTTTTCATGATGTAAAATTAACATGTTGCAGAAATAAAATATATGGAGATTAACACAGAATTGCTTCTAGAGTAATTTTGATCATAACATTCTAATTAGAGGAAACCGTGTTGATTTATCTCGCACTATTCAAGAAATAAAAATGCTTACCATATTTCATTTGTATTTCTCTAACAACAGAAGGCTAATAATCAGTGAGATTCACTAGTGCCATTTGTACATAGAAGCACGAGCTAGGAGTTGGAAAATAGGAAATGACACTGGAATGTGGTTTTCTGTCTTGTTTCCTGAGTAGCCACGTAGAGATTATCTTCTCTTAACAACCTGCTTTTCTGATCTATAGAATGAGGATTATCTCAAACATGTTCAGATATAAACTAAAAGCACCATAAATTGCAATAATAAATAGAAAAATAAAAGCGTGTGCTTGAGTGTTTTGCTGAATCGTGACCGAAATGCCTATACAATAAATGAAGAAAGAATGGAAGGCCTCAATGTTGTGCTGAATACAGCTTTCTGTTGGAGCTGAAACCAAATATTCAGCTGAGCAGTAGGTATTTGAAAAGACCTTCATCTGCCTTCTGAAATGAGAGGTCCCTTCCAGAGAGCAATGAGGTATCCCCTCAGACTCCTCTTCTGCAGACCAAACAACCCTAATTTCCTCACTTTTCATAAGTCTTGTTTTCTAGACCCTTCACCAGCTCCGTTGCTCTTCTCTGCACATGCTTGAGCAACTCAATATCCTTGTAGTGAGGGGCCCCAAACTGAAAACAATATTTTTGGAAAGTCCTTCATTTTACCATTTAACAATATTTGAGATGCAATCTCACCAGTGCTGCATACAAGGGGAAAATCCCTTCCCTAGTCCTGCTGGCCATGCTGTTCCTGATGCAGGCCATGATGCCATTAACATGGTAATTCTGAGTGTGTGTCACTTGAAAGACCCAGCCTTGAGCTAGTTATAACTACACTAAACATTACTAACTACACGACACTTGGGCAGTCTGTTTACACGTTTCCATCACACCACGAGAAGATTCTATCTTTATATATACAGTGGTTCAGACAGATCTGAGCAACTGTCAAAATAAAGCTCACCTCTATTCTTTAAAATTCAATTTCTATTCCTTTGGTACTAATTTTTTGATTCCCTTTTTGTATCTTGAAATAGCAAGTGGTTGCAAAGTGCAGTAAGTGAAGAAGAAAAATGCATCCCAACAGTTATTGGATATGCTATCTGCATCATCTGCTTCAATCACAAAAATACAGGGAAAGATGGGTGCTTTTTCAAAGCAGTACACTGTGATTAGATGTTGTCGTGGTTCCCACTACAGATGTGCAGCCACCATGATTGTAAATGGATGATGTAAAGGCAAAAAACTTAAAACTTAACTCTAGATAGCTTTATCTAATTCCTCTGCAAATTAAAATGGTCAACTACTTATCTCATTTACACCAACATACGTACAGACTACAGCTTCTGACTCTGGAATATACCTGGAAGCAAATAGTACACCCAAATGTTCTTCAAATAGCTTCCTCTCTCAAAGCTTGAGACAAGATTTCCTACAATGAGTGAATGTATTCAGATGGGAATAATGTAATGATACTTAAAAGAAAAATTATAATGATGAATTAAGAAACAATAATATTCAAAAGGTTGAATAAAAACATAATGATGTTTTTTGGGCTTTGATTTAATTACTTATCTAACTTTATGTGAAGGAAAAATTAGAGCAACTAAAGATTACAAAGAAAATCTTGCTGAGAAGTTATTATGCAAACCTCTGTGTTGTGTCACCTTTGCAGCAGCACAGTGAAACCAACAGAAATGTTGTGCTGGATTTGGAGCAGAACGTTCAGCATGGACCTATTCCTTCTATACTAATAAAGTAAAAGGTCTAATATGGAATTCTGCCAGTCAATTTTCACTTAAAGCAAGTTATTCTCAGTAGTTGGTACATTTTTAACCTACAGTTTTGACCCTTCGGATTTTATGCCTCTTTCTTTTTTTCATGTTCTTTTCAAGTCCTTCATTTAAACATATATTTGCTTGCCCACTTTGCCACTTTCATTTCTTTTCCTGTACCTCAGTTTGCCACCCATTTTTAATGCTTTAATTTGTAAGGATTCCCACAAGAATAGTTTTATACTCCTGGTGGATTGTTGACAGGGATATTTTGGTCAAGACATATTATGCCTTCAAGACTTACTCCCTTAGGATTAAATCCAATTTCCTTTTATAACATATCTACATTCACTGTGTACGTAAATAAGAATTCTAAACTACAGTCTAAAATCCAGCCTCATTCTGTATCATTTCCTCATTGTTGTTGATTGTCATCTGAAGATGCTAAAACAAAACTTCAGCACTCTCTTGCAACTTCCTTCCACAACTTCTTTTCCATAACTTCAGAAGTACTTCTTACTAAGTAGGCAAGTCTAACAAAATAGAAGATAGTGAGTTGTACAAAAGTCAAGTCTGATTTACTGCATACCTAACTAACTAAATATAAAGAGAGCTGTGTCTTGCAATCATATGGATTTGGGCTCTTGGAATCTGATTCTCCTCATTTTTGTCTAGTCAGCAGTCCACAATATTAGGTTTGCTATTTGTCATTCTGCTAGCACAAAAGATACAAGCTTGGATTGAGTGTGGTTTAAAGTGATGGCCTTAAACAGGATTCTAACTTGGAGGAAGTTCCTGCAGAAATCAGTTAATACCTAGTCAGTTAATGCTGGCTAACTGGGAAGTGGCCAAGCCAGGAGATCATGTGTACAAAGATGCTACAATATTTCTAGGACCACAAGTCTATTCTGAAACTGAAAAGAAAGTGAAATGAATTTTCCATGAAGAATTATAATCACCCATTTGGTACAAAAATATTGCATGAAAGCTTAATTTTGTATAAAAATAGATCTCTCTTTTAATTTTCTCAGATAAATATGCATAAAAATTATTATATAGTAAATGAAGTGAAACTGAATGATTTAAGATGTCCCAGACAAAGATTATTGCCTTATCTGTGGTATCAGCTATCCTCCGTGTTCTTTCCCCTTTGAAAGAGTTTATTAAGAATCTTAAGATCCATGTTTCTCTAATGGAGCTACTACTTCTGTTGTCTTTGTATCACCTTTCTTGGGCTGAGAAGAGCAATGATCTGAATATTAATAGGTATTTATTTTGGCAGCAGTGGTAGCTGAATTTACCCAGTCTTTGCCCAGTCAAAAATGATTATTTTGAAACTGGACCAGTTCCATGATGTAATTCAGCGTATGAATCCAGAAACAGTTATGCCAGCACTACAAGGCAGGAGGGCAGTGCCAGAAAACAGGGACCTGAGTAGAAACTGATTAAGAAAGTAAATACCCAAGAAGTGTGCATCACTGCCTCAGCTTGTGATGTCCATATCAGAACTCTGAAGTTTTATATTCTTGTTATCTGTTGTGTTTATGCAAAATAAACATAAAAGACTAACTAATTGGCGTAGCAGTATTTTAGACCTTATTGTCAGAAGTGGCAATGAGTACTTGAGCTACAATGTGGCAATGCGGAATGAGGGCTCTGACAATGCAGTCTGATAATACACAGCATGCACAAACAACAGCAGCCTAAACAATATTATTGTCTTTTCTTAGTAATTTTCTACAGCTGATCCAATCCTCCAGCTGCACCAGCAGAAGTCAGGGGTGCACTAAGGACAAAAAGATGGGAAAAGATGAATGAACATGGTGAGGAAAAGACAGGAACTGCTTCAGCTGGTATAGCTACACATTGTTGAATCTTGTTCTGGTTACCTGCAGCATTAGATTAAAAGCAGGTGGTTAATTTAGTGCCACTTGCCTTCCATCCCACTGTTCTGACAGTCACATCCTCAAAGCAAGAATACCTGATCCTGTGAGTCAGCTTCTAAACTGTGTTTGTGTATACAAACAGGTGGTGCTGGCAAGAACTTTAATTTAGAAGGAGAAAAGATGAAAGAAAAGTACAAAACAGCTTAGAAGTGGGGGAGAAACTTTCCCTGTCACCATCAGATCTGTTTTAGTAGGTTGCTGCTTCCCCCATCTTTTGTTGCTACTAAAGCAGTTATTTAATGACTGATCTTTGCTGCCTTGTTTTCTGGTGATAACCACAAGAAATTTGGACTTTACTCCTGAATCAAAAACATTGGCACTGTAAGAAAAATCTATGAGAGTTACAACAGCATGTTAGAAAATAGATAACTTCATATTTAAAATCATGTAAGCAACATACATGTAAGATGAACTGAAACTGAATATACCTGCAACATCTCTGCTGATTCATTCAAGAAATCCTCCACGCTCTGATTTTCTGGGTTAAATTTGTTAAGCTGTTGGACTATTAGCGCAATATGTTTTCCATGGCTGACCATCTTCACCATGGAGAATCCTATAAATATAGTAAATCATTAATTTTTCATGCCTGCTTCAGTTGTAGCATAATGTATGTTGATAGGCTCATAGAGAAGATACACTGCAGTAATGTACACAAGAACATTTAGGTCAAGCTTTCAAAATCATGGGTATTCAGAACAGCAGAAATGAGAACACTAGAAACAATAGAAACTTCAATAACATAGAAGACACAATTACATACTTCTTATTCTGCAAATATCTTGGAAGATCATTAGATCATACTTTAAATGATTTCTGTATCAGATTATTTGACAAAATTTAATTAAAGATAATACTAGAGAAAAGCATTAATTTTTGTATGTGTGCTACACAAGTCCTACTTACTACATTGATCTTCCCAGTGAGATGCAAGTGAATACAGAATTTTACTCTTCAACCTTATTAAGTGTTATTACTAGCGGCCTATTTTTCAAGACAGAAAGAAAGAAAAAAAAAAAAAGAACAGGAGCGGAGATATGAGGAATACAAGGAAGCAATGAGACAGTGTTGGTCAGCAGGCAGCGATCACAGCACATCGGTAGCTTAGGCCACTGCCAAAGTTTTCCAGGGCACAGCAGCTGAGTACACTTAATGCTTGATGCTTTGTTTGTGAAATGAATGGATTATATCCACCTCTAATAACGCCTTAATCATACGTGAGTCCACAGTTCTGGCTACCTACACTTTAATGTTCACATGACAGGAACTATAATTCATCTGTTTACACTCACAGGCATGTTGCTGTGTATTAAAGACCAATGACAGTAATGAGCAGGGCTGAAAGTCAGGAATCTGGTTTAGCAATGGGAAAAAAATGAGCAGAGAAGTCATTTCACATGGTGAAAAAAATATTTTTGAAAATTGTTCTTTAATTTTATATGTCATTATACTCTGCTGTTGGAAAAGAAAGCTTGGTCAAGATGATTCATTCCCACTGTGGTTAATATAATTCATTTCTTGTTGTGAAAGGATGTTGTAACATTTTCCGATAGTGTTTTTATACCCTGCCTTTCAGCACTATCAAATGTAATTATAATTGCCTGAACAACTCTTTTAATTACTAATGTCAAGGTCCTTAAAAAAGGTGTTTTGTGCAATATAGACATTTAGTTACCTAGTATGATGAAGATAAAATGTCCAAATAAAGAAAAAATGACCAGCAAGACAGGGCTGGATCATGACAAGTGAGGACAAGCAAAGAAGAGGTGCTACAGTGCCTCTGTCATCGGGGGAATCACCATTTCTCCCCTCCTCTGCGGAACATGATCTGTTTCTCTGTACCTGCCAAGGTTCTTAGACTCACAAGGAATTTCGGATAAGGGCGATTGAAATACCTCTGTACTCAGACTGAATCATAATTCAGGCTCCAACAGCTCTCCCTGTGACAAATATTTTTTCTTCTGGCACAGCAGAAATCAGTTTGAGTTCCTGTGCTCTGTACATGCCAACATTGCCTCTTCTCCCTCCCCACCAAAAAAAAAAGTCATTAAAGCAAAAAAATGGAATATGAGAACTAGGACACATACACCTTGAGAACTCGGGACATACAGGGCTTCTTTGCCTGTGACCGTGTTTAAAAAAATGCTGCCTTTTCATTTTATGTTTGTTGATTATTTTAAAATAATCAACGTTATTTTAAAACACATGCACCAGAATTAAAATGCATTGTGTTATGGAGTGCACACTTATTGCCATATGGTTATTTAGGAGAAAATACTAATTCCTGTGTATAAAAATGATACAGAATCATTGCACACAAAACGGTATACATTTCCTTCCATTGTCAGATGTAGAATTTCAGTTAAAGGAATTAAGAACCTGACTTAGCTTTATTTTATGGCAGAGCTTGGAGATATTCTGAAAGTAACTCCATTTGGTAAGGTTGACCACAATTATAAGGAGTTGTTTCAATGGCATGAGAGAGGCCTTCTGGTTTCACATTCATTCCTGCATTCCTAGCCTAGAAAGTCTGAGATCGCATTTCCCCTGATGAAAGCAGTGCTTGGGGGGGGGCTGAACTCAGTCTCCCTGCAAAATTCACTCAGCTCAAGCCGCTCAGAATGGCATAGGTGTTCTCACGTGTGCTAGAAAGAGAGCCACCGAACGCAGGGTGCTGTTGCCTCCGGGGTCACATCCTGCTGGTCGCATTTACGCTGGAATTTAGAACCACAGAATCGTCAAGGCTGGAAAAGCCCTCCAAGAGCAGCTGACCCAACCATCGCCCTACCATCAGTGCCAGCACCAAAGCATGTCCCTCAGCGCCACGTCAAAGCTTTGGATGGAGAACATAAATGCTGCAGATCCAGCTCCAGATCTCCCACTCCTTTTTAAATTTTCACGTTTTTCACTATTTTGTCCCCTACAGGCGTTGTATTTCACACAGCACTTTTGTCACTCGATACCTTGCGGAACTTTATGAGCAGGGACCCGCTGCCCGAACCCTTCTCAAGGAAGCAAATCCCAACAGTCTCGTCACGATATGTCACGATATGACGAGTTCCCCTCTCGGTCTTCTGTTTCGTGTCTGGGTTTGGGGTTACCGGTCCCCCGGGGAGGCCACGGGGGGCCCTGAGGTGCCGGCGGGGCGCGGGCGGCCCCTCGGGCGCTGCCACCCCCGTACCTGGGGCCGCTCGGCGCCGCTCCCGAGCCCGCTGAGGCCGCCACGGCCCGGCCCGCCGCGGTTGCTAAGGGCCGCAGGGGCTGCTGGGAGTTGTAGTTCTCCCACGCGGCCGCTTTCGTATCGCACAACAGGCGCGGCGGGGGCAAAGAACTACGGGGGTGGGAGGAAAGATGGCGGCGATTGTTTGCCGCCGTTGCCAAGCAGGTCGGTCGGCCACTTCTCCGTTTTTGCGCTTAGGAGCGGCTAGAAATGAATCCGCACGGACTCGGGTAGGGTTGCTTGACAGAAGCAGATGCTTGTTGCCCAGAACCGGCCAGGTTTACCATTTGGGTGGGAGAGGAGACTACAACTCCCAGCACGCACCGCGCGGCAGCGCACCCCACCTCACCCCCAGCAGCCCTGCGCGGCATGCCGGGACATGTAGTCCCCCCCTTCCTCTCCCCTTACGCAAATGAGCGGCGGAGGGGGCGGGGCGAGCCCTCCTCCCGCCGCCTTGCGATTGGCGGCGGGGCCCGAGGGGGGAGCGAGCGAGGCGGAGCCGCCCCGCCCCCCTCCCCCCGCGCATGCGCAGAGCGGGGCCGGGGCGCCGCTGTCGGGCGGGCGGCCGCGGGGGCTGTCAGTGAGGCGCGGAGCCGGCGGCGGCGCCGGGCGGTCCCTGCGCTGCGGGCAGCCCGCGGCCACCACAGCCGCCAGCAGCGGCTCAGCACAGCACAGCACAGCCTCACCTCACGGAGCGTCCCGGAGCTTGCCGGCCAGCTCCCCCCGAGCAGCCCCGGGCGGTGGCGGTGATGATGAACAGGTTCCGAAAGTGGCTGTACAAACCCAAGGTGAGCGGCTCCGGGGGGCTGCGGGATGACAAAGCACGGCGGCGCCTTGCGCTGTGCCCTTCCTCCTCACCTGCCCTTCCTCCTCGCCCTCCTCATCCTCTTCTCGCTCTTCTTCCTCCTCTCCATCCTCCTCTTCCTCCGAGCCGCGCGCCGGAGGCAGCGCACAGCCTCCTGCTGTCGCGCCGCTATCGCGACAGCGCTGTCGCGAGCACCTCGTCCTCCCCCCTCTGTCCCTTTCCCCTTTCATCCCCGGTCCCCTCCTGCTGCCGCCCGGGTTTGGGTGCTGGAGCCGAGCCCCTGCAGCCCCCGGAGGGCACAGCCCGCTGGGGGGGGGACTGGCGCACGGACAAAAAGTTGCAGCGTGGTTTTCGGGGAAAAGTTGCGGTTTGCCTTTTTTTTTTTTTTCCTGCCGTCGGCACCCCGGCCAGCCTGTGGGGGAAGGCTGCCGGTCCGGCGGGGCGGCTGCTAAAAGAAAAAGAGATAAAATTGAGCGGTGAGGGAGCTGGGAGCGCGGCGAGGGGCTGAGCGGGCGGGGGGGGGGGGCAACAAACTTCAGCTGTGCCCCATAAACTTTGTGCTGTCCTCCACATCAAGAGATCCTAAGGAATAAAAAAGAAACGTGGAGCTTGCAATGAAAAAAAGAAGCGGGAGAAATTGTGCGTGCAGCCTTTGTCGCCGTTTCTTTATCAAAAAACCAATTAGCCTTCCCTCTAATTGCCTTCCTGATAGAGATCTGAGCTTTTTTTTTTTTTTTCTCTTTCTGATAAACCCCAGGTTGGGGTTTTCTGATAAAGGGTTTCTCGGGTTGGTTTCAGAAGCTGGCTGCATTGCTCCTTGTGCTCCTCTTCAAAATGTGGCAGTGGGGGTGTAGTAAGGTGACGACCTGTTCCTTCAGGAACAAGCATTTGCTCTGATTTTCCTGTTGACTTGTTACGGATGGTGTATTTGAGCTAAATATGCAGGATTTTGCACGGTTGGTTGTTCGGTTTTGGTAGAAAGTCAGATGGATGCGTTCACGTGTAGCTCTCCTGGTTGCTCTCCTTGCTGTCCCGTTTGACCAAGGGATCCTTAGGGCTCCTTCCCGTCAGGCTGCTGGCTTCCACAGTCTGCTGTGGAATATAACCTGTTTCAAAGCTGTTTTCTTCTGGGATTTTTATTCTGGTGGGGGCTTATCCCCACTCACGTTACTTAGTTATAATCTTCTGTAAGGTACTGCAGGCTCCAGGTGTGTTTTGGGGGCAGGAGCAGTATCAAACCGATGATGGAGACTGCTCCTTTTGAGGCTTTCCCCATCCTAGTGCGATGTAACAGGACTTCTGCACGGCAGCATCTTCTGCTGGTTATTTGGCTGCTGTGGGGTGTTTGGCTGCTGCTTTGATTGCATCCGGAGCTGGTTGTGAAGGCAGAGGGGGAACGGGACTGGGAGGGAACAGGGGAGCAGCGGGTTCACAGCACAGCCCTGTCAGGCACCTGGGTAGATGCTCATATTTGTACATGGCTGAGGCTGAGAAATGGAACAGAGAGGTATTACTCAACACGATTGAATTACAAAGCCGTCAGGATAATTGCCAAGTTACTGTAAGAGGCAGGGACCTGCATCTAGGCAGAGACATTTACTTCAGAACTGCTGCATCTGTTTGAGCATAGCAAGGAGGTGAGAGAAAACGTGGGTGTAGGGAAGCGGAAAGTCCTGACTAATGTTGGGAGCGTGTCACGAGAGCAGCACGGCTTTCCTACGGCCTTACACAGCCCATGCTCTGACTTCTGGCCCTGCCCTGGCTCTCCAGGTGTGCTGCCATGCCCAGACGTCAGTAAGCAGGGTGCTGGAGGTACCCAGGGACAGAAATTAACGGCAGCGATGAGGGCTGCACAGCTGGCAGGAGGCAGACTTTCAGCTGATGTATTAGAGGCAGAGCAGAGAGATGAGGCTTGGTTTCCAGCCTCCTGTGCTGCATCGATGGTGATAGAAATTTTTGTGTGCCTCCACGTTGGTGGAACGAGGGCTGCGTCCTCTGACTTCAAGGCACTGCAGGCGTCCCGCTGCCTGTTTGGCTCTGCTACCATGTGCAGAGAAAGGACGATTCCTTCTAAATCAAAATATTTGTGCGTACGCAGAGATAGACCAGAGATATTCCCTGTCACTCCAGGGAGCTTCTTATCTCGTACCTCTTGCTGTCGGAACATTCCACAGGTGCGAGGTCAGAGCCTGCTGCCGGGCAGACCTGAGCATCCCACAGAAGTATGGGAACTGCCTGGGTTTGGACAATTCAGAAATGTTTTTGATGCTCAAAGTATTCTGAATAACTTCTGTTAATGCTGCTGCTGAAGTTCCCAGAATAGCTTGAAAAGGGAGCAGAGAAGAGCTCACCGGGGTTGATGTTTTGAATTTGGATCCATTTTATTGATATTTTGAAAGAACTGTTCAGTATTTGACATGGGAAAAAATAATCTCTGTAACCACAACTCAAAGATGTTTTTAATCTGCTTAGCATAAAAGACTGGAACATCTTCAATGGATGTTCAGTTTTCTTTATTTAAAACATTATTTGGTGATTACATCTATGAATCTGAATTTCCTTGGGTTTTCTTCACGCTGATGGTTGCTTTCTGTAGCTGGATTAGCAGATGCATTTTCAGGACAAGAGATTCTTGCTTTCTGTTAACGTGTTTCTATGAAATAACATTTAGGGATGCGTGGATGGCTGGTACTGGGAGAAAGCTTGTTTTCATGTCTGTGCATCGTACCTTTCTCTAACTTTTTAAGGGCCTTCTTACTAAGCTATGTTTTGGGAAAGTAAGCCCTAGGTAGCAACAATGCTTTTCGTAATATTTATTGAAGGACTTAGAGTAAAACATAGATATGCTAATTTAAAACAAGGCTTTAAAACAAGAGCTAGTAAATGAGCATCTTGGAAGTAAGAGGAAGAGAGAATATTCCTAGGGGATCAAGAGTAATCCCCTAATGTAGAAAACTGAGAGGCAATGGCAAAATATTCATTAAGTGACCTCTAGGAGCTTCCTAGAGGCTCTTTGCATAAGGATAAGTGGGTTTGTTTATTTTATTTTTTTAATATATATATAATAATAAATGCATATCTATATTTAAAAAGTAGGTAAAAACTGATCATTAAAACCTGCAGATACAAATGTAATCTTGCTTGGGAGCATTGTCAGTGTTGCTTTGTGGCAGAGCTGACTCAAAGCATTAAAAGATGGGAAATAGAAAATAGCCAAGACTATTTATTTATTTATTTATTTAAAGAAGAGGAAAATATTCGTAGGATTTCTTTTTAGGAAGAAGTTCTATACAGAAGATGATGAATCGAAGCATGAACTTTAGAGGAACAGAAGATAGTAAAAATTACTCTGGAATACGTGCTTAACACCCTGTGAAGAACACTTTTAAAATTGAGTCAGTAGAATGAGATGTAGGAAGAGGGAGGATTATTTTAAGGAGCACTTTGATGGACGGAAATGGTGAGAAATGAAAAAGGATGAAGCTACTGGAATAGCCAGGCAACTATTGAGGCTAGTTTGGGGTGAGTGCAAGGAAAAGGAAGGATCAATTTACAGAGTGATAGGAAGAAAGCACTATCTTATCTTAGCTATAATTTCCACATCTTAAAAGTGAAGTGTTTACTCTTCACAGAGCGAGTACAGTCGTGGGAAAAGTGTCTTAAGAAAACTATTGAATGAAGAGTGAAGGAAGAGGTAAATTGCATTTGTAGCCTAAAATTTCTTTTTACTGGTGCTGTACAGTAACCGAAGTCTTTAGGCGCTGCTGTTTGTGAACAAAACTTGGTATTTAATACTAGATTTTTGTTAACATCTTACTACTTTCCAAGACAAAATTTAGGAATCTTTCTTATTTGGGGAGACCTCAGTTACCTGCTTAATTCATCTTGTTGCTGCTGTCTGATCAGAGGCTGCAGCTATCGAACCACATTCCTCAGCAATATTGATAAAAATCCGGAGGAAGGCAACTCAGACATCAACAGACATTGCTTTAGAGCTCTGCATGCTGAAGTGCTTTATTTCAGAAGCACCATCTAGTGGTTTGAACACACGTGTGGAAACTGGGGATTCTTTGCAGCTCATTGTGGCTCTGCAGCCGACTTAAGGTAATTCGAAGTCGTATTATTTGTTGGCCTTGGTTTACCTGCATCTGAAAAAGCCAAGTGGGCAGCTTGTAGTTGTCTATTAAGGGAAATGCTTGGCTGTTCATAATTACCCTGATGTGGGAGAGATGCATGCACCTTGCAAAGTGACTTTTTGGATGTAGATTTCTGTGAGCAGAGTCAGGGTGTATCAGAGCGGGAGTCCATCCAGCCTGGTGTCACGTCTGGTGGTGCTCGTTGGCTGTGTCCCGTAACAGATGCCTGGGGAGAAAAGATGAGACGAATAGGAAGTGATATTTCCCCTGGGCTTTCTTTTGAACTTCTGGCAGTCTGCATTTTTTTCAGGAGCGTGCTGAGCTGCGGATTGTGCCTTTATAATTTAACAGCTTGGGAACATTTTTCCTTAAACTGTCTAATCGGTTTTCAGTCCGTTTATACTTCTGGCCTCCTTTATGACTACTGGCTACTCAGTGCTCAGAGCTGAGTTTCCCTCGAGTGAGGTAAACGTTTTCCAGCATCCACCAGTGTGACCCAGCGTGTCCCTTGTCCTGCACACTCCCTTTGCTCTTTCCCTTGGAAACATGATTTGGATCTTTCAACTCCCTGTCCTGTTCCCCCCATGATAGTTACCAAAACCTAGAAAAAAATACTTAAAGAACACATTGTGCTCTTCTGTGTTACTTAGAAGAATCCCAATACAAAAAAATGTCTGCGTTGACCACAGTATTTATGCTCTGGTAGTTGAGGGTGCCCAAAGAATATTTTCGTACTGAGCTAACTAAAAAATTAGCAGTGCAAATACCTTTGACATGCTTCATTTAGCTGTTTTAATAGTTATGATCTACTGTCTTGGCAGTTCTGTTAGCGATGTTCATTTAAAAATGCATTCAGTAAAGCTATTTTTATGTAAGGATGTTAAAAATAAATGAATTGGAAGCCGCGTAGGTACGTTTGACTCATGTCTGAAGACTGACCAGCCGTCACAGCGCATCCGAAAAAGCAAGTTTCTCAGGCTGGGTTGTTGTACTGGAGGATGCTGCTTCGTTGGAGTCTGTCTTACCTGTTCTCAGATGAGTCTTTTTTTCATCTTGAAAGTACAGAATATTCCAGTGTATCTAAACTTACAAGCTGGTTTAATGCCCACATGCTCTCTGCTTGTATTTTAGACATGACCTGCTGCTCTGCAGGTGAGGTGAAGCTGCCGAGCTCCCTGAACCAAAGCTGTCCTGAGCCAGCTAACACCAAGCTCTCAGCCCCTGTGACAGGCAGAGCTGTGTAGTAGAGTTCGGTTTTCTTTTTTTGGGGCAGCATCCAAGCCTGTTGTTTGGAAACAGGTGGGTGGCAAAAATCGTAATACCCTTTGCAGAGCTGTAGATTCAGGATGTAGGAAAGGCTGAGCTTCTGGGGGGTTGTGTGTTGGGACAACAAAGATGCAGCCTTCCTGTCTGAGTGCTCCTCACTGTTAAAACTGGAGAGTCTTGCTCTTTCTTAATTATTTTGATGGTTTGGGTGAGACTTGCTGCATTCTCTGTGTATTTCTGTTCTCCCTTGCAGCCTGTAGGATTTCCCTTCTTGTTTCCCAGTGGGCAGTGACCCTTTTGCAGTACTTCCCTGAGCCCCTAGCATGGGTATTCTTCTTGACTGCCCTGATCCTGCTGGTGGTTCTGCTTGCTCCTATCCCTCTCTATTCACCACCTTCTCCTCCCTAGAGTATCAACGCTTTTGATGTTGTTTAGGATCAAGATTCCCTGAAGAGCTGATCAACAGGAACTGGGTTATCAAAGGAAATAGGATCCTGCAGCCAGGCTGTGATTATACCATTGCACTGCAAGGAAAGCTGAGAATGTCATGTAAGGACTGCCCCTGCTTTACCCTGTCTTTATAGGGCACAAGATCATTTTTCTTTTCTCTCGCAGGATCTTTAGCCGTGCTTGATGGCTGTTCAGAATGAATAACGTAGCAGTGAGCATCGTGTCAGTTCCATGTACTGCGCGCTGGGTGAATGCAGGAACAGAGAGCTACCAGGGGAAAGGCACTGAAGGGGAGAGAGGTGAATAGTGTAGAAGGAAGTGCTCAGGATAAAAACATAAGAAAAGCAGGCTGAGGGTGGAAAAAGGGAGGAGATGACTCTCCTCTTTCGAAATGCAGGCTTAATATTTGCAAATGGGCCATAGGTTGATTCAAATTGGGGTGATGTTTATGCTGGAATGTCTTAATTCCTGCCATCGCCTGGCACTTTGATCTCGGAGAATTACAGGTGGTTGAAGCTAAACTAACCGGATGCTCAGGGTGTTCGGCATTTCTACTTTGCATTCTTCTAATTTTCTCCTTCCTTTGTCAACCTTTTAACATAGGAGACGTTTCCTGCAAGTCTGAAGTTCATCAGATGTTGAAAACAATCGGATTATCTGAGTTACCGTTTCTGCTCTGTACTGATGTTACAGAACTGAGCGTGAAGGGAGCCTTCCATGTTTATCTAAAGTTGGCTTTTGGAGGGTTGTCGTCTTAGGGATCTTTTTAGAAGTGATAAGGGGCGCTCATATCAGTGCCTCTGTACAGAAGGAGAATCAGAGCAGCATCAGTCTGTTGGCAGAAGCTTCACCTTCCTGTATCAGTCCAGTTGCTGGAGTTTGAGTGCTCTTACCGTAGAGATAAGGACGTATCAGACTGTTTCCTATCAAGCCCTACAAAACCTTTGAAAGAACTGCCTGCTTTTACCTAATTTTCAAGATTCAGAAACATAGAGTACCTGCACTTCTGAATGCGTTATTTAATGCTTTTGTAAAGTGTTTTTATGGAGCTGGATGAGCGTCCCTGATCTAGTTGATGGCCTTACAAAAATGGCTTGATGCAATAGAGGAGACGTCGTTCTGTGGTGCAAGATGGATGGAAACCCTTGTAGAGTAAGGCAGGGTTAATAGGACGTAAGGAGCAGGAGAAAATGTTAAGGGCCATAAAGCAAATCTCATCTCGAACCTGTGATTTATTTGGCGTTGTATTTTAAGGTATGTTGCAGGTCATCACTGAGGCATAAGAGATTAAATGGAAATGGTAATTAGGTTTGCTCCAGTCCGATGGCAATGACTGGTGTGTGTTCATCCTGGAGCTGAGTGACTGCTTTTGTTTATGTGTGTAGGGATTTAGGGTGCCCTGGTGAGGTCTCTCACATCCTTGTGTTTGCCTAGGCTCTGTTGGCCCATTAGGTTGTGGTGAAGAGGTGTTAGAACATTTTGCATTTTTTTTTCCCTGTCAAACTTTGCTTCTCTTCGGTACGTAAGCTTCTGATGGTGAGCTTAGCCAGAGCTGGAGGGCTTTTTTGAAGACTCAAGAGCGGTAGTGGGTTGTTCCAAGGTGTGAGCTTCCTGTGTGCTTTGTAGCTCTCTTACAGTGTTTATATAACGCCTGTAATAAGACCGCAGTGTCATGATGAGCAACAAATAATTGGAAGAGGGCAGGTGGGTTATTTTATGTGCCTTATGTTAAACGATGCATGTTGTTTACCTATAGGAGTTCGCTGGTGTCATTGGTCACTTGGTTGGTATTTTCTTGATAATTAAGTTACTCTCAAGCGTTTTCTTCAGAACTGATGTGTTCAATTTGGAGACTGCTTTCAGATGTTGGGTTTTTGTGTGTTTTATCTCCCTAACAAAGCTGCTGCTTCTCACTGGATTTTTTATATTTTTCTTTTCATAGTTGGGGACTTGCTATAAATTTTTCTTGCCTCATGATTTCAGTCTGGAGGTGCAGTGCATAATGTGATAGTGGTCATGATGGTAGGAAGAAAGGTACTGAAGTACTCCATTTTCCTTGCTAGAAGAGGCAAGGAAGCAAGGTTTATTGTTAGGCATTCATCTTTATTTCATAGCATATATTCTATTCCCATTTTTTGTCGTGTTATTTTAAAGGATGTATTATCTCAATCAGCTACAGTATTTCTTCTGATTGGTTTCCTGAAGAAAGCCTCAGCCTTAGAGTGTGCCTATTTTTCAGTAGACTACTTCTTCTCCTGTGTAGCTTGGAGAGTTGCTGTCTGGCACTTTCCTGGCAGACGGTGCTGCGTGGAGCTGAGAGCAAGAGTTTGAAGAATTTTTCGATGTAGACTTGGGCTGCAACTTGCAAAATGAATGCTGCTTCAAAAAGCCCCAATGTATATGTTGCTGCATAAACAATAAAGATAATTTTTTACTTTAGAAAAGTTCTATTGTGTGTATATCTAGATCTACCTATAGCTAGCTGTGTGTATGTATTTAACCTGCTATCCTCATGTTAACAGTAAAGGCAAGTGAACTGAAGTCTAGCTGCTTTGGTTTCCTACATCAGAGGTAGGCTGTTGTTTCGATTGACACGACTTGATCTGGTTAAAAAGCTTTTAATTAGTTTAGAAAAAACGTTTACCTGACAAATACTAATTCAAGCTTTTTGGAAAAGATGAACCCTGCCAAATTACTGCAGATAATACTTCATGAGTATTCCTGAAGACTTAATAGATAAACCTTTCCACTGAGCATTGGTTTCAAGGTAGGAAAGCCAAGCACATTCCTTGCTGAAGCTTGGAGTCGTTTGCAGTCGGTCAGGCCAAGCAGTGAGATGCTGCGAGGCTGGATCTGGCTCTTGCTGTGGTTCTCTCTGTGCCCATGTGCTGTGTGTGATCCAGAAATTGTGTATAATCTGTGCATTTTTTCTAATGCCAAAAATGGTTATTTTTCCTAGCTTTTAAATGGGGGACTGAGGCACAACAGTTTTTCAGTGCCACATGTAAGCTAATAGTCAAACCAACCAGAAAAGCTTAATTTAGGGGTTTCTTATCTATTTTGTCCTCATTCCTCCATGTCCACTACTTTATGTGAGATTATTTTTCCTTTTAGGGTTACCATGCAGTCATGTTTTACAGCCGAAACTGAAGACCAGATTGTGTGTGCTTTGCTATTCAGAGACAGGAGCGCAGCTTACTGTTTCCATATGTTTGGATTCACTGTCCAACTCTAGCTTACAAATGAGAACATATGGGAGATAGGTAATGGTGATTTTCAACTGTTAATTAGTCATGTTCAAACCAGTGCCTCGCTACCCAGGCCTTCCGTCGCTTCTGTCTGTCGTCTTTCGCATCTCCCCCTTGTGGTAAAATCCCTGGTGTGTATTGGCATGCAAAGCTGCTGGGAGAAAAGGGTTTCCTTCTGCAGAAGCATTTTTGGAATTTGGGGTATGAGGAGAGTGTCTTCCAACTCAAATGCTGTCCAGGAGTCTTAAGCGCAAGGTACCGAAAATCTATCTGATTGTGGTGGGATATCTTGCTTACATTATAGTTTGTTTGGTTTGTGGAAAAAAAAAAAAGGGTGATGTGATCAATGCTGTATGTAAAGCAGTATGAATTAGAAATGTTTCTTAAATGCTGGCATCTATGGGATGTTTAGGTTTTGCAGGACTGGATGAAAGCATTCTTGGTCATGACTAAACTTAGCTTTGAACCTGTTTGCTGCACTCTTTTGCCAGAATTTGAGTCATCTCATGGCTACTCCATATCACAAGTCAGGTTGCTTAACTTTGTTCCTGCATGCCATTTCTGACTCCCTCCTTGTACTGGATATTAGGCAATGTTTCTATTAGAATGACTTTTTGGGTTTTGGTAAAGTACTGTGCAAGTATGGTGAAATGTATTTGTTCAGTAGCGATCTTTCAGAGCAACAGAAGTACTCATCTTCTCCAGAGTTCCTAATCTGTCACCTATCAAGAATATTTGTGTCCCCCTTGTGAATTTTAAGTTGACTGAAGACATTGCTGCTTCTGCTGGAGGGGCAGAGTCGCAGCTGGTCCCCTGCTCCTTCAGCTGCTGCCTGTGTGCTCTTCTATTATCTCCTTATGCCCTGCATGAGGAATGGAGCAGCCTTGCTCTGCATTGGATCAACTTCCTGACACAGCTGGAAATTAATTTCATTTGTTTATAATAATTTGCAGAGCTACCCGTTAGCTTCATCCAGGGGGGAGCAGCAGGATCTCCTCTTTTGGTGGCAACGTGGTCTTTAAATTACCCAGTAGCAGACACAAAATTGCATCTTCAGAGTCTTTTGTGTTTGTGTCTGATATTGTATTCACAACACAAATAATGGGAAAATGAACCCCTAATCCAAAGAGAGAAACACTTCTGTCGCTGGCTCTGACAGCACCTATTCTGTTGCTCCTTTGGCACGAGAGATGCTGCGTTGTGTAATGCTGGGAGCAGTCTGAAACCCAGGTGAAGTCACATGGAACTAACAGAGCTGCACTTGGGATTCGATTCTTTATCATAAAACACAGGCCCACCTCATTTTTTTTTAGGTGACATTAGGGTACAGACCATGTATAAAATGTTAATGTAGCTAATCTTGCAGTGACAGAGGCACAAAGCAAAGCTGCAGAAGCAGTGAGGCAAAACAGGGAGCTGTGAAAGGGCAGGGTTTCCACGTTCTTGAACTACCTGACACTTTGAATTTCCTTTTTCAACAGGAATTGTGAAGGTGCTAAAGCATCCAGTTAATGCACCATTGTCTGTTTGGCATATCTATGCTCTGTTTCAAGTTCATTATATGAATTGTCAAACCTAGAATTTGCTAATTTGGGGCTTGGAGTCAGTGAAGTGAAGGATCTGAATATTTTTAATTAATTTCCAAGTCTTTTAAAAACCTTTCTTTTATTTACCTTTCATCAGTTGGGTCAGAATTAATATATTTAAATAGCAGTAATGTCAGATAACGTAACAGTTTTCACTGTGTACTTAATGGAATAAGAAATTTCAAAGAACTGTAAGGAAAGGGAGAAGTACAAATTCTTGTTAAACTTTCAGCTATAATTAAATTAATCTGTGTTTCGCTTGCTTGAAAGCTAGCAAGTAAAAGTTGCAATGCTAAGTACAAAACTAATAACTGGGGTATGCAAGTAGAGGCAATCTTTTATTTTTGTGGGTTTTTCTTTTCTTCTCCAAGTATAAAGTACTATCTGCACAAGTTTCTTCATTCTGCATTGTGTGTGCTTTATCATGGTGTTGGGTGGTTCCAAAAAGAGCTAAAAGCTTTGCTATTTTTGACGAGTTACTCTTAAAGCAGCAGAAGCTTCTTGTAGGGGGCTTGTTTGCCTAAACAACTTGGGAGCAACGCGGATGAGGATGTTGCAGCATGTGTCTCCCTCCATGGGTGAGTCCCCACTTTCCCCACTCCACTAGATCCATGTGGAGCAGTTAGGTATCTCATTTAGGTGCAGGAAAAAGGTGATGTGGAGAAGTGCTGTCTTCCTAGATGTTATTTCCACTCTGAATACCTACCGTTAGGGATTAAAAAAATACTACTGCTAATTGTAATTCACATCACCTTTCTCTGAGGGTAAAGCTGGGTATTAGGGGAAGCCTAATCTTAACCTGCCTTCAAAATTATTTTTCAGGCATTATTTCCAAATTGTAATTACTCCTGGAAAATTGATGAGTGATTTGCTGAGGAGTATGGGGATTGAATAGAAATTGTCTGTAAGCAGTGTCAGAGCACCCTCTGCAGCCTCGTAATATTTAAATGAGCTTTGTACAGTTCTGGTGATCGCTTAATGATATGAACATTAAAAAAAAAGAAAAATAAAGTTTCCAGGTGCTTTATACCACTCTGTTGGGCCATTGAAGTACAATGGCAGATCCTTAGGGGAGATAATTAATGAGAATGTTTTGGATGTTTTGTGTCGATTGTCCTACTGTACCTCTCCTGAAAAGAAAACCCTCAGCACTTTTCGTAGGTTCACTGCAGTTCAGGCTGAAAAGTAAATACCATGTCCAGTGGAAACTGCATGCGAATTAGGTCCGTGTGATGGACAAATTATAATGCCATTAGATAAACTGGGGAGAAGAGCTTAAGAAGAAATTTGCTTATTTGAAATGTCAGTTTACTGCCTTATGATCAAAAATTCCCAAGATTTGGTAACCAATGGATCATTTGAGCTGCACAGTCAGCAACAGACTCATCTGGTGTCATGCTGGGACATCGGTTCAGGCCAGGTTGGGGAAACGTGTGGGCAAGCATATGGCCACTACTATGGGCTTTTTTGCAAACATCTGGGTTTCTTCTAATCTGCTGTTGAACGACCTGATGCTATTTAATTTATGAGCCACGCTAGCTGGGTGGAGAGGAACATCTTGCAAGGCATTGGAGGCTGCACAGCTGAGACATGAAAGCCTTGTGATTTGTTTATGTAGGTGAATGCTGTTTTTAATGTACAACAGTAATGTACTTTTTTTTTCTATATTATTAAATCAATGACACCGTGAAGTTTTTTTTGTTTTGTTTTGTTTTTTTTTTGGTGTGTGTTTCTTTAGTGCCTTTAAAGGATTATTTCATTTAAACTCAAAGCAGGGATCCCTAGAGCAGGTTTCTCAGGGCCGTGTTGAGTTGGGTATTGAATGTTGTGCAGTCCACTGACTTGAAGACCTCTCTGGGCAGCCTGTTCAACTGCATCATCACGTTTCCAGTAAAAAAAAAAAAAAAAAAAAAAAAAAAGCTTATATTTAAATAGAATTTCTGGGACTTCAAATTTATCTGTGCTTTGAGCTGTGGGGATGTTCGCATAACCTATTCTTCACACTTGTCAGAAATGGTTTTCACCATCTCTTAGGACAATCTACTCCTCTTCTCTCATAGCTGGTTCCTTTCCAACTCGGAATGCCAAGTGCTTTTCCTGCTGTTTAATACAATTTCTTTCTTTCTTAAGACCAAAGGGATACGGAAAAGAAGTCTTATTTCTTTAACTTTATCCGTATTGGAATGGTGTTTTTTTTTTTTTTTATCCCCTGTCGTCAATTAACTTTTTTTTAAGCATGTTTGTAAGCTGTGCTTTTTGAACCTCTTATTCCTGTTGTGTCCTCTCATTCCTTCTCTTGTTTGAGATACACATCTTCTATAGAGCTCGATAGGTGGGGTTTCAGCTAAGCAGCAGTGCCGTATGGAGTGGCTTACGTGTCATCTGGTCCTTATCGGTGCTGTGGCATTGACTTGTATTTGCTCTGTGCTCTGAGGTAATTAGCTGATCCTGCTTTGCATTCCTCGTTCGTTAGAACCTGTTCTTCGTGACTACTCTCCAATTTGCAGTTTTGTGTAGTATTAAGTTTTTTTTTTTTTCTTTTGGTTCATTTCTGTTAAGCCTGAGCTTGTTACTGCAGGTGAGCTGAGCTCTGCCTTGTTCCCAGTGCTCCCCAGCTTTGGCTATGGCATGTGGTGGTGCCCTTACTGAGTTAGCTCAGCCCAAAAGAAAACAGTTTAGGATTTTGTGACAACTGAATTGACTTCTTTTCCACACTCATTCACAGCAGACCCGAACAGCAGCCAGCCAAGTGTGCAGGACTGGGTGAGGAGGGTTCTGGAGAGATGGGATTGCTCTTTTGGCAACAGTAAGTCATTAGAGCTCATCAGTAAAACAGAGTCAGTTTATGCTAATGTAAATTCTATTCCTGCTTTCCAAAGCATTTTTCATGCCTTAATGCAATTCAAGTGGACTGTAACCACACTTAATTTTTTTTGAAATTGTACAGAGCCAGACCCATGACAGCACTTGACACATACTCACATTTTAATAGCACATAGTATATGCTGTAAGTTACACAAGTAGTTAAACAATCTTTTATCTCTGGGCTACTTCATCTTGATTGTTTCTTTAGTTAACAAGAATGCCACATGGGACTGCGTGAAGAGTTCCAGTGAGGCAAAGAGATCCCTCGTCTGTGTTCACTACATCAGTCATGCAGTTGAAGGGAATTAAAATGGTTTCATGATTTGTCCTTAATGTAAGAAAATAACATTAGTAGTTCAATAATATATTGTTCTTTCAAAGCTTACAAACTCAGGCTTTAGTCTTCCTTCCTCCTTCCCTCTCCCTGTATCTTTCTAAGCATCAGCTTAGACTGAGTTGTCCATAATTCTTTGAATCATTTTTCCCTTTCTTACCTCAGAAAAAGTGGTGGTGGTGGTGGTGGTGTGTATGTTAATTAAAAAAAAAAAAAAAATTAATTTCTGTTCTCAGTCCTCCTACTCCTCCATGAAGTGGTCTTTGGCTCATTCCTTGAACGTTGTAAGGGAAATTTTATTGGGTAATACTGAGATAAATAATATTTGCTTGTTAACCATTTGATAGATTTTTCCTTGTTTTCTCAGCACCAAAAATACACTTTTTTTTTTTTGGCGTACATCAAGTTTCTCATTAGAGGTAGCTTGTTAGTACTCTTACTGCTATCATACTGGAGAAATGAGCATTTCCAAGTGTATGCGCTTTATAAGAAACTTACAAACACAATTAAGACTCTGACGTTTTTCCATATTGAATGAGATTGCCTCAGGCCAAAAGTGAAAGGCAAATGAAGAAGATCTGAGACATGCCCTAAATACACATGAACCAAAGCTATGGAATGAGGTGGTAAAATTAATATCTTCTTTTTATGTTCAAAAGATGTCAGAAGATGAGGGCAATTACTATTTTTAGATCCTTTATCAAGAAGGAACAGGACTTGCAGCTGTTTTTTTCATATTTAATGACTAACATTTGATTAGTGGACTGTACACCTTGCAAAAATGACGATTCTGTTGCATTCTAACTTGTCTTAGCTGGTTTGTGTTTGGTGTGGATTATTTTAGTGACAATCATGAGGAATCATCCGTTTTGGTGGGAAAATTCTTCAGAGAAGACGTCAGCTTTTTTATTTATTTTACAAAAAAAAATCATTTCTGGGTACTTCGAGTATAGCTACACTAGCTGATTCAGTTTGTGATCTGGTTTTACTTGAGATATACCTGTTTGTGTCATCCTCAAAGATTTCTTATTCGTGAGAAGCTGATTAGGCATTTGGCAATTTTTTATGAAGTCTCTCCAGGGAATATTTCCTCTTCAGAAAAAGTGATGCTTTTCTTTTGTAATGAAAATAGCCAAAGTCCAGGGCATAGCTATTTATTATGTGTTGCTGTAGTGTAGAAATTTGCCAAAAGTACCCAAAAAATGAATGAAGAAGCCATGCACGACCTCAGCAGTTCTGTAGATGGCTCCTCAGAGATGTTCATGGCTGAGGAAAGCCTGGGGCAGGGTTGCTGCTGCCCCAGAGCATGCCTCGAACAACCTGATTTTCTAAAACCAGACAGCTTTAGAACAAAACTATGCTGACTTTTATCTTGTCTTTTCCCTTTGCAATCAGTCTGAGAACATTTGCAATTAGGTAGGCCTTGAAGTACTTGAAGAGAGGGGGAAATATTCCTCTTTTTCCTACGGAAGGGATGATGTCGCGAGGTGCTGAGAGGCCTGCTGTTAGCCCAGTGCAGCCAGCCTGCGTCAAGGATGTGGAAGGTGCTTCCACAGGAAACACTCGGTAGCTTTGGTAGCTCGTTTTTAGTGTCATTTACGCCCCAGAAGAGCTTTTATCTCCTATTTTCTCAGCTGACTCCAAAACTGGGCAGGTCACGGTCCTCCAAATCTGGCTTCGGTGCGTACTCCTGCTGGGGTTCCTGAAGCGAGCTGGGGAATGGACTCTTAGCACCTGAAGTCTTATGATTTTCTTCATAAGAGGCTCTTACGGTTATTGTATATAAAATAAATTTCACTTAAAATTTTTAGAGATTTTGGGGAATAGGATCGTAGCAATCAATGAATTTTTATAGGCTATATGGAGGTTTTACTCTGGTTTCTCACTTCTCCTAAAGTCATGTTCTTCTGTAAGGAAAAATTCAAATAAGCCTGAAAGACACTGGAGGATGCCTGCAATACTGATCACGTTCTTCTAATATATTTCTCTCTTCTGATTTCGTTCTTTTATGTCTTGAGAACAGCATCAGCTACCTTGAATCTTTGTTTTAAAGGCTGTGTGGCTTCCGAGAATAAAAATAAGGGATTTTCTAGAGAAGATTTTTCTTTTAGTAATATCTACCACAACTTAGGTTATTTTTGCTTGCTCTTGTAGATGGTATTTTTGCTGGTGTCAGGACGCTGCTAGTGGGAAGAACTGCCTCAAGGTGAAGTCCAATTACTGTCTCAGGGAATTCACACTTGTTCAGGCATTTTTGTTGTATGAAGACTCGAAAATACTGCATCTATTCTAAGTAACTTACTGGTTTAGTTGAGTGGTTGGAAGACAATAACTTAGAGTTTGTATTTTAAATTTAATGCTTCCAATATTATTTTGGCATCTAAGTTTGCAAGTATTAGTAGGTATGACTTTTGTTGGTAGTTTTGTCATGTTTGCAGAGGAACTGGGAGAAAGGATTGTTATCTGCTTTCTCTATGCGTTGTTTCTCACCTGAAATAAAAAGCTTTGCGAGTTCTTCTTTCTTAATACTAGGAACTAGCCAAAATAATGTCTTTGAGAAAAGGTGGTTGGGGTTGTCAGGCTGCATTCAGCCTGATCTGCTGTCATCTCTCAGAGCTGTCAGCAGAAGACAGGGATCATTGCAGCATGGTATTAGAGCATGAACGCTGGGTCGATGTGGGTTAAAGTCATTACCAGGATTTTGTTGGGCTTTTCTTGAGGTTTCTAATCCTCAATATCTTCATTTTCATTGCTTGTGTCAGTTCAGCTGAAGCTCACAAAGGTTTACCAATCTATTACACTTGGCCTTTTGTTATCGTCTGTTTGGATGAATGTCAAGTAAGAGGCACTTCCAGACATGGACAGACGGAGACAGGCCTTTTCCTAAAGGAAAGTGACCTGAAGTTGTCATGATTATGAAGCACTATTTACAAATAAATAAATAAATAGAATTCATGCGTTTAACTTGTATAGCTTGAGGTAAAGTAGACACCCAGGGGAGTAACTCAAATCATGTGGTGGCTGGATTAGCCCCCGCTGTATCCTGGTTGTCTCTTCTGAACATTGGCAGTGTTTGGGTTTTAACTCATACTTCTAGCAGCTTTGCCTAAAGGATTGGGGAATGCTTGCAAAGCGTCTTACGAGAATGGGACGCAAAGCTTGAGTTAGACCTTGAGCATAGGAGGCTCCCTCTGAACTGGAGCCCTGGCACAGGCTGCCCAGAGGTTGTGGGGGCTCCTTGGAGATCTCCAGAAGCCACCTGGACATGGCCCTGGGCCCCCCGTTCAATGGACTTGTGGCCTGTAGCTGAAGATTCTGCCTTTCTGTGATGTTAAAGCAAAGCTTGTAATTACAACGGAACAGTAAGTATGAAAAAAAGCTCATGAAGATGTGGTGGGGAAAAATACCTTCACCATGCGGTACTGCACCTGAGGGCCTGCATTCCAGCATCAGGAGCTGAGCTCAGATTCTGAGGCTGGGGGATAAGAGTGGGCACAAGTCCATTGTTTCTTTGTTTTTAAGAAAGAAAAAGTTGGGGTCTACCTGCCCTGGGGCAGAGCTGTTTTCAGAAGCCTTTGTGTCTCTTCTGTGATGTCCCCCATGCAGGTCATAGGAGATTTGGTGCAGCCAGTGCAAGTACTGCATGATTTAGCAATTTCACAGCATCGGCCAGAGTTGCTGTGATGTGCAGAAATGGCTTCCAAACTGTGGCAGTGAGATTGGAAAAGCTTCAGCTCTTCTCCTATTCTCTAAGGTGTTTCGTAATGACTGACTGCACAAATCCCCCTGGATAATTAGCCTCCAGTATAGTAATTACTTGATAAAATCACTCGGTACACAAACTGAATGCATATCCGAAGTGGAGGTGACTGTATGTGTTAACAACTGATGTGAAATACTCCTGAAATAGTTCAGCAAGTAACTGTTTTTAATCAAATATTCTGATTATTTCCTCAGTAGCTATAGTTTGTTCTCTAGCTGGAAAAACACTGCTGCCCATCACTGGCTGCCCTAACAGTCCGATTTCTCTATGAAGAAGCTTCCATAATTTGTGATACTAGAAGATTTGAATGTCTAATTTGAGTTTACTTAACTTGCACATTCCATTTCTTTACGTGTCAATAACAAAAAAGTTTTCTATTGCAAAAAGTCGATTTTAACAGGATTTTTCACCTCAAAGAAGAATTAGTGGAAGAAGCAACATATATCCGAATGTATATAAGAAGTGAATTGGGTAACCTTTGGGAAACCTAGCTGAAAATGCCATCTTTAACTTCTTTCAATCCTGTGATTCAGCGTTTTAAGTGCAGCTTTTAGTAAGCTTTAGGAATGTGTTTTAACACAGCAGGTAGAAACTTGAATCTAGCATTAGTATTTTAGCAGAAATTTGTTACTGGGCTCCATAAATCATCACTGTTTTAAAACAACCTCACTGCAAATTAGTCAATTTTTTTTGTTGTTGTTGGTTTTATTTTTTTGGGGGGAAGGGAATTGGTCTTTTTTTTTTTTTTTAAATAAAAATATATCTTTCCAGCAACTTGACAAGCAGATCTCTCTGCATTAATTTTTTTATATGTGGAATTAGTACAGGTAGCAAAGGCTGCAGGGAAGGGGTACAGCTTTCTGCTGTTTCCTTTGAGGCTTCCCAGGCTTGCTGTATTTCTGCTTATTTGCTTTAATGCTATTGATCCCTACGTATAGAGGTGGCCATGGGGGGTTAATTGAATAAGCGGCATAGCCTAAAAGTGTCATCTGCATACTACACTGAATAAGCAGTTCACAAAAGAATTAGGTAAAAATCAAGGTTCATAAATGTCTCAGCTTATGGTAAAACTTATTTCTACTGGAATTCTTTCCCTCAAAAAGATCTAGCTGAGCAGCAGATGGAGACAAAGAGTATTCACAATGATGAATTTCATCCTTTTTTCCCCAGTTTTGTTCTTTTCCCCTTTCTTTGAATAAGCAGCATGTATTTTTATAGGTGGTTAGGATCAAAGAACTGGTGCTTAACACGTGTGCAGTGTTAAAGGCCAGCTGTTTACAATGCTGGTGAAAGCAGAAGGATTTTTTGTCATCGTGCTCATCATGCTCATCGTGCATGACATTTTTGATAGACAAACTAAAACCAAAACATCACTCCCCCTCAAATCCTTCAATTGCAGTCACGTTCTTCCTTCACTTGCATTGGAGAAATGAATGTCGAGTTTGTTGATAGCTCTCGATTCTCTTCCAGCCTTGGGGACTGGTGCCATCGAGAAGGGTTGGTCCGACCATGGACTATGAAGTCTTCCAAGATTGTATTTAGAGCAGAACTGTGTATCATGAGCACTAGGTATGTTGAGAGAATTGATGTCCTTTGTAACACTAAAGATGTTTCTCCAGTACATAACAGGAAAATTTTACTCTGTTAGAAGTGATTCTGGCTCTTTGTAACAACCGAATCCAGAATAAGGCGCTTGGTTCAGTTCTCCCTTTTCCCCCCAAGATTTAAACAGTTAAAACTCTGCAAAGGTGGAGTACAGGCCTGGCTGGCTTTCAGAGGTGACCTTTCTTTGCACATGGTGTGCCCATATGTGTATGTTTCTTTGTTTGTTTGCCTGTTTTTTTTTTTTTTTTTTTTTTTTTTAAAACTTGGGAATCTGGTGTAGGGTTGGGTTAGCTCTTGCAGTATGACTCCATGGCTGATCATTTAATCAAAGCCATACCTTACTGCAAGTAGTTTTGGGATTTAGAAATAGCAGAGTGTATTTTAGTGTAACAATGAAAAATGAATTGAGTTTTATTGACAGAGAGATGTCAAAGCTTCTGTTAGTCAACCATATAATATTTCATGGGATTTGCGGCCAACTTAAATAATAGGTGCTTACTTAAGGAAACCAACCAAACAAAACAACCAAACCCGAAAAACTGCTGCTACTAGATAGATATGCCAGGTCACCCATGACTAAAATGACTTTACTCTGATCTGTGGTGGACCTCCTGGCATTTTCGAAAACACAGACCCTGTGTAACCTGTAGTGGAGGCGGTGATGGATGATGGATGCGTGGATCTTCTCCCTCCACCTGTACTCTTACAGCAGAAATGACTTGGTCAGTGTGAGTCAAGTCAAATACAGGTAATAAGCAGAGGGTGCTAATATTTGGGTTTGTCCACTGAATGCCAACGAGTTCTTTGCTGGGAAAACGTCTTGTGTTTAGAAGGTTAGTGCCAGCTATTGAAATACGCGCTGTTTTGTGCAGATGCTTGGGTGGGGTTTTGTTGCTCTTGGCTCCTACAGCTGGGCAATCTATCAGAAAATGAGCAAGAAATGCTACAAGAGGATATGGTATCGACAGCTTGTCTTTGTAATATGTAAATAACTATTGAGTCATCGTGTAGTTAAAGCAGTAGTTTTCAGGGTTTCAAAGGATTTGGAGCTTTCTTTTAAAGGTAGTGCACTCTTCAACATCAGTAATTCACGTTCTTTTGCGTTCTCTAACAAAGCTACTGCTGTGGCAGGGTTTAAAACACTCCTGAATTTGCACACGGGATTAGAAACCAGAAATTCTTGAACGCTGGTGCTGCCTCTCCTAACAGATTTAACTACTGGTAGGTGTGTCGCATAAAATCACCAACTCATGTTTTGGGATGATGGCAATCGCTTTGGGGAAGGTCGTTTTCCAAAAATCCAAACAAGACAAGTTGTTTAGACTTTTCTCATTGGGCTCTTCTAAAAGTGTGTCCATTGAGCGACACAACCCCTGAAGTGAGATCTGCCTTACCAAAATGTGCAGTGGTGATTAGGAGGGAATTCTCCTGAGTAAAACTGGTAAGAGATTTTTTTATGGAATTCAGTAGAAAAAAAATAGCATTGTTGAAATGTGAGTGTTCCTGTTTCCTTTATGCTTTCTGATTTTCTTTGTTTAAGTATTCTCTATTCTTGCTTACTAGTAATTAAATTTCTACCTGTCGATGGTTGGTGTTGCAGAAAAAAAGCCGTGATTTTATCAAACTAAAATCATTGAAAACTTTCACATCATTATCAAAGTCAATGTTGTTCTTTGGATTAGTTGAATTTCGATGTAAACATTTGCTTTGGAGAGCAAAAGCACTTGCAAGCTGTGTATAAAAGCATGTCTACTTTGCTTTTATAGCAAAGAAAATGATTAAAATATCCACGTTCATTGTTCCTTTTTTCCCATCTGGATTTAAGGTCAGATAATCTTTCTGTGCTATGCAGAATGTATTCAGAAGATGATAATTAGTTGCAATTTAGTAATGGGCTATATTTTTTGGCATAGTCCATGGAGCTGCTTGTGCCACATGAAACAACTTGTGGGGATTCTGTATTTCAAAGCACCTAATGGAGCTCATGTCTGAGCCTGTGCTTTGCAGAACGGCTTCACATGTGATTGACCAACTTCTAGAGTAGTTTCAGATGTTTTTAAGACTTAACAGACCTTTATTTGGAGAAAGTCCAAGTTATTTTATTTAAAATGTGCATTCTCTTTCGTAACTTTGACTTCATTCTGGAAAGCTGATATGTACTTTATCATAAGAGAGCTAATAAGAAATAAGATGGTAGACTTAGGAATAATATTGGTGAAAGAATGAGAAATGGGAAAGTTTAAATATATTTATTCTTCCTAAATTAATCTATGCTTTCAAAGGAGGGATTATGCCAACCAAAATGTGGGCAGGAAAGCAGAGAGGAAAGAAGAGAAGTAAAGCACTCGAGTAAAATTAAAATGCCATGGCTGTCTGGGAAGCAGAAGTAAGTGGCTGTGAGATATTTGGCTCTTTTTTCCAGTCTTCTAAACAGTTTTCATCTTAAATCCTAAACATTTTTTTCTGGATCTGGTAGTGCGAGGAATGCATGAAGAAAATAGAGCTTCATGAGAGATTTATTGTGGTAGTTTGGCTGCCAAGAAATCTATGGTTATATATCTGTTTTGAAGTTTATTTTCCCATTATAATAATATTATTTGAAGCATTGGATACTTCTATTATTAAAAGTAAATTCCAGACACTTTAATGTAGCTTAAATTTTTTACTGTTCTACTTAGAAATTGCTTGAAGAGTCGCTGTGGTTAAATGATTGGCTACAGGGTAAGAAGTTATAAGGGACAAGAGTGTCAACACTTTCAATTGCTTTTCTTCTGCGTATTTAGCCTCATGGGCTTTTATCTTTCTAATGCTCAAGTCCTCCATATTTTTGTTTACTAAGTATAGAGTCTTGTCCAAAACATAGCTTACTTTGTAACTGACACTTCTGTGAACAATTTTCAAATATTTAAATAAATATGGACTCTACAATTATTTTTCTACAGAATTTGGGTTGCCTTGTGTTGAGGATGGTTTCAATGGACTGGTATATTTGACTCATTCCCTTATTTACTCTTTATAGTTGGATTTCATCTAACCGTATTTGTTGCACTTGAGTGAAAAGTGCAAACTTGGTTCCTGCTATTTGAAATGGACTGGCTATTTGGCTTGGACTGGCGCACGCTTCGTTGGGTTAGAAACTGGCTGGATAGCCGGGCCCAAAGAGTCGTGGTGAATGGAGCCAAGTCCAGTTGGAGGCCAGTCACTAGTGGCGTCCCCCAGGGCTCGGTGCTGGGGCCGGTCCTCTTTAATATCTTCATCGATGATCTGGACGAGGGCATCGAGTGCACCCTCAGTAAGTTCGCAGATGACACCAAGTTAGGTGCGTGTGTCGATCTGCTTGAGGGTAGGAAAGCTCTGCAGGAGGATCTGGATAGGCTGCACCGATGGGCTGAGGTCAACTGCATGAAGTTTAACAAGGCCAAGTGCCGGGTCCTGCACCTGGGGCGCAATAACCCCAAGCAGAGCTACAGGCTGGGAGAGGAATGGTTGGAAAGCTGCCAGGCAGAGAAGGACCTGGGAGTGATGGTGGACAGTCGGCTGAATATGAGCCAGCAGTGTGCTCAGGTGGCCAAGAAGGCCAACGGCATCCTGGCTTGTATCAGGAACAGCGTGACCAGCAGGGCTAGGGAGGTGATCGTCCCCCTGTACTCAGCTCTGGTGAGGCCGCACCTCGAGTACTGTGTTCAGTTTTGGGCCCCTCGCTACAAGAAGGACATCGAGGTGCTTGAGCGGGTGCAGAGAAGGGCGACGAAGCTGGTGAGGGGCCTGGAGAACAAGTCCTACGAGGAGCGGCTGAGGGAGCTGGGCTTGTTCAGCCTGGAGAAGAGGAGGCTCAGGGGCGACCTTATCGCTCTTTTTAGGTACCTCAAGGGAGGCTGTAGCGAGGTGGGGGTTGATCTGTTCTCCCACGTGCCTGGTGACAGGACGAGGGGGAATGGGTTTAAGTTGAGCCAGGGGAGTTTTAGGCTAGATGTTAGGAAGAACTTCTTCACTGAAAGGGTTGCGAGGCACTGGAACAGGCTGCCCAGGGAAGTGGTGGAGTCACCATCCTTGGAAGTCTTCAAAAGACGTTTAGATGTAGAGCTTAGGGATATGGTTTAGTGGAGGGCTGTTAGTGTTAGGTTGGAGGTTGGACTCGATGACCTTGAGGTCTCTTCCAACCTAGAAAATTCTGTGATTCTGTGATTCTGTGAAATAACACAATTTAATACCGTGTTTGAAACTGCAGGTAGAAATTCAGTATGAAAATTGTAACTTGCCATAGGATTGGCAAGAACAGGTAACATCACAAAACCTTAGCTGTAATGCAGTTGCTTTGCTGTGATACTTCCAGTATAGAAGTGATGTGTTACGAACAAATGCTGTCTTCTGATCAGGAGAATACCAAATCCCAGTGTGGTATAAGGATTTCAGTCTTAAATATGTCTTTTAAGCTCTTCAAGGAGGAACGAAAGCTGGGTGGTGTTTAAAAATCAGAAAGATTTAAGGTGATTATTAGAGAAGTAGTTTTTTTGCTTTGGTATTTACTGAAACAAACAAAAATTGCTCAAATATCAACTTGACTGTTGTCATGCTTGGGCTGTGGCTCAAAAATGCATTTTTGTAAATTGAACTTTAGATTAAGCTTTTCCAATGGACTAAATGGGAAAGTTGTCATTATAATTAATGGTTTATTTTCACAGAATCATAGACTATCAGGAGTTGGAAGGAGCCGACAAGGATGCTAGTCCAACTCCTTTTGTGTACCTAATTAAATATTATCTTGCCCATTTTAATATTGCTCACGTGTAGATGCTGGTACTTCTAATATAGCAGTGATTGATTAAAAAAAAGAGAAATGTGACTTGGGTGGGAATCCTGTGAGAAATCCGAGCTGTTGTCTCACTGACCGTGGCAGTCTGTAGTTGGTAACTATTAGAAGTCTGTTCAGAGCTGCAAGGGAAGCTTCAGCGTGAAGCCTGCCTCTCATTTGGTGCTAGAGAATTGCGTTAGGGAAGGGTGTCGTAGGAAACTGAACTTCATTTAGTTTTGTCACCAGCAGTTTGAGTGGAAGGGCGTGCAGAAGCTGCACAGCTCATGGAGCGAATCGCTTCACAAAAACTGAGCTGACGGGTGGCTCTGGAAATGAATGCTGCTTGCCAATGACTACTTAAAATAACTAGAGGGAACCTGCATTCTTTGGGGAAAACACAAGTCCTAACTTTCTGCTGCCATCAGTGACGGGCACTGTGAACAAACACACAATGCGATGATTAAATGATTAAGCCTGAGCCTCATGGGAGGAGATCAGCACTCATTTTCTGTAACTATTGCCTACCCTCTTGCACATTGCAAAGAAAATATTTTGCTTTGTGCAGGAGTTTAAATCTTTAAATAATTTTTTAGTTCTGAAGTAAATCCTGACATTATGTTAATGTTTTCTTGCAAAGGTTTTGAACCTTCCAGATTTTTCTGCTAGTGCATCTTGTGTGCTTTCAGTGCTTGACAAATTTGACAGACTTGCTCTGCAGGAGGAGCCTTGGAATCAGCAGAACAGAAATAGACCCATTATATGCTTGCTGGAAGGTAACATCTAACAAGAGTTTGCAAGGTAGCATAAAAAAATCCTGCCAGTCTGACTTCTGTATGCGGAGATCACGTCATGGAGCAAGGAACAGAGACTGGCGTATCTCTATGTGGTTTTTCTTTACAGATAGGCTAGGTACCAAATAATACCTTTATTACTGGTTTTTGTCCTTAAAAATATCATCACTTTGGTAAACTTTTTTATGTTTATTAAATCATGTCAATAATGCACCAGTTGAGATGATGAGAAATTTGTGTGAATTCAGAAGTATCCCGAACAAATAACAGCAGTGTTACCTGCAACTGAACAAAATCTATCATTTTATGTTTTTAGACGTGTTAATTTGTTCAGCTTGGTATTTTGCGTACCCAGATAACGGGCACCTGGCTGCAGCCTTCATTTGCCTTCATTCATTTCATCAGTCAGCATTTTGCTTCTTAGCATGAGATATGTTTCTGATCTGTGAGGGGAAGGGTAAGAAGTATCACTGAGATAATTTGCTTTTACTTATAGACAGCATAGAGCTGTTGGAGGGTGAAACTGATTCAGAACTGGGTGCAAGTTGGCTTATTAAAGCTGGGTGCTCCAAGGAGACCATGCTTTCCTTAGGCAAGCTGCAGTTTTCATGTGTTAATGCTGAACCCAGTAGTTCGGGAGATGGTGAGCCTTCTGTGCTGGTTGAAGAGAAGTATCATCATCGTTCTGCTACTGCAAGGAAAATAAGTGAGTCCAGGTAAGTTTTAGGAAACTTAAACCTTTGAATACTTTCTGGAGATACTCCAAGAGGCTGTGGTTAAACTTGTTTTTAAATCTGGTTTTGTTGGAAATCTGCACTGTAGCGTGCTCTGGAGACTCATCTTGTCTCAGTTGTTGTTTATCTGCATTTTGCACTGCTGGAAAGGGCATGGGGTGGGGGCTTCGGGGGGAAGGAAGGTCACCTGGCTTGAACTGTGTGCGGTAAAAATCAGTGGAGAAAGAGCCTGTGTGTAGTTCCCAGCAGGAGTGTGCTGCTTGTGGGCTTTGGGGGAAGATGCTGCATTATCCCTTAAATATGCGTGGGCTTTTTTATGCTGTACTTCCTGGAGCAAAATAAAGTTCTGAAGCTTTTACTCTTAAATCTGGTATTTTAACATCTTCTACAGTTTTCCAGTTATTAGTTTTTTTGAGATGTTAGTGCTTGTTTTTTTGTTTCATGCAATTTAGTCTAAGGGTTTGCCTCTCCAGCTTCATTTAGGAGAGATGATGCAATTAACTAAAGATGAGAAATGAATGTATGTGCATTATGCACATTTGCAGAGGAGAAGATGGCCTTTTTTTTCTTTAACAGGTTGATCTTCCTGTAGGGAATGTCCTTACAACAGATTAATGTGCTTTAACTTGTGGGTCGATGTAATGCCTTTGGCTAACTTGTCTTCTCTCTCTCGACTCTCCCTGTTTAGGTGAGCCCTGAGGCATGTCCTCTCAAGGCCAAACTCTAGAAAATAACTGCTTGGTTATCAGATATTTCTGGTATTTCAGTTCATGCTGCTTTAAAAAGAAATATTTTCTACATTCTCTTCATTTACTCTTAGGGGGCTCTGCAGTATTCTGCTCGGTTCCACCTTTGTTCGGTGTGAAGTGTGGCTGAAGATGCAATGCTGACGTTGGCCACATGCTGTAATGGGATTTCTGATCTCTCTGCTCACATATGTACAAGCTGGTCTGCACAGCAAGAAGTGATGCAGTGAAAAACTATTCCCCAGGCCAGGAATCCACACTGCCAGGTTTCATTTGCTCGAAGAAGCTCCTTGTGGGTACAACTGCATGGTTCCAAGTCTTATCCTCATCATGCAAAGCCCCAGGAGCACAAGCTGTGGGGCGTCTTCCCAAGGTCGTACCTGGGCTATGGGTTCCTCTGCAGAGCTCTTTCTCACGAAGGCTGTGCTAGGAGAGACCCTAGCCTAGAAAAATCTGTGTGTGCGCTGTCAGGGGTGCTTGAGATGCCTTTTTGGTGTGCTCTGTTAGCAGAGGAGGCCTCTGCTTGCTGCTCTGCTCCAACTCGGTGCTGTTCCTGCCTTACGGGAAGCCCACTCTGCAGCCAGAAAGCTTGGGCAGGGTGTTTTATGGAAGCATTTGCTGACATGCTTAGCTAAATATTGTAAATCTGTTGAGTTGAGCTGTTGACAACATATTGATCGCTTCCAGAAAAAAATGAAAATTTGAAGGCAAGAATTTCAGTCAGAGCCACGGGGTTGATTGCTGAAGCTCGCTGAGCGAGCGGCAGCACTAGGAGGAGATGCAGCAACCTTGGCTTCAGGCCCTGTGTCCTGCTCAGCACATCTCCTGCGCTAAGTGGGGTGAGAAATGGCAGAGTATCTGGGCCCATAAATTATGTAAGCAGGAAACACTTTGCTCTTTGTACCGTGTTTTCATAAAATGCTAAAAAAAGGAACACCGTAGGAGAAATACATGCCAACTACAGACCTATGGTAAAAAAAAAAAAGAAAAAAAAAGGAAAAAAAAAAAAAAAGGGTGGGAGACAAAAATCATAGAATGGTTTGGGTTGGAAGGGACCTTAAAGGCCATCTAATTCCACCCCTTTGCATGGGCAGGGACACCTCTCACCAGCCCACGTTGCCCAAAGCCCCTAAAAGCAAGGCCATAGTTGGTCATGTCACGTCCAGCCCCTTGTGCTGGTACCTTGCTGGAGGGTGTTGAGCAAGGTGACACCAGCACAGTGGTGATTTCTGCAGTCTGAGAAGTGAAGAGCTGCTGGACTTTGGGGTCTCTTCCTCCCTTGATACTGGTTTGAAACAGCAGCTTTAGAAGACAAATGCCATTGAAAATAATAATCTTTTTCTGGCAGAGAGGATTAGAGGCAGAACCTGAAGGCCAGCTGCTCAGGGTATGTAAACATGAGTCGTAGGTGCAGCTATTCCATCAGGTTAATGCTGCATCGTTTTCCTTTTAACAAACTGATTTTTAAAAATTATTTTGCCAAGGTTATATCGACTTGTTCTGAGTGGTAAGTTTTCACTTAGCTTATTCTATTTCTAGGAGCAGCAATAATTTTGGTTGAATATGCTAAAATTAGCGGAGGCTAAAATAGGCACTTATCCTAGGGAGGAATCCATCCAGGAACTGAGATGCTAAAACTGTGTGTAACGTTCACAGGGGCTGACTGCCTTGTTGTCTTTCTCTGACGTAGCAGTGACTTTGGTGAGTAGTACAGTGTAGCTCTGGGGTAGGCTTTCTGCTACAGGGTAACTTTTAACAAGCGTGATAATGGTAAATTCTGGAGTTGGGAATTCTGAATCCTAACACACTGTTTAAATCTACATGTGGCTTTCTCAGTTTGATCTGAAGTCTGAACTCCACATGCCTATGGACTGCAGAGTGAGGTCTGCTGCTTCTCGAACTTGTACAGTTGTATGTTGTCCTCCTTGCTGTGGCTAGAATTAATGCAGGCACTTGAGCAACTTGAGCACTCTCAGATTTCTTCCCATTTGAGCCTTCCTCACATACACGTGCCATGGAACTTGGGTTGTATGGCACTGGTCATATCAGATAAGTGACATTCATTGTGCGAGACTGTTGTGTGAGTACTACCCATTTCCTGAATGTTATCTAGAGCTAGGTAGATTCAACCCAACAATGTTTATGTTTTCGTTGGTTTAACACTGCTTCCTAGTGGAAGGAAGCTGAACTCTTGTATTGGCAAGTTCAGGCTTGGGATGTTACATTGGCTAATGCTCATATGGTCCTTCAGGAAAGGGGTCTTACCTGCTCAGGTCTTTGCCTTGTCGCTAAGTGTTTGGAGAACTACCAAGTCTTTGGCTGGTGTGTTTTTGCCTGTTGTTGTTTTTCAGGTATTAGTTTATCTTCAGACATGTCCAGAGTTTCTGTTCCTAAGGCAGTTTCAGGGGGTCTCATATTAATCACAATTCTGTGAAGGGATCAGGCAGTTGGACTCAATGAGCTTCGTAGGTCCCTTCCAACTGAGCTGTTCTATTGAAGCTAATCATATTTTTATCTCCGTAACATCTCTGTAGTGAATCTTTCATTGGACTACGCAGTAACTGAAGTCGCAGAGGAAAGTGAAGGGGAGTGGGAGCTGAGGAAGGAACCAAGGAAGAAAAGAAAAGAACCCATTGCTCATCTGGAAGTTGCAAATTCACGTGGAAGTGCAAAGAGGTGTATTTAGGATTTCAGGTAGCTTTCCACCTGTGTTCTGGTTACAGTAAAAGATGGTAAGGTTTGCTGCAGTCTTGGTTTTAAAGAACAATAAAGGCTTCATGACTACAGCTGTGGGCATCTCTTCATAAAGTCTGGTGCTGTCAATGTACTGAAGCTGAGTGATTGGGTACTGCCGTTACCACCATTCGAAGCAGTTCTGAATATATTCAAAAAAGGCTTATCAGAAACCACGTGAACACTGTAGTGAAGTGTAATTCCTGAATTTTGAAAATAAACCAAGTAGGATCTTGGTCTCTTCACACTGTTTTTGTGGAGCCCATATTTCTGGGGAAGCTTAAGCAGGGAAGCTGATGGGAAGATGAAAACCTGTGCTATGTTAGCTGTTCAGTGGAGACTTCTGAAAGGTGGGCAGGATGATTTCCTCAAAACATCTTTAAAAAGTGAATTATTGTCACTGCGAATGTGTCAAGAAATAGCGTGAGCCTGTGTGGGCACCTGGCTCGGCTTCGTGGCCCACGTGCTGGGGCTGAAGGAGGCTGCAGGCACCGTCAGGGGTGTGTGTAAGTGCTGGAAACTCAACGGGAAGGAATTTCCCATTGACAGAGCTGTCACCAGCAGCCGAACGGTTGTTTCCTGAGCAAGAATAAGTGTTTCATTTTTTTTCCCTTTCAAATAAGAGTGCAGATGTTTCAGGGCCAAGCAACGCCGACAAGTTACTGCACATCATTGGGTGTCTCCTAATTCCTAGCCTGTGGCCGCAGTGGAGTTTTTTACTTAGCGGAGCCCTCTTTTATTGAGTCGCTGCTTACCTCTAATTGCCTGGCACTGGCCACCACTGCCTGCTTCTGGACAGACCTTTGGAGGTGTCTCGGTGATGCTTCACTGCCAACTCGGTTGTCTTCTAGCTGAGGATGCTTCGTTAGAGGCAGGAAGGGAGAAATCACTTTAAGGTTTAGCCGCGACTTGAAAGAATGTGGATTGTGTGGTGTGTTGGAGGCTTTGAAGCGGTGACTCACTCTGCATCATCGGTATCGGGAAGGAATGCTTTATATAACGTGGATTTCAGATCTTGGTTAAAATTTCAGACAAGCAGACTACTTTTAGAAACAGCGAATGCGAAGTTTGGAGAAACACTAAGTTGGGAGTTTGAATGATGCGCATTGCAAGGAACTTTAACAAGCAGCTTTGCAAGAGGAGTGGGGATTTCATATTTATTCCAGTTTGGGCTATTATGAGCAATTTGTACTTTGATTATTATAATTTTGGAATGGTTTGAGTGCAAAATGATGGTCTGTAATGTCGTCTGTTCTGTCAGATTCTGCATCAAAATTACCCTGATGTTACAGTGACCGCCTTGCACAACTCGTGCTGTGCAGAAAGCCAAGCAAAAAGCTTCATCAGCTCCAGCTGTTCTGGGACAAATGTGCTCTGTAAGACCGAGACAGGCAAAAATGTTTTAATTGTGGAGTTGCCTCCACTGAAACTCTGGCATAGTCCCTAGTACGCCAGTTTGGATCATCAGTGTACAGCAGCAGCAGTGTGTTCCCTCCTTCTCACGTTAGCTCTTTATGTACTTTGGGTTTTTATATTAAGAAACAACACAGCTGAGACAGAACTTAAAAAAAAAAAAAAAAAAAAAAAAAAAAGGAAAGAAGATGTCTAACACTTCAATGCTGCTAAATAAGTACAACACAGTAATTTGAATAAAAATAACAATTTGAGAATCCCTTAAGCTGCTTGTTGGGTGTGTTCAGGAAGGAACATGAAGAAACTTGTCCTGTCCCAGACACAGGAGGGTACTGAAGGAGCTGAATGGCCTCGAAGGGGATCCACACTCCCCTTTGTAATGCTTTATACCTGTACTTTTCCCATCCTCCTTTCGTTAGCTTGCAGTTAATGTGGTTGTTAATAAGGATCCCTGGAAAGTTTTCTAAAATGAAAGCTGCATTAGAGCAGTAAAAATGTTTAAACTTTAATCTGATCAATCAGAAATCACATGCTTGATATGTGACTTCCCTGTGACTTGTACAAGTATTTTTCTGACCATCACCATCACTGTTAGGAGCATTTGAACTCTGATGCATGGGATAAAATCATGCAAGGTAACACCCCTGCTTTTCCTTGCGTTTTAGGTCTCAGTGAAGGTGGCTATCTTTCAGCTCCAGTTGCACCATCTTGGTTTTGTCTCCCCTGTTACCACTGAAGCCTTGTGTTGCCTTAATCTTAAGGATTTGAGAGGATTACAAAATTGCTATTATCGATACAAAGTCATCTTACTTGATTTAAAGGAAAGGTTCTCTTTTTCAAGGGAAATGAGCAAGTGCGGAAGTCATTTTTGAGTCTGCTGTAGAAGCAAGCAGGTATATAAAATAACCAGTGCGTGGTCTTTTTCAAGACTGCTGCTAGCTTTCTGGTTTAATTCATTGTTTCTGTGTGCCCTCCAAGGCAGAGTTTAGTTATTCTCTTATCTTCTCTTTCCTTAGTGGTCTGATCAGCAGGGTTTTGTAGGCAAGGGAGAAGTCAGCTGCCTTTTTTACAATTCCATTTTGTGTATTGAGATTTGAGTTTGGAGTATGAATGCATACAGTCTGATTTGAAGAACTGAAATCTTGTGCCTTCTTTATATACTTCGGAGAAATTAAGTTTTAAATTGCAGCTTTTTGGTTAAAACCTAGGCAGTTTGTCTCTTCTCAAATGCTTTCATATCTACAGGTGAAGATAAGCCTCTTATCTTGTGAAAAAATGAAATGGAGGCTAAAGGGCTTGCTAAAAGCTGAGTTGAGTGTGTAACCTGCATCTCAGCCTGGTTTTGCTCAGTAGTTACTATCCTAAATTGGCTTTTCCAACTTCCTTCTCGGTGGGATGTCTGGTGGAAGAAGTTTTGCCAGCTGAACCCTACCTGCTGTGTTTGATGAGAACCTGTTTGCCTTGGGATTTCTGGTTTGGGTTTTAAAAAGAGTTCTGTGAACAACACTAGGCTTTTTGTGGAACATACACATTATAGTAGTTATTTCCATCTCTTTCCAGTAATGCTGTACCATACGATCTTTGTCACTACATCCGAGACTGTTTTTATGGAGTGTTGGTGAACAGTTGAGTATGAAAAAAATCCACTTACAGGAGACTCAAACTGGCAGACTCAAATCACCTCCTGAAGTCTCCAATGTTACTATGACCTTACTAAAAAAAAAAAAAAAAGACAAAAACAAAACCCCAACCCCTGAAAACAAGGTCAGCTTATGGTTCCATTGCAAGTACTTACTGAAACGGTCTTCAGGATCATTCAAAGAAAATATGCTGAGGGGCTGTAATGTTTTCTAACCTCCCTTGTTTTTGTCTATCTGAAATCTGGCAGTTGTCATTTTTTATCAGGAAATGAGAAGATTTTTTCAATGTTTGCTTTTGTTTAATGGTAAGAGGGTGCAGGAAGGAAACATTCACTGTAGTGCATAGGCAAGTAGATGACAGAGATACCTGACTTTCTCTTTACAAGATCCTATTCTCAAAGTGGAAGTGTTCCTCTTGATTTGAAACAGCCCTTTTAAAGATGTCAAAAGTTGACCATCCAAAACCAGAGGTTTCCCAAGTGACTTCCTCTGAAAACCTTTGTTAATTACGTCTTTTCTTCTTTGAACAATTGAATTTAGCTCTCTAAAGCATTCACGAGTTCATTCTCATTCTAATATATGTTGATTTCTGTCTTGTACCAAAATAACCTGTGCTAATTATTGTTAAAGGATTTGAATTGCATAGAAATATCTGTAAGGTAATTGGAATATTTAACAGAGACAACACCTTAAAAGTGAACTGCCAAATGCGGTGCTTTTGGTGAAGTCCAAATGCCAGGCGCATCCCTTTGCAGATGCCATATGACTCTAAATGCTACAAAATACTGTAAATCTTACTGTAAAACAAAGCAAGGCTTCACAGCAGCTTCTCTTCTGTGCATTTTAAAAACATATAGTTACAGTAAGTTGTCATAAAATCATCATAGCTAGCAATAAGTTGGAGATGTTTGTGGAGCAATTTGCTTGTCTCTTGTCTTTCCCAGAGGTGGATATTAACCTGCCAGGCTTGATCTCTGCGTTCAGAGTTATTACTGCTAGAACTATCTGTAATTGCTAGAAAAGGTTATTTGTTCTTTCTCGCTTGCTTTAACATAACTGAACTCTCTCAAACTTTTTTTTTTTTGGCAGGGGGGATTGCTTACAGGGAGAGACGCTGTCTGAAAAACATTGATTTGAAAGATTGCTCTGGAGATTGGTGATAAATTGAAAACATTAGTGCTATAATGGAAATACTCCTGACATTCTCTCAGCACTAGCAGGTAGTGTAGTAGGGACTCTGTAGCGTTGTTCTTTTTCAAGTCCAATTTCTCCACCAATATCAAATTATTTTTCATTTGTGGCTCTTGATACTTACAGCTTCTTGTGTGCACCTTTAAAGGAACTAGTGGCGTTCTCATCTGCAAAGCTCTATTTTCAGAGGTTTAGCCCTGAAGGCATTTTAAAAATAAACTTGGCACACTACACTCTTCTACAAGGAGAAAATTTCACTGTATTTAAAAAAAAAAAAAAAGTCTTTGTGCATTTTTTCCTTTATACTTTAATATTTATTGGAAAACCTGGGGACGCTCTGTCCTGGAGGAGAGCTGGCAGGGGCTTGGCTGCTTGGGGCTTTGGCCAGCCCAGCGGGTTGGCACAGGATCTGTCCCTGCTGCTTGCAGGTGTGAGCACCCTAAAAGAAGTGGTGATGCAGATGGCTGTGTTGCTGGCTGAAAGATCTGGAGGTAGGATTTAGGAGAAGAGAAGAGATGTTTGCGTGTTGTATGGCTGCAGCAAGGTGAAACCATGCTGAGTGTGGGTGCTGGAGGTGACCTGGAAAGGCAGAGCAAGTCCTTGCTGGGGCTGGCTGTTGCCTGGAGCTTTTTCTCTCTTGGGAAGAAGGCAAGTGAACGAACCCACGATACTGAAAACATTTCTGGAGTGAATCTGTTCAAGTTCAATATGCATCCAGAACCTCACAGTGTGCTTGTGCTCAAGCTTTTTCACTTACTGTATTTAACTTTTTACAGTCCCCCATCCTGTTTTTTTTTCCTGTTTGTTCTCTTGACTGTGCTGTCTCAGACTGAGTAGACTTCGTCCAACTCCATGCCTGCTTTCTGCAATAAATAGCCCTGGCATGGTGTGGCCTTCCTGTGCATCCACACGTATACAACCCGGCGTGCTCTGTTCCCTTACGTTACTCTATGCAGTACTGTACCAAATGCAGTTCCCCTATGCCTTGCATTTGAATTAATATAATCACTCCAAGAGTAATATTCATTTATCTCTATTCTGCACTATTTTCTGCTGCCTCCTTCCTCCCTATCAGAGCAGACACAAGCTGTTTCCTTCCCTGCCTGTTTGCCTGCCCGAGCCACGTAGCCCACCTAATCCAGCACGTGGAGGAGGTTTCATTCAGCACAGAAAGGTCAGCAGCTCTGCACAGCCGGACACGAATATCCAGGTTGTTCTGCTTGCTTTGCTCCCTGCTGTTCCCTGGCAGGGTCTGCTGCTGCTTTTTCTTTTTTTTTTTTCTTCCTTATTTTTTTTTCTTCTCCTATATAGTCATAAGCTTGGCTGTAGCTAACTTGCTCATGGGATTAATTAACACGCTGGACATATCTTGTCCCCTTTATTTAGGAGTGAAAATACTATAGCTTTTCCTCTCCCCAAACAAATACTCTGGGAGTTCACTGTGATGTCCGACAGCCCCAAGGCAGGCAGGAGGTTGGAGAGAAAAAGGCTTCCTGGGGAAGGGGGGGATGAGAAGAAGTTCTCTAAGCCAGGAGCAAGAATTTATTCTGTGTTTTCACAACCTGAGTTACACAATGTCACCCGAGGGATGTCCAGGGCAAAGGGGATGCTATGCTTGCCGGCACACAGTGAACACACAGTGATATTTGTTCATCTTTTTCATGACAAGAATTTAGATCTGTTAATGGAAAAATACAGAAGTCATAAGTCCCTGTCAGCGTTTTGTTCGTGCTGTCTAACACATAGAAAGGTAGCAAAGAAAGAAGGCTGTGTTAGTGCTCTGTGTATGTTGGGGAGTCTTTATTCGGAGTATCCTTCTGCTTAGGTGTTCTGTGGGGCACACCTGTACTTTTTTAATTGGGAAACCCGTATTCAGCAATGTTTGGGTGGTTTCTGCTTTCTCCCTCAGCCACTTGTGACACCAGTCCTTGTGAGCTAATGCATAATATCCCAAACCAGCGGGACGAGGGGCTGCAGAGCCCTCTCTTTTTTTTCTTGGATGAGTTGTTAGAATTGCTTTTGGGGAATTTAGTATTTCAATTAGTTCGTGTTGCTTTGGAAAGGTGCTTGAATAATTTCATTTTAACCTCCTAAAGCACCTTATAAAAATATATTTAATGTATTTTAGCTACATATAAAACATTAAAAACCTGTGCCTTGTGCATACAATTGAAGTACCACATTGCAGGTACTTTTTTCCTTTAGGGGAAAAATGTGCCATTTAAATCTTATTTTGCTGAAGAAGCTTGAGGTATGAATTCTGGGTTCTTTTTGTTGATTTTTTGGGGGATGATAATAGTTTGTGTTTGTTTTAGGGCAGGATTGAACACTACCCATTGTGATAAAGTATATTTCCTATTGTCAATACATCCTGGTTCTTAGATCAGTAAAAGACAGAAAATAGATTCAGTGCAAACCCATAAAGATCAATGGAAAAATTATCTTGTCAATATCTGCTATCTTATGGGGGAAAGATACAGGAGCTGCTTTGTTTTTTACTCTGCACTTCAAGGCTATAGTGTTTCCCATGGCGTTCAAACTACAGTAATTTGTCCTGAAGGAGAGTGGCTTCAGAAGTTCACTGAGTAGCAGCCACAAGTTCAATCAGGTGATCCTTATTTTTACTGCAAAATCCCCTTTTTAATTCCCTCCCGGTACCCTCATGTGTCTCTGGTAAACTAGCAGTTCTTGTCCTCACAGCTGTCTGTGAGCTTTTCCTTTCATTTTTTAACTGAAAACTAGTAATTTTGTTTGCAGCATTTATTCAAATGCAGAGCCAAGAGGAAGTATGAAGTTTTCACTACTGACCTGTCCCATTCATGGCTGAAATGAAAACAAGGACAGCTGCTCAGCACAACATAGCAGCCCCTTAAATGCCACCTAACCTTAAGGAAAACAAAAACAATAAAAAAGAACAAATAAAAGCCATGGTGGGCTTGTACGGTTTGTGAAGGATGCTTGAGTTGGTTCTGACTGACAGGGGAAGTAAAGGACCAGCGCAGGTTCCCCCTGTGCATGTTGCCTGTCAGGCAGCATTTGTGTTCGGAGCCTCCTGCTGGAGCACCTCGCTTGACCCTGCTGCTGCAGCGCTGTGGCAGCCTCCTAGGGCTGGTACAGGGTTTGTCACGGCTTCGGGTGCACCAGGAAATAAATGGGAAGTCGGGATGTGTGTCTGAGAAGTATTTGCTTACGTGCTTCTTGTATTTTGTACTGCAGACCTCTTCAGCTGTGCCCCTCAGCAGTTCGGCCTTGCAAAGGTGTCGGTCCTTTGGCTGTGCCATCAGCTCCTCTCATGGCACCAAGCTGCTTTCCCAGAGCCACTTTTGTGCATTTTGCAGGCTTCCTGCATCACACGCCGTGAATACGAGGCTCACACAGATGGCTTCTGCGTTGCGCTCCCTCATGGCTGTGCTGCCATAGCTGCTCTCTCTCTCTCGAGCCTCATGCTAACACACGGGGCGTGCAGGGGATTGCTCTTCACTCCCCTTCAGCTGCTGCAGCTCTCAGGTAACCCATGGGCATGCCCTGAATCTCGTTTGTCATCCCCAGTTGTCACACAGCTAACACTTGGTGTCACACGTTCAAAGGGAGGGCCCATGAAGGTGGTGTGTGGTCCTCAATTCCATCCTGTATGGCTCGGCAGCCTGCTGTCAGTAGGCAAGAAATGTGGTCAAATCTACCATACAAAGGAAAAAGTCTGATACATGAACACTGGAGCACCTGAAAACATGGGGCTAAGCATGTTTAGGCAAAACTTCCCTAAAGTGTCTTTGGCAGCTTATGAGTTCATTTGGAGGTTATATTTTTTTAAAGCAGACTGGTCAAAAGCATTTTACTTCTACTTGTTATCACTAGAAAAAGCATCGAGTTGTATATTCTTGATATTGAAAGAGGTAATGCTCTCACTCTTTGCTTTCTGAAACGCTTTGGCTTTCTTTTAGGCAATAAAATCAGTCCTGAGTTTGTTTGCTCACTTCTTTCCTTCTGCTTTTACCAGGAGTTGTAAACATCTGTTAGTATTTCCTGTAGTTTTTAACATCACTTACCCTCTGCTTATCTACATGTATCTTTTGTCTTTTTAAGCCTTTTATGCTTTTTCTATTCTTCATTTTTCATTGCTGTAATATCAGGTTGATTCTTGTTTCCTTAAGAGGAAAACAAACCCCAAAACATAAAGGCAGATAAAATGCTCTGGGAGGGATCAGGATGTGAACCTTACCAGTAAAGGACACAAAAGTTGGGCTTTGATTTTTTTCTAAAGGTTTGCTCTATCTACTTTTTCTCCTTTGAATTTGTGTAGTGAGCTCCTCAGAGAAGCTTCAGTTTAGTTTTGCAGAGCAGTGAAGCCTTCCCCATATTTTACACCTACGACAATTTTAAAAGCCACGAATGTATCTTCCCCAGTAAAATGGGAATAAACAGCCTTACATCTGTAAGGCCTAGCTGCCTTGTGCCCCTGTCATTTTTTGGTAAACTTTAAGCAGCAGATGCTACATGCTCCTTGCAAGCTTTTATATTTCTTTGATTTAATGGTAAAAGTAGCTCTTGCTTTACTGTTTACAGCTGTTGAAAATGGTCTGGTTTTGCTAGGCTGGAACTTGCGAGCGCTTGGCTCGCTGCCTGCTGCTCGGCAGCTTGTCGGGGACAGATGTTGTGCTGTCTCCTTCTGAGTGCTTTAAAGCTGCTCGAGTGAATTCTTCAGACAGCTCTTATAAATCCACACGCAGGCTTCTGAAGGCTAATAATTTAGGCTGTAAGGCTAAAAATTTAAACCCTCCAGTGGCATATTTGGCACGCTGTTCAGCGGGTGCGCGCACAAATCAGTGTCAGCTTTTGGGAGCTTAAAAATACACCTGGGGAAAAACTAAATACGATTTATAATAAACCCTGGTAATTATGTAGGAGAGAAAAGAGGAGAACATGGAAGTGCTCAGTGAGATGAGCATGTTGCTCTGTTTGCAAAGCGTGCCTAACTCTGAATATTCACATTTTGAATGTGCAAGTGCTCGTCAGTGCTGTAGGCTCCCTGTGCCCGTTTCACGTAATTTCAGATTCATGTATACAACTTTTAGAAATGATTTGCATGTCCACGGCTCTGAAGAGAAATTTGGAATATAAATCGAGTCTGCTTGCCGTGTCAGTCATAAAAGGGGTCGGTGGTTAACACGATGGGAACTTTGGAGGTGCCAGTCGAGTTTACATTTAAGAACTGCTTGAGTCTGCTGTTTTGCAGCATACAAAGTAATACAAAAGACTTTCCAAAACAGACTTGAGAACCTCATTTAGTGCTTACCTTAAAGAAATCCCAACTAGGACCTCATGTGGTTTGTTATATTATGGCCCAAACTTTCTCAAGAAACTCTAAGTTAAACACAGGTGTGCTTGATCTTCAGTATTTCCTTAACCTTTTGTATTCTGTCCATCCAGAGATACCGCTGTGTGAGAGACAGGATAAGATGGATAGGGAGGAATGCAAAACAGTGGTGGCTTGAAGAACAGAAAAAAATTGGCACTAAGTTGTTTAGGAATAGCTTGGTTTGATCTCTCTCTCATCCTTCTACTGAGAACCAGTAACTTTTACGGCATTTGCCATCCTTGGTGGGTTTGTTTTGTTCCAGGTGTGGTTTGTAGCCACGTGTGAGGCTTTCAATCTTGGTGCGGTGTCGAGTTGGAGACTGGAGGGACCTGGTGGTTTAAGCCAATGTAAGTGGAGAGGCTCAAAGAGAACAGAAAGTCATCCCTAACGAGGTGGCACCTTGTTTTTGTTTTCTTGTCCCTTTCTTTCTATTTTTTTTCTACGACAGGAAGCACAGGGACTCTGTAAATGTGTTGTGTGCTCTTCTGAAGGCCACAAGAAATGAAGATAGAAGTGATCCCAACCATCCTTTATTTAGCTTTTTGCGTGTGAGCGGACAGGATCTGTCCTCCTCAAACTGGACTAAGCTGAGTAATACGAGTTTGTATTGCGCGTGGTCCCTTAAGGGGATTTCACTTTTTTTTTTTTTAATGCATTTATCTCCACAGCAGCTTTGTTAGTGCTCTCTTACTGCCCTTGTTGCTCTTGTGCCACTTCATAAATTAGCTCAGTATTTTAGCTTGCCTCTAGCAAGCTTTGTCAGGCTGTGCTGAATTGCAAGGTTAAGCTTTGTGCGTTCACCAAGAGGTGGTTCAGAAATTCTGCAACAGCTTATGCAGAGACCACAATGCACGGTGGTCTGCAAACAAAGCAAGCCATTAATCACACATTTGCACCGAGTTATTAGCCTTTTTCAGTATGATCACGGTTTGTTTCATTTATATTTATTTCATTAGACCCAAGACTTAGGCCGATATTCTCAAATACTATTTGACTCCTTGAAGGTTTTTTCAACTTAACCACAGATCATGTTGTAGAATTTCTATTTCAAGCGTTTCAGAAAGTTAAAAATTAAATTATTTTAACCATTACCATTTAAAAAGCAAGTATCACCTTGGAAAGGAAGAAAAATACCATCAGCAATTCTGCACGGCTTTCTCAATAACGTAGAGCTATTGCAGAATTGTGTTTTATTTTACTTCTCTTACTAAAGGGCCTCTGTATTCCCATGTTTTCAAGTCATGGAAAGATCTTGATATTTTTTTTCCCCATCGTGTTGTAAGAAATTGTTGCGCTATACACAAGGCATTTTGCTTTGTTTATACCAAATTATTTCGGTGATAGCTCTGCATGTAGAAGAAACGTCAAGTCTCCTTGGCTGAATTAGTACAAAATTTTTCTACTCCATCTTTGGACTTGGCTCTTCCCCTGTGCCTACAGCTCAATTTTTGGTGGTTTTATCTAAGAGTAGAGGAAAAGATTGCTGTTTCAGCTAAAGGTCATGCAGTGTTCTAGCAGTAAGGATGTAATCATGGAGCAATAAGATCAGATCTCTGAGCCATCCTCATCACATCTCACCACTTACAGCCCACTAAATGTCTGTGCAAACAACTATACCCTGACTTTCAGGAACCTGCTTAATAGGTTGCACATGTGCATGTCATTCCTGTGTTTAATGAGGTCAGCTGAGGGACCCCTTGTGACTTCAGCCCTTTTAGTTTTGTCAGTAACCTCCACGCCTGCCTCCCCAGCAGGGCTGCTTACACAGTCCCGATGTGGAATCTGAAAATGAAGCTGCCTTCCTCTTAGGAGGCAGATCGTCGCTCTGAGCATTATTTAAGGTTTCTGTAACTCCGTATTTTATGACTGAGTGTTCTTTCAAGTGAGTACTTGACGTTTTAGCAGCGAGATGCAAATACTTCTGTAATTGAAATTGTGTAACAAATCTCTTGCGTGAGGTGGAAGAAAATCTGCATCCTGTTTCATAACGATTTTGTGAATATATTCAATTAACACGCCCCTTGTAGATATGCCTATGTCCTTGCAGATATGCACGTGGAGCTGAGGAGGGAGACATGAAATTTTATTTTCTTCTGAGCCCTCTCTCCCCCCTTTCTTTTTTTTTTTTTTTTTTTTTTTTCTTTTTTCACCCCCTCTTTAAACGCACATAAAAAACCTACATAAACTTCTGTGGGATATGCAGGGTGTGTGAAGGGGAGTTGGGCACCACTTGTACCCCAGAGCTGGGTCCGATGGGATGGAGGAACTCAGCCTTCTAGTGGGGGGTGGTACAAAAAATGTTGAATAAAATCTACCTTTTGTTTCATTTCTTAACGCTTCGTTCTTGCTATGGTACTTGATGGAATTTATGAAGCTTTTCTGTTACTATACCAGCTCAGGGCTGGAGCTGTGCTATTGATTGTGTGGAGATTTCTGTACAACCTATTGCCTCTTTGTACTTTTGGAGTTGTTTAGCAGGCAGTGCTAGGATGTGGATCTGTTGTTAGAGACTAAAATGTATAACTTCATCTTTTCCAAGTTTTTAAGCACATAGATGAAGTCTGCCTGTTTTCACTTAGATATACAAATTACAAATCTGAATTCATCGGTCTGAGTCATTCTCCACTCAATTTTTGATTATTTTTTTTTTTTTACTCCTAAGAAATCCCTTTCCCTTGCATACTTTTTTTCTGACTTTAAACTTGTGCAATTACAAATGATGTTGACAAACAATGCGATGCATTAATGTGACAGCACATTTTCCTTTCCAAATGCAATGCATGGAGAATAATGAAAAGCACAGGCTGATCTCACTTGTGATGTATGTGGCACTCACAAGACATCATTTCTTTTGCTGTCCTTGATGAAAATTGTGCTGTCAAAGATGCTAGCTATCCATGTGTTAGCAGATGGGTTTCCTTTACTCTGAAATGTCACCAAGCTTTATTATGGTAATGGCTCAAGGAAGAAATTGTGGAGAATAGGTTGTCATTAGCTAAGCAGAATTTAACAATGAAAAAGCATCCTGACAAAGTTTATTTAAAAAGATGTTCCATTGTCTTGTAGTTTGTCATCTTTACAATCGCACAATTCTGTGGAAGGAAACAGAAGGTACAAAAATGCATTTTAAAAAAAGGAAAAAAGTAAAAAGCTCCCCCACTTGTACTTCATCTTTGAACTCCATTATAATGTTAAAATGAAACCTGCATCAGGTTGGTTAGTTTGTGTGTGTGTAGCATATAATTATCTGTTCTGATTCAAGATTTTTTTCCCAAATCCGCTATAATAAAAGAAATTAAAATGCTGGGAGTTAACTTTGCTGTGGCGTTGCTTATGGTTGTAAATGTATTTGTTGTTATGGCTTAACTTGTAAATTGGCAATAAATGGTGTTCACGTTATATGTGAAACTCTGCTGGATTCTTAGTAAAATGCTTGTTAATTCTAATCTCAGATGGTGCACGAAGCCTTCCAAGTTCTCTCTCTGTTCTTTTGCATCAACTTACTGATGTAGTCAAAATAAAGTGACCCCTTGAAATATATGCAGGCCACTGAATGCAAGTATTACGGGTGGTTGAGTGTCTCTGTGCTGCTCCTATCAAGCAGCAAGCACATAGTAATACATGGTGGTAGTTATCAAATACAAGGCTGGAGTATCTTTTACTGAACAACTCCTTTGAGACAGTAACTGCACGCAGGGCTGATTGAATCTGAATAACAAAATGCTTGGAGAGCAACCTATGCTTTAACAAGACAGACCAGAATCTAAAATATATCCATCTGCCAGCCAAACAATGCCTGTACAAACATTTTTTTCAGCATTTTAAATGTAGCACCAATGAGTGCCTAAATTGGCGAGCAGATTAATGTGCAGCTGGGATCTATAACACTGGGTTGAAGAGAACACTTATTGAAGTCTAGAGTGGGTTAACCACAGCAACTTTTCTTCTTTTTCAGAGCAGCCAGGGTATGTCCATCCAGGTTTTTATTGGAGCTTATGAGCTGAAGTAACTGCAGTTTTAAGAACTGAATGCTCAGTGTGGACTGAATGACTAGATTTTAAGAGTCTTTTAGTTAAAAAATACTTTTCTGCTATGGCTTAGGTTACTGTCAGCTGCAATACAAGGGGGCCCCTGGGGATCAATGGTATGTTTAAAAAAAAAAAATAAAAAATTTTTAATATATGCGATAGCCCCAATATTGTCTGAACAGACCTGCACTAAAACTGTAGGTCTGGAAGGAATGAATAATAAAAGATTCACTAAAAAGTGCTTGTATTTCCTCTTGAGCTTTTTGCCTAGTAATGTGTACTTTGTGATGATTTTGCTTTATGATTAAAAAAAAAGCAAGTGAAAAAAAACTATAACCCCCAAAACCACAACAAAAATCAGACAAACGGTATACATGAAAAATCGTATGTCACTGCTTTGAGCCTGCATCTTCTCTCTTTGACAACCTAATTCTTGGTCATCTGCTCTGCTCTAGGCAGGATATGGAGTCACTGACTGGTAGCTGGAAGTAGGATATGTACAATTAGCATGTTTTCCTAACAAACAAACCAATCTCTGAAAATGTCCGTTTAAAGATGGGGAAACCCTTGTAAGGTCCTTATCCTCTTAATTTTTTAGGCTAGCAGTGAGAAGTCATTTTATAGCCAAGAGCCAAAGATGAAATCTAAAGCTGGGCAAGAGGTTGGGAGGGGACATAAGACAAGAGTGACCAAAGGGTTATTGCATGCTGTGAGACACAGTGCTCGGCATTGAAAGCTCAGGAAACGGTGAAGAGGGGCTGTTAGGAGTTACGATTTTTGTGATTTTTGTCTCCCCAAGCAAGTGCTACCACAGCGAGGCCTTGCTTCCAGGAGGCGGCTGGACATCCGCCTGCCGATGGGAAGCAGGGAATTCCTCTTTTTTGTTTTCTTCGTGCATGCCGTCTTTGCTCTTATTAAATTGTTGTTACCTTCCCCTTGTGTCTTCTTGTCTTTCCTCTGTTTTTCTCCCCATCCCTTGGGTGAGGGGAGTGAGGGGGAAGCTGGGCTGCTGGCTGGGGCCTGCTCACCACAGGGCAGCTCATGCTGAGTAGGATCAAAAGGCCATCACAGATGGGGCTGAGTGAGGCCAGAGCTGATTTTTATGAAGTAGTAGGACCTGGGTTGCTGCTTGAAGGGAGGGATTTACCAAGACAAAGTGTGTAGTTGGTCAGGGGACTGGTGACAGAAACAGGCTGGGCTGTGATGGCCTAGGCCCCCTCAGGCTGGTGGTGTTGAAAGTTCAAGGTGTGGGACCCCTCCTGAGGCTGGGGGAAAAGAGGCTTTGTTGTGTTATTTATGTATTTATTTTAGAGCAACCATGAAATGGGCTGCTCCAATTAGAGGCTTCTGCTGTTTCCTTTCAAAAAGAGTTTGTGCAAGGAGCTGTGTGCCCCTGCCCGACCGTGCTTGGCTGAATGGACAAGCCATCGGAGATGATGCTGGGGATCTGAAAATGTGTGCCTTTGGAAAGCTCTCTGTGTAAACTGTATTTGTTCAGTGAGAACTAGAGAATGAAAGGATTCTGTATATATTTGGCAATAGAGGATATTATTAATTAGAGCCATCTCATAAGCAAATTAATATAATCTGACTGTGGAACTGTTTTTCTGCATGGATAAGCAGATGCATTAGGCTATAAACAGAGACACATCAGGGCTTCTGCTTTAACTTTTAATTTTGCCTGTGTTGAAGTTGGTGAGCAGGTTAAACATTAAATAAAATTACCAGACCATGAGATAAATGCAGAATGCAGATCACCTGTATCATTCGGTATCCTAACGCCCTTTGAGAGCAAATAGCGACCATAGCGCTCAGTTCAAGTTCCCTCTCGGCATCAGTTTTCACTTGAGAGAGTTATGGGACCATATTGCTACGTTATCAGTGTAATTAGAGATGGACACTCAGGAAATTTAAAATTGCATATTTACAAGATCTAAATGCAATTCTATAGTCGTGAAGTCCAGGTATTAAATAGCTAAATACATCTGGCAGAAGTAGAGTTGAGACAAACTACTGAAAGCTCTAAGAAAGTCTGCAGTTCATTCTCCTCATTACTGCAGTTGTATATAAGCTGTTCCTGGTTGGCAAACAAGCCAGTTACAAAGGCTACAGTTAGCCATGGGAAAGTCTGAGATTTACAGTGAACAAATCTGTTTATTAAGTAAGCCCATAACAGCTAAATGATATGCAATTTTGTCTCATGTTTCTGCTGTTTGCTTTTAACATGTCACTTACACATGGATGAAAAAAGTCACTTTGTGTCTGATCTCTGGTAGGTTTAATAATAATACAATTTTTTTTATAAAGGTGTGCATTGTGAGAGCACCTTAGGAGACTTGGTAGAATGCTGGTAGCCAGCACTGAGGAAATATCTTCTATCAATGGTGGTGTTCAAAATACAACGTTAGTTTTATGGATATGTGGTTGACAGTAAACAGATCAAATCTGCAAAATTCTTTTTGTGGTATATTTATAACTTGAAAAGTTTTAAAAGGTATTGTGAGTTTAATGTGCACACTGCTGAATTTTTATTTCTATAATGGTTTTGTATATACCATACACATTAAGACAGCAAGTAGGCATTCATCTTGGCTGTCCAGTCTGAGACTTTGAGCTTTGTTTTCTAATAGCCTTTTTTAACACAGCTCCCTGAAGCTTCAGATGCCGTGTGAGCTCTCAGCATTCCCATGTTTCACCAAGTAATTGTGCTGGTTGGTGATGAGCAGGGTACTTAGCTATGGTGTGCTGCTACTTGTCTGAATCGGGTAGTTGTGCTGCTTCTTAAAACTGAGACTTGTTTGTATGGAGAGTGTAAAATATTATTGTTCAAGCTTTCATTGTGCAGCTGTACTTCGTTTTCAGAGGTTTTTGTAGAATATCAAAGTCATTAACCATTTACAATAGAGCTCATTGCAGCTTGGCTCATTTGGTGTCTTCCCAAGGAAAAAAATCCAATTGCTACTCATGCACTCAACTGTAGTTGAATGTGCATTAAACTCTGCCTCACCCCAGGTAGGCTGCACAGAAGTTGTGCATGCGGGCTCTGGGCTGAGTTGAGCTGTACAAGCACACTTTAGCGTCCCAGTTACATGGCCGAGGTGGGACCAAATCTCACCTTGCGGCCCGAGCAAGGATTTCTGGGCACTCCTCTTCCTGCTGTGACCCTTGCTTGCAGGTGTTGTGGTGCCAAATAGGTCAGCATCGAGGAGCTTGCTTCTAGGAGAGCTGTGGTGAGTGGTGCAGGAGCAGTGCCCTTTGGTGCTAAGGGCCCCAGCAAGTGCAGTGAGGTATGTGTGTAGGCACGAGGAGGCAACTCAGTGTCACAGGAGTCAGTTTAAACCTGGGAATAGGAGTGTCTTTGTTACAGAGTCCTCTCCAGGCATGCTGGCGTACCCCTGCGGTGGTTGGAGGCTTCTGTGATGTTTAATAAGAGGTTTTGGTTTTAGTAACATTATCCTAAACTTTGCTGGATGGGAAAGCAAAGTCATTTTATTGGCTGAGCATTTCTTCTGCAAGCTTTCAGAAAGAAAACTAAGTGCTGCAAAAATACCCCATGCAAGTTATTGAATTTAAAGAATTATTTTTTTTTATGGCCAAATGTGAATTGTTCTGAAATCAGGTAATTAGATATTCTGTAGTACCCTGTAGGTCAGGCAGTGAGGTTGTGGGATTTATAGGTAAAAGACAACAAGTGATGAATGTGATAGGAGCCAAATAAGTATATTTTCACAGCCTGTTTCATTATAAGTGCATTAATTCCCTGATTTTTGTAGTCAATTTTTTCAGAAGCTGTTAGAAACTTAGTAGCTAGTATTCTATGCATTTTTAAACTATTTTCTTGTTTTTAAATACATGTAGCACTTGACTGTGTAGATATGCCGAGTTTAAAGCAGATTGAGAGGCAGAAGTAGGTAAATAAACCAAAAGAAGTCAGTTGCTCTTTGAGATGTAATACAGCAAAATAGTTTTTGCAAATCTGGTGTTTTTCTGAAAAGTACAATGAGAGACTACATGGTCAGGTCTGGAAAATGCCTGTTTGAATGAAGGGACAGCATTTATTAACAGGAGCCTGGTGGTGAAGGCAGTGCCGCCAAGTTCTCAGGGAAACGCAGTGACACCCAGGGAGCTGCTGCTGGAGTCGTGCAGGGTAATGTAAGAAACAAAACGGGAAGAGGAGCCTCTGAGACCTTCGCTGCATCGAGGCGGCTGAACTCCCCGGCTGGCTGAGCCGGTAGCACTGCCGAGCTGCTATTCCTTTACTGCCACTGAGAGCAGGTTTGAGGCAAATGCAAAACTGCAAGTCGTTGCCAGCAGCCTGACTGAAATCTAATTGTGTCATGTTTCCCACAAAAGCTTTGCTGTGCAACCACATGACTGCGGCATCCATAAATAATCACATAATCTCTGCTGGAGGGCCTGTGCTAGACGTGCAGCACAATGATTTTTTTTTTTAATGCTCAAGATGGTAAGAACTTCCCAAATGTACCAGGCCTCTTCCATTACTTGATCTATTACTTGACCTTTTTATCCGCCAGACGTTGTAGGAAGTGACTTGTAGCATTTGCTATGTATATGTATATGCATATGTAACTGAAATTGTACAAATGCACAATAACTAAAAAAAAATAATAATGAAATTTATGTTTTAGAGGGACCATATTAAAATTAAACATAATTATTGCTTGGTTATTGCTTGTGAATAATAATGTGTGTAGCAAAAGGTGAATATAATTGTTTTTGTTTGTTTACTTTTTGGCAGAATTTCTGAAAATCTGTGAATCTCAGTAATTCTCTTATGCAACCACTGGCAGGAGCATGCTCTGAAAAAGCACGAGCTGCCCAGCTAGGACTAGAACAGAAACTAATGCTTTTACATAGGAAAATGTTAACGTTTGAGCTTTTACTTATTTTAAAATAAATGCTGTATTTTGCTACTTGCGTTTCCTATTTATGAAAGGAGGAAGAAGTGACTTGTAAGATCTTCACCCATGCTTTTACTTGAAGTTTTTCCTTCCCAGACAGCTCAGCATGGCGTGGCACGTGCACCCATCGCCTGCTAGGTGCCGTACTGTAATTTGGGCTTGCTCAGTGCTCTGGCTTCAAGCTTCTCTTACAAGCGTGGGCGATTGACTCCCCTAGCTGCCTGTAGCATCTTCACCAAGCTGATCACTAGCACTGCCATTTCCCAGACACCTCTTTCGAGCATGAAGGCAAGTTGGGGTAATTTTTGATGCTCTGGTGTTGTCTTGGTGGTTGGCGTTGGCCTTCCCATGTGGGGTCACACCAGGAGCCTCACTGCTAACAGTTGGTGCCTTTTTAGGACCAGAAGACGATACGTGTACCAATATTTGCACAACAAATTCTTGATGTCAATGTCATCTCATAGCCATTTTTCTTTCAGCATGGAGATGATTACAACGTGTGTTAGGGTTTTGGATGTGGTGGGTTTTGAAATGTGGAATACAGCTCTTCTGCTGTGGGAAAGGGTTGCTCTGTGCATGAAAAATTATTCCAACAAAGCTTGCTGGGCTTTTTGACTTAGCTCACAAGTAATGAAAAAAAGCCAGGTGATGGTGATAAAATCTTGTGAACGAGTGTTGAAAATTTTGTGGGGATTTGAATGTGTCAGTAACTTTCCTACTGCTTAGTCATGAGTTTTTCTGCAAATATTGATTGGTTAAAATTATAAAAAGTTCTGGCAGCAATACTCACTGAAGGGTTACAGCATTGATCCCTACCCGAAGTGGGGCTGCAAGTTTCAGGTTTAGTGTCTGTCAGCCTTAGTTAACTAAGAAAGGAGGAGTTTTCTCAGCTGCAGAGGTGTCAGATGTGTGCCTTGGAGCTGAGCTGAGCTCGGGCATCAGCTCGCCTTGTGCCCACACTGGCTCTGCGAGAGCAGATGACTTGTAGCAGTGCTGCTGTGCAGGACACAGGCGCTTCCTGGTGCAAAATGCCTCCCACCAGTTCAGAGTAATTTCATTTTTAATTATAATAGCTTTTATCCATGAATCTCCTAGTGTTTTATAAACACTGGCGGCTTCGTTCACACAATGTTCTTCTGTATCGCAACGCTTGGCAATAAGGGAGTGCTGTGAGAATGAAATGTAACCTTAATTTTCCACGTGTGAGATGGGCATCTTACGGGTACAGTGCAAAAAATGTTCGTGATTACTCTTCATGTGAGTCACAGGGTAGACCACAGTTTAATAAAACTTAATCATACAGTTACAGGTAGAATTAAAGGCTGCAATCATGCTGGAAAGGCCCAGAACTGTTCCATGGTCACAGAGGGATTTAGTGGTAATGTTAGTAATAGATATTCATAGAGCAGCCAAGGACCAAAGCTGCTGGTTTTCTCATCATTCACAAAACATACAGGTTCAAGTGGAATTAAGATCAGGGAGGCCATTGCCTTATTTAATCCATTTGTGGTCTTACTCTGCTTTTTGTTCTTCTTGATTTGATTTTTTTAATGCTACTGTTCACAGTTTGAGTAATCAAAAAGTTTTTGAAACAGCTTTAGGGAGCCCAACTCCCAAGAGTTGGACTTGATGATCCTCATGGGTCCCCTTGAACTGTGATGCTGTGCTGCAGGATTTAATCACTTGAACAGAAATTAGAAAACTAAAAGAAATCCAGTAAGAGAAAACACGGAGGTTGGGTAAGGCTAGAAAACTCAGCTGCAAGAGTTAAGAGGATGCAAATTCTGCTGTTTCATTTCAGGCCCCCTGATTTCTTTCTCTATTTTTCTTCTTTTTCCCTTGTCTTATTTAATCAATACAGTTTTCAGCTTAGTGCTTTTTCATATCATGGTTCTTTAGCAAAATGTCACCAGCCTAGCAGTGCTTCAGGTTACAATCTGTATCACATCAGTAGCCTAAAAATATAGCTGGAGTTGTTTGCTTTTGCTCATATCTCCTGAACATGGTCATTTAACAATGCGTTTGTAAAAAGCAGAGCAGTTGACACAGAAGCATTTTCTGTGTTTTAATGACTTTTTTCCCCCATGAAAACTGTGCAAGCATTGGTAGAAAAACAATTTCATCTAAGTAAAAAGGCATTGGAGTGCCTTTATTGGAAACGAGGTTACAGCTGAGAGGAGGTCTGTACAGTAAAGCTGAAAACTGTGAAATAAAGTCATTTGTAAGCCTTTATGGAAGAGGTTAAAAAAAAAAAAGCTTCCCATGGAATATTCTTGATTGAAAAGATCTACTTTTGCTTTGATGCACTTGAACCTTTTTGTACAAATAGGGAAAGTGAGTAAGAATAGGAAGGTTTCTCATAAAGGTATCTTATTCATTGTGTTGCTGTTTTTTTCTCCATTCTTGACGCTGCATCAGCAGTTGTGCATCCCCAAGGGTCTGTGAAGCCAACTCGTGAAGAACTGAAGGAAGGAGTAAGGAACGCCAACGCTGCACAGCACCACGAATCTCTGAGGATCTGAAGGGAGCTTCGTGTGGTCTGGGACAGCCAGGATGTGTTTCTCTTTGTAAAGAAGGAAGAGTTACTTGTAAAATTTGAATTTGTCCAAATTACCCATATAGTTGGTATACCAAATCTGGGTTGACTTGTGTGAGTAAATAATTAAGGAAATTTGTAGCGTGCTGTACAGATGAATTTGCAGATGTGATTGGTACCACGCTTCCACTTTGGCTAGCTAGTGATACCTCTAGCTGAATTTGAAAGTAAGACATAAAAAATGATGAAAAGCAACTTAATAGGAGAGAAAACAAGAAAGAAAACAACAAACCAACAAAACACAGTTTGGATTATAACTGACTCTTCTAGCTCTGGGATTTGGTTTCTCATCTGCCTTTAAACATCTTCCAAATGCGCATACAGACTTCTCTTTCTCTTTTTGCCCAAAGGCTTTTCTTTTTCTTAATTGTTCCTTCATAGTTGCCTTTCCTCAGAGCAGCTCCAAGTTTTATTCTGTTTTCACCTACACTGAAGAAAATTGGATTTACCAATTTTGTGGTTTGATAGCAATCCTCAGTTCCAGTGGTTTCTGGGCTAAAGATGCAAATTTCTTCGAATATGACTTGTTTTGGAGGCTCATTCCAAATCAGATACGTGATCATGGGACAGAAGTGTTGTGGGTTAAATCAGTACACGCTAACTGTGCAAGTCCACTTCTTACCTCATCTTCCTGAGTCATGTTTTGTGTGTTGGGCTTTGAAGCGTGTAACAAATGCTGCAGCGAAACTCGGTGTGATTGCTAATGAGTTGTGTAAGTGCTACGCTGCTCCTGATGTGTGCTTTTTTTTATTATTATTAAATTGTTCAGTTCACTGTGGTGCTTTGTTTGTCCGTGTAGGACTTGACCAGGTGTTTCTGTGGGCAAACAGTTCAGCTCTTCTTGCTCTGGAGGCCGTGGGGAAAGTAGGCTGGGTGGGCACAACTTCCCTGCCAAGGCACTTGTTAGGCTTGTCCCTGCTTAAAGGTTTGTGCATTGTGTGTCTGACTTAAGTCAAAGTTCATGTATGTGATATTCCTTGGAGCCATGAAGTTTGTTTTACATGTAGAGAAAAAAATCTTCATGTGTTTTTTACATTGTAGTCCATAATTAGTTGTCTTGATCTTTTTTTTCCCTCCTATTTTCAGTCTGTAAGTAAAACCCTGCTAAGCATCAGTCCATTTAATGAAACTTCTTGCATCTGCCTTTGAAGCAATGGGCAACAGCATCCTTTCAGTAAAGAGTGGTTGCTAGAACAGACATTTTCATTTCCTTAGTTTTCTTCAGCATTTGCTGGAGAGCCAAAAAACCCCCAGCCGTTCAGTATGTGCACGCTCACAGAATATTTGTGACAAACTTCTGGAGGAAACCCTGAGGCTCATGCATGTTCTTTGGTATCCTGAGCATGCCAGAGCGCCTTCCTGGCTATCATTAGTCACTGGAAGCTGCTTCGTCCTCAGCAAGCATTGCTTTTTATACCTTCCTCCCGTCCCCCCTGGTGCTCGTTGTCACTGTTGGTTTGAAGTGTCCCTGCCTGTAGGTCCTCGGTGCTGGCAGGCAAACATAATGTGAACGCTTAGATGAGGCTGATCTGTTTAGCTCATTACTAGCTCGAAGATTTGAGACAAAACATGGGAAGAAGTGACATGATAGATGCATATGGGAGAGCTCTGTGAAATGGTGAGCAGGGAGGAGGTTCTGACAGCAGAAAAAGTTAAGGGGCGCTGAATGGAGCAGGTTCAGGGCAAAGAAAAGGTTCTCTGCTCTTCTTCAGCCCGTGTGACACCTTCTCCTAGGATGCTGCAGATGCCTGGTATTTACAGGATTGTCAGGAAGCAGCTGGACAGATGCTGTAAGTGAAGTCCTGCTCACCATGCCGGTTCAGAAGGTTGCGTGGCTACAGATAAGGCTGCCAGATTGCAGCTGCACACAGCTTCTGGTGTCTGCTGTAAGCACAGCTGCAAGCAGGACTCGGGGCTAGGCAGGCACTTCTTCTGTCCTGGTATCACTGCTGGGAGAATGGGAGCAACTGGTGATGTTCTCCATATGCAGATATGTTCTGTAACCTGTTCATTGGCATTGAATCTATGAACCTGATATCAAGCAGATGCTAAATGCAGCAGGAATACAGTGTTGCAGGTTTTTGTTTTTTTTTTTTTTTTTTATAAGTAAAAATAGATTTGATTTTGTTTAGGTTGCCTTTTTTGGCTTGTTCAGCTTTGCTGTTGAGTGTTGAAAAAAATTAACATGCCCGCAGCCTTTTGACATCGAAGTCAAATCCAAATAATTACGTGTTGCTCTGCAGCAAATTGCTGTGAAGATTACACACAAACAGAAGCCAGCTTCTGAAAACAAAGCCGAGGTGTCAAAATGTGCTCTGGCACCTTACGTGCATTTATACAGAGAAAAATATATCCGAGAAGATGAATTAAAGCCAACGTGAACAGCTGAGCAAGCAGACAAGGGTTTCAGCAAGGATCACAGAAAGGTGAGGAAGGAAAAGCAGCGAGGAGCTAACACCCCGTACGGGCTGACTGAGCTGACCTGCTGCCTGTGGGGCTCTTCCTTTTCACTTTGCCTTCAAGCTTGCTGTGAAGTTGAGCTCTTGAGGCCAGAGGTTGTTTCTCAGTGTGGTGTAAGACCATTGCAGCATGATGGAGCCATCCTAGAGCGATGGCAATGTAGCTCAGGTTGGTTATTAGGCTGTACAAAGCAACACAGCAGTTCCTTTCTTAGGATGCTACAGAAAAAAATAGTGGATGTTGCACCATAATTGCTTTGTGTGAGATAAATAGGACAAGCAAAGAGTTAAGAAAAAGTTTTAGCTCAGGTTTGTGAGAAGTTGCGTGGTGTTATATCAGTTCATTAGCAGCAACCAGTTCAATCTGTCAGGCGGGTGCTTTATGGGAACCTTTCCGATGGCAACCAGCAAAGATTTTTTCCCCACCTTGTATATACATCTCTAAATCTGTCAAAGTCTGCCTTCAGCCTGGCTGTTCATCCATATGCTGCGGCGTGCTGGAAGATTGGGGATGCTGCAAGTTTGTACAGACAGCAGGATTTTTTCATGCTCTGGAACGCTGACTATGGAAGCTAATTAGCTTTTTGGGGTATTTCTTTGTAGTTTGCTATTACGCAGTGCAAAATTTCACCTGTGTGTATGCAAACAAGTTCATATTGATCTTAGCAGCATAATGCGATGTCTGAATGACTTAAAATAATAAAAAGGATGTTGTTCATTCTCTAGCACCTTACAAAAACATTTCTTTAATCAGTTCAACCTTTTTTTTGTTGTCTTCTCTTTCTTTCTAAGCAAACAGTCACAGGGGATCCTTATCTGTAATTAATTCTACCTTATAATACGTCCTTACACATAAACCAATTTTAAAACTTTTTTTTTTTCTTCCAACAGTGCTGCAGTGGTTCAGCAGCTTGTTTTTAAACTGAGTCAGAACAACTATAACAACTCGTTGTCAGTGCAGAGATTGGAAATGCAGGATTCTGAGAAGTGTCTGGGTGCCCGAACATAGTCCTTGAACTTCTGCCTAGCACACGAACAGTGTGGATTTAGAGGGCTTTCTGGTCCCTATTATTTCTATCCCTATTATTTCTAAAAATATATTTCAGTTATCATACTAGAAACTTATATGTAGAATTTTTTTTTCTGCTCTTTATGGTCATATAGCTTCTGATGAGACTCTATTAGAATTGTGGTTTTAAGAAAAAAACACTTGTGGACAGCTGAAGGAATAAATTCTGAGTGTATGTAAAAATAATAGTTCCTGGTAAGCAGAGCTAAGGCACTTCTCCTTCCTTTTCAGGCTTCCTAAAGTGCTGCACCCGAACTTTTGCCAGCATTTCCAGGAGAGTGGGTGGCTTCAAGGCAATAGGAAAAACAAATAAATCCATCAGCGTATCCACTCAAGATGGACGCGTCCTGCATTATCTCTAAAACTACTTGCACTTTGTACAACAAATTAAACTCATGAAATTACACTCTTATCTTTTTCTCTCCTGGATAAAGAGTGTCCTTTTTACTGTTCTCTTTCAACTGCCTGATAACCAAAGCAGCACATGTTGTATTTGCTGGTTTCTTTATGAATCCACAGTAAAAATCTTTTTTTTTTTTTTTTTTTTGGCCTTATTCAAAAACATACAAATAAGGATTGGTATTTTTGGAATATAAATTTAGTATATCCAATTGAGCTGTATTACAGGCAGAATGGAGTTTTAATCCAAGTATTTTTTTTTTTTTTTAAGTCATATGAAAAAAATAAATTGAAAAATAATTCTTACCTTGCCCCAGTGGTAGATGCAGTTTCCAGGAGACTCCTCCTTCCTTCTCTCCTTCCCTGTCCTGTCCCTACCCCTGCCATTTTCTCTCTGTCCTTGTATTTCCGGTGATTTAATCCTGATGGCTGTGATCTCGGTTCAAATGCATCCTATCTGTGTCTGGTTCATGTTTTTTGGGGGCGAGTTCATGCCCCTGGCCAACTGAGGGAGCACCTGTATCTCTCCAGGGAGTGACTGCTCCTTTTCTTTGTAATTAACCTTGGTGCCCTACATCTCACCTGCTTTCCTGCGTAAGCTCTTTGGGGGGTAAGCCAAGGCTGCTCAGCCATTCCTCGTTGGGAGCTGTCAAGTTTTCCACTTTATTTGGTAATTTTTGGAGGAGAAAGGATGCCAACAGAGGGCTGCCTCTGCAGAGCGATCCTGGGAGACATATGGGGGAGTCGAGGAGAAGGCTTCTGCAATAAAAAAATGTCCTCATTTGTAGAAGGATTTTGGCATAGCTAAGCCAGCCCTTGCACAGAACTGGCAAGTTTTGAGGGCAGCGTTTGCATTTTTTGGTTGCTGGCTCCTTGTGCTGCTGTGGTCTCACGTGGGGCTGGGGCAGCGTTGTTCGTGCAGAGCTGTGAGGTCTGGCTGTGGGATGTTAAAGCCAGAGCAGATCCTTAATGTTCAGTTCTCAGTGCAGTGTGGTGTAATTGCACTGTACCAACCTTTTGTTTTTTCCTTTGGACTGCTCGACTCGATGTTTTTCCTCTTTCTTCCTGGGGTGCTCTGGCTGTTTGCGCTTCAACAAGATTTTCCTTGGCACAAGCTGCCAGACAAACCTTAAGAAACAGTCTGAGGAAAAATGCTGGCTTTGATTCTCTTCTCTTCCCGGCTAGGAATGGCGCTGATTTTATGAACGGGGAGGAAACCCTCAGAGCATCTTATCCTGGTCTGGGAAGAGTTTTTCACTAGGCTGGCCAGGGTCTGCACACCTCCGCATGGGATCACTGATGGGGTGGGAATAGGAAGCAATACGTGACCAGATTTGTCACAAGACAAAGAGAGAAGTCTCTCCCTCACCACCAACCACGAATATCCAACACTTCCCAAGGTATATAAAAGAGCACTAGTGATTGGGGATGGTAAATACCTGATATCCTGTAATTGAGGTGTAAGAGCTTTGTAGAGCAGTGAACTTACTCTTCCTTCATCCAGCAGGGAATGCAGCATCCCATGCTTCTTAAACTCGGAACCCAAGTACAGACACGGACATTTTAGCCTTCTGCTCTCCTCTGCATGTCAGTGATGCCCTGCCTCGTAGGACATATCTCTCCCAGACAGCATCTGTATACCAGTTCCTGTACAAAACTCTGTTCCTGTGTAGAAGGCCACGTTTTTGAGGATGTAACTCTCGGAATATAATTGGTTTAATTTTACGGGATTGTGTAGGCTGCTGTCTCCAGTGAGGGCTGTGAACCCCTTGAGGATCAATGCACATCTCGTTTGTTCGCTTGCTTGTTCCGAGCCTTCCTGGCAGTCCTGAGAGCTGCGGAGAGAATAACACAAACCTTCACGAAACCAAATCTACTGACACGGGAAGAAAAAGGGGAAGAACCATACTGACTTAATTTTTAATTGCAAATTATTGTGTTTATTTCAGCCAGCTAAAATAGTTTGAGCTGTCCCACAGACCGAGTGGAGAAGCTTGCCGTGTGGGGTTGCTTTGCAGTAACCTCTTAGGATAACCGTTTTCTGGCTCCAACGCTTTTCTGGAAGGAGACGTGATTGAGTTGGTTTTCAAGGGCGATGTCTTCCAAACTCATTTTCCTGTTCTGGAGAATATCGGGACTCCAGTGTGTAATTATACAAATACAGTTTAAGACAGGTCAGACTGCAGGTTTACGAACTGTGATGATAGTGGGGGGTGGAAAACTCATTTCATTGTTAACAAAGGGCTCCAGACAGTCATCTGCATGTTAACAAGGCCAGGTAGCCATCCATGCCAGGGATGGACTGCTGAAGTAGCTTGCTAACAGCCACGGTTACCAGAAGGAAGCAGTGAGTATGTGACGACAGGGAGAGGTGACTGTAGGAGTGGCACATCCAGGAGTACCCTAGCTCAGAAGTCAGGGTTGGAAACAATGCTAGTTTGGTCAAAAGCATTGTTCTTCTAGTTGGGGTAAACCTCTTAGCCAGATCCCTCAAATCTTAATCGTTTTACCCCTGCACCTGACTACAGCGATGCTCGCAATGCGAGGCACTGGGGCAGGGCTTTATTTTAGCATCGTCCACTGCAAGTCAGAATAAATTCCTCGCGATGTGACATGTATGGGAGTCGCGTTGTCTCCTGCTGCGGGTGGGTGCTGAAGCACCTACTGGTGCTCAGCTGGAGAGCGTGCCCATCTGCTGCTCCGCAGGGTGCTTGGGGAGGGGGCTGGCTCAGCTGCCTGGGCAGAATAGGGGAAAAAACCACCTTTTTTTAAATTGAAATTCAGCTTTTCCAAACTTTATGTGAGCTGTATCTTGCTCTAAGCGCTATAAAGCAAATTTTTATGTAATAATACGTGCAGAGAGAAATTAAGTGTATAGCTGAGAAAGTTTTCACGTTTCTGTTTTTGTTGGGAGTAGCTGGGAACACGGGCATCTGCAGGGTCTCCTTTGGCTCTTTCCTAGAAATAAGGAGGGCTGCTCTGCCTTATGTGCACATTTAGCTTCCCAGGTGCAACAGCTCTCTGGTGAGGAACATGTGTGATCATTAGGAGCCCTAGCAGTCCCTGTATTTTGGAGTCTGTGTTTTCTGTAATGGAATTATTTCCTGGGAAATGAACTTGTTTGTAATGGCTTTTCTGGTAATTTGGCAAGTTTCACTTCGCAGGTAATGTAGCTTTTCCTTTATGGAATCAAATAAGTTGCATGGCTTTCCTGAAATTGTCTCTTGCAAAGACAATCATATCTATGTAGAAGAGCTGTTAATGTAACTTCCATACTGCCAGTTGCCTCATTTACCCTAGGATTCATCTGGATAGAAGGGCTGCGTTCAGTGCAGCCGCAGAGGTTTGCTCTGATAACTGCTTGATGGGTTGGGGCCGATCCTCAGAAGTTAGAAGGGAGCAGGAGGGGTCTCAAACATCCTTTCCAGAGAGGTGTCGAGGTTTGTGCTGTGCTTGTAAATCCATCTTTTTGGTTACATATTTATCTCCTGTATTTGCACTGTTCTCAACACCAGTAATTATGTTAGCTTCTGTCTAAACCTGGGTGTATCTGTGCTTTTTTTATATGTGTACTTCAGTTTCTTATTACCTTCCTCATCCCGAGCATCCAGTGCTGTGTTCAACAATGTGACTACTCAGTTTTGTGCAAGGTTTTTTTTTTTTTTTTTTTTTTTTTTTTTTTTTTTAAGTTTAAATCCTGAGGATGTCTGTCTCCATCTGGTCTTTCTGAAACATCCTGCATTCAGGTACCTCCTGGAAATTACTTATTTTGCCATGTTTTTTTTTTTTTTGTCCAATTATTTTGCTTTACGTGAGATTAGTTTCCTGTATTTGGAATAACTATATAGACAGATATCCCAGAAATGAGTCGTCATGATGTAATCTGTAAGTATTTTAACAATCTGACTGGTAATTTTGTCCCCCTCTAATAGTTAATTCCTCTTCCTTTGTCTTAGGTTGTGCTGGGAGCTGCCTACAACCCTTGTAGGTGCTACCACCAGTGCTGCCTGGAGAGATGCAGCAGAATGCCTGCACACCGCAGTGTTTTCAGTCCATTTCAAAAACATAATTGTGTTTTGCTGACTACAAATCATCTTTGATATCCCTCTAAATGACATGCACATCCCCAAACTTGATCAATTCCAGGCTATGTTCTTCTGCCTGCCATCTCTGGTTGATAAATTCTGGACTTCCTTTTCCTCTCAAATAAATAAACAAAAAAGTAAATGAATAAAAATTGTTTCTCCACACATACTGTAATTATGGGTGTTAGTCATGATTTTGAATGGTGCTTGTGTTCCCAGCGCAGCTCTGGGTGATGGTAACATCAGCCTCTGAAGTTGGTGCTTTTCTGAACAGAGACATTAATTGCAGATATTCTGTTTTAACTTAATTTGTACCGATTTTCTATGCACATGATTGATAATTGAAAAGAATGTAAAAAATGACATCAAGGAAAACAAACGACAAGTGCCAAAATCCCTGACTTCTGCTATACTGACGTGTGGTTTAAAAACCCCTGTCAGCCTCCACAGCATTTTCTTTGACAGGGGATGATGTATTTCACTTACATTTGATAAGGAAAAGCAATGTGGCTTTACAAGTTGTGAAATATTCAGCACTTCAGGAAACTGAAGTTTCTGATTAGATAAGCTAACTGCTTGGAAGAACAACATAAAGCGTTTTTACTGTAAGGCTTCTCAATTAATTGCTCTGAGAGTGTTTGCAAACCTCCACAAGTGCACAATATGCTTCTCCTTCAAGTACTTCTCCACTAATGCTTGGTCGTATATATTAAAAACATTTTTCTTGGCTTTAATAATGCCTTGAGATTTTTTTTTTTTTTTTAAAGATCATTGATAGTCCCTGAAGTTCTGAAGGCGTTGAACCTGCTGGCTTGAGGATATCAGAGCAGGGCTGTGCTTCAGGTAACCACAGCAGGAGGGAGAGGTAATGGAAGGGCTGAAGGGTACTAGAGCTAAGCCCTGATGCAGGGCAGCTTGTCTGGGTTTTCTCTGAGATACCAAGGAAGTGCAGGTGAGAGATTTGGAGTTGATGAGGTTCCAACTGATGTCTGGCCATCAGAAGAAGATCGTGCCACCACACTCTTGGTGAATCTGGATGGGTCTTTCTGCAGTTCTCATGTGAGAACCCGTGGCTGGGACGGCCAGGTATCGACTGAGCTGGGGGAAAAAAAGGCATCTGGTTCAAGCAAAGACCACAGTGGGAAAGTGCATCCAAGTTGCATCCTCTATTTTTACATTTGTTCCCCAGTAAAAAGATTTGAGCAAGAAAAAACTGAGGAGAAGGAAGATGACAACTTATTTTCACCAGCATTGCAGCAATTTCCCGTGTTTTAGGCGAGTGATGTGATTGTGTGACTGTAGGCAAGGCATGTGCCTACCGAATCAATGCAGATATTACCATCTATTTTCAGGATAGTCTTGAAATTACTGGGGATAATTAAGAACTTCGATTTCAGAAATGTCAGAACGCTTTTTTGATGCCTTGTTGATTTTATGCTGATTATTTTATTCAGGGAAAAATATTCAGTTTGACAATTGCACAGCAATGAGCAACTTAGATCCGAGGCTGCGTGTGTGCTGAGCCTGGTGTCGAATGCCGTTTTTGTAGTAAAAACAATTGAACTTTTTGACCTGTGGAGCTGTTGAAATGTAGGCTGTAGATACACCAGCAGGTGTTTTTGCCCTTTTATGTGGGAGAAAAATCATGGGTCTGCCTCCAGTTTTGGTACGGTGCCTAGTTAGGGTTCGTTTTAGGAGTCTGGCTGGGGTGTAGAGCAGTGGTAGCAGAGAAGGGAGCTGAGCTTTGGAAGACAAAGTCTACTGCTGTGTGCTGGTAAAGACCAGCAGCAGGTGTCTGTAGGAACTGAGTGAGTTGTGCACGTAGGAGTTAATGTTTCTGCATTACCTAAGCATGCTTCGCTTTTCAAAGATCAGATTTCTCTTTTGTTGGTGTCTCCAATGATGTAGCGTTGTTGGGTTGTGTTTTTTTGGTGCTATTATCAAATATCGCGAAGGAAAAGCAGGCTGAAGCACATTCTTGCCAAAGCGTTGTAAATATTACAATAAGCATTTCTGGTAATGCACTTGCTTGGTTTTTAAAAGCAGTTCTGCAATTAATGCCTCTGGCTCTCTGTCATTGAGCATACTGAAGAAAATAATCGGCAGGCAGAATTTTGGGGAATGCAGCTGGGGAACATGAAAGTGTGTAATTGTGACGTGGAAGTGATATTACTGATCAATAGAGAGCAATAGGCAGCAGGCTTCTATGCATTACAGCTTTTCTAGAAGTTGTTTCTGGAATGAGGAAAACCAATTAATTCTCTTGGTTAAATAGGTAGTGTCGCAATTGTGCTGGGTTTTTGTATTTACCTAAACGGGCAACAGACAGGTCTCAGACTTGGTCTTGTCTCTTCTGCTAAGATGTGATTTGGAAATCCTAGTACAAATTGCTAATATATAGGTACTAGAGGTTTTTTTCTTTGTGTTTTCTCCTTCAATAAATGAATCACCCAGCTTAGAAAAATATCTGTCAGGAAAGCGTTCGTCTTGTGCTTCTGCTTAGTTTTGAGCATTCTGTGTTGGGCTCTAAAAGGAACCTGTTCATATCAGGGATGGGCAGGGGAGACCAGCTGAAGCCTGGTGCAGGTTATCCCGCATGTGCTTGCTGATGAGGAGAAATGGTCCAACTAAAACCATGTGCTGAGCTAGCACAGAAAACAGGAATAGCTGTACGAACCCATTGCTTTCCCAGGAGAGATTTCTGCATGCCCAGGAGACCAAGAGCAGACCTTGAGGAATTGTACGAAAAGACCAAAGAAAGCCTAAAGGAGCAAAAAGCTTCAGTTCCACAGGGGAATGGGGCAGGGATGCTGGTGACCATGCTGCCATGCAGTGTCATCTAGTTAGGTTACTGTCTTACCGGCAAATACAGGCTTTTTATGTGCTTGTATACATATATATGTATGTATGTGTATAAATATATATGATACTGATGGACTGTTTGAAAAGATTTTAGCACAGTTTACAAAGCGCTGTGTGACACGCTGGTGCCTGTCTGTTGCTTCTGTCCTCTCTCTTCTTGCCCATTTTTTGCTGGTTTTCAAAGCCAGCCAGCATTGGTGCTGAAGCAAGCTTGGAAATAAGATGCTAATCTCAGTAACAAGCCCTTAAAAGCAGTGAAAACCCTAAAAGGGACCCTGTGGACAAAGGGACTTTCTGCCAAACCAGAAGTTCAGTGCCCTGACCGAAGGGCTGTGTCGCGAACGGGGTCGTAACACGGGTAGGAGCCGTGGTAAGCACGGGACAAACATCATCCAAAGCTGCTGTTATCCTGGAAACTGAATAATAAGCCCGTTTTGACAGATGATGGCACTCAAAGCTACTTTTTTATATTATTTAGCTGAAATAATGGGAATCGGATCAGAAGTTTTACTTAGGCAGACGTTCATTTGAAGTTGCTGTCTGAAGGTGGAAGCCGGGAGAAGTCGCTGTGCCGAGGGCCTGGGAAGATGCCTTGCTTTCATCCCTGGGTTTGAACAGCTGCGTTTGGGAATGAAGTTCTGATGAAATCTTTTTGTTGCAGTGATTGATGGCGGTAGCGATATGATGCCAAGGTAGTTAAATCCTGCACATCTGGCAAGGCGTTCAACCTGAGCTTATTGAAAGCCTCCTACCAGGCAAACGAGGTAGTGAACGAGCAGCTTCACGCAGGTGATCGGTCTTTTATTCAAGTACGATGCGGAGCACCTCAGATTCATCATAAGCAAATTTGTTGAGGCGAAGAAAAATAAGGATGCACCTTCAGTATGAAGAAACCTAAGGAATGTGCTGCGCCTGTTAATACCCGAGAGGGACTGCGTAGCAAGTCTTTTATTATAGCAGGCTTGGACTCGTTGCTGGGTCAGGTTTCCTTCTTGTTAGGGTTTTGTCTATGCCCTGATAAATGAAGACATTTCTCGATCCAGAAGTAAAGTAGTGTATATGGCAGATTGTTCAGAACAGGTTGGAACTGAACAGGGAGGCAAAGCTGGCACGCTACCAGGGCTGCTAAGCCTGAGCAAAACACTGGAACTACAGACCTGGGAGGAAAAAAAAAATCCTATTAGGATATAGCAACCTAGAAGAAGATGGAGATTTTGAAGAGGCTGCAAAGCAATCTGTAAACTGCACAAAGCTGTCTGTTTTTTTTTCCCCCTAAGAATAGAAGTCTGATTTTGGAAGAAAAAAGCTTACAGGAAAAAAAAATAATGAAGACATGAGCATTGAGGATGGGCGAGAGGAGGTTACGGTTTGTCTCAGCGTTTAGAAATTTTTATAAATACTTAAAAAACATTAATAAAACATGTTATAACTGTAGTGGATTCTGAAGTCCTCTAATGCATGAAGCTGTGAGAAAATGGAGCTTAGCAGGGCAGAGGGGTTTGCATTATTGGAGGAAAAACGGTTGGATACTGCTTCAAAATGATACTGCATTGCCCTGCACATCTGGGGCCTGTACATCTGGAAATGTGGGGATCTGAATTGACATTTTTCCTTTTGACAGGTAACAAATCCCTAAAAACATGGTGGAATCTATTTTATTGAAAAGATACTTAGTGTAACGTCGACAAAAATGTAGACGAATCGGAATGAAACTGCATAAAAGCCTTGAAAGAATGACCTCTCCACTTGGATACTTATCCCAACAAGCTCAGTTCGCTCCTTCTTAGTAACTAGTTGTCCTTTAAGCTTGATGTTCTTGCAGCAGTTGAGAAAGAAAGGTGATTATCCTGAAGTCAAACCTGGGGAGACTGGCCATGGGAGGAGGCTGGTGGGAGTGGTAGGTCAGTGGGAGGTTGGACCATGGGCTGGTGGCCAGGTGCCTACCCAGCCGTCCTCTTGCTCCCCAGTAGCACAAGGGGAGAAAATAGGATGAAAAAGCTTACGGGCTGAGATGAAGACGGGTAAATCTCTTCTTCCTCACCATGACTTCTTCATAGTTGCAGCTGATTTTGGCAGGAGGCAACCAGGCAACTCTGGAGGTGGAAATCCCTGCAGTGAGCTTGGTGGGGAGGCAGCGCTGCAGGTTACCATGCTCCATTGCTACCTAGAGCCTTGATGTCCCCACAGCAAACCTTCCTCCTCCTGGAGTGTGTCTTATTCCCTAGAAATAGAGGCAATGGTTCAGCTGCAGTCCACTCCTGTTCAGCACAGTACATGTCCAAAAGCTTAAGTAACACGTGTTCAGCATATGCTTATGTACTTCCCCCAGAAAATATGGATTTGAGCACATGCTTTTCTAGATTAGTATTATGAACGTGCAAAAATAGAAACTCCGTGCAGTGACTTAATCCATCATGAGTGAAAACTGACTGTGTGGCAGTCTCAAATATTTGCTATTCTAGTTCAGTGTAATCACTATCAGATTATTTTTTTTTTTTGCTGGTATTATTTCTATATCGTTCTGTAATGGAAGCATAGCGTTTAAATGTGCTTTTTGGAGAGCACTAGTAGTGGAAAAAAACTCACTCACCTAATTTGTGTTGTCCAATAGTAAATAAATCATTATCTCACTGATTTTTTTGCTTAAGGCACTAGTAGCCTTTTTTTTGTGTGTGTGCTAACAACCTGTTCACCTGTCTTTCTAGCTTGTGTAATGATATTCTGTAGATAAACACAGAGCAGCTGGTAAAGCTTTAACCAGTCTGTAGCTTTTCCCACAGTGCTTTTTTTTTTTTAACAGATTCTTATGACCAATTATCAATTGTTGTGTTCATTTTGGAGTCCTTTTTTCTTCTCATACCTGTGCAACACCAGAAAGCCAATAAATTCATTTAAAAAAAATGCGTTTTCAGTGTTTTTAAGACTTCATTACAAAATTAACCTTGAGGGAATATTTCACCCTTTTTTCTTAATGGATAGCACTTGAAGTAGAGTTGGTAGATGTAAAAATAAATAACTAAATCCTGCATGCTTCGCGTAGCAGAGTTGCTTTTTCCCTTCATGTGAAGCAGTGTCTGTGCTATTAAAAATTATAACGTTTGAAGTTAAGTATCAGATATTGACTCCTCCACCTGTTAAAGAATGATCATTTCTTATTGGTATTTATTACCATTTGGAAAGCATTGAATAAATAATCAAAGAACCTGTCTGAAGAGAGGATGTTGGTACGCTTGCTTGCACAGAAGGTAAAAATGAACCCATGTAACAATTTACTGTTAATCCCCTTCTGAAAAAAATACTAAAATCTTTGAAATAAGTCATCTGCCAGTCAAGCCTGCTAGTGCATCTGTGACTTGGGTAGTCGTGTTTCGACTGGATGTTTCGATCACTGCGAGTCCATTATTTTTCACATTAGCAATTAATACTTTTGGGTTTTCAAGCCTAAATCCTATTACTAATGGGAAAAACAAACAAACAAAAACCCAGTACTTTATTCTTCTAACATTACATAAGTCTTAGATATGTTTAATTACTTTAAAACATGCAACATCAGTTTTAAGCTTCAAAAATCCAACATTGCCTCTGAGATGTGTAACTGATCATATTTAAAATCCTAGGTCCTATTTCTGCTTCATGGTACACAAAAGACATTGTCATCGTGCACAGGGAGTTGTTTTCCAAAATGTTAGGCAGTGTTTTCTGTGTTCTGGAGAGCAGGATCAACTTCTTGACCTAGAGCCTTTCAAAGTCCTATCTAAAAGCAAATGCACTTGTGAAGACCCATTTCTGATTTCTGTGCCATGCAGTAATCATTCCCCTCTGGCATGGTCTGATAACTACAGCACTTGTTTTAAGGAATGGAAAATTTGAGGTTGATCCTCTTTCTCTGGTGGTGCTCTTCTTTCCCCCCCAAGACACAGCAGGCAACAGATTTTGACTGACAACAACTGGACCTTCTGTAGTAGAGACATTTACACCACCCTTCCCCATAGCAAAGGGGGAATAAAGGAAGCCATGCAGACCAAAGATGGTTCTGCAGATGTGAATGCCATGGTCTTTCCCTAAAACTTCTCACTTCAGTGGATGGAGTCCCATCTGGATAGAGTCCCAGCTGGAGCGCAATAGGAACTGCGGAGTTGATGTTTGTTAACCATCCTGGCTGAGGAAGGACAGCATGATGTGGCACCCACAGCAATTAAAACGATCACTTGGGGACTGTCGGGTGTCACTAAATACTGTCCTGTAAGTGTTTGGTGGATGCAGTTGCTGTAATGTGTAGTAAAATTAATTTACTTGTGTGAAATGCACCTTTTACCATTTCCAAATGCTATTTGAAAAGCATTCCCAGTGGATGTAGGCTTATGGTTTTCTTTTTCTAGTCAAAAAACAGCTGGGATTTACTATCAACAAACTGCATGTAATTAATGTTTTTCCTCATCGTTTCTTTCCGTAGGGATCGGGTCAGGGTTTGAGTGCATTGCAGAGATGTTAGTGCTTAGGACATGGAAAAGTGCAAATGGACAACCAAAATCTGGAGCCTTTCCTCTCTGCTCCGCGGGTTTTATTTTAAGCAGGGCTGGGGTTTAGCTGTTGTTTTGAAGCCTTTAGATCAGCAATTCAAACAGGAATATTATTTTCTGGAGGGTGACTGACAGGCATCAGAAGATAATTATATCGCTAGCGAGGATCTCGCTCATCTCTCTGCTTCCCTTGTTTCAGTCTGCTCTTCGGCTCGTTTGTGATGATGACGTCTTTTGTCCCTATTTTTGGTGGAGATGGTGGGGGATTCATTCATGTTGTGATGGAAGCAGAAGAAAAACTTGAACAGGATCTTTCTTTACTTCCCTATGAAGGATTGTAGAAACCTGGTGAAAATGCTCTTCGGTGTTCAAAGTATGGGCTGCTGTCGGTGGTGTTCATAAGACCATGCATAATTTTGCATTAGCTAGTTGAGAGTGAAGCACTATTCATACTTGAAAGCTGTCATCAAAATCACACAAAAGATGCTCACAATCTTGTTTCGAAAGAAGAAAATCCTCCTCAAAAATGAATCCTTATTTCTGGAAACTTGATTTTCAAAACAATTATTAAATTCTGGAATTACTGACCAAATGGTTTGAGATTTCTCTCTTGGCTCCCTGGCTTTTCATTGTAGTATCAGTTTTCTGTCTAGCTCCTTGCTTCTGTCCTGTGTTGAGATGTCTGTGCTAGAATTCCTTCCTTTCCCAGTCAGTTTACACTTTTTTTTTTTAAGTGACAGCTTCTGTTTTTGATAAAGACCAGCTTGTTTGCAAGATGTGAGAATGGCATCTTTTCATCTGATAACATGTAATAAGTAATCATACTGACCTGTTACTTGTCTAACAACATGTAGCTCATAGCTCTCTTAATTTGTTTCCTTTTAACATTCTCTTATAGTCTGTGTAAATCCTGAAGAAAAATCAAATCCGAATTTGTTATGAAACAAACTGAGCTAGCCTAATTGCAGTCATTTTTAGGTCTTCATTGGGGAAAAGCTGCATGAAGCCTGTTCAATAGTTAATGCAACTTTACATGTAGAGCTTGGCAGTGGCAGGGAGCCTTCTGCATTAAATCTCTGACTTAATGAAAGCTGCAAATGAAGAGTAATGCCTAACAGAAAGTGGATAAAATACAACAACAACAACAAGACAACAGTAAGAGAAATATTCAGTGGGTAACCTTTCATAAAAAGGTGAATGATGCAGTATTACAGTAACTGATGATATGCTGATTCCTGTCTGGAGGACAGAATATGATAGTCAATGCCTATCATGTAACTCAGAATAGTAAGTAATGACCAATGTATAAAATGATGGCTTTGAATCTGTGGTGGATGTGGTCTGGTGTTACGGTAAGTTATGCACTGGCTGTACAGCTACACGGAATATTCTGGGTCATTTGGTGGGCTAAATCTTTTTGAACATGAGCTGTGAAATGCAGAAAGACTTTGGAGGGAATGCAGGGTGCACTCATAGAGTGAAAGAGACTCCCAGCTTGAGAACTCAGGGTCAGGAGGGTGTAAGGATGATAATAGATTTAACAAAAACAAACAAAAAATAAAATGGGAATAAAACCCTATATGTGATCTACAAGGGAGCTGTAGTAAAAAAAAGGGCAACTGCAGTCCATGGATACAAAAATAGCTGACAAGAAGTAGCTTAAATGCATGATGCTCTAGTGGAACAAGACAAGGTAAGTACGTAGAAGATGAAGTCCAGCAAATCAAACCAAGAGATTAGATGGATGAATTTGGTTGTAACGTGTGAAGTTCTTGATACAAAGTACAAAGACATGAAGTGGTAGGTTTTCTGTTAGGTGCATTCAAATGAAGTCTGTCTATTAATTTAAACAGTTGAAGGTGAAAGAGTACTAATTGTTACTCTGCCAAAGAATAGTAATTCAGACAGGATTATTTGAACCAAGTTTTGCATAAGATGAAAGCAAAAATGGGCATTGAGCATGGTGCTATCGTTTATTTTCTCCTACCAGTTGGAACAAATTGAATTTAGAAAGTTGGGGTTATTCATTTTAAGTGTCCCCCCTGCTGGGAGATTTCGAGTTTCATGCAGGTGTGTCTTGCCAGGGACCACATGATTGACACAATTAATCAAAGATCATGATACTAATCCGCAACAAACATAGCACAGTAGAAAGAACTCAATTAAAACTTTTGTTCCTCCACTTTAAAAGATCAGCCACGTGGGAGTTAAATATCTCAGCCTAATGTTTCCTTTAGCTTGAGACCACTGTTAACAAATGGCCTTACTGTGCTTCTGCAGTGCCATGTAGATGTGTATAAATAAGAAACCATCCTTTGCTGCAAGGCCAGGCTGGATGGGGCTTTGGGCAGCCTGGTCCAGTGAGAAGTGTCCCTGGCCATATCAGGGGTTGGAATTAGATGATTTTTAAGGTCCTTTTCAACCCAAACCATTCTGTGATTTAAGACTAAACTTCTCACAGTTTATACACATTGTACTGTAGCTGCTTAATAAAACAACAGAGAAAGGATGAAAAGGATAAAATCTTAAGATTGGAAAGGCTTTCTATTATTTATTTTGTAGTAAGTGGCTGGCTCTCTGCTTAAAGGAAGAAAAAACCGCATTCATTACTGTTTCAACTGCCTGAAAGGATTATTCCTGACTTGCCTCGCAACTTGAATGGTGTGAACTAGTGATGTAGAAAGCTGTTGGGTAGTGTTACAGCTCATAATAATATTAAAGATAGGAAGCCTTAAAATCATTATATTCATGCACAAATAGGGCATGTAGGAACAGGAGTCAGTGTGTCTGCTTTCAGGGAAGGTTGTTGTTGCCTCATTAAATTGCTGGCTGAGAAACCATGCGGCGTGCACCAGCGATGTAGTCTGTAGCATCATTTGTAAGACTTGATCTTTTTAAAGACTGACTGTAATAACATACTTGCAGTAGTTAACTCTGTGGAGGATGTGTACTGCCCTCTTTAAAAGATGTTAATACTGTGCTCTTTTCCAGGGACTGTACAGGTGTGTAGGTTTAATACTCCTGTAATGCAGAGGCCTAAAGGATTTTTTTTTTTGCAGGAGCTGTATTTTGTGAAGACTTGAGTTGGGAATTGAGCAGTGTGGTGTGGTACTTCTCTCTCTCTTTTTTTTTTAATCTCATCAGTGCATTTAAATACCTAAAGGGAGAGTGCTAAGAGGACTCATACAGTCTTTTCAGTGGTGCCCAGTGCCGGGCCAAGAGGCACTGGGCACAAACTGGAACACAAGAGGTTCCCTCTGACCACCAGGCAGCCCTTCTGTGCTGTGTGGGTGCTGGAGCCCAGGCACAGGCTGCCCAGAGGCTGTGGGGTCTCCTCCTTGGAGAGAGCTTCAGAAGCCACCTGGATGTGGTGCTGGGCACCCTGCTCTGGGTGGCCACTCCTGAGCAAAGAGATGGCCTCCAGAAGTCCCTGCCAACCTCAGCCATTCTGTGATTCTGTGAAATGCTTGGAAGCTTTCATAGGGATCTGAATTTCCCGTCCTTAATATTATTATATTTTCCTTTTATAGGGAAATTATTCCCACGTAATGATGATTATTATTAGTTTTTTCTTGATAAATTCCCTCATTCTTCTTTCCATTATTATTGATGTTTTTTTAATGTGGACAAAACTCATCATAGTAATTCTGTTCCTTGCCACTTGGAAGACTTCTGAATAGTTTCTGAAAGACTTGGAAGACTTCTGAAAAGTCTCTGAAAGACTTGTGATGTAGTTTTCTCTCTGTAAGACTTCATTAATCATATCATTTGCTTTGTCAGGTCTTTGTATCTACTTGACCCTTACAACGTATCTAGTAGATTCAGTACCTCTACCTCCTATGATGTGATTCTTGTGATCCTCAAAATGAGGGTTGTGTCCAGGTGGGCAGTGGGTTTCAAGGGTCACTGCAGTGGTCACAAGTTGGTGCTGCAGCTTCTGCTGAAGGCCCATCACATCGTCTTGTTGGCAGTGGGTGGTTGTTATTGACTTGGCAAGCAACTTTGTCTTGTTTTGCCAAAACTGAAATGCACTTTTGTTTAATAAACAAAACTAGTGATTCAGTTGTTTGTCCACCAGGTAATTATGCCACAATGGGTGAGAATGGCAGGATGGTTTTCGAGATAACAGTAGCTTAATTGTGCTCCAACTTTGTTACAGAAGAGATTTTTTTCTTCAAGGTAGAAAACTTTTATAAATATGCAGAAATGCATTAAGATCATTCTTTTTGTGCTTCTGTGCTGCAGATCTGGCTTAAACATTTTTTGTTTGTTTGTTTAATTACAGAAAATATAAATAGCTTTTTTTTTATTGGCAAAAAATAATATAGGATTCTATATGTGTCTCTCTCTTCCATGCAGAGAACAGACCCGCAGCTCCTTGCTCAATTCTACTATGCTGATGAGGAACTAAATCAAGTAGCAGCTGAGCTGGACAGTTTGGATGGAAGAAAGGACCCACAGAGATGTACACTGCTAGTCAACCAGTTTCGCTCTTGTCAGGTAATCAGACTGGCATATTCCTGGTTTCATTGGCATTTTCATGTACATTAAATGTATTACATTATTATTTGTTGCATTAATTAGTTTTTATTGTCAAATCTATTTAAAATGACTTTGGTAGTTGTATGACTTTTATTAGCTTAAAGGCTGTGTTCTTCGAGAACAATTTATAAAATAAATCTACTCCACCTCATTTAAGTGTTTGTTGATGGTTTCCTTTAAATGAGAGCACATATTAAAGATTTTGTTTCCTTTATGTGAAATAAGCATACAGAGCTTACTAGAACGTGAGGAATATTGCAAAATTTCAGGCAGTGTAAAGTAGCCATATCTTTTGTAGATGCTCAGCTTCCATGCTTCATGAATCTGACAGCTTTTCATTAGTAAACGAGCTATATGAACGCAGCTGATAGCTTTGCTAATTTTTGGAAATAATATTATCTGCCTCATTTAAGAAGCCTTGAAAGTGAGAGGAACTACTGAGGAACCAAACAGAAAAGGATATTTATTAGTAAATTACTTCCAACGAACAAATAAGTTTCTAAATTGTTGTTGTATAATATAGCTTACCTAAGATTCCTTATAGTATTTTCTGAAAAAATGGCTATAATTTAAGCAAGACTTGAAGGCAGTATTGAGGACTGCAAAGACTAGTTCACTGTAGTTCTGTTCTTCATTCTTGCACAAATGCTCTGATACTTCCTCTCCCAGTTGCACCAAAGATAAGACTTTAAACCACAGTGAGCTGAAGTCCACAGTATATTATGCTCCGGAGGATTTCTGTATGAAAAGCAAACACTTGTTGTCACGTCAGGTGAATTTTAAGTGTAAAGACCCTGGTAATACAGATTCATTGCCATTTTTTATTTGGTGGGAACGTAAATTGGGTGTAAAGGATTCATTTTCATTCACCTTGGCTAGAATTTCTGACATTACTGTTACTGGTGGTTAAAATGTACCAAACTTCATTATGCAGAAAAAAATCATTGCTGACCAAGTTAAGATAAATTAGAAGAGCAGTGCCCTGATCAGTGTAACAAATGTTCACATTAAGTTAGCTGAGTCTCTTAATGAAAAGGGAATGAAAAAAAGTGAGGTACTATGTGTTGGTTTGCAAGAAAACTGAATGAAAAAGTGCAGTCTTTCGTTTTTGAAGAACATTTTACAGGGAAAGAGTTGGCAGCTAATGTGTTATGTCAGAAACAATTTCAATACTTCTGTCTGGTTTGAGTATCTTCAGTTTCCTACTGTACTGTCACTAGAGAAAAAAAAGTGAAGTTACAGGGCTTACAAAACTGGGAAACTAAGTTTAGTAACAGTAAAAGTTCAGTGTCTTGGAGGATAAAATAGGGGTGAAGTTATCTTGAAAGATCATTGACTTCAATCTTCTGTGTGATGGATCAGCTATACCTAAATCACCTTTCACAAATTGTATTTGATACATTCTTATAAACCTCTAGTAATGGACATTCCACAAACTTTCTAGGCAAATTCTTTCCAAACTGTTGTTATAAAAGGCTTTATGATAACAAGGATGGATGAATAATATCATGGTGCAAGTTAACCTCCTTGTTTTATCCCTGGAGATAAAAATTTCTTCTGTTTCTGTGCAGGTGCACTGGCTTTCCTATTTGCTTATTGTAGTACAGGCAGAGAATTCTGTTCAAAAAATAGCTTTTCTGAATCTTTCAGATGTAGGAATGCAAGAAATGCAGACTCTGATAGTTCCTTGGTCAGTTTGCTTGGCTTGTTGTGTAGTGACTCACTATCTTGTGACTCTTAATACCGTCTGATGCCTGGTAGTTTCTTCTTTTCATTTGTCTAACAGATTGCTGTTACTTAAACAATCTGTTACTAGAGCAGAAAGAAAAGATGGAGATAGTTGTATTTTTTTTGTGCAGCTATTTTTGCAACTTCTAATTTTCAAAGATCTGCAGAAAAGGTCAGATCACAGTCAACAGTCAACAAGTCTTACAAACTGCAGTTCTTTTTAGAGATGGATCTTAACCATATCCAAAGAGCTCAGCTTTATATCTGTGTTGATATTTTCAGTTGTTGAAACTATTGTTTGAGAGTTCCGAGTTTACTGTAGTGCATAAACAGGTTCAGGAAAAACAAAAGGGCCCTACCTAGAAAATGCAATGCTTTATAATAGCTATATTTAGTGGTTTCTCTCTTAACAAAAAGGGCAGTATTAATCTGGTGCCTTAGCTGTTCTCATTTCTTTTATTTTTTTATTTTTCCAATGGATATACAGGGAACTTCTGTTTTCAAGGCTGTTGAAACTTATGTAGTAAAAAAAAAAAAAAAAAAGTGCAACTGATGTCTTTTACTATTTTGATTGAGCACTATTTGATTGATAAAATCACACTTTTTACAGTAAATTCACTTTTTAAAACTTCTGAAGATCTTGCACCTTGGATTTCAAATGCTGTGAGTTGACTGTTTAGCATGATGCTGAGTAGCATGTACTTACGAGTAAGAATTAAGGTATTGATTTTCAAAGCTTTGCTTTTTGTTTTCACATTAATGCGATATAAAAGTTTGATCCAGTTATGGTAGCTTGTTATAAAAATGGCATCCTTTGTTTTGCTTTGGTGTTTGCGTGTCAACAAGAGAATATTCTTCAAACATAACTTACCTGTTAATAAAATGTCTTGCATTTTTTTGTGTGGCTAATACCTACCTAATGGAATAAAGCACTTCTTCCTGTGTTGCTTTCTGCTAAAATTAATGGTAACTTACGTGTGGAGAGATGCATGATGAAAAGCTATGTAAGTTTTTCTTAAATGAGAAAAAAAAAAAAAGGATGTTATACTTCTTTTTTTTTGATCTTGATTGATGGCGATAGTGGGAAGGTACAATTTTTTTTCCTTAAGTAAAACTTATTTCCATCTCTGAATCTTGAGGAATATGCAGTGCTGGTTCATCTGAGTGGCTTTTATTTTTTTCCCTGCAACACAAATAACTAATTGATATATTTTTATATTGGGGTTAGAATAAGGTGTTATTTTCTGTGGTGCTCCTGCCCCTCCCAGCATCACAAGACGTTTTTTGGTATTGAATTTCATAAGAAATAACGTCATGTTGTGTACATTTTTTAATTAATCACTCATGCATTTCTGATAGTTTTCTAAATGAGTTTACTTTGACCATTGCTATTTTCATATTGATTAATATCTTGTTACTTGAGCCAGTCGACTGATCTAAATCAATTTCTGGATCATTCTAATGGAATTAGCTTTAATGTTACATATTGTAGATCTTTTTTGCCTAAGCTGGAGAGTAAAGAGTAAAACCACCTTTGTTTCTAACGTGGAGATTTTGCTAGAACTTGACAGGTCAAAACCAAACCTGCGTCTAAGCGCTTCCCGTTATTAAAGTGCTCCCAGGGTCACGGTGCTTGCTTGCTGCCTTAGTGCGCTGAGAATTACTTCTGTGTAAAGCAGCGAGTTCTCAGAGTAGTGTTAGGAGTCAGTTCCCAGTGTGGTTTTATCAAAATTATTCCTTGAACAGCAGGCTGTGTCTCAGCAATGTGTCATTTGGCACATTAAAGTCCACTGGGAAGGAATTTGCCCCTGCTGGGGCACTGACCTGAAGCAAACCATCGACTCGTCCAGACGTGCTACCCCTTGTGCTGTGCCACAGAATAGTAAAATGGGAACTTTTTAATATTTGTGAAAGCTTACATTTCCTAGCTCATTTATAGGAATGATTGACTGGTAACATATTGTACTACCTCTTCACTTTTCTTGCTATTTGCCTGATGGAGCCACTAGGGAAACACTTTGTGAATTCCTGCAACTGGCTGGCCATGATTTTTGAGTCATCTTTCAGTGGCTTCAGTTTGCTGTAACATTAGGCTTTAAAATATATGTAGACTTCAGTGTACTGCTTCATACATATGTTAGTCCATACATTGGTGGTGGACACCTGAATCTGAACCTCATTAACTATCACGGTATAAGTGAATGTTGCTGAGGAATCAGAGCCCTTAGAGAAAGCTGAAGCATATTCCAGTGTTTTGTTATCATTTGTCTGCATCAATTTCTGTAACAATATAAAATACATGTAGAGAATGTTATCAAAAACGCTCTGTTTCTACCACTGGTACCGTGTCTTGTGGCTTAGTTTAACAACTGAAAGCATCAGAAGGAGACGAGCTGTGATTCAAGTGCTGAGGAAAACAGCTTTGCCCTTATCATGAAGGAGTGCACGTGTTACAGGCTGGTTCTCAGCTACAGGCTGCAAGAGCACCCTGTAGGGTATGGAAAGGAAGTAAAAAACGGGCTGTGCAAAACAGTGAGTAATAGGAAGGTAAAATGCTGCAGAAGCTCCTCAGGGGAACCTCCCTTGTCACAGGAAGGCATGCTAAAATCTACAACAAACTAAGACTTGCAGCCTTCATCATTGAAATAAGCATAAATACATCATTTGCTTCCTGAAGCTGGAGATGTATGGGTAAGATAAGTCTAAAAGTGAGGAATCTCTTCATGTGGCCCTTTTTGGTGTTTGGGTGAACCAGTGTTGCTGTTTGATAACGGGGCACTTAAGCAAGGAGTTACTGATGGCCTGACAGAGGGAAGGAGGCCAGTCCAGTTGCTTTTCACCTCTCCTTGCACTGTTTGTGGGTTCCTTTTTTCTTTTAATAAGAACCACCCAACCAAAAAATGCAGAAGTGGTCACAGAATTGCCAAAATGCCTGGTGCTGCTTCCCGAGCTGCTGAGAGCCATCCTTGCTTTGCAGCCAGCTCTGCATGGAGCACGTGGGGATTTCTCTGCAGCGAGGAATGGAAAGTATTGTCCGTGAGACTTCTTTATTTTGTGTGTATTTATATTTCAGAAGGGTGAAACTCAAGCTAGAATCACAAGTTGGTAAATAATGAAAGAGGAAACTTGTCTTTCTATATAAAATACAATTAATTTTTTATCAGCGAGAAGAGGAACGTGATTGTATTAAACAGCGCGTGCTGGGGAAGTGGTAGGTTGTTAGTGAAAGGGCTCGTGATGCTACGTTACCCTGCACCATCTGCTCATGAGTAGCGTGTTCTCTGCTTGGAAACTCAGAAGGAAAAATAATTTGTCTTTGGTGGGAGATGAGGTAGTCCTCCATTTAACAGGAAAGCAAGGTTAATATTTAATACCTACTTCAATTAGAAAGCCAAAGAGATTTTTTTTTTTCTTTGCTGTCAAGACATGACAATTTTTGAGCATTATAAAAATGTGGTGTTTTCTTCTTAATGCGTGCTTATCTGCCTTGGATCATACTGTTTGTATTAAGAAGAACAGACGTGTTGGTATCTTGCCTGAACATTGGCATACCATACCTGAGACATGCTGGTAATTACCGTGCATCTGAAGGCTACGTGAGGACAGGGGATCGAGGTCATTTTAAAACTGACTTTTTTTTTCCTCAACATTTGTGGATATGAGACTACAGCAGATCACTTCTGTAAGCTCTAATTTAATATGACGTGTCTAACTGTCAGGGGCTTTATAGTTTTGTAGTTTTTCCGGGTTCTTCAACAATGCCATCAGAGAGTTGTAGTCAGCTCCTTTTTTTTTTTTTTTATCCCTTTATTCCTTTTTTTTTTTTTTTTTTTTTTTTTTTTTTGCTGTTGAAAAGAAGGATAAATTCCCATGTGGGCCACTGAATTGGTTATGCAGTCACATGATTTAAATGTGCTGCAAAATGCCTTTTTTCCTCCATATGTGTGTGTTACCAACACGTTAGCAAGATCAACAATATGGGAAAATTATTTACTTGTTATTTATGTACTTGGGGTTTAACTCTGTTTTCTTCTGCTAGAAGCTTTTTCACTTAATCATATTAGAAAAAAACATTCTTTAATTTAATTTTTCTTTCGTACCAGTGAAGTATGATAAGAAAGACAAGAAGGCAAATTAATTTCTTAAAGAAAATTCTTAACAGTGGACTTAAATTTACGTTGTGATCTTAATGTATTTGAAAGTTAAAAGCTAATTTTTTTCTCTATGAAACAATTCATAAATCATTAACTGGCTCATATTTGGGAGGAATATCACAATATCCCGTGTATGTATAATGCTGTGAATATATTTCAAATATTATGAATAATGGGTTATTATGCATATTCTGTGAAATATTGTGCAACTTTGGCTTCTCGTGTGTAGGTTGTAAGCTTTCATTAAACAAAAGGAAGCCTTTAGATGTATATCTACATACGGATCCACATATATTATGCGTTGGGCACACCAAGGACTTGTGCATATTAGCAGGAGGTATTACAAAATAGATTTAGAGTCTGCCGAGAGAACAGATGAATTGCAGACTGCACTGTTGTTAGTGCTGGTGTATAATTTACCAATAACCTGCTAATTAAATGGCTGGAGTTCAAGGTGAAGGGAGGAAAATAGATAAGGTGTTACCCATTGGTCAGTCATTGCAACTTGATCATTAGACAGAGAGATGACTAAATGAAAATAGTTTGGTCATAGCTGACCTGGTTCCTTTTGTGGTGTAAGGATGCTGCGACTGTTTTCTGACTCAGACCAAAGCTTAGGAAAGAATTCCTCTTAGCTCATTGCAGCACAGCGCTCTAAAACAATTGGTGAAAAAGGGCTGACTTTAGGACAGTCATTTAAAAAAACAAGTTAGTTTTTCTAAGAACTACACTTTTATTAAGTTAAGTTTATTAACTTAGGAATGCTTCAGAGAAGTTTGAAGTGCTTGGTATGAAAACAGCTCAGATGAGCCAAAGTTTATTTATCGGGGAGCAAGCAGCAGACAGTAGGCTTGGTGCAAGCATTTGCACTTCTTGCACACTTGAAAACATTTTAAAGACTTTGCAAAACAAGTAGTTGTATGAAATGAGTTATGCAGGGAGCATGCTGTGTTGGTTAGGAGTGCTCCCATTCTTACTCCTGCTGGATTTTTCACTTCTTACACTAAATAGTCTTGTTTTCTTTCAAAAAAAGCGTTGATGAACAGCAGTACTGCCCCAAGTTCGTGGTCCTTCCCATATGTGGATGCTGCTCCCTGTTCAGAGAAGATGCTGGAGGGGGAACAGAAGTATTGCTCCTGATACCTGAGGAGTATTGCTGGATGATGTACACACTAAAACTTTGGGTTCAGCCCTGTGAATACATTTTTAGTTCTCGTTAGTGTTTCTGTTGGGGAAGTTTCCTTAAGCGAATGCCTAGCAATAGGTACTTGTATTCTGTGATTCCTCGGGTGCCCCAATGTACCTACTGCTGAAATCGTTGCCATGCCACTTACACAGTGTCCATGATAAAGCAGCCCAGTAGTTCGTGTGGAAGTGTAAGTGATCACCCTGAGACTGCAAATTTTGTTGAATTGACTTGTGCCAGTGAGAGAGGCATTGAGATAAAACTGTTTTATTGACATAAGCTCTCTGATTTTTGCCTTAGAATTGTTCTGATACCGTCAGAACACTTTTTCTTTTTTCTTTTTCTTTTTTTTTTTTTTTTGTTAGGTCTGATGTCCTACAAAAAAAGGATGAATTTTAGCAGGCTTATGTAGTAATGTTTACTCAAGACTTCGATGGTAGCTGGGTTAAAGAAGTATTGTACCATTTTCGCACATTCCTGCAAGCTGCTGGCCTTAAAGTCTGCCCTGTTTATTCGATGTGCTTCCACGGGGATTTTGCAAATTTAACCCCGTAACTGGAATGTGAAGAGTTCTCTCAGTAGATCTAATTAACATAATTGTGGTTGTCTGGCTTATTCTGCAATGCAAATAAGAGTCTAAAAGCACATCATGTTGTATAATTGAGAAATCAAATTTTGAGTGCACTCCTCAGTAAGGAAGGCAACATTATCTTTATGTAAATTTTTTTTTTAGGAGAAAATCCTTGGTCATTTTCAATATACTGATAGCAGAAATGGTCTTGAGCCACCAGACTCATCTGTTTTAGAACAGATACCTCTAAAATTTTGGGCTCTGCAGTTTTGAGTTGAATTCTTGTTGGATATAACTGCAGTTGATTGGTAATGTAATACCTAATTAGCCTTTTGTCTTCTGTCTGCAGCTCCAGAACTTCAACATACCTGTCTCAGTTAACTCTGTTCAATGAAATCACATTTTCCTTTATTTATTTATTTATTTTTAATGTGAAGTGTGTTCTTTCTCTGCTAGTAGGTAGAGGGTTTTTAATCTACCAATGCTGTGGATTAACACTGCTAGTTGTTTTTTTGTTTGTTTATTTTTTTACTGTAGTGGTGGAAATGCATAGCGTGATTTCAGGAAAAAAAAAAAAAAGTATTTTATGTATGTTTGGGAGGTTTTGGTCAGAGTCCTGTGATAATTTCAGCAGCTGTGCATGTGGATTGCCCAGTCATGGGCTCAAGCAAGCCCTTGGGCAGTCAGTATAAATGTTACATATGTTTTAGCTTGGGTAAATTTCTTTGCATTATTTCCTGGATATGTGGTGGAGTATAAGCAAACAAGATAGATAAACTTTAGTTACAAAAGAAGAATCTCCTGAAGTGTGAATTTTTGTGTTACAACACATGGCTCCTTGGGCTGTAAGTCCATTGACAGTGTCAATATAAAGGCTTCCCGTTTCCTACTTACACTATTCTTATTCCTATCCCTACACTTCAACATGCTCCCCCCAGGGCACAGCTTGGTTTTACCTAAAACTGATTTGAGATGGTGTTGCCCACAAACATGGCAGCATCGTCTGTCCGTCCGTCCTTCCTACAGCAGTCCGTCTGTTCCAGGAGCCAGGCTTGTGTTCCAGCAGCGATGGAGCAGCCGTGGGGTGGCCTGGAGCCTCCTGGAAGGCTGGTTGGAGGCAAGTCTTTGGTAGGGCTGTGCTCTCAGCCCAAGTGATTTGCTTGACGTGTGGATGCCTGCTGGCATAAAAGGGCTGCCTGCGGCTGGATAATAGCCATAGACAGGCGTGGCGAGGGAGCGGTGGGGGTATAGATCCTTATCCAGAGCCACTTTAAATAAGCTGCGGCCAGCTGTAGACCATTATGAAACCGCATCTTCAGCTGTACCGAGGCAAATATTTGCAGAGTCATCCCGTGAACTTCAGCAGGGAAATGCCCGGGGTTACTCCGGGTGAGTGCACTGAGCCAGCTCACTTGTACCCTTTGTACAAGAAGCTGCCAGTGCCAACGAGACATCCCGGCACGGTCTAGAGACAGAAAGGAAAGCTGCAAAGTAGGTGGGATGGGGGCTAGGCTGCACAAGCTGGTGTCACAGCCTAACAGCTGATGTTGCACAGCCGCCTTACGCTGTTTGCTGCCCATCTTGCAAAATGACTTATCTGGAGGTGTCTCCTGTTATCTGACAACTTTAAGTGGTACGAGGGAAAAACATGCCCTTTTCTTCTTTTAGTTTATCTAAATTATATCTGCGCCGAAGAGAAAAATTTAAAAAGAAAGTCAGCTTTAATGAGCATCCCTTGGTGAAGAAGGTATCTGTGAAGAGCTGTTAAATAACTCATAGGACAATGATGGTGTCATAGAGGATTGGCAGTGAGTTATCTCAGAAATACTAATTGTATTCATTAACATTCTTGATAAGAGCAAACTGGGAGTATGTACCATAATCACTGCGCACAGCGAGGCAGTTCAGAGGTGCGACATTTTCATGTTTGATTGCATCTGTCCATCGAAGAACATTTTCTTCTAGAATTAGGCAGAAATAGATCTCATTAAACAAGGCAAGTTAGACTAAAGCTGTAAGAAACTCCCAGCTGGATTCTGAGACCTAATGATTGGTTAGAAGTTGGCAAGAATCTCTTCCTTATGTTATTTTGCTAAATGATGTAAAGGTTGAACAGTGGGGACTGAGCCAGGAGTACTTTCAGAAAGTAATGGCCAAGTCTTTCTGGTCTGCTCAATTTGTGTGAGCCCTCCAGATATTATGGTAGTGATGCTAGGGGAGGTCAGTGAAGGAGACAGCAGGGTAATTATTGATTCACAGGGAACAAATCAAAATTAAAGAAAAAAAAATAAACTTAAAGAAATCAAAATTCTTTGCCTTAGTGTTCCCAAAGTTTAGAAAAATATACTACACAAATATATTTTGGGGAGAAAGCAGGAACCCATGGCAGAATCTGGCCATTCAATAGCATTGGAACACTTGGGCATGATTCATTGATCTCTGATGAGGAGGAACCAATGCTGGCGTCCTGATTTGTACCTGTTTGTGAGTTTTTATAAAATGTAACAGAGCTGGTGGGCTCTAAAGAAATTCCCATAAGGTCTATATTTAAGAGACTTGATACAGATTTAGGAAACCCAGATATTCATGCCAGAAGGACTGGGCAGTTGACTGATAGGTGAGCCAGCCAAGCTTTGTTCTCTTTTTAAACATTCTCTGCCCATTTAATTGAAGTGGTGACAGTGTCAGTTTAAAAGAGAAGGAAAGTGCAACTGAGAAGAGAAACAATTTATGATTGATTTAATTGGTGATTTCAAGATTGTCCCTAAATTCCACACAATGAACACTTCTGCTGCAGTGTTTATCTCTGATAAAAGAGCCTTTACATTTTTTTCTGTAGAGTTTGATCTCCACTTCAGCTATTTTGTAATTGATTACAATATTTCTCATTTCATTACTCCTAGTGAGTATCAGAAAAGCTGATTTTTTTCTGTTGTCTTCAATAACCAAAGTAGGTTATGAGTGCAGATTTTGCATTTAATCTTTCTTTCCCCCCCAGAAGTTTTGAGTGATCAGTGGAGTGGTATAACTAGGTAGAAAAGAAATGTACTGCAATAAGCATTTCTAAATTAGTAAATGAAATGATTAATTGTGTCCTTTTTAAACTTGTCTGCTTTTCGTCTATGTTGGGAAACTTTTGGTCACTTGTATTATTTTTGAGTATAGAATGATTGGCAGGGAGGCTAGGAAATAGAAAAGGCTTGGCCATAAGTTGGTACCCTGTAAGTACTCACCAGTACAACTCTATCAACAATCCAAGGTTTATCTTCCCTGTCTGCATTTTGGATTTGTATTTGGTCTCGTGTAGGGAGTGATTAATATTTTAAGACATTTTTCTTGGGGAAAAAAAGGATTTTAACAATGTTTACTACTATAGTCTGAAATTATAAATTTCCATGTTAGGAAGGTTTTTCGTGCTTCTCTACCCCATGGCATTGAAGAGGCAAAGAGGAGGTGGCAGTGAGTCGTGGCAGCATTGCCCTTCTGCTCTCAGCCTCTGCTGCCAGGTAGCTTGGAGGCAGTAGGAAGAAGGTGGTGCCAGCTCTGTGCCAGGCTGAAGGTCTTGGGAAAGCTTGCAGTACGTTTCTGGGCAGCACTGAGATCATTGTGCCACGCAGGAAGCCTGGTACTGTTTGTTGTAGCACATGCCCTTGTTCAGAGGGAATTATTCTCCTGTTGCCCTGACACTACATAAAGGGGATGTCAAGGTACAAGTTTACTTACTGTGTTGTTCAAGTGTCTTTCAATACAAGACAAACATTTAGAGTCCTTATAGAAAAGGCTTGAGTAGTTATAAACTGCTCTAAGAGCAGTGTATCCACTGTGTTTATCTGGTAATATCTTGTCTTGCTGTGCACAGTTTTTAAGTTCTCATTTCCCAGTAAGGCAGGCTTGGCTGGGAAGCTCTGCTGAGAACTCAGTCCTTCAGTACAAGCTGGGGTATTCTTCATTTCAGGAAAGGCTGTCATCTCTATTATTAGCTAATGGCTTTTTGGTGTGGAGGAGTAAAACAGATTTTCTCTTTCTTATGACTGCATCAGGAACGCTGAGATTTCTTAGATCTGAAAATGCTTTTCTCTGCAGAGAGAGGAGGATGCCCTAAATGATCCGGTACTTAGCGTAGTGTGAAGATGGTGGCACTTCTGAACAGCCCTCCTGTAAATGGTGATGCCTCTTTTATTTACCGAGAGCTATATTTGGGTGGGTAGCCGGAAAAGAAGGAAATTTAATTCTACGATTAGATCTTTGTGTTAGCAGCAGACACACACTAAGAGCAGATTTAAGTTAAATTTAAATGTAATCCATCAGAAGAGTGCACACTGGCTTGCAGAAAATGTTCTTTGAGTTGAGAAAGAAAGAAATCTTGGCTAAACAACCAGTTGTGCTGGAAGCTACGCTCAAATATCAGTGACTCCTTGGGCTTGAAAATTGGTGTGCCGGTCTTCACCAGTTCATACGTACCAATCACTCCACGTGGAGATACAATTATTCAGTGTACCTGTAATAAACTTCGAGCATGTGCAGGAGGTGAGATCAACATTTCAGTTAACAAGGCTGTGATAATTGGAGTGTGTAGTGCCCTCATAAGGGTATTTCAGCAGGGCAGTTCGGGAAGAGAAGCTTTGCTGCAGATCAACACAAACCGGAACAATTTTTGTTGCTGATATAGCATTTAAATGGCTAGAGATCCAAGTGGCCTTTCATTTGTGATATATTTTGGAAGTGCTTTATAGTGTGCTAGGTTAAACTAAGAGTTACTGCACACAATTCAGAAGTTACTTTTAGAAAGTGGAGCATCTAGGGGTTGGCAGTGGGAAATCATTATGAAGCTCATCGGGATAAAAAATAAAAAAAGGACTGAAAGGGTGACCTTTGGCACCTGTACAAAATGGGGTGGAGGGAGCGCAGTGGAACCTGTTGCTGTCTGGAGGCTTTGGCTCTTGGATCAGAAACAGCCCAGCAGGGACCTTGTGGGGTTCTAAAGCGAGGGATTTGGGTGTCCCTTTTGGGTGTCCTTTGAAATCTTTACTTACATCAAAGCGTACCTCATTCGTTCCTGCTTTCTCCTGTTGATGAAAGTAACCCACGAACACCCGAGTGCCAGCTAATTGCTTGAAGTGGAACAGAATCTTCCTCTATGCCCCTTTATGTCATTTTTGTTTATCGGTTCCGTGTTTGTCAGAAGTGTGCTGTGGAAGGGAGTCTGCAACTTAACATCGAGCCAGAAAAAGAAACAGCAAATTTGAAGGCCATATTTCAATGAGGATGCTAAACTGCTATCTGTTTTGCTCCTGGTAGCGTTATCAGAGGCTGCGTTTCCATGGCTGGGTTCTGCAGTGGGGAACAAAAAGGTACTTAGCAACACGGGAAGTTACCTTCCTCTTGCAGAGGACCTCAAAAAAGTCATATTAAATTTAATAGCACGGAAGGGCAACATAGATTTTATCAAGGATAAGTACAGAGAGGTAGATAAGTCCGCCTTCAGTTGATTAGACCTTAAGTACAATGGAGTTATTGGCTCTTCTTTTTGTACCTACCCAAAGGCTAATGCAGTCGCTGTTGGCTTTTTGCTCTGCTTATCGAGTATCTGGCCAATTACTGCTGGGCCAAAAATAAACCAATTTTTTTTTGTCCTCCGCTGCGGCTAACTGCATTCACTGTCTGACTACCGCTCCTATCAAAGTAAGATATAAACAAGTGCTCTCCATTACATGAAGCTCCGAGTTTTGTTTTCCAGGAAATGTGGAACTTGGAACCCATCCCGGAGCACAGCTCTGCAGCCCTGGCACTGCAGGAAAGCCCGAGGAGAGCAGCCGAAACAAAAGCGCTCAGCCCCCTATGCAAATGAACCGGCAGATAACAGATAAAGCCACCAAAGGATACATTAACATCCGGAGGCTTTTATGGAGGAAGATAGATCAAGTGAAAGATTTACTACTTCAATTCCAACTAATTGATTTCTGTTGCTTAACTTAGAGCAAAACCTCGGGGCTGCCATGTATCTGAACCCATTCGTTCTTCGCTTACAAAGCAGAATACTGTAATTAACTAAATTGAATGTTTCTTGAAGCTCTTTTAAAGAAAAGACTAATTTGCTTACAATGCATTGGATGGTCTGTCTAAATTGGCTGGCACTCTTCCAGCTGCAAAGCAGCAGAGATCTGAAATCGTTACAGGAGCAAGTGGTGTGAATTTCCTGCGCAGGTTTCTCTGCTCTAGGTCTCACAAGAAGGAGGCATGGAAGAGGGAAGGATGGAGAATTGGTTTTATTGGTTTTGTTTGCCTTTTTTTTTCCCTTAGTAGGATAAGATCTACCCTGTGTAGACTCAGAGAATTTGGGAAATGACACATCCTGAAACAGCAAAAGCAGTTTACTTCATAGTTTTCTCAGCACTTTCACACTGAATATTATTTTGTCAACTGTCCTCTTTTAGATCTTCCACTATCACTAATAGATTTGGCAGGAAGAAGTGCTCATCTTTTCAGTTGTGTTTTTCGTATAGCTTCTTGTCAGAAAGACCAGCTGCCCATGTGAAGCCAGGTAACTCTTAAAAAAACTGCTATTAGGCCAGAGTACAAAACAGAACAAACTATACCCAGCCAAGCAACTGGTCTGGGAGTCCTGTTGCTGTACCCCATTTGTATAAAACTTCTTTGATATATCAGGAATTTTGAGTAAGTATGCAGAAGATTGTGAAATGGGAAGTCAATCTGTCTTGAATTTGCTGTAAAATACGATTGCATTTGGAAACTAATGCATTAAAGTTTAAAAATGTATTAATAAATGGGAAAGACTTTTCAATACAGGTCTCACTGTCCCATTCTGTGCAGCTTTTTAGAAAAGTAAAAGATTGAAAATTGCATTTTCCTATATTCAAACGTGGTGGCAAGTAAAATGAATTGGAATATCATGCCCTAAACTAAAATGGGACTGGATTATTTAAACTCTGATATAATTCAGTTCAAATGTAATTCTTTTCTGAGTTCCCTGCTTTTATATTTCTTTGCATTTCCTGTAGGTTTTGTAAAAGTTCAGCTGGTAGGGATGCTTTTTATCTCTATCACTCCAACATTATAAGATCTTTGCAAACTTGTATTAATGTCCTGAAAACAGAAATTTCACTTTTTTTTTTTTTTTTTTTCTGACGTGCCAACCTGTATTGCTCAGGTGCTAATATGGGTGCTATGGACAAAGCACCTGCTCTTGGAATAGATGAGGAATAGCTCATTTAAAATAGATAAGTGACTTGTGACTTTCCACAGTTTCCAAGTTATAATCCTCAGTTTCATTCTTTGCTCTGTGGCTTTGGGTAGGGAACTAAATGGTTTAGGAGCTGATTTCCTTATGAGACCTACTTTCAAAATACATGTATTCTGGTTTCCCAGCTAGCTCTAGACTACATAACACTGTGAGCAGTTAAGAAATGGTGTTCCTACTAATCGTTTGATCTACACCTGCAGTTTGTAGAGGAACAGCAGGAGGAAGAGAGCAGAGGAAGGAAAGCAGTACCTGGCTGTTGGTCTGCTTTTGTTACCTGCCACTACGTAGGAATTGGCATGTAGTTCCTTGCTCATCTGTTTTACGCTGGGGAGGTGGTGGCAGCCTTGCTGCTCCTTGGTCCTGGATGCCAGTGCCAAACCAGGGTGCAGCATCTTCCTTCTCTGTTGTCTGGGACTGGAACTTCAGTTCCCTTTACTGGAGAGCATTGTGAGGCTGCGTCTTCTCAGTTTCTGCAATGGGCATCGCTTTGAATTGGGATCCAAGTCTCCATGAATCCTGGCAACATTCTTTGACCCAGTAGAGGGAGGGCACGGCTCTAAAATTCAACATTACACAAAGAACAGCCTCAGCACGAGGGACGACTCTTCCAGTACAGCTCCTGCCCCTGCGCCTTCACTTCGCGCCCATCTCCGCAGGGTGCGGGACTGAATCCCTGTCTGTGTTATAAACGTTTGGGGGCTGTTTGTTTCTTTGAACAACTTAATTCAAATTATATGTTACTGCATGATACACTTACAAAATACTTTCAGGTAAGCATGCTTTAATAAGTGCAGCAGTAGATAAAGCACCTTATGCCAACATGTAATAAATTTTGCCAATCATAATTGGTTGATTATTTATTTTATGAAGGCCATTGTAGTTACAGGACTGATACTGGCATTATTTTGTGGCAACAGCAATTCCGGCTATCTGCACTGAAATTACAGAAAATACAGGTGGTTTTTTTTTTGAACCTAGAGTAGGTTTTGTTTTTTCTCAGTGGGAACACACAAAAGAGGCAGGTTTCTTTTAAAATTCCCATCTTCTGTTATTTTCTTGAAAGTGCAGAGCAAAATAAAACAGAGCAGTGCAGACTGGAAGCAATTCTGCCTGTTAAACAGTTCTATACATGACAGATTTGTTTTTATTTGTTTGAGAAATATTTTAAGTAGAATGCAAGTTCTGTAAATAATGGCAAAAGCATGAGACAAACAAAGCATCTTTAATGAAAGCACTCAGCCTTTCCCATGCTCTGAATCTACCTTTATTATGGTAATCAAATTCCTTGCAGTACCCAGCAGGGGTAGGTGAAAATTATCTTCTCAGGTAAACGAGGGCGGGTTATTTACCACGTATCAAGGAGCTGCTTAGAGGGCTTTGATCTCTGTCCTGCTGCAGAGGCAGATCAGAGCTGCTATTAAACGCTATCACACTCGGGCTGTGTCCTCGTATCCCCCCGGGTGGTCCCGGAGGTGAGATGGCAAAGCGCCCACCAGCCCTATGGAAACCTCATCTGTATTGCCAGGACGAGCTCACGGCCACTCAACCCTGATGATCGCAGCGTAAATCAATTTCTGAGGCCTCCGGGGTACCCTGCAGGGCACTCTTTTTAGGAAGAGCGAAATGCCTGGCGCTGGGACTGGTGAGAGGAAATGAGAGGGATCTAATTTACTTGTACTTCTCGCTTATTTACTGCTATCTTGCAGATAGGGAGCTGCAGGTAAGAAGCTCTTCAAATCACGCCTCCTCACCAGAAGTCCCACTGAAGTATTGAAAGCTGAGTCCTTCCAGCAATATTCTCCTTTTTCTCACCAGCAGGATGCTTTGTGTGTGTTTGTGTGACGTTCTTCAGTTGCATTCTGCATTTGCCAAGTCACTTATTTAGTTGGAGTCCTCACTAATAAAATCTCTTAAAACTTTTTTTTGTTGTTTGTGTGTGCATACTTTGGGAACAGTATTTATGTTTTCTTATATTTTGCTTCAGGATAATGTTTTGAACATCATAAATCAAATCATGGATGAATGCATTCCTCATGAACGGGCCAACCGAGACTTTTGTGTGAAGTTTCCAGAGGAAATACGCCACGACAACCTTGCAGGACAGCTTTGGTTTGGAGCAGAAGTAAGTCTCTCATGTTTCTGTTACTTGGGGCTAATGGGCAGTTTTTTATGGCAGAAAGCTTGCAGTTGGAATTTAAAGTGCACCCTGAGACTTCTCTGAAAATGGTCTGTATAATTACAGAACAATGGGAACAGATTGAGAACTTGCTGGGGATGTGTAGTGGAAGGGGATTCTTTCACTGTGCTTCTGGTTATTGTATACAGATTTAATTTCATAATTCTCTACTGTCAATATGACCACCTTTTAAAAAACTGTTCTTTTAAAATTAGCATCTGATTTGTGTTCTTGATGACTTTTATCTTGATAGGCCATCTCACATCTCATGCTTTGAAAGCCTTAGAAACAAAGAGAGACAAGGAAATTTTCTCAGGAGAAAAGTTCTCCTGCAAATCTAAGTGCATGCTGCCATTTTATTTTGATGTCTGTGTGATGCTATAACTCATATTAAACATGCAGAGTTTGTTCAGCTGACATTTATTGCACTTAATTCACATTTCACATGTATGCTGAAGATATAATGGGTTCTATGCAAAACACTGAAGCCCACTTTCCTTCTCTTGCCTGGTTTCCTGCCTCCACAGCAACTTGTAGGAACAGGGGATTTTACAGTGAATAAGCCTTAATTAATTTAATCAAGGGAAGCCTGAATAATCAGAAAAAAAGGATGTGATATGTAAGATGCTTATTCATAAGTGCTGATATTTGTTGGCTAAAAAAAATCATCGTGGCATCTTCGGTGATAAATTTAGTATCTTCAGGTCTGCTGGCCTGAAGGTGACTTTAAGCATCATGCATTTGTTGGGGTGAGGGGGAAGTTGTCTAGACATCCCAGCACACGACAGCACCTTACACTGTTATTTTCAGCTTTGCATCTTTGCTATTTGAAACAATCCTTCAGCTCCCGTTATTAACCAGTCTTTTTCTCCACTGGTGCCTCCTTTCTTTTTAAAGTGCATGATCTCCATTAGCAGTGCCTGTCTTGTTCAGTCCAATATACCCCATATGTTTTGCTTCTGAAAATTTCTTTGACAGTAGTTAATTGTAAGCTCCTCAGAGTAGGAGAAATCCTGGGTAGCATTTATTAAATGAATTTGTGATGTCAATGTTTTATAATCCTGTGCTCAGCAATAACAGCCGCAGTTTTTCTTCTCATTATGATGTGACCTTCCCTACCTTCATCCAGATGGCACCCAGCTCTGTTTTAAAATGCTGAGGGCGTCTGCCATGTTGCCTTAACGGCACCTCCTTGTAGCTAGGGAGGGCAAGATGGGGGTAATTCTTCATACAATCATTCATACTGAATCCCTGTGAAGCCTATTATCCTTTCCTCCTCGAAGGGACTAGCAAACTGGGATTGCAACAACAAACAAACAGGAAAAGCCCCAACCAAGGCAGTAACTTCTCTGGGAGTGCATGGCGAAAAGTGCTCGAGGGAGTCACTGAAATGACTGGTATCTTTTAAAACAAAACAACTTCCTCCCCTTATTCATTGCTTGGGTTACTTAAATAATACATTTAATCTTTCCAAATCAAACTTCCACTGTTCCTGGTCGGAGCAGACCTGTTGGTTTCAGAGACTTAATGCGTGCAGTGCTGAAGTTATGCTGATTCATGCTCCTGCAGACACTGTCCTGTGAATGCATGTAGCAAGGAAGGCTGTATGGACAGTTACAAATATATGCCTAGGTGTCCTTGTCAGTGCTGTCACATTGAATCATTAGTTGAAGAGTGCCTATCAACAGGTAAGGCTTGCCTTATCCATATTTTTCCACCAATACTGCTTTGGCTGGTAAGAGGTAAGAACATGATCTTGTCTGAGTGCACTTAAACCCAAGGCAGGGGCTGGGACTGCAGGTCCTCTATCTGGGGCTGAGAGGGAAGGGGTGCAGAGCTGCAAAGGGGGATCAGAAACAAAAAAATGAAAACAACCTTCTACATTTTTGGTTAAAAAAAAAAAAAGTTGTTCATTTAATTAAATAGAGCAAGAATGACTTATGTCAGTGCTTGTTGTCTTCCAAATGTATCTGTAAAGGAATGAAGCCAACAGCAAAGATATTTAATAACATATTTTAATAGCAAGATCTTGAAAAGTGTTATATTAATATGTTGATATATTAAAAAAAAAAAAAAAAAAATACTGTCTTTGAGCTGGTTAGAGGAAGTCAATATATAACTCCAGGGCCAAGGAGTCTCTTAACCTGCTGTTTTCCAGAAACTGGAAGGGAAGAATCACTATGACCTATGGTTTCTGTTTGCTTGTTTGTTTGCTTGATTGCTTTTTAATATTCTTTCCTGTAAAATATATTCACAGCTTCAGTGGGAGACAGGATACTGGATCTTGTTACATGGCCAGTGTGGTTGTTCTTGTTGCAAAAGTCACAGAATGTCCTTTTTGTAAGGATAAATTTATTGGACAAAATCAAACAGTCCAGCTTGAATTGAATATTTTACCTGTATTCACATCCCTTTTCTGCAAGCAATCCTTGCACACACACAGGATATATCCTACTGAAGATGATTGTCTCACTAGTAGGAGTAGAGCTTTCCGTAGGTTTGTCTGCCAACCTTGCTCCTGTTCTCATATCTCCCTGACTGAGCTACTCCCTGATCTTTAACATGAAGACTTAGGACTCTGAACCTACCAGTCTTAAATCTTCTAGTTGTTTAATAATTAGCAACAAATGAGGCTAAGCACTGCCCCAGTCAAAGTATCCAATATCTCCTCATGTGCTTTTTTAACGTAAAAGTAACATTATGCAAACTAATAATTCCTTTCTCGTGTTTTCGTAGTGTTTGGCTGCTGGTTCGATTATTATGAATCGTGAAATTGAGAGTATGGCAATGAGACCGTTGGCCAAGGATCTTACCCGCAGCCTAGAGGAAGTTAGAAACATCATACGTGACCAGGCCTTAAGGGATTTGAACCTCTACACAGAAAAAATGAAAGATTCACTCAAAAATTTTGATGTCCTTTTTGCAGAATTTGAATTAAGGTAACAGATTCTAAATTAATGAGCTACTATAGCTGTTGCTTGGTTCTTTGTTTTTTGGAAGTTGGATGTTTTGTTCTGTTTTCCTTTAATAGAAAAAGCATTATTTTTTTTGTCATGACATTTAAATTCTTCAGTAATGTGTTGTATTGTTAATTTTTTCCCTGCCAGTGTAGCAATAATAAAAAGAAAATTAAATAGCTTTTTAGCAATCAGCATTTGCTCTCCTCAAGTCAGCTGTAATCTTCCATTTGCATACTGGCATATGGCATTTGAGGGAGGTTTTCCAAGACACAAAAGAAAGCCATAAGTCTCTTCTCTTAATGTTTTCTTTGTCAGAGGAGAGGTGACAAATAAGAGACATTAAAAAAATATTTATGATAACAAATAGTCTAGAGATTATGAGGTTTTGTTCTGTCTCATGCTTAGAGATAAAAGCAAGATGCACTCAGTGAATTTAAGAAGGCAAATTGAAATCTGATGAAGGAAGTGCTTTTACACATGAGCCATAATTAAACTCAAGAACATACTGATTTAAAAAAATCTGATGGAAAAATGGCTTGGAGGTTTATGGCAAAAATAACTGCTTTTGGGGTGAGAAAAAATAACTGCTTTTTGGGTCAAAGATCCTATTGACCAAGTCTTGTATTGTGCTGCATAATTTAAGCCAGTTTCCTGCAAGTCTGTTAGATGTATGTGGTGCTGGGCATAATTAAAAACAGGATACTGGATGAGATTATCTTTGGATTTAACATGATACAGCAATTCATACCTTCAGCAGAACAGGATTTTTGGTAATTGGGTAGTGTTTTAAATTTCTCTTAGGAATAATCCCTAGTACTTACTGTCATCTTATTTATCCTTCCTCAGTATTCATATTCTCTTGTATTACCTTACGCAGATAAGTCATTTTTTTCTGATTCAGAAAATCATAATTATGCTGTTATATTGAAAAACATCTTAATTGGAAACGCAGATTAAAAATATGACTTTTTATGCAGACACCTATGGCAGTCAGTAGTTGGTTCTGGATAACACCTGTACAAAACGGTTCAGGAAATGTTGTGTTTCTAAAGTGTTTTGGCCTAGGTTTGTTTTTACTTATGATCAGGTTTGTTAAATCATGTAAAACAGAAGTACATTAATTACTTTATACTCTTTGTAGTTATGTGTCGGCCATGGTACCTGTGAAGTCCCCAAAAGAATATTATGTACAGCAAGAGGTAATTGTACTATTTTGTGAAACTGTGGAGAGGTAAGCAATTCAATTAACTATTACATTTTCATTTTGATGATTGCTTTCAGTCTGAACACGTATAGAAATACCTTACCTGTAGCCATTAAGAAATATCATAAAAATATGTGGCATTTAACTTTTAAGTATCTAAATACAAACTTAAAAGCATTAGCACAAGCCTTTTCTTTTTGTTGTTAAAGAAAAGGTAATAATACTGTAATATTGTTGGTATAGATGGGTAAATGAAGACTAAGCATTTAAAAGGGATGAATCTCTTTAAGGCATCAACATGTAACGTTATTTCAGTAAAGAATACCTGGGGAGATGATTCACATCATCTGCCGACCTCCAGTGATTATCATAAATAGGGGAAGAGCAACTGACATCATCTACCTTGACTCGTGCCGAGCATTTGACACTGTCCTCCGTGATATCCTTGTCTGTAAATTGGAGAGACAAGGATTTGATGGAGGGACAGCTTGGTGGGTAAGGAAACGGCTGGATGGTTGCACTGAAAGTGTTTTGGTCAATGGCTCGATGTCCAAGTGGAGATCAGTGATGAGTGGTGTTCCTCAGGGGACCAGCACTGTGTAACATCCTTGTCAGTGATGTGGACAGTGAGCCTGAGTGCATCCTCAGCAAGTTTGCTAATGACACCAAGCTGTGTGGTGAGGTCGAAATGACAGAGGGTAGAGATGCCATTCAGAGGGACCTTGGCAGGCCTGAGAGGTGAGCCTATGCAAACCTCATGAAATTCAACAAGGCCAAATGCAAGGTCCTGCATCTGTGCCAGGGCAATCCCAAGCACCAACACAGGCTGAGCAGAGAATGGATTGAGAGAAGCCCTGAGGAGAAGAAGGACCTGGGGGTGTTGGTTGATGAGAAGCTTGACATGAGCCAGCAATGTGCGCTTGCAGCCCAGAAAGCCAGCTGTGTCCTGGGCTGCACCAACAGCAGCATGGGCAGCAGGGAAGAGAGGGGATTGTCCCCCTCTGCTCTGCTCTTGTCAGACCTCACCTGGAGCCCTGCCTTCAGCTCTGGGGCCCCCAGCACATGTCTAAAGACATGGAAACATTAGAACAAGTCCAGAGGAGGGCCATGAAGTTGATCAAGGGGCTGGAACACTTCTCCTGTGAACACAGGCTGAGGGAGTTGGGGTTGTTCAGCCTGGAGAAGAGAAGGCTCCAGGGAGACCTTACAGCGGCCTGCCAGTGCCTGAAGGGGGCTGCAGGAAAGGTGGGGAGGGACTTTGTCAGGGAGTGTAGTAATAGGACAAGGGGGAATGGCTTTAAACTAAAAAAAATGCATATTTAGATCAGATATGAGGAAGAAATTATCTACCGTGAGGGTGGTGAGGCCCTGAAAGAGGTTGCCCAGAGACACTGTGGATGCCCCATCCCTGGAGGTGTTCAAGGCCAGGCTGGATGGGGCTTTAGGCAACCTGGTCTAGTGGGAGGTGTCATGCTAAAGGGGGGTTGGAATTAGATGATCTGTAAGGTCCCTTCCAACCCAAACCTAGAAAGAACCTGTAAAAGCTCTTTAAAGTCCTGGGAAGACCGGAGCTTAGCTTCCGTGCATATGTGGTTGAGACCGTCAGTAAGAAATACATAGCATGCTTTCACGATCTGTAGATGATACCAAAATCAGAGGTGTTTCAGGCCTTTTAAAATAAAGGATTATAACTGAAAATGATTGCAACAAGTTGGAGAAGATATTTACAATCTGTCAGATACTTACTAAATAGAAATGCCACATATTTGACAATTAAGAGGAAAATCATTGTTTGCCTTTTAAAGATTTGGTTAATCTGGCGGTGAACTGTAGGAAAGAATGTGGGAGTTGTAGTTGGCCATGTACTGAATGAGTCCATCTAGTGCTAGCACCAAGTGAGCCATGGCTATTTCTCTGTCTGCCAACAGCAGCGTTGGCAAGACAAGTATTGAAAAGGAATAAGAAAATGTTAAATCTATTCTACTCATGACCAGTACTAGCAGCTATACTAGTGTGCTGTGTGGGTGTCATCTTACACAATTATATGGACGAATTGGAGAAGAAAGTTATGAGGAAATAAGAAACTATGCAGAAAAAATTAGAAAATATCACCAAGTGAAAAGCCTAAAAAAAAAAAAAAAAAAAAAAAAAAGGTTTCAGCCCAAAAAAGGGACTGATGATTTTGAAAAGTTATTAGGGATTGATGAAAGATCCCAAATGCTAAATTCAGAGACTTCAATAGTAGTTGCTCTGTGTGTGGTTTTTTAGTTATGTTTGTGAGCTTAGTGTGTTTTGACCTAAAAGATTTTAGCAAGTTTTATTTGAAAATGAGACAAAATACTTTCCCCTATTATTTTAAAATGTATGATTTTTTCTTTTCTACTAAACTTGCAAGTCTATAAGCACCAGTGGTTTCCAGTAACAAGCTGAAACCTGACATGAAATAGTATATAAGAAGGGAAAGTGGCATAAAAAATATTTTGGTTTTGTTTAGATGGCTATATGTTATATATATATATATTTTACAGCGAATGCTACATCAGTCAGTTTTGTACATAGTATATTAGGATGTACACTAATAGTTCATCAATTAAATACTATTAGTTTGGGCTTATATTACAATTTTTTCATATTTTTTCCTATTGAAATATTTTCTTTGAGTGTCTAATCTCTTGCTAAATCATTTTATTTTGCTTAGAGCCTTAAGGCTTGGATACCTCACTCAAGATATGATTGATGACTATGAACCAGCTTTAATGTTTACTATCCCAAGATTAGCCATTGTGTGGTAAGTAATTCTGATAGCTATTCTGTGCTCTGCTTCCCCCTCAGATATATATTGAAGATTTAAAAAACTTGTTCAGAATTTTGATGTATTTTCTTTCACCTGAGTTTGCTTGCATTTTTTACAAACAGAGAATTAAATAAAAGTCATTGCCAGTTTATCATAGAAGGTGAAGAGCAAAAAAACGAAAGGGAAGAGAAAGGAGAATATAGAAAGCAGGACCCTGAAACTGTTGATTAGACTTCCTCCAGAAAAAATTAAAAAGGTCAATGAAGAACATCAGTACAGTACAGTAGAATGTAATGTTGTCAAAAAGATTTTTTGAAAGCAGATATTCTGTCACTCAAAAATAATATGACCTAAGGATACATGTCCAGGAAAACAGACATTTCAATTTTAATTGTGTATTTTTCTTAATGACTCTGGATCCAGAAAGAATCATCATAACAAGCTGAGTGCATTGTGACCAGTGAGTTAGGTTTAAATCTCTTTCAAGGAAAAGTATGAACATGTATAACTTGTTACATGTAAATTTGTGCCCTGTATTGACCACTCAGGTAACTAAGTTAAAACATTTTTTTTCTTTATTCAGCTTTTTCAACATTGAACAGATCAGATGCATTTTTCCTAATAAGTCTTCACGATTTAATAGAGAGTTTCTCTGAAGTAAAGCCAACATATTTTCAATATTTTACCATTGTGAATGTTTTAAAGTTAGCTAATATCAGTAGTATAACTGAGGGAGATAAGAAACCTAAAATCCTGAGTATAATGTGCTTCTGTGGCTCATTTTTCCTTTTAAATAGGATATTCTCTGTAACCATCATTCTAAAAATAACAACAGTAATAATCTGATTATCAAAAGACAACAGAAATGTGACAATACACTCTGATGCTCTTGGAAGACACAAAGAAGAACACATGGTTGGTCACTGGAAAACCAAGGGCTCACTGGAAAATGAGCAATATCAATCCCAAATTACAAAGAAGGACAGAGAGAGAGAAGAGAAATTGGTTTAACTGCCCCCAAGTATCCTGTGACTTGAAGATAAATCACTGCCATATGAAGCCACATGGGAAAATAACCCCATTCAGTTATGGTACTGCCTTGAAGAAATTCAGGCATTTAATTGGGACTGTGAAAGGAGAAGCCTTTGAATTGCATCTGTCTTGCATTTAAAGTTGCCATGTTGTTGCTGTATTGGGTAGCCTGATCTGGGGCCAGGTGCTGGCTTCCCTTGCTTCTCTAATAACAAAGCCTTTCTTTAAGGAATACTTTTGGGAGTCATTGTTCTTCAAGGTTTCTCTTCCGACATCAGCTTACTGTGCAGGTTGGGCAGTGTATGCTGCACCGTGTTTAACAGGTGTCAGTGAAATCTGGATTTAGTAGGAAATGTTAAGATGTATTCTTTTTTTGTGCATTTTTTTACTTCCTTCTATGGTACAACCAAATTCAAGCTTTGATTCAGAACTCTTTGAATGGTCTTATACACGGAGGTCATTTCACAATGGGTTTTTGTAGTGCTTTAGCCCTCTTCTATTTTTATCTTTTAAAATTTCTTCTGAGAATTGAGCTCTGTAGAAACTGCCAAAAGAGTGATGTTTTGTGGCTGTTAGAAGTTCAGGGGAAGCAGCCTCTAGCTTCCACTCAGCAAAGACGTGACATTTATTGAGGCAGAACGTGACTACATGAGTCAGTGATAACTCTGTCGCTTCATGGTAGCCTCCCTGTTGAAGCTCAGAAAACTTAAAAAAACAGTACGTAACCTTGGTAACAGGATAATTTGTCTTAAACCACAAAAAAAAAAGTTAACTTGCAAAAGAAGCAACTTCTCTCATGCTCCTGTTCTCCCCCTTCCTTGCTCCTGCCCTCAAACACCAATCCCCAGAGCAATGGTGATCACGTTGAGTAGTCACATTTCTTGGACCCTCTGTTGTCTTGACAATTCTGAACTTTCTGATGGCCATCTTCCAGCCTGATGGGAGACTACAGTACTATCCTGGTACCAGGGCATGAGCCAGACTCTGGGTTTATAAGCAGAAGAAAAAGAGCAGTATTTCCCAGATGGTAAACAGAGTGTAAGTGTTTTTTGTGTTTTTTTTTTTTTTTTTTTTTTTAAATACTTCAGTGGGAACCATATTACTTGTGACACCAGCATTGCTGTGGTGTCTCAGAGAGCTTTAGTTAGTTATCCAGGGTGCTTGCTAATGAACAGAAGGTGAGTAGAAGACACTAACAGTTTATTATACCTAGGAAGCTCTCTGAAGCAACTTGTAATTTGACTGCAGGAAAAACAACGTATCCTTGAAATAGTCAGCTCTCAGAAGGGAAAAAGTCCACGGTGAAATAAAGCATATGTAATCTAGAGGATAAGAACATGCAATCCATTTGCCTTTGAGAGACAGAAGTTGTTTTGGCAGTGGGCAGGGGATTAAATAGTTTTAAGCAGAGTGGGGCCTGTTATGGGTGGAATGCGCGCTCTCAGGCACAGCGCCGTAATACGCAGCAGGTATAGTGTAAAAGGTGAATTTTGTGTAATCCCTGACACACATGGGCTTTGGCAATAGAGATTCTGTCAGTAGGTATTTAGGTATTTGCAGCAAGGTGCTCAGGGGGTTTCAGTATCACGAATATCCCCTTTTCAGGGAAATTTTACGAGTACTTAGTTCATTTAGAAGTGTTGTATTATCAAAATATGTTTTATGTAACTTAGTGTGTGTATCTTCTTTATCTCAAGTTGCTACCAGGTTATACTTATCTTAGAGGTAGAAAAATGGGAGTGTAAGTCAAGCATCTTACCTAGAAATGATTTAGACTGGAAAGAACAAGCCATTTGCAATCTCTCTCAAGCCAGTGAGCTTTCCTCAACTTACTCGATAATCTATTTGTGTTTTGATTTTGTTTTTTTCTGGGTCAGCTGCAGCAGTGATATGAGAGTATGTTCTTCCTCTTGAGCTTCCATTGCTCTTTCTCCCATGCTTCAGTAGCAGGGGTTGGAGGGGATCTTTTTCCAGTAGCTTTAAATATCATTTGTTCTAACTGGCAGTGGATAAAACAAATAAGATAACAATGTGAAAATGAAGTAACTTGAGGGTAGTTCTAATATGTATGTACAGTTGCTTTTCTGATTCCTCACTGAGTAGTTACTGGGTGTGAAGCAATTTTCATTTTTGTGTTTGAACTACAGTGGCCTTGTAGTCTACTCCGAGGGACCACTGAACTTGGACCACAAGCCAGAAGATATGTCTGAACTCTTCAGACCTTTTCACACTCTGTTAAGAAAAATAAGGCAAGTAATAAATGATTGTTGTAACTGCTTCTTTTCTGTAGTGAAAATCAGAGGGTAAAACAGTACACAGAAATGCCTACGAAAGTGTTTGTTTGTTATGTGAACTTTAAGATACATTTTTCTCTCGTCTGTTTTACATACCCATGAAATATCTAACTTGTTTTTCATTTTCCCTGAATTTTCTAAACTTTTTCTCTTTGATATTTTCTTTTTTCTGAACATAATTTAATTACATTTCAGTTTTTCCTTACGGTGGTATGATGCCTGAAATATCAAAGTCGCATTTTATTTTGGGAGATCCTGCTTCTAATTAGCATCAGTGTTTTTGTTTAACTAGGCTTATTATATTGTCAGTATGTTATGATGCAATACTCAGATCATTCTTAATCTAATAGAAGTGACCATCAGTTTTTCATATTGTGGATCTGTTCCTAGAGGGTGGATCATATTCTATATATATCCTTTTTTTCACAGTGCTTCAGTCTTGGTAATCATTGGAGAGGTTGTCTTTTTTTGGTCTCAATTCAAGTATAAAGGACATTAAAATATTATTTTTTTTTTTTAGCTGAGGTCTTTTAAAGTGATGATGTGTTACTTTGTAGATATCAAGCTGTATCTTATGCTGTTTTTTTTTTTAATATATATTTATATATATTCAGACTTACGGTATTTTATCCAGAAGTTTAACTCAATAAATAAATAATGTTCTTTCAATCCATGCACCCTAATATTTTCTGATAATTCAAATTTGTATACCCACTGCAAATGCTGTTTTTGTACATCTCTAGAGTTAACTTGGTAGATTTTCTTTCCTGTGTCCAATTTTTACCTGTCTCCTTCCCTGTCTGTCATGATGATGGTTTGACATATGAAGAATTTGCATGGAGACTAAGTTTATCCAGATTAATTTCCTTGTGAGGATCCTATTTCTGAAGTTAGCTTTTATGAATATCCAGACCACGTCCTTTTGTGCTCCTTGAAGATTCCCTAGGTTCAGTTTTATTTTCAGGTACACTAATGATATTCATGTTGAGATCTCAGAATTAAAATGGTCAAATTAACATGTATTTTCATATATTTTGGATGATGATGGTTTTATAAAACAGAATAAAGAAAAGTAACAGGAACTGAGTAGCAAAACTTAATATGGGATGGGGGAACCTTAAACATTGCTAAAGCTTAAAAAGTCCTTGCAGTTTACTTTAGAAAAATATCCCAATATATGCCTATTACAGGAATTTTCACTAGTATTCCACAGTCTGACTAAAGCCAAAAAAAATTTCAAAACTAAAATATTTCTCATAATCTGTACTTTGTGCTTACTCCTTACGTTTCACTACAAGAAAAATGGAAATCAATGAAGTCAGTTTATTGCTTAGTCCATTTAATTTTCAGTTTCTCTGAACTTAATGCTTGGGTTGAAAAGACATTAGTAATGTGCTTATTTGTTCAATAACTAGTATTTTCAATGCACACTTTCAAAGATGAAAAGATTCTTTCAGATTCATTTCTGGATAAAGGAATGTAGGTACTACACGATCTATATAATTTATTCTTTCAAATGACCATTAAGAGACATGAATTCAGTTGTCCAGCAAACAGTTTGCAACATGTTCTTAGTGAGGTAGTATTTATCAGGGCATTGGGAAAAATACAAGCAAGCTAAGAAGTAACTTGAAATTTTTTCTCAGTGGCAGTCTCTGGATTGAAGGAACATCAGGGAACTCATCCAAAGAACTTGATTATTTGAAAGAATTGGGCTTAAAAAGATCCTTAGTAATACTCTTGAATGAAAAATACATTGGATAGAAATAAAGAACAGTATAATACAAATAAGTGTGCAGCTCATTCAGAATAATTAATTTTATTTTAAAAATGCCTAAGCTGTCTAAATCTTTTTTTGTTTGTTATGACAGATTTTTTTTAAACTCATCAGGTTGCAATTCCTGCTCGCTAACAATGTTCACAGAAGCCAATAAGAGAAGATGGAATGAGATATTTGAATGTGTCTCCAGTAAAAATGAAATGCTTTTTTCCAGGGGTCTTTCTCTGGTCTCCATGGCCAATAGTTAAGGCACAAAAAATAATTCAAGAAGTCCTATGTTAAATATTTTCAGTTTCATTTTATGTTGCAATTGTGTATATGTTGTAATAGTATAGAAAATTGTACTGAATAACGTGATCACATCCCAGGAAATTTCTGCATATAGTTCAGTATGCTTTAAATCTTAGCCAACTAAATATTTTCACTCCAGTAAATCCAAGTATACAGTTGATAATTTTAAAACTATATTATCCTAAAACATGCCTGCTCTCAAATGAAGAAAGTACCATATTTTTGTGGATCTGTGTAACTAAATTGCAGCTAGCTGAGAAAAACATCTGGTTAGGCAATTTTTGGCGGTCTTGTTGGTGGCTGGCAACTTAGAAAGCAATAGAGGCTGTTATTTGTGGAGACTTTCAGAGCAAAAAGCATTAAGGTTTTTTGTTTAGGTTTAGTGAGGTTGAGCAACAAATGATGAGTTTGAATATTTTAATGCCCATGCAAGATGCTTGTGTTGATTTCAGATTTAGATATAAAATATCAGCACTGTGTTTTATGCATCTACCAATGCATAAATATATATAGTAGGGTTATCTCCGTTTGTTTTAAGCTGAGATATTTGAACCATTTCTGCCTATTAAGCATAAAAAGCATATATTGTGGGATATGCATAAATATTTAATTTGGATGCCTATGCCTGAACATTCTTGCAATAAAATATTGCCTATACCATACGTGCATTTGTGGCTGCTATGTGGGGATTTTCAGAGGTGAGCACATCTGGGATTTTGCAGTACTCCTTAGTTCTGCCCTTTTTTCGAGCCCTCTGCCTGCCTGGTGCTTGTTTCTGGACCCATTACAGCTGGTGGCAGGGTCCCTGTGGATTTCAGTGGTGCAGAATCAAGCAGATTGCAGATAAGTGGTGCAGAATCAGAGGTCCCTACCACTTCAAGTACACTGAAATCCTTGCACATTGAGTAGAAATCAGATGTGGTGTACCTGCTGTCGGTGTGTTAAAGAATATGAGGGGCAAGTTGTGAATCTCATGCCTTTAAAGCGTGCTTGGTGACTTGGGGAAAAGACGTGAGTTTTTCCAAGTTGGTTTAAAACTTTGAGTCGATTTTAAAACTTTGACAACAAAAGAGCACCAGTGCTGTTTGTTATTTATCAGATTTGTTTTCTCAGTGGCAATGCATTGGAGCAGATCCATGGACGCAGGTGTGCTGAAAGCGGCTCACCGCGATGGAAGCAGGAGGTTGCAAATTGCATTTCCATACCTGCATCATGTCCTACAGTGGCAACCCTGTAAACCGAGAGCTGTTGGTGTTCTGTTAGGAGCAAGAACTGAATTGTGGGCTGGCAGTACCATCAGTGATGCTGTTTCCTGAAAACAGTTTAAGGTACCAGTCAGAATAGAAGCAAATTTCAGCAAGGAGAGAGGCCCAGTGAATGTGCAGGATCTGTGCACCTGGGCTGTGTGACCCTGGCCTCTGTTCAGCTGCCTGTCTTTAAATGGGCACCTGGCCTTGAATTTTCAAACCGTAATTTCTGCTCTCTGGGTACTAGCAGTGGAGTCAAAAATATTTATCGCTTTTGCAATAGGTAGAGCAGACTTTTACTACTGGCTTGTAACAGGCAGAGTACGTTTTAAGACCTTGGCTTGTTTTCCTGCCAGTGGCTGAAACCACTGGAAGAAGTGTTCCTTGTACTTTCAAGGTTAGACTGCTTTTCTGTGATACCAAGCTAATAAGAGTAAAAGCAGGTGAAATCCCAACATGCACTTGTTTTAATTTGCTATTTTCTAAAGCCTCAGAGAAAAGCGAGTGGAGTGCAGCTGTCAGGACAGCGTGTAGAAGCCCTTGTTACCTGTGCCTTGTGAATAATGAAAGCAGAGAGAATTTTCTTCCACGTGAGCACAGCACTTGCTTGGATCCACTGACGAGCTACAAATGCTTCAACAGAAAGGAAATGAACCATGGAAGTAGCTCTGCTTTAATTAAACCTTAAGGCTTAATAATGATGTCTGACATCTAGTTTTAAACTTCCATTAGTGAGATTTACCATTTTTTCTGGATACTGGTTGATACTAATTTTATTCCCAATATCTACATAGGCATTTTAAAACAGGCCATGTTCTAATGCTGGCGGTGAATCTTTCTTAACTAATATATCGTGTATCAAAAAGATAACTGTCAATCAAAAATTGTTCATCTTGCAAGGAAGCTTTTATCTAAATTAGTCCAGTGGCTCTAGTTTTTATGCAGAGCTGGAAAGGTAATTGCCAGATCCTGTTTTTCTGAGGACAAGCTGTATTTTTTAATAGCAAAATTTCTGATGTTTCAGTTAGGATATTGAGCAGATTTCCTATGAATTTAAAGCAGGAATGACTTCCCTCATAAAATAACAGAGCTGGTGGACTACCACATGTAGTCCGACTGATTGCATTTAGCATCTCTTGCCAGGCAGCATGGATCTGACTCAAAGCCCTAAAAGCCAACAGGACTGTTGCTGATTTCCTTGATTTTTGAATCAAGCTTTATTTACTTAACCTTAAAACTGCAAATAATTGTTCTTAAGTTTTAAGGTGTTTGATATTGGCAAAAAATGAAGAGTTTTTACTCGACTCAATGAAGTTAGCCTTTTGACCAGAATGCAGTAAATATATATTTCCAGCACTTGCAGAAACCTTTGTGTTTGTTGTAAACAGGTGAAACATATAACCAATAGCTGTGAGCAGTCAGGCTGTCTGTGCCTTCAGAAGAGAAGCAGAGCAACTCTGATTGTGGTGTATTGAGAAGCAGAGCTGAGTTTTAAGTAGTTGGCTGTCATTTAGTTCCTGACACAAACATTTTCATTTTATACAAGTGAAATTCGCCAAGAATTATTGACCATGAAAATGCCACCTCAGGACTTCCTGAGCTATAGCTTGTTGGAAGCCAGTTGGACACACCTAGCAAGTTCCCTGGATGCTTGGCCCACTCTTACTCCTTTCCTTACAACTTGATATTAGAGACCAGTATCTCTACTTGATGGGCCTTGAACTGACCTCCAAATATCTTGTTTTTAATATCTTGTCTTTGCATATGTGAGAGACAAGCCTAAACCATTCATTTTTGTGTTTACTGTATTTAAAATAATAATAATTCTGTTTCTAAAAATCTCATTTTTCTTTCTTTCTGCTTCTGATATTCCACATCGTAGCATTTTTCTAAAAATTTATAAACTGATAATTTATAGCACAAAGCCTCATGGCAAAAATCATGCTGTTTTTTGTTGTTGTTGATTTACATTTGTATAATTCTTTCAAAAACAAATAATACAGCTCTCTATGTTGGCCATAAAACTTAAACTGTTCCCAGTCCATTTGCTTTTTATGGTGATGTTAAAACACTCGATCTCTTACAGACATCTGTTTCTGTTTAATTAAAGTTTTGACAAAAGAAAGGTAATATCATGCCATACTGTTTAGACAAAAGAAGTGTGTAGGTCATCTTAAATGTTTTAGTCTGCAAGATAGCAATATTGGTTTATAGCTTTACAAACTAAGTGGGTATAAAGAGATTGTCCATTTCCCTCTATTACTAATACATGACTGGAAAAATGGTCACATTTGGGACTTTGAGATGCATATGGAACAACTGAAATAAATACTTCTCTATTAGAGAATATGAAAGCAGGTGGAAGGGGGAGGATATGGAGGTGCGATTGTCTTTCTAAGGTGGTACTTGAATAAGCCTAGTATTTTTTCAGGTTCATATGATGCCTCTTATTTTCAGCCCAAGAATAAAAGCTTACTTTATATAAAGATGTTACTGAAAAGGAGAGTACATAGCCACCACCACAACAAAAGAAAGCGTATATACTACACTTATTCTACCTTTGAAATGATTATCTAAACTGATACATAAATGTATGTGTGTATTTTTTAGATTGTATGTTAACTGGTACACAAGTCAGATACCAGTGATTTTTTTTTTTTTTTTTTAGGTAATTTGACATTTATTGGTAGTGATAGGAAAAATATTTGGCCTTTGAGGTAACCTTCATTAGTTGATGGAAATCAAAACATGAGATGTATCAAATGGATCTTTTGTGGGGGGTGGATGTGGTCCTCTTGTTTAGACTGAAGTTACTTCTTACTTCTAATGACCTCTAAACCCATGAGGAATAGTGGACTCCTAGCCCCTGTTTAAGCGAAAGGCCTCCCATTTTCCATCCATTTATTTATGCTAAAATATACTTGCTGGTCTATGAAACAACTGCTGTTGACAACGGTTCTTGACAGAGGATATTTTTATATGCAGCTCCTACTTCAGAAGTATGGTATAAATCAAATGCAGACCTAGAATTCAGTGCTGTGTATCTTGTTGTAAAGTTATAAAGCATTTAAACATAAGTCTCAAATAACACTTTTTTTATGAGTGCTTGTAGTCCAAAACTGCAATACTGAGGACACTTGATAATAGTGGAGATGCTTTATGCCTCTAGAAAGTTTCGTAAATGCCTCAATGTTTGCTTTTAGGCCTGCCTGATTCTTAACATTGTACAAAAACCTAGCTCCCTAATCCCCAAGTTGTGTTGGAGGCGGAGGAGGGCCAAGTTGCACTGAATAGGCTTCCAAGACATCAGCACTGCATAAGTGATATTGATACTTCTAATGAGTTCTTTTTATCTGACAATGTAAGGGTGTGAAACTTCTACTGTGCTCTTTTGTAGAATAATTTTCAGGATCTTGTACCATGGATGGCAAATGTATTTTCTAACCAAAATCAAATCTGTGAATTAAAAAAATGACAAAGTATGTTCACTGTGAGTACCACTTCCACTCAAAATAAATAGGGAATGGGGAAGATCCATTTTACTTTATGGGTGTGTTTTGATTTATTTTGGGGCTTTACGGCAAATATATAAATAATTTGGTAGCCTGTATTTGCATGAGTGTTCTCGAATTCAAGCACCAGCAGTCCCAAGTGTTCTGAATGTGAATGCAAAATGCACCCTGAGATATGCAGCTGAAAGTACTCTGTGTTCCCACGTTCGCTCTCTGGATTTCTGTACTGACAGTAAAAGCTTTTTTAAAATGTGTAACGTCAGTGCCTCTTGTGATTGTGAATGTAATGTCACATGTTTTGCTTTACTTTTAGGGATCTACTTCAGACGTTAACTGAGGAGGAACTGCACACACTGGAGCGTAACCTCTGCATCTCTCAAGACGTGGATTTTCCTGTCAGAACAGATCCTGAAGTACCCTCTGTCATTACACCAGGCATAACTGCAACATTGCCAGCCAAGGAGCTCTCAGCAAAAGCTGAGAACACAGAGGCTGAGCTGGCTTGTTCAATGCAGTATGACGAGCAGGAGCTGGAACAGCTGAATAGGATGGTACACAGAGTTGGAGATGAAATGTCTTCTCTGCTTTCCCCTCCGAGCATCTGTCAGTCCCCAGCTCACAGACCTAGCCTAAGAAATAGTTCTAGCACAGAAGCTTCACCAACGAGACACCATCTTGACAATTTAACTGATGAAGAGGACAGAGTGTTTTTTATGGATGACCTAGATGGAGCAGGAGAGGCTCTTGCTGGATTGGATTCAGTAAGTGATACCTTTGCTTGGGTGAATAACCCTTGCCACAGTTCAAAACAGAACCTGCAATACAGAGATGCTCTGCTGTATGAGAACGGTCATCAGACAGAGGAAACCTTGCTTTTAAAAGATGCAGAAAGTGATGTAAGCAATAATAACAATATTGAAGACAGCAAACAGATGTCTGGCATCTCAGTTCAGAATTCCTGCAGCTGTTTGGAAGGTCCAGATTCGCAGTTATACCTCAACGGTTGGGATGCATATGCTGATGATGCAGAAATGGCAGAAGTGATAGCTCACAGGACAGGGGGAATGAAAATATCTGCTACTGTAATATTCAATCCTAAATCTCCCTCTAGCTCAGAATCCCCAGGAACACCCGAAGCAGCTATTAATTGTGTTCCTGGATCTGCTAATCCGTTAGCAAATGAGGAGGAGGATGAATCCCATAAACTCAGTATAGCTGCCACAAACTGTCTCATTAATTCCTGTGTGTGTTGTGGCAGCTGTGAAGACAGCAGGGAGGAGAATGTGGAAGGTTTAAAGACTAAACATTCTGCAGGAGGTGTTGTAAATGCTTCATACACGTTAGTGAAGTCTAAGGAAATGGACCATGTAGATAACTTGGACAATTCAGTCCCTGCACAGGAAACATTAAAACCTGAAACCTCTGCTTTGTTAGCAGAAAGAGACTTTGGCAGAGAAGAGCAAAATCTGCCGATCTCCTCTAAGTGCCTGGCACATTCCTCAGGTTCACAGGTAGGAGCAGAAAATGACTTGCAAGGAGAAGCAGAAAGCATCTCAAATCAGCAGAAGAGGTGGGAGAAGAGAAAACAGCTCTGTGAGAAAAAAGTAGAGAGCACTGAAGATGCTAGTAGCGAAAGAACAGCCAAGGAAGATATAAAATCAAGATCTAGTTCAAGGTAAGAGCAACTTGACTTTTTGGTAGTAAGATTTGCATACAAATAAATTCTTTCCTAGTTCTTTCGTGGTCTGTGCACAATTAGTGTTGATTTTAAAGAAGATTATGTTGAAGGATTTAAGTAGTTTTTGAATATACAGTTTTAATGCAAGTAGTTTTTTGTTGGTCTTCATCAGCTTTTTTTTTCCTTCTGAAAACTGTATCATTGAAATTAAGTATCCCAATCTTATCAGTTTAATGTAACTAAGGGTGCATTGCCACTAAATCACCTGAGTGGCCATACTTGTGTTCTGCTGTTTCCCAGTACATGGGATTAAATTATGATTGAACACGTTCCAACTCATATCTCTAGTTTCTTTTAAGAAAATAGAGCTTATCTGATCATGTTGCCTGTGGGCATGAGTGGATTTGTGAATAGGTATGTTGAAGGAGCCTAATAAAGTGCAGAAGCAGCTTTTAAACTTTATTAGACCATATCAACCAAAGCTGACAGAAGAGAGGTCACAGATTAATGTTAAAATCATTTGACATTAGTAACATAATTAACATTTAACAAAATTATTTTATTAAAATGAGGAACTATGTAACATCTGTTAAAGAAAATGCTACACTTCAAATCAACTTTGATTAGACACTGGGGTCCTGCTCTAGAACACCAGACTTTTTTTTAACAATTTTGTATTTTTATATTTATTTTGTTTTACTCTTTAGAGAATAACTTTTTCTTTTTTTTTAAAGGTGAGTAGTATCCTTGGTTTCCTTGAAGGATTAATACTGCAAAGCAGAGGGAAGAAATGAAATAAGTTACTATTGTCTTCTCTATTTCTGTGATGATTTTCTTCCTTTGTACCTTACAGATTCAGTAGTACAGAGACTGTGTGTAGTGCAGGATTTGTCTTTTATATGTGCGTGGAGTTCAGGATAACGGAGTGGGGGTAGCTGGAACCATGAAGCATTACTGCAATGTAAAGGGTGCAGAAATAATCGTAATTGAATTACGAAATATTTCACTGCAGTGGAAATAGAATCAAGAGTTATTTGGGCCAGAGTTAATTCCTCTTACAGGTACAATATAACTTGTCATGCTTAAAACTCAACTTTTGAGAAACTACCTTTATCTTCCTCGTTATTCTGAATATTTGTGATCTTAGGCTTGCAACTATCTTCATATTCAAGGCCTCATAACAGAAATACTGAAACATCTTCATTTTAGGAAGTAATTCACAAACCCATTTGACATTTCATGCTTTTACAACACTTCAGATGGAATATTGCTTAAAAGTAATTATTGTAAATTACAATGGCCAGATAAATTATACATCTATTGCAAGACTCAATTCATTTAGCAGTTTTTTTCCTTGGGTGGGATATTTATAAGAGTAATTCTGCAAAATATAATAAAATTATATATCAGTGTTTTTTGTTTTTTTTTTTTTTTTAGCCTTCCATGGTTTGTGTTTGTAACAATAGTCTCTTGTCCACATCCTTGTCTGGTCCATGCCATTTGTGACTTTTTAGATCTCAGTCACGCCTTCCCATCCTGGTCTTTCTTTGAGGCTGGATGTCACAGCCTACACGATCGTTCTTTGTGCTGAAGTTGTCCCATAACATTCATCATTCCTTCTGTCTTCCCCTAAACCTTCCTTATAGGGGTTAGGGAATGAGAACTGCACAAGGTATGGGCAGACCATGGATTTTCACAGTGCCAAGTTGTTTTCTGATGATTTTCCAGTGATTCCTAATATTTGGCTTCGGACTTCTTGGCCTGTTGCAGAGTGGTGAATTGATGGTTTTTTTATGTTGTCCGCCAAAGACCCAAAATTCTACTTGTGAGCTCAGATTGTTCTGTGTGAAGCTAAAATTGTTCTCCCTGTGTTTATCCATTGAATTCTGCCTGCCGTTGTATTACCTGTTACCCAGTCTTTAAGATCCTGTGCAGTTCTTCACTCTGCCGTTGTTCTTACTATCCTGAATAATTTGGCACAGCTGGCAGCTTTTCAGACCTCGCTCTCCCCATCTGCAGACCATATCTGAAAACAAAAACCCATGGGGTCCTAAATGACCTCCTGTTGTTCTGGGAGGAAGTCTTTTAACAACAACTCCCTGCTTACGGTTGAGAATTTTCACCCGTTTTGGAGAATTCGGCTTCCCCACGGTGTGTTATCCGTAATTTTCCTAAAAACCTTTGGTGTGAGGTATTTTGAGAGATTGTTGCTCCTTTATTTGGAAATGTTCTCATACTATATATACTCCTTCAGTATGTTCTGCAGGAGATGGAGATCCTGGGGATCTACTGAGGACTTCACATTAAACAATTGTGTGTGTGTTGCTCTTTAGTTTCCATACACAATATGTCTATATATAGGGCTGGCTCTTGCCTCTGAATCACCAGTCACATTATCGGTAAAAGAGAGGATTCAGTTACCAAACACAACTTTGTGGGCCTTTCCTTACTCATGCTGCCTGGGTGGTGACTAATCGCTGCCTTTCAATGGGATTCTTAAATTGGGAGATCATATTAGGCTTCTGTGACTGCTCCCTATTACATGCTTGTGAATGCCAACTTAACCATAGGGGAAATGTTGGAGACATAGATTATTCTCAGAATGATGGACCCATTAGCTAGAACAATAAGCAATCTAATATACATGGAGTAGCTGCAGGGTGTACTCATTCATCAAATTGATAAATGTATTTACTTTCTAGTTACTGGAACTCAGAAACTCGGAAAAGAAAATTTTCTTTCCCTTGTCTGAATCAGGCAGCTGTCAAATGTGTGTTATGACATCAACTGCTTCTTCTAGCAAATCCGTCCTTATACTGTGCAATATGACATTATTAGTATCGTTCCAATGGTCCTGTCGGGTTTATCGTAATTAATCCTTTAAGTCTGAACTACCTTTATTCCAGGTTTTTCGATCTTGCCTCAATGTTCAGTGGAGTTTAAAGTAAGGATTAAATTCTCTTCTGCATAAGATCTGTATAGCAACATCTTTACTAGTCTGGTTTTATGGCATAGCTGACGTCGTTTCCTCTTTTTCCATTATTTGCTTGCAAGTATCTCAAAAAAAAAGCACAAGGGACACTGAGAGTCTTGGGCAGTGGGATTGATGATACGCAAATATGAGAGAAGCACTGGCAAAAATGTGGTCAGTATCTGATCTGATGCAAGCACAATGTTAGAAGGAAAGGCTGTGGTAGCAAAACAAACTGTTATGAAGAGGAAATAACGTAAGAAGAAAACCACAGAACAAAGTGGCATTTTGTATTTTCGGGTAAAAGGGCATACTTTAACATGAAAGAGAAGCTTTAGATCTTTATCTGTTCTTTCATTCTTTTTTTTTTCCTACTGGAAGCAAGCTTTACAGATTTTTGAAATGCTCATTATTCTATCATAGCATTCTCCCTTGGTTTTCCAAGGGAAGAATATAGAAAGATTGACTATTGTGTTTATTTTAGTGTTTTGGAAGTACTTGGCTTTTTTTTTTTTTTTTTTTTTTTTTTTTCCAGAATTGATTTGTCTTGTAAAATTTCAAATTCTTCTGCATGTTTAGGGAAGTTTAGCAGCTTCTTTCCTATTGCCATGCCATCCTAGTGTTTTCATGTTTTAGGTTTAAATAGTTGGGTCTGTTGCATGTTCATTTATCTGCATACCGTCCTGTAACAGTTCTGATGTAAAAAGAAGGTTTTGAAATGCAGCTTCTCTTCTTTTCCCTGCAGGTCTATTATATCTAACTTAAACTATGCTTTTTTTTCCCCCCATTTTCCTTGATGTTAATTTATTTGGTGAATGTACACTGAATGAAGCCTTTTACTGTGCACTTGAGACTTGGCAAAAGGAGCTGAGGTTGGTGGTGAGGAGAACTTCCTATCTTCGTGTTTTCTGCAAGCTCAAAGTGTGTCTGTTGGCTGTTAGATACTGGCACTGTTCACATTTATTTGTGGAGGCTTAAAAAATAGAATATTTTGCCATATGCTTTTGCAGGGTAAGGAGGAGGAATGAGGCATCCTCAGAAGAGCATGCTTTCCTGTTTACTGCTCTGTATTGCAAGTCTACAATAAGATGAATAATTTAATTCCTGCTTGGTATTCATGGTGTCCCGTTTCTTAGGTTTGCACCTCTGTACTCTAAAGAATGCCAAACTATAATATATTTAAAACTTTATTTCCTCAGCATGCATGTTAGAATGACTGGGAAAAAAAACAAAGGAAAAAAAAAGATAAACACCTGTTTTTATACAGTTGGTTTCTAATTTTGATTTTTCTGCCTGTGTTTTATCTCTCCTTAGCAACATGTGACATGCTTATATTTTCATTAGAGCAACATTAAGGCACTGTAGTCATTCCACTATGATAAATGCATGGAAAACAAGTATTTGGATTTTGGGGTTGGCTAGCATTCACGTAGTAATAATAACGAAATCCTTTCTAGCTTTTCTATTAGTTTATAGCATTTGTGCTCCTCTATCAAAACAAGTTTAACTGATGCAATCCATATTAAGTTGATTAAATGCATTAAATTCATGTTTTTCCTACAGTATTCCTATGTTTTCCCAATAATATTCCTATCACAGGAAGACTTGAGAAGATTGTGCCCGTCCTCACATGACAAAGATGCCTCTTCCATAAAAATGAACGTACAGCTGTGCATGTTCACAAAACCAAACCGCATCTGCGTAGCCATCCCATATTGATTAGTCTTTTAACTAGCTATTCAGGAGCAAGAAAATTTCTCATCAGCAAGAAGGAAAGAGTAGTTGATTGGGAAAAACATAGGAGCTTTTCAATTGCAAAACTTTGCTTAAGCAATCTTTTATCTGGCTTCTGATTGAAATTCCTCTCTTCCCCTTCTGGCATTCTGTTTCTTTACTATGTAACCTTTTATATATGCAACTGAACAAACTCAGATTTAGTACAAATACCAGTCTCAAATTAAAAATGACAGTGTTTTTGACCTTGTCCATTGAACACCGATTCTGTGTGGTATCTGATCATGTGGCTGCTGTTTTGAAGCCTTGGCGTGCAAATAAAAGCTGTCAGTGTTTTAGAGCAGGTTCCATCTCCCTAGGACATAAATCGAATGCAGCAACAGGGAAGTGCATTAATTCTCAACATACATATTCCTGAAATTCATTTATGTGTATAGCAAGTACAACAAGCTTTTAAAAGGGACTTTTGGAGTGGATTTGGTATCACTGACGCATCAGGCTTCAGTTAGCTCTCATGTAGCAGGAGAAAAACCAAGAAGAGAAGGTCTGTGCTAATTAACTGATGTAATGTGGAATGTAATTGGAACTCAAGTAATAAAATGCATGAAGAAACCGTTCTGTAAAACAATGAGAGGTTTAATTGAACTTTTTAAGAGGCTGGAGACACATTTCGGCAGAAAAGAGTACACAAAGCAGGAAAAAATGGCTTTAAATATTTATTTACTTATTTATTTAACTTATCTTCAAATAAGTGGTTCTCTTGTCCAGTTGGCCAGTATTCCATGACAAGAGGCGGTCACATCACCTCATGTCACCTTGCTCTGTTGCTTCAAATCTTTATTCTGTATTTTTATCAGAAGTGCTGAAGAGTTTCATTTTGGTCAGCCTAGATGGAGGTTTGATTCCAAGCTGGAATGTCATTTTAAAATTAGCACAGCAGGCATTTAAGACCTCACAAATGAAACAAATGAAACTTTTACCACTTACACAATTTAAACAGAGTCCAATGAATCCTGTGAGCGTGGAGGCCCAGTCCAACCTGGCATGAATTTCAAGTGAGTACAAGATGCCATGAAGTTCATGTTGCACGTGGGCTGGTGTGGAAGAAAGGCTTGGCTGCCCTCTCGGAGCCGCTGCCTGCTGCAGGACGTGTCTGCGTGCACATACGTTCCCTTCTTGTAATTGTGCTACCAAAGAACACGTGCCTAGCTAGTACTGGCTGGTGACAGCCACCATGAGCTGGGAAAAGCAGGTCAATTCACCTCAGGATCCACCAGCATCAGTCAGACACTAATGAGAAGAAAACTGTATAAAGAGGTATCCTGAATCTGTGCATACTGAGGGAAGATGTAGTGAGTGAGTATGTCAGGAATCTTTGTGTGTGTCTTTTTTTTTTTTTTTTTTTTTTTTTTTTTTTTAATACTTCACTGTAACACTGAGAAGGTGTAGAACAGACTTCTCATTATTGGATTTCATTTCTTGGTACTGAATAAACACAGAATTTCTTGCTCTGTAGCATTCTAGTCTGAATATAAACCAGAAATAAATACTATAAATAATAAATATTTCTGGTAGAAAAATTCAATCTGTATTGGTACAAACAAGTGAGAAAAATATTTACAGATTGTAATTGTCCAAATGATGCGTCCTTTTGTACAACAAACTAACCTCTGTTAAGCAGGGTTTGTGTAAAGCATCTGCAAACAGTTTACATTGCCAAATGATTTCTGACCAGCTGGGATTTTAGTGCTGAAACCACTGGATGGCTTGGCACGGCCAGGCTCATAACCGAGTAAAAGATGAATAGAAAATGAAGGCTCTATGAAGCAGTTGACAATGGTAATCAGCTTTAAGATAAGGCTTAAAAGTAGATAAGATAGTGAACCTGAAAAGAAAAATGCTAGCTGTTATTTCTGGTGACTAGGTAGAGGTGAGGGGATTTAAATGAGGGGAAAAAGGTGTGGAGAAGGGGTGTGAGAGGCTTACAGGCTTGTATGCTGGCCTGAGAATATCCATGAAGATGAAAATACGTTATCAAAAACCTCAGTATTACCTTTAAAGTGGTGTTATGCCATTCAGCTCTGAGGTTACTCATCACATTTCCTTACTGTCTAGTTCCAGCTCTCTTCTTCGTTTTGCCTTCTGGCTTGGACATCCAATCCAAAATGTTAGCTCAGGATTTAAGGTGATTTTGTGCTTGGGACAATGTTGCTAAATATTATCAGCTCTTAACAGAGGGATGATGCTTAGGGTGGTGATGATTTGTTTTATTTGTTTTAGCTCATAAAAATGCATTGAATTCTTTATACGTAGGAAGAGTGTTAGCCCTTTTGGTTTTGAATAAGAGCTATGAAAAATTCAAATTCTAAAAAAATAACAAACACAAAACAAGCCACAACTCAACCTATGAAATGAAATTGAATTTAGGTTCTTAGTCTCACAATTTTGTTGTGTACTGTTGATAACAGATATTTTGTCTGGATTTTAAATATATCAGGCAGAGCTTACCAAAAAGCACTAAAGGAGAGCAAACCTTACATCTCTCCGAAGTGTTACTACCCAAATCAGCTGGCAGGATTGTTAGACTGGAAAAAAATGGAAATGATGGGGAGGTGAGAGAGAATGAAAGAAGAAGCTGAGTATGCTAGTTGTTCTTGTTTCCTGGATCTTGCTATTCAAAGATTATTTTATTCTGAACAATACATTTCATCTTTGCAAGACAGCTTCTCCTGCTCAATCATGCTGTGAAATCGCATTTTAATGGTGTTTTTTTACATCATTTAGCTGCCATAAAACAGATAGCAAAAATACATTCTAGTAGCATGACTGTGTTGTAAGATTGGATGGGTAAAGGTGATGAGGTATTAAAAGGGTAAGCCTTTGGTTAAATGCACCTATCTCTTCATAATGAGCAGAATTAGCAAAGGAAATTATGTAAAATGAATGAAAGTTAAATAGATTTTTGTTCAAGTCTGATAAATTATTTTCCAATTGCGACGGCTTTCCTTTCAACTAAAGCATGGTACACTAGGGATTTATTTTCAAATTGGCAGTCAGAAATGAAGAACATGAAGGTGTACATATTCCAAGCGATTAGTGGGAGGTATGCAAACAAATCCTATTATTTCTTAGTGGGATTAGAGTGCATACCTTCCATACACTGCTTTGAAGAATTCCCCTTAAGCGTTCTTCCAGACTTTTAACTGCAAAAGCAGCTAGAATAGTAAATTTGGTAGAAGAAAAGAATTTAGAACATAGCTGGTCTGAGCAAGTACCCCACATACTCCCACAATTCAGTTAAGCCTAAGAAATCTGTTGGTTGCCGTGGATGAGTAAGGTAAAAGAATCCTGATCTATACAATTATATTTCTTTTAATAAAGATATTTCTTATACTTCTCTCTGCCAAAGATTTGGCCAAAGATTTCTTTTGACTGAACATTTCAGTTCAGCTGGCTTGAGTGATTCTCCTGCACCGCCTAGAGCTAATACAGCTTTGATATATTTGATTACATATTTTATCTAGTATAATTTAATTTTCTTCAGCTTGTGCAGTTTCCAGTGGCTGAGCAGTAAATTGTTACTGAAACAAAAATTGGTCTTTCCAAGAGAGTTCTGTCATGCTTACGAAACTTTTAACCTTCTAATCCTAGCTTATACGGATAATATGATGTAAGATCCAAAGTGATGTACTGTTTAAAAGCTTTTCCTTAGTCCAGGGATGTCAGAGACAAGTTGAGTACCATTAACTTAAATTTTTCATCATCTTTGATTTAGTAACTAGTGGATTTCCTCTCATGAAGTGTTCATGGTTTGTCATGGGACCACTACCTTGTGCTCATACAGTTTAAAGCACAAGCTTGGGGTACATGTATAGCAGCTGTAGGGACCGAGCGAATTAGGGGTGGGTATATTATCCTCATCTCCTTACTGAAGAGTCAGCTTTCTGCTTTTTCTCTTGGACTTTTTCCTTCCCATTCTCATTCTGTGGAAATTTAGATAAATTAGTTGTGGTATTTCAGAAGCTCTTGAAGCTTATTTGTGTCTTGCTTGAAACCCACTGTGACTTTATCAACTTCCAATGATGTTATGCCTTTGTTACAACATTAAAACAGCATGGGCACATTCTTCTGTCTATGCCTTATGAAAATGGAAGATCCTTGCTTCTTTCCTGAGTGATGTAACTGCATGTCATAGATTAAATTGAGGATTTGTATAAGAAGTGTGTTCGCCAACTTTGCCAAATCGCCTGACCCTTTGGGAAGCAAACAAAATAGATGTGTATCACTTCCTTTCTTATTGCTATTTTTTCAAATAAAATTGTCAGTTTACTCCGATTTCTGTATGATCAGTGACAACCCATGCTTTATCACTCTGTTTTTTGCCTTTGTTCTCTTCAGCAGTTCATTTTGTTTCCATGTTTTTTCAGTTCTCAGGATGGCTTACGTGATTCCCCCCTCAGCTCCATCTCCAGCAGTGACTATGAGAGTGTTTCTGTCACTACATGTAGTCTCTCCAGCATATACGCTCTGAGGTAATAACATCGCTTCACAGTCAGATTTGACTAATTGTGTTGGGTTACGGTTGGTTAAAAAATTTCATTGAATTAACAATCAAGTGACAGCAACACTTCTGATTATTCTTCCTTGCGAACAACAGGTGCTGCTTTTTTTTCTTGCCTTTTTTTTTTTTTTTTTTCCTCAGCAGTTGTCTTCAGTGCTGCGGTGGAGAGGCAACTATTTACAGGAAAGTTTCAATGCATGTAGTGCTGAACTGTATGGTATGCTGGTGATCTCCCTTTTATTTGTCCATATAGCATTTTTTAAGAGACATTTCAGAATTCAGCTTGAAAATTACTGAATGTTTGTCTTAGCTAGGTTTTGCCTTTCTAGAAAGCATGTTTTTTCCAATTCATTTTGTGTAGTTAAAATGAGGACAGCATGCCGCTTAATAATTTACCTCCCAAAGGTGTTTTTTTTTGGCTAAAGTTGTTAAGAATACTGGTTTATATTCTCATCTGAGCCTGCATGTGAAGGCTTTAACTTTGTTTTGTGCAGAGCTCCTACTGTGAATAATAGAGGAATAAAGGTATGGGAAAAATATATCTTACTAAAACAGAAATCTGAGTTCTTTGGCTTTTTTCAAGGGATGCATAACATACATGTATGTCATCTGTTGCATACGTTCTATGCAATAATGTTATTACTCTGGTACAGGTAGAGAGATACCACAGTATCAGTCAAGGTACATCTCCCATTGCTTCTTGCCCTGCCTTTTTCATCCATACATCTCTATCCAGCAATTTTCATTTTAACTCCATGAATACCAAATTTTGTCTAGGTTGAGGGAAAGAAAGAGGGTAAAAGGCCTTTTCCTATAGTGGTAAAGGAAATAAGACAAAGTGTTTTTTAGGATGTGTCCACAATCAGGCTCTTTTTTTTTTTTTTTTTTTAAGAATTCCATATTTTAAAAAGGCAGATAAAGAAAGGAAGATGCAACTAGAACTGGTTTTCATGTTTTTAATTTTGAAATACACTTTTAACTATGCTTCAAACAAAACTCAATTTACCACCATGCAGTTGCCCTCTGTTAAATATTTTAACATGTAAGAGACTGTCCCACACAGAGCCGTCTGAATGGACAACAGAAGTAACTTCTGTTATTCTTTAGGCATAACTGAAGCAGAATAAGTAAGTTTTCATTAGGTGTGCCACCTTTTTTCAAGACCTTAATGTATTGCCTTCATATATCAGTATTGTGCTTGTCACTGTATTTAAATATCTTGACGCTTAGGTAATTAGATCTGTCTATTCCCTTTTTTCAAATTTTATATTTCTGAGGCTTGGTTTATAAGGCATTTTTTTTAGGCTGTTGTCCACTGAATTATAGCATTCTATCATCCCTGGGTGTCATCTAGGAATTCAAGTTACCTATTTTTCTGTATCTCATCCACGTTGCTAGAGATCTAGCTATTATAGTTGATGGTCCAATAAAATAGTAATTGCCTGCTTGACTATACTGGTATAAATTTCCCCTTTTGAAATACTTACACAGCTTAGTTTGAAAACAGAAAAAAAGCTCAGAAGTCTGACTGCTTCAGAGAAGCACGTTCCTAGATCTGTGTGCATAGAAAAGGAATATTCAACACATCTACTTGTATTATATTGTTACATCATTTGTCTACTGCAACAAAAATGTTCTGTGCAAAGACCATCTCTACAGAATGTTATTTTCTGAAGTACGTAAGTTCTTCCTGATGTCATGTGCATAGCCAAAATAATATTTAAAGTATTTTTTTCCCACTGAGATATGCCATTTTTCTGTCTTTAATTCCTTGCAGTTTTCACTTGTACTCGTAACAGGAATTGAAATGTTACACTTTCAATTTTATCTGAAAATTAATTAGCTAAACGCAGAATTCATAAAATGCATTTATTTGGCCTTTCCCATAAATCGTAAACAATTCCTCTATGCTATTACAATAGCTATAGGTTAAAGTGGGTAAGCAATGCTGAGGCTGAAAGCCTTGTTGTCAGATGGCAGTGTCTTTTGGAAGTAGCTGACTGCCTTCAACAGTTTGGCTCCAGTAGCAAAAACAGCTTAGCGTATAGAGTTCAATGAACTACCAGTATATTAAACAGCGTAGATGTAATGGATTTGAAACAATGAAGTATAGTATATATGGAATTACGAATATCTATATATTTATTGTTTTCCAAATTGAGAACCACGGAGAAAATTTTATTTTCAACTGGGAAGAAAAAGCTGGTGAAGACCATGGGATCCAAGTGGGATCCTGTAAAGGAGGCTCATACAAATCAGCATATGATTCACTTTCCCATGTGATAGACTTTCCCATCCTCAACCAGTGGTGTATAATTTTTTTGAGCTACATTCATCCCACCTAACTTTAGGCACCAAGGTGATGCAACTAAATTAGGAGTTTTGTTTCTCAAGTTTCCATGTTCAGTCAATGGAGAAAAGCAGAATCCTCAGATAAGTGTGTATTCTCTTGAAATGCATCTGGGCCAAAGATTTTCAGGCTTATATCAGAACTATGATTGTATGCTTTGATTACTGACTGTGCTGATGCAGTAATATGAAAAAAAAATATTTGCTTGAAGGTTTCTAGAGCACAAATTGAAGGAAAACCAAACCAAACCAAATCAAAAAAACCCGTATCTATATATATGCAGAGAGGGGGTCACAGAAGGTTCCTGAAATGGTTTTGCTAGTGAAAGTTTGATTTCACTGGAGGCAGATCTTTGTGGAAGGTTCCTTCTTCTAGCCTCAGAGATCTGATGGTGAAGAAGTTAAACTTTCAGCCCAGTTCAAAAAAAGATTTTTTGCAAAATGTTCATTAAGCAGTATCCAGACTTCAGGTGCCTATGTCAGTAGTCAACTTTCTCAGTGAGGAGTAAATATATTCCTTGTATTTCAGAAGGTTTCAGAGAAACTGTGGTTTTTATGCAGACTTGCATGAGTTTGCATAATTCCTGTGCTCCATCAATGTGGATGTGGACTAATGCTGCTGACTTAATTGAAAATGAGATGTTTGTAGCTACAGCAGGGAAGTGGCAATTGGTCTATTGTTTATATTAGCTCCAGGAAACAATGCATCCAGTTTTTTCCTTTTTTACTGGTATCTATTTCATAAATGTGATTTTTAGAATATTTTTTAATGTAACTATAGCTTATTGGATTGTAAGTAGGCAGCTAATAAAGTACAATGCTGGAAGCTTATCCATTTCGTTGTCAGAAGCACTAAAGTCAGTGGCTTTTAAAAATAAACTGTTTGCAGAAATTTGTTTGTCTGTAAGCTTTCAACATGCATTAAAATTATCGGGCAAGATCCTGAGGGAGCCATTAATTTGAGTGGAAACCGAAGCGAAGGCTATTCATATGCTAACTGAATGAGATGGCTTGATAAGCTTAAAGCCAAGAATGAACTCAAGTTCTTTGAACGAGTGGAGGAAGAAAATGGCCACAAAAACATTGTTTTGGGAATGGTGAGGGAAAAAAGTGAGATGGAAGCAAAACAAGGTAGGGACTACTAGTTGATTTTGAGCCTTGTTGGAATTTTTGTCAAAGACAATGCAAGGGAAGAAGAAATAGCAACAAGCAATTTGCCTGCCTGAAGAATGTGGAAAAGCCCATTTCTTAATTTTAAGGTTATGACACAGTAAATGACAACTTGAAACAGTAACTTTAGAAAGTAACCTTAATGGTACAACGGATGTCTTCACTGGTCAGCAGTCCCTTTTTTTGAGTTTATCTTTGTGGCTTAAATATCAGTGTTTTGTAATATTATTTGTATAATTTTTGGCATTTACAAAAAATGGTAGTGAATTTTTAGCCTGTGTTATTTACATTCTGGAAAGGGAGGTGTCTGAAGTGCAATATGTGACTGAAGCCAAAGCGGCCAGAAATTAGCGCGGGATGTTTATGGGGCTCTTGGTTAGAATATCTCGATCCGCCTGTGTGTGGGCTGAGCCCAAGCTCGCTGGATGTCCTTGAAGGATATCTCTGACTGTATGGCATATGCCGAGTATGGCCCTGTTAGAACAAACACACACGTGTGAAACCAAGCGGGGAAGGTTATCTTGGTATGTAAGTGAGAAGGATGAAATTTTGATTACTGCTTCAGAACTAGAGGGGGTTTTGCCAAAGCCTGTTGGAAGTTGCCTTGCCTGTCAGGTCCTGTGGATGGGTGGTGCCTTACAAACCCAGGTGCTTCACTGGGCTTTCCATCAGCAGAAGTCAGACCTCGGAGAGGATGCTAAAAGTCAAGGTAACTTAGTTGTTCAGCAGGACTTTAATTAAACTAGGAGAATTCACTTCCTTCGTCTCATGGTCCAGACTTATTCATTGATCTGTCCTATAAAACTACAGTGCAGATTACTTGCCCACAAATTTTAACAGACATCACACCTGCTCCTGGGGATCCAGAAGCTGGTAGTGAGGGGCACAAGAGATGTGCTAGCCATCTATTTCAATTCATGAGTCTCAGTCAACCTGATCAGCTCTTTCCCCAAATCATCCCTCTTGCAGTTTCATCATCACATTTGTTTAACCTATAAAAAATAACAGATTAATTCAGCATTAATATTTGGTGCTGTCATTTTTTGATTTGATCAATGCATTGCTGTAGATTTTCCTTCCCCCTTTTTCCATAAAGCTCCACTTTATGGCGAGGCTGCTTGTAACTGGAAAAAGGCTGGTGATAATTGCCCTACATGGCCTGTACAGGAGTCACAGAAATAAAGAGCTCAGCGGGAAGAACTGTAGGATGAGACTGGGTTTTTATACCTTGAGAAAATTCGGATGACTCCTGAAACAGGTGCCATTCCTTCCCTAATGGTTTTCAACCCCAAATTGGCTCTGTATGTTGTAGGCATTGCGAGTCTGTGCTGTTTTGGACAGCTCTGCCACTCAAGCAGTGTGAGGACAATTAATATGCATATTAATATAATCATAAACAGGCTGCTGTGTGGACTCTTCTTGCTTTGCAGCTAAATCCCTTGCCCCACCAAGCAGCTGAGCAGCAGCGACAAAACAAAACAGTCATTACTGATGAGGTCTGTCAGCTTTTGCTTATGATTTTAGTCAGCGAGACATATGTGACTGCAGCAGATGTCTCCGGTTTCTCACCGCCAGGATCCTTCTTGATGTGTTCCGTGCCATCTTGTTCTTCGCTCTGCAAGACAAAAATGAAATCTCTGAGTGGTGCAGCATTTTCAAAGCTTAGTGTTCCCTTTTATAGGAAATTCCACAAGGTATTTCGAGGTAGATTATATGCATATCTTGGTCGTGAGTAACAAGTCGCTGATGCAGATTTCATTTTCTCGAGGAATAACCCAGGCATCTTGTGTGAACTACCTGTTAACAAGAGCTTTTACAGCGGGAGGGTGAAAATTCAATTGTGTTGTTTTGGGTTTTTTTGGTCTTTCCTATTAAAATGGTAAAGCTAATGTTTTAGAGATGTTAAAATGCCCAATATGGTCAAAGTAAATTAAATATAAAATCTGTTACTTTCTGTGTAAACGAAGTGAAATAGGGCAATATTTTAAGCTGCCTAGCATCAGTGGCAGAGGCAAGGAGTCTGTTCTAGCAAAATTGCTGGACACCCCAGAATTTGCCATTGTGTGGCTGTAATCCAGGTGGCGTATTTGGCTGGAGACTGACACAAAGCAATCCTAATGGGTTAGTATTTGTGTTTCTACAGAGCTCGCTTGTAATTTTCATTTTTAGTAATTTGGCCACATTTAACTTATGTTCATTTTAATGATGTGTAAAATCTGTTGTTGAATATCACTTGGTGTTCCCTGTGCTGCTGATAGAACAAGAGTTATTGGCTCTCAGAAATTAGCTTTTATTTGACAGATCTTTTTTTCTTTTTAAAACTCCCTGACTTAAATAACACGCTTGGGAGTTGTGAGATTATGTGTAATTAATTAAAATCACTATAGTAACTGCAGGTTTGCAGGTTTTTTGGCAATGCCTAAAACCAAGGTATGTTGTAAAACCACAATTTATATTGCAAGCAAAAACAGAGGCTTTCCTCATACAGCAGCATTGAAGTTGAAAAATTAAGAGAAAGCTTTCTTTTCGAATTCAAATTTTAAGGCTCCACCTAATACTTTAATTAGCTTTCCTCAGCTTTGACTCCCACGGCTGGATACAGAATTCCTGTGGGATTCTCCTAGACCCTAGGATGCTTTAATGCTTCAGCTGGTTGTTTTATATTATGTTTTGAGGGAACCAATGGAGGCGATATGAAAACCTTGTGCTAATAAGCTTCCCTATCCCTCAGAGTTCCTCGTGCTGGAAGATGTTTCTCGGTGCCTCTTCTTCATCTCTGTGTCAGCCACACACAGCAGTTGCAACGCAGGAGAGCGTCTACTGGAGCTGGATGCTAAATTAATTCACTTTTTATTAAGCCATACAGTATAGTTGCTTGCATATCACAGGGGATGTTGCAGAAGAGCTGTATGAAATGCCTTTCACTGCCCTTGGAAGTATTTGTATCCAGCATCAGCTATCCAGGTTCGGTATATCCTGTGTCAAGTTCTGGGTCTGATGCATTTCTATTATGTTAGATACCAGAGCTGGTGTTACATATCATTTCTACATAAGTGCTTAACCGTTTCTGGTTTTCAATTTCAGTTTTTACAGTCTAGGATTATTTTTAAAGTTTAATTATTTCTGTGCTTTAATCTCATACTGTTTGTTCTTTTGCAATGTGAGTGAACGCTTCAGAGCTTTAAATGCATGTTTGATTACAGGGAAGTGTTAGAAAAAACATCGTGGTGGAACTGGGAAAACTCCTAGTAGATTCTAAACAATTCTAAATTCTTGCATTTTCAGTTGTAGTTTTTCTTGAATTTTACAATGTCTTATCTTGCAGGTCTTATCCTTTTTTGGTGTAAGTTTTTAAGGATAACAGTAAAAAACGGTACCTTGCAAGTACCTGATATTAAATTTGATGGTAAGAAGGCAGCCTTGTTGGTTACTCATGCTCTAAGCTATTTGTTCATACATACTCACTTTTATATACATTTTATTCATGTTGAACAAAAAATGTTCTTTGAGAGAGAGTGTTGTCAAGGACAGTACTTTCTGGGCTCTCAATGTTGTTCCTGTTAATCCCCATTTAGAATACAGTATCATTGCATTTTTCTGAAAACCTGGGCCAGAATGGCATTGTTTGATTAAGCCAGTTGTCTAGCTAGAGTTTCTTATGGTTTCTTATCTACTTCACAACATGGTGCTTCAGCAGTTGTGTTTTTTCAGATGTCCAGCATGGTAGCTACAACAGGAATGCCCTGCAGTTTCAGGAACTGAGGAATGGTTCAAGATATTTCTCCAGTGGAGTGGGCAGCTACAGAAGCTGCCAGAGTGTGGGGCAGAGGTTGTTCTTGTTGACTTCAAACTCAGCATGCTGAGGAGGGAATGCTGAGGGATTTTTCCTGGTTGAAGGACCCGTGGTTCATCCCACTTGGCAATTTATTTATTTTAGTCCGCCCACTTCAGCTGAAGGAAAAAACACTTGGAAGGGGCTTCTACAAATCTTACAGTGATGAAAAGATAATTCCCCTACAGTGGAGTTCAGAAGGCTGACAGCAGATGGGGCACGTGTCCTAGATGTGTGGGGCTGGGCACGGATGGTACAGGCGATAAGGCTGTAGTGCAGTCTGCTTCTTCTGGTGGTGCCTAGCTAAGTTGTTCCTGCTAGAGGGGTTGGCATGCAGTTCTATTATTTGTTTCTCATGACAATAAAGTTTTGAAGCCTTTGGAACATTTAAAGGGCTTTCTTTTATCCTCTTTAGTCTTTTTTTTCTTAAAATAGAGAGAAAATACATAAGCGATTGCACACAAAAAGCCTCTTGACTTAATAAAACGGTAAGGTTAGGAAGTCAAGAAAAAAGTTTTGAATTGAAGCTTTTTTAGTCTGCTTTAAATGTAGCTTCTGGGATCATTTATTAAAATATAGTCCTTTGCTAAACAACCGTATGCTATTACCCAAATAATAAGACAAGTTCTGGATTTGGTTTAAATGACTCTAAAATTGGATGTGTAGCCCACCCTCTACACTTAAAATAATTGTAAGAAGCCATTAATCTCATTATAGTTTTCCTCCAAACCATATTAGAACTAGTACTTATTAGAAACAAAAAGGTTTTAACCTGCTGTTTATTGTATTTTTTGTGAGATAACCAAAAAAAGAAATGCCAGAAGTACTGCAAACAGCAGGATAGGAACTAGTAATTTTTTTTTGTACTTACATGGAGTCATACTTCTCTTATTCAAACCCCTATCATTTCCCTCTTGTCATTCCTCATATATTCAACCTTTGCCTTTCCCCAACCATTGTCTGATCCTTTAGATGGCCTTTGGAGCAGTTCTTTTCTGCAGAATGGAACCGGGAGCTGACTGCAGCCTTGAGGCACTTGTAATAGCTTAGGAGAGACCTGACTGACAGCTCGGTGGTGGGGTTTCCAGTTACAGCCCACGCAAGTATCAGTGGGATGAATGCACCAGTTACCAAAGTAGGTCTAGAAACCCTCTTCAGACAATTACAAAAAAAAAAAAGTTTTTTTACTTAAAGTATCAGAGAATTCACATGGGAGAAAAAAAGCTTAAATATCATAGATTGGATAAGGCGTGTATGATATTGCTTGTAGAACAAAAGAGGGGCGTTGTGCTAAATTCTGCATGAACCAAATCGAAAGCCAGAGAGCTCATGGTAATAGTTTTGAGGAAATAGCATAAAAGTGTTTAAGAACAGAGTATTTAAAACATGCATATAGGGAAATTCAAGCACACAATATAGCTCTGCATTCGTAAGATATTGAAAAAGTGTGGCATTTTGAGCAGTGCACATGAGAGATTTGTTTAGGCCGAGTAGTGCAAGTGGATTGCTGTCATTTGAGTCAAAGGAACCGCACTGTTTTATTCTTTGGGGGCAGTCTCTCATCAATTTGTTTAATGAACTGTGATCATTACTCCAGAATTGACCATTGTCCCTTTGTAGAAGCTTTCAGCATGGTTATAGTCATGATGTCCTTTTATGTAAATAGGAACATGTGAAATTGTGTTTGTGGTGTGTATGAAAACCTGTGGCAGTGTTCACGCTTCCTTACTGTAGGAGGAATCCTACCTGAGGGATTTTGCCTCAAAATGTGCTACTCTGACTTTGCAAAGTGCCTAAACCTCTGCATCAGAATAGGACTATTTAATGCAGATATTTTGAATTCACTATAAAGTGGATTCACAAGCTTTGAATTCACAGTATAAGAGGCAAGTATGCTCTTCAAGTTTCTCTACACGTATATTGCATGCTACTTCTGCCTGTGCCTCTGCAGTTTGATGGAGGCTTCCAGGGCAAGTGACTAGGAGTAGCTGATGGCATGGGTATTGTGTAACAGAAATGGAGTAAGGAGAGTCTCTGAAATGTGTGTTAGCACTTTTCGAGTAAACATCTGTAATGTTGCTCTTAGAACTTCTGAGTGTTACACACTTTCAGTTGGGATGGGTTTGTCTTGCTGGAATTTGATCCCTCTTACTTTAAAGGGATCACTGACAGTCTTTTGAAATCTACGCCTGAAAATTAGTTGTAACTAAAAGCCTTGCCTGAGATCAGAAACAGAGGATGAGCTTACTTTCCTTTTAAAATTGCTGACATAATTGCACTGTTTGGAGTAGAAAAATACATTGGATTTTTTCTCCTTTGCAAGGAGTGACCACTTGGTGCTTTTGATCTGAGGCTTCTTAACAAAGTTATTTTAAAGGTTTACTATTTTGAGAACAGGATAATACAGTTGATTTCTTTATATTCATTATATCCGATGCAGTGAGCTTCTAAATTCTGTTTATCTGCCTCTACTGTACATGTAATGGGTACTTCAGATACTCTGAAGGTTTATGTTTGTGAGTAATGGGGAATTTTTTGAGAGACTCGTGTACATTCTGCATTCAATACAGAGCAGATTTTAGGTTTAGTGAACCAAATACTTCTAAATTTGAAAGGAAACATCTATGAATAGTTACAGATTTCTACTGCTACTGACTATTTTTTGAGCACAAATATAAAATATTAAATTTGGACTAGCTTTTGAGTCTTGTTGGCTTCGGTTGCTCAGTTTTAGACTCTGCTGCTTTTGCTGTTTTTAGATGAGTGTCAATGCCCAGCAAATTCAGCACCAGGCCTACGGTATCACAGATGGTTACCTAAAGCAATCAGCCCTTTCTGAAAACGTCAGTCGTAACCTTTTTTGTTCCACAGCCCTGCTTTCCTTTATGTGTGGACACTACGGCTTAACGTGGCTCATGGGTAAATTTTGGAATTCAGAGCTGTAAAGCATATTGGTTTCACAGGTGAAAGATGACATTGTGCACAATTACATTATTGGGTTTTGTTTGCTTGTCGATTCACGTAAAAAGCTAATTTATTCTGCCTGTTCCTTTAAACGTATAAGCAAGTCTACTGTTTGGAATCAGTCCTTTGACATAACATCTTCCTTCTTCATATTCACCTTCAGAGGTGTTAACTTTGCAGTGTTCTCACTATGAAAAATAAATATATGATAAGCCTTGTTTGTATGATTAAGATTTCACCAGGGGGAATTCTGTGCCTGCTTTATCTCTTCATAGCCTAATTCGCTGGTTAACACAGGAGGTTCCCTTCAACCAAGAAGGTGAAAAAAAGACATTATGTCTGTAGCTACTCAGTGCTTAAGTATGGTTGTTCATATTCTGCGGTGAGACTCAATTCTGGAGATATCGGCAGTGAAACATTCCAAATCTGAGCATGGTCTGACGTTAATGAAATGCTTCCTACACACCTGGTATCAGCTGAGAGTCTTTATCCAAGTTATGCATGTTAGATAAGCCCAGTAGGAATGGTATTCCTCTTAGAACTATAAAAATAATTTGTTTGAAATAATAATTTGGACAAAAGGTAAGTCAAACTCTGTAGATCAAAATCTGGGTTTGTTTTCTAAATTATCAATTTAAAAATCAGGAGAATCTTTAACATTTGCATAGATACAATCACTGCGGTTTGGGATACCCAGTTACAAGAAAAGCTGTTTATCTGAATTGTTATGTTTCTGTTCTTCCAGTGCTTCTGACTACCTCTGCAATATTTGCTGACTGCATCCTTTAAGAGTAAGATGTATTTTCAAATAAAGAACAGATGGTTATTAAGCCTTCTCTAAGAGTAATTTGTGTCCAGATCTGACTGGGTCCTGTTGGTAAAAGAAGAGTAATTGTTTCTTTCCAACTCTGCAGTGATGCTTAGGTCCAGTTTAAAATTATTCTGGAATGCTCACTTTTCTCTTTGCAGTGGCACAGGCAATGAAAATACCCATTTTTCTGAATCTCTTTTGTATGGATATTGTACTTCATGCCTGGCTCTCTGTACACATGAAAGTATGTTGTAAATGTGAGTGTTGTAAACGTGCTGACCTTCATCCCACAGTGCTGCAGCAATGCCTATCTGCTCTGTACTGTAGGCTTTTTAGGACAAAACCATGAGGTCTAGTGGTGGGACATGACCAGTCTTAATGACACACCGCAAAATCTTCCACTGAGTAGTCTGGAACAGAAGTCGGTGACACCACAATTCTTGTATATATAGTAGGAGGAGACTTGGAAAGGCAAACATTATTACTGCAATTGGTCAAAACGTGGTCAGAGTTGTGGAATGAGCCTTTCTTCCTGTCTGCAAAATGGGAAAGGACTGAATTTTTATTTATTTATTTATTTTTCCTTAGAAGGCACTCTTTACAGCTCTCAGTCCATTTAACACCTTGGGAATATTTCTTCAGCTGTGACTTGAGGGAAGGGAGCCATCCTTATCACCCCATCTGTGCCCTGCACTTACGTTTTTGCTTAGTTTGGGACTTGCCAGGACATCATTCTGTTGAGATTTTATATTGTACGTGGAGTGCATTTCTTTCTGTCATGAGCTCTGTGCTTGCCTTGGAGAGCAATTTATATTGCAAATATGTATTGGTAAGATTGATTCCTCTAAAAATGAGAGAAAAGGTAGACCTTATTTGGCTGTGTTAAGAGGCACACAGAAACCCTTTTATTTGGACAAAGTCGCTCATGCTGCTGAGGGAACTGTAAGCATAAAACCAATATCTTTTAACAGAAATTTGCTTTTGTTAATAGCAATAGAGACATGAACAGAAATGGGTTTCTTGTAAGTATACTCTTTACTCTGTATTTGAAAGAATGAGAAGCCAGCTAAGGTACTCGCACCGCATATTTTCCATTGATATTTCAGTCAATAACTAATCTCTAGTATTTATGTATTTTCAGTTCTGTTTTTACTAGGGCTTTTAAAACTGTATGGCATCATAAATCCTTTTCTATGTTTTAAGGATTACCTGTACAGCTCTGGATAGAATTTCAAAACAATATCCCATAAATTTTGGTTTATAATTATTTTCATGTAATTTCTGTAAATGTTACCTCTGTGTCTTATCCTGCAATACGTGTGCATGCTGGCATAAGAGTGGGATCTGCAGCTTGGTAAATACTTCAGCATCTCATAAAAACAGGCTGAACTCAAAATGCATTAAAAACTACATCCTTCCTCGTGTTTGCTATTTATGCAGTCAATAACATACATAGATTATATATATATATATATTTATTTTTTACATAGTAGCTTCCAATCAACACAGTGAATCGTTAAGATTCCAACATAGTTGCATCCTGTCCTATAGTGCTATTTAGGGTTTTTTCATTGGCGAAATGCTGCATTTTCCTTTAAGCATTTCCTTCTTTAAATGCATTTTACTTTACAAGTAATTTAGGTAATTCTGGATATTTGAAGAAGCTGGCTTCCTGCCAGAGCTTTCTGCAGTTTGTTCCAGCTTCCTTTCCACAAAGGTGGTCGTGGTGGAAATGGCTAGCAACCATGCATCCCTTTTTAAGAAAAAAAATAAATAAAAGGGTTAAGGCTCTAGTAGACATTTAGAGACACATTTTAATCTCTTTGGAGTTGATGAGCCACTCTCTTGCAATAGTTTGACATTTCAGTAATTTTTACCGTTAGGTATATAAGGGGACTAATCTTCCTCTCTACTGCCTAAATTATGTTTTATCATCCTTTACATTTTTTATGTAAGGTTATATTTGGATTCTATTCTTGCTATTTTAAGGCAGCATAATTCAGAAATTCTTTTTTCAAATTTACTTCCACGTTAATAAATTTCTAAGGTGACTTCAGAACTGACCTTCTTGTTTGAGGCTGATATTCCCCTCTTGCATTTCTTGTGGAGTTACGGTCTTAGGACAGAAGTTTGAGTGGGAGTTAATGTGAAAAATGGACCAGCGTTTTGAAATAGCTAAGGGAAATGCAATAAAATACAGACAAATGATTTTCTGCTTAAAAGTTTTTTGCAACTATGCCACAGAGTGAAAATCAAACATGATGGTGATTGATTGCGTGTTGATTACCTTCAACAAGAATTTACAGCAATTAGTTCTGGTTTGCTGTAGAGTATTGCCTGAATAATAAATCCTTTAGGATTTTCTGAACATCCTGAACAAATGAATGCAGACTTACATTACTTTTCTTCATTATGTGTTTTTTTTTTCTCCAACAGCAGTTTAATGACGAGTTCTTGTTCATCCGATGACATTGATCAGGAAGAAATCCAGCTTGCTTTGCAGGCTGCTAAAATTGCCACCCGAGAAAAGATCAGATCCAGATTTCATGGCAGTAATGATCTTATTCACCGCCTTTTTGTCTGTATCTCAGGTATGAGAGCATCGTTTGTTCTGAATGTACTGAAAAGACTTCCTTTTTTTTCTTTTTTTTTGTTTGTGTAAATACATGGTAGAATGGACTAGTGATGAAGTAGCAGGAGGACTGTGTTTTGGAGTGTAAGTTGCAGATTGATCTAGATAGACCTGTTACCTAATTGTGACCAGCATAAAGAGTCAGAGACACAGACATCTGAGACCTGTAATGATGAAGAGTTTGGGCATGCAGTGGGTTTGCCTTCATAGTGCTTCCTGTTTCTTTGTAATGCCCTGTGTCTTCTGGGGAAGACATTTGATGCAGCCGTTGTATTTTGATGCAAAAGGAATCTCCCAGTGTTTTCTGCCAAAAGGGCAAGGAGGTTGTTTATCAAATTAAAGCCGACCTAAAGGCCAGAACATGGCTTGGTCATCATGGAAAATTAGTTTAGTTAATTTATCTATTTTTACTACTGACATGAGCTAGTGAACCTTTGAAAATGTACACCAGGCCGTTACTGGGAGCAACAGACAAATTTAAATGCTTCATTTTAAGGGAGGTATAATACTCTAGCAATGATTGATCTGTTTTCTCAATCTCCTAGGTGTTGCTGACCAGCTGCAGACAAACTATGCTAGTGATCTAAGAAGTATCTTAAAGACCTTGTTTGAAGTTATGGCAACCAAACCTGAAACAGAAGACAAGGAAAAGCAAAAGAAAGGTGAAGAGATTAAATTTTTTTTTTTTTTCTGTACTGAATTTCTGATGGTAACTCCACATGGATCTATGAACTATTTGACAAGAATTTTCTTAAAACTTTGATAATTTTTGACAGGACACACTGTACAGTGATTTGAGCTATGTTTTTTTTTTTTTAAAAGTCATGGAAATGGACTGTAAACAGGATGAAGTCACTGAAATTACAGGTATATAGGACTATGTCTCAAGGCAAACATTGCAAGATGTAAAGCCTTCAGAGTGCATCTACTCTTGCCCGTATTCCTGGGTGCAACAGAACAGTGTTCATAGCCTATATGAAGTGTTTAGACTTCCGATATTTTATTTATTTTTAAATTTTCCTGGTACTGTTTTACAATGGTCATATTTTAGTTTAGCAAGACAGATGTCTTTTTTTTTTTTTTTTTCCCTCCTGGGATTTAAATAGCTATGTAAAAAAAAAAAAAAGTAGAAGAGTAGGCTATGAGATTCAACATTCAAAGAAGAATAATGAAGAAATGGAGGCTATAAAGAATTATCACTACAGTTTTGTAGGCAACAATTCTTAGTTCGAATAATTTCCACTGGATGAGCTATAACCTAAAAAAAGAAAATGTTGACAAATGTAAGCATAAACTAAGTAAGTGAATGAAAGTCAGGGACACTTGGAATGATGCTTCTCTTTGTGATTTGATGTGTGCAGTACACCTAGGGAATCTCTGGTTGTTTTCATCATCTACTTCTTTGTAAAGGAACCAGGTTAAAAACTGTGAAATAAAATACAGGATGCAGCTAAACTGGTGGAAGTACAAGCACTGTATATCCTGTTATAACAGCATCTTTCATTTCTGTTGTCATTTCAAAGAAGAATCCAGGAGATTCTTAAATCGCTGTGTCAGGTTGAATAAAAAATAAGAAGTATAAGAAGGTACATATAGATGCTCCTGTAATATCATTCTGGAAATCCTAACATGAATATTTTGAGTACAAATTGGAAAAATATGAATTCAAGTACTTTTTGGTTTGTTTTACAGTTAATCAGGGTTTAAGGAATGCAGCATTGGAAGACTGTGCTTTGTGTCAAGAAAGTATATCATCCTCAGAACTTGCAGCAAAAGCCAGAGATGGGGACTTTGAAGGTACTTTCTTTTTTCTGAGAATAAAGTGAGACAATACTGTTGTTTTTAAAAACAAAAAACAAAAACACATTAAAATGGAATAAAACCCCACTCTTGTAAAGTTTGGCTCTGGAAAGTGAATATAAAATACTGTCATTATGTGGCTTATAAACAGAGTCAGATGATAAACTGAGCATATATTTCTTTCAGAACTTCTAACATCCTCATGAAAGTCTGTGATCTGCAAATTGTCATATCCAGTATGAATGCATTTGTATGAGTGGAGAAAGGTTCTGTGTACTAAAGGCTTTAATATAGCACATGACGTTACATGTGACAAGTCTCAGACGGCTGCGTATGATGTGATGCTGTAAGTAAGGTCATCTCAGCCAAGTCTAGAGATCTTTTATATCCTTAGCTATATGTGGAGGTGCTACTTTTTTCACCAGTAGAAGTAGCTTTCATATTTTCTATGCATTTGTCTCTGAGGAAAATGATCAAAATACTATGGTTTTTATTTTTGTATGCTTCACCATATTACTTCTAAGTGTGGAAAAGATATTTCTCGTGAGTGTACTGGGGGTACTTAAATCTCACTGAATGCATGGAAGGGCTGAAGAGAAGTGAAGAGTAAGTCTCAAAGTGTGGGTCAGGATTCAGTCCTCCTGAGAGCTCAGAAGTTTTTTGGTTTGGTTTTAAATCTGAGCTGCAGGAGTGCTTAGGAGTCAGTTATGGACTGTAGCCCTAGTATAGTAAACAATGTATAAAAAATGGATTAAAAGAAATCTTTGCACTTGCAGTCAAAGAATAAGAGAAGAGAAATAGCTGTATGAGATGCAGCAAACAGGAAAGCTGTCGGCTTTGATCTTGAGGGCTGGATGGTGATCTCATCACACCAGGAGCCCAGTTACTGGAGAGGTGTTGTCTCTGGTCAGGGTCCCTGGTCAGGTGAGAAATCCTAGACAGCCATAAACTGAGAAATTGTGCCTAAACTTGCCTGAATATCAGCTGGGCAGTAATTTTGCCATGCTCTAAAACTTTCTCCTGTTGTTTATTGTCTATTTGTCTATGTACACCAGTGTTCTGCCAGTCACACTTTGAATCCAGGATGTTAAATGAGTAATGAGCAATGTATGTCTCAGCTTGTCTGCAGAAAGGGATGACCAACAGACAAGAAATGTTAGTTCATGTCTTTTGTAGTAAAGATCAGAGATCACAGGGAAAAAACAAACAAACAAACAACCTTTTAGATTTTAGAGAAATCAGTTGTTTTGTGCTTATATAAAACTCAAGGATTGGTTGCTAACCCTTCTTCTAAAGCTGCAGGCTAAAGACTTGGAATTTAATCTATTCATTTAGAACAGCAGGCCTAATTTATGTATAATGTACTGTAGAAAAATTATCTCTTCTGGAGGAAGATGATTTGGGGGCAGATAAAGTAAAGAACTATTCAGAATAATTTTAATTGATTTTTCTATTGTGCAATAATTCAGAATCTGACAGAAGGCACAGTGAAGAACAAATCTTTAAGCAAAATATCTACCGTATACAGGCTGTAGTGGAAACAAATGCAAGAGATGATTCACTCCCTACCATTTCGGTTTGTATTCTTTTGTTTTGAATTGATGCCTGATGGTGTCAGTAAATGTGACTTCCAGAACTTGAAAGCAAGTTCTGCTGAACTGCAGGATGCTGAATAACCTTCTCACAGAGAACGTGCGTTTTGTCAAAGCAAAGTCAGTTTATTTCCGTGCCATGTTATTCAGCTTTTAAGGTTCTTCAGCTTTTTGTGGCATCTTTTATTGGTGAGGGGAAGGTTTTGTGTTTGGAGATGCACAGCTTCTGTTTTGGGATGCTGTTTATTGAAATAGAGGGCAGCAGTCTGGGTGCTCAGGTGATGTTATGGTGGGCTGTGTTGGAGTGGGGTAAGGAGAAATCTGTGGTGTTACATACTGGGAGCTCCAATAGCCCCAGGAAGGCTTGGGCATGTCTGAGTGAATCTCCTTGCAGCTTTCTTTGGGAGTCTTGTGTGTAAGTGGTTATGCTATAAATACCTTCTTGTACAAATGATTACAGCTCCTCTGACTGGGTAAACTTAGCTCTAAGGTTGGCTGATGGGCAGGACTTCTCTGTTGGAATGAGGCTGAATTTCACAGGATTACAAAGCCCGAGTGGATGAGGCTTGAAGGGATCTCTGGAGGCCACCTGGTCCAAGCCCCCTGCTCCAGCAGGGCCACCCTGAGTGGAGTGCCCAGCACCACATCCAGGTGGCTTCTGAAGCTCTTCAGGGAGGAGACCCCACCACCTCTGGGCAGCCTGTGCCAGGGCTCCATCACCCACACAGCACAGAAGGGCTGTCTAGTGGTCAGAGGGAACCACCTGGGTTCCAGTTTGTGCCCAGTGCCTCTTGGCCTGGCACTGGGCACCACTGGAAAGGGACTGTGAGTCCTCTTTGCACCCTCCCTGCAGGAATTTATACACATAGATGAAATCTCTCCCCCCATGCCTCTTCTTCTCCAGGTGGAGCAGCCCCAGCTCTCTCAGCCTCTCCTCACAAGAGGTGCTCCAGGCCCTTCAGCACCTTGGTGGCCCTTCCTTGGACTGTCGACAGTTCAGGTCTCTTGTTACAGGGGGCATCACAAGAAACAGAGGGTGCTGGGGAGCGTGGAGGTGAGCTCTGCCTTCCAAACTAGAACAAACCAAGGAAGGCCTCCAAAAAGGGGTATCTGAAGTGGATCAGTTCATTGAATTTGTGGAAACTGTAGGAACACCCATCCTGTCCCCTCTTCAGTACATTCCAGACTCATGTCTCTTGAGGCACAGGTCATAACGTGTCATTGCTGGTAGTGCTCTACAGACATTTTCCTACTATCTCTCACTGAGATATGAGGTGATAGCTAATGGGATACATCCTTTGCTGTCTCGAAAGCATCCAGCATGATGCATAACCTTGCAGCAGTATTTTATCCTCAGCAGCCATGTGCCTTCCCCCCACACCTTTTAACACCTCCCCACCTATCTCATTTTTGCAGGTTGCTGTGAAAGCAACAGCTCCTGGCATCGTGCTGGGTGAGGTTTGGATGCAGATGAAGATATTTGCTGGTCAGGATAACCTTTGCTGCATGAACGATGTTCCCCATTTGTTGCAGCAAGTCTGATGGGTTCATCCTTCAGCCTAAAGCTGGGCCACAGGCCACCAACAGGAATTCACGGCAGTTGTCATTGTAAATGGATTCAATACAAAGTCTGTTGATTGTTGCAGCAATCTGTTGACATCATTGCACCAAAATTAATTATATCCATTTTTCTACATTGTTTCTATACTTCAGGTCACTCCTAATGATTTCAGCAGAAAGTGAAAACAATTTAAAGTGAGTGAGCACATCGGCAGCTCCTCCCTTCTGCCATCATGGCAGAACACAAGCATGGATCAAATTGAGAAAGTCCAGCGAGCTACCTGCCAGGAAAGCTTTTTCCAATTATCAAATAAAACTCCCTTACAAAAAGTACCAAATGCTGAAGATTGCATCCAAGCGATGTTAATAAAAAAAAGGCAAGCCTAGCAACCCAAACAAATAAATGAATAGTGGTAAGATTTTCGTGAAGGTTCCAGCCTCTACTCAGATTATGAAGATGAATCACTTGTTTTTGTCAGATTTCTCATTCTTACTCTATATCAAACTCACCAGCTGGTCTGGGTCATAAAACAAATACGAATGCTTATTATGAGCCAGCTGACATTGGCAAGGGTATAAGAGTTGAATCCTGTGACCTTCTGAAGGTTGAAAGACAATATACTACAGATGAATTGACATTCCAAAACAGAAGCATTTTCATTTTCAAAGTCCAGATGAGCCTGTGGTGTATATATTCATCTTTGCTTTCCTAATGCTCTAGGATTATTTTTTTTTTTAGGAAGCCTATGTATTTATAATTTATAGGCATAAAAAGCAGTCTGTGTTTTTTTCAGAGAGCAAGTGAAAACTACAAACACATTTGCTTTACTAGAATATAAAATGAATGTATACAAAATTTCATAATTGAGTTTTAAAATATAATTTCCCTGATATGCCCTGATCAAATGATGGAGAAGGTGGCCAGTGGGTATGAAGGTCTGTATATAACAGGCATATGTGTGACAGCTGCTCAGAAAAAAGCAGGTTGGGTACTGCTTTTCTCCTGGTGTCAGTGGGGACCGACCAGCCAGCACAGGGAGAAGGCTGCTGGGACGTTCCCAAGCTCTGGTTTGGGACAAGCCAGTCAGATAACAAGCTGGCCAAGGAATTTGCATGGGACTGGGAGTGGGCAGAACGGGTCATATGTGAATTAAAGCAAACCTTCACACTGGAAAGTACAAGAAGGCTGCTTTTCAGTTAACCTAGTTAAAATGCATCCTGGCTGCGACAGGGCTGTCTTGCTCGTAGAGGCTTCAGTATCTAGTATAGCTTTTTTTCTTATTTTATAAAACAAAACAAAACATTGAGAATGTAGAAATTTGACATCTTTATGCAGTTTGTGTGTCTGGGATCTTGTTTCCAGTCCTAATATAAAACTTGCTTTGTATTTGCATGCTGTTTCCCATATGTATACAGTAACTTCTTTTCTTTGTTTGTTTTGTTAAGGATTTGTATGTATTCATTTCTTCTTCCATCTGTAAATGTGATCAAGCACAATTCCCTGCTTACCGCATTTGGGATTGGGGCAAGGTGAATATTTTTCATGTGTTGATATCACGAAGCTACAGGCCAGCGAAAGCAGTGAGTTACATTTCTGGTCTAGGAATAAGCGTGAGATGCTTAAAAATTTAAAGATTTTGTCAGGGAAAGACAGTAAGCATTACGAAGCTGGTTGTGCTCCACAAAAATATTTGCTGTAGCATCCCACCTCTCTCTGCAGCCATACATCCATTTCCCCTCCCTCTCTCTCCCATTTATACAGAACCTCCTTGCTGGCTGCCACCTAGCCATAACTCTGGCCGTAATGCATTTGCTGTGGCTGCCAGTACAAATAACTGTTTGTGCCAAATGGTGTTAGCATCTGTTTGCTGCACAACAGCAAGCCATTTCTCCTTGATCCCTTTCCATCTCATAAAGTCCCGGCCCACCCACTTTTGTCTAGTCACAACTCCTTGCTGCTCTCCAGCCAGCAGCACTAGCACAGCTCAGTAATTTATGGTCCCGAGGCTCGAGTTCATGTTCTTGTTGCCATATGAAGGCACAAGGTCAAGAAATACTGCCCCTGCTGCCGTGCGTGCAGAGTCTAATCACTGAATCTAGAATTAGCTGTCAACCCTGGCTGAAAGCTTCAGTTTTCCTTTTGTCCTTTACACACCTCTGGCTACTCTATTATTTATAATGATGACCAGCAAGGCTTTCTAAGTGAAGGAAGCTAAATTCCTGCACAGTTCAGTGACCAAATATATTCTGTCTGTATAACTTCTTGCTTTTTTTCTTATTCAGCAGCTCTGCTTGCGCAAGTGCAACAGAATAATTTACCAGAAAGTTTTCTAAAATGAGACACTGTTTTACAATATACACGGAGTGTACTCAATCATGGGAGATTACAGGATTTCCAAATGTTCAGGTTTAGGTAGTATTGGTGTGGCTTATGTGTTAAAAACTTGCTCACAGTCTCTTACCTTTTCAAAGATTGTCCCACTCTGTCAGCACAGTGCAGATTTCATTGAGATTTCGTTGCAGGAGGAGAAAGCAACCAATAGGTACTGTAAGGCACAGGCTTATTTGCCTCCACTGTGGCATAATTGAGATTTGATTAGGTTTGAATTTTCTTTGTCCTAAAAGTACACATTTTTTGAGTGTTCTGCTGTCATGTAGTGCACAGTACCAATTTGTTTTCAAACAAATATCAATCAAATTCTAGTTTTCAGAACCTAAGTCAAGAACATTACTAGAAAGTATTTAGGTGTTAATATACTACATAATTTTTAAATCTCAAAATTTAGGCTTCAGAATAAGTTTTATTACATATTCTGAAAACTTTAAATAAAAAAAAAAAAGGGAGGGAACACTCAGGGAGAAATCTAGAAGATAACTGTTCTCTAATTGCTGGTAGGCTTTCCGAAGGACTGCTAGCAATGGTTATATGGAAGATAAAGATTTCAGGTTCATCTGTTTTAAAAACAAAACAAACATATCCAAGTGAAAATCAGTGTTTTCTATCAGAGTTGCTTCATTTTATGTAAATAATTATTAGGCCTGAAGAGTAAGTTGCTGGTCAGGCACCCGTACAGAACAGATTCAGGATGTCATAGGTCAAGATGTGTTGAATCAGGCACAGCAGAGGCTGAAGCCTGAGTCTGCTGAGCTCCGTGCTTCATTCAGAGCTTCCTAGGTCTGCGCAGAGATCGCATCTTAAGAAAGCCATTTGACAGAGCTGTCCTTGAAGCTAATAAGTCTGTACCTCTGTTTTTGCCCTCACCTCCCCCCTGCCCCAATTTTCATCAAATAACATTGTTGAAGCAGAAAATTATTTTAATTGAAAAATTTCAAGCCAGCTGTAATCAAGGCTAAATCTACTGAGCAAGGGAAAAAATTACTTTGGTGCAGTTGCCTCCAAGGAATCTTACATAAAAGTTGGAGACTGCCTGGAATGACATGCGGAAAATTAAATGTCATATGGGAAAAAAGGGCTCATCTTCCTGTAGAGGTTGGGGTGAAGGGGTAAAGTCACGTCACCTTTGTTCTCTGCTTTCCGTACTTACAACTGTTAGAATTTACCGTGTGGCACAACGTTCATCAGAGGAGCTGCAGCAAGGCAGCCTGACCTTTTTTGCAGCTGTGAGGATAATGCGTGTTGATGGCTGCAGCCCTGTAGCTTCCACAGGGTGCCATAGGAACAGCCCTCGCTGAGGCTGCTTTGGGAAAGGTACAATCAGGATCGTGCATGGAGTGCTCCAAAATCTAATACACATCCATCCAGGAGGAACTTCCAGTTCTGCATTACGGTTATTTGATAAAAACAGAAGATGCAGAAAGGGTCCACCCCTTCTTGCCTAGCCCTAAAGCAGGCACTGGCATGAGCTTAGGGGTTAGCAGTTGCCCCTCCACAGGGAGTTGGGAGTGCATGCTTTTGGATTTGTTTTCTTCCAGACTATATAGATTTGTTAGATAAGGCAACTTGCAAGCTCCAGCAATTTGGGGGATTTTTTCATCCCATCTCACCCAGTCTCCTGTGTGTCAGCACCACCAAATGAACTCAGGCTGTCGGTAAGGATTCACGGTTATTTCAGGACTGTGTGGCTCTGTGTTGTCAACACTTGGGTTTGGACGGTTTACTCACAGGAGGCAGGGTTTGTTTTTTTAATTCTGGTCTTTCAGTCTTCAGCGTTGCTGTTGCCAAGTGTCCATCCCAGCAGGACCGAGCTCTAGCTGAAGACCATGCTGGCAGCGTGTCCTGGTGCTGTTTTGACTCACCCCTGTTGATGGGTCCAGGCACAGGCTCCCTGTGCTTTGTGGCACGGAGATGTTCTCCCTGTTTATGTCAGATCAGACAGGCTGCAGCAGTCGTGTTGCACACATTGAAGCAAAATAAGTTCACATGTGCTTTTTGACGTGTTTCCAGCATCTGATTTTTATCATGATTATGCTGTTCTTAGAGCTCCAGCATCTTGGGTTTATGTTGGATTTGTAACTTCCATAGTGCAGAATGAACTTTGTTTAACTAATGAGGTTGCAGGGACATGTAAAGGTGAATTGTAAAAGCTACAATATAAAAGTGAAACAAAAGAACATAAAGTTTCATGATTTATTGGCTTTCATAACACAGGATATAATAGCGAGGAGCTGGGAATACTGTCTCTCCCTTTTAAATGTCTTTTTCAGTCTCCACACTGTTTCACTTTATCTTGAGCCCTTAATTTTATTTTTTTGCTTTCTCTGAACTCGTGCTTCCTAGCCATTAAATTACTTGTTTCGCTGCTTTTCTCTGCCTTTTTCCTGTGCACGCTTTTTATGTTTTCTTCTCAAATTTATTTCTGTTCTCTGTCTCGTTAATCCCTTCCCTCCCTTCCTCCTCCTCTTTGATGTTCGTGCTGTGGTCTTCATCCGTTTCCCAGCAGACTTCTCTGAGCTCTCGCAGCCTGATGAAGCAGCGGGCCAATTAGCCCACGAACGAGCCTTTCCCTCCATGCCTTGTGCAAATCCCCGAAGCCCAGGCAGATGCTGCTTTGGGGACTGGATCTTTCCATCCACTGCTGCATGCGGGGCTGGTGGGGCCACACAGCCTGGAGAAGGACCCTAAGAAAAAGCCTACGGGCACGGTGCTGCTGCCCTGCTTCCAGCCAGCCTTCGGGACGATGCTGAGGGTTTCATCTCTCTAACTCGCTGTGCTCCTCCTGCGGGAGCTTTCTACCCTCACGAGGCTGCTCTTCAGAGAGTATTTCAGAAACCTGTTCTATAAAAAGCCCGATGATGACTCAGTCGCTCATGTAAGTCAGGCAGGAAGGCAGCTCACAGGGTTGAGGGGGATGAGGCTGGAGACGGGCACCTAGAGGTGCTGGTCCCATCGCACTGGGCTTGCACGGGCTCCGAGAGGCTGAGCTGCTCACAGCCTTGTCCTTCCAGCAAGTGCTTTTGGTGATTTTCCTTCTTATTTAGCACCGGAGATAATTAAATCCTGATAAGGTCAATCAAAAATAACTTTTCAGCAATGCCTATCAAGGGCAGCAACAGAGAAAAGCAAATAAACCAAACCCAAACGGTGAGCACCAGCCGATAAGAAGGCTGCTTTTTGCTGATGGGCTCTGGAGTCTTTGCAGTGGAGTTGTGTTGGTCATGGTCTGAGGAGAGGAGCGGTTACGGTACGAGCTGCTCCAGAAGCCTCCATTCTTATTGCCCTGTTGCAGGCTGTACAAAAAGGGCCTCTGTTTTCTGGCTTTTTGGTGAATATTAAAATTGATAACTAGCTGCACAGGTAGCAAAGTAGGCAACTTACCAAACTACTTCACTGGTGTGCTGTTTGTATGGGGGGAAGACTTGGTGGCAAAAGGTTGAATAACTTCTAAATATTGCTGTCTTTAAAAATGAGCGAGAATCAAGGGGATGGTTAAATCCCCAAAAACATAACCAAGGCTGTGTAGTCTAATGGCAAGTTAGGAATAGGAATATCTTTACTGGTTAGTTATTTTGTGTACGTGATAACCCAAAGGACCTCCTGGATGGAGAACGTGGAGATGGTCCAAGCTCAGCATGCCATGGCTTCAGACTAGGTAATCCCACGGATGTGATACCCAGTTTGTGTCAGCATCACAGATCGCTTTTAGGGGCAAGTTCCCCTGGCCACGTTACATGTAGTAGCTGCAAAGATAGCAGCAAGAAGAATAACAGAGAGGAAAATCCTCTGCTTTCACTGACATTAATGCTCTGGCTTAAGCTGGCAGTGCTGCCTCTGCCTGCTGCCGTAGGAAAGTCTGGCTTTTAAATCGGATTTTGTGCCCTTACATCCCCACAGAGCACTTCTGGTGAACTGCTCTGCTGTTCCCAGGGGCGAGGTGAAGGCTGCAATGCGCAGTCCTCTTTTTTATTTTATTTTCTCTTACTACCACAGAGGTCATTTCTCTGAACATTGACTTCGCTTTTGGTTGCTCTCCCTACAATTACAGCCTTTATCAGACCAGATAGTTTGTTAAATGAGAGATTACTTCCTTAACTAACTTAATTTGCAAAAGAGTTTAGATCTTATAAAAGCTGTGTCCAGATTTGAAGTTCTGTTCAGACTTTTTTTTTATCCATCTGCTTTTTGAATGTTTTCTGCATTACATTGTATATGCTTTTTTTAAAAATTTGACAAGTGTTGCAATGTGACAGAGGAAAGCGGGTCACGGCTACATTTGACTGACGAATATAATGCAATGAGCTGGATTTTTCATTTAATTGTCTCCTTTCTGTCTGTAGCTGTTGTCCACTTGACCTCTGCATTAAGTGCGCCGCGTATTTTGTTGTTGGGTAACACGCTCCTTGAGGCAGGGATCGTGCTTGTCAGGTGTATAAATCAGCAATTGTATGGGTCGTGTGCTGTAAATAACACTTGGAGAGAAGCTGCATATGGGGAACGGGGGTGAACACGTCCAGCAGTTTATGTTTCCACTTTGTCCGTGGATTCCTTTTGAGTAGAACTTGTCTTGCCCTTGATTAGACTTTTACTAACTTAATTAAGCAATCAGCTACGTCATTTCTACACTCATGATTTTAGACTCGTGGAGGTCGCGTCAGCCTGTCGCTAGCAGGAGCAGCTCAACAGAAGTGAGCCTGATGCATTCTGCTGTGCAAAAACCAAACCATTTTGCTGCTTGGCTTTTATGAGGGGTTACAGAGCTCCCAGGAGAAATAAACAACTGAAACCTGCTCTTAGGGATGGCGGTCGAGATCTTTTTCTGCTAAGTCTTGTGCACGTGATTTTGTGTATTTGCTTTCGTTGCCGGTAAGGCAGGCTTCCAGGAAGAGCACTGATAGTGTAGCAGAGAGCAGCCAGGCTCTGAGTCGATTTTCTGCGGAGTTTGCCTGAAACTGTACAAAAAGCAGCCAGCTTTCCTGCAGGATGTGCTGCAGAGGCTGGGAACGGCTCGCAGCTTGCTTTGATGGCTGGTTGCGTTGTCAAAACCACCTGGGTTCTGCTGAACAGCCTCCTGTCCTCGTGCTTTATGTTGCCTATCCACGTCTCCCTGCCACTTTCACTTGCCCGGGCTGCATTTCATTTCAGGCCCAAAGCAGCTGTGCTCTGCCCCAGAGGTGGTCACCTTGTGGGGAATTGGGGGCGAGACCCCCGTCGTTCCTCAGCTTACCCACCTGCCTGCTCACAGAGCACCTCGAGACGCCGAGATGAAAGCAGCTGCTGTGATATTTTATCCTCCCTGCTCCCTGGAGGACCTGGTAATCGCAGGCTTGGTTTTATTCCCTTCTGATTTATCTCCCCTTTTGTTGTTGTGTTTCTGACAGATCCTCCTGACTGGGTTCCAGATGAAGTCTGCAGCTACTGCACGGCCTGCAAGGCTCCTTTCACGGTCATTCGCAGGAAGCACCACTGCAGGAGCTGTGGCAAGGTAATGACTCAGGCAGACGTGTGAGAAATGCTCAGCCGGAGAGCAGCACATTCACACACACCACAGGAACTCAGCTGCACAGCAAAACGTGTGCTCTTGCCCAAGATTTTCAAGTGACAAGTGCTTTCCTATGTCTTTTGTCGACTGGTCAGCTTATTTAGAAACTGAGGGGGGTGGGAAACTCTAACTTCTATACAGCAATTTGTCCTCTTGAAAGCAGAACTCCCTGTTGAGGCCCAGGAACCAGCACCCCGAATCTGGAGTCACTCCGGACTGCTGCTCTCTAAGCTTTCATGAACCACAGCAGCCTGCACAGAGAGGGTGCTGCAGGGCTCAGCTGCAGGGACAGCATGTCCCTTTGGTTTCTTCCAAGTCTTTGCAGGATGACTGGTGCACAGGGCTGCTGCTTTGCAAGTCTGGGGGGGAAGGAGAGGGAGCATAAAGCAGTCACAAGTCTTGGAAAGCCAGAAATCCACAGTCTTATTTCACTTGCTTGCTTTCTTGCTTTTGTACAAGGTGGTAAAGAAGTTGGTTTTGATAACTTTATAGTGGACATGCAGGAGTGGGAACTCGGGGGATAATCACAAATACTCTCCTAGTCTGTCTTCCCGAGTATTCCCAGTACCCAGGAGCACAGCACATGCCATCTTCTCTCCCCTTTTCTGAAATGAGTTTTGTCCCACCAGTTCTTCAGGGAACTAACGTGAGATCTCCCTTTTCTTTTTCAGATCTTCTGTTCCCGCTGTTCCTCCCACTCTGCTCCATTACCTCGCTATGGTCAGATGAAGCCTGTCCGTGTTTGCACTCACTGTTACATGTTCCACGTCACTCCTTTCTATAGTGACAAAGCTGGTATCTGACGTATTAAACTACTGGTGTGTCTGCTGGAGTCTTACATGGACTGAGATATTTGACCTAAGCCAAGACTTAACTTGAAAGAGGGACCCTGTGAGGGTGTGTAAGCTTTGACATCCATTATTATAAATTTTGTACAGTTTTTATTGCATTTTCCTAAGCTGCTAAAGGGAAGTATGAAGCGTCTGTAGCTCTAAGGCTGCAGTACAGTCTTCCATAAATCTAAAACATTAATGTTACGATGCCATATGCAGAACAAATGCACTGTGGGGAAAGAAATAGGGCTCAGAGAATTGAATGAGCATTGCTGCTTATCTGACATGCTAAGAACAGAGCAGGCGGTTACCTAGTTCATCTCAGCAAACCAGTCCCAAAGCCTGGACACTTCTGTGCTTACAATTCCAGCATGGCTGTGGATGTCAGCTCTCTCCCTCCCGTTGCTCTTTAACTTGCCCATTGCTAGGTTTTTGCTACCTATGCTAGGATTAATTAAAGCAACAATATTTCAAATCCATCTTGAATATTTATAAAGGCAAAACTTTCTTTGAGTCACGTAGGAAGCACTGGAGGTCCTGAAGCAGTATATTTCTGTTGCCTTTCATTTACTGAGCAGAGCAATAACTCCAAGTTGTCTTTTAAAAATTGCGATTTATAACTTCTAGTTCCATATTTTGAGATTTTGGGATTATTTATAATCTGCATCATTGATGCTAAATCCTGTTAATAAAAGTATAAGACAGAGTTTTGGTTTCTATATCAACATTTAAAACTTAACTAAACAAACTGCAGAGGAAATGATTACAAATGAATGAATCAATATTAAAGTACATATTTTTGGAAGGGTTTAGCAGCAGAGTTCAGTATTATGACAAATGATTTATCCCATGCTGAGTTTTTAAAATGATTTTTAAAAGGCAAATACGTAATGATACATTGGAAAGGTCAGAGCATTAGAGAATGGTCAGCCAGAGAAGGGTTCTTGGTGTCCACATTTGGCAGAGTAACCGTGTAAAATATTGCATACTGTTACTTCACTCATGCTAACAGCTCAGAAGATGTTTGTATTTATTTGAAACACCAGGGATTAATTTTTATTTCCACTTGGAGAGGAAAGAAATAAGATTCACATGTATTCTTGCTATGATCTTGCACAAACTCTTTGCAGTAAGAGCTCCCTGAGCACTGAGGTTTCAAAGACGTCTGGACATGCTTTGAGCTAGCCACATTAAAAGCAAGACACTGTGTGCTGTGGTTGCAGAGGAAATGAGATCAAGAGCTCTTTGCTGTATCCTCTTTCCTGACGTGCAGAGTTACACAGTGTGTTTCAAACTGATAAATACAAAAAGAGAGATGAGGAAGTTGTTTGCGGTTTCATGCTCAAGAAAGGTCGTCATTCGAAATGATAAAGCGAAACTGGCCAGTGTGAATTATAATTTTTTTTGGTGGACATTCCCTTTGTTCAGTGGTTTTCTATTAAGTGTTACGAGCCATATGAGGGTATAGCAGTCTGGCACTACTGTCATTTGGGATCACATGAAACAGCTTCACCTAGTTTATGTGTAATGCACAAGCCTTATGATGCTGTTCGTGGACAATGTCAGCTATAATGTGTTGTCCTCACCTTATTTATATTTTTGTTATTATTTCCCTGAAATTCCTTCCGTGGAATCCTTGAGTTGAAGTGTCGGCATTCACCGGAGTTTGGAAAGGCATGGGGTGGGTGTTTGGTGGGAGGTGAGTATAACGTGGTGCAAGCAATGATACTTATTCAGGCTTAAATCTCAGGCTTCACATTGCAATGATTATTGCAGTTTTATTTTTAGAAAAAAAAAGAAATAAATAAAAACAAATTTAATGCTTCTTTTATAGGATAAAAAATACAACAAACTTCAGTTGTGAAATAAATATGCACAAAAAGTTGCTTCTGTGAAAAAAAATCTTATTTAATGGACTGAATATTTATTCAAGCTTGTTTTTATTTTGTAAATGCTGTAATTCAGAATCATTTCCATAAATATGATATTTAAAGATCTCAGACACTATAGTTTCTTATGTAAATACAGACTCCTATTTCTCTTACTGAAAAGCACAATGACTATATCAATACTAATATACATTTGCCTCAAGGCAGACTTTCATCTTGTAATCTCTTCAGATAATTAAAATGTCAGGACTTTCTACTTCCATGTGCCGGATTGCTCTTTCATTTCTGGGTCCGTTCACACGTAGTGACAGCTGCCAGCCTGTCAAACAAACTGCCCCTAATTCTTTCTCACTTTGCCCACTTCCCAGATAACCCGAAAGAAATGAGTTTGAGTTGGGAAGTGGAAGTGGCCCTTATGGAGAGGGCGTGGCAACCCAGCACCAGCCTGTCCCTGAGCGTGCTCGCTGCTCTCCCTTGCTGCAGGCTGAGAATCTCCCTGCCCGAAATGTCTGCTGTCAGCGGCCACTTCACACCTTAGGCACCCTTGATCTGCCTGTGTCAAAGCTGAGCTGTTCTGTGGGTGATGCAAATCCACAATGAAAATACCGCTCCCTGGACCCACCGCAGCAGCTCTTGGGCAGCATCAATGCCCAGCGCTGATCCGTTCTGCTCCTACGTGAGATGGAGCTGGTGTAGGGGTCGAGGTTTTTTATCTTTTTATTTTTCCCAGGGGATTTAATGCCTGTCTTGGGGATGCCATTTCACCGAAGGAAAAACCCTTCTGCAGCTCTGTGACGTTAGGGTGTTAGCTTCAGTGGTGCAACGTCAGGAAAATTTGATGGGAAGCCTGCATGCAAGTTGAATTGCAGTTGAATTAACGCACATAGTATTTATGGGCAAATAATGCTGCCTTGGGGTGTTTATAAATAAATGAACAGCAGCACTTTATCCCAAAGGGCCTTTTCAATGAAATTCACATCGCTTCAGTCAGGAGTGGGGGAAACCACAGCAATGCACTGCAGCTCCCCATTCCTTTCAGGGAGGGACAGGGACTAACAAGGTAAGAGCGACGTTGCTGGAGGTGGCATTAATTCACCTGGTGCTGCCTGCCAGCTTCCCTCTGCCTCCAGGCTGTTTTCAGAGCAAGTTCACAAGAAATGGTGAAATGAGCCCTTCTGGCTCTGTGCGAGTGGCACGGTGCTTCCTGCTGCCAAGGCTTGTGCGGGGAGGTGGGATGTTGGTGCTCCCTCTGCAATGAAAGGAGCTTCAGCAAAATCTCTGCTGCCAGAAATCATGCATGTGCAGGAGACTGAAAAATACTGAAAATACTGAAGAGGTTATAGGGCAGCTGAGTAAGGAGGAAGCTGGGTGGAAGGGATGGGTAAGAAAAATGATTTCTGAATAATTTTTCCGAATAATTTTTCCCAGTTTAAACTGGGAGTAAGCAGGAGGAAAGCTCTGTGTGTGCTTGGACACCAAGGGGGGACACGGAGGGTTGGATTTGGAAGAGGTGGAAGCAGGAGATGTGACTGCAGGAAAATGGAAACACGGCCACAGCAAAATCGCTCCTGGGAGCCGGAGGAAAACACCAGCCTTCTCAGCGCCTCGTCCCCAGCTGAACTCCCTGTCAGTTTATGCAAAGTCAAAGCTGCTGGGTCTGCATCCTCTGGTTTCCTCGGCAACCCCGATAGCATCTCTTCCGCGAGCGCCAAGACTGCAGCACTCCCTGCCCGCGCAGGCACAGAGCCTTCTGCTTTCTGCTTCGTCAGAGCGATCGTGAGCCCCCGAACGTCTTCATTTGGAGCCATGAGCACGGCTGCTGCAGGGCCAGCTGCTTGCTAGGAGCTCCCTTTGAGACAGACAATTTAAATAACAATTTACTGAGTTGCGTTTCTTAGGCTTGTCTGAGAGAAATCCCCTCTGTGGACAGCCTTTAGAGCATTTTTGGGGTCCTGCTATTTTCCCCTTCTCTCTTTCCCCCTCACCCAACTTTTCAGATTTTGCTCTGTGGAAACCAGACCCCTCCTGATGTGGTCTCACAGCCAGCAAAATATCAGAGGCCGTATTACACGATTTGAGGAGCTTTCAGCTCCATCCCTTGCTCATCTCCCCCCTCACGTTCCCAGGCACAGGCTGATCTCAAACCCTCGTTCAGTGTCCTCGCACTGGCAACAGCATTGGGCTGTGGGAGCCCTGCCTGGGTTTTGCACCAGCGCTGTCCTGCAGCACTCGGAGTCCTGCAGTGCTCCTTTGCTTGGCAGGGGAGGAAGGAGAGACCTTAAATCTCAGGTTTTAGCAGCTATTAGTAAATGGTAGATATTACAAAGGCATTTGGCTGTCTCTTCCTTGGGCTTAAACCAAAAAATGGTAATGTGTTAAGGTGAAAGGATGGAAAATAGACTTGGTACAGCAAATCCAGAAGTGTGAAGGTAATATTGTAATGAAACAATGGGTGCCTGAAAAAAAGCTGGAAGTGTGTGTGCTAGGAGTGCTGGGGACTTGCACGAACCGGCGATGAGTCCTCCATGGACTCCTTTCAGTCCTTGTGTTCGCTGACCCGGCCGGCTCTGAAGCCGCAAGCACAGGCCCAGATCTTCCCTCCCGGCTCACTCAGCGGTGTGAAGTTAATTGGTTGCCTTCTGCCCAGCATTGCTCTGCAAGCAGCATCCGAGGCCGTGCTCCCAGGGCTCTGACCAAGCTCATCCCAGCAGAGAAAAGTCCTTGGAGCCTGAGGTGATGCAGCCACCGGCAGCCTCCAGCCCTCTCCTGCAGTAGGGCAGGTGGGTGTTTGAGGTGACTGCTTCCTAGGATACATTTCAGATGTCAGCAGGGCCCGGCTTTCAGGTTGTAGCTGGAATTAGGCCGTGGTAGTGCCAAGCTTGTCAGCCTGGGGGACGAGGCCTTGAAACATTTCTGAAGATAGCGAGGGCCGAGCCCTGCCGTGTGGTGGTGTTCTGTGAGGTGGGTTCAGCCCCCGCAGGCAGCTGAGCACCACCAGCCGCTGGCTCCCTGTCCCCAGTGGGATGGGGAAGGGAATTGGGAAGGTCCCAGCGTGAGATGGGAGGTGCCTGAGGTGAAGGCAGCTTACCAGGGGCAGCAGAAGCAGGAAAATGCTACACAGCTGTGCTGCTGCAAGGAGCCTTTCTCTGTCGTGGTTACTCATCGCATTGTGATAGCTACTTTTTTTTTTCCCATTTTTTTTTTCTCTTCAAAGGAATAATATTGGAGTTAGACTCAAAACTGAGTCTTGGGGGAAATACTTCTGTATTTTCCCCTAACCAGTGTTTGAAACGACTTACTGCTGTGTCCCCACCTTAAAGGCAGGCTGTTGTCAGCATGCTTTCCCAAATATTCCCATCCAATATTAACAGAAATACCGGTCCTTGGCAGGTGGAGGGGGGCAGACAGAGGCTGCTGTCTTTTTGCTTGTGGATTATAGTTTTGATTTTTCTCTGCCTTCTTGCTGCAATGAGAAATACATCAACAACAACCCACGTGAGCGATGGGGCTAATGCCTGTGTGGGTAATTAGCTGGTGAACTCTCTGATGTTGATCACTGGATTATTTTTTTTTAATTCACTATTTGAAGGCTTCCAAAAAGCGTGGTGGTGCAGCCATGTGTCTGAGGATGGAGGCAGGAGGTGCTGTGGTGGGCTCAGGTGAAGCCCTGCTTGTGCCACTGCTGCAGGTAGGCAATCTCCATCCTGCAGGAGAGGCAGGAAAGGAGTTTGTTAAAAGGTTTGGGATCAGGTTGTCCTGTCCTGCCATCTCCACAAACAATGAGTAATCCCTTTCATATATCAGTCGTACCCCATCGTGGATGTAAGTACAGGTTTCTTTACTGTACTCGGACAGTAAATACTGGGGGAACCTAAAATCCATTCCCCGTGCCTGTGCTGGGCAGCAGGGGGATGCAGGGCTGCAGGATGTAGGCCATGGCTGCAGTGTGGTAGCTGCAGCCTGGAGGTCTTGGCATTAACACTGCCCCTTCCCACCTCAGCCCCTAACCCCATCCCCATCAGCGACGGACCCGCTGCTGGGCTGTGACCTGCAGCCCTCACCTCACACCCAGCAGCTTCCAGGGGCTGATTCTGCTTTGTGTATTTTCTCTTCTGGTGCCTCCGAGTACCTTTAAGTCCCCGTACTGCATCCCAAAGTCATCTTCCAGCAAAGCAAGCGTTTCAGATGTAAAAGGCAGCAGAGCTTTCCTTTCCAAGTCCTTGAGCCGAATCATTTCTCCCCCTCTGGTGGCTCGGTAGCTCAGGGGGAGGCAGTGCTTTCAGGAGGGAGCTGCTTCGCCCACTGCTGTGACACTCCTGGAGCTTCCCCATTTCACCCCGGACTGGGGATCCTGCTGTCCCCTTGCTAACCTGGCCTGAGTGTGGCTGTGGGGTTTGGTGTCTGTCCTGGTGCCCCCGAGCCCCCCTCCCGTGCTGCTCCTGCATCGCTGCTCGTGTGAGAAATCAATAACATCTCCAGTGCCCCACGGCCCAGCAGTGCCTCCGAGCTGCAGCACGAGGCCCTTTGGGGAGGATGCAATTCCCCGGGTGGGATAAAAGCAGCAAACATCGCCATTTCTAACCTCTCCGGGACAAATCACAGCCCACGCTCGTCCCCTCTCCCCATTCCCTGCTGCCACCATCCCGTTCCCTGGTCCCCGGCCGCCTCACCCCGTTGTGGGGCTGGAAATGGCTGGTTTGTCCCTAAAAATAGCAGCTGGTGACGGAGTGCGGCAGCGGCGGGGCTGGTGTGACACCGTGTGGCGGCTGCAAAGGATGTTGAGACGGATAGCATGGGCCTCCTCAGAATTAGGGCTTTCCGAGGCCTCCCGTGCTGCTTGTTTGCTAATTGGCACTGACGAGCATCCCCCAAATTTCTGTCCGTCCCGTCGGATGTGCCGCATGGCATGGGGCACGGCTGCTGCTCCAGGAGCATCCTGGCATTGGGCACAATGTGTGGGACCACGGCACCAACCACAAAACCTGGTGAGCAGCTGGCAGCTTTGTGGGGCTCATGCTGTGAAACACCTTGGCTCTTCCCTGCCCACCCCTTGGAAATCTCCCCAGCCCCTTGCCTTGAGGCCTCCCCGTGGGTTTGCAAACTCGGAGAACATATTTTTTTTTCTTCCTTTGGAGCTGAGCTCTCCTTGCCAAGAAGGCTTTAATAACTCACCGTGAAATTTATAGCATTTAAATTTAAACCACACATGGGAAAGTGGAGCTGTAAGAGTTTAATCCGATGTAACCTTGAGCGAGCCGTTCTGCTGAGCCCTCTGCAGGGCAGCAGGCAGCGGCTGCCTCACCAGGTCTGTGCCCTCTCCGAAGCACAGGGGACCAGGCTGCTCAGCTACGTCCCTGTGATCAGACTTCAAACTTTTCCTTCCTGCTGGTCTGTCCCTGTGAAACATCAAGAACCTGATGCAGCTCAGAGTTGGGGCATACCCAGGAGGAGGCTGAGATGTGCCTTCCTCCCTGTGTTAAGGATTATCTTTTAAAATCCCAGCCACATTCCCCCTCCTTCCCCGTTCCCATCACCGAGCAAGGCACATCTCACTGCTGTCCCTCCCTGGGGATGCCATCTGCTGGGGATGTCCCTGGGACCCTGCAAGGACAGGAGGTGGGCAGGACTCAATGCTATGGGTGGCACCGAGCGCTTCAGGAGGCTTTGTGAGTTTTTCAGGTGTCCCTCAGCAGCCAGCACAGCACTAAGGCTGTGTCACTGGTGAAGCAAAGCAACACGCACAGAGCTCCAACCATCACCTGCATGTCTGCTGAATAATAGGGGCTGTGGTAGGGCCTCAGAGACCCCCACAGCCCAATGGTGGAAACAGTGGATTAAAACTCAGCTAAGAGCTTAAAATTGGGTTCTTTTGAACACAATGCCCAGGAGACCACCACCACCACCAGAGAACCCCTTGCAGATCTTCAGAAGTCACCTGCTCAAGGTCCTGGGTACCCTGCTCTAGGTGGCCCTATTTGAGCAGGAGGGTTGGACCAGGTACCCTACAGAGGTCCCTGCCAACCCCACCGTTCTGATTGTCATCTAGCTCAGAAATAAGACAGGTTTTGGCTTTGCAGCCATCCACCATCAGGGGGAGTCCGTGGTATGGTGGTTCCCAGCCAGCTCTGCTGCAGGGTGGGCCAACAGGGTGATGCCAGCTGGTGTTGGGCTTTCCAGCCTTTTCAGGGCTTTGTGTGCTGGTTTGAGCTTCGGTGCTGCCCTTAGCAGCTCTGCTGGACAACCAGAAGCTTCATAACTACAGAGATGGAAACTTGCTATTTCATCTCAAGGAAGCTGAAGCAGAAGTTGTGCTGATGGGCTGCTCTCCTCTCCAAGAGGCAAAGGTTAAATCCCTTGGTTCACAGAAACACGATGGCTACAAACCATGGCTTCAGCAAGTGAGTGCTGAAAGCTTTATTTCCATTGACCCGCTTTGTCTTTTGTAGCAAAGTCAATTTTGTATCAACACCATCTGAGTGTGGAGGCTTGAAATCTCCAGTGTGTGTCTGCAGCCCGAGCAGGACATGGAATTGGCGGGGATGTGAAGTGATTGCTCTCGTGTGGACGCCCCAGCCCCATGGAAGATGCTCAGACTGCGTGCACAGGTGTGTTAGCGACTCAAGCCTGGGAAGGCTGAGCTTCCTGCACGCAGTTTGGCTAAGGAGAGCAAAGTCAATGCTAAACAGACACAATCCTGAAATTCCTCTATATGTAGCATATGTGGCTGGCTTGAAGCTCGGAGAACTAGCCAAAACTGTGTAAATGGCAAATTCTACTTTTCAGATTCTACTTTTTTCCCCCTCTTTTCCTTGGTTTTGTGCACTTAACAGAAGACCGTCGGGTAGCCTGCTTCAGTGAGACTTGATTCTTAGCTCTGTTTCCAGAGAGATGGAAATTGACAGCCAAATATTCTTTAGACACTTAGATGTGACTCGGAGGGACCAGAAATCGATTTCACGTCGTGTTCCCTGCCAAGCCGTTTCCCAAGGAGGCTGCCTGCTGCCTGTGCCACTCGACTCAGACACTTAGTGGGGGTGGAAGCAAACAAACTGAGCTTCCCTTGCAGCTTGCCAGCTGTGCCAGGCTCCTGGGCTGACTCACGAGGCGGAGGTTTCCCGGATGACTAATGGCCGAGCAGGCATTGATTTCTGCCTGTCTAATGGGACGTGTCTTAAAGTCTCCGGCTTCCAGACTGGGTGGGGTGCCCGCCCTTTGAACATCAGCTCCATGTATTGTGCATGGAGTTGGCTGCTTCAAAAAAGAAACCGTAACCTTGGGATCAGGTAACTGTGTCAACGGCAGGCTCCGGGCTGCCAAAACTCATGCAAAGTGCTGAGGCAGCTGCCAGAGCTGCCCTCGTGTGCTCCTGTGCTTCACCAGTGACAGGAGCAGGGCCTGAATTGCAACCTAGACCTTCCAAAGCCTTGTGTCCTCATCTGAGGGGTTAATGCAGTCCCCTAAATTGTATTTCATTTCCTGTGAAGATGGTATTTGCTCTCCTGTTGCCACCTTCCTGCTCTTGATGAGCACACGTGTCCCCACTGTTAGGCCTGGCCATGCAATGAGGCCTGAGGTTGTTCTGGGTCAGCAACTCCGTGCCGGCTCCACGGGAGACCTGAGCAGACCTGAAGGCTTTTGTGAAAACACGAGCACAGCGATGTTGTATGTTATCTTTCATTGTGGCTGTGACTTTATTCTTAACTCCGTGACACAGAAGGAATACAGAAGGTAATTAGACAGTTTCTGGCATGGGCCTTGCTGTTGAGCACCCACCTCATAGGAGTTGCTCCACACCTGATCCAGGCTCCACACCTGATCCAGGCTCCACACCTGATCCAGGTTGAGGCCTTCAACCAATACAGGATTTGGGAAAGCCCAGGTTTGGCTTGTAAACCTGACAAGTACATCCTCAGCTCTGCACAAAGTGAGTTACCTCCCCTACAGAGCACCCGCTAGGTGTGAGGAGACTTTGGGTTACTTTGGGCCTGTCTTGTGTTCTGTTTCATCAGTTTCTGAAATCAGCCCTGTGAGTGCCCAGCACCATGTGTGTGTCATTTCCCTGCCCTGTGGTGACAGCCACCAGCACAGACGTCCCATGGCACCCCTGCTGCCATCCGTTCCAGAGGCCACGCTGGGCTGCTGTGGACCTGGTGGCCATCCACGTCATGTCCTGGAAGACGTGATGCTCCTCAGTCCCAGTGACCTGCACCTTGCTGTCCTCTGCACTCCTGGGTCCAGTCCTTTAAGAGCTGGGTACAGTCACTGGTGATATAAGAGGCACCCAAGCAGCCCTGATGAACCCAACCATCAGTGTTGTGTGTGTGCTACACTAGTTACATGCACATCCCTCATTGAGCTCGCCTTTTCCTAGGGAAAAAAAAAAAAAAAAGTCTCAGGCAATGACAAAGCAAGAGCATTATGTTTTTAAGAAGCAGACTTCAGAGACTACATCCTGAAATTTTCTGCTATTTAAAATGTTTCCCTAAGGTTTTACCGCACGTAAATGAAATGATAATTACAATATTTTAATCCAATTAGCTCCCTTCATGATCTGGCAGGTGCAAATTGGAGACGGATCAAACTTATTCTTGCTGCAGATTGTGCCTGGAGCCTCCTTAAAGCTAGCGCCTGGCCTTGTGTGTACACGCCGTACAGCTTGTGTTATGGGGGGACTGCGGCGGGTGCCTGAATTATGTATAGCGTATGAATTATTGCTGAAATGCATCGCTGAGACTTCACTCATCAAACATTTCCAGCTCCCCGCGAGCAGCATGGGAAAAGCAAAGAATGCGCCTGCAGCATGGGCAAGGTTTCCATTTGCGTGGATGTAAATGGTGTGTGTCACTGACAACGGCACAGGTCACCCGGACTCCACTTCGTACATGCCCCCAGATCTTGAAGGAAATGTATTTTGCAAGCTTTCATCTGATTACCATGGAAATTACACTGGGGCTTCTTTTTAAAAATAAGGACAGGGCTGAAAAAAATACATACATCTTGATTTGTCACTGGAAAAAAAAAAAAAAAAAAAAAAGAAGTCTTTGAAGGTTTGTGCAGCTGCCCTTCTGCAGACAGATCTCCAGCTCACTTCTGGAGGACATCCCCTCCTCTTGCCTCCCACCGAAGCCTGGAGCAGTGAGCCCACACTGTGCGAGGAAACGTCACGAGGGACATCACAGCAAGGGCAGCCAGCGTGGTGCGGGTGGGTAGCCTGGCGCTTCTTTTTGTGACACCTGTGGGAACAGCAAGTGATGGAAACCTGCCAGGTAACACCCTAGAAGCGCCCCAGTCCTATTCCAAAAAGTGAACCCCTTCACTCCTCTCTAAGCATCTGGGGCAGAAATGGGAGGTTTTAGGTGAGGTGGAAGCTGCTGGGCTTTGGGCAGCTGTAGGAGAGCATCCACGGGGGAAAGCAGCAGTGGGAGATGTTTAGGCAGTTTCCTGGCCCAAAGAGTCTTTAGAGAGGAAAAGCCTGCAAACAAAGTAAAGCACAAATTAGTCTTGCTGGAACTCAGTGCTAGGTTTCACCATCCGTAGGTGAATTATTGAGGGAACCTGCACTGTGCCAAGGGAAGCCCCAACGTGCCGTTTTACTTCCCAAGGCTATCGTTGCAGTGCTACGGGTTATGGTATGTCTGGGCAGTGCATTCGCAGAGTGGTTGGGTTTTCATGGTACATCGAGAGGATGTAGAAACTGTCTCTTGATGAAAACCATATGGACTCTGAGAATTGCTCTGTAACATTTTGACAGCTCTTATGGGGAATGTGCTATTGCCTTTTCCATCCCTCAAACTGAGACAGGAGTAAAACAACAACTTTTCTTTTCTTTTCTTTTCTTTTCTTTTCTTTTCTTTTCTTTTCTTTTCTTTTCTTTTCTTTTCTTTTCTTTTCTCTCTTCTCTTCTCTTCTCTTCTCTTCTCTTCTCTTCTCTTCTCTTCTCTTCTCTTCTCTTCTCTTCTCTTCTCTTCTTTTTTTTTTTTTTCTTTTTCTTCTGTTTTTGAAGAGATTGCAATTTCTGAGAAATGACCAAACCTCCATATCCCCAAGTTAAATAGCACAAATGCCCCTCCCTTGAACATACAAGGCCACCCATCTTTACAGCATTGATGCAGTAAGAAAGTAAGAGATAACTTTCTTATCTTTAGCACATTTTACGTGGAAAAACACAAATTATTTTCCTGTTTATGTTCTGACTTCCACTCAGAGGACTGCTGCAAATCTGTGCTGAGTGAAAGCTCCCCTGCTTTATGGGAAGGGAAATCTTCACTCCTTTTAAAAGAAGTACTAAGTAAATAGATTTCAGATTAAGGCTTTTTTTCAATATTTGCACTTCAAATCACTGCATGCTGGCTGTATTACATCCCCTTTATGTTTTGGTGCCTCCAAATCTATGACCAAGTTTTACCAGCAGCTGTCAGAGGAAGAAGAGCTAATCTCCCATCTTCAGGACAGAAGGAAAAGGGATTTAAAATCGGCTATCCTTTAGCATTGGCAACAAAACCCTGGCTGCAAAGACACTGCTCGCCAATGGAGGGAGTGGGGCCAGCCCTGATAAGGTGCTGGAGCTGAATTGGTAGGAGTGAGACACAAATCACACAAAATTTATATGCAAAAAAAAAAAAAAAAAAAGGCACTGAATGTTTTCAAACAAACCAGAGAAAATTGTTTTTTGCACATTAGCAGTTTGTGAACATAAGGTGGCAAAATCCTGCCGGCAGTGGTTTGCTGTGCAGCAGCGTGTAGACAGAGCTGCCGGTATGAGGAGCACTGAGATGGCACATCTGCTTTAAGCTTGTGAATTAATGCCCTCTGCTTCAGATTAAGTTCCCTCACTTAATGTGGGGGGGGCCAGGCTGAGCCCTCCTGTGACTCCATAGTCAACGTGCAAAGTGGGGACACCAAGAAGAAATTTTGCCCAGCAAGGTCTTTGTTTCTGCAGGAAGAGATGCAGCCATGAATATTCAAATGAAGACTTGGGTTCGGACTCTGAAATTACCCTGGTAAACTGGTTGCTTTGAGTTCAGCTCCATTTCTCTACGTGAAGCCTTTGGTCACAAAAGCACAGAGAACAGAAGCCCAAGTCTTGGCAAACTGAGGAAACACACCTAGGGGGAGATGGACAATGTCCCCTGTTGTAAACGGTTGTCAGCAGATACCACTCAAACTGGAGCCAACACAGAACTAGGAGCAAGGCAATGGGCAGGTGAGACAAAAGGTAAGATTTGCTCTATTGAGTTAACTAGTCAGAACTGAGTCCTGTAGCCAATATAGCAAATTTATTAGACTGCTGTCACCTAAAAATTCATATCCTTCATAAGAATTTTTATTAAATAATGAAACTAAGGCAGATTTAGAAAAGAAGACTTATCTTTCTTTCTCTCTTTCTCTCTCTCTCTCTTTCTTTCTTTTCTTTCTTTCTTTCTTTCTTTCTTTCTTTCTTTCTTTCTTTCTTTCTTTCTTTCTTTCTTTCTTTCTTTCTTTCTTTCTTTCTTTCTTTCTTTTCTTTCATCTTTCTCTCTTTCTCCCTCCCTCTCTTTCTCTCTCTTTTTTTTTTTGCCTGCTTTTGCTGACATTGTGATGGTCTAACCCAAGCTTCCTACAGACAGGCTTCCTGCTGCTGGACTAGGAGGAAATGAGTTAAAACAGCCTCTTCTCTGGAAATCAGCCTGTGTTGAGTCATGCTAACTATGAGGTTTGGGGAAAACCTTTTGTCCACCCAGTATTCTGGGGGTGACAGTAGAGCTCTGTTCTTTGGGCAAATGGAAAGGTGGCCGCTTGTTTGCTCCCCAGCTGATGGACTGCTCCACCTCTGTGTGCTCAGGGCATCTCCTCACAAACAGTGCCCCAAGTGCCACCTGTGGAGCAAGGCACAGCCCAAAAGGCAGGACGGTGTCCAGATCCATCCTCCCTGCACACGGCAAAATGCCCAGAATCAAACTGTGGTCGCAGTGCCAGAGAAAGCAGACCAGCCACCACACCGGGTCAGGTGGCAGGACCACCAAACCCCACCATGACTCCCCATCGCCTTCTCACTTGGTTAATTTGCTGCCCAAATCACAGCACAAAAAATCTGCTCTGCAAATGGCAAAACCCAGCAACCCACAGCCAGGGCAGGAGCGGGTGGCTGGGCTGAAGGTTCACTGCTGTGGGAACTGCTGGGTACTTGGTTGCACCTCTTCTTTCCACCTAGCCACTGACTTCTTGGGAAATCTGCAGCAATGTAATGCTTTTGAGGCTGCTTCCTCTTGGTCACGCTGTCAGAAGCGGGTCAGCGTGGGCTCTGACGTCCCACTGCAGTGCCACAAGCCCTGTTGCAACCCAGCCGTGCACAGTGCTGGCCCTTGTGTTAGCCCAGTGCTGTTGGTCAGTGCTGAGGCTTCTCTGAGACTCCGTTTTCAGCAGGCGCTGAAGGAGAAATTGCTGGTATTGACCAGAGAAAACTTGTCTGAAGGTGTGCTTTTAAGAAAGTTTGTGAGGTGCCTGTGCTCAGTGGGGAAGATGGAAGTGCTGAAAGTCCTTATTCATCTAACAGAGCGTTAGGTCAATGGGAAGGTAGGTGGCAGGGTCCTACTTGAACTTGGACCTTGGAAAGAAACCCCCAGAAGACTTTTGCTTGGCTTTGCAGGAAATAACAACCCTGCTCCCCAGTGAAATCTGGAGCCTCAGAGAGGCCTCCAGCACAAAACCTCTATTTAACTTAGGTGCCAAAATGGCCGTCTCCTGACCATGCCCTACACACTGTGTCTCTGTAAATGTCCTACACAACCCAGTCAGACACCTCTGGAGTCTGCAGTTGGTCTCACTGAGGTGCTTCCCTCCCTTCATTGACCTTGCAGGAAAACTGGGGTGCCTCCAGGTGGCAGCCCTGTCCACTCAAAGGAGGTGTTTGTTGTTCCTTTGAGAAGACAACCAGCAGTGGAATTAAGCTGGGATTCAGCCCACCACAGCAGCATGGTGGTAAGATGGTGCCCTGTGTCTGGTGGTGGTGCTCTCCACTTACACAACAGGCCAACACTTGCAGAACTCAGCCCCAAACCAAAGATGTGGGCTCTGAGCCTTGAAAGCTCACAGACAGGGTCAGAGGATCGCAGGAGTGACCCCATGGCCTCCATGGCACCTTCAGTCCTGCGCAGGACCAGGCTGGAGATTCACAGGGCAGAAGGATGAGCATGGAACCACATCTGGGCCTTGGTGACTGTGGCATGCAGCTGACTGGTTAGAGACAGGAACTTGGAATTACAACGTAAAATGTAATTAGATTAAAAATATAAAGGTGTAATCTTTAATATTACACAGAAATGACCACTACCACCAGCAAAAAGCCACCTTCTGGCACTGGGTGGTGAAGTCACCATGTTCCTCCTTTTGTGCTTGAGGAACACCTAGCAGTTGTTGGGAAGAGAGGCTCCTCAGCACTGCCAAGGTGTAGATGGTCGAGCCCCCACAAGCATGTTCTTTGTGAGAAGCCAGAAATCTGCACATGGCATCTGAGAGGCTCTTCACATAGCTTGACCTTGGTCCTTTCGTGGATGTGATCAAAAACACCTTGAAGGATGGCTTAAAGGAGTTTAAACTAGTAATAAACCATTCACAAGTTGACAGGAGTAATGAAATCTGGGTGTTCCCAAATTTTGCGGCTCGGTTTCTATTCCCAAAAGAAGGATCAAAATCTAAATATTTCCTGGATCCAGCTAGCTTATTGCTCACAGGCATTCCGGAAAATGCCTTTAGTTTCTTACCAGAAAGGAGACTTGTTAGGCAGACCATGCAGAATTTGAAAATTTGCTTTAATGCAGTGCAAAAGAAATGCAAAGAACTGGCATCTGAATTCTGTTTCATCTAATGATAGAAATCCCTCCTATTTATACTTGTAATTAATGATGATTTTTTTTGTTTGTTTCCGTCACAATGCACAGAATTATTTCTAAATCATATTTGAGACTTCCAGCAGAAGAGGTTAACTAATACTGTGAACTCATCCACCCAGGGGAGCTCTGAATTAATGTGGTATTTAAGTGGGGAGATCAAAGCAGTGATACCAAACAAAATGCTATTAACAGTTTCTCACAAGAAAAAAAAATAAAAAAATAAAAAATGTCAGTACCAGGCTTTGGAATGAAGGAATGGCTGTGGATGGGGATTAGGTGGCTTCACCCCAGTGCTGAATTTATTTGATAGTCAAAACAGGGGCTGAGAGTAGCCAACATTCACTGATGTTTGTGGATGTGTTGGCCATGGTCAAGGACGTCATGTACCCCCTGAGAAGGGGAAGAGCAGAAGATGAAGTAGAACTCTTCTAGCCTGCACTGTCTTCCCACCAAGTTCCCCAACAACAGGCAAACACCAAAGAGGGTTGCTATGGTTTGGGTAATTCAGCATTGAGTTTGGACTGTGAGCTATCTGCTTCTTTTCCCACGTCATCTCCCACTAAGTAGTTCAGGGAGCTGCTCCACCCGGTGGCTTTTTCTTTTTTCCTCTTTTTTAGCTAGAAAGCAGACTAGTTCCCCATGTTCCCATATGTACTGCAGCTCTGCTACTGGCAGTAAAAAGCCAAATTCTTTGAATAAACTAGAATTTGGTTGCCATCCTTTTGTCCTTTGATTAAGGGAAAAAAAAAAAAAGAAAAAGAAAAAGAAAGTGAACAAAATATTTTGCGGAGAGCCTCTGTGTTTTTCAAAGCTTGCTTATCTATCTTACAGCAGTGTTTTCATAACTCCACGCCACTGATCAAGTCAACAACTTATAAGGGCAGGGTCAGGCCACTAATTAAGAAAGAACTGTAGAAAAGATTTAAGTAGAGTCTGCGGGGCTGTCCTTTTTCAAATGCCAGGTTCATTTACGTGACCGTGCATTTCAAATGGGTCAAGAGAACTTGACTGTAAGTACCCAACATACTGCTGTGAATTAATATTTAATCAGATGTACAACACAGGGCTGAATATTAAAGCTTATCTTTGATTTTGACTTCTACGATTTTCTCGGGTTTCTAAACCCCTCTGAAAGTACTCCAGCGTTTCATAATAGTTTTACTCATGTTATGTTTCTTACCAGTGATTAAAAGTATTGCGAATGTGAATCTACAAAGGGAAATCTAAGCATGACCTCATCAGCGTAGAGTATGTGGGAGACTAATTTAGTTCCATCCCTATTGGTAATGACAAATCAAATTGTTCCTCCAGTTAAATCACTAATATAGCAAGGTTTTGCAACTCAGCACATAACATGCACAACAAATCAGTTCAGTCTGTACACAAGCACTGCTGGCTGCCTTAAATCTGGGTTCATTTCTGGTTCCAAACTCTATTTGTGTGCCGTTCAGCTGAGCCATCCCAGGTCCCTTAATACCTGGAAAGAGGGAAAAAAAAAAAAAAAGTTAATCTGTGCTCCCCGTGTACCGTGTATTAAGCACTCAACATTTATAACCCTGCAGCCGATCGCTTGGCAATGTCGGGGGGAGGAAAGGCTCACCTGATGCGCTATCGGGCTCGCCTCAATTGCAGGGGAAGAGCGCGGATGAAACGAGGTCAGGCAGAGTAAGCTCACCCTGCGCCGAGCGGCGCTCGCTCCGCTCCGTAATGAAATTAATCAAGGTCATTAATTTGATCCTGTTTTATTGTTATAACATGAAGCTGTAATTTGAGGTGGCTCAAAGAGGCACAGTCTTATCTGTAATTATACCTTTATAATTACATTTGTAATTTAAAGTAAACGTTTTCATGTATTACTGTAAATAGAGTGTGTATTATAGAGAATAATGCTGTCTCATGCTGCTTTTCAGCCAGAACTGCAATATTGAAAACACGGGCTGTAAATAGGATGGGGAGCTATTGGAATCAGTCAGTTAAGTGCTATTCAGCTTGTTTTTAAGAGGCTGCTTTATGTATCATTCATGCTAAGGTTAAAACTAAGTCTAAAACTCTATTCAGGCCCAAAATCAAAGGCTAGGGCACCTGAGATGTATAAAGAAGAATACCTTTGTACTAACTTTTAAAAGTAGCTAAAATATTGTAGATCCAAGGCATGGAGATCATCCTCACCTGGGGGATGCTCCAGAGCTGGAGGAGCTCCAGGCGGCTGACAGCCACGTGCCAGAGACACCTCGACACGGATGCTTGTGACGATGCCAGGAGGCAGCAGGGACCAACAGTGCCAATCCTGCAGGGTTTGGGTGCAGAGAAATGGCATCGCTCGTCCAAGACAGGGATATGAAAGCACCTTCTGTCTGCACAGCCAATTTGGCTGCCTGTGTTCCCCCCAGGGCTCTGCTCACCGGCTGTCTCCACGGCATGCATATGAGCTCCCTCCTGTCTCTGCTCTGGAGCAAACCAACTGGTTTCTCCCAAGAAGAAACCTCGGCACGACTGACAGGCTGCTTTTTCCAGGGTTGCCCAGACGGAAAAACCTGTCATGAGCTGGACCAGGCTCTACCTTGGACAGTCCTCCAAACATCTTAGGAGACCTCATGCCCACTGACCTTCACGCCATGATGCAGAACACAAGACACTGTCACGTCCTTCTGTGGACGTGCAGTTCTGGCAGTGCCTTTCATTATCTGGAGAATTTCAAACTAACACACAAAAAAAGAACTCCAGGATGTGATCGTTATTGACCCAGGTTCTGTGGAGCTCTGTAGGGAGCTCAGGAAAGACCTTTGCCAAGCGTGACCATGGCTTGTGTCCTTCAGAGAGTGCTTGGTGGGGTGGACGCGAGCCAGTCCGTAGCAATGAGCCTACACGTTAATGTGACCTCCGAGGCATTTTCCACCGCGACAACACGTACAGAAGCTTTGCCAGGTAGCCAACACTCACTGTTCTCTTCTCTTCTCCCTAGGACTATTTCTGGGCTTTGCAAACCTCTGCTTCCCTGTGGCTCAGTGCTCCGGCAGCAAGGTGTTGGGGACCCTCCTGAGTGGCAGAGGTAGGTGACGCAGAAATGGGTGACAAAGAGGTGGGTGACCCAGGTCCTGAGGTGCAAGGACGGGTCTCCAGAGGCAGAGGAGCCCAGGGAGTCCAGGAACAAGGGAAATACAACTGTGTTACTGGGCGAAAACAGCTCGGGAGCAAGTCCCATCCCTGCTTCATTTGAGAAGGAATCTCTTGGAGCACATAAGAAATCTGGCAATTTACTTTAGATAGCTGAAAAGCAAAAGTTGAGAAATTTCTAGTGTAGTAAAAACTGAATTCACACATTTAGAGAGAAGGGGGAGTGAAAGCTCCGGAGGCTTTCACTTACAGATAACCTTGATGCAGCTGCCAGCAACATCTGGATTGAGCCCCAACCAGATTCATGTCAAAATCTTCAATATGAAGGAGTTTAAAAAGTAATGCTACCATTTTAAAACTTTTTTTAAGATGGTGGGAAAAGCAGCAATGGCCATGTGGAGGCAAAACCTGTGCCCGAGCACTTTGTGTTGGTGTTGTGCCCTGCCAGGAGAGCCAGGGCCCACCACGTCCTGCGTGCGTGAGGGTCTGTGCTTCACAGCTAAAAGGCGGCTCCAAAGCTTTCATGCTGCTCGTCACGGGGGTGCTGCTGGAGCATCCAAAACGTGTTTGCAAGCAAGCATTTGCCTGTACTTGGCTTATTTCATTCTGTGTTTAAACACACACCTGAGAAGAGTCATAAACAATTTGCAGCGAAGCCTGCCTTCCCTCACCAGCAATAAAAGCCCTCATAAAAATGTTCCAGTATGTCTCTGCAAAGTGAGTACGTGAACATGGGTTTGTAAGAGCAGAGCGAGAACTGGCTGAAGAGGGACCTGGCAGGCACCGGACGAACAACGCATACAGGAACCTCAAGGCACAGCCATCGGGTCAGCCGGCTTTATTGTAACCTGCCATAATTTTTAAAAGTGACATGTTATTTTTGCAACCTTAATTTCGGGGGTTTCTCATCTGAGACTATTTATATGAGACCGCTGCTCTGAAAACACTTGTTCGCCTCCTGACAAAAATAAATAAATAAATAAATTTTTTTAAAAAGAGAATCAGCCCCCCCCCAAATGTTTCAGTCTAAGCACCCAAAACTAATGGTCAGTCTTGAAAATTTGGGGTGTGGAAACGATCAGGGATGGGCAATAAAACACTCCACTTCTTGTGCAAGTGCGTGTTCCCATGGGGCCCAACCAGGTACCTGCGGGGGCCCATTTCCCAAGCAGGGCAAGATTTTTGTGAGCAATCCAGACACATCTCGTTACATCCAGCAAGAGAGCTCGAAATGGGTGCAAGTTTGCTTGGATCACTTTGCTTATCCAGCTGTTGCCTCGGGGCGGGTGTCCCCCTGCAAGGAGTCGTGTAAACGTGTAGAGCCAAGTGCTGGGACCTGAACTCACTCAGACAACACAACCTGGGACAGCTGGGAAAGATTTTGTGCCTTGGTGAGTACAAACTCTGGGCTGGCTGGGGTGATATCAGTGGATCCACCAGCACGACCTCCAGAACTCGACTCCCCATGGTTTTTTGGTCATTCTTATCCTTCTCCAGCATCTCCAGTAACAACACATCAGCAGCTCCCTTGGTTGTCTGAGCAGAAATCTCCCCTGCGCAGGCTGTTATTAAATTCTCTTATGTCTTCATTAGATATCAGATGTGATGAAAGAAGGTGACATCTCCAGGGAAATATTGTATGGGGTGTGGGGACGGGCTGCTAATGTACTGGGGGAGACAGAGTGTCTGCAAATGTAATGATCTTCTAATGCCCTGATGTAAGTACTGAGATCCAGATCTTTCTTTTTTTCTTTTCTTTTTTTTTTTCTTTTTTTCTTTTCTTTTTTTTTTCTTCTTTTTTTTTTCTTTTTTTTTTTTTTATCTCCAAAAAGCAAAAAAAGCAAAAGGCACTTATTTCTTTCCTCTTGCCCGACTGTTTTCTCTCTGCCTACTTGTCCCCCCTTTTTTAAGGATGTTTTTGGTGTCTTTGCTTTTTATTATTTTGCCATTCTTCAATCTTCATCCTTTATGTCTTAGCTGTTGGCACGACTGATGAGTTCTGCTTTCTCCGTGACAGCTTTGTTTCAAAGAAAAATGGCAAAATCACTGCATAATCAGCATGTGATTTTTTTTTTTTTTTTTTTATTAAAAAAGGAGAGAAGAAGATGGATGCAGACTGTGGGGGCAATCCCTGGTGCTTTGCTTTTGCACATTGGAGTTTGCGAGGAGGATGAGAAGGGAGGTAGATGGGAACTGCTGCCACTGGGCTGGGCTCAGAGCTCCCCGGTACCTTCCCATGCAGAACAGGTAATTTACATATCCTGCTATTTTCATCAGCAGCTCTAAGCCTCTTGAGGACAGTCCTTGGCATGTCCCATTCCTGCAGCAACACCAGAGCTGCCCTGACCTGGTGCTGGTGCCAGCCCTGCTTTGAGGCCACGAGCTGGACCGGAGGTCCCCAGAGGTCACTTGCAACCACCTTTTCTGTGATTTTGTGAGCCAGCGCTGTGAAAGACTTCTTTTATCTCACCCAGCACCTTTCCATCTGATATCTGCTCCCTCCCTTCCTGGAGAGCCCTTGGGGGAGCAGCTCCTGTTACTGGGGACCAGCAGCAGGTAGGCAACGAGGTGTCTCCTGACCCAAAACACTTCTCAGCAGCACTCACGCTGCCTTAGGCTTGGCTATTTGACCTCACCCTGCCCTGTCGAGAGGGTAAATCCCTGTCGGCAGTGATTCACCACCCTGTCCCCCCATGTAATGGGAGCCTGCCTCGTGCCGTGGGCGTGAGCTCTGTCTCCCGGGGAGCCAGCCGGCAGCCACACGACATGCGAGAGTAAAGTCTCTTACTTCAGATTTTCAGATGCTTAAGCTGTGTTTTTCTTTTACTGAATATCCAATGGACAAAATAAATAAATAAATAAAATCTTAAAGTTCTCTTTGCACTCGTTTTTAGCTGTAAGTGAATTGGACGTTTCTGGCTGTCTGTAGCAGGGAAGGCACTCCGTGCTGCAAGGAAGTTTTCTGCAGTCTGTTTTCCGCATATGACAGAAAAATGATCTTCCCTTTCGGTAGAAATCTTGGCCCGAGCAGAGCGCGGCGAGGACTGGTGATGCTGCCGGAGACGTGCACGTGCTCCAGAAATTGGGCTGGTGCCCGTGCTGTTACAGTTCCAGGTGTGGATCCAGTTCCCTCTTTGCAAGCGGATTTCCCTTGCGCCTGTCTCTACAGTGGATGTGCTCACAGTGCAATCCCACACGCTGCTCTCCCCCCTCTTTTTGGGAAGGCAAATCACAGCCCTGTTTGCTCCCAGAATGCGTCCGCATCGCAGCTGCTCTGTTCGGCTCTTCCCAGCCCAGCGGTCACACGCAGCTGCTCGTTAAGCGCACAGAGCCCAGGCTGTAATGAGGGAGGGTGCTGGCCCTGCCCGGGGGGCTGTGACTCCTGGATTGCCTTGAAAATAGTTTTCTGGTTTAGCAGACCTGAGAGGCCGAGGATCTTCACATTTGTTCTACTCGCTGGTTAACTTCAGATCTGGTTCAATGCTCGTAGCAGTAAGTAGTTACAAAGAAAATCCTCTACTGGAATTTTAGTAATTAAAAAATAAAAATAAAAAAGGAAGCTATCATCTGTGTAGAGATAGATTCGACTGTGTGTGGAGCTTTTTAGGCTCTTGGTTTAAAAAAGTGTAATCCCATAAACAACCAAATTGGCCATACGGGGGAGAGAGAGAGTGTTCTGCAAGCCAGAAAGCAAGCACTGTGCAAATTGCTCTCTAATAGATTTCTGAAGGTGCTGAAGGACACTTACTGGCTAATCTAGGCTGGTGTAATTCATATTTTATTCCCATCCATTACTATGATGGTCAGGGACTGATGTAGGATCCTCATGGCCTGTCCAAGCTGCAGGTAAGATGACCAAAAGTGAGATGATACCTAGCTGGAAATTTAGGAATTTGACGTAAGGAAACTAAGATACCCACAAGGGGGAAAAAAAATAAAAAATAAAAATTAAAAAAAATAGCTAGGAAAAGCCATAGGCGCTCCCCAGTGACAGAACCGTGTGACTTAGCAACAGGGCTCCCGTGGGGAATAAGGAATGCAAACGGCCGAGGCAGCGATTTATTGCTGCAAACACTGGCACAGGCACAGAGGGAGCCGCACGCCTGAAATGAGCCCTCGGCACGGCCAAGCAGGGGCACGGCTGGTCTGCTTCTAGGAATCGCCCCTGTGTCACTTGAAGTGCCTGTCCCTCCTCCTGCCACCTTCCTCAGCAAGCTGGGAAATGCCAGGCGGCGAATGGGGCATTTCTCTGTGTCGGAGCATCCCGGTGCCTGTGTCTGCGTCCTGCACCTCCTGCAGGCGGGAGGGTTCGGGTCACGGCACCTTGGCTCGCATCCCTCTGCACTACCAGCTATCTGTCCAGGAATGTTATGTACTCTGAAGTCTACGAAAAGGAAAACAATAGAACCCCCTTCTCTGCTCTGCATGTCTTTTGTAAACATTGAAGATCGGAGTAAAATAAACACATGCCCAGTAATTACATGCCACAGACGTTCCCTTGCAGTCAGAGTGTGATACAGGACATGCAAGCCCTGCGGACAAAATTATTAGCAGAGTTTCTCTTGGTTGGCACAACCCCCTGCAACAGTACATGCGAGCCAAATTAATGTTCTCAGGATGGCAGGAAACACGTTTTCCTCCAAGTGTTTCCATGAGCAGGCTGGGGGTGCTGAGACGGGCTGTGCAGAATGGAGCAAATTCTTCTCAAGTGCAGGCTTGCCATATGAAGTGGTACTGACCTCAGCTTCTGAGCTCCCTGGTGTTCTGACCGGCTTTCTAACGATATGAGATGTGAATACTTATTCGCAAATTATTTTCACTGAGAAGTGTCCGAGGGCCTCTGGATTCAGCCGCTCTCCAAAATCAATGGCACTTCTGAGCCATCACCGCCTCCATCCCAACTGCAACTCAGCTGTGCTGCACTGGTTCGATGTGACCAGGAATTAAAATACTGGGGCTTGGGGTGTTTCTTGTTTGTTTGTATGCTTGCTTTTGTTTTGTTTTGTTTTGTTTTATTGGTTTTATTTTCTTTTTTTCCCTTCTGACTGCCAAATCCTGACACTTTGAGGCTGTCTCTTTGAGTTTGGACTAATGCTAAGCAAATTTTTGGTGAATGTTACTAAATAGTTGTCCAGGATGGGAAACACCAGCACTGTTTCAGCTGAAATATTTTCTTCTGTGCCCTCCTGAGTGACATAGCTTTGCTCTCCCTTTGCAAAGAGCAGGTTTCCTTGCTGTTGCTTCTGTAAGGTTTGAAGGTTTGCAGCCCCTGGGCCATCGTGTGGCCGCTGGAGCTGTGCTCCACTGGCCAGCTTCCTTTGCTTAGCGGTCATTAATGCTTTCTTCATTAGCCATTTCACATTGCAAAATGAAAACTGCTTGCATCAGCTGCAGGCTCACTGGAGATGATAAACCTGTGAATGTAAGACCCTGTCCTGTCATGAATGTGAGCAGCTGGCAAATGTTGACTCTGGGCTCCACTGCTCGCAGCTTGGGTTGCCCAGCTTCATACTGCTCTGGTTTATGAAGTGCTGTGAAGTGGGATCAGCCCAGAAGTCCTTTGCTGTGACATTTAAGATACTTCCTGAAGCATTTCTCCCCTCTTGCTTTGTCACACAGCATCCTCCCCTCAACTGCATGTGTGCAAAGTGCTAACACCGTAATTTGTGTACAGCAGACAGGGATGCACAGGGATACACATGGCTTTAAATAAAAATATTTAAATGCCCTGAAGCCACTGGTCTCAAAATGTGGGGAAATTTCCCTGTTTTCAGCTTCACCATGAGCTCAGTGCACCCTGTTAGCAGGAATCTTCAGCCCAGGAGCAGGAGGTCCCATACCCACAGCCAAACATCTGGCAGCACATCTGGCAGCCGCGCCATCCAGCTGTGCCCCTTCCTCTGCTGCTCGGGAAGGGCGGCAGCACGGGATGCAGCCCGTGTGGGGAGGAAACAGGAGCCTGACACCTCACCGAGGGGAAATGCAGCATTTTTGTGGGACCATCTTTGTGGGCACCGCAGCGCAGGGTGCTCTGATGCACCTCAGGCAGCGGCTGTGGCACCAGCGCAAGCACCCACACCTCTCAGCAGAGGAGTTTTGTTAGCACAGAGAACACCAACTGCTCAGGTTGAGAGGGGAGGGTAAGGCAGCCTTTTGCTTGGGAAACGTAGAAAAGTTGTGCTCGAGGGCTGTGCAAGCTGAGAACTGTGTAAACAGAGCAGATAAATTATCCCCTAAGTTACGAATGTGCTCAGAAGCAGAGCTACAGCCAACCTTTGCATTAGATGGGAACAGCTGCATACTCCATAGCCTCCAAATTTCCATAGAAACTTGGATCAGACATAGGTTATCTTCATTTTGTAAATGTTTTAATTATTATGCTATAATATTGTTCTGTGGGGATTGCAATGCTAAGCCAAGGCTCAGTGGAAGCCACATTTTAAAAGCCGTTTCTCTAGACCATATTTTACGAAAAGCGAGGCTGTTTCAGGATTAAGACTTATGGTTTCTGATAGATTTGATTTTTTCCATGCTACTGCATGCACTGCTTTAAATAAATAAACTCCCACTGAGCTTGCTACTCCAGTGGGACTGGATTGAACTTCCCAGGCATGCATGAATTATAAAGTCAGATCCATGTTCCTGTGGAGAGGAAAACTGCTGGCAGAAACCATCAGCTGATGCACGTAGCCTGCCTTGGCCACTTGAAAAAATAAGCCCTGGCTGCACACGGGTGGATTTCCACAAGCCCAAGGGTTCATAGGGTGCAAAAAGGTGGCCCCTCGCCCTGATGGGAACCGCTCTTGCCTTGCAGTAAGCAGACAAGTGCCGCAACTCCTCCACGTCCTGGCCACCGAGATGGCCCCACTGATTGCCGAGCGGGTGACAGGATGTGGTTTCTGTGTGCACGGCAGCCGCGCCGTCACTGATGTTTACAAGATCAGGTACCGGGGTGGAAGTGCGGCCCCAGAGCTCTGGTAACATCAAAGACTTTCCCACGGCGAGGGCTGCCGGCGCGGTGGGGACGGTGCCTTGTATGGCCACGTCCCCACCGCGGCCACCGCAGTGACGCCTTCCCCCGGGTGCTGCACAGCTGGAGATCCCTTCGTCGGTTTAATTTCAGTAAAAAGAGCTGCAGGAGCCCGGTTGCTTTTGCCGAGCACCACAAGGCACCCAGAGGTGTGGTTAGGTGGGTGCAGATCCAGGTGTGCTCTGTGCTGTCTGCATTGAAAACCTATCCTTGTGCTCGGTGAAATCCTCCTTAAATAATTTGTCTTTTTAGGCCTGCCAGCCGCGATGCTCAGAAGATGTGAAGCTGTTTCTTTTTCCTTGCAGGGGAAGTTTTGCTTGCATTTTCCTCTGCCTGCCCACAGTCTGATCCCACAGGGCTGGGGGGAGCTCTCTGCAAGAGCCCATGAGAAAACCCATGAGCTTCTTACAGCTGTTGGTTTTTATGTGCCTCTCCTATAAAATGAGGTGTCCTGCCGTCCTGCACGATACCGAGTGGGGGAAGATGCAGCCCAGCACCCACACCAGCATTAAGTCAACAGAATATATTTGCACAGATGCAGCAAGCCATGAGTCAGAGCACAGCTCCTAATGAAAGAGAAGTCTTCCCAGCCAGCACCGTGCTCGTCATCGATCAAGGCAGTGATAAAGCAGCTGGCCCTCCTCGCCCTGATCAGTGGTTTGTTCTTAGGCTACCTTTTAGCATCCCTTTGGCAGCAGCTGCTGCAGGCTGGGCTTTCATCCCCAGCTCCCGATGTGAACGCTGACCCACCTGATGGCTTGTTTCTGGCAGCGGTGTGGCCACTGGTGTCCTTCAGTAAGGGGAAGCCAGCATGCTGAGAAACAAATTTTCATGGAGAATTGCTTTGAGATGTACAAAATCTCACTTCTCTAGAAAAATTGAAAGGAAATAAAATAGAAAATCGACAGAAAGAACAATTTGAATTTCCTTTCCAAAATGTTTTGGTTCAATTTCTTCCAGTCTCATACAAAAATGTAATACGTATGGTGTATAATTTTCAAGGCTGAAATCGGATTTCATGGAAATCAAACACTTTGATCTACCTGAAGTTAAGCAATTTTGGAATTGCAGTGCCTGACAAATTTATTACCCGTTTCACAGTAGAAACCAAATTCCAAAATTTCAGGTTTGGTCATAAAACAAAAAAATGTCTCCCTCCTGGCTCAGTTCTGAATAAAATATTTGGTTCCCTGCAAAACCCCAGTGCTGTATTTATGACTAGGATGGTCCCTTTCACCCCACGTCTAAGACTGCTGTGTTTCCATGTGGGATTTCTCAGCTGTGTGTGTCGACAGGCCATGTGCTAGGCAGATGGTTTGCAGCAGGGCCATAAATCGGAGGGTTTCAGGACATATCCAATTTTCCGCGCGTGCCCTTAGCACCTGCACAGCCCATCCCCAGCTGTGCGGCCTCGCCCCAGGCTCGGTGTTTCCTGTGCATTGGCTGCATTGGGATTTCTTCTGATACTTCGGTGCATTTTAAGGTCTCCTCCAGCCTGCAGACATCCTACGGAAATATAGAAGGAACTCAAAGTCCACCCAGACTTCCCCAGCAGAAGAAAAAGGGGCATCTGAGGCAATACCTTTAAGGTATTAAGTCACAGCACATTCGTTATGCACAAGTGAGGAGAGCAAATCTACCTTGTAAAATGCTCGTGTTCTCTCCCAAGAGCCTTTCTCTCTTCCCCGCTATAGCTGATCCTCTTGCACCTCCTCTTTGCCTGTAATTAGATGGCAGACTCTAAACCTGCTCGTGGCAGGGCTCTTGGCCGCCTCACTGCACGCCACTCACAATGGGAATTGTGCTCATAATTATTATTATTATTATAGTAACATCTACAGGGCTCGGGCATTGTGGCAGGCATTTTGCAGACACATAGGAAAATGTAAAGTCTTTCCCTAAAGACTTTGCAATAGCAGGCAAGATTCAACAAGCGGGAGGCAAAATTAGAAGGATGGGTTCATGCTGGGGATAAGCAGCCAAACCGACCCCGCTGCATGCCATCTGAAGCACTGGCTGATAAATGCAAATGCTTTCCATAGAAAGTCATTAAATGATTTAAAATTTTAGGCCAATGTTAGTTGCACCTTTTATTTATTTATTTATTTATTTATTTATTTATTTATTTATTTTTCCCAACCTTAAAATTTTGCAAGCCTTTGGCGACCTGTTTTTTGAAGTCATTTTGGAAAGTGAAGTCCTGATGATGTTCAGGGAGATGGAAACTCCTGAACACCTCTGCTGCTTTCAGAGGCAGAACATCTTTCAACTACAGAGTTTCAAATCTTTCCTCCTTCACCTACAGAGTTTTTAATCCTGGATGTGGGGTTAAACATTTTTGAGTCCCGATATATGAGAATGAGGGAGATGCATTTAAAAGAAGAAGAAGTATAAATAAATTAAAACAGACACTCACACGCACAAAGAAACAAACCTACAAACTTTATCTAGAAGTGTTTGTTTATGAGGTAATTATGGCTTTTTTTCACAGGTGATGCTGCCAGGAGCTCTTTATATACAGGTAAAACGCGCGTTTACGTGGGTTTTGACGCTTCAGACATGCTAGCAAAACATTTCATCCCGGATAGGCGTCAGCTTATACATTTATAGGTATTTGAGGAAAAAAAATAGCAGCAGTTCGTGACTCTCCAACATTCATTTGAACAGTGCCACCAGGAAGATGTGACATGTCCCTGTGCCCCAAACTGGGGCTGTGGTGCCCCCACTAGAGGGAGCCGCGGGGGCTCGGCCTAGGCCCCGGGCTAGGCCCCACTGTCTGTGTGACAGGCTGGAGGTCATCTGGGCAAACATTTAATAAATTGAAACCCTCAGAAAATCAGTTCAGGGTGTGTTTTGGGTGGTTATTTTTCAAGGGGCCTTTGCGTGGTCTCCTTTGGCGAGCAAAGGTGTTGCCAGTCAAAATGAGCTGTGCCGAGCATGTGGGCTTCTCTCCACACAGCTCTAAGGACGCACGAGAGCTTTGCAGTCCTGAAAAAGCCTGACTTCTCCAATTCAGGGGAAATAGACAGAAATTTGTGACTCTGTTGTGACCGTTGTGACAGCGAGCCAAGGGAGAGGGAGGAACACTCGAAAATTTGGCTTCAATAAATAGTTCCTTAAATTCAATGAGTCATGATTTTCTTTCAATGCACGCGGCTGTCTGTGCATAAACTCCAGCCCAGTGAGAAAAAAAATATCCTTCGGTCATTCGTGAGAGCGGGTAATGGTTTCCTAAGGATTAATTCCTCCTCAAAGATACCGTCTGCATTCCTCTGGAAGATGCCCTCCCACAGGCCCTCTCACAGCGCAGCACTAAAAATAGTGCTCAGTGCTTCCCGACGGCAGCGCAGGGTTGCCATTTCTCTGGGTAGGTGGGTGAAGCCGCTTTAATTTACATAGCTCGACTCAGTTGAATTTGCATGATAATGTTGTTAATTATCCACAGGTTTCAAACCGAATGACGATTGCACAAAAAGATAAGGCACAGTCCTATTTTTCTTTCCTTATAGGTAAAAAAAAAAAAGTGCATGTGGTTTGCATAATTAAAATGGATTATTTTTTTTTCCGTATCCATTGCAGGTTGAGGTGGAGGCTCCTCTGTCATTTGGCTGCTCGCTCCGTGTGCATGCTTCTGCAGACCCATCTTGTGGTAGCTCATTTGCCCATCCATGCTGCTGGGAGTGTGCATTCAGCCCCGTCAATAATCACTGGAAAAGGCTGTGCAAGACACGCTGCTGTTCTGCTCCTCTCTGGCTTTGCTGCGGGATGGGCTGTTTGTGAAGGGCAGCAGCAAACCCTTCCTCTTATCTCCACGGAGATAAAGCAGCCAGTGGCTAAGGGTGCTTCTTCATGAGCAAATTCACAGGGTCTTTGCAGCACATTTAGTCCTTGGCTTTTCTGTGATGGTGGCAACTAAGTCCTGGCAGCAAGATTTTCCCCTAGAGATCCCCGAAACCCTTCCTGGCCCAGGAGATTTCCCATAAAATTAAAACACAGAATGTTTTTCTACCTGCTTTTCCTTACATCATTTTTTCAGCCCATATCTTCAGAAAATATCAGACGCACTGTCTCTTCTGAGTGACCAACGCAGCATCTCAGACGTACTGTCTGAGTGACCAAAGCAGCATCTCTTCTCCATTTAAAAAATGACCTTGTGGAAATGGGGATGCTCCCCTGAATTTTGTTGTCCGGCTTTGTCTGAAGCCCTCTTCTAGTCCCTTTCCCAAGAACAAGACAAGGTGGCTGGGGATGGAGGAGCACCTCCAGTCCTGGCACGGGAGCAGGAGTGTGCCTGGTCCAGATGCTGGGCAGACCTGGATGCTGGGCTGATGACATTAATGGATTGGGGAACTGAAACTACTGCCCTGGAGAGGAAGCAAGATCATGTCTGCTGCTCCCTTCACACTCTTGGCTTTGTTTGCTTTGCATGGCTGGTTTCTGCTTGGATAAAAAAAAATAAGTCTCCTGGCCCTTCGAGATGAGGAAACTCTCGATGTCAAAAGGAGGTTGTGAGGGGTTCAAGATGTGTCCTTCCCCTGGGAAAGGGAAAAGATGCTCCCATGGGACCTGATATATCCGGGACGCATGAAGCCCTATGTCTGCTAATACTTAAACAAACGTTAATTAAAACATTTTAATTAGGATGTTTTGAGAACTGTGTATTGGTCTGTGCATGCCCTTTGTGAAATATTAAACACCCCTGCCCTTCCAGTGGAGTCCTTCTCCCCAGGTCTTCCTGCAAATGGGGTTTGACACCCCTGACTATTTTGGAATTAAACAAACTTCTGCAAAAATCTTAATGTGATCTTTGATGTTACAGTCAAAGGAGCACATGCCAGAAAATGTTTTGCTCTCTCCACTTCATCATCTAGCTGTGTTTGTTGATATTTTCCCATCAGGCCTGACAACAAACAGCTGATTAACTCGTTAGCTGAGAGCATCAAAGCACATGGCGAGAGCATGAAATCTCCTGCTGTGTCCTCCAGTCACTCCTCACAGCTTGGTGGTTTCTGCAGGGCCTGTCTGGGTGTGATCTGTCTGTCCTGCACAACTGCCCATCTTGAAGACTCGTGGGCAGAAGTGTGCCTCCTCTTTCTTCATCCAACTTTTCCATGTTTATGGCTGTGCTGCTGCCAGGAGCTCCTCAAGGCAACATCATGTGGAGGGTCTCCTGTGGAGGATCTCAGCCCTGTGATCACCTGCAGATACCCATCAGGTACCCCATGTGTCTCTTCCCTTCCACCTTTTCTTGCTTCTACCCCAAGGTCCTCCTGCCCTTTCTCCTTTTCATCTCCAGCATGTTCCTACATACATCCAACCAACCTTGCTCTCCTCCTTGCATGCACTCCTTCCCCAAAGCCTTGGTCCTTGATGTGTGGGGCTGGCTCAGAGCCCAGCAGGACCATGCTGGCTCTGCGCTTCTGAGCTGGTGAAGGGTCTGCATTTATTGGCAGCACTGGATTCAGGTCCACTGCGTGTGGCACACTTAGAAGGCAAAATAAAACAGACTTTGCACTTGTAGAGAAAGAGGAGTCGCGGATGAACTTCTTGCTTTTCTCCCAGAGCAAAGATCTCTGCAAGGACATTGCTCGCACAGACAGCACATGGGGATCGAAGGTCCTGGAGAACTCATCAGAAAGGCTAATGGGTTGGTAACAAACGGCACGATGAGGGAGAGGAGATGGGCAGGGCTAAAGTGTTTTTACATCTCTAAATCCCAGTCTTGGCAGCGGTGCCGCTGCTGAGCTCCCGGTTCTCCCGCGCCCTCCTCCTTTGCAGCCCCTGGGCCTGTGCTTTGTTTGGCACCAAGTGCCAAATCAGACACTGTGAGCCTTGGTTTTGCAAATCTGCAACACAAGCAGGCGTGTTTGCAAAGATGGGCGCACGCTCACGCACCCAACAGCACCTGAAACCACCTCCTGACACAGCGCCCCACCGTAATGAGGCACAATCCCAGGTGTGAGGAAGTGGTTATGTTTTTTTTCCCCCTTTGCATAAGGAGCTGCCACGGTGTGCCTGAGAAATAGATATCCAGCAGCAAGCCGCGGGCAGTGTGAGATGACAGATACATGTTTAAATAATGTCTTTATTCTAGTTGAGCTGAAAAAATAATTATTGAATTTGGGTCTTCAGCCAAGAAGCACCTTTGTTTCTGAGTGCTCATTGATTAAAACATCTTGTGCTTTCAGCTACATTACCCTTCACACGGAGTATTAAAAGAATATCTTTATTTGGAAGAGAAAAGGAATCTAGAGAGTGACCTTAATGTTTCTTGAGATTTGAAGAATTTCACCAAGCCTCGAGAAACTCCTACTTTTAAACTGGGCTAGAACAGGAAGTTTCTCTTGCATTGTTATTCACCCAAACGAGCCCTGGATTATATTTAGTCCCATTCATTCAGCACAATGAAAAGTGAGACTCCAGCCAACTTCCTTAAGCAAGGTTATTAATAAGCACCAGCACTAGGTGGCCGGCCATTTCGAAGTGGGGAAGGTGATGTACACAGCACCACCACCCTCCCTCCTCTGACCAAGGTTCCCGGGGGATTTGACCACTCGAAGCATTTATGACCTCTGCTGGGTACCTGAGCCTAAACATGGACCCAGGTGCGGCTTCCAGCCTGGCCCTGTGTGCCTGTGCTCCAGGGGAGCTGCAAACAGACCATCCAGGGGCATTTTTTGATTGATGGGGCTGTGCTGAGGGCTTGATGACAGACAGGTGGCCTTACGCATGGCAAACTTCATAAGTTTTCTTCCATTTTGTTGGCTATCACAAGGATTTGAAGTATCTGAGCTCCAAATATCTCCTGCCTGTGCTCACGTAATTCATCCTATATGACTGGAGGTTTGGGCCTGCCCTGTAGGAGTGAGCACCCTGCCACTGTCTCCAAGGGGAGAGGTCTGGAGCTGAAGGGTTTTGCAACACTTCCAGCAGTGGGGTACACTTCCCTTTAGGTCCCGAGCAAAATTCAGGCAATGTGATGTCTTGGCTTTGCTCGAACAGGAAAAACGAGTCGCTTCCCTCCTCCTGGGCGGGATGGTGGGGAAGGGGTGGAGGTGACCTCTGTGCTCCTACAAAAGGAAAGCACAGCAACATGTGGCTGTCCTCTTCACATCAAGGAGCTGTGGTGGGATGTCTCTGCGGGTTATGGGTGCAAGAAAATAAAGGAAATGATGTGTGTCAACCACAAACTATCGCCCTTGGGGTTCAAATGTTGAGGATGGAGGAAAGCTAGTTTAACTTCTCCCTGCAAACTGCCCAGGCACATGAAATAAAAATTATCTGAGGATCTGAAAACCAGCCACTGGTCCTGGGAAGGTGATGGTCAGCATGGTCAGGGGTCCGTGGACCACTTGAATCCTCCATGCTCACCACATCAGCAGTTATGGCTCTGCTTCTTTCTTCCCAAAGTTCATCAATTTGCACCTTTCTGTCTTTGTGCAAACACAGGCATTGCTGTGAGGCACGTGTTCCAGCAGGATTTAGAAGATCTCAGCTGTGAGGACTGTAAATGGACTTACCTTTTAAAGAACACCCGAGGCTGTGTACCATCAAAGCATGGCATCTTCAAAACCAGCACAAAGCAGGTAGGTAGGGCCACCTAAGCCAGCCAAACGTGCTATAAAAACAAGTTGTAAAAGAAACAAAATATTAAGCCACAGAATTTCTTCAAATTTTAGCAAGTTTTATGTATGTGCATGGTTGGCACTGCTCTGTTATTCCTGCCAAGCACTCAATTAGCACTTGAGTTAATAAGATGTTTTAATAGCTGTTAAATTAATCAACAACTCTGACACTGCTTCCCAGTGTTTTCCACGGGAAAGCCTTCTTTCAGCCCAGTTCCTATGTTATCAGTGTCACTAATTATTTGTGTTTATTCTCTTTACTACACTTATTTGATTTCATTTGAAATTAGATGCAGTGATAGGGGATGTGTTTTCGTGTTTTTCTGTAATGTGCTGAATAGATGAGGATTAGAGCTCCCAGCTATGAGAAAATGAGTACTCATAAGCGTTTGTTCAAACAGAAATCACAGAGCCTTTTTGACAACTGTCATAATCCCTTTGATTTGCTCCTCGTCGGTGCTTTTGTGAGTTTGTTCACGGAAACGTTTGCCAAAATGAAAGTAGTGCTAATAGAGGTGAAAACATGTAACAGCCCCAGAATACTTGTGAAAATGTTTGGGCTGCCCTGTGCCACAGCTATTTTTTTTCTGGTGGTCTGACAGCAATCCAGGCAGGAAAAAAAACAATAGTTTGGGGTTGAGCTCATCAGTCCCTCAAAACAGCAAGTGTGCTAAAAATAGAAGGAAAACACCAAGTAGAAGAAATTTACAAATAACTGAAGTATGTCCCCCAGACCATGGATTTAGAATTGTTTCATTTGGGAAATGTTAAAGAACAAAAGCAAGCACACATGACCTGCGGGCAGCTCGCGGCTCTGCACCAGCTGGGTGAGGGTGGTGGGATTCCATCGAGGCTGGGAGCGGGGTCGGAGCACGAGCGGGTTGCTGTAGGGCTGGGTATCTCCCCAGGTTTGTTCAAGCCCATGCTTCTGCTGTGAGTGGAATAGCCTAGGGCTGGAGCTGCGCTGAGAGCAATGAAAAGCTGTCATAAAATTATGTCATGTGCTGAATGTGCCAGCCTGTCGTGTAATAATAGCTAAAACTTTCTGTAATTAAAACAAGTAGCTAGTTATGGTGTCTGACTGTGATCAAAGCTCTTTTGTCTGCTCTGACAGTTGGCACATATGAAAGATTTTGGCTTACACGGAAAATACTGTTGTGGTTTTTCTCTCGGTTTTAAATGGCAAGAAACATACATCTGAGATTATCCCTAAACTGAAAGAAAACAGTAACGGGAAACTGAGAACCAGAATGTGCATGACGTAAAACGTCTACGATGTCTGGCAGAAGCAGCCCCTGTGCCCCGAGACCATGCCTTCTGAGCAGTTGACCCGCTGCTGCAACGCAAGCAGTTGAGTTGTGTCGTTCTGTTTTTCTCCAGAGATGGGAATGAGGCTTGTGGGAGCATTCCCAAAGGTACCGCGCTGCCTTTGTAAAGTAAGAATTGCTTTTGCATAACAAATATTTGTCTGAATTGTGACAAACCAATTGTCTCCCAGTAAAGGATTTTTTGTTGTTGTTACTTGGACTGTAAAATATTTGAGATTGAAGCTACCTTTCTGTTAGTGACATTTACATTATTTTTCTGTACTTATGTCTGGTATCTATATTACAAAATACAGGGGTTGATGAGTAAATATAAACTGGTTTTGCCCTCAGATTCCTCTTCATCTCCCAAAAAAAAACTCAAAACTAATCCAGAATTCCTCTTGCATTGCTGAAAACATCTACTTCCGCTTAGAAGACTCTGGGAGGACAAATATAAAGAAGTTGTGAAAAAACAGATGTGAACTGATTGGCTGAGGAACATCAGCCAATAATGCAATGTCCTAAACATTATTTTAGGCAACAAAACATAATCTGAGGGAAATGACCATCAGAGCGTACTGCTGAGCACTAGGATTTTTCCATCCTTTTCCTCAAGTTCTGAGGTATGTTGTGTGAAGATTTCCTTCTTCCACATTTTGTGTGCAGTTGTGTCTTTCTGTGTTGCTTCTAATTGCAAATTGCATTCTGTGAACTCAGTGGGCATGGGCTGAGTTTTTCCCCAAATTCAGGTATGTTTGATGTGGGTCTTCTCATCTTGGTCATGGTGAGCAGAAAGGATTGTGAACCCTTTGCTCTACCTTCAAAAGCCACCCTGTGTTCAGGTGGGCCTACACCTGCTGACCAGAGGTTTATCTACCTTAGCAGCTTATCAGAGAAAACAGGAAATCTTTCTCCTCGTTTGCATAACTGGCAAATTCAATGATCTTCCGTCATCTTGGGCCACCTCTGCTTTAGAGGACTTCTCTGGGAATGGCTGGGAGCTCTTTGTGCAGTGCTTGCAGTGCCCACAGACTCCCTGGACCTTTTGGTCCTGGAGCAAACTGCCAAGTGCAGGACCCCGTCGTCCCTGGAGCCTTGGCAAACATTCACTGCCAAATCCTGTTGACTGTCGTGAAGGTCTCCAGTGGTTTGTATCTTGGTATTGCCCCATGTCGACTGCGCCTTATCCATTTTCACTCTTGGCTCTGCATAATTCTGGGTGGCCATCCAGGGTGCCAGCACGGTGTGCTCACATGGAGAGAGCGGTAGCACGACAGCTTTGGTCCTTACCGAAACAAACCCTCGGAGCAAACATGATGAACCACAGTACTGTGCAGGCTGCAGGCAACGGTGTCGTTCACATATCCAGGGACATTGCTTCCAGGCGGTGACAGGGGGCATTACCGTCACGTCCAGCACCAACAAGCAGTGTGCTGGGACATTCCCTTGTCCCTGGCAGGAAGCTGTTGACCTATGGAGCTTTCTTATTAGATTAATTTATCTGCAGCTCACTCTCAGTGAACACCTTTAATTGACAGCCTGAGTGATCCACCTCTGATGGAAGATGAGCATTGTCATCTTGTGGACTAGATGACATTTGGAAAGAAGTGTATTAGCTGCAGATGCCAATGCAGGGGGACCGAGCCTGCTGTCCTCAAAAAGGAAGGGGTCACAGGCTGTGGCTGGACCTGTTTCTGCTCCTATGCTTGGTCTGAGTGCCTGAAATCTCATAAACGGTGATGGAGATTATTCCATGGTGCCCAGGTACAGGCAAGAGGGAAGGGTCCCTCGCCAAAATCCCCGTCCCGCTGGGTGTTTGTACACTCATTGTGTGGACGTGCGTGTTGACTATTCACCACTAAGAACCTTGCTTACCATAAGCAATCTCTCTTTTTGCTTACATAGCCTTCTGTGGAGTTCTCTCGAGTCCTCAGGGATTCATTCCACTTGATAAAACAAAAGAATTGTTTGGGTACTATTGTAGTTTGAAGTGTTTCTCAATATTATTGTCTCACACCAGGATACGGTTAAGTAGGAGAGAGATGGAAGCTGTATTTCAAGCTGGGCTTGGGAAAATTATACTGTAATTTGCATGGCTGCACTAGATCCAGGAATCCACTGTGCACAGCTTAGCACTTTCTCAAGCTGAGAAACTCCAAAGCAGAAAGGTTCCCTGAAACCTGAAGCTAAACAAAATGTTGCTCTTTTGCACCGTTTAAAATTTTGAGTAATGTGAGCGTTGTACAGATGGTTAGGGCAACAAGGTTCCTGGGGCAGGTCTAGGAAAATGGTACCTTCCGTGATAGTAATCGGATTTTTTCTATGGTATTGAACATGTTGAGTATTGGCTTTCTGTGCTATACTCAACTACTACTGTATTGACCCTTAGCTTTTTTGCCAGAATATAGCTTTTATTTTTATTATTATGTCTGTGTGTGTATAAATATAGACATACATATGCAGATGTGTATTTATGTACATATATACACATGGCCTGGGGAACTTGCATATATCTGTATAAATTCCATTTGGATTCTAAATTCTAAAGTTTCTATAAACTTTATTTCTCAGTGCCAATTAAAGTGTCTGTTTTATGGCAGAAGAATGATCTTAGCTCCAAATCAGGGACCATCAGCATCATCATGGGAGCCCTAGACTTTTCAGAGATCTCTTCAAAGGTGATACTTGAAGAAAAAGAACAGAAAATCTCCAGTCTTGAGAGATATGAAGAGATCAGGTCCCACTGCAGAAGGGACAGACAGTCTAGGGGAAGAAAAAGAAGAAGGGAAAAAAAACCACAATCTAGAAGCAGAAGACTGAACAGAGAAAGAGGGATGAGTGAGCCAAAGCTAAATGCCATTTCTTGAAAGACACCAGTCAAACCTCAAAGGATTCAAGAAGCAGTAAGTAATCCCAGAAATAGAAAGGCATTCGGGTGTTTACTGTTTTTCGGAGGTGCTTTTATTACTTGCTGGGCTTTATAAGCATACAGTATAAAGCAAAGACGACTTTCCTCTGCAAAGTTTTCATGTACATTAGCCTGTCACACACACGAGATGCCAAGAGAGGCAAACTTGAGGAATGGAAAATCAGGGTAGCGTTATGGAAGAAATATTGAGCTCAGGGCAGATGGGTAGGAGCTCCTCTGCCCCAAAGGCATCAGTCCGGGGGCTGCAGCATTGGCCCAGCAGGTTGCTGGGCAACTAGATGGTTGCCTAAATCCAGATAATTGAAAGCTCATTGACTGAGGTGAAGCTGCTGGTAGCATCTGCAGTGCAAGAGTTAGATGGAGTAACAAAGGACCCAGCGAACAACGTATTTCTGAATCAAGTAACATCACTTTTGAACAAAGCCAGATGTGTAACATGAGGGCAGTACATATTTAAATAAAAGCTTAATCTTTAAATCTGAAGAGCATACTCCCATGGCTGTCACTGAAGTGAGTGCAAGATAAAACCCCAATATAATATAATAAACATGAAGAATTCCTGGAGGGAGGGATCTCGGGGTGCTTTGCAACAGTAAATGATACAGAGAAGACTAAAAGTTAACAGTTTGCTGCGAGCTGGGGTCTCATCTCCTGGAAACCCCTGCAGAGAGGAATGGGGTAGGTTTCCAGCTGAACATGAAGTGCTGTAGGAAGGAAGTTTAGTATCCCCTCCCTCATGGCCATGAAGAGTTTGAGAATATTCCACTGGCTTTTTCAGTAAATCCTTTCTCTGTAACACATGCAGTTCAAGTTCCTGGGCTCCTTAGCTGAGTGCAGTCCTGCTTCCCTGTACCATGCAAACCCATGAGGTCCTGAAGTTGGCTCAGAGGGTGTTAGCTGCACCATAAAGGTTTTTTTAATTGTAATTTTTGATTGAAGCGTATGTATGATGAGCATGTAAAATGATGAGCAAAGGCGTAAGCAGCTGTAATGAACATCTAGGTGCTGTGGTCCATATTTCCACCTCCCAGAACAAGCGGAGTAAATGGGCCTGGTCGTGTCCTTCCACCTCTGCCCAGCCAGCTGCACGTCTCCAGCTTCTGGCAAAACATCTCTCACCCTGACAATGGTGAATGTTTCATGTGGTCAGAGACTGCTGGAGAAACAGGACAGAAATTCATCCTGTTGTGCTAAACCCAGCAAGTAGGAAATTATCTGCATATAAATGTAATTTATGCTTTTCCACTTGGAAGGAAATCGCCTTATCAGCTCACACTTGGATGAAAACAGCCATGGACACTGTGAGCCCAGCCAAGTGCCCTTGCTGAGAGGAATCAGTGGCCTTCCCTGATCACTGGGTCCATGCGTTTCTGGCCCTCTGGGGAAGAAGTTGTATCATATTGCATAAAGCAGGTTGCCAGACAGGGCTGCTGAAGGGGAACGGGGAGCATGGAGATAGCATGTGGTGGCTGTGCTGAGCCAGATGTTGGGAATAGATATGAAAGCAGGGAAGGAGATGTGAAGCTGGAACAGGTTTGTTGGGTCAAATGCCCTTTTTTTTCTCCTTTTAAATACACCGTAGTCCTGCTGCCACTCAGATCAATGAAAACGGTGCTATTAAATTCAAAGCAAGTAAGCAATGCTAGGCATTAAAACCGGTGACAGCTTTTCCTCCTTGCCAGAATCTTCAAATCGTAGTCCTTCCTCATTTCTCCTTTTCTCTGTGTTTTCATCTCAAACTGCACTGGGTCAAACCCATGAAGTCCCACGGCAGGGGGCTGGAACTAGATGAGCTTTAAGGTCCCTTCCAGCCCGAGCCATTCTATGACTCCATTCTCAGTCCTATACAGATGATGACTATGTGTGCACAGGTGGACTAAGGCATTCTAGTTAATGAAAATATAAATAAATCTGGAGTTCCCTGCTGCAGCAGTATATGAAAACCAAACCAGTTACAAGGATTACAGGGTGGCATGAAGGTTAAATACAGTGCTCAGAGATGCAGCACAGCCACATGCAACAGCAGACAGCTGTCCACATGTCCATCAGGAAACTCAGCACCCCCTTTAAACTCTCCTAAGCAATCTCCTAGGAGGACATATTTTTATTCCATGTTCTCTGATGGCCAGAAATGAGATTTTTTTTAACCTCAGAAGAGCAGTGATGTGGCTGACACAAATCAGAGTTTGGCAACACCTACTGGTGGGCTCCATGTGCTTCTCATACAGGACTTGAGATGCAAATTTCTGCCGCAGCCAGCCTGGTGTGATGGGGTAGGCACTTGTGCACTGCTCAGCTGCTACTTCCAAGGGAGTCTGCTACACTGGAATACGTCTTGAACGCCCAAAAGCTGAACTCGGAGCAGGAGCGAGCCTGACAGTGGGCTGATTTCATGGAGCAGGTTTAGGAGGACTTTTTGTGTTCAGCTCAGAGGTGGAGACGTGGAACTGCTGAGAAAGGGGGGGGTTTAGCTCTTACAGATTTTGTTCAGTTGCTCCAATGAAATAAATATACCCGCCTTAAACAATTGAACAAGATATTTACTGCCTATGGTTTAACAACTGTACTAAGTCAAAGGGACCAGTCAACTAGAGCCTTATAATTCTTTTCTGAAGAGAGGATGAGAGAAGAAAAGGAGATGACAATGCAGTATTTATAATAAAGATGAAACGAGTGGAACTCAATGGCGCCAGCAGCCCCGGAGCTCCTGCTGCTCGGGCTAATGCATTTTGCATTAGCACGTCTGGATATCTGGCACTGGAAGGTCCTGAAAATGCTTTTACAAAATAGTGGCATTCTCAGACGGGCGGCATTTCCTCTGAGCACCATCACCAGCAGCTGGGATGGGCAGCCCCTCCAGCTGGGAGTGTCACCACAAATGTGTCAGGCAACTGGGAGATGCTTTCCACTTGCACTTGGGTTGGTTTTTGCTCCACTCACCTCTGCACATCGATAAAAAAATGGTTGAGTCACTGGCATGCCAGTAATATCCTCCTTGGAGAGACCAGCCAGCACCTGCTTGGGCAGGGCTGGGACATCCATCCCTGGCCGGGAGCAGGGGCTTTTCCCACCCTCAGCACCTCACCGGCGTCACGGCTTCCTCACGTTATCACGGGGGATGCTGGGCAGCTGGACTTTACAGTTAGCCTGTGATCACAAAATTACATCTGTAAGTAGGTTTGCTCAGCATTGCCTAAATAAATAACATCTGTGTTGCAAGAACCCCAAGATGCGTATCCCACACTACTCCACCACTCCAACAGCTAATCTTGTATTTGCTTTGGAAGCCATACAAAATCCTCAAAGGAATTAATAGCCAGCAACTGCATGTCACCAGAGCAATTTAATTTTCATTCTTTCCCCCACCAGGCTGCAGAGATGCATGTGTCTCTTATTTCTTCCTGAAACCTCGATTTGAAAACTCTCAAGTTGTTCTGTCTTCCCATAACCCTGGGGAGCGATAACAGCAGCGGTAATGAGCAAAGACCAGCAGCATCCCAGGGCAAGCTCTGGGGCAAGAGGAGAAACTGCCTGGGTGTCAGTGTCCCCAGAAGCTGATGGTGAATGTCACCTTCTTCTTAAGGACTGTGGTGATAGAAAGGGGAAATTCAGCACTTCAGGGTTTTCTTTTGGTTTTGCCATAAACAAATGATTTCATGTTGTAAAAAAATAAGTGATACTGGAATCTATTTCAGTAATTCCTAAAATATGGTCCTCAGATGCTAGTTTCTTTCTTTTGGCCTGACCTCCTTGCAGATGAGCTCCTCTCTGTACAGCAGCAGCACATCAGTCTGAGGGGGCAATGAGAGCAGCACCAAAAAGCCTGGGAACAAACCAAAGGGGAGAGAGGCAAGGAGAAGAAAATAAATTCCTGAAGTTGTCCTGGTTGTTATGTGCTCAGGTCCAGCTAAGAACAGGACCCGTTCCTTCCAAAGAAAGGCCGATCTCCATCTCTGACCCCAAATGCAGGAAGAGCAGGATGGGGGCTGCTGCTCTGATCCCAGCTAGCGCCGAACCACTTGTTCATGGGCAGATGGCTTTTGGCTTCACTTTTCAGCAAGGCCTTTTGTTCTCAGTAGGATATACTGGTGCTGAGCTCTTCAAAATCTGCCCTTAGTATCTGAACCTGATACAAGAGAAATACTTATCAGACCTGCAAGATGTGGGCAGGGTTGTGTAGTTACCATAGCACAGTGCCTAGGAGCTACTAAGAAGGGAAAAGTCCAAAACACGCCGCTTTTCACTGCTAACCCACTTGCCTGCCAACACAGGAGAGAACGGGCATGCAGACTTCACCCAAAATGGAGGGTAAAAAGAAATCAACACCTACTGATGTTTTAAGAAAACACCAAACAAAAGGACAGGTCTCCAAAGCAGGCAGAGCCCCAGGTCCTCACACTCAGGCTGCTGAGGCTGGTAGGGATGCGGCCTGGGCCTGGAGGTGAGGCCTGGGCTGAGGATTTCACTTCACCCACTGCTGGTCTGAAGAGACCCCCGGGACAAACGTCACACTGAGCAACCTCTGTGTCAGGTCTCCAGAGCTTCTTTGAGTCCTGACTAGAAATCTGAGGAGGAATTGGAAGTATTTAGCAGCACGGACGTTGCCTGCGTCCAGGAGGATGTGCCGCTGGCCTCGCTCCACGGGTTCCTTGGGGAAGGGCTGAGCTTGAACAGCAAGCTGCTCAAAGTTTGGCAGGCTTTTTTAAGGGAAAGTTGCAGACCCTGGAAGTGCAGAAGGTGCACGTCAGGGCAGAGTCCTCCACTTCTTCAAGCAGTAAAGCCAAAAAGCTGACTCTGAAAGAGATGCTGAAGAAAGCAGCCAGGCAGCAGGAAAGCACCCCTTGTGGTCCTGCCCCAGTACAGCTCTCTGGTGGGATGCATTTCAATTTTATTTTTTCCAAGCATCGCTGCCTTCTTACCATCTCAGTGTTACATCCCCTGCGTTGTTACTTATTTTTCTTCCTGATAGCTTTGGTCTCCAGCCTTTGCTGTTCACGGTTAAGCAGGTAAGCTGGGCAGCTGCTTTCCTGTCCAGGCAGTGCCTGGAGCTGGGAGCGAAAGGCTTTAGGTGTCACCTGCTGTCTGTCCCCTCGGTCTGAATAACCTATTGCTTGAGGAAAGAAAGTCCTAAATAACCCCTTGGTGTTAGCTTGGCCCGAGGAGCAGGACAGCATGAAATCCAGGGCCATGGTGGATCTGTCAGTGCCCTCAGCAATGGCTGATCCCACTGGGATCCCACCGGGAAATGAATATTGCTGAGGCAGGGAGATCTCTGAAGTGCAGCTCCCCCAGGATATCTGGGAATTGCCTGAGGAATGTTGTGAAGAAAGCCCAGGAAATCAGGAGCAGTGGGAAATCTGCATGGGTCAGATCCTGGGGTGGACGAAGGGAAGGGAAAGGAGAGGTGCAAGGTGGCCCCATGCAGGTGTGGGCTCTGCAAAGAGACTTTGCCCTCCTGAGCACACACATGGCACATGGTGTGCACAGGACATACAGGGTTGTGGCTGCAAGGGTAGCTGGGGACTTACCCTGCTTTGGAGAATTTCACCACGTTCCCTGATTTGTCTCTTCGGGTACTTTTTTGCTACATATTTTCATTGGGATGTGCTTTGCTAATGCAGCCACATGTAAAAGGCAGTCAGGATATACTACATAAAAACAGGAAAGATCTTTAATCTTAGGGTCATGAGAATGACACTTGACCTAGCAAAGCTACATTTGCTGTTGCTTTACTTTCAATGTAAAAAAAACTTGTACTTGTTTTCCTTTAGTACTGTCAGTGCTTCAAGCCTCTGGATTTCAGCAGCATCTCCAGCTATGAAGCTTTAGATGAGTGATGGGTCCAGGTAGGTCTTGAGAGGACTGCAATAAACTAACAGGTGATACCATCACAGAGGAGTTCGGGAGTTGATCTTGCTCTCTTTCCGTCCATTTCTTCTTTTGTCTTGAAATACATCCAAGAGTCTTTTAAATGAATCAGTGTTCTTGGTTCATTGCTCATTTTCTTCAGCTAGTGAATGTTCTTTCCCCTTTGGGGTGAAATAATTGGAACAATGCAAATGGATTGAAACAAAAGTTGCAAATTAAATGACGCTGTACATACTGCTTAATAAAATAAATTCATTTGAACACCTGAATTCATTGTATAAGCAGAACTGGGAGGCTGAAGACCAGAAAGAATGCAAAAAATTGCAGTGACCCTAAACTTGAGTCAAGCAGTTGGAGCTCTGCTGTTGGGAAAGTGTTGCAGATGCACGCTGTTCTTAAAGACAATGATGACCCTGCAAAGAAAGCTCAATGGACCAACTTCCCAAAATCACATGGTAAAGCCTGTGATGAAAATACACCACTTCAGAGTACGGATACAAGGCACAGACATCACGTATGGAAGTCCCTGTATCTAGGCTGAGCTTTACAGGGGGATTTTGCCTTTATGAATACTTTCACTTCAGGTTTCCGTGATGGGATCACTCTTGCATGAGGTTGCTCACCCCGCTTTGGCAGCAGAATAAGCCAGTTTGCATTTAGCACAAAGAGGTAACTGGTATGGGAGGGGAATAGTGTCTGCATCCTCTTTTGCTGTCTCCTGTCTTGACAAGCTCCAAGAATATCACTGTCGGATCAGACCACACGTAGCTTATCTAAAGCTCCATTGCAGGCAAGGGGCAGAAAACCCTTGTCTCAATCTCCTGCACTATCAGAAAACTTCTACAGTTTCTTAGGCACTTGTTGCAGCACCACAATCCGTCCTTTTGAGCAAGAACACCTGCAGCAGGATCAGGTTTTATCCAGCACCAGGTATGCCGATAACACTCCCTAATCAGCCCCAGAGCCCTCCCCGCTCTATTTCCACTGGAGCTATTTTTAAGTGACAGTGTGATCTATTTACTTTTTTTTTTTCCTTTCACTCGTTTGTCAGAGGAAGAACTGGTTGTGCCATGCGTGTGCTGCGACAAGAAACTTCCAGTTATTTTGCAGCCCGCTCCAGCTGGGATGGAGGCAGGGCTGGAGAAAGTGCTGACTGCGGGCAGGGTGAGCCCTCCGGGGAGCAGCGACCCTGCAGACCTCTTCCTGCTGGGCTTCCCCAGCGTCCAGCTGTGGGAAAAGCCTTCTAGGTTTCGTGTGACCCTGGCTCTGACGCTGGCTTGGGCTGGGTTCTGTAGCTGGGGTTGTTTTATGTGGAGCTGAGCTGCTACTTGCAGGGAGGTTGGTGGGGTTTGGTTTTGTATGCACATTATTTTTATTTTTCCCCCTCAAATTGCACCAGATTTTCAAGGAATTACAAGTTAGGTTTCGTTTCTGAATGGCTTCAAGTCACAAGCATCTAAAAATCAAAAATTAACAACTGAAATGTCCCAATGGCAAGTGTCTCTGCACAAACTATTCACATTTTGTCTCTTCAACAGCTTTCTCAAATGGCAACTTGTCGGTTCCACCTCAGTGTCTGGATATGGCTGTGGGTTCCCAAACAGGCTTTGCATTTCATTTTTTTCCTCGTTAATACATTGCAGAGTGACACCAGCCACTTTCCAGCCCCTGTGGATTTCTTCTGGCTGATGGGAACACAAAAATCCCGCAGGAATGGTGCTGCTCCCCAGGCCCCCAGCACTGCTGCGCGGCAGTTGTCCCACAGCTTCGCACCGGGATTTCCTCGCCCATCACATCCAGACGCGAATGGCTCACTGTAGATAAAACCCACTGAGACATACTGATTGCCTCTGCGTGTGCAGCTTTTGGATATAAATCATGCCTAATTAAACGCTGGAAAATCACATTCTCCAGTTCTACACTTGCTGTTTAGACGTGGGCCCGAAATTCCAGGTTTTACACCTCTGAGTAATCTGAGCTCACCCATGGCTCATCCCATCACCTTCTCTTGCATGTAATAAGTAAAGTTCTGCCTTGCTACAGAGCGAATCCCATGGAGCACAGCAGGACTGCAGCTCAGGTAGCCTGGGCACCTCTCCCTCCAAGAAATGGGGCTGCAGCCAGTTCTGGGGTCCATGCTCAGAGCACAACCGGAGCTTTACTCACATTTTCTGCTCTGACCTGGCAGCCCCAGCAGCTGCAGCAGGAGGGGGAATTGCATCTCGGCGTAGCCTGCGTGCTGCCAATTCCCACCAATTATTGAGGCCTTGTTTTTTTTTATTATTTTTGTTTTAATTGCAGAATCCAATAAAACTGGATTGAAACCAAGACGCTTATTTTCCCATCAAGAATCTGACTGACACTCTAAAATCTCTTAAATTTTCTAGTTGCTGTGATTAATCTAGAAGCCATTGGAAATACCAGAAACTGATATTAGAGAGATGTTGGACCCTCATCATTTCTGCTAGCTTTGGTTAAGATTCCTAAGGCAATAATAATGGAAGCTGTAAAAATATGTCCCTTATTCATCACAGCTTTACGTCAGGGGTTTACTGCTCTAATCATTAACCAGCCTGCTGCAGTATCTATGAAAATGGCTTTGCAATATTTATGAAATGTGACCTTTGTTAATTCAATGTTACCAAGTGTTGGATTCATTCTGTTTGCAAGTGGAACAGATTTCCAAACGGCTCTGCAATTAGTACAGTTTGATCTAAGCAGCCTGTCTCTGCATGGGGTAGCCTTCCCCTGGAACAGCAGGACTGCTGTCAGAAATGAAATGTATTTTCCATACGGCCGAAAGTAAGGCTGCAACACCTGCTTGCACTACATCATCTTTGGCAAAGGTAATTGCTGAATGGATATTCCCCATAAAGGAAAGAAGGACCCAGACCTAGAAATCTTTTTGTAACGAGAAATACTTGAATTAAAAAAAGTGCACGTGGCCAAAACTGTTTGCTGTGTGTAATGCCGTAAGGAGAAAACAAAAGGAAGCAGGATGGTCTCAGGCTGAAACGTGCACTCTGTGCGATTCTGCAGTAGGTACGGATAAAGGAATTGCACGTGGGAACGGGAGGATCTGCGAGGAGCCCAGTGGGGTCGAGATGCTAAGGTGCATTATTCTCCAAAACATTCCCCAGGGCCACCATTCAGAGGGGATGGTGAGGTCCCTCACCACCCCAAAAGTCCGTCTTGCTGACCCAGCTCCTGCTACCATCAATTTCTGACTCCCACAGGACAACCTGTATGACTTTGGAGGGACAACATTTCTTCAGAGTGATCCGTGCCAGAGGAGCACCATGCAGTTCGGTGATCACCATGAGTGTTCAGCACCCGTAGCACTAACACAGTGTTTTTTCCATCCCCAGAGCTTTGCAGGGTCAGTATCAGAGCTGTGCTTTCTATAGAGGGAAACAAAAGCCCATATGACATAACACATCGTGAACAACACTGAGAAGTTGCCCCTGCAACTGCTTGTTCACCAGTGATGGACTAAATTAGAGTCTAACACGTAAGCTCTACGCAGAGCCATAAAAGACAGCAGAGTGGTCTTCTGTAGATCTGTTTTATTTTCCCCTGGCGTGACACACGCCTGTACTTTCCTTTGCAGGAAACAAACATCCTCCCTGATAAAGCAGGGGCTGGAAAGCCACAGAGGCACCACCTTCACACCCTGCGCCAGGCATGGGAACAGAGGCAGCCTGGGGAGCTGGGGCTGGCTTTATTCTGGCCAACGCCAGGGTGGGTTTGAGCAGAGGTTTCTCTCTCTGGGTGAAACCCTCTGGTTTCACCAGGCAGCGTCAGCCTGCAGGAGCTGAGCAGCTGGATGTGAAAGCTCCACTGGCTACAGACCAAGTCCTGCCCATGCTCTGCCACCTGCATCAGGTTCCTGACTGCATCCTAAAATCCCTGGCCGGCAGTGCCTGATGGACCTCCCTTCTCCCACTGACCCCGATGATGAACTGGTGAGCAGAGGAACTGCTAGGGAAGCAAATGTGAGTTGTGCCTGTGAGTGACGTGGGTTTCTTGGCACCTGCCCGAAAACGGTGGCAGGCACTCGTTCCCAGAGCTCGGCGGAGCGGGGGAATCCTGCTGCCTGCCTGCCACTGGGCTGTGCCCTGGGGAAAAGGGGAAGCGCAGGAGGCTTAGCAGGGAGACAGCGAGAGAGGAGCTCGAGTTACACACACAGAGGCTGTGGCGATGTGGGAAGTGGAAAGAAGAACAGCCTGGAGGTGCTGGTACCACGAACCACAGAACTGCTGCTAGCAGTGGCGAGCGGGCACCTCCGCTCCCTCCAGCCCAGCCCTGGAGGTGCATTTCAGTGGGCCATGGAGCAGGGGAAGAGCAGCAGGGTGAGCTCAGCCTCTGCTGGTCGGTGTCCAAGGACCATGGAAGCACGGGAGGTCACAGCTGCCCTCCAGCTCCTTGCTGGGGCTCCATCACGTGCATTTATTGCCACCGCGTGTGCCCTTACTGGTGCAGACTGGGTGACGTGCTGGGGCCTCTGGTTATCCCACAGCTCTGAGGCAGGCACAAATCCAGGGAGAGAGAGAGGCCGAGAGAGAAGTGGTTTGGGAAAAACGTATCTTGAAAGCCCCAAGGTCCCGCTGGAGAGGAGTGTCAGAGCCAGGTTCCTCCCCGCTGTGCCGAGCAAATTGCTCTGGGCAGCGATTCAAGGCAACGTTTTCTCTTTTCAGGCTCACGGCTTGCTCTGTCAGACAAAAGAGTTCCCTGCTACTGCATCCTTCCTCAGAGATACGGCTCTGTCCACCCCGTGCTGCTGTCCTCTTCGGGCAAATACACCCAGGAGTGAGAGCTGGGCCACCAGCTCTGAGAGCACCACACGTAAAATCCCTGTTCAGTTTCACGTCTTCTCTTTGCCTTTTTTATTTTTCTCCAACCACTTCAGCATTTCTGATCCTCTAAGGGGGGCTCTACCTTTGTCCCTCCCATAATTAGGAAGTTGAAAGCTGTGATTAATCTACAGGGTTTATGTAAAACACAAAGGGCCTGAGAGATTGCTGAGCAAGGGGGTGGATGAGGCTGCCTAGAGTGCAAGAGTCCTCCTCAGTGTGATGAGGAGAGATTTTCCCTGGGTCCCACTGGCTTGAAGAGAAGACAGCCACATTTTTCAGTGATTTCTGGAAAGTCCCCCCCACAAGGAGATTTTTTGCATTGCACCATGCCCGCACCTGGTGAGGTGGGGAGCAGGCACAAGGCACGCGACGTTTCAGCAGTGCTGTTTTTTAAAACCTGCTTCCCAGCCACCAGGAGAAGGTCAGGTGCCTGGATGAAAATGCTTTCAGTTGAATAAATCATAAAAAAAAAATAATAATAGTAGATATTTCCAGACAGAAACAGTAGGCATTTCCTGCAGTGAAAAAAATCACAATTACAGCCTTTGTGTGGCTGTTTACTAACATGTAACGTAACTGCAGGGATCAAAAGTGGGGGAAATAAACTGGGTTAAAGGATTTTTATTTTTATTTTTCAACATTTTAAGTGTTCTCCATAAAACTATTATGCTGAGAGGATGACTAATGTATCCAGTGTGTGTTCTGAAGCGTGTCATGAACACTTTTTATGCTTTCTGAGCACACAAAGAGAAACCCCAGGAGAGAATTAATTTACAAATCTGATTAAGCAGAGTGCCTAAGTGGCAAAAACCATCACGCAATAAATAGGAGGCTCCACAGGTAAGCAACACACTAAAAAAAAACCCACACACAAAACAAACACACTCCGCAGACAGCCCAGATGTGCACGTTTTGGGTAGTTTAATGTATTTGATGAGATGTCAAAGGCACACACAGTGAGAGCAGAGGTCATTAGTAATGCATTGCTTCCTACCTCCTCCTCATGAAGCCAGCATACTCCCCGGCTCGTGTAAAGCACGCGGCGTTATTTGGGAAGCAGAGGCAAGCCTGTAAAACAGAGGAGTGAGTCATCAGAGAGGGTTTTGCTACCTGATGTCAAGACAGAAATACAGCAGCACAGTCCTCTGTGCAGTAAGACATGCTGTGGACCACAAACCTGCCAGCTCCTGGGGTTTTTTCCCCCCAGCACAACCAATTCCCCCACTGCTGCCACCACCACCTCCTGGTCCCAGCCTCCTCCAGCAAGATCCCAGCCTCCTCGGTCTTGACTAAAGCTGCCTTTTGTAGGGCTCTCACGAGCCTTCGTTCATTCATCCTCAGTCTATGAGGCTGTTTTAGAAGTGAGCAGTGCTGTTGCTCAGCCATCAGAGTGTAACTGCCTTCAGGGACTTTCTGAGCTCACAGGAGCTAGGAGTTTAATTACAATCCCTCCTAGCTGCAGATCAGGGGTGCCTTCAGATGCCAGATAAATGTTCATGGTGAGTTAAAGCTTTCAGTCTCATCAGTGCACCTCTTGCAGCTATCTTTTTACATCCCGGTATATATTTCCACTAATTTCCACACCCTCGGGGATAACTGCCAACACACAGAACATTTTAAAGAGATCCTCATCGTTTCATTCAAAACTAGGGAGGTGACGGAGTTACTTGGCATGACTTGAACTTCCCCAGGTAAGGGAGCGGGTGATGAAATGACCTGTGCTGGTGCTGTAGTGGCAGTCACACATACAGACCCCGTTTCCACATCCAAACAGGAGGCAAAGGTGAAAATCCATCCCACATCACAGCGGCCCAGTGAAGAAAAGAAGGGAATTTTGCAGCTAAAGACTTGAACTAGACTTGAAGTACCCAAGTTCAGCTGCAGACCTGGGGATTTCTCTGTTTCTACTTCCCTCTGCACAGGGGAGGTTGAATTATAAGATTTTTCTCATACCTTTTTCTGCTTTCTGAGAGTGTACAGCCTTCAGACCAAAAAAAAAGCTCTCTCACTATGTGTACATAGAATAGATGACCTGCCTAGGTCTCCTTAGGGACCTGTAGATACCAAGACACCAACAACAAAGAAGAAGGGGTGAAGAGCTGCTGGTGTCCTGACCAGTCAGAAAAAGAAGCCATGAAGCAATGCCCTGGAACTGTCTGCATGTAAAAGGTGCGCTCACTCACACAATGCTGGCACTGCCGGCGAAGCAGGAGGCTGCGTCCTCAGCCCTGAGCCCGACACCTTGGACCTGGCGGAGGCAGAGGATCTGTGCCATGCGAGGAGAGAGGGATGGGAGCAGCGGGAAGCCACCGGCAGCAGGGGAAGGAGAACAAAACCAGGACAGACGGGATCGGAGACACAGAGCCAAACACGGGCAAGGAAACAGACCTGCAGAAAGCTGGAAGGAAAACAAATCAGGTCAGCTAAGTCCTCCATGGTGGGATGATGATTTCTCTTTGTATTTTTTTGCATTTTGCAGACATCACTTTTAGCAAATGCAATGCTGTGTGGGTACCATATGGCTGGGTCCTAACCACTCTGGCCTGCAGTGTGTTGCATTCTGGTCTCCAAGCAGATACAGCACCTGAAGAAATTCTTATTTTTATTTTTTTTGCATGCAACGTTGCTTTCAGCAAGTTTGTGTCTTTCAGAGGCCATGCCTTCTCCCCTCCACCCCTGTCGTGGAAGTGTTTTGAGGCTGTGGAGCAAAGGTCTTACAAACACTTACAAGCCCATTAGCACGATTGATTTCCCACTATCTAATTAATTGCTGCAGATTTCCCATGTCCACGTTACCTGTTTTGCCATTTTCTGGAGAAGAACAAACTCTCTGTCAACACAAGGTGACGGGACTGAATTTTCCCTTGTCCTATCTTTTGCATTTTCACCCCGGATGGGTGCAAAACTCCATCCTGCCACAGGCAAGAGTGGTCCAGGAGGTCTCTGGAGACCGGGAGCTCCATCTCATGCCCAGGGCTGCAGCAAGGGTGCCCGTCCCAGCAAACACTGCCAAAATTCCCTCGCGTGCTGGAGATCCCAAAGGCTCCCCGGGTGACCAGCCCAGTGCCTCGCTGCCCCACGGTCCCAGCGCTTTGCTGGGACCCGACCTTGCTGCAATCTCTGTGCAGAGCTTCCTCCTCTCTCGGATGCTGAAAGCTGATGATTTCCTGCTTGCATTAGCTTTTTTTTTGTCGTGAGAAGGGGAGCTTGTTATAGTCATTTTATCTGACTCTTCACTCAGTTTCCATACTTATCCCAATGAGAGAGTGGAAATTGTACATGCTTGATGTGGACTAAGAGGCTACATAAGACAGTGCAAAATCCAGCCTGTAATTTTTTATTCTAAACCATACATTACAGACACAGTTCCTATAGAGTGCTCATTTCGCATTCAGTTTCATTCCTCCATAGGGGTAATTAGCTTCCAATGAAGAAAATCATTTAATTAGGCCCACAACGGATTAGAGCCTGGTGCACAGCCCATCGAAACAGAGGAGAGGATACAAATTGATTTCAACATGTTTTGGGTCAGGCTCAAACTTCCAAAGTAAATAGAGAGATAAGACAGCATCTGCTGACTGTTCACCTGCCAAGTTTTTATGCTGCTAATTTTAGGTGCTGCAGGCAGTTGTCCAGGTTATTTACCACCTGGGCTGTTTTGATCTTGAACACACGTATTGATGCACTAGCTCGCTTATCTCTACGGCGGTAATACTGGCCCAACTGTACTAGCAGTTTGGGATCGATGGTGATTCCCCTCTTATTCAGCTGGACAGCATTTTACTTACCTAATTACCAATCTCTATTAAGGGCCTGAACTGGCAAAGCTTGACTAAGCAGCCTGAAGTGCTGGACATGCTGCAGAAACACACAACTTTGTCACTGGACAACCGTACAGGGTATACCTATGCTCTTCCAGGCTCACCTGGATCCTCTCGTGGCTAACAGCAGTAAGGGGCAGAATCCTGCAGTCGATTCTAGATTTCCTTCACCTGCTTTAGGTGTTATTTTTTCCCTGCTGGGAATACAACTTAACAATTTGATTGCATACTTACTGCAGGCCTGTAAACATGTTACAGGTATCTGTCCTTCGATGAGCAAAAGGCTGTTCTCCCATATATGTATGCACATTTCCTTTCCATTTAATTTCCTTTCCATTTAATTCCTTTCCGTTTAATTTCCTTTCCATTTGAAAATCTGATTTCCCCAGCTTATGACGTGGTTGATCTTGGATGCCCAGGCATCCAGGTAAGAGGTTTCCATGCTCAAATTTTTCAATCTAGCTTTCCATCTTTTCCTCTCTTGGTTCCCCACTTGTAATAGATGTTTTAGAAACTAATGGCAGCTAACAGCTCTGTCGGGCTCCACAGGACAAATGAGCTCATTCTTCCATCTTTCAGACCGAACAGTGATACAGATTTGTTAGAGATTCTTCCTGGAAATTCAGAAGACGTGATCCACTCCACAGATCCCAGGAAGCATGTACCTTAGGTAAGAAAATGTTGGGTTTTTATGCTCACAGGACAGATGCCATTGAGGCTGCATTACCACTAACTGATTTTATTTACAAAGCCTGCAGTTGCCTCCTTCTCCTCAGCCAGGACACGTCTGGGATTCAAAATCACATAATAAATCTTTTTTTTGGAGCCCAACATGCTATACTAGGAACTGGGATACCCAGTCCTACCCCCAGCTCCTCCCCTGGCTCAGTGACAGAGTTGGTTTGCCTATGTCTCCGTTTCTCTTTTGTCTTTTAAAATGAAAGAAGTGACACCGCTGCCTTTCATAAAATGCTTTGAGAGTGGCAGCATCAGGGAAGATTTTTTTAGGAAGATGCTATCCCAAATTATCAGGCACGGCTCAGGTAAAAGAGAGTTGATGTGATGGCGTAAATCAGTGCCTCTCAAGCTTTTCAGTCGATGCCTCGCTTCAATCAGTTAGGAATAATTTCATGCCTCGTCACAGAAGTGGCCCCGGGGGCTGCAGGCAGGGTACCGTGCGTCTCGCCTCTCCAAGCAGCTCGCTGCTTGAGGAGGGAGCACTCAAGGTTCCTTCAGCCAAACTCCCAAGGATGCCAAGACACAAATGTTGTCTTTCATAATGCTGCAATTGACAAGGAATGAATGTTAAAAGGGACCGGCATTCAGTCCAAATTACTGCTTTTTTTTCTTCAGATTTGACTTTCAGGCACGTCTGCTCCATAGCACTCCATCAACCCCAGCTAAATCCCAAACAGAGACGTGAGACGTGGAACCACTTCTGCAAAGCCAGTGCCTCAAACAGTGCAGGAGGCAACTGAAGAGCAGCAGGCAGGAGGCTGGGCTGGTGGGCATCACGTACAGAGCCCACCTGCCTGAATACCTGGGGGCGAGCCAGGTCCACAGGGCCCCACGTTATCCTTGCTGCCCCTTGTCCTTGGACCAGGTTCTCTCCAAGCCCGTGCCTGGGTGCAGTTTGAGGGATATCGCAGGCCAGAAACTCATCACCCCCAGTATCCCACTTACCATCATGTCACATAACCTCAGTTTGAGGCTCTGACAGCAGCTCTCCGATTCACATCAGTCCATCTTCAGACACTCTGAGCTTTAAAACAAAAACAAAAACACCAACCCTCTGAACTGAAAGCAAACCACACATAAATAAAGCCTGTGACTAATGCCGCGCATGCACCAGCAGCAGCCCAGAGGACAGGCAGGGCCAAGAGGCTGCAATCACTACCTGCTGGTTGGGATCAGGTACAGTAGGGAACTGAAAAAGATGAAAGAACGAAATATGCAGTAGCTGCAGTGAGCCAAACCTGGAAAGAATGCAAGGACAAATTATTTCTTTGAGGGAGTACACGGTGAGCGGTGATCGAAGGAATTTTCTCAAAGTATGGATTCTCAGCTCCAGAGCTCTGCTCGCGTGTCATGTCGCACCACAGGGCAACCGATGGATTTTGGAAAAGAAATGTAAATACTCTCACTCCAATCACGAAGTGCAGGCTGTGCACAGACCACAAACAGTGCAGGTTGTGGGGCGTGGCTACTGATGGCTCTCCCTTCTGTTTCTAAATATGAAGTTTTTAGAACTTCACCATGAAGTGACAGCTACCCTTTATCACTGCAGCCCAGCTGTTACTTTAGCACTCAGCTGCTCCTGCTGCGTGCTTGTAGAAATGGGAGAGAAGAAAAAAAAAAAAAAAAAAAAAAAAAAAAAAAAAAAAAAAAAGCTATTTAGAGATGCAAATCTGCAAAAGCTTATGTATATTTTAGAGCTTGTACTTTGGTTCTTAAAGGAATTCAGCTGATCTTTCATATCCACCTTACACTTGTGCCTCTATGCTGACCTCACTGAAGCCAGTCCTGTAGTCCCCTGTAGTCCTCTGTAGGGTTCATGGGCACAAATAAAAAAAGACCCAAATGGATTCACTCCACGTGTTTTAGAAGTTTGAATGGTGGCTTCGGAGCTCAGTTGAACTCTAGGAAATAATCTGGGTACACTTGCTTTATGTTCTCTAACACAGTTGGATGCTGTACTGACAGCTCCTTTAATGCAGCTACAGGTAGAAGCGTGCACTTGTACAGTCTGTGTGTACCGTACAGCATTTGTTTGGTATGAACCAACCCATGCACTGTCTTACCTAAGTGCACATGGATTTGCTCTGGGTTTCATCTGCAGGAGCTGTGTGTGTGCCTGTGCCTGTCTGTGTGTGGTTACACACACCCTCACTGTTCGAGTAGTTTGTAACTCAGGCTGAGAGACACCACAAACAAGAATCTGCTATTTTCGTGACTGGCTGGAACCTATTTTGCAGCCCTTAGCATTGCATGACACAAGCTTGTGCACATCGTCCATCTGGCTTTGGTGACCCCTTTCTTCCCAAAGCGCTCCATCAGTGCAGGGAAGGGACCTGGAAAATGAACACATCAAATTGTGCTGGATCACCTTAAAACAACTGTTTTCAAAACTGAATACTTCACATTTAAAAACAGAAAGTGCAATTCTATTGAGTCTGATGGTTTTCATCCCAGGAGAGGTTGGATGTGCTGGGTTTCTGACCCTTAGGGAGGCAGGGGAACGTGTCCCAGCAGCTGCAGCGAGCAGAGAGAGGATATCTGTGTACCTTTGCATTGTCTTTACTGCATGCCCTATGCAGGTGGTCAGGCAAAGGGAACTTTCTTTCATGCGTGGACAACACAGACCTGTACATATACGTTTTCATGTTACTTCACAGCAGAAAACAACGTGAAATTGCTTCTAAATCGACTTCCAGATGAGTCAACAGCAAAGCTACCATAAATTTTGATGGGTGCAGTGAAGACCTTAATGTCTCATCGACATGCAGCACAATTTCAATGGTTCAGGCAGCAAGCAGAAAATCTTGGAGCAATTTTTATTTATTTATTTATTTATTTACTGCTGCAATCTATACACCAAATTCTCTTTTGTTGTGTAATTCATGGAGTCACGTTTTTTCCAAGCAGGTGTAAAATTCTTTTAAATTACACCACAGTGCTGCTTTCCTTACAGCCTCGTGTTTCATCTCATCCAGGAGGCCTGGACCAAATGGCAGTAAAATGCGATCAGCAACATTTACCAGCTACTTAGGTTTGCATATCTGAGGCATAAAGATACAGACTAGGAAAAAAAATAAAAGGTAAAGCATAATCCTTATTTTAAGTCCGAGTCACTAGTCTCCTCTTAAAAGGAAACTGTAGCTGGACAAATTGATGTCTTTTGCCAAGGAATAAAACAGAGGAAAAAATTCTGCATCCCTGCAATCAGCTGAGCAGCTCCCATTCAGACTGCTCAGTTAAAACCCACAGGGCCACTGGTGTGCCTCAGTGCTCTTCGGCAGGAGGACCCATGGCAGCCTTCCAGCACATTGGGCCTGGAACGGCTTCGAATTTATCTATTTTAAAACTTGCTCGCATGAAAGGCAAACATTTTCGGGCAACAACTGTGCGGCAGCTCTCAGAGATAAGGCTGCCAAGCGAACAGCGCGGAGGGATGCTGCGCACAGGAAAGGTGCCGAGCTCCTTCCTGCCCAGCACAGCCCACGCGAGGGGCCAGACTGTCAGACTGTTCTGGTCGGTGGCTTCTGTGTTCGCGGATGACAAAAGGCAGCTCAACGTGCTGGCATGGCAGGGGCTGGAAAGCTGGCAGGAATTCTGACTGCATTTCTGGGAGCTTTTCGTTTTTTTTTTTTTTTTTTTCTTTTTCTTTTTCTGCAGGTTAGGTTTTCTATTGTGTACTGTTTTAGTAATTCTTTTAACTCTGCATGTTTTTGCAGTGCTGCTGTTTTCCTCTTGCCTGCGTGCCCTAAGGGGTCACGGATATACGTGCCGGGCACTTTTGTTTTTGCACAGATCTCTGCTGTCCGATTTGTGCCACCTTTGTCATTCCGTTTATTTCCATACTCTCCGCTCTGAGGCTTTTCCTTAATTCTGCTTATACACCGACATCATTCGGTGTTATACCCGGTCCGTCTGGAACATCAGACAGAATTAGGTGGCAAATTTGGAGAAATTTCTCCTCAGAGCAGCCAGGCATTGGGACGAGCTGCCCAGGGAGGTGGCGGAGTCCCCGTCCGTGGGGGTATTCAAGGCAAACTTGGAGCAGTGCTTGGGGACACGATTCGGTGGTGACACCGGTGCTAGGGACGGTTGGAACAGCCGATTTCGACATTTTTTCCCAAAATCACCGATTCTGTGCCTCCCCCCCACGACACTCCCCAGCACCACACGGCCCCGCGCAGCCGCAGCGCGGCTCCGGGGCGGGCCTGGCGGCTCCTCAGCGGGGCTGGGCGGGGAGCGGCGGCGGCGGCCCGGCCCCTTCCGCCCTCCGGGGAGCCATCGTCCCGCACCCCCGGCCCTCCCTCGGGGGGCGGCCGGGCACGAGGCGGCCATGGCGGCGGCTCCCGTCAGCAGCAGCTTTTCCGCTCAATTTCACCTCATTTTATTTAAATTCACCTCATTTCACCTCATTTTATGTCATTTTATTTAATTTTACTTCATTTTATTTCACGTTACTTCGGTTTATTTCGTTTTGTTTGGTTTTATTTCGTTTTATCCCACTTTATTCCCCGCTCCTCCCGCCCGCTTGTTTTCCCCCGTCAGGCGGTGCCGTCCCCGCGTGAGGGGCGGCCGCCGCCGGCCCCGCCCCCTCCCTGCCTTGCCTCTTCCTCACAGCAACGCCCCGCCCCCTCCCCCGCCGCGCGCCACGCCCCATTGGTCCCCTCACCCTCCCTCATTTGCATGCCGCCCGGCGCACCAATCGGCGCCGGGCGTCTCATTAACATGCAGGGAGCGGGCCAATCAGCGAGCGCGGGGGCCGGGCCACCACGTGCTGTTGCTAAGCTTCGGCTTCTAAATTGTTACCATAGCCGCCAGCCAATCGCGGCGCGCGCGGCGATCTGTCAACATTCCCTGCCCCAGCCAGAGGAAAAGGGCGGGGAGGGGCGGGGCGCGGCGGCCAGCCCTGCCTCCCGATTGGCCCGGCGGAGGGGGCAGGTCCCGCCCCTGGCCGGCAGCGGGCGCGGGGATTGGCGGAGGGGGCTGCCCGTCAGCCGTGTGTCAAATGTAGGTTGCGCGGGTGCGCTTATAACCGGGGAGTCCCCGCGTGTGGGGCTCGGCGCGGAGCGGGCGGGGGGGGGGGGCGGTGGCGGCCGTGAGGGGCTCGGCTCTGAGGGGCGCTGAGGGGGCTCTGAGGGGGGCTGCGCGCACCCAGCCATGGAGCTGAACTCGCTGCTCATTCTCCTGGAGGCGGCCGAGTACCTGGAGCGGAGGGACCGAGGTACGGGGGGCGCTGGGAAGCGATCGCAGCGCAGCTTTCAGCCTCCCCCCCCTACTCCCCTTTAATTGCGTGCTCCGCCCGGCTTTATTTTTATTTTTATGAGGGAAATCCTCCTTCTTTAGGCACTCGCTTTGTGTTTTTTTTTGGTTTTTTTTTTTTTCACCTCGGTGCCTTTTATTATTATCTTTTTTCCTCGCTTCTTGGCTAGAATAACACCCAAACAAAAAAAAAATAAAAAAAAAAATCATTATTTTTAATGTTTTGATTAAAAAAAATAAAACGTGTGGAGGAAAATGCATATATAGGCTGCTAACGCTGACTTTGTCCCCAGAAGCAGAGCACGGCTATGCCTCCGTGCTGCCCTTCGCCAGCGACTTCTCCCGCAAGAAGCCCCGGGCGGCCCCCCTGGCGCGGCGAGCCCCCAGCAGCAGGTAAGGCCCGGCCACCCCACAGCCCTGCCCCAGCTGCGTGCCGAGCCCCCCGGCCTGGCCCTGCTCCCCCTGTCCCGGCCGTCGCCATGTTTTTCCCCTGCCTGGGCTTGGCTGTGTTTTGATGGGCCGTATAAACACTGCCACGCGTACACCCGCTCCTGGCCGCGCTGCCGCCGCCGCCGGCTTCTCCCGCCGCCCTCAGCGCTGCCATCCAGGCCTCTCCCTGCCTGGCTCCCCTTCCTGACACCCCCTTTTTGCCATCCCTGACGCCCCCCCAAGATGTTTATTTCCCAAGCCTTGCCCCGCCACCCTGCCCGCTGTCCCCACATGTGGCCCCCGTTGGGGTGTCGGAGCCCCAAACCCAACGCTGTGCTGCGATTTCTCCTCCTGGCTTCTCCTCCAGGTGCCAGGGCAGGAGGTGTTGGCGTGAACTTGACCCCTCCGGGGCTCCTGCAGCTCTCCCAGCCCACCCAGCCAGCCCCGTGCCCCGCCATCGAGCTGCACGACCTGGCGGTGGTTTATCATGCTTATCCCACGATTTATTATCATCATTTTTTTTTCTCTTGCCCGTTGTTTTCCTCCCCGCAGCCACTACCTGTGCTGCGATGGCATTAGCGGAGGGCTGCTGTGCGCAGGCTCTGCAGCTTTGTTTGCTGCTCCGGCAGTGGCTGTGTACGTGCAGGAGGCTGTCTTACAGGGACAGCGCCGGCCCCCGCCTGGGAACTCCTCCAGCCCTGTGCTCTGCCTGCTCTGCTTCGCTCTTCCAGGGCTGCCTTGGTCTCAAGGCAGTGCCCGGCTTGGCCTGCGTGGCCCCACGGCACGGCAGACGGTGGCTCCTCTAGGATAGCCTAAAATGAACTCGGCTTGCACGTGACTTGTTTTCCAAACTGGCCGCCGCTCTCATTCCCCCATTGGGGATCCCACAGGGCCCCGAAGGGTCGTGGGGTGCCAGAGACAAACTGAAATCAAAAGCTGAGGGGCTCCCTCCGTGACAAAGCCGCAAGCCCGTGAGGTTCTGCTCTGCCTGCTGTGGCTGAGCACTGTCTTGCTGTGGCCACAGGGGAAGCGAATTGTTCCCCTGCTGCAAGCCAGGCGAACGCTTCTGGGGTTTGCATTGCTGCAGTCTGACAGGTTGGGGCTCTAGTCAAATTCTCTGTCTCATTTTGGGGTATGGAGAAGTCGTCAGTTCATTTTGAAAAGAAAGTGTTTTTAGAAAGGAAGCAGGACTGCCCTGAGACACAGCCCCTGAAGATTTGTAATTGTTTTGTCACGAGGGATGCTTGCTGCCTTTAGAAGAGCTCACAGTTGCAGATTTCTGTCTCTGGTATTCAGGAAATCTGTGTGACTTACAGAGCTATTATTCCATCATTTCCTTTCTTTGGTCACTTGTCACCCACTGCAAACTAGTTATTTGTCTGAACTGTAAGCTGCTTTCAGGAGTTTTTAGGAGAGGATTTGTAATCTATCAAATACAGCAGAATTAAAAGGTTGCCGCTTGCAGGTTTGCTGGCATTATCGAAGGAGACATGCGTGCCTGCTTGCAGTTTGCATCCTGCATTTGTTTCCTGACTAGAGGTTTGCATTTACCTGCTCAGACTTTGCTCCGTCCCTCGCCGTGCAGCAGCGGTAACCTTCAGAAATGCCATCCAGCGGCATGCAGCGCACGCCTTTACTTGCACTTTCAGTTCTTCTGGCTGCAGCGATCAGCAGCGACTTGTTTGTGCTCTGGGACGGGCTGAGGCTCCTCGTGGAGCGGAGCTGCAGTGCTTTAATGCAGCATCCTGCTCCTTCAGGGGCTGAGCTGTGTGGGCACCTCTGCATTGTGCCTCCCGGTGCTGCACCCGCTTCTAGCGACCGCAGCTGTGCCTTCGAGCTTAAATTTGAGGGGGGAAAAATTACCCTTACGTGTGAACATCCAGCCTAAAACGCATGACGTGCACCAGCATCGCTGCTCATTGTTGTTATTTGGAGCTGTGGGGTCTGAGCTTTGGGCTAGAGCCTGGATTTTTGGTAATGCAGTTTGCTTATCTCTGAGCAACTCAGAGATTAGCAGAGGCAGACGAGTGGCTGAAGTTCAGAGGATGAGGAGTGGCCGTAGGTGATGCGAAGTGTTTGTCCATGTTGTGCCTGCGTGTCTGGAGCTCATGCCTAGTTCCTGCGTTCTTCTTTTTCTTACACCAAGGTCTGTGCTTCAGGTTGGAGGGGAAGGAGCGGAGCAGGGAGCTGCGCGTTTCAGACCTGCAGGGGTTTTGTTGTTGTTTTCGTCATCGGCTTTTCCATCCTGCTGCTTGCAGCATCCTCGGCTCCCCGCGCTTACATCACCTGATCAGGCTGTGTATACAAGATATATATTTAAAAGGCATGTTTTTCGTGCCTCGTGAGCTAAGCATACGTATGTGTGTGTCTGTTAAGGCGTGAAAAGCATCTTCCTCCTCATGCCTGCAAAATGGGAGAAGGGAAGGAGGGAAAAGCATCGGATGGAGGGGGGCAGCCCCTCGATTGCGATCAAATGAGGAGGTTTGGCAGGTTTGGGGTCACGGTGGGGAAAAACAGCAGCATAACTGCATTTAATCAACCCAAACCTGTAAGCCTTCTGTCCATTACAGGAATTTGACAGCTTTGCTTTGCCCACTGATAGCTTCAGATCAAATTTGGAAGTGTTTATTGCTAAGCAGAGCGTTCCCAGCATGACTAGTGGCTCTCAGGCATCATATTTAGCCATCTTTTTTCACTTCTACGTTAAATTACTTGATTTTGTGTTTTCTTCTCACCGGCTTTCCTACAACGTGCCCTTTCCCATGTCACACAAGCCAAGCTGCTTTGTTTTCTCTCTCCAGTTTGTTGTTTTACGGTGTCCTCTGCTGAGATTCAGCCTTGTTCTCCTCCAGTAGCTTTGACCAAAATCCTCTGGCGAATGAAACTGCCTGCTTGTTTTGCAAGGAGGACAGGAGATTTGAGAAAAGCAGAAGCCTGTAATTGATGTTTTTGGGGAGGAAAGGTAAACCTAGGTCACATCTTGTTACACAAATACTTATCATGCACTTGACCGCAGGGTAATAAATGTCTCCTCTTCGCGGAGCAGGAGCTGGAGCTCCTAAAGCAGTGCAATGCAGTCTAATAACTCTTGTTAACGTCTGGCTGGAATTAAAGAAAAGGCATAAAACAAACAGCTGGGTTTCGCGGGGTTGTGCCGTGGAAACGGTGTTAGGATTTAGCAAGCCCAAATGTTTGAGTGCTGATAGAAAAGAAGAGATAGAGGGAAGAAGAGAGGATTTGAAGTGATCTCCCTGTGGGCAGCACCCTTCGTGGCCGTGCCAGAGCACATGGAGGATCCGGAGGGCTCGGTGCTTGCTGCTTGGACCCTTTGCAGCCCTGGGCCGGGAGGATTTCCACCACCAAACCCCTACAGGCTGGGCGCCAGCCCCCGAGCGTCCCTGCCGTGAAAGGGTCAGAAAGAAGGTAAAACGAAAAGCGAAATTGTGGCGTTAGATGCCAGTCTACTGAGGTCACGGGTAAATTGACTTGCAGAGAAAGGAATTGGACGTCAGCGGCGCTCGGCGTGTTAATTGAGGAGCTGCTGTAGGGAAGGAAAGCAAAATAAGCGCCCGTTTATAAATATATCTCCCGGATCTATCAAAATCGGTGTTTTCGTTGGAGTGTTACATAAATAGACCCGTACTCGGTGCCGTGCTCTGGTGAAGGGTTATGGGCAGAAGAGGATGAAAGCTGCGTTTGGTTTTTCAAACGAAAACAGAGCTTCGTGTCCGAATTCCTCTAGTGTTGGCTCGCAGCGAGAGGCAGCCCGTGCCCCGCAGAGCAAGCCCCCTGCTCCCTGCAGATGTTGTTCCATGCCCACGCAAAGCAGCTGAGGGACCAGAGCCTGATCTTCCTTTTTTATTATTATTTTGTGGAAGGCTGAGAATAAAACACCGTGAGCCAGGCTGTGGAGATGACTTCTCTGCTTTTTTTTTTTTTTTTCTTTGCCTGGCTTTCTGAATGGGACGGGTCCCCCTGGGTCTGCTTCCCTGAAACCCTCGGCAGAGGGGCAGCAACCTGCACCACCGAGTTTGTTTTTAAAACTGCTGCATTTTAGTCCTGATACGTGAAATCTCACCAACTGCTCTGTCACCGCCGAGGACTCGCAGCCTTCAAGTAACCGAGGGGAGGAAAAAAAAATCATTGATGTTTGGGAAGTGCCTCCGAGCTCACTGCTGCGGGCATGTGGCAGCGCCAGCTTGCATCGGGAGCCAGAGCCGTGCACGAGGAGCGTGCCGCGTGTGCTGTGAGGAGAATGCAGGAGCCATTTCTGGTGGATTAATCCCGTAGCGGTGAGCGGTGCACCCGGATGAAACCGAATGGAAAAACACCCCGGGAGCAGCTTGCGGAGGCGGGCCGCCTGCGTGTGCTTCGGTCTTACGCTCCTCCTGGCCCCACGTGCTGCAGGCCCTGGTATTTTGGTGTGTGTCCCATGGCAGGTCATGGGTGAGGACAAGGAATGCCCTGGAAGCAGATCAGGATCCGTCCAGGGAAGAGCTGTGTGGAGGTGGCATCCAGGACAGCGGTGAGATGATGAGGTTCATGAGCTGTGTGCTCACACCACGGCACATCAGGAGTGGGAATTGGATACAGAAGCTTAACATGCAGCATCCCATACAACTTCTTTCTCTGTCCTTGCTTCCTTGGCCTGGCCGGCAGGTGAAATGCAGGCAGAGCAGTTCTTACACCGCCTGTTGCTCTCGCAGTCCTGCGAGTGCTGCCTGAGGTGGGGTTGTGTCCTCCGCCGCCGCTGGGTTGCGTGACTTTGTGCTGCCCTCTGCACGGGGCTTGTGCAGTGCCTGCCCAGCCCTGCCTCTACCTGAAAGCCCCGGTGCACGCAGGATTTTTTTTTTGCCTGCATTTTTGGCACAGCAGTGGCTGGCTCTGCTTGCCCTAGTGCTGCAGGAGGCTTTGGGAACTGGGAGCGTCTCGGTGACCTGCAGCCTGGCATGGGTTCGGGGAGGAAGGCTGCGGAGGGGAGCAGGGCTCTGAAACCAAGCTGGGGAAGCACTCCTGGTGCAGCATCTCGCAGAAACAAAACAGGAATTTACTTGGTTCTTCCCCCTTTTTCCAAGCCTTCGTTTGACAGTTTATTCTCCAAGGGAACACAACTGCTGCTTCCTAGCTGGTTACTGCTTGGCGTGTGCTGCACGGGTGCTGGGGGTGCCCCGGGTCAGCAGTGCCATCGCTGCAAATCAGCAGCATAGCAATGAGCAGTGCCACTCCTGCTCTCTTGCTGAATCCTTTTTGTTTATGATTTTTTTACATTTTGTTCCCTTTTTTTAGCTGAATTCTTTCACTGACACCTCTCAGGTACTGGTGCTACCCCAGCTCCCCAGGATCTTGGTTGGAGAACCCAATGTAACGGACTTAACCTGAACACCAAGAGTCTTTCTGCTCTTGCAGCTACTTCTGAGGAGTTCTGCAGACCGTTTATCCAAAAAATGCAGTCACAGACCTGTTTCCTCTATATAGATATGTATTTATATATCTTAGTCTTGGCCCACTCCCTATTACCAAAATACTAAGGCTCCATTTTGAAATCGAGGCAGTGCTCACCTGCAGACCAGTGCTCACTTCCTTTTCCCTCACTTCAGGTAGCATTAAAAGGAGATGGATATTCTCCTGATATGCAGAAGAAAGAGGAAGTACGTGGTATTTTGGTGTTCATCTCTCCCCCAGCCCCCTCCCAAAGCAACCAACCACACTATTGTGCTTTCTAATTAATTGTTGGAGCCGACCTGTCAGGTTGCAGGGCATTCAGCCTGCTCTGTAGCTGCAGCAGCTGTCAGGTAAATGTCAGCGTGCTTGGTTTTGGTTCCGGGGCTGGGCCCGAGAGCCAGCATGTTAATCAGCCAGCGTGTTAATCAGCTGGTGCTCAGCCTCCCGGCGCTACCTGCAGCGTGCAGCTGGTGCCTGTGCTTGCACACTGCTTCGTAGCCCCTTGTTTGTGCCTGGTGCAAGGAGGGAGTGCATCTGGCTTCAGGAGAGAGTGCTTCTCCTGCTGGTGTCACCAAAGTCAGGTGTGATCAGGGGATCGGGCTTGGCTGTGGAGAGCTCGTGTGTAATCCTCAAAAAGTGAGGGTGGTCCCTCCATGAAGACCATTTTAGGTTTGCCTACGTTTTGCCTCTCTTTGGGAGTCCCCTGTGAACATCACCTGCATGGCTTTGTGTTTGGGGGCAGCGGTTCCAGACTGAACCTGTGTTTTCTGTGGTGTTTTTGCTGGTTTGGCACAGCGGCGTTCACTTGTTGTGGAGCAGAAGTTTGATCTATCTCAGGGGACGTAGGAGTGGAAAATAAAAACAGCACCCCTTATTGTGGTTGTATGGCAAAGACAGTAAACTGCAATAAACCTGGTTCACCTTCACCTGTCGGTGCAGCCCAGAACATCTTGAAACCTCTTTCAGCCTGGCCACATCGCTCAGCACCACTTGCCTGGCACTGGAGGAACACGAGTGTTACCTGGCCGTGGCTCACCTGATGCAGCAGGTTAAAAAATAACTCCCAGGCTACTCAGAAAATGACACCAGGTAATGGTTGACCTAGTTGATGTCTTAGCAACAACGCCGGGATGCTTTCCAGCAAAAGCAGATTAGCATCAGTGCTGAACCTTGGACACGTTTGAGTTCTGTTTCACCTGCGGAGGGGCCGTCCACTTAATTCATTGCGGGATGTGGCGCTGTGCTGGGCTTGTTTGGTGGTTACTCCTTCACGTGAGCTCTCCTTGCTTTGTTCCTCTTGCTCGTAGAGCATCGAGGTTTGCTGCGGCAGCCGCGTGCGTGCAGGGGGAGGCAGAGCAGCCTGTGGCTGAGCAGGAGGGATTTCACAGGAGGGATTTCACACCCTGCGGGTAAGAACGGACTGAGTGCCTGCACCCCGGGCCTCAGCACGACCACCTCTGTCAGCACATAACGCCTGGGGCAGGCAGGGGGTCATGGCACGATGTAGGAGAGCTGCCTTGCCGTGTCTTCAGATCCTTACGTACTGGAAGTGGAGTTAGCTGGACGAAAGTAACGGGCTGGGGAGCTCAAATCTTGAATCCTGGTAGCCTGGAAGAGAATTGTGTGCTGAGGTTGTCAGCTCAGAGACTGTGATTTTTCTTCTGTTTGTAGGCTCGGAAGAATTGAGAGGATTCCTCTGTGTTGTCATAAAGATGTCAGCAGCAACGGCAGTGGTTCTGTGCTGATTTTTCTCTCTGCTTCTCCTTGGGCTTGGAAGCCAGCTTTCTGGGGGCTTCTTCCTCTTACCCATTGCCATTTAGATCTTCTAACGCTTTCTGCCCCCTCATAATCTTTCTTTGCAGATAAAGATCTTGTGGGCTGTTTTTATTACTAACCTGATCTTTTTTTTTTGTGTCCAACTCAGTCTCTGAATCTATTGAAAACTTTATGTATGCAAATTCATTATAATTCCCCACAAACCCACGGTTTACTCATGGAAATGAAGGTGGTACCTTGAAGTATCTAAGGGCTGTAAAAGTGAGCCAATTTCACAGCAGAGCTGTTTCATAACACCTATAAGGATAGATTTTAGAGCTCTTCTGCAGCATTTGCAGGCGTTGGCTTCTTAATCTTCTGAAGTCTTGGTATTTATCCTGTTCTCTAATATCTCTTTTCTTTTTTTTTTTTTTTTAATAGGTCATCACACAACGAACTAGAAAAACATAGGTAAGTCTTGAGAATAAAGCAAATTAAAAGATGTATGGCTGACGTGAGAATGGCTGTGCTTAATTAAGAGTATCTGGCAATTATTCATTCTGCACCAAATCACTTAAGTGCTGTTTTTTTTGTCAACTGAAATCTAATGGGTATAATGTTGCTTTGTTTTTTATTATGTTAAGTATGCTATTTTTTAAACGCCCCTGATAATTAGGTTTTGGCTAATTAATGCTGTGAGTAGTTAACTGTACTGCTCCTGGTAACGAACTCGACTGCAGCGCCTGTTTCCTAGAGGTGTGCTGTGATGGAGGCAGGTGATTTTCAGGGAACAGCGTGCCACAACGGATTATTTGGTGTACTTCAGGCGTACTTAGCAAACAGTTAGCTTCAGCCTTGTGATTTGTATTGCACATTGGTACCTCCAGAGACATTTTTCCCCTTGGTCTGCTTCCTTGCTGGTGCAGGTCATGGCCAGAGCTGCCCCTGGTGCAGGGTGCTCGGTGCTGTGCGGACGTTTTAGTCCTTAAGATGTGAATTTTAGAGGCCCCGTGTCTGCAGGCTTTCAGGGACTGTTTCAATGTCTGCTGGATCTTGTCAGGGTTTGTCTGCAGGTGGGGTTTAGCTGTAGGAAACCTCCTGGGATGCACTGCCCTGAGGATGCAGCATGCTGAAGGTGCCCGTCCTCGTGCTGGCACTCATCAAGGCAGCAGGACAAGCTGTCTTTTTGGGTCATTTTTGTCCTTTTTTCGCTAGCTTGTGGCATTTTGGGTTTCATGGATTCATGGATCCAACGAAGGCAGGGCTGTGTGAGCACAGATGACTTGAAGCCATCCGCCTGCTTCTGAACGTGCAGAAAGTGGTTGTTGGTTGCTTTGGTGCCACAACAAGCCCAAACTCACTGGGGCTTTTCGTGTTTTGTTTTGTTTTTGTTTTTTTTAAAGTCTGTTCTGTGGCCACAGTTACGTAGCAGCTCGGCCAGCACTTCCCTTGCATGCCGACATGCTTTCCTGTAGTTTAATTGTAATATGAGTAAACTGCAGCCCTGCCTCACGGCCACGTGGTCAGCTGGAGATGAGAGGAACTGCTTGCAGATGCAGGCCTGGGCTGCAGAATGCAGTGCCGTGGCCACGGCAGGGAAAATCAGCTGACAGATCCCTCCAGAAAACAACTCCGTGCTAAATTCTGCCCTTCTCTAATGGCTTATTTTTTCTTTTATTAAAAAAAAAAATAATAATATTTTGCCCCAGCTGTGCTTCTTTCTCCCTGTCTTTATTTATTTTTTTTCCATCCTCTTTCCAGATATTCTCTTCTATTTCTTCCATTCCTTCTGCTCTGTCATTCCTGTCAGCATCCAACCTGCATATTCCTTCTTTTTGCTCCCAGACATGTTTATAACCTGAGCACGGAGCTGCCTCTTCTTCCCTCTGCTCTGCCTTGGTGTGTTTAAGCAGCACAGTACGGCGGGTGCAGCAGATGCAGGGACAGAAGTGGGATCCATCCATTGTCCAATTTCTGTTCTTGCTTTCAGTTCTGTGTTGTACCTGTGCTGTGCGGTATTTGCTGTGCTACATTTTTTTTCTCTGCTGTCTCAAGGTCAAAATAGGTAGACTGCGAGGTGTGTCTTGGGACTGTACAACTAGAACTTGTAACTGCTGCTGCTTGCTGTACCTCCTGGAGTTAGGCTGTCCCTTTACACCAGATTTTATTCCTGGGTGTGAACTTGGGAAACAGTGCAGGTGCCTTGGATGTACAAAAAAAAAGATGTTTACCAAAGCAGATGAAGTGTGCATGGTTCTAGTTACCCAACATATTGGTGTGAAGGACTCCTGTAACTTTTTTCCTCTACCAGCCCTCTCCTCCAGCTGATTTACGAGCTGATAATACCGATCATACTGTTCTTCACTCCACTTTACCAAAACTGCACGAAACCCCACCAAGCATCTTGTAAAGCTTAATGACTCGCAGCCATCGCCGGTCCCTGCAGCAGCTGCTCCTTGAAGCAGCCTCGTCCCCCGCCGCAGCCCTGCCCTGCCAGCTGTGGAGCACTGCCTGTTGATTTTGGAGGTGGATCCCTCCAGCCCCAGCGCCTTTGAGTCAGCCCAGCCGCGATGCTCCCGGCCCAGGCACGCCTGGGTCTCTCCCAGAAGCTCGACGGGGAGGAGGTGGCTGCTCACGTCCTCCTCCTGGCCCCGGCCCTCACGTAGGATGTGAGCCAGAGGGCAGGGAAATGGTTTTTATTTTATAGGGCCCTTGTTTCCTGGATGAGGGTAGCCAGAGCTGGCACTAACTGGAGCACCTCATAGCATCTACGGGTACATGATGTGAAGTGTTTATCAGCAGTTCATGCATAAAACTCCTTTCTCTCTGATTTTAGCCTCGAGATGATACCCTGCTCACACCTTGGATGTGCTCTGTTATAGCGACACTCCCTAAGGACCCGTCCATCTGATGGCAGTCCTGGTTGTGGGTCAGGTTTGCATCTCAGAGCTGCGAAACAGGAACCCACCCTAAGGAAAAAGTAGGGAGGAAAGAAATCTGTCCAAAGGACAGGTGGTGTTCTAGGAGATATTTTAATAATTGAAGGGATGTCAGTCAGAATGGCACTCAAATTTAAGCAGTTTCTAATGGTACAACAGATAATATATATGTATTTTTATTGTTCCTAGCCCACGCATTGTATCAGTAAGCTTTCAGTGAGCAATGTAAATAGCAAGTGCATCGGTAATCATGACTTTCTGCAAGGATATTTTCCAGTCAGTCAAACCTGACAGCTATACAGAGGAATTCAGCTTTCCCAGTACAAAAACAAGAACCCCTGGGGGACCGGAGCATCTTAAAAAGACACGGTGTAATCTTGTTTCTTTGCATTAATTGAAACCAAGTCTTGAAAAAGCGAGGTATGGCCCTCTTGAGATTGCACTGAGATTTACCATGGCATGAAGGCAGTGAGTCATTTGCCCTCTGCTCTTCGTGTTGGACTTGTCCCTGCAGCTCGTGCAGGACTGCAGGAGGAAGTGTTGCTTCTCTGCGTCCGTGCTTGTCTGAAGCAGGGGAGCCCTGAACAGGAGCACCAGGGCTGACACTTGGGGCATCGGACAAAGCAATTCCACTCCTCTCACCTGGCTGCAAGGAGCTCTGTGCGGTCAAGATCTTGCCCTGTCGATGGCAAAGCCTTTGAAAATAGCTCACGAAACTGGATGATATTAAAGCACAGCTCTCAATAGTTAGTGAGGAAATGAACAAAAAGCATCTGCTGTAGCGTTCCTCGAAATGGGCAGGCCACGTGTTGCTGTCCCCAGGCTGGCAACTTGTTTGGCTGGTGAACGTGGTGAGGCTGGATCTGGAGGGACAGTTATCTCCTGCCTCTGCCAAGCTGATTTTATTATTCTCAGTGAGTTTTGGTCAGTTTTTCTTCAAGAAGGGGGGAAGGGGCAGATCACAAGGAGTAGAAATCATCCTGTGTGCATTCCTGAAGACAGCAAATGGACACGACGGTGCCCAGTGCTGCAGCATCTTCACAGCAAGCACCTTCTAGCAGAAGAAAACAAACCTTCCCTTTCCAAAATGGGTAATACAGCCCCACATATACAGTTTTTTATATACAGCTTTATGGTGCTGATCGGAGGGAGAGTCAAAGTGTGTTCCCATGTGTGCAGAAGGTAATGTCCTGAGCTCTGTGTAGTGCTTTGGGCAGGCCTTAAACCCAAAATCTTGCCTGGCAAACGTTGTTACATTGCACCATTGTGTGTATGAAGCAGGCACCTCTATATAAATACAGGGTTTGATTAAATATATCTGTATTTTGATGGAAGCATTATGACGCGCAGCATTAGCTGATAAATCAGAGCAGGTGCCTCCGAAGTTAAATTCTTATAGATCATCGGTTCTCATGAAAGAAGCGTGGATGAGCTTGCCAGGAGCACAATTACATTCATGATTACATCACGTTAATTTCCCCCATCAGGGTTATTTTGAGTTTGGAGAGTGTATAGATGATGGTCTCAAAGTTCTGTCTGGTTCCTCGTGCTACCGAGTGGCAGGGTTAATAAGAAGCGTGCAGCCACCAGTTGCTGATAAATTTGGAGGTTTTGAAGCAGAACTGAAAGGTCACTGAAATAATAGTGCAGCAAAACAATACTTGGTGTTTATTTTTATTACGAGCTGCCTTTTCCAAATCGCAAATTGCCATCACAGGTTGTACCGTTGTGCAGCACAAAGACATAACTGCATCAATCCATCCCAGTGGAAGGTTACGGAGCAGCCGCTGGCTCAGGAAATCCCCAGGTGCCCGCTGGAGGCTGAGGACGTGAGGCTGCTCCCCCAGAAGGATCACCTGCTGTGTGTCCTGCTGCTGGGCTGCCATCGTGAGCTTAATCCAGCCCTGCTGCTGGTGGTCCTGCTGCCTCCTGACGTGGCAGGGAAGGCAGAAGTTGGCTTTTTCAGCCAGTTGCCTGTCACAGGCATGCCCTGATGCCAGCTCAGGGAGGGTGGGATCGCCTCTGTGAGCGACAGGCTTAATTTGCAGCACAGAACAACACACTGCTCTCCTCTGTCAGTTTAATGCTTCTCCTTGACATCCAGTTTTGGCTGCTGTTGCCCAGAGATTGCTGAACTGGATGGGTCTTGCTGACCTGGTACAGAAATCATTGTTGTAATGGGTCTATAAACAGCTGCCATCGCTAGGATGAGTGCAGATTATACCCAAACCATCCTGATCCGTGGCTGCTACACTAGTTTGGGGAACCACCTGGTTTTACTAGCAGAACTTAACCTCCATGTTGTTAATTTCCCATCAAGCAAAGGACTTTATACGCCATCTAGTTGGTGAAAAGAGGTTTTCAGATGAATTGCAATAAAGATACCTTTGCAGGTAATGTCGTAAGAGGCTGAATTGCCTTTGGGAGCAGGCAGGCACCACTGTTCAGGTAGCTGCTAGCCTCCTGGCTGCTTCTGCCTCCTGGAGGATCCCATTTGCAGCCATCAGGTGAATGAATGGTGTTGCCACAGCCAGCTCAAACCCTTTTTGCCTGAACTTTCAGGCTTCCAGCTGAGGAGCAAAGCATGTGATGGGGTTTGTGTCTTTAAGTTGCTCTATTTTTTTTTTTTTTTCTGGAGCTTGTTTAGCAAAGTCTTTAAAGAACCGGACCCACGGAACTAAAAAAAATTAATTCTGTGGTTTTGTTGAGTTGTTCTGATGGAATCAGAAGGTTCAGAGGTTCGTGCTGTGGTGCTGCTCTTCCCTCACCTTTTCCCCATCTCTCGCTGTTCAGCAGATGTCAGGACCTGTGACTCGCCCCGCACAACGTGCTGCAATAGCTATTGTAAATGCCTGTGCTCTGAAGTATTGTCTTTTCAGGGCCCACAGCAACGTGACATGGGTTACATGCTCCTAACAAAAGAGCTTTCCCACGTATGCTGCCCTTCTGGAAGGGAGGAGTGCATTAAGCCGATGGAGCTTGGAAATCTGGCTGCTAAGGAAGTTATATTCCAGGTGTCTGACATGCACACGTCCTCATGCTTTGGACAAAGCTTTTGTTCAGCGATGAAAAACTGACTAAAGTGCTCTCTTGACTAAATTGTCCTGTCCTTTTTCCTGCTGAAGTCGGCTCTGAGCTGCAGGCCCTACGTACGGGCTCGGGCTGCAGAATGCCACGTGCTTCCTGGCCAGACAAACAGCGAGCAGAAGGCAGATGGGCGAGCAACCAAGTGCACGCGTTTTTTCCACTTGCGTTTGTTCATCCCTCGCTCTCCAAACATGAGCCCGTTGTGCGTCTGCCTCTAATGGACTGTGTGCGAGGTGCTTTACGTCCTTGGCATCTGCTAAGTGACAGGACCAGTCCCTATCCACCACGGTATAGGGGTGGCTCTTGCAGAAACCAGAGCGATGGGCCAGGCTTCCAGGTGCTTTCAGGACTGTACAGACAGCAGCGAGGTGCTTGCACCCTGTGAAGAGGGGGAGAGGTGCCTGCTGGCGGCTGCTCTGTTAACTGGAGGAGATTTGCTGAATCAGATATGGAAAAAAAAAAAAAGTTTTTTCCTTTTAAGCTCGCTTAGCCACAGCTGAGCAAGTAAACTGCAGCTTGATTTATTTATTTATTTGCTTAAGGTAGTCAGGCAGCTAATGGGCTTTAAGAAGCTGGCCTCTGCAGCTAGCCCTGCGTAACACGATGGGAATCCTCGACTGAATCCCAACCAGTCCTGTACTGGGAATAACGTGGCCTGGTCCCAAATTCAGACGATGCCTTCTGAATGGAACAACACGTGCTTTCCCCTTACACCTTGTTCTGCATTCCCTCCTCGCTCTGTGCCAGCGTAGCAGTCCGTGGCTTCGATGCACTGCCTGGAATTCCCTCAGGTCTATTAATTCCCACTCTATTTTTTCCTCGGTGCACGTGGTGGGGTAGCGTAAGGCAGGCTGTTGGCCCAATTCTGTGCTCAGCTCAGGGGGTTCAGCAGGAGCTGTGTGTGCCTGCACCTGAACCTGGCCAGACCCCACAATTTTGGACGGCTGCGGAGCCTGCAGATATGGTTCTGGAAGCTCCAAGCATGAACATTTTAGCCAGTGGGTCATAAGCATAAAAAAGCATAATGCTCTTCCTTCACAGCAGCTGAGTTTGGGCCTTTTTTTTGAAAAACAAACAAACAAAACCACCAAAAGCCGCCCCCCCCCCGCCTGATCCAGACTTTCCTTGTCCTAAAAAGTGCAGTCCACAAGAGCGGGTAAGATTTTCCTTTTTTCGTCTCTTCAGGCCCTTCCTATTTTTGGAAGGAGAGGTTGTTTTGGGATTTGGTGGAGCCGTGTGTGCGTCCCGCGGGAGCCGAGCGGAGTGGCAGGACTCGCCAAAGGTTGCGAGTGGCTAGCACGTCCCTTCAAGCCTCGTTTATGTTACCCAATTGCTTTTTCTGCTCAAATTAGCATAACTAATTATGTAGCGTGAGGAGATTGACACAGCTGATACAGGAGAGGTGTGGGTTTGGATGTACATGAGGTCATCTGTTGCAATGTTCCTAACTTTAATAACTTGTCACGGGCTGCGTGCCCTACATTAGGAAAACCTGTACTAGGCTTTACCTTCATAGCAGGAATGCAGAAGATTTGGGAGACAGAGACTGCCTCTGAACGTACCAAAATGCCTCTAAAAGCCTGGAGAAGCACTTGTGAGTCCTGTCCTCCCAACAGGCAGCCTGGGATTAATGCCTAACGAATCTATCTGCCTTTGTTCCGTGGCTGTTTCCATTTAGGTACCTAAATGAAGATACAAGCTGCTAAATAAGGGCCTGCCTGGCATGTGGTCGCTGTCAGAACTCAGCAGCTGCTATTAAAGTCGGGAGCCCCGTCAGCGTTTGCACAGACCCTGTCGTAGGTACCAGGTTAGCTGGTGTTTACCAAACACGAAGGTGGCAAACCCTGTAATTCCCCCGAGAAAGCTGACCCAATCCCGATAGGTGAGCGCTGTCGTGTTGGCTGCTGAAATAAACACGGCATGGGTGGAGCAAATAATTCCTCGTAGGGAAATTCGGGAGCTGGTTGTGTACGTTTGGCTAGAAGCAGCTATTGGCTTTAGGTGCTCACAGGTATTTGAAACAGGCTGTCAGGTGCCTCGGTTCCCAGTGCCTGGATTTACATAGCCCTGTGGCAAGTGGGTCCAAACTTCAGGTTTTTCCTTTCACTGCCAGATGACTTCAGAACACCAGGCTGAAGAAATCGAGGCTGAATTTTGTGAGGAAGGCAGAAGAAGAAGGGAAGGGGCAGAGCTTTGGAGAGCCGTGCCATACCTTGCCGTCTCAAAATGGATTGCTTTCATATTCTGCTCAACTGTCCCCTGTCTGGCACGGAGACAATCAGCTCTGTGCTGCTCAATGGAAGAGGAAATAGAACGGAAATTATATTATAAACAAGGCCCTATCTGTGCTGTGGCCAGCTAAAGCTAACCTCTGAGGCAGGGCTGTCAGATGGCTGCAACCCTCCACTGTCCCGTGGCACCCTTTTGGGCCACTGTTTTGGGGGAAAAACACCGTGGAAGTGTTGCTGAGCTTCTAGTTCATTTAGTCCTGGAGCAGACCATGTTTAATTACAGCCGGCGTACTTAATTCTTCCCCGAAATTTGTTTATATATGCATCTACACTCTCTTTTCTACCCACCTCTAATTACAAGGTGTCAGTGACAGGGTTGGAGACGTGCAGCGAGATGTTTGGGGATGTTTGTTGTTATTTACTTCAGGGTGACTTCTTTTCTTCTTTTCCTTTGGTGTTTTCACTTGGGGCCTGAGCCCGTCCTGGGCTGGCTGGAACAGGCACCCCGCTGTCTCCGGCAGGGACAGGAAGGCCCCCCAGCTTCCTCGCTGGAGGACATCTCGGATACCTACAGCACTAAAGACAGCAGTACCCACCGGCTCCTTCCCCTCAAAGCAAATTCTCTTTGCTCCTTCATGCGCAAGCATCCGCCATTTGCTACTCTAAGATGGCCGCGAGGCTTTGGTGGAGGCAGGTGCTGAGGAAGTATCAGCACAAGCAAAAACAGAAGTAAGAAACGCACTGCACACCCATTTCTGATGCTTAATTCGCTGAATTTCCCAGTCAGACTTAACGCTTCCTACCTCTGAGAAGGAGAAAGTGATCGTCCGGGTGCCTAAATGGAGATACGGTCGCCTTAACTCTAAATAGGCTTTAAAAAAGCTGTTTGGTTGTTGTTCCTTGTGGTGCCTCATGCCTTCGATGCCAGGTGGGTTCCTGTGGCATTTCTCGGGCTAGAGATGGCCCTTAGGGTCACGTCGGTCCCTTGGTGTTTCCTTTTCGGTTGGACACACGGATATAACAGGCAGTAAAATGGCAACCACGGGTATCCAGCCTTCCTGATGCTGGGGCATCACTCTGACTTCAGGCAGGCAGAGGCCATCCCGTCACAGCCTGCTGCCATCCAAAGGCCTCGCGCTCAGCGTGTGAAGGCAGTCTGTGTTTTTAATTTAGCTAAAATAATTCAGCCCGCCTTGCCTCTCCTTTAATTTGGCATCATACAGTGGTGTTAAAAAAAAATTAAAATAATAATTCTTGAACATATTTGACATGTATAAAATAACTAGGTCTTTAGGGAGGCTTAAAATGAGGCAGCAGGAGCTTGCTGGGCCTCGCTCTGTGCTCTTCTTGCTCAGTGCTGAGCTAAAGCTCAACTTTTCTCGGCTTCTCTAAGCATTGTCGTCCCCCCACCCCCGCTTTTTTTTTTTTTTTTTTTTGAAGATCCTTCCTGTTGGCAACTGTCCTGAGACACGATGTTCTTGCTTAGCATTTTGATGTGGGGAAACAGTCTGATAATTAAAGCTGGTTTGAAGCCATGGGCTGATTTGTAAGCAGTGACTTGCGCTGGGGTGTTGTCGGCGGGTGGCCGCGTAGCTCGTGTGTGGTGCCACACTGCACCTTGAGCCTTCATCCTCGGGAGGGATGTACGTGCTCCCAGAGCTGCTGAGGGGGCATCTGTCCTCTTAAACCACCTTTTGGGGAGCTGTTGATTTGTGGAAAAATCAGTTGTCTTGTTGTCCTCCACTCGTGCAAACCCCTGGTGATGACAGAGTCTTTCCTTATTTCAGTAAGCTCACTTCTCTTCAACCCGTGCCCTGCAGTCCTCAACAAATTCCTGACAAGAGCTCTAGGAAAGGTACCAAAGGCACGCCTGCTGTAGGACTGCAAACCTGTGGCAGGAGGCTTGGATTTGTCGTGCAGGAGGGCATATGGTGTTCCCCTGATCACAGAGAGCAGGGCAGCATTGCCCCCGTGTGCAGGATGGAGTCGTGACCCACTCCTGGGGTTTCAGAGGGACCGTGTGTAAGTACGTGTGTGTCTTGTGTAACTTCAAGTGGGAATTAAAACCGCTTGATACCAGCGTGGTCTGATCTTGCAGCGACACTTTGCTTATCTCATTTGGTCTATCAGTGTTCTGAGGTAACAGACAAACTTCAGATCTGAAGTCTCCCCAGAGTGTAGCGTAAGAAACTTGAGTGCCAGTAAGACAGATGGATTTGAGAGGTCTAATTTAGGAGGACTACTAAGTTGCAATGTGTGCATCGTAATGTGTGAAACAAACAAGTGTAAGGCAGGCTGAAGGAAGTATTTAATAAGTTTAATGAAAACAAGGCTGATTATTTTTTTTGTAAGCTGTATTTTTGAGTATCTACAAATGCATTGCCATCACTCGTGCATTTCCCCACAAGGCACTGTTGGTTTTTGCCTGTGTTACGCAGGTGTGGCAGATGTGATGCCAAGCCTGTTGTGCTATGTGATACCTCCTGCTACTGCTCACAGGCAGCTGGGAGGTAAAAGCTGAAAGACAACCAGCAGATACCAGGGCTGAAAACAGAAGACGTTAGAAACAGAAATTCCTTTTCTGTAGGTGTAAGAATTATTCACGCTTGTTTGACTTTGAAGGTTTAAAATAACAGAAAACTGTTCTCTGTAGATGAGCACAACCTTAAAGGCTACATTACTTGGTTAGAATATTTTTATTTTTTTTAAACTGAGGAAAAAAAATCCATACGAGGGTGAAAACTTACTGCAGATGATTTCATCGGTTACCGTAATTTCCGGTTTCTGTTGCCTCAGCTTCTTGCAAGGTCAGAGATTTTTATTGCCTCTGGTCAGAGGATGGGGGAATCCTTTACGTGTAGCTTTGAGGTGGTAACCATCCAGGGAAGGCAAATGGCAGCCAGCTGCCGTTGTTTGCTCGGGATGCTTCTGGGAATCCCTGTATAGCCTGTAAATTCCTGTTGAAGTTTTCCGAGAAGCACATCTCGAATTTCTGCATGTTTCTGTTACTTACCTCGGAGACCTGAGACAATGAAGGGCTGTTAAACCTTCCCTGGCTGCTGCTCAAAACGGAGCAGCTTACGACAGTGAGCTGAAGCCTGGGGAAAGTGGTGTGGAAGCCAAGCCTGACTGCAGGGAGGAGGAGCGCTGGAAAAACACGAGGAGAGGAGAGGAGAGCGGTCAGATGTCAGTCCTGAGGCTGTGGTTCCCCCACAGCTAAAACTGGTACCAGTCCGAGCTGCTGGTGTCCCTTGCTCACACTGTGCTGCCGTGCACATGGTGTGAAGAAAGCAAGCTGTGTTTTCGTTTTGTCCTCTCGTGGGGTCGGTCTGCAGGCAGTTCGGGCGCTGGGGTGTGCGTGAGGTGGGATGGCGCCGGCAGGGCACGCAGCAGGGTCACGCCTCACGCGCCTCCATGGCGGCTCCTGCGCGCGTCACCGCGGCTGGGGGAGTGCTGGAGTGGGAGAAGATTGAGGAGTTGGGTGGTAACAGGGACTAAATGTACCGCAGGGCTTTTATTTCCTCTGCTGGCCAAAGTAAAGTGTGGCTCTGGGATGTTTCATGCTCTGCTGCTGCCGTGAGAGACGCTCCTGAGGGGCAGCCTGAGCCCAGGACACCCAGGGCCTCACAAGGGGCATGCTTGGCTGCTGAGGTGAGCATCGGTCCTGGTGCTTCAAGTCTCATTTCTGGCACCAGCTGGTGGACAAAAAGCAGTGGATGGGCCGCAGAGAAGGGGCTATGCTGGGGCCTGGTGAGGCAGAGGAGAGCTTTGGGGTGGGAGATGCCAGCCCCCAGCTGCTGAGGCTCAGGTTGGGCCTCACACTGCTGCTGCCCAGGTTGCTGCTTCACACAGATGTTCCAGCCCAAAGTAAGCCCCCCCAGGAGCTCCTGTTGTTTTTGCAACCTTGCTTCTGTCTTATGGGGTACTCTGGCCTCCACAGCCCACCCTCCAGTGCAAGAGCACTGAAAGCTGCTTGTAGGTTTCCTGAGAGATGAAGAAATATCAGTGTCACCCTGTGCTCATACTGTAGGACAGGCAGCTGCTTTACCCAGCAGGAAGCTTCTCAAGGGTCAGGGAAAGGAGGAAGAAGAGAAGAGGACAATATAAGGCACCAAGATTTCCTCCTCTCCGTCAGCAGTCAGGAGCCTCCCAGTATAAACCAGTATCCACCTGTCCCCAGCTAGCTTTCTGCATGCTGCTTAGCAGGCCAAATATTTATACCTTTACGGTATTGCAGATACTTCCTTTAAATTACACTTGCTAAAAGATGTAGGAATAGGTCTGGTACATGCATATATTCTAAAATGTGAACAATCTGCAGCTTTTGGAAGGTAAAAACAAACAAACAAACAAAAACAGTTAAGTGTGGGGTCCTGGCTCAGCAAGTGGGCCAAAGCGACACTAAGTGAAAGTAAATAAAGGCAGTATGAATGCTTCAGAGTGATAAAGTGCAGAAAACATGGAAATGGTAAACTTTGTCGGGGCAGCAGATATTTTCTTCTGTCCCCTGTAGTGCAAGAGTTAGCACCATCACCACCCATTTCTAACCGGTATTCACATGAAAACTTGTGGATGACCAAGTTCATAGCAGCCATGGTTCTTTCAAAGGTAATGATTTTAAGATACGCTTGGAGCCATTGCCTTTGTAGGCAAGTGATGTCACACATTTGGGCACTTCAGAAGTACCTGAAGACCGACAGCTACCTGGCTGCTAGAGCCATTTGGCAAGTTCCAATGTAGAGAAATGGATGCATGAAAATATTTGGGACTCTGAAAATGCATGTAGAGTGTGAAACTCCTAGAAAATGCTGAAGTAAACACGGCTGGGTATTGCATTTAATCCACTAGCAATCTCTTCAATTAGGTACTCAGAGCTTTTTCCAGCTGTTTGTTTCCACAGTACCTTCCCGTGCTTCACTGTTGAATTTAGTTGTAGGGGCTTGTGTGAGGTATTGGATGTAGAGAAAAAAATACATATATTTGGAACAATCCTTCTATGAATCTTCACCTGCAGCACAAATTTTAGCATTTTCTTCTTAGTTCAAGAAAAGAAAAGTGCATCCATTACAGGCCGCTGATGTTTGGTTTATTTTTTCTTTGTATAATAAGAACCAAAGAAGTTTGCTGTAAGGGCACTGCTGAATTTTCTGGTTTTGACTCGGAGGCACTGAGCTGTGAGCAAATATTTCACACATCTCGAAGCAATCAGAATGTCCAAGTGCGGCACACTGGGTGCCTTGCCATGGTACAGTGCTTTAATACTAAGAGGTTTTCTTTCCTTTTCACTAAAGTAAATTTGTTGAAGTAGCTTGTGCCGCTTGAATATGACCCTCTTTTGAAAAAAGGAATATATGTTTGAGGTATCCTTTGTAGAATAAAAATAAAAAAATAAAAAAAATATATTGAAAGTGTTTCTGATTGAAATAAATATGGAAAAGACTGGATTTCATTCTTCAGTGAAGGGTTGTTATCTTCCATTGTATTTGATCTTTTTCTGAAGATATTCAAAATGCTGTAAAGATCATTAATAAAGAGGTTTCCTTAGAGCATTTTTCTATGACTTTCTATTATTTATGATTGAAGTTTTAGTTATAATATCTCAAAATGTCTTCGTAAACATGTCTTCTAATTGGTACAGGATTATCTTTGGTAGCTTACAAAAAGTATTTCCATCTGTAAATACATCATTCCTGACACGTACTTCAGGAAAAGTATTAGCTTAAGGAGGAGTAAGGCAAGTGTGTGTGAATACTGACTTAGACTAAGCAGAGCATTTAATTACTCGTGTGCCTACATTGTATGTATGGACACAATACCACGAATGTAGAAAACGACATGAGAACATTTCATTTACAGTACCATTAAAGCCATTTGCAGCCATATTCTGTCACTGCTCAAGTGGGATTGTGCATAAAATGCAAAGAACTGAAGCTCTGAAGAGATCCTGACTTCTTGTGGCAGAGTCCACTCTAAAGGAGTTGGCGCTGAGGTCGGTGTGCAGGCAGAATCCTCTCTGTTGTTTTACCTTCATGTCAGGTGAATTCTGACGTTGCACTGGGGAAGTTTTTAATGCTGGTCTCTATTTTTTTTTAAAAAACAAATAATGGTAAAGATATGAATAGTAATGCTGTCTTCATTCATCATGACCAATAAGAGTTGCGAAAGATCCTGATTTGCTGATTTTTTATGACTAAAACTTCACTGCTCCCCATACGCAGGTGCTGATCTTTCATAAATAAAACTGTGAAGAGTCTTCCTGTAGAAACGCAAGCATCTTACAACTGCAGTTAGCTCACTTCTGTATTTTATGCTGAATTTCATGTCTGGTAGGGAGATAAAACCACCATTCTTTAGGGAGAAAACACAACAGTTAGATTGTGGCAGGGGTCTCTGACCTTGAGCTGTGGGCTCAGCCCAGACCCTTTTGGTTCACAAAGTACCTGGAGAACATTTGACTCCAGAAGTGATTTTTTTGGTGCAGAGATTCCTCTCTTGACTGCATCCTAGGTACGTTATTAATCCAGATTACATAGTCATTATGCAACAATGAAAAATTTAGTAACTGCTCTATATTTAAACCTGTGTATATTAACTTCATTGCACAGCACCAGGACCAGGATAGGTGTAAATGTGGAAAAAAATGCAAAACACGAGAGGAAGAATTTGAAATGCTTCGGTAACGCTGTCCAGTTTGTAATAATATTGCTAATTCTAGATTCATTTCAAAATTTTTGCTCACATTACCTGTAATAGGTTTATGTTCTTTGAAGTGTGTGTGTGAGGAGGGTGCTTGGATTAAAAACTCTGGGGGCTTTACTTGTGAGGTAGGACAGAACTTACCCCGTGATAGGATCCGAGGCTGTCTGGCTTTTGGATTGAGATAATTGAGTACAGGAATGATGAATTTTTAATTTTTGCATTATTTCAAATGTAGCTTGTTCTCACTAGTACAGCTTTTAATGATTGGATTTTCAACGTCATTTGAATGTTTGATGTATTGTGCTCTTTTCTTTGCATAGCATCACCATGCACGTATATTTAGCAGTTGATTTGAGAGTATGACAACCTCCTGTACACACTGCTTAGCTTAGTGGACTAAATTTGGGAGATCTGAAATAGAGACACATGTTCAGCCATGCAAGCATTTTTAGCAGTGAAAACATCTTGCAGAAAGCACAGCTTGGGCCTTCTTGTGAGGCAAGCGTTGGTTCCTGCCCATGCATGCCTCAGTAGTACATGATGGTTGGGCTGTGGGTGTTGAAACAAAGTGGAGTGGACAGTTCTAGGACCTGCCATGGGACAGAAAACGTGGCTGATAGAGTTGGGCCTTCCCTTTTACAGCCAGCGTTGAGTCAACAAGAGAAGGAGTACGTGTGAGAGTCGCTCTTCTAGCCTGGGGAGGACGGGGACTGAGACCTCGAGGACACACCAGGTGGACATGTCAGGAATTTGACCTGTATCTGTTGAGATTTATGTTCTTCTCCGTGCTTGTTGAGAAATCACGGATGAGCATTGCCATTTGGATGCTTCCTGCAAGTGATTCCGCACAGCTGTGACAGGATTTCTCATTGTCACAAGCATCCGTGGCCATTTAATTTTGCTTAGGCCTGGCTGAGGCATGCCATGCTGAGGAAAAAGCAACTTGTATGGGACATGCACTTGCCAAAGGAAAGCTTTGCCTTTCCAGTTGGCTTTGTGTAGATTGGTGGTTTAAATAACAGGCCCCAAATAGGGTCCCTGGATTTGTACCTGTATGGTTTAGGAAACATACCTTTGTTTCTTCGCTGCCATCAGGGAGCTGGGCAGCTGAATATACCTGCTTTTTGACTGTCTGTAGGCTGTTTCTGTCATTGTGTTGTGTAAAAAAACTGCAGAGCCCATGTGGAAAGACTACAGGTGGATCAGGTCGCTCCCCGAGCCTACAGCACTGTACTGGGTCGGATTGGCACGGTGTCAAGTGCATCATTTTTGTTAGCAGGGGCAATTTTCTGAGTCAAATACTGCATCTTCACAAGCAATCTGATTTGTGTGATCACTGAAATCTCCATCGGAGGGACCGGTGGTTTTGTCTAGGTGACTCTTGAAAAACCTCCGAGGACAGCAGTTCTGCAGCCTTTCTGGGCAACCTATGCTAGTTGTGCACCACCGCCCTCGTAAAAAATTTGTTTCTTAATGACCATCATGAAGCTCCCAATTCACAACCATTGCTTCTTATTACATTAATTGGCCTTACTGAGGAGGATTTTGTTCCCATTGCAACCACCCATCAAGTAGTTGTAGGAATTTCTTGGAATTGTTGCAGTTTTCCTGGAATTAAGATTATCCAGTGTGAACAATAGGCTTTTTTGTTTCGTTTTCCCCCCCTTTGCAGTGTAGTATTCCATTTCTTGCTGTCTTAAAATGTATTTGCACCCAGGATTTCCTACATATGGAGAAGTTTTTTTGACTATTACTTCACAGATGCATTTACTGCAATTTCGAAAATGGTTCGAGCCAAAGATCTTCATTTGCTTTTGTGTGGCAGCCTGTCTGGGAGATGCGGTGAGCGGAGCGGCCAGTGTTTCTCCTGGCTTTTCGTGGTCGAGCGCTGGAGTGGGGTCTCTGTGGGCTGCAGTGAGTGGTCTTCAGACAAACCTCTGGTGGATGTGCCCGTGTGGGGAAGCTGCCAGCACCACAGGGTTTCTGCTTTGTCCTGTGGTGGAGCGCCCTGAGGCAGGCCTCAACTTCCCAGCTGGACGCCCACAGGTGATGAAGCAGAAGAGGGAACGGCCTAAAGTTGTGCCGGGGGAGGTTCAGGTTGGAAATGAGGAGACATTTCTCTTCAGAAAGAGTGGCCGAGCATTGGGACGGGTTGCCCAGGGAGGTGGTGGAGTCACCGTCCCTGGGGGTGTTCAAGGAAAGGTTGGGCCCAGTGCTTGGGGACATGGTTTGGTGGTGACATTGGTGGTAGGGACAGTAGGAGCAGATCATCTTGGAGGGCTTATCCAACCTTGATGATTCTGTGATTCTGAAGAGACCTGAGGCACAGCACCGCTGACCCACACCTTGTGGTGTGGCAGGTTTCGTCCTGTTGTCTGTGCAGAAGTGCTGACCAGTAGTGCCCAGTCAAAACCAGTTCAGGGGAGTCCCAGCTGGCAGACGTTGCCTCAGAACATCCAAAACCCTGGTATTTTCTGGCAAAAAGCAGATGTACCAGTGTGAGACAGGTCCCTCTGGCGTTGGCTTCCCAGCTCCAGCTTGGCACCTCACTGCTGCTGCACAGCTCAAGGATGCAGATTTGGGGCACTTTTTAATAGATCCTCACCTTGGATCAATTCAGGAGTGGCAACGAGGGGGATGTTTCTGTGCATCCGCATGAGGTGGGGAAAGTGCTCACTTTTATAGGCACTGCTTTACTGGCCTGACATCACACGTGGTGTGGGCGAACGTGCCGGGTTTTGAAGCTGGAGCAGTGTAATTACCGCGCCTGAACTGCATCTCACGTAGGGAGACCGTTCCCCTGTTCCTCTGGGACCGGGCGGCTTGTTTTCTAGGTGGAGTACGTGGCGTGATCTGCGAAGCACAAAGCAGCTCGGGCTGTGATTACCTCTGTGGCTGCCTGCTGGGTGGTTCCCCTCGGCCGAGGAGAGCGAGCAGTCGGGTCCCTGCAGTAAAGGAGGGAAGGCAGTGCTGGCAGATCCTGTACGTGACAGCTCACCTGCCGTGAAGTTCGGGTCCCTTGCTGCTGGTGGTGTGGTCTGTTACCATAACATGCCTGAAACGTTTGCTGGCATTATTACAGTGTTTTTTTTTCTGTGATGTGTAAACTGGAAAACACGGGGATATTTACTCTGGTAACTGTGATGGGCTGCTTTTCTTTTGTTACCTTCCTAATCCCTGCCATCGATTATGCTTTTGTGCTGTGATGTATGAATTAGCCTCATAAATATGCCCGTATTTATGTAAAGATCTACGTGCTTATGCTTTAAAATCTTTCATGATTTTATAGGTGCTGAGTGAATAAATGAAATAAATACCCTAAAAAAAATGAAATTAGAATAGGTCTTTTAGTAGATGTGCTTATTACATACAGTGCTGACAGTAGCTAGTGCTGAGAATGCTTTTAAGTGTTTTATTTTTTTTTAATATTTAGCTCTTTTTAATTCTTCTTGTTGGTTGTTTAAAATATTCTTCTTAGCTTCAGTCACATGCTCTTCCTAGCAGTTCTGTGAAGTCCTGCTTTACCTGGTTTGCATACAACACAACAAGAATGAGTGCTTTGAAAAGGCACACGGCATTGCCCACTGATCGTGGTTGGATCTCTGTTAATTCCCCAGCTGACGGTAATGGAGCACACTAAAACCTGATTTTTTCCCCGTGGCAAGCAGACTTTCTTCAAATAGCAACAGAGGCTGAAAAGTTCAGCATGCAGTCGAGCTCCGTTAATGTTTTTCAGGATTCCTACCAAGCAGATCTCAGATCAGCAGTTCTGTATGTTCACTATAATGCTTCTAACTACTGTAAGCACACTGCTAGTTCCATTTCCATGTATTTAACTCTCTCTTTGCTGCTTGGATGCTATTCTTGTCCTCTTCCTTGCCACGTCCTCCTTTATCTGCAGTCCCTACTTCTGTCAGCTGTCTAAATAGAGTTGCATCCAAGTTGTGCTGAGTGACGCAGATGACTGCGTGCGTGTTTAGAGGCCATTTAAAAACCAAAAAGATTAATAGAATTTAGTGCCTGAAGCAAGTTTTTTATTTAAAACACGGAAAAGCCAGGTAGTTGGCAGAGGCTAGAGACACAGTTTTCAGTACAGATACCAGTAGTCCCTAATTGGGGTACTTTCTCTTTTGGACCTATTTTAAAGGTCAGTGTCTGAATTTAAATCAGCAGTTACAGGGTGCTCTGCAGGCTGGTGGGGTTACTTACCTGGGTATCTACCCGAGTCCATAGTGCTGTTGGTTAAATAAAAGCTTTTATATTGTTAAATTTAGAACCTTGAATTTAAAAACAAACCCCAGGCCTAAACAAAGAACATGTCGTTGCTTTTCTCTTGAGAATTGCATTTTCACCAATAATCTTTTTCTCCTGAATGGAGAATTAATAATGAAGAATTAATAATTTCATAGAAATGCTCTTTGAATTCCCACCTAATACACTGCTGATGTATAGGCAGCCAGAACTAAATGTGTTGTCATTACAGCACTGAATTTTAATTAGTTTTTTTGCTTTGTTTTACTTCTTTCCCCCATTTATTCTCAGGTTGTCTCTATATTGCACTAATCATTCCAATTACACATGTAATTTGTCATCAGTGTATATTAAATCCTCTCAAGTGGCACTTCAGACTAATGCTGAATTCTTCTTCTGAACTGAGTGTTCAAAAGAAGGTTCATTCTTGACCAGGAGTGTTCAGTTTCCTGCAGTTTGTTTTGTTTCCTTCATGTGTACAGCATGTAGCAGATCTGAGAAAGATAATTATTCATGTCACACTTGTGATCCGCTTTGCTTACTATGACTGCTTTGTGGGGGATGTAGGCACGCTCCAGATCATCGTGTTGTTCAAGCTGTAACAGACTGGCAGAGAGAAAATATTACAGATGTTGCTCGTGTAAGCGCTTCTGCATCTATTTCTATCTCATTGTCAAACTGAGAGGTAATTTCGTCAGGATTCCTGTTCAGGATTATGCACGAAAAACAGGAGGGATTTTCTCTTGGTTTTAACTGTAGAAATACTCACACAATGTTCTTTTTTTCACTACTGCTTTGTTTTGGATAGTTAAAGTAAGGTTGTAAGAAATGAAGAAATACAAAGAAATGCAAAGAAATTACACAATGAAATATAAAATGTTTGGAAACGGAGTGTCTGCAGAAATACCACCTCCTTGATCCACGCTTGCTGATGGGTTTGATGTCATTAACACAGGAGAAAGGCTGTTGAGAGCAGTAGTAGTACCACTTGAAAAGGTGAAGCAGGACCCAGCGTGGCCAGAGCTGGTTTCTCCCTGAAGTCCGTGTTTTTCTTCTTTATACAACCTCGAAGTCAGCGTGCAACTTTGGTTGAATTACTCTGAGTGTACTTCCCCTTCCTTAAGTTGGGACTAGCCAGGCTGAGCAAACTGCTTTGAAATCTAGGTATGAAAATACTGCATAAATGTGCCAAGCAGCATTACTACATTTCGAGTGACCTTTTGCTCTGAAACTTTGCCAAAGGGAGGGGAGAGGAAGCCACTGTTGAATCGAGCTCTGCAGAGAGATCCTGCAAACAGATGGTGTTTGCATATAGGATGTGCTATCCGAGTGCAACTGTACTACAACGCTCTTCATTTTTAATGATTGCAGGCGGGCTAAACTCCGGCTATATTTGGAGCAGCTAAAACAGCTTGTGCCTCTCGGGCCGGACAGCACCAGGCACACCACCCTCAGCCTGTTGAAAAGAGCTAAGATGCATATCAAGGTAAAAACGTTCATCTGTATTTTATTTTATTTTTCCGTTTTTAAGGCAGAACCTTCCAGAATGTGTATCCATAGAGAGGAAGTTAATTTTCACACAAAATCCATACCCATATGTCTCATCTTCTGGATATGTTCATCCTCATTAGATGCAGGGATTTCACTCAGTGTCAAGTTTTGGTGTGTTTTACAATTTACCCAGCAGTCTCAGATACATGAAATGGTGATTTTGTGGTTTCTGCTTAGTTTACATTGTATTAAGAATATATATGTATCAGGGCTCTTCTTTGATTAATATATGTTTTTTAATCAAAGTAGCGTTGGTACTCCACTAATTTCAATGTAAAAATATTAACAAGTAATAATGAAATAACGAGTGGAGTCAAAGGATTTTATAGCCACTATAAGTCTTGTCCTCATCCTTTACCCCGATGACCAGATCCTGGAGCATTTGACAGTCATCGAAAAGAAACCAAAAATAAATGTAATCTCATGTTAGCTGCCACTCCCCTTGCATATTTGTGCATGTAACATCTGTGCCACAAGTTGAAAACAAAACCAAAACCTCACCTGTGCGTCAGCAGCAGTACAGGTCATGTATTTGCACAGGTAAACAAAGGAAGATCCTCCCCAGGCCTCCTCCTTTCCAAGGCACTCTAGTTTCACTCTCATAGTTTTCAGGGAAATCAGGCTACGTGCAAATATAAAACAAGTATTTAAATGTAAAAACTTAAAGAATGCAGATTGCTGCTGCTGTGTCCAAGACTGTAATTATTCATCTGGCATTTCTTCAGTGTTAGAGGGGAAAAGATAGGAAAGTGAAAAGTGTGAAGAGAGGTCAAACGCTGCCAGTAATCTAGGAATATTTCTGCAAACAGCCTGCTGTTGTACAGCATTAAGATTCAGTGCAATTGCAGAAATGGGTGTAATTCGTAGGAAGTACTAAAGATGAATTTAAGCAAAACCATACCTCGAGAACAAGGTTACTGAGCTACTTCAGCTCTTGTAAGCACATTTACTCCAGCTGAGCAACCCCTGTTTTTACCATTTGAGATTTTGGCCTCATGTTTATAATTCAGGCTAACATGCATGAAAGGCACTGCGTGTGGTTTTTGTCTTGGGCTCCCCCCCCCCACCATCGTGGGTTTATGCATACAAACTGCAAATCTGTTTTTACAAGTGGCAAGTGTGAGAGATCAGCCATGTAGTTACCATTTCAGCTGCTGATAAAAAAAAAAAAAAGCTAGGAGCATGTTGTTTCAAAGTCCATCACGCATAGTACCAAGTCCTCATTCTCTGAAAAGTGAAACTGAAGTTTAGTTTTCTTTTTGAGATTTTAACCAAACCTATCCCTCCTGGCCTGACACTTAATTGTTCCTCTTCATTCGGCCTACAGGCTTTGAAGACAGCTACCTCCCTGCTGCACTGCCAGAGCGTGCCAGTGCCCCTCTGTCATTTCTAATACAATAATCTAGTCCAATAATTAGTTTTGAACACACACTCGCTCACCAAAACTTGCCCTGAACGATTGGACAGTTTTGAGACAGTTTTGAGTCTCCTGGATACAAATCACTAAGTTCATTCCCAAAATAGTTGTTAGAGTTTGGGACTGCGGCCAGGAAAACACAGGAAAAGGAAATCTGATCAATTGGGCACACTTGGTTTGCTGTGTACATGGATGTGCCAGCCCATTTTCTTACTCTAACCTTGTGTTCCTATGCGTGATGTGTATCTAAGTAGTGTGGGGCCTTACAGGCTACAGAAGTTAGTTTTCAAGTCAGCAGGGAAGCTGCCTCGTTGAATAATGGCAATTAGGTTTTCAAAGATAAATGCGTCTGCTTTAAGGGTTGCATTGGAACAGCAGAATCTTTGTGGTCATTTGGCCTGTGGTTTTGTGTATGCTGTCCCACGCCAGCCTTCTCTAGAAAACCAAGCCTAGGTTCATTCAGACGGTAGGGAAGAATCAGCAGCAGCAGTGTTCGCTCCCAGTACATCCCCTAAATTGTATGGGCATGTAAACACAGCTCAAAGAGAAATTCAGTCTTCCTTGTATGTGCTTTTACTGCTACAACATGCAATTTATTTAATAATTTAGATGAAAAAAATCGTCTTTTTATTTTTTTTTTTTTGGCTTTGATTTGTTCATAGTTCCTGCTTTTGATCCCATTGTACTCATTGTATTTTCTTCCCTAGTTATGTAGACAATTTTTGAAAATGGCTATCGGTACAAAAACATCGGCAAATTGTTCAGTTGAAACCCTAGAGTAAAATGTTTCTGTACGACATTTGTACCAACAGTGCAGCACGTTTTACAGGGTGTGAGGTATTCTTTTTATTTCCAAATACCTTCTTTTATCCAAGCAACAGGGGAGATTTTAGGCAGAGCTGTGCCGGGATCCTTTCAGAGGCTATTTGCTGGGAAATATTGGATTAATAGCACTGATTTGATAGGCGGTTATCATAGAATTACCAGAGTAGCTCCAGAGAAGTTCTAGGAAAGAGAAATGCAAGAATGAAGGTAATTGTTGGTAAAAGCCTCCTCTTTTATACAAGCAGTACTGGAGTAATGTTAGTGAAGTGCTCTAAGAGGTAAACATTTCCATAGCCTGTGGTAGGAGGGAGACCATTGAGGAGCCTCATAATGGTTCCTTTACGGTAAAAACTTCTTTATTTCACCAAAACAGGCATTGCATTCTGACTGAAACCTGAGCTGTGCTCTGGTTATCAAAGATGATGACAGTTTTGCCTGACAGAATGATTAAAATATTCCCCAGAACCAAGGCAACAATAATTCAGTCTTAGCTGAGGAACTTGCTAGTGGCAAAGGAGTCTCTAAGGGATTTTTTTTTCCCCTGTATCCATGTCTTTTGCTGTGAAACAAACTCAGTTCTGGCCTGGACAGTTGAAATTGTAGGGAGCTCTGAATAACAGTAGCAAAGACGATTTTGCCTGATCATCAATTCCTGCTCTAAAAGAACTGCTCATGAAAAGATCTTAAGTTACTTTTGCTTTAATGTGGATAAAAACCGGTGGCTTACCAGTTCTCTCTCCCTTTAAGAAATTGGAAGAACAGGACCGAAAAGCTCTAAATATTAAAGAACAATTACAGCGGGAGCACCGCTACCTCAAGCGCAGGTTGGAGCAGCTATCCGTGCAGGGCATGGAGCGCATCCGCACTGACAGCATGGGATCAACAATATCCACTGACTCTGAACAAGGTAACGCAACCAGGGCTTCCCAGAGGGAGCTGCAGGAGCAGGAAGGAAAAGGGAAGCAGGGAAGCAAGAAAACAGAAAAGCATTATTTAGAACTAAAATCAAGCTTTCAACAAAACCCAGGAAAAATTGTTCCGTTATGCAATCTGCAGAATAAAAAACTACTATATCTTTTGTACATTCTTTGCAAAACATTTTTTTTTCTAATCAGTTTTGATTTTTGTAAAGCTATTTATACAGCGTGAGTTTTTGCCAGTTTTTTAAACAATTACCATTTAATGTTCCGAATTTTTAGTGTAATTATTGGTAAGGCTGGCATAATATTTTCTTCTTGGAAGAAAAGATGTTATTTGTCTTAATTCATTTGTGTGAATAAATTAATTCCACATCATTTATTGTGAAATTTTAAAATATTTTCTGTGCAGTGATCACCAAGTGTCTTCTGCATTTGGTTCTCATTTAAGACCGAGCTCTTCAAGCTCCCTGTCACCATTTCTTATTTTCTTATTTGCAGTTTTCTCTGAGACCGAAAACTCGCGCATGCTGACTTTTTCAGGGGCTATGGGAGATGAGTTGTCAGCCCCAGTGCAGTTACTGGGGACAGATGGCTACACCGCAGTCACTGCTAGCTGACACCTGCATAGGTTGGAATTAGTGTGAACGGTGGTGCTGCAGTGTTACAGCCTCTCAGGTTGTTGTTTTTTTTTTTTTTTTTTTTGTGCATGTGTTGTTTTGTTTCTTTTCTTTTTTTTTTTTTTTGGTTAAAATCAAGTGTCTATGCATAGGTTGGAACAGTTCTGGGACAGCATTTGGTATTGATGCTGTGCTGTACGTGGATGAGGACAGAAGGGATTTTAATTCTCATGTGGACAGGATGCTGCTTACCCCAGGAACTGCTGTTCCAGATCTTTTTAATTACAGAAAATGAGGTACCATCCAGGTCTCACCTGAATGTTGATTTACACAGGCAGTAGTGGCCCCTGATCACTTGTTAGAGCCGCTGCGTTTCTGAAAACTTGCCTTTTTGTGTTTCCTTTAGAAGTAGACATTGAAGGAATGGAATTTACACCAGGTGAAATGGACAGTATTGGAAGTGCCAGTGATGCTGAAGACCACTACAGTTTGCAAAGCGGCTCGAGCGACGGAGGTTACACACATTCCCGCAGACTGAATGCCAGGCTCTCATAGTGCCTGAGTGACCAGTTCGACTCAGGACCATCTGACTGAAGCACTTATATATGAATATTCCAGAGGTGTCAACTGCCACTCTTCCAGGAAACCCCAACCACAGTAACTCTGACATGGAGGTTTCGTACCCACGGTTCCCTGCACTGTAACCACAATATTAGATATTGTAAATCATGGGTTGGCTGCAGAGAACTGTGGTTAGGTACAGTTGTGACTTAAAGCTAGCTTGATGTAGCCATACTGCAAATTAAAGAAAATAAATTGTCATTCCATTCAAGAAGTATTAAATTCAAACTGTTGGAAGCATGGCGTCAGGAAGTTTGACAGTTCTTTTGATTTTTGCAGAAACCATTTTCAAACATCGAGGAATAAATGGAACCTGCAATGTGTTAGTGATTCAGAGATGCAAAAACTTTAAAACTACTTTTTGTGGTATTTTTTCATGGAAAAAAAAAACAACATTTTGAATGCTGTATAGCAGGCTCTGTAACGTAAATTCTTTCAGCAGTTGTTGTTTGGGTGAAGCAGGCAGATAAACCTTCAAATTTCAGATGATCTTTAGAAAGGTCATACTTACAAGTCACTACTGTACTTCAAAACGGGGGAAAAGCCAGCTCTAACAATGACTTCATGTGGGATGATCTCAACTTTCTTCTGCTTTTTTGTATTCAATATCCAACCAGCAGCAAATCATTCTATCCATCTTAACAGGAGTAGTAGAAACCAACACTGCAATTTTAACCTGTTATTGTGGAATGGATGACGTTTGAAGCATTTCAGTGTTTTCGGTGTTTGTTTTTTCCTCAATTTCTTTGTCTGAAGAATACAGAACTCAAGTGATCCAGATTGCGATAATCTTTCCTCGCAAGGAAAACTTCTGTTTGCTTGTTCTTTTTTTTTTTTTTTTCTATTTACACATGTCAATACATTTTTATGGAAGGCATGGCTTAAAATTACAGTATTCAGCTAGAAGATAATTAATCTTTTTTTCTTTTGCACACTATAATTGCATTTTTCTATTCTTTAAAAGTGCAAAAAAAAAATAAAATGTATGCTGTAAAACAGCAAAGTTTATTTAGTACTCATCAAGCTGTTCAGAACATATTTACCCAAATTGTAGCAATACTATGAAGATGTATTTTAATACAACTTCTGCTTAGTGAAGTCATTAGAGCTTGGCTTGCCGGGTAAGAAAAAAACGGACCAGTCTTTGCATTACCTGTTTAAAGAAGGTCTTTTAAAAAAAAAAAAAAAAAAAAGGAAAAAAAAAGAAAAAAGCTATAAACACTTTTAGGGAAGTGATTTTAGCAAGTGTAGTCTATATTTCCTGTAAGAGATTTTGTATTATATTTTCCTAAATGTTCTCATTTACTTGTATAGGGAGGGGAATGGTACAGACCCAGACCAGAGTCTCAGGGACTCTTCACCTTTGTCATATTGTGCCTTGGTGACCATTTATGTATGCCTCTCCTTTTCATTGTTTAAAGGACAACTAAGCTTTGTTTCCAGCCCCTCTGTTTGAATGGTCAGTTGTCCACCTTCTTGCCGATGAAGCAGAGAGGTGTATTTATATCTTCACCCTCTCACAACTGATTCAGTGTGGCTTTAAGTAAAACCATAAAATTAGGTTTTGGTGCGAGGGTTAATTGTCTTTGTATGAGCCCTCCCTGTGATTCTTCAGCACCCGAATCTATTTTTTGTTAGCTTATAAATAAAGTCAGGGTCTCTGTGAGACCAGCGCTCAGTGGCTAGGGAAACACAAATGTACTGTGTCAGGCTATGGGATGTCCAAGTGTGGTGCCATTTTTAGCATTCAGCTACAAGACCTCATGACGTACTGACCATAATGATCAAAAACAAAGATTCAGTTGTTCTTTCAACATCTGACATACGTGTCCTCCCTTTGGCTCTTACAACACAGAGTAGAAATATGAATACATTTTGTGGCAGCTTACAGATCCTTGTTTGCACTCTCGCTTACCGCTTGGAACTTGCCAACAAGGAAAACGTATACATTTAATTTACATAACCTAATGGATGGCCACCCCCTACTTTGGCTCTGGGGAGGGGCCTAAGGTTATAAACTCTGGCAGCTGAATAAGAAAACAATTAACCTTTTCTGTGATGCAGGTTTTGGTATTATGTTATCTACACCTTGCATATTACTAAAATCCTCGTTGTTGGGGAAAGCACACAGCAATATACTCATTGTGTGTAGCTGACAAGCAGCAGAAATTACTAGCTCCTTTGGTGCATATGTAACTAATTTCCAAATCATGGAAACAAAAAAAAAAATAAGAGTTTACTTTAACACACGACTGTTAACAGGAAAAAAAAAAAAAAGGCTAGTATATTGTTGCTGTTCATTTATTATATAATGAACACACTCATGAATTGTAAAGTGTTTCCTTTCATGACAAGCAGCTCTTGCACAGAACCTCCTAATGAAAAGAGATTTGAAACTTACAGAAGGAAAGACAAGATTTTAAATTGAACATTATTGTACCTTAGGTCGACCTGAAATTTTCCTTTTAAAGATGAATGTGCTAACTTAATGAGTTCTTCCACGCTGGGTATCCATGGCTTTGTAGATCTTATATTTTCAATAAAAATTACTCGAATAATCTTGAGTGGAAATAAAAAGGCTTTATTTGTTTTCACTTTTTCAGTTATTCCAGTGGGGGCTATTCTCCCAATCAAGAAAAACGTGACCGTGCTGTTCTCCCTTACGTGCAGCCTGCTCTGAGAGGTGTTTTCAGCTGTAGCCCCCTTGTCTGCAGACCAGGTACCGAAGAAATCCGGCTGCAGGTGACGGCACGGCTGCACCCGCTGCTGGGTCTGGCTGCTGCTGGGTGCAGCCACCCTCGCTGGGGACAGCCGGGGCTCGGATGTGTCATCGAGGGATGGAGATGGCGTGCTGGTTTCCCTCATTTTTAGGCTGAATCCTTGCACATGTGCTTGGTGTGCGTGCACACATTGGTGTGTGCACGCAACTGTGTCTGGAAGCACGGCGTTAGTGCAAAATGAATGCTGCTGGCTCCTGTATTAAACCCTACAGGTGCCGTTTGGTGTCCTGACCATGCTTTTAGCAGGTGAGAAGCTCCCACTTCTCAGCCCATCTTCTTTTTCCACTCTGCAATTACCGCACCGGGAAAGAATGAGCAGAGAAAAGATGACAGGGCTGCTGGGTCATTTCCTCTGTGGAAAAGGCTCTGGAGAGATGAAGTCACCCAGAAGCCCTTTTTGCAAGAGGAGGGTCAGCCTCCTCCTGGGCTGGAGGATGGAGCGTGCCCCCTTGCAGCACAGGGCTGGGAGAGGACCCACGCCCCTCTGCTGCTTTGGGGCTGTTTTTTCCCCTGTCCCGGGTCTCTGCTGCGAGCCTGCTGCCAGCCGGGAGAGGCTTGCAGAGCTGCCCCAAACAGTTAACTTTCTCTGCAGATTCTCCACTGCAATTAGGAGGATGAATACGCCTTCGCTCCCATCCTGTCGCTGCCTACCTTGTATCCCACGGAGGCTGGTGTGTCTTCCTGGAAGAGCAGGGTTTGACCAGTAGAAGCTGCAGCACGTTGTTACGCAGAGAGTGCATCCTGAGTTTTGTAAAAAAAAACAAAAAAACAAAAAAAAAAAACAACAGATTGTGTCCTGAATTTTTGTTTCGTGCAAAAACCAAACTCATCTCAGAGTGAGCTTTATCAGATTAAAGCAGCCATAAACAGCCCCTCCGAACCCATGAGAAGGGCAGAGTTTTTCCTCCGGTGTTTCTAGCTTGTTTCTAGCTGTTTCGTTATTACTAACTTCTTAGTGTGAGATTTGAGATGGAGAAAAAAAAAAGGAGCTAATACAACCAGCCTCTAATTTAAAGAATGACGACTTTTTGTGACCTTCAGCGGGGTTATTTTTCTTGACATCAGCAGGTATGGGCTCAGCTGTACCACACCCAACCTTATTTTGTTAAAAAAGACCGAGTTATACCTGTTGATCTACAAGTTACCGTGACAGCTGCCTGAGCACCCTCCTGTACGTTGTAGGTGACCAACTCCAGCGAACTGACTTCAGTGCCGAGGGAGCAGACGCGGTGAAGCTGCGTGCACGAGGCAGAGGCGCTCAGCCGCAGGACGAACGTCTGCAGGACTTCAGGGTGTTTGCAGCAGCCTCTGCCCCTGGGAGCAGCGATTCCACCTCCACCCGACCAGCTTCAGAGCAGAACGGTGCCAAGCGCTGAACTTGTCCTTGCAGAGCAGCGCTGTGGCAAACATGGACACTTTAAGAAAGAAGCACTCCACCGCCACTTTTAGTTAAGTGATGCTAATTTTATACGCTGCCATTTGATGCTGGTATTGATCAAGGAATGTCTGCAAAGCAGGTTGCTCCTTCAGAAAGCTGTTAAATATTTTGATGCTCCAGGCCATTTTTTTTTTTGCGTGTGATAAGAGCCGATAACAGTTGATATTTAATCCACTAACTTGTGCTTTCCAAAACCGGTGGAAGGAGACCTGAATCCCTTTAGATACTCTTAAAGAAGATCTGCACTCCCCCCAAATGGTAAAGGGGGAAACGGATTAGAAATAACAGAAGCTTCACCAGCAACTAAGCAAATTGTTCAAGTGGCTGAGTAAATGCAACATCGTTAATTGGTAGCTGCAGAAGCCCATCCAATGTTACCTAACTACCTAGAATTAAAACGCAGGGGAAATATCAAACAGAAAATACTAGAAACCATTTGGCCACGTTCTTTCTATCTAATTTGTTTTAAATTAATCCCTGCAAAAGGTTCCTGGGGAGGCAAGTGCACCGAGAGGCTTGCCCCCCAGCAAAGCATAGTGAAGGTGCTCTGATTTCAGAATTTCTTCCTTCCATTTAGCACGAGAGGCATAAAATGTGGTTACGTGGGGGTCTTTAATTTATAGAGTCTGTGCAATAAGGATTTTTACACGGTGACATTTCAGAACGCATGGTCACTGGTGAAGCTGCGAGTGGTTCTGTGCCAGAGCCGTTGGGTCCGAGAGCCAAAAGGCAGGGTCTGTCTGTGAGATGTGGGACACTGTCAGGGGTCATCTGTACACACCTACGAGGTGCTCGCACGGAGTGTTGTGTTGTACCAATATCTCATCATAATATAAATACAGATTTTTATACCTTCTTGTTGTGGGTTTCGTTTTTTTTCTTAGGATTTTCCACCATCTCTGTTTATAGTGTTTCTTCCCTTTGCAGATCTTTACATATGGCTTTAATGCCTATTTAATAAGGAGCTCACTGAGCTTTAGCAATTCAAATTAATAGTATGGCATTAAGGTCGGAGTGCTATTCAAATTAAAGTTCTTTTACCTACGTTGGCCCAACGTAACCTTAATAGTCATTAACGTTATTTGTCTGTAACCGTGGGTGCTGTGTAAATTCCCACTATTAAATTTCTGAGGACAAAACCAACCTATAAAACCAAGTGCAAATTGAAATGTGTTACTGTCTGTTCGAAAGAGTTGCACTTGAAGTCACTCCAGCTCGGTGCAAGGTAGAAAAGCAGCGTGTGACAGGCAGCCTACAAGTCCTGCCTGTGTATTTTGTTGCATATCGAATTCACACCTCAGGTGATGCACAGCCAGCCAACGGTGAGCATTTCAGTTTGTTAGTAGGGGAGATGAGAGGCGGGACAGAACTGAACTGCTTTTGCAAATTGTGTCATTACACTTTCAACCGTGGTGTGAGATATCCCTTGGTTTTTGTTTCAATTTCTCAAGCATGTTGCACTTAAATACAGAGACGACTTAAAAATACAGAAGCAGTCCTTTTAGGTTGAAGTCCTGGTACGTGGCTTGTCAGTATTTTTACGTTTGATTCCAGTAAGCCACTGAATGAGCAAAAATGTTCATGCACAAAGCATTATAAACCATGCTTTTAGCAAAGCTTTCTCTTGAAAGTGCCAGTCACATAAAATACTATCCAGCACGTTACTAAATTATCATAGATTTATAAATTTATTATGACTAAATTTATTATGACTGATGTTGGGGCACTATTTTTGAAAGTCCAGTCAATTTGAGACCTGTGCAGCTTCTTTGCTGAGTTTTGTGACATCTTATGATTTGTTTATAAGAAAAGTAACTTTAATATTAAAAATCCAGAAGCTTGACTATCAGGATGATTTTTTTTTTTTCAAGCTAATTTCAGTGGGAAAGAGCCATAAATTATAATTAAATTCATAGTAACATAACCATCGGCTTCCCCTAAAAATATAGTCTAAAGAGGTTTCAATGGCAAAGATCTCAGTTATTACTATTATTATTATTATTATACTTCTGGAAGTTGCAAATTTCCCAGCGTATTTAAGGGCCTTGGCATGGCAGGAGGGGTTCGGTGTGGTGGGCAGGCGAGGAGCGGAGGGCTGCCATCAGTGAGCAGTGTGAGGAAGTGGCAGGGACCTGCTTTATTATTATTATTATTATTATTATTATTATTATTATTATTATTATTATTATTATTATTATTTATGGCACTGTATCCACTACAGCTGAAGAGAGCTAATCACTTTGGCCTGCTTTTCTAGGAACACAAGGTCTCAGAATGAGATCTCCTGTTCCTCCAGAGGGAAGAGGCGTGTGCTCACGAGAGAAAGCAAGCAGGTGCCAGATTTTATAATCTACCTTGATTGTTGTAAAAGCTCACATGGCACTTCAAAAGCTGTGTTTAATTCAGAGTTTAAATTTGCTTAAAGTGATTCCTTTCATTAGAACACAATGCTTACAAAGAGTGGCTGGTACTCCAGCGACCTGCATCGGGGACCTCCAAAATCCTGCTGCTACGGGCCACCGAACAGTAGGATGCAAAATGAAAAAGCTTCCACCCCGTCACAGCTCCTCAGCTAAAAACTTGTTTCCATGTCTCTTCTGTTATTTCTTTTCACCAAAAAAGGCCCCATCCTAGACGTGTAATAAGCAAAACACTTTTCCATGAGATTTTCATGTGACAGATGTATCTCGGTGGGAGGGTTTATCTCAGGCAGCTGCAGTGACTGCATGACGGCAACTGCACTCCTTGGCTGCTCTCTGCAGCCGATGGGCAATCGATAGCTCCTCCGTGAGGCACCAGACACAACTCGGGCATGTTCTGCAGCGAAACAAATGCAACATGGCACAGATGGAGCAGTGCCGAGCTTGCAGACATCTTTCCAGAAACGTCCACGTCTTAATTTGTTGGAATCCACCATAAAATGCCTTGTGAATGCAATGTGCTATCTGAGCAACCTCTCTGGTTCTTGCACACAGATGCAAAACAACTGCTCCTGGAATGGAAAAAAAGGGTAAGGTAAGCCTTTAATTATGTTTTGTCTGAACACAACCAGGAAAAAAAAATGAATCAGAGAAAAACATTCTTGACCCATAAGGAGCTGCAAAAGCAAACACAGGGAAGCATCTGGGGCTGTGGGTGGGTGGGGTAGGGGACTGTGAGAAATTTCGGAGATATGTTTGTAACGTGTTTGGAGGAGAAGGCTGCTGTTTAATCTCTGCCCCTAAAAGCTGATCTCGGGTCTGACAAATGAAAATTTGTTTCACATTAGAGGCTTGTTCTTTCAAAATGAGAAGTTTAAGTGCACAATGTTCTGACCTAAAATATTTCAATTCTATCCTGAATTCTTATGCCAGCGGGGATTATGAGATCATGCTGTCTGTCAACTCCTCTTTCATCCATCTGTTCCCCTCCTCCTTTCCTTGATAACTTTTGAACCTTCAGGCTAATTTTGACCAAATTTGTCAAAGCAGAGATAGGATGGAGGCTGCAACGATAATCAGTGGTGAAAACTTCCATGAAAATTTCATGTCTGGGTAGAGAGAGAGTGAAATTATTTCCTGCGGTGAGTGTGCCCGAAGGCTGGCCCAATTGAGCTCTTAACTGTTTCAAGAGGTGGCCACTGGCCAACACCTACATAGCCCCAAACCAGCTACAGAATTAGGATATGCTCCCGCTCGCCCAGCTAAACAGATGGGGGTGGAGGTTTTGTGCAAGGCCATGGGGAGGTTGGACACCGCACACGAGTCTGGTGTGAAGAAAGAGTGAGAGGATCCGGTCACACAGGGAACTGAGGGTGTTAGTTGCAGCAGTCAAGAAAGTGTCCTAAATCCTCCTGTATCAGATGTGTCTTCTGACTTCTGGGATGTGGGCTTCAGCAGCAGAGCTGACTTGCTCTCAGGTCAGGGGAATTTTAGAAAGGTTGCTAGGTGTAAAAATTGGAAAATTTGCTTTTACTCAAGTATTTTTTACACGAGCAACATTGATCTATATACTACTAAAAACACAATGCTGAAATACTGCCATAGGATAAGCTGATTTTAATGGAAGTGACTGAGCTGAATGACATCGTTTTATAAAAAAAGTAGCAAATTCTTTTGTTCCTTCCCCATCTGAAAGGTGCGATGCACTCCACCTGTAAGATGATTTGAAAACTCCAGCTAGCCTCAACTGCAGCTGCCTACCAGGCTGTAACCCCATGGTGAGGAATTCAACCCTACAGCTCTTTTTACCCATTACTGCAAGGTCAGGGCTTAAGGTAAAGCTGAGTCTTACACAGACCACTTTGTAGTACAAATCACCATGCGGCACCTTGCAGGCATTACAGGTGCTGATCTGGAGCTAGAAAACTTCACGGGCATTAGCCGTAGCTGTGCTGAGCTGAGAGGTTGCTGGTTTCCCTGCGTTGATTCATTTCAACAGCTGCATTAAGTGAGATTAGAGGAGCTGCACATTTAGGACATGCAGTGGGAGGGCTCAGCCACCCACATGCACGCTGGGTCAATTGCCTCATCAGGGTGAAATGTGGAGAAAGAATTGCTGGGTGCAATAAATGACTTGTTTCTAGAATAACTGGCCCAAGAAGCCACAAGATGAAACGCAGCTCTGAATTTAGTCTTCCGAAGTGCAGAGGATCTAATTCAAGAGCTATTAGTGGGTGAGGTGCTCTGTGATAGCAACCACAATACAATTAAGCTGCACGCTGTAACAAGAGACAGCAAGACAAATAAAGCACACAGATATACAATTTTAAGAAAAAGAACTGTAAAAATGGGAAAAATGTCCCCCCCTCCTCAAAAAAACAAACAAACAAAAAAAACAAAACACCACCAAAACAAACAAAACAAAACAAACAAACAAACAACAGCAACAACAACAACAAAAATAGCTCAGAAGAAGCAAGAAGCCTGCAAACACCCAGAAGACTTCAAAATCTTGTACTAGAAGCTCAGGTAAAATGTCTGACATAAATAGAAAATGATATAGCTTATGCTCTGATATAGCTTAGGGAAATGGTTTAGTGGGGACTGTTAGCGTTAGGTCAGAGGTTGGACTCGATGATCTTGAGGTCTCTTCCAACCTAGAAAATTCTGTGATTCTGTGATTCTGTGATTTCAACCCCCTCCTTTTTCCCTCCACATGACTCAATAAGAAAGCAAAGGAGGCTAGTGAGAGAAATGGGAAAGCCCAGAAAAACCTGGCATGTGAAATGTAACCAGGAAATGAAGGCAGCTAAATCTGAGGGGTGTCTTATAATGTCAGACAGGTAATGTCTGACAGTCATTGCTGAGATTTTTTTGTTGGCTTAACAGGTAGTGGCAGCCAAAAGGCCAAGAAAGCAGTGAGCATCATAAGGAAGTGCATTGGAAACATGGCAGAAGGGAGAATTTTGCTGTTGTAGAAAACCTTGGTGCACCCGCACCTTGTGGACTGCGTGCATCTTCTCTCTGCACTTCAGGAAATGATGCTGTAGAAGGTGCAGAAAAGGACAACTGAAATAATTGAGCTCTTGCTGTACAGAGGCCCAATTTTGCCACTCTTCAAGCTGATAGGGATAAAAGGGAAAGGGAATTTATTCATGGTTTCTAAATTAGTATGAAGGTGACAGATAAGGTTAAATGCAGAGGTGGTGTTCACCAAATCCTGCAATGCGGGAGCCAAGGGTCATTTACATGTAATGAAAAGAAGGCAGGTTAAAGAGCAACTAAGAATTTGTGTCTGTTTCTTTTATTTATTTATTTTTGTTTGTTTGTTTGTTTTATTTGGCTACTTTGTCCTGAAAGTCGCTTTATGGGTACACCTCTACAGGATAATGGCAGCTCCCCCCCGCCACATCTCAGCTTCAGGGAGCCTGGTGAACACAGTGGATTTGTGAGACCGTGGATTTGTTCCATACTGAGCCACGTTAAATAGCAGAGAGCATTGCCCTCACTCCCCTCAGGACCCACTGGGCGCAACAAGACGCCCAAAAAACCCTGACGGGGGCAGAGGAGGAGCAGCAGCACCCCACCCCCCTCCAGGGAACCGCCCGCCCTCACAGGGGCGGCCCCACTGAGGCGACCCAACGGCCGCTGCCTGAGGAGAGCCCGCCCGCCTGACGTCACGGGGCATCAGACCAATCCCCGCGCGGGCTCGCCTTCGCCACGCCCATCGGGTGGGCGGGAGAGGAGCGTTGCGCAGGCGAAGTGGAGGCTGCGCGAGCGCGGCGCGTGGCGGGCGGTTTGAGCCGTTGGCGCCGCTCAACGGCCGCCCCCTCCCCCCGCCCCTCACCCCTCCACCTCCCCTCAGCGCCTCAGCCCCCGCGGTGAGTACCGGCGGCCGCCCCCTTCTTAGGGGTGGTTTATTTTTTTAATAAATAAAGCCTTTTCGAGGGGGTTCTCCACGGCTTGGCGATGGGTGTGGGCGAACCTAGAGCTGCCTGCGGTTTTTATTGACTTCTGGTGGAGGTGCGGCTGTTAAGACGGGGCTGCCCCGTGACGGGTAGCTCGTGTAACGGGTTCTCTTCGTGCTTTTTATTATTATTATTACATAGAGAATCTCCAAGCTGACTTAGAAACACGGATTTCAGAAAGGTGTGTTTATTTCTTCAACGCTCATCGCTTCCCGGCCGGCTGACGAGCTGAGGTTTTTCTGGTGAAATGTACGTTTTACAACCTCCGTGTTAAGTAATAACAAACTTAAAACAATCTGGACCCTGCTAAAGTAGCGCAGGCCTGAAATTCTCGGTAATTTACCCTGTCCTTTCTCATCTTTTGGCTATACTTTGAGATCCTAGAGCTGGTAGGTTGTTGGCTGGGAATTACTCTCCTTTTACTTGTAACGTTAGAATCGTGACTAGAATACTCATTCAGAGTGTAATTTATTTTTGTTTATAAATGGCCAAAACGCTTATGTTTTAATATTTTTTTGTTAAAGGGATTCTTGTTCTATTTGCAGAGGAAACTTTAAAATGAAGGCTTAGAAGACAAGATTCTGCTTGCTGCTGAAGTTTAAAAAAAACAAACAAACAAACAAAAAAAAACCCCAAGATTTTAAGTGCATTATAATACTTAACTTTGGTTTTAGAGCAAACTGAAAGCTCCCCCTTGTTTTGGAAGAGTTAAAAAGATTTATTTTTTAATTTAATGTGAGGAAAGCTATATTAATAAAACACTTTTGCAGGCCAGTGAATTACTTGGTATTTTACACCTGTTAATTTTGAATCACTGGTAAAACTCTATGTTAGTGGTAAATGTGTGTCAATTAAGCAAACATATAAGTGTTTGCAAAGATCTGGGATTTAACTGTTAAACATACTTTGGTCATCAAATCAGGACAAGTATAGTTAAGATATCCTTGATATTAAAATTGGTTTCTAGTCTTTCAGTAACTGCTCTAACCCAGAATAGTATTTGGTTTTCTGGTGCGATCTGACACTTCTTCTCTGCTGTGCAGACCCTTTTTATTAAGATACTGAATGTTAATGTAAAACAACAAAAAAAAAACCTCACTGGAATAATGCTCTAGATTTCTTCATGTATTTGGATCTTTTCTGCTTTCAAATATACTTTAATCATGAGCTGTGGAAAGGACTTTGTGGAAACTCTTAAGAAAATTGGATATCCAGGAGCTGATGAGCTTAATGGAGAAGACTTTGACTGGATGTTTGAGTCTTCGGAAGACAGATCATTTCTGGAGTGGTTTTGTGGAAATGTAAACGAGCAGCACGTGGTATCTGAAAAAGAACTGCAAGATTTTAATAATCTTCTTGAGTCTGGTAAGCCCATTTTAGAAGGAAATGCACTAGATGAAGTCCTTAAAACCTGTAAGCCTGTGGATTCACAGAGCCAGGAGGAGGAGAAGGAGGAACTTAAGAAATTAGAGGATGAGCTTCAGACTCTTCAGAAGATGAAAAATCTTCAAATTCATCGGCATAATAAGCTTCAGCTGATGATTTCTGAGAACAGCAGTATGTTACAGGCATTAAAAAGAAAAGAGGATGAAGCACTTAAAGATCTGAAAGATGGGCTGGCAGTGTTTACTGCAGCAAATAATAAGCTTGACAATGATCTGCTCTCTCTTATGGATGGAGTTAAGAAATTGGCCTCTTTCTTCACTGCTTCTGATTCAGAACAAGGGGCAGGTTCACACCCTGTGTTTTTTTCCCAGCTGTCCTTGGACAAGTATTTGTCTCAGGAAGAACAGTGCACTGCAGCGCTCACCTCATATGCTAAAAAGCATTTTTATCCAGGTATGCCTGAACTGTTTGAAAATGTGCATGAAGACAGCGTTCAGCTCAGGGATAAGAGCAAACCAGTTGCTTGTGATGAGGCTAATGGAGCTTATGAGGAGAGTCTTGAGATGGCCAGGCTCCAGATGGCATATATTTGTGCTCAGCATCAGCTAATTCAAATGGAAGCTAAAGAAGAAAGCGTGAATTCAGCTATACGGTGTGCAGAGAGCATGCTAAAGACGTTAAAGAACGAGGTAAGCCACAAAAGATGATGTAAGGTGGAGTTTTAAACAGAGACAGGCATGTTCAGCTGCATCTAGTAAAAAGACCTGCTGAGTTATTGTTATTTACTTTTTTTTATGTAGTGAAATTATATTTTTATGAAACTTTATTCTTGCTCTTGTGGAATAGCTTCAATGTCTATGCTTCGAAACTGCTTGGTGTGGCAGAGTGCCTTTAATTCTTCCTTCTAGAACTTACTGCCTTGAAAAACTAGAACCTAGAAATACCTTTCTAGTTTTGTTAAACTCTTAAATTTCATATTGTAACTGTTTCTCTTTGTACAACAATCAGAACTGTAACTTTAGTTGAGATCTTATAGCATAGGGCAACTAATATGATAAATATGTTCTTGTTCACATTCTGTAGCAAAACCTTAAAGTTTTAGTTCACTGGTGATTTTGAAACTCAGAAACTTGTAATATGGATACGTGGTGGTGTGGCATGCTCTTAGATACCAAATAAGTGAAGTGGGCAGTTGAAACCCAGAGAGGTCTCAGTGAGTGACAGTTAGATCTGACTAGTGGAAATTAAGAATATGAAGGAATTATGAGAACAAACAAAATTAGTTTATATCGCAGTTGTGGACTAACTCATGTCAGTATATTTTCATTTATGTATGCTTAGCATATAGGGCTTGAAGGATTAATTTGAAAAAGATTGTTTCTGATTGCAGTATTGATAGCCACCCAGCTGAATATAAAAATGTGTTTGCATGTGAGATTTCAGTTAGATGTGTTTGAAATACAGGTGTGAAGTAAAATACAGCTCCTGATTTTTTTTTTTTTTCCACAATAAACTGTTTCATGACCCTGCAGTAGGGCTGAATTACTATCTATTGAAATTTGTTTGATATCTGCATTTTAAGTATTTAATCGCCTTATGTTGTGAAGTTCTGTAAAGCTGCTTACAGAGTGCTCATTAACTTTATAGTTGTGATGTTTTTCACATAAATGCACGACTCTTCTGTGAACTGAAAAAATATGTTAGGGAAGTTTTATGAAGGATGAGGGGGAAAAACAGCTTGAGGGAAATGTGATGGAAATTGACGATTATTTTGCTTTATGCAGGGTGTTGGAAAACAAGAAAACCTTGAGGCCAAAATATCTAGTTTAAAAGGTGAAATTGCAACAATTAGGCAACATATAGCTCAGCTAAACAATGAAGAGCTGCCTTCTCTTTTGAAAGAGCATGCACAACTGTTGACTGTGCCGGTGGTGAAAGCAGACCTGGATCGTGAGATTGCTCGGCAGGACTGTTTTATTTCTAAACAAGATGAAATCTGCAGCCATTTGCTAAGACAGAAAGCATCATTTGAACTTATTCAGCTAGCCTATGAAATTGAGTTGAAGAAACAGAAAGATGTGCACCATCAACTTGACAATTTGCTAGAATCTCTGAAACAGAGCAGTAACGAGTTACAACAGAGACTGGAGGTGTTATCGGAGCTCTCTCAACCTGCACAGCCGAGAAACACTATCGGTCCAAAGGATGACTTCTCTCGTAGGTGAGTGTTACAGCTGCTATTGAACTTGGGCTTATTTTGAAATAAAGCTGGGGAGATAAAGGCTTTGGTAAGCGATGCTATGTCCATTGCTAAGTTATTAGTCGCTTGCTATAGCTACTTTGTACTGCTCCAGAACTGAAGCCTTTGAGATTTGCCTCTTGCTTATCCTTAGAGGCTCTTTCCAGGTTTGACTGAGGAAAACTGTTCAAGTATCAGTTTTGTGTATGTTGCCAGAGCATTCCTAAGCAATGCTGAGAACATCATGAATGTTTATAGCGAAACCTCTCTTAAATGGTGCACTGACCTAGGGCTCCTTGGAAGTTACTCCAGAAGTGTAGATGCAGAGAGCTGCTAAGAAGTGATTTCCCAGATGGTATCTGTGGCCTGATCAGCTTAGTTGGCAAAAACCCCCATGTGGTAAAGGAGAGGAACTACTCCAGAAACATCTGAAACACGGTTAGCTCATTGCTGCTGCTTGCTTTGCTATCTGGCCTCTGTGTCCTCTTGCCCATGTAGATTCCTTTCAATATGTAAGAAACGAAGTTTCCCTGTAGCTCAGGTGATACTGTAGAAACATGTGTTGTGTTGATGTCACTTCAAGACTCAAAACCTTTTCAGATGGTGTGTTCTATAATACTTAATGTTTTAATGCTAGGCTTTTCCCCCTTCTTTCAAGTGTGTGTGTTTTAATAGCTGTTATGTTAAGTGGTAGTTTAGTCTTGCACAGACTCACTTGATTGCCAGCATTAGGTAGCATTAATTTTGCTCCAGGTGTGTGTGTGTTGACAACTTGTAATGTTGTTCAGGTTTATTATTAAGTCTCCATATGACTAAATCACAATGTTATCTTTCTGCTTTTCACTTTTTTTCCTTTCTTTAAAAAGGCAGGCCTTAGTATTCATGACTGTGAAAGGAAGTTGCAAGAAAACCTTAAATGCTTAGTAAGCAGAAGACACTTTAAAGAAACTCAGTTACTCTTGAAATATAGCTCGCATTCTTATTAAAACCAATCCGGTTCTTTAATGGGGCTCAACTCCTAAAGATTTTGATAAGCAGAGGTGGTAGTAGCAACTGAGCAAAGTTATCAGTAATTGTGAGACTGGGATGTATTGTAAAGGTACCGTTTGGTGTAGTAAAGTATTGCTGTCTTCTCATGGCTCAACTAATTGTAGAATTCCTTAGCTGTCTCTTCATAAATGCAAGATATGAAACAGTCCAGTAAACTTGAAAATGTCATAAAGATTTCTCATTTCTCACTGGCCACTGAAGTCCTCAGTCTTCTAGCACTTCAAAAAAAACACAACTTAATTTGTTGTGCTTGAAAAGTGTAGTGAAATAGAAGCTGACAACATGTGCTTCTGCAAACTAGTGGTATTCGTTGTGTACTCATTAACTGCTACTTCAATATTTCATTGCTGTTGCTTATAACGTTGGAATATTTGGAATCCTATTAATCATTCATGATTCATATACAGATGGAATCATGAAATCATTGGGAGATACAGCAGTATATCAAGAGTAACCTGAGCAGTCCTGTCCTTTGGTGTAGTCCTCAGTGTGACTTCAACAGGAAGATCTTCTCTTGACTAGTAATGTTGGGAATGCTTAGGTAACTTTTAAAAACCATGTGTCTAACTTTCTGTTACAGGCTATACCAGCTTCTGGAAGGAGAAGATAAAAAGCAATTGTTTAAAACATACAAAACCCTGCAGCAGATGGCTCAGAAGTTGATGCAGGATTGTGCTGCAGCACAAGACCAGCTAGCAGTGTCTTCTCAAGAACAGTCTCTCATGTTGTCCAAACTAGATAGTGATGTAAATGCCCTTCATGATGCTCTCTTTTGTGGAGGAAATCAGCTACTATTCAGTAGCCGGGTATGTCCTTATGTAGTTACTAAAATTATTACGTTCATGTCTGTTGTGTTCTTTTACTGAGACAAATGTAGTATGAAGGTTGGGGACACAAATTGGTACAGCAGGGTAGGAACAAATGTTGCCTTAATGGTGGTGGGCCAGTAGTTACATTGTTCTTAGGAAATTTTGGGTTTTGTGTATGTTGGCAGGTAATAATTTATTGGTTTTGAGCAAATAATTGCATCTAACCCTTCATTTCTTTCAAAGGCATCTACAGTCATGTACTACTGGTAAGTCTGTGGTGTGGAAAATGTCTTCTGGATATATCACTGGAAAAGTCACTTAAATTTCTCTTGATTCCAGAAAGGCTTTTTTGCCCTGTAGTACCTGAGTAGTAAGGTTCAGCCCCTTAAAAGGCCTGCCCATGGGTGACTTGTGTGGATGAAATAACTGTCCTTCAAAATTTTGAGAACTTTGTAGTAAGACAATTCTGCTACAGAGCTCTTGAGTATTGCTTTTACAGCCTCTTTTAAAAGGGAATAGGGGTTGTTAGGCATGGCTTGTTATAAGCAAGTAAGCAACTAGGTATCTTAAAAATGGAACGAGGGAAGGGTTTTGTTATGAAATACTTAAAAAAATATATATATATATTTTTAATGCTTCTAGTTGTCAACTGAATTTGCAACATATAGGACAATGTTTCTCAGAAATTTGGAATTGGAACAATACGTATTTAGGGATTACAGGTTGTATCCATCAACAAACTTTTTATTGATTAACGTTACCTCTTAAAACAGTGATGCCTTTTTCTATTGGTACTGTTTCTCAGGAAAAGTAACTTAACTCCCTTAATAAAGAAATAATATGTAAGTAGATGACTGTACTGGGTCTGGCTGGGGTATTAACTTTCCCTGCAGCAGCCCATACAGTGCTGTGCTCTGCACTTGTAGCTAGAAGGGAGCCTACCTGCACTGAACTGTGGTAAGATTAACAGTTGGGAAAATCGCATTTGCTACCTTTTTCATTTTAAAATTGAATTGGGTTTTTGTTTGTTCACTTTTACCTTGCTGTGAAAACTTTATTAAATGTCTTTCAATCATCTATCTAGGCTAGATTCTTATGGTCTCAACTCATCTGTTTTAGTAAACATGTAAGTGAAATTACATTTTCAGGACCTGATGTAGCTCAAAAGCTACATACATTGAGTTTATCACCTCCGTTTTCTGTTTCTAATGATTTTTTTACTTAACAAGGAAAGTGGTTTCCAAAAGCAAAAAGTTTCATATTTCTAATTCAACTAGTGTGTTAACAATGTCTAACTCTTGTTTTGTATTTTTTTTATTAGGAACTTACTGAACAGTTTAATCAACTGGAGGATGATTTAAATAAACTAAATCAATTAATTATGGATCTTATTGCTGATTTGAAGTCAAAGAGAAACTTCTTAGAGTCCAATAAGTTGCATCAGATGGAAAGAAACTTGTATGTGTATTTTTTCAAAGACGAAGATCACTTGAAAGAATTGGTGGAGAAGCTTGAGTGGCAGTCGGAGGCTAAAGCCAGTGGCCTGGGAAATCAGAATTTCACCACTGGTGAAGTTCTTAATGTTTAACATTCAATGTGCTCTTAATATAGGAAAATATGTCAATGTAAACAGTCCACAGGTTTACGGAATGATGTGTATTAGCTTGTCAAGGCTAACATTTGTCTGTCATTGCAATGGATGTTTAGCTCCCACAGTTACCAAGTTTGGATTATGTGGTGCTTTACAGCTATTGGCATCTGGTCATTGAGTGCAAATTGGAATTTTGTCCAGGTTCTTCAATTTGAGTTCTTTGATGTGACTTAATTCATTGGTTGGCTGAATGAATTACATGTAGGCTGCTCTTCTGCTAACCTGTATATTGATTTCCAGGGCACACAGCATAGCACAGAAGAAAGCTTCATACACTTGAGATCAGCTTTCTTGCACGATAAGAACCTTTTGATAGGTGAACTGAAAAGGAAAAAAAAAGTGCAAGTCATTCCAGATCTTGGAACACCAATGTAGTGCCCTTCTGAAGAGGAAAGTTCTGAGGCAGAAATTCAAAGACTCCTTTACAGTTCCCCTAAGAAGAAATATTTTTGTTATATGGGAACATATTAAAATATATACCAGAATCTGTTTTGAGTACCAAGACTTTTTTTTTATGGCCACTTTGATATGTCTTAAATTATGGCCTATCCTCTCCATTGAAACTAGTCCATACTTAAGCCAGACTTTTCAGAGAAAATTAATCCAAAATTTACCTTTGGACTTCAGACCAGTTTTGGCATAACTGCATGCGGTTCTCTATGCAATTTATAATGATAGGCATTTGAAGTCAGTCTTAATGCTTTCATACTTCTGCTTTCACTGATATTGTTAGACTGTTTATCAAACTTCTGTGTAGCTTCCTAGTACACCAGTGGAAGTAGATACACTTTTATAGAATAATTTCCAGTCTTACATATTTTTGATGACCTCAGCCATGCCTGCTTGCAAGTGTTGTACGCATTGATGAAGGCTAGATAATTTCCTTTAAATTCAGTAACAGTTTTCTTAAAACTATTTTGACTGCAGACTTTAAGCTTTTATATAAGAATATAACTTATTTTTAAATGTGTAATTTTTAACTTACTGGTTGTATATCTTTATATCTGTATTTCATGCTGTTTAGCTCCATACATTGTTTATTATTATTAAATGCCAAACATGACAAGTTCAGTGTTGTCAATATTTACCGCAAATCTGTATGTTTTAGACGTATTCTCATGCCTGGGGGTCTTGTTTGTATTTAGTCTGCTAGGTTCTCATTTTGATGTGCCCCAGAGTTTGAAGGCTGCTGCTTCCCACCCTGAGAAGTCAGGATGTTTTTACCCCAAGTAGGAAAGCAATGTCACTCCTAATTATGAAAGTTTGGAGAAGGTGTATGATATGCATGAATGTCAGGGAAAGGAGAGCCATTCTGCCTCCTTCCCCCTTCTACATGTTTACTCTTAAATTGCAAACCAGCTTTCACTCTACAGTGCCTTGTACAAACTGTTTTTGTTTTTTTTTTTTTTCTACCATATCCTTCATTAGGTTCCATGAAAGACAGTTCTTTGTGACTTTGCATCATGTGGTATGAGTTCTTTTCTTCCAAGGGCTATGACCACAAGTATCCTGGGGCTCCAAGGATACCTCCCTATATCACTGTCCTTAAGATTTGTAAGCACTTCTATGCTGTGCTGAAGTTTAGTCTTGTTTCCTTTTTGTTTTGGACTAAATCCTCACAAACAAGAATTTTGAGATGCTTTTTGTCTTTTGCAACATCAATTCTCCAACTGATAATTGGCTTCAGAATTAAGATCATTATGAAATCTTTAGAGTAGTGCATATGTGAGTTCAAACAGGAAAAAAAAAAATAACCTATTTGAGCTAGACAGCTATTAGTCAAAACTTAACGCAGCTTGATGGATGTTCTTTGAATCTGGATACAAATGTTTGTACTTCAAACTTGCAATCTGCCTATGGTCTTGAGCTGAGAAAAATATTTCCATGTAAACAGAAGGAAATGTTTGCTTGATGCAAGTATTTTGAAAATATTGCATAGATACCTTGTGTTTGTGGTAAGTTTTATGCATTGTTCCGTTTTAACTATGAAGTCAAGAAAGATGTCAGTATGGATGCCTTCTGTTTCTAATTTTCCCATATGTGTTGTTCCTAGGGGCTCTGAGTTTTTTATGTGCGTTATAGAACGTGGCTGTGGGACAACTTTAAAAACAGATGCTTTGGGAGGGGAAAAAAGGATAAAATCTAGAACAGTAATAGCTACACTTGGAACTCATTGAGACTTTAGATGTTGCTGATCTTAAATTGACAAAAAATGTAATAACAATACTAAATGTTACTTGACTACATCAATTTTACAACATTTAAGGAATAGAGGTCTTTTGTGCTATTTCAGAAAATACGTATATCATTAATCTTTGTATATCTTGATAGTAACACTGCTTTCATCTTGTACTGGTGCTATTTTGTCAGGTACCTCTTGAAAGATTTTTTTTATTGATTTAAAACCTGAGTACCACCAGCAGTAAATGCATGGATACGCTAGATATAGACTAATTTAAAGATGTTGAGGGGGAAATATTTCCAATACAAAGGAAAATTCTCGTTTTATCATTCTTTTATTAGAATTTAGCTGTACTTAAAAAGACTGTTTAACTTTTATCAGTGTACTGAAACCTTGTATTTCAAAGAAGTTTCACTTCTTAGGTTTTGTAAATGAGTATAATTTGCTAATTTTTATTACAATACTTAAAAAGTCAGGGAGGAAATATTTTCTGTTAAGGAAAATGAAGGTCTGAACATATTCACTATGTTTTGTCTTTATTTTGTCTTTAACTTGAAAAGAATGTTAAGTGCAGACTGTTTTGTGACCCTGACAGCATGCATAATTCATGTGTATTTCGTGTTTAGGTATAATCGTAAAAATGGAACATTACACATCATATATAGGATGTGAGATTTCTGAAGTGCCTTTATCTGATGCTGCTCAGAGGATTATGTCAGCTTTACAGTCTGTTCCTACAGGAATTCAGACTAGCAGAAAAAATAACCAGAGTGAGTAAATTTTGATCTGTTTAAGTGTCTATATTTTCAGTTGGAAAAACTGAAATGCAAACAAACAACAACATCAAACTTCCAGTCCCTATTTAAGAAGAAAACTAAGTGTTTCTAGGTTTAGAAAATGAATTGACCTTTAACTGTGGCATTTGCTGGGACTCGTCTGGTTAAATGATGCTGTGTGAGTGCAGGGAACTAAGATATTGCCAGTACCCTGTGTTTCATTCCTTTTTTTTTTTTATTTATCTTTCCTAACCTGTTCCTGCTAGTTTCTGCTATGTGGTATAAAAACAGATGAGAATTTCAAACTCTTAGTTAACTAATACTGTAAACTAAATGTATGTTAACTTGAATCTGGGCTAGATACTTAAATATCACTAGAGGTACTGGGAAATTGCAAGGAGGCCAGTGAGTTCTCCAGACTATTGTCTGTTCTTTAAACACATGCTCGTTACCAACTCAGTCTTTGTGAAATTCTAGGGGGAAGAGTGAACAAAAGTCCAAATTGTAGAGCAAATTAGGTAATGTTAAAAGAGCCTCAGCAGATCTTTAACTCTGCGCAAAGCCCAGCATCATACTCAAAATGTAGTGGATACTAGTGACGTTTTGCAAGATTTTTTTTTATTCTCAATTCTGTGTATTTAATAGTTCAATCATGTAGCTCTGGAAAGAAGTAGAATGTTAAAGGTTTGCTTAATTTCTGTTCTCTATTTTTTTCTGGAGAAGTAGATCCTGGAACGTTATCTGGTCAACAGGATTTAAAACTAAGATTTAAATATTGCATTTGTTCTTGTTATATGGCATTCATTACAACCTTGGTTTTATAAAAACAGTAGCTCAGGCTCTTCGTTCACTAGTAAGATAATGGATCATTGGAGTCTGGCGTAGCAGTGAAAAGGGTAGTAGCTCATTGCTATGTAAATTGGTGATGCACATTTGAAGACATGGAATACATTCATCTTAACATGAAAAACAAAACCCAGATTATTTTAAAGAAAGTGAGATCTCCTTTCAGCCTCGATTTAATTGCTTTTCTGCTTCTCTTGCTACCTTGTCATTTTCTGTTAAATGTTTTCTGTCATAGATATGGGAACTCTCCCTTCTGTGTGATGTCTGTGTAGTGTTATGTTGTCTGCTCGCCATCCGTTCACTCTGTCAAGCAGTAAAATGAGAGATTCGCTTTCTTTAAAAGTACAATGATAGTGTCTGTATTTTTAGCCAATTGTAATTGCAGTCTTTGTAGTGTTCCTAAACCCTTTCTCACTGGGTATTGAAAGAACAGTATAAGCATTTAGTGGCAGCATGTCACATGACTAGCTTTTTTGTTTCCCTTATCTTAATTACGATTGCTTCTAGTCTACAGACTTAAGAACAAACTTACAATTTGAATCACTCTTAGGAAAGTGCCTGTGTGTGTAGCTTTAGTTGATCAAAGCATGGATCTGGGGAGGAAGAAAAGTTTGCCTTAAAATAAACAAACAAAAGACCACACCAAAATAACAACAAAAGTTGGTCTGTTTATGGCTATATTGGACTGTATTTTATTGATAAGATCTTTAAAGTTTTAATTCTACTTAATTGGAAAGTCTATCTTTAAAAGGTAAATACTGGATTCAAATAGCACAAACATCTGTGATGTTGAACTCATGGGTGAAATTGTCATCTTGACAGTAGCATTTGTAATAGTTCCATCCAGCAGTACGTTTGAATGCAAGGATGGGTTTCTACTGCCATCTGCTGATACTTTTTCATGAACCAGAAATTCGAGGTGGTGTGGCGATTTAGATACCAGTCATACTGAACACCGTGTGCTAAACAAGAGCAATGTAATCCTCATCTTTGGAGGGTGAATTTATTGAGAACAAGTATCTAGCCATGAAGTGATTAAAAGCACTGACAGTAGACTCACATTGCTATCGTTGTTAAATGATAGTTTTATTGTTGTGGGAAGTGTCAAGAAAACCAAACCTAAAATGTTTGACACTAAATTCAGTTATACCATATTGACTGTTCTAACAGTTCAGGTTAGGGGGCTAAGCTGGAGATAAAATAACTGAACCTGCCTGTGATATTGTAAAGTAATAAGCTTAGTCTTTTCTGGAGACTGAGGTAGTCTCTTAATTATTTTGTTATTAGTCTTTTAAGTACAGGATCCTGCTTTACCTCTTCAAAACTTTTTAGAATACAGTTTTAGTAAATGGAAAAAGATCCACTTATGCCTTGTTTGATATTGGGTAGCAGCTTGTTAGATCCAGAAGCTAGACACATTCTCATAATACAAATTTTGTAGCTGAAGGCAGCAGTGGAATGGACTCTTTGTGGACCAGCAGTTAGAAAGGGACAAAATGCGTATTTTGCCCAGGAGTGCTTTTTTTGGCTGGGTAGTAGAAGGATCTAGAGACACAGGGCTTGTAATTACAAACTCTGGAGGGCCATGCACTTCACGAGAGTTCTCCATTGCCTGGCTCCTCTTATTGTCCCTACTGAATCTGTAATTACTGCTAGTCTGTTAGCCCTTGTTCTTTTATTCATTTGCTTCTCCTCTTGGGTCTATTGGGCTGTGTTGAGTGCAGAAAAGAGAAGGCATGTCATAGCCCTGTCACTCAGTGTGGTGCAGAGTTCTGAGGTGTATTTACAAAGCTTCCTTAAACTTTCAGAACTGTAGGCCTACTGTTGCTGGTAATTTGGTGGTGGGCCCAGGAGAACAGCTGTGCTGTGCCTCAGGGCTCTGTCTTAGAGCTGGGTCTAATAATAATCCTGCTCCTTACTGGGATGCTGGTTGTTATTACCCTTCTGTCTATTTGAGAAGTCTGAATCTTCCTTGCTCTCTGTTCTTGTGTGGTCTTACAATACTCATTCTCTTGCGAGGATGAACAATGTGAAAAAATTAACCTCTTGGTAAAGCCTGGTCAGTTTTCTCTAGGGCATCATAAGTTAAAGATACATGTGTGAATAAAGTATACTCCTGAATAATATTTTGGAGAATAATACTGTCTAACACCAAGTTCAACTGTGTGAAATGTTTTTGTTTTTTTTTTTCCTTGCTCAAGCCTTTATCTTTACTTTGACCAAAAAGGGATGTGTTTTCTTGAAAGAAGGTGGTAGGCATTCTTAAAATATTATAGTAATGCTGCTTCTGAATACCATGGAAAATGTTTGTCGGCTATGTAGCAAAGCGGAATGTAACTTTTTCTTCATGGGGACAGAGCATGCTTTTACATGTGCATATTCAGGAACCTGCAGAGCCATTTAGAGCTTGAATGATATTAATTTGAGGAAAACAGTTGCCGTGGAAAACTTGATTGCAATTATTTTAGGTTTGGTTAGTGTTGGTAATGTAACATTGTAACCAAAGCTGTATGCATTGATCTCAGGTTCATTTGTACTGTAAAATGTTTTCTTTTTTTTTTTTTTAAGGTATAGAGAAGACTGAGGAAAATAAGATAGGTGATAAGGATGCACATCTGAAAAATGAAAAGGCAAGCACACTGTAAGATAAAAGACTACTTAAAAAGCCACTCCTTACTGGAAGTTTAGAAGTTATTTACTGGCTCTTTCATAACAGGTTTTATCACAGTACATTGCATATTCTGATGGTTCAGATAACTTTCCTGTATAAGTCTTATTTTGCACTTGGCATCTACTCTACCTTTGAGAGTATTGGCCCCACTTTTCCTATTTATACCAAGTCTATTGTGACAGATTGTTCTGAAATACATGAGGTTGACACATTTAGATAGTTACTAAGGAATAAAAATGTTATCAAACCTCAGTTTGACAATCACTGGCATCCAAAAAAATCCCCCGAAATACAGTATGCAGCTTTTCATAGTAGTAGTGGAGTGGCTTATGTTTTGTAAATTGTTGCCTCAGCATAAAATTGTCACCTCATCATAACTAGCATGGCCCATATAATGCCCATGGAGTATACAGTACAGCCGTCAGGTACTATGTGTTCTACATAAGCTGCGTTAAATTGATGCATCGTTCTGTCTACTAAATGCTCTTAGAGCAACTGCATGGATGAAGCTTTAGGCATTATTTTTTACCCAAATGCATTCATGTATTCGTACAGGAGACCACTACTTTTGTCCGTTACAGAAGGAGAAGACTTTTTTTTTTTTAAATATTTATTTAAGAAATAATAATAATAATATTTAAGAAATTACTGCTCTTGTTGGCTGTACTGCTTTCCACAGGTGTTAACTTTTTTCTTCTCTAGTGTTGCTAGTGCTGCATCACTTTTTCTGTTCTGTACTTTTTGCTCATAGGATTAATCTTTTCAAGTTATCACTTTGCAACACCATGACAGTGTCTCATCACCCATTCCTTCTTTTCCACTTAATCTTGTTTTACATTTCTGATCCTTCCACAGGCAGGTACTAGTTACATAATCATGAAGTGAGCTGGTTCAGATGAAAAATGTCTTTGTTTTAAAGGAAGTTTAATTTTTGGTGGAATCATCTCCCTGAAGTTAGTTCAGTGTGCATGCAAGTGCCAGCCAAGAATGATGGATAACTGGGGCAGTCCCAACTTAGACTGTGAGGACCATAAAGTTGGTCAAATGAGCAGTGGATAATAAAAGTGAGCTCCCCAGCTGCAGATCACACATCCTTTGTTACTCTGACTAGTGCATGGTGCACACTTCTGCAAGTCTGTTCAGGTTCCTCGTGAAGCAGAAAAGAATGCTTGTGTGCGTGGCGAGCTAGTTCCTTACAAATTTAATTGGCTTGTCTATAGGCATGATGAGAATGACTTAAGCCACTAGTGAACATATGTGGTAGTGGAACCTCTTTTTGTAATGTTGAGGAGCTAATTTTGACACACCAGATCTAATGAAATTCTTCTAAATCCACATAAATTATGAAACAACCTCCTCTGACTTAGAAAGCCTGTTGTTTACTTCCAGCTATGTCATTATTTCTAATAGATGATCAGTTCTTCCCAGAAGCTGCTGCTCCTCTCTGTGGCTAATTGTAATTCCAACTATATTATTCTGATTTGATAATTAAATTTGCTTTGTTCTTATTTCTGATCTTTTAAAAGAGAATTACTTATTCCTGATTCTATAATTACTTCAGTGTCCTAATTCAAATTCTACTATATGTTAAACAATGCAAACTATTTGTGATTTGACTGGAGAATACACTTAAGTGGATTAGCTGTCTGTCTATGGTTCTTGAACAGTCAGTCTTTCTGTGCTAATATTTTTCCACTTACGGTAGCTTTTTTTAGTGTCTCCTTTGTGATTAGCTTTGCCTAAGTCCAATTTGTCATCTTTCAGAACAATCACTATTCATTTTGGTAGCAGCAAAAACTTAATTAAATCTTTTTCTGTTTATTTAAAACCTTTTAATTGTACTTTTTTTTTCTGTAGAACTGATCCTGTTAAGTGTTTTTAACTAGTCTAAGGCTCTTTCATCCTTTTGATTCCACAGTTCTGAGGTTTGGGAAAATGGGATCTTGGTTAAGGAATATTGCAAACCACCACCAACAAAAAAGCATTGGCTTTGCCTTTCTGGTTTTCTCAAACAATCGAGTGAATAGAAATGGATGATATCCTTTAATCAGTGGAAGTTGTTGTCTTGTTCTTGATGTGAGGCCTGCACAGCAGTAACTTGTGGTTCTTTTAAAGCAAGAAGGCCTCAGGTTTTGGAATGACAGAAGTGCTGAAGGAGGCTGGTGATTCCAAGAGCAGAAAATGTAGTAATTACGAGAGCTTTCAGTTACTTTAAAATAGTGTGTAAATTTTATGCTTATGCACGGTGTGAGGACTAAAACTGAGAAAACAATGGCTTTGCCAAGCAGTTAGAGAAGGTGACGGAAAAACTGCTTTTGATTTGATTCTGTGTAAGATCAAGATCAAAATATTCCTGCTGGAGGTTGCCCTGACAGGGACTACAGTACTACAGTCTTTCTGAGGCACTAAAGATAGATAAGTCACTATAGGATTGCCTCATTTCAAAAAGGAAATTGCATAAAAAGGAAGGAGCTTTTAAAAGAAAGTATAGGGTGTTTCCCCTCCAAAAGCAAAACATCTGCAGGTAATAAGGACTTATACAAAACAGAGTATTGGAGGCTTAAAACAAATCACTCTGGGTGTGGGAGCAGTATGGCTAAACAACAGTATGTAGGAGACAACTAAACATCCTGCAACTTTACAGAACTTGTAAATTTCATAAAGAACACAAGACAAAGGATCCCTCTTGGCTGAAGAGGGTGTTGAAGAAACTAGCAAAATAAACAGCAAGAAAATAACAAGGGCCAGTAGTATACCAAGGAAATCAAGGATGAAGGATTAGAATTATGTTAGCATGCAATTTCTTGTTCAAGGCTCTTTAATAGCAGTTTGAAAAAAATAAAACACGCTGCTACAAAAGGATGCAGGGAAATGTGTGGAATATGAAAGCTGTTACGGGGATAGTGATTTAACCAGGGTAGAGTATAATACTTAGCTGTACACCTGATAATAAGGCGCACCTTCTATGCGACTTTCCTATGAATTCTTGTTATGTCTTGCAATCCTGTAATTTTTTGGAAAAGTTGGTGGAGATTTAGTGGATTCAGAATTTCCAAAGCAGGTATTATGGTCCCTTGCCAAAAACAAAAACAAACAAAAAAAACTTTGAATATTGAAGCTAAAGATGAAAATGAAAGGTCACCTCTCCCTTCCTGTGGAAGACAGGCTACTGGACTAGATGGCTCTTGTTAATTTGGCATTGTTAGTTTTGGACTAACAACAAACAAACAAAAAATATCGTGGTGGTTTTGGATGCCAGCAATATAAATCAACAAAATCACTTTTACTGATAGACACTTGAATTTTGGCCTATGTGATAGAGTTCCCCTAAACTGTCTGTCTGTCTTTATGGTATCACTAAGATTTTTTTTTCTTTTGTACAGCATCACTTCCTGAAAAGCTTTTTGAATTAACTCAGGGGTAGTTATTTCTGTCTCCTAATAAGTTAATAATTAGTTCACTGAAAAATTTGATTTTTCCAGGAAATTAATGATTCCACAATTGCATTATTGAAATCATCTGCCAGCCCTGCAAGAAGTACTGGTCAGAAAGTCAGGACAGTACATACCAATGAAATGCTTTCCTATCAAGCTACCAAAATACTGAGCTATTACCAGGATTTAGACTTATCTAAATGGGGATATGGAAAAAAAAATCTTTCAGTAAAAGCAAAAAAACTGAAGGTTGATGAAAAGAATGTAGCTACTCCCCTTAAAAGAAAGCAAGATGTGTCTTCGTGTCACTTGGAGAAAAAAAGATTACCTCTAATGAACTACACTTCACATGAAAGAAGATATAACTGGACTTCCAGACGACCAGAATTTTCTGAAAATTATCCTTGTGATATCAGGAGTTTGGGAAATGAAGAAAAAAGAGAATTGCTTGCAAATATAGAACAGGCAGTGGCTTTTGTAACTACTATGATATTTCAAGATGGTTCTTCACAGCTCAACTCAGAGCAGGTTAGTGAATGATGTGTTTTGTTTAGAGGCAGTGTTGTAGAACCATTTGGACTATACATATGACTCCAATAAACACAAAATTATGTTCATTGAGTCCATGGAATCTAGACCAGTTTTGGATATTCTTGCTTACAAAAATATAAATGCAAAATGAAGTAAATATTTCTAAGTTTTATTTTTCTACAAAGTAAAATTTAAAGCAAATGGAACCACTTGGGTTAAACAGTCATTAGTGTACTTCTAGTGAGACTGCTTGAATATTTTTTTTCTTTGTACAGTGGGTTTTGCTTTCAAGGATGCTTTTGTCTGCTGCTCTATTCTGTTAAGGGTGTGTGCAGTGACCGTAGTGCATGTGATGACATTCATATGGTAAAATACTAGTGAAATCTTTATTGAATTGCATAAAATCTGTCAGGAAACGCTTTAATTATACTTAACAGGCCTTAACTTCATCAGTAAAAGGAATCGTTATATTAGTGAAGAATCAGACAGATCGCCTCTATTCTCCCAGTTACTCTTCAAGTGACCGTATTTGGAATGCTGCTGATGAAAATGACAAATTAATTTATTTAAAAACTGAATGCTCACCTCTTTGGGAACAAGAAGGACAAGCTCACAAGAAATTTGCTTGGTGAGAGGGTATAGAAATAAAATACTACTTTGCTTTACATATGCTTTTGGCAACAGTAATAATGTTCATTAAATCATAGAATGGTTTGGGTTGGAAGGGACCTTTTAAAGATCACCTAATTTCACCCTGTGCTGCCATGGGCAGGGACACCTCCCACCAGCCCAGGCTGCCCAAAGCCCCATCCAGCCTGGCCTTGGGTGGTGCTGGGGCATCCACAGCTTCTTTGGGCAACCTGTGCCAGTGCTTCACCACCCTCTGAAGAAGCAATTCTTTTCTCCATCTCCCATCTATTAGTTTGAAGCCATTACTACCTGTCTTACCACTGCATCCCCTGACAAAGAATCCCTCACAGCTTTCTTGCAGCCCCCTTCAGGCACTGGAACACCACTGTAAGGTCTTCCAGGGGCCTTCTCTTCTCCAGGCTGAACAACCCCTCAGCCTCTCTCTGTAAGAGAGGTGCTCCAGCCCCTTGATCATCTTCACGGCCCTCCTCTGGACTTGTTCTAATATATCCATGTCCCTTTTATGCTGGAAGCCCCAGAGCTGAATGCAGGGCTCCACGTGGAGTCTGATGAGAGCAGAGCAGAGGGGGGCAATCCCCTCCTTTGCCCTGCTGGCCACCCTGCTTTTGGTGCAGCCCAGGACATGGCTGGCTTTCTGGGCTGCAAGTTCACATTGCTGGCTCATGTCAAGCTTCTCATCAACCAACACCCCCAGGTCCTTCTTCTCCTCAGGGCTGCTCTCAATCCATTTCCTGCCCAGCCTGTGTTGGTGTTATGCTGTGGTGTTTCTTTTCGAGATTGGAATTTTAGTAATAGCTACTCATTCACTTAGAAAAGCTTTATGAACATGATGGTTATATGGCTTCAAAAAAAAAAAAAAACCAAAAAAATAAAGCTTGAAGAATACGTATCTTTCATTTGCTGCACTGCATTTCTTACGCAATATGTTTCAGGACATCATTATGATATATATCCTTTTTGAGCCTGGCTGCTATTTCTAGTTTCTGAGCATGGAGTGCAATAGGCTTGTTTAATGACTGAGATGATGAATGAGGCTTTCTTAGGATTCAGAAACAAAGTTACATCCAAATTACAAGCAAAAAAAAGTAAATGCTTTGTGCATCTGTTTAATAGTTGAACTAAATCTTTAAAAAGTAGGATTATATTTTAAATGTCCACTTGGCATAGCCCAAATCTGTTTTTATTCCTTATTATTAACTTTGAAATAGTATCCTATAATGGCAGGGATGAGACTGATCTTTCAAAATAATAGTCGCATATTAAAATTTCTTCAGAATATTTTATAATTTTCAGTAACGACTGTTTTATTGTAAACTACTGAATTTGGGGAATTAAATTTACAAAGCATTAATTTTCACGATGTTAGACTTGCTTGCTGATCACATCTCTGCACCACACCACTGTATGACTTGAAACAAATCACTTTGCTTACCTGTACTTCTCCAGATGCAATGTTGGAATTATAAAATGATTAGTTTTATAAAGTGTCTTTGGTTTGATTCTTCTGAACTGAGCATGACATCAATAAAGCATGTTCTTTTGAGCAATAAGAACTCAAGAATAAACAAGCTGAATAATTGTATTACCTATAGGCTTTATCTAATTTTTCTAGGAACAGTGTAGTTGTTTAGTAGTGGATCTAAACTATATACAGTAATACCTTATGGTCTGCACAATTTATAATCTGTCTAAAATCTTGGTACCCTGGTTTTATATCACTAAAGATATATCAACTCAAACTCTATAAAGAGTTATTGTTTTTCTGTATTGCCTAAAATAAAGCTAACAAAAAATGATACACATTATTAGTAAAATCTGTGTATACTTCAAATGTTATACATATAACACATGAGAACTGTAGACATTTTCAAAAATAATGGAAAAATGTGGCATGATATGAAGCATACTAGACTTAGAGAAAATTAAAACTAAGCAATTAGGTCAATTTAGATAGTCTAACAACTTTTAAATCGTGATTTTACTATGTTTATTTAGAATCTTCTCCAATCTCTCTTTGTATGCTAAAGTATGACAGGAATGCAAGTTGCAGTTTTAGATTAAGGTTGAATTTAATTTCAAGTGCCAAATAAGGTTTTCTTTTCTTTATGAGTGCATGGGAAGTCATCTGCTAATTTAGTATAGAATGAAGCTCCAGGATTTGAATTGAGAATTTAATATTCAAACACAATATTCTGTTCTTAAAGGAATAAAGAAAGGTTTTGTATTAGCTGTTTAGTTTAATATTAGTTGCTAATTAAAGAATAAATTAAACGTATTAACTAAATCTGGTAGCAGCATAGTACATGTTAATAATTTTTTTTTGTGCAGGCGAGTGTTGTTTCAAATGCTGCGTCGCAAAGTTCCAGTTATTTGCTTCAATGCAAAAGATTTTCTGAGGACAGTACTTCAAATTTATGGTAATGAAATTAGCTGGAAACAAGGTAACTGTCTAATCCAATCTATAACCTAATCCTATAATCTCTGTGCCTGTGATGTTTCTGTTAAAATTACATGGTGTAGAAGCAACTAGATTAGTGTTTAGGTAATATATTGGAGAACGGAATTTTAGTACCATGGAAAAGAAAACCCTTCTTTAGAGGTTTACGACCAGACAGTTGGCATGTTAAGATTATGTATTTCTTCTCAGAGTAGGAATAAAAACATTGAATAGTTTAAGGTTAGAATCCAGTGGAAACAAAAGCTTTTAACACAGTCCTGACGATAGCTGAAAAGGTTGAATTGCTTCATGTTTCATGTTTACTAGAAAGACTTCCTCTGCTCAAGAGGATATCATGAAATTCTAGAAATGCTCATACTGGTCAATATTAGGAATCACCTGAATGCTTGTCTATTTATGATGTGTGTCTAAAGGAAACATGGACAAAACTCTAGAAGTATTTCTCAATATAGGAAGTAATTTAAGCATTTTGATTGTCAGAAATAACTTATTTTTGTAGTTGCTGATAGCGTCGTGTTAGATCCAAGGATTGCAGCATGGCTGATAAACCCTAGTGACACAGTTCCCTCTTTTGAATGTTTGACGCAGAAGTATTTTGAAAAATCTTTTTCTATGGAAACAGAAAATACAGATACAGGCACTTTGAGAAATGCATCGGTAAGTAGTTTGAGATTGTTGTTGGTTTAAAAGAAGAAGGAGATATTTAAATTATTGCCCTTGCCTACAGAATATTGAAAAAAAAAAAAAAGCATAATACTTTTCAGATAGAAGAAAGTTATAACAATACTACTTGTTGGAAATCTAATGTTAAAGAGAGAGTAGAAGGAAGGGTTCACTCCATTCTACCAAGATGGAATCAAATTCTCCAGGAACAGTTGCAAAATTCTGTATCTAAACCCAAAAGTTGAGTAGCAAAATTAATATAAATTCATCTTTTTCTCTTTCACCTATCTGCAAACAGATACCAGCTGTCATTTCCAAAATGTCTAATGTCTTGCTCCTTAATTCCTGTGAACGTGTACCCCTTATTTAGCTTATTATTAACAATTTTACTGAATCCTATGACATTCTGGTAAAGGTACCATATCATAAGCTGATAGGAAGGAGTCAAATATGAATATACAAACGTGTATGAAGTATCTTAAGTTCTACTCTGAATGCTTAATGAACTTCTTGAGAAGTTATTCCCCATACTATGGAAATAGTCTTACTGTCTGTTGAAACTTATTTACTGAACATTATACAATTTTGGTGTTGGTATTTTGGGCTATTGCATTCTACTCTGGACGCGTTAGCTGTTAGAGGATGTTTGAATGTTGAGAGTGTTAGTGCTGGAGGGAACTAATGAAAAAAATAGACGTAGAGTAGGCTAAATGGTGATTTCTTGAAACCTTTCACTTTTCAGAGGTGTTGCTTGTTCAGACACACGAATCATATCGTGATTGTAGAGCTTCTGGGATACAAACCCAATGATGTCAAGTGGACTTGGAATATGGACAGAGCTCCCTCATATAAGCACATACCCAACTGCATAGGCCCTTCTGAGACAAATAAAGCTAGTTTACTTCAAAACACTATCTGTAAACTGCTGTTGTTCAGAAACTACTTCAAGCTATTCATGTAGGGAATGGAAAGAAAGGTAAACAGCCAGAAGCTCTACACTTGCAGGTTATTTTTACATGTGCTGTCCTGTCGTGTGAGTCAGCATCCTTGACTTGTTTCTTTCCATATTTTCCCTCAGTCTTTTGTTCTTCCTACATCATATCTATTCTTAGTTTTAATTTCTCAGCTTTCTCATCCTGATTCCCATCTCTGAGTTAAATATTGAAGTCTTATTTTCCTCTTGCCCTGCTTTGGTCTAGTTTGATTCCTTGCCCCAGCCACCTCTAGTGCCTTTTATGCTGATTTCATCCAAGTCCCTGTTTATGCCTCCCTCTAACATGCTGTAATTATTCTCCCCCCTATTCCTTACCCAATTCATTAGTTCTCTGGACCCACTCACTTTATGTTTGACTTCTCTGTTTGCCCAGTCAGTGCAATTTTTTTTTCTGTGGATCCTATCTTTTTGCCAGATTCTCTGGAGCCTTCTTGCTCTGTCTTTGGCGATAGGTTCCTAACAGTCCTCTGTACACCCAGAGTGCTTGAGGCCAGGTGGTGCATCATGTCCTGTGCCCCACAATTTCAGTTTAGCTCCCTTTTCTGCTAATCTTGTCCACCCAGCATGATACTTGGAATGACGGCTACTTTTTTCTGTATCCTGCAGCTCCAGCTACTCACCCAGACCCCTCTGTAGCATGGAGTGCGTACTACTTGCTGATCTGTATATTAGGTGCTGTGCCAAAAGGCTCCACAAAAGTGATCGCAGTCCACATCCATTGAAACCTTTGCTGAAACAGGTGCTACACATCATGCTGCTTTTGTACTGTGTTTGCTGATAAGGAATCCTGAAATCATTTGAAGCCTGCCATTGGGCTTACTTCCACCTCCAGAACAGATCAATTAGGCTGGCTGATGCTGAAAGCACTGTCTTTCACGGACAGCTCACTTGTTCCAGGATCACTGGATATGGACAATGTTTCTTGCAGTCAGGTCAATTTTTGTTTGTTTGTTTGTTTTTCTCTGGTATGTGGTAGGAAAACATGGTTGCAGCAAAGATTACCCCCAAAGTGGAGTAATAGAGTTGAGGGTTCTCAACATTCCAAGGCTGTGCAAATGAATTTTTTCCTCCTCTTTTTTTGGAAAGGGCTGTGGCAAAAATAACTCACATGATGAAATGGTGAGCAAGCTACTTCCATCTGTCAAGTTTTTTTCATAGTATGTTGCTTGTGGTAACTATATTCATGGTATGGGTGGGTAGGAAAGTATGTAGGTTTTTGTGAGGCTGAAGGTTGGCACTGGAGGGCTGTACAATACAGAGGTCAGAAGAGAAATACCTTGGCATGTAGACCAGTGGCATTCTCTAACCTGTTCTGATCACTCCTCTCAGCTGAGAGTATCTTTCTTTTGTTGCCTGGTTCTTTTTGAGCACACATGCCTCATTGATGCATTTGTCATGTTCATTTAAACACAACCTCCTCTTTTCTGGATTTCAGTAAAAGGCTCTTTTGACATTTCATCTCCCCTCTCCCTCTCTTTGAGTCTTCTAAATTCTAGCCCTGATTTTACTAGACTAGTGCCCACCTAACCCACTTCTTTATCTACTTGTAAACTCTCTTTTGTGTTTTTGAATTATATGTGCTTTCTTAAAATCTTTATCAACTCTAATTTTAATTTGCTATCCATTAAAATGCAAGTTTTGAAAGACTTCTGCTGACCAGAAAATTATGGCTCTTAGTCTATGTAAAGCTTCATTATGAAAGAACATGCAGAGGTGTTTGCAACAAGAAATTAAAGGTTTGATATAGCAAAAAGATCAGAATAATAAATACCTAGCCAACCAGACTGATCAATTCATTCTAATGTAGCAGTTTTCTAACTAAAGCCGTATTTTCACAAGGACAACTATTTGCATGCAGTTGAAGACAGTGCAGTTGTCTCAGGCTGGATATTTGTGAAGTGTCATCACTGAAACAAACAAGAAATTGTCCTACCACTTTGATTATACTTACCCGCTTTTTCTTTAAAAGAATTACTGCCTGGCTGGGCAGATTAAAAGCCTTGGAGGACCACAGTGTTCTGACATCAGACCTGTTTTTAAGAAGATATTTTTGGCAACAATTTCAATGGCAATCTTCCTGGTTTAATCCATAATTCATAACTTAATGACATCCAATTTAGTAGTGATACCATATCTGGTTTCATTGCATATGCTCTTCCAGATAACGTAATCTTGTTTTTGTTGTTTTCAAAACATTAGATGCTTCATTCAAATTTAAGCATTTTCTTCGTTTTCCATGCAGTCTTAGAGTGTGAATCTGATAACAAGTAGAATGTCCTTGCATTCTCATCACAGAAGGACTAAAGGGCAGATTCTGAATATATCAAGTGAAAACCATGAAACTGTGGAATGGGCAGCAAAGCTGGATTTGGTAGCATAATTTCTGAGAGCTTACTCTGGTAAGCAAAACACCTTCTAGCTCAGTTTGAGTGGAGAAAGCAAAACATATTTCTTCTGGAGGAGATTTCTTTTCAACTTTTTAGATATTTCATGAAATCAGTTAAGGTAAGAAGGTTATAGAATATCTGCAGGTCTGTAGAGAAAAGAGAGACTTCTGCAGCTCATGGTGTAAGATCCCCTCTTTGTATTCTGCCAGCTTCAGGACAGGCATGCAAATAATAAAAATGAGCACAGAATAATTAGGATTCCTTCAAAATATATGTAGGGTGAATGATAAATGTGGAGATACTTACAAGGTGTCCAAGGAATGCTGTCGGCGTTTTTTCAATTGAGAAGCCTTCCATGTGATTTCATGGCCATTTGGTGTCCTGTCAATCAGGATGAGTCTGTTTACTATTCTTGACAGAAAGATGTAATTTACTTGGGAAACAGATCTTGAATTTAGTAGGAACCCTGACTATGTGTACTATTTTAGTAAAAAATTATCTTGGAATACCCTACTCACCAAGAATCTAGCTAAATCTAGGTCAGTCCCCTGCTATGCAGTTATTGAGAAGGAAGCAGTGAGTGTAATCAGATTATCTTCTAAAGTGGTTAGGATTCTATTGGCATCAAAATTGGCTTCTGCTCTGAGTCTTCCATCAGATGTACATTATGCTCATGTTGTTAAGCATAAAATAGTAAGCTTGAGCATTCTGCATTTCTATATGCTATAGATATTTTTTTCCAAAATATTATCAACAGGAAGCTGCAGTCAGTATTGTACTGTCTGGCATCATTATCTTGCATTCTGGGTTTCTGGACTTCCTCAAAATTCCATAGTCTTGTGGGGTTTAATGTAGATTTTCTCTGACTTCTCTCAGGACGGTTTTTCCTTCCAGGGATTTTTTTTTCCTTCTTGTTCTTGCTGTGTATGTTTTTTGTTGTTTGTTTGTTTGTTTTTGTTTTTTTCTACATTATGCATTACAGAACTAGACTAAAATCTTTCTTAAATTTTCAGTCTGTATATTCCTGTCAAAATGATCTTCTAGTCAACTAAACAAGGTAGTATGATTGTGTGGAACTTCCCTGGAACGGAAGAAAGTGAGCAATTCAGGCACAGAAGAAGGGCAGTACTGATAGAAAAAGAAATTTGCAATGTATTTTTCCTCATTTTACAAGTAGTAATAGAATTGTGACTTCAACATCAAAGGCAGCATGTAATAATACTATTTCTCAGTACCTGGTCTTTGCAAAATGTAAATAAAGGAACAGTTAAAATCTAATATATCCTGTGTTCATGATTTTTTTCCAGAGGTCTAAAAACATTACTGAAGTTTTAAATATAACAGGAGACAAATATATATTAAAAAAAAAAATATTTAAGTAGTTTAATCCCTTTTAAAATAGGTAGTATTCTTAATATTTTAATCTTAAAAGTCTTTATTTTTTTTTTTATCAGTACCAAAATTTAGGTGTAAACTTGGAGAAGCTTTATACGGTAATGGCAGACCTTACTCATGACTTACAGGTAAGATTTGAAAAGTAGTTACTCAGCTATAACTTCTGAGGTATTGTAAATTAAAGACAGCTAGTGACATGCTTCTCATTCAGATCAGAATCTCTATATGAGTAAAGCAGAAATCTTCAACCCTTACCAATTTACAATGCTGATCAACATTTAAAATTGTCCATCAAATTTGCCATTGTTTTTCAGAATAATGAAGTGTCTACTCTGAAAGGGTATCTTGAAGAAACTTCCTATGCAACAGTTAACTTAAATATTTAAACAAAGATTGTAAGAACAGGAAAAATTCAGACTTGTGATTTTTCATTTTACATTTTAAAGCTATAAGAAACTATCTAAAAATATTAAGAGTTCAAACAATGTAGTGGATTTTCTTCGTAGGCAGGTAGGCATGTTTAGAGAGTGTCTTCCTTGGGTATAAAAACTCTAAGCATGTCTATCAGCTCTGTGGGTTATGTTAGCCCTTATTGAAGTTCAGAATGCATCTCAAGAATTCTTTTATTTTTGTGGGGGTTCTATTCTGTTCTGTTTAATTTTCTTCTTGTGATCATATGTCTGGAAACGTGTCTGACTTCAGGGATATGCTCAGGTTCTGGTGAAAGGTACCTAGAATCACAGAATGGTTTGGGTTGGAAAGGACCTTAAAGCCCATCCAGTTCCAGCCCCCTGCCATGGGCAGGGACACCACCCACCAGACCAGATTGTCCAAAGCCCCATCCAACCTGGCTTTGGGCACTTCCAGAGGTGGGACACCTACAGCTTGTCTTGGCAACCTGTGCCAGTGCCTCACCACCCCACCAAGTAAAGAATTTCTTCTTAATGTCTCATCCAAACCATCCCTATCCGAGGGATGCTAGGGGTTTCCTTGAAACTTGTTTGAAATATATTTTAAGGGATTAGACAATTAGTTGAACCAGGTTAGTCTGGATTTTTAGGTGGCCCAGCAATCCTTCAATGTGTGAAAGAAGGCAATAGGGAAACATCTAAGGCACAGAAATACTCATCACCAGCCTACAGGGGGAGATTTTAGACAAATATTGCTGTCTAATTGCTTCAGTGGTTAGAGAAAAAAGACTTCCTGTTCTTTGTAACTGAATCGGGTACATAACCCCATTATCTTGTATATTCTTCCTAATGAAAACAAATTTGTGAATTCTGAGGAGTTGCTTAATTGCTCAAGTAAATAAAGGGATAACTGTATGTGCTATTATAATGGATCTTACTCCAAAAATAAACCATTTAGAAAAAAATGAGGTGTGTGTATTTCTTTATTACTGTTCCTGTACCTTTCCCTACAAAATGATGTGATAACTGACTATAGCATTTAGATACTATAATTCACACTAAGTAGTATTTCATTACACAGACAGCCTTGTCATGTGAAAAGGGATTATATAGAAAATTAAATGTGGCTTACTGAAAAATGGATATGCATAATGATACTATTATATGTTTGATTGTGTTAATTAAAGTTGGCTGATACTGATGCTTATTTGTATCTTGCTTTACAGGTTCAAGGTTTGTGGAAATTATTTTGCACGTTAGAGCTTCCACTGATCAAAATTCTGGCAGGTATGAAAACTCAGCTCAAAATAAGACTCTTCACCTTTTTCACACAGCTGCTTGCTCTACTGACATAGGATGTTATCCTATCCTATCCCATAGAATCACAGAATGGTTTGGGTTGGAAGAGACCTTAAAGTTATAACTCAGAATACTACACGTTACCTTATCCTTATAACACCTTTGTGAGTTAGAGTTCCCATTTTACAGTCTGAATTATGCAAGATCACAGTTGTCAATTGTAAGTGTACTCTGTATTTGTGTTTACAGTGATGGAAACACACAAAATACATGTGAACAAACAAGAACTGAAAAAAACATCAGAGATTCTGGGGGTAAATTTTGTCTTTATTTTTTTTTTCTTTTGAAAATTAAATAGCATTTTTCTGCTTTTACAGAGAACAACAGTGAAAAAGAGGAGGATTTTGTTTGTTTGTTTTGTCACCTTTTATGTTACGTTTATTTAGTCAAGCAAAAGAGATATTTGCTTTATTAGCTTTGCCTTGAACTAAGAATGCATTGTAAAATGCAAAATAGATTATGGGTTGAGTAAAAGTTGTAATGAATGTTTCTGAACCTACAGTTGTCAGTAACCATCTTTCTGAGAAATTCTACATATTTCTGTCTCTCTTTACAAATAAAACACTCTTTACAAATTATGTGTTCTGAGAGTTCCAAGTTTGCCATTTTCCTATTGGTAAAATAGCTACAAGAGAATCCTATTTTGTAACATTAATTCTGACTAGGTGATTGTAGTGGTCTGACAGTTTGAAAGTATGCCAGAATAATTTGCACAGCTCTGTTTCTCACAGACCTCTGTAGTCTTCAATAATTTAAATAATTTTCCAATGACTTTTGGTAGTTTTTACTACATTAAATCCTCCTTCCCAGATCACAGAGAATTGTAAATTAAAAATATGTAAGCAATCCACTACACCAGGTAGCCAACGATTACACATTATGAAGTATCCATTTTGGAGGTAGAAGTCTAATATACTCATTAATCTAAGAAGCAGCAGAGTATTGAAGAAAAAAATAATTGAAACAGAATAATTCTGATGTACTCATTTGTAGTTGAGACTCAAAGAGCTTGAACAGGAGGCCCATCAAATTGCTGGAGAACGATTCCTTTTGACCAGTAGTAGTCAACTCAGAGAGGTAATATTTATACTGCTGTTATTACCTAAGCTCTCTGTTCTGTAAATTTTTATGTATAGAAAAGAATTATAAAGCATATAAATTTGTTCTTACAACTTGAGGTTCTTTTCTAAATACTTATCTTTTCTGATTATAATAGAGGACTTGTTAGTTTTCTCATAAATCTGGCAGTTTGGGCTAATCTGTATTTGACTGCATTTAAAGAAATAAAGCATTTTAATTTAGTGAATGCAGTTATGTTAAATATACATCAAAGGTAGAGATTTTATCTTTTACATTCTGTGTTGATTCTCTTTCCTACAGTATACTCTTTTTTTCCTTGAAATCTGTTTTCTAGACTGAAGTTCAGGCACAGAATTTTCCATTCTTTTTCAGCACTGAAATACTGAAACAGTTTTCTTACATGTTTTGTTAATGTAGGTACTATTTGAAAAGTTAAAACTGCATACACTGTGTGAGAAAATTCCGAGAACTGAAAGGCAACAAGTGGCATCCACCTCAGAAGTCGTGGTGAGATAGGGAGAGTTGTTTTTTTTTTTTTAACTATCTTCATAATTTAGAAAAACTTCCAAGTTATGTTTCAGTGAAACCGACACTTGTCTAAAGTTTCCCTAACAATCTTGGTTTATTTTTTAAGTCACATTAATCACATTTCATTTATTTGTGCCAGAAATGAAAGGGATGGGGGCTGTCCCCTTAGTACTTACCAGGAATGGAAAGGATAGAGGAGAATACTACTGCCCTTGACATTTGTCAAGCTTCAGGTAGAAAAACAACTCTACAGTGAATACACCTTTGTAAGAAAAGAAGGAAGTAATTTGTAGTTTTTTGATCTGAAATTCTTGGTATTTCCTAACATTTTGTAGCGGCTCTGCAGAGATCTAATGCCAAATCTACTCTTACCTATGGGCCTTACCTTCTTATAGGTCAGTGTGGAGCTGGCAATAAACTAATCTGGAGTTGTTTACCTTTTAGGATTTCTCCCTTACTCTGAAACAAGAATGAGAGGTGTATGTTTTTTTAACTATTTGTGCTATTTCCAATTTTTCCAGAACAACCTGTGAATATGTTTACAGGTGTTCTGATTGGAGACTGCATCCTGCCTTCTCTCCCTCACAGACTGAACACCTCCTAAAAAAGAATCTGATGCCTCTGCAGGCTTCTTTCTCTTTAAGTTACTCTCCCTGATAAACAAGCAAAGCACCTACTGAAGCTGAACTTTAGCTGTAACCAGGGTTACAGACTTTAGTACCAGCATGCGTGTAGGACCATCTTCCTCAGAGGAGGAAGACTTTCTCACTGGTCAGATGCTGGTAGCTAAGTACATGTATGACTGGTTTTTGAAAGAGACCACTGGTGAGAGAAAATGTAAAATCTGCTGGTGAAAGAAAGAGCAATCCAGGCTTTCTCTTGTATACGATAAACACGGTTATATTTGGAGTTGTCTGCAAGATTCAATAGAATCGTGTTCCCTTAGAGCAATAATGACCACTTTAGATGCTTTCACTCACCTTTACAAGAGGTGAAATGTGTTTTCAGATACAGTGTAGTGAATACTGCACATATGAAACTTCTCCAGTTTTTTTTCTTCTGCTAGTGTTGGAACAGATCATTTTCAGCAATGCATGTGCTCAGCCTGTGATCCCACAGAAGGACAGAAACATGCCAAAACCATTTGTCTATAAATGATAAAGTCAAGATTGAACTGCAGACTTCTTGGTAACTTCAGAGGCAAATATGGATGCCCCTTCCTTTTATTAAAATAATCACAGAATCATAACTTGGTGTAGCTGCAGTTATATTGCTCTAGTTTACATGGGAATCAAACTGAAAACTCATGGCTGAAAATGAGCACCTTTGGGGAAAACAGAAACGTAGTATTTGTTTCTCAAGTGTGAGAGACAAAATTCAACTCTTGGGCTGTCTGAACTACCAGATACTATCTCTGACTTAATGTCAGCAGCATAACCACAAAAATTGCACACTATTGATGGAAAAGGAGGCTTCATAGATCAAATATGTAATCTTGATGAGTGACAGGGAAGGCTTGGGAGATAGGAAGGATCAGTGAAATAAAATACGTTGTCTTTGTGTGAGAATATAAGATTTGTTGCAGTCTATCAAAGCAATGCTTTTTTTTTTTTTTTTAGTTCATTGCTTTTTCCAACAATTGTTGATATTGGGTTAATTAAAGAAATGTAATCTGAAACATTATAATAGTTAAATACTAGATAATTAATATATTTAATTAATATATTATTAATATGTTGTCTGTCCCTGATAGTAAGAAAAAAACTTAACGGTTTTTAATCATCATCCTTGTATAATTGCATCAGTTTTCTACCCTGAACTGTAGTAGTTCCAGATATTTTTGTTGTAATTCTAAATATCCAAGCTCATTTGACTCTTTTTATTAACAAAATGTTAAGTCAATTTACAGTCAAAGTTATCATAAATTTGCTTCATTTTATTGATTTTGAATTTGATAATTTCAACTTTTTTTTTAATTGAAAGTCTCCTGGAACTTGCGTTATTGGATGAATGGAATAAATTCTCCTTTTGCATTTTGTGTGTGTATACATACACATGTATAAAATATACATGTACATATACAATATATGTATGTATACATATATGTGTATATATGTATAAACGTATTATTTTGTGTACTTTTTCATGCTGTCTCTAACTTAGATGCTGTCTAGCACAAAAATGAAAGAAAGGGCCATATTCACATATACACACCCCATGCCCTATATGTTTGCTATGTTCTGTGGAACAGCTTTTGTCTGCAGATCTTTTTGTCCCTGTCTGGAATGGGAAAGGAAATGAAATGCAAAGGGATAATCTCCAGCCCTCCTGCTGAAGGCAGGAAAGAATGAAGGCTCCCTTGGGCCTGGGCTGTGTCTGCTTGAAGGACATTATTCTTTAGCGAGTTTTTCATCCTCTCAGCTTGGTGAGAGAATGTCTTCCACCAGAACTTATGCTGTATTTTACTTTCTGACAGTCAAATGTGAAGTATCAATCAGGGTTTTAATGGTGAGGTTAAGGTGGCTAAATAATACCACTTAGCAGAAAAATATACCAGTAATTCAAATTCTTTATTTTGCAGCTGAGTAAGTTGCAAGATCTTCATCCTTTGCCTAAGATAATGTTAGAATACCGGCAGGTGAGGTGATGTTTTTACATAATGTAGTTGCACAGAAGCAAAATTAGCAAGAAATATATTCTCAGATGAACAAACAAATAAAGTTGGATCTAGTTTTATTATTTCAAATATTCATTGTATTTTAAATTTGCAAGCTGTAGATATTCTTAAGAGTTTTTGAATTTAAAGTTTATGCTTTTATTTGCACAATGTTAGATTATAGCTAGTAGAAACTACTGCAAAAGCACTTGGGAAACTACACTGCTAAATTTGTTTAGTACTATAAAGCACATTCTCAGGACAAAATACTTATTTTCTGAATTCTGAAGAAACACTATCAAGATAGTGAGGAAGATGACTACTTATCTTTTTTTTTTTTAGATGACAATACCCGAAATTACCTAGTTAGTTCTTATGCTTAACGTTTGGGGAATTCAGCTGATCAGTTTCCAAAATAGATAACAAACAAACAAAAAACACCACTAAAACGTGCAAATTTTTGTTTGTGTCTTTTTTTGAGTAGTTTATTGATGAGGGGGGTATAAGATACAAATTAATAAATTCCAGTAGTTTATTTACTAGTGTCTTTATAGACCTGGCTTTAGGGTATAACCTAGCACTTTCCTAACATATGTTAATAGGTCAAGCTACTAGTGAGTATGCATCCATTATTTTCTAAGGTAAAATTGTCTTTTAAGAAAGTCTACAAAACAAGTTTATATGCATTTGAGATTAAGATCTTCAATGTGAGATTCTATTTTTATGAATAAGCATTTTTCTAATACTTCTGTGTAATTCAGGTTCGTAAGATAAAATCAACCTATGTGGATGGACTACGAACATGTATGAGAAAGGTAAAAATAGAAAAGTAGTCTGTAAAACATAGTATTTCAAATAAATCATAAAAAGGTATGAAATGATTGAAGTATTTACTGTTCAAGAAATTTTATGTATGGAAAATTACAAAATATTTCTTTTTGACTTCGTAATCCTGATTGCAGTGAGTTTTTATAACTAATATTAGCATTAATTAAACTTTAGAGAAATATGCCCTTTTTAGATGTATGGCTTCATCCTTTTCTTTTTTGTGGGTATGTTTATTTTACTTGACTGTAGGGATTTATTTCCTCTACATGGAATCAGACAGGAACTGTGACTGGCAGAATTTCATCTAAACATCCAGTAAGTGATCCTTTTAAAGATTTATATTTAAATTTTAAAACTGTAATTTATATAAAATATTACATATTTTTAATTTATGGAACATTCTAGTTTTCTTGCAAATCTAACTCCATCCTGTAGGTAAATTGGAGGCAAAAGAAGTGTATTAAATGGGTGTTTTACTCTACAACATTTATTTTAATGAATATTTTCCATCTAGATCAGAAATTAATATTTTTTCCCGAAGATTATGTAGAGTTAAACGTGAGCTATGCATGCACCCTCTAGACTTCTACTGAATGCTTTTTTTTTCCTTATAATAAATTTCTGGTGTCATGAACCACTTTTTGTAAAGGATTGGTTAGCCCTAGAAGGATTCCAGAAAAAAAAAAATAAAAAAAAAGGAAGAGCAAGATGAGAGAAGCCCTTCTCTTCTGGGATTGGGCTTCAGGCCTTATAACAGAGAAGAGCTCTCTTGCTCTGTAAGCAACAGGCGCAACAGGTTTCATTTATATCTTCCTACCTTCTTGGTGCACATCTCCATTCAAGTTGTCTTTGGACTATTTGTAGTGGGGGTTTGTGCTTTCTGCTGAGTGAAAAAACAGTGTCTAGGATTCTTAATTAAAAACAGAACTGGAGAGAGTTACTGCTGCTCCTGCTTCTTATGCACCCAGACGGGGGGAAGAGATGGTAGGGAATGGAAGAGAAGATCATGAAGGTCACACTGCTAAATGTTCTGATGTGCTGCACAGGGTTTACAAGTTAGAGCTGAATAGTCATCTTGAAGAACCACATAAAATACAACGTGACCTCTGGCCCGTTATTCTTAATAATGGCACTAAATCTAATTTTCAATCAACGAAAATGTTGTTTTTCTCCAGAGCAATGGTGCTAAAGTTAGGATCTGGGGTTGCCTATGTCTGGCTTTTCTGTATAAGTAAAAACATTGGCACAGCTTTTTTGTGCGAAGTGTTTATGGAATTTATACCATCTGTTTCTGAATAGTTTATTGATATATTAGATATAGTGCAATGCCCAGTCACCTCGCTAAGTGCTGAAGGGCTGGGAAAATGCTTGGCAGAAATCATAAGTATTATAGATATTTCTGCAGTCACTGTGATGTCATATATTAGCTGAACATTTGCTGAGGTAATTTATTTTGAACTGTGTTTTAAAATGCTTTAATAAGTGATAAAAACAAAAGAGAAGTGTACATTGGATACTGTGAAAATTCAACTAGAAAAAAAATCTCATATTCTGCAGTGGTTGTGGATGATAAGGTTTCAAACAAAGGTTTTTATTATTTTATTGTTTTATTATTTTTTTATTTTTAAAGGAAATAGATCTGTCATTTTAAGATATAAAATGGAGTCTAGGGGGGTTTTATTCATAGGTTTAAGGGGACATAATCAGATATCAGGCACAAAACAGGATTTCTTCTTCAAATAAATTGTTTCATGATCATCTTTCTGACAAATCCACATATGGATGGATGGATGATGTATGTTTTTGGCTTTAAGCAGGTTTCTGTCAAAAGATAAGCTTATTCACATTTTTTTTTATTTTTATTTTAATTTTTTTTTTTTTTACTCTTATGTTGCAGCAGCTTAGAGAGGGTTTCTGGGTAGAACTTGAATTCAATGGCTTTCCACGTGTATGTCTATTTTAGTTAATGTAGTGCATCACTAAAGAGAGGTAGATTTGATAATGTAGTCTCCTGCTATAGCCTTGTAACTATTTGCTGCTGCATGGGAACCTATCCGAAAACTGAAAATAAATACAAAAACTTAAATTCTTTAGTCAAATTATGTTGTAATAAATCCATAGACTATTTTTTCATCCTCTGATGAGTTGCCTGTGACTGTTAAGGAAAAGTTAATTAGGTTTATGATTTGAATATTTTGTTTTTAATTTTATTTATGAATAGGTTAGACTGGTCTGCATTAGGATACTCCTTTATTATATAGCTAATTAGTAGTTTTCACATTAAGTATATTTATTACATTAATAAAAGACATATTTCTGTTTTCCAAACCTCCCTTAAAATATCATTATTCCGTCTCTCACCTTTTAAAGAAAAAGCGAGTCATGGCAGAGGTTGGAAGACATAAAGCCAATTAAGATAAAGCCTCTTTCAGAATGAACAGAAAAATCTGAACTCTAGATACAAAGATTGCTTATAATTGTATGCTATAATTTGGTTTGAGATGTAAACTTCAGCACTAGAATCAGATAGTCTGCAGAAAGCATTTTTCTTCCAGGCTTCTGCAGCAAGAGAATTGAAATGCTACTAATGAGTTTACATTTCTACTCTTCATAAGATGTTTGTATCTTTAAACTATAAAGCATAAACTGTTGGGCTTCAGGGATATTTCCTTCCTTTGAGTATCAAAATTTATGCTGGAGATAAGTAAAATTCTTTACGTTCTCAGAGCAGGTGAAAAAAAAATAAATGAAAACATTCCAATTTCTTCCAAGGAAATATAGTTTTACCAGCTTGTCCAGAAAGGCCAAGAAACTTAACCCATCAAAGAAGCACCTTAGGCTTTAATTTGGAAAGCAGAAATGTCATTAAAAAGAGAACATAGCTAGGGGATGTTGAATGTTAATGTGCTCAAAGACAAACCGTAGGAAACCTGAATATTGAAAATACATCAATCTTTACAGCAGATATAAATAATATCTTCTGATATTGAATGCATGAGAGAGAATTGCATCCTCGTTTATTAGAAAATGTGTGTGTTACTCTCCATCAGTGTCTGGAATATGAATAAGAAGTCTGGTTTCAGTTCCCATAGAAGAGAGAATCTATTGAAGTAGAGACAGTGCATGTGTACCTGCACTGTGTAGGTATTTCTTCCATTCTAGGCTGTCTTCTGGAGTGAATGGAGTAATTGAGTCAATTAAAGCTAATTAAAACTCAATTGTAGCTTTGGGATAGTTTGTCCTGTGGCTTATGGACAGCGTGGATGAGATGCTACCCATTTGTCTCCCTCTAAAGCTATCCCAATAGGTTTTACATCTTTAGCATACCCATGCACATGGACAAAAAGCAAGGCAGACCACCAGAATCAGGCAATCAAACTATTGTGACAGCTCTCAAATGTCAGGCATTTCATTCCCAGCCTCATTAAGGTTACAAGCTGATCTGTGATAATACCAATAGTTTTTTTCTGCAACTTTATTGTCTCTGGTCACAATTAGATTCCAACACAGATGAAATTTCTACAAGGTATTTCAAATTTGTACAGTAGCTGACCACTACTGAAGTGTCTTGCTTCCCCTGTCCCTTTCCTTCACAATTCGTGGAAGGGTTTGGCAGAGCTCATGCAATGTAAGGAGGCAGACACTAAGTCTGGGAGCAGGGATGTGATCTCATCTTCCTATTTTATTTTATTTTTTTTTTTGCAGAAATGACCCAGTACCTTGGCTGGTTTTGAAACTGCACTATTGTGAATACAATTTCTGTAAGCTTGTTTCCATATGCTGACCTAGTGAAATGAACTAACACTTCAAATGAACAGATAGTGTGGGTCTTAGGTTTGCATTGATTTTACTTCAGAGTGTTTTACGTGTTTGTTTTGTTTGTTTGTTTGTTTTCCATATGTTTATTGGAAAGCACTAAGGATAGAGAGGAGTCAGATACGTTCCAGGTTCATATAAGACGTATTGATGAAAGTTTTCTTTAATGTCTTTTAGGCTAACAAAACCACTGTTAGGTAATTATGCGCTGACATGGGCTTTACTGAAAAAAATGGTTGTCTTAACAGAGATGACAGTCTGTGCATTTGCTTGGACCTTTGTATCAAAGCAGTTTAGTGTCATATTTTCTCGAAGTACAAACAGCTATCACTGTGCTGATGTGCTGATAAAATCAGAGCATCCATGCCATTTATTATGGTTGGTTTGTGTTCCCTGAGTATATCTTGAATTCAAAATGTGCTTTTCTTTTGTCATGTTTCTTTTCAGTATGTTTGTTTCAATAATTTTGAGATGTGTGGCTGTTATGGCTGCTTTAATAGCACTAAAATAATATCTGATTTTGTATGTATTTAGAGTATTGATGTTTTTACAATCTCTGCTGCTTTATTTTTGAAGTATATATTAGTGAAGACTTTAGCATTTAAAGAAATAGTAACAATGTGGGAGACAGTTCTTTCTTTCTCAGTTTTTTGTTTTGATAGGAAATTTTACTTGAATGAAAGAAGGAGCATGTTGATGATTTTAGTTCAATTGCTTTTGTGATAAAAATTTACATGATGTTAACATTGCAATAAGATGCTCTTCGTTATGGGTTTGACAACTACAGTGTGAAAAGTCTGTTAGCACTATCATAACGCCGATGTCTGGTGCTCCAGAACATCATCATGTTAATTTAATATCAAATTGCAGAAATAAGACCTACAATTGCATCATAGACCTTTGTTCTTCTAGCATCGCGTGTACTCCTAGTATCCTTTTCTACAATATGTGCATATCTTTGGCATTCTCTGCTCCTATTTTGTATATGTGTATGGATCTCGTGGTGGGTGTAGTGTATCGGATGCATAGACTACATTTTACATGATAATGTTTTCCATCTGGCTCAGTAAAGCTTGGGGCATCATCTGGGCTGTAATTTTGTAGTAACAGAAGCAATACAATCATGTAGATAACTTCTATTTGGGATTGTCTTTCTTTAAATACCACACAAAACATAATTATACACACAATGGTGATGTGTAGCCAGTATAAATCTGCTTCTGTACAGTAATCAACAGAAAAAAAATGCTTGCATTTTATTAATTCAGGATAAAAGAGGGAGTCTGTCACTACTTCTTCTACAAACTAGACATAAGCACAGAAATACATAGAGCATTAGCATTAACAGCTCAAAAAATGAAAGATGTATGTAATGTCAGCTACTAGCACATTATGAAATATTGACTGAGAGCCCTAATTCCTCCTTCACTCTCCTTTAGTTCCTGGCAAAACACTCCTCAGAGAAGCTCAGACTTCTAGAATGGGATAGAAAAATTTCCTTTTAAGTGTCTCTTTGCTAGAGAGAAGATGGCACTGTGTGCCTCTGTTCTGTTCAGCTTCTGAGATACTACATTTCAATTACCTTATGTATAAATTAAATTGTCAGCAGTTGAGTGCCTATTGCTGTTGAGTGGGCTTTGTTAAGACAGTTGGTTATATGCTGATTCATTTTTTCCTTTGAATAGCCTTTGCCGATATATTTTGGAACTGCTGCAGGTAGAAGCCAAAGCTATACACCGATCACCTTGTAGAAATCTGTGCTGGAATATAACTTGTTCTACTGCCAGTCTTTTTCTCTAATATGTACGTGACTAGAGCACATAGCTAACAACAAACAAAATTAGTGTCACCCTTGATTAATGTGTCTTTTTTTAGCTATGTAGTTCCCACTATCTTACAAATTATTATTATTATTATTATTATTTTAAGAATTAATTATAGTAATATCTATAAGTTAAAGTAGTCTGGTATAAAAGTTAATGTATACGCTGTGTTGTGTCTCTTGGAATTCTGAAGTCTTATTCCATGTGATTTTAATAATTTAAGAGCAATGTTAGCATGGTACTTTGATTACAAGAGAAAAGTAGTGCTATTCACTTGTAATCTATCACAGTATTTATTATTTCATGGTTTGTTCATACGCATTTCAGCTCCCACCTAAGCAAGTTACGTTTGCTTGAGAGTGACATCTGTTAGCATCCTCTCAAGTCACACTGTGATCACAGTTATACCTCTGCAGTTAGGAGTTTAATAGGGCCCATGGCTGGAGTTCCTTTTCACTGTCCTCATCCGTAAGACAGTTGCTCACAGATCAAGTCTCCAGCAATGTGCAAAAATGCATCTGTCTTCATGTCAGTGTAAATATTCATGTTATGAAGCTGTCGGTACCTCTTGTGAGTTGATTAAGATTTTAGAAGTTCTGCTAGAAGATTTTTTTTTATTCTTCATATGAAATATTCAAACAATGGGATTTCTAGAAATGCACTTCTAGAAAATATTCAAAGATTTTCTATTCAAAGAAATTCTCCTGCTTGGAGACTTATGTTGTGAGCGAACAATTAAAAAATAAAATAAAATAAGAACTTAGGTGCAAAAATTGCATCTTGTCTTCCAAGCTCTGAAAAGTAAGAGATGTTAGTATATTCTTTTAACTGCCGAATTACTTTTTGCAAGGAAAATGTGTAGTCTAATTCTGATCTCAGAACAAGTTTCATTAAATTTTAATATAACAGAAGTGTTTAAATAGTTTATTTTGCTGTGCATTGTTCTTCTCCCATCCTGTCTTTCAGTCAAAAAAAAAAAAAAATCACTTCAAAAACTTCAGTTCTGGCAGGACAAAAAAGGAAGGAGAGAAATGAAGAATGATAAAAAGAGAATGGATTTATAAAAGATTAAAAGTTAGATACAGCAAGAGAGTCTTCTTGTCTTGGATGGTCATGTTTTCAAACAGCTCTGCTTTTGAAAGAGTTGTCATTGTCTCTCTAAAGAATTTCAGGAAAATGATCACTGTCAATCTGCATCCCTATTACATTAATCTTTCTCAGCTGACAGTTCTTTTTTACCTGTATGAATGGGTGGAAGACTTGCCAGTTCTTTATTTCCTCAGCATCCTTTCAAAAAACCTCAGGAAATTTCACCCCCAGTTTTATAGACAGATTCATTCTCTCAGGTTTGGAACAAAAAATAAATAGTGGCTTGTATAAGGATCATTGAAGATAAACGGAATAAGGATAGAGTCATGGTGCTGACTCCTGTGCAGATTTTCTGTCCTCAGTTCTCCTGTACTAACATTATCATCTGCTTGCTGTGGCTATTAGTTAAGAACTCATAATTAAGTACCACTTCTACCAAATCAAGAATTGTCCTTTCCTCACAGTGAGTAAGTGACATTGGTTATTACGGTTTCCTTTAATTCCTTCAGTCAGCCTCCTGTTCAGTCCTCTGTATCTTTTTGAGAGGAATTCCCTGCTAACATATACTCAGTAAATTCCTCAGTACGTGGAAGAATCTTGTTTAAGATGCTAAATTTTACCCTTACATAAAACAACTGTAACATCTTTTCTTTAGAAAGATTCCAGTCTGGAATTTTTCCAGTCTGGGAACCTTGTCATTTTTTCATGTGTTTAAAGGCCCGATATTTGTACCTTTGAGCAATATTCCCTTGATACTGCTTACTTTAAGGCTTTAGTATACAGCTAGTGTGCAATTAGTGCAATAGTTACTGGCTCTAACTGTTACTCAAAAGGTTGTTTTCCCAAAGCATGTCATCCATGTCTTAGCACTGTTTTTTTTTTTTTTTTTTCACTAAAACCAGATTACATCTTCCTGAAGTTCATCCCAGAGCCTCCTGTATTAATGAATGTTAATTTAACAGAGCTTATGTTCCGAGTAAAATTTTTCTTTTGGAAAATGAACTAAATTAGGTTAACAAATTATTTTATTTATATATAGGAAATAAAAGCAAAGTTTGTCTCTTTGAAAGATGCATAGAGCCATGTATATACAAACTCTGTTGCCTACTGTGCAAAGGTTAGTAATCAGTCGGTATATAAACAAGCAGCTGGGCCAAACCCATAATTTTATATAAGAAGTTGTCACAACATGTCAAATCAATAAGTTAGCAAGGTCACTTTTTTGTTGTTGTTGTTGTTTTAATTTAAAAGATCATTCAGTAATCCTTTCTCATGTTTCTACAACATTATTACCTAAGGTCACTGGCAGGTCTAAATTTAGAAATATATAACAAAAAGCAGATTAATAATAGGAAATCAAATATGCTATTCTTTTCTTATGGGTAACTTTCTAAAGCTTCTTAAGTTTGTGGGAGGGTGATGAATTACTTCTACATTTCTCACTTGACTGACAGATCTAAAATCTTGATAATTCTGTGCTGCTGGGTAAGGCAAGAGGGGAGAGGTACATCCAACTGCATCACCTTTGAATGATTGTCCATTGCTGGAAAACAGTAACTAGTACCAAAGCTTAAGAAATCCTAAAGTTATCTTAAGAAAACTTTCCAGAACTTAGTATGAGTCAGGATTTTTTGATAAGGAAAATGGACATTTCGATTTTTACCTAGCCACTAGGTGGCAATTGCACATAAGTCAAGACTTGCTTAGGAATGCAAGTACACATACATTCCAGACTGGTATTGCTATGGTGACCTTGTTCGTTTTCATATTTTCTCTATTTATTGAGGTACATGCTGTACTTTAAAAATTAGATCTTCAGGATGTCTAGAAATTATGTCTTATATAGAAGTCACAGAAAACTGCCTATTCTTTTGCAACAATAAATAAATACTGCTATGGACAATAATTAAATATAGCAATTTTCCAAAAGAGAAATCAGGAATTACTTTTTTTTTTTTTTTTTTTTTTTACATTTTTATTTCTGCTGTGTAATTTCTCATGAGTGAGTTGCCATCGACTTCAGAGGTGTCAGACAATTTCAGTGAATTGAGGTTGAGTGCCCTCAGGACTCAGTCTTGCTGTTCTGCTTTGTGAGAATGCTACTTTGGGCAGCATGCAGTTTTCCTCTCTGTTTCTCCAGCAGCTTTGGTCTTTAACAAAGGAATGAGCTGAATGGTGAAAATTAAGCAAGTAGCTCACTGAACCTGTGCTTAGTTTTCTGCTATAAGTGACTAACTGAGCTACTGAGAGCACAATTTATCAATAGGTGTAGTCCCACATAGAGCCAGAAAAGACAACTGGAAGAAGAGTAAGAAAAATTTGAAGATGCATATAAGGAAAATTTTACAATAGAAGAATACAAGAATAAAAGAAAATATCTCTTGAGATGTGTAATATAAAGCTCAACGGAGCTGTCATCTACCTATTTGTTATCACTGCAACAAAACCTAGTCTTGCAGACCAAAGTATTGCTTCTGCTCCAAATGCTAAAACAATGCTAGGCATCAAACAGATGAATTTAAGAGCTTAATTTCTGTTTCAGTCTACAGAGTTCTTGTGCCTTAATTATTTACATAGCTTTGGGAGAAGGTGATTCTCAGATAAATTCCAGAAAGTTTTTGGACTTGTAATGCTTTGAGTTTTCCTGGAGTGGTAAATGTGGTAAATTTCATGAGATAAACTAGATTTATTATTTATTTTTTTTCCAGAGAAAATCTGTGTTTTTCTCAAACATTAAGAAATAGGAGAGAAAAAAAAAAAAAGAATTCCTGAAGCAACCTCTATTAGAATAATTCCATCTGACAAGATCACAGCCCTAGTAAATATGCTTGCATACAAGAAGAGCAACTAGTTTGGGGATTTTACTAATATTGATAGCCTCAGTATTAATTCCTCTTTTTGTGTTTTATTTTGCTGTAGAGAGTTTGGCACCATGCCTCATTTAGCAGCGGGTGGATTAGTTGCTATACAAAAGGATATATCTGTGTTATAATGTGTATATGTGTGTTATAAAAGATGTATATGTGTTATAACTTTATCTGATCTCTAAGTGACACTGGGAGAAAAGGCTAATTGCTTCCTTAGATCTGCTCAGTTTAACTTCTTGGCTGTTTTTGATCTTTCCTCATGACACATCCACACTGTTAATTTATGAATGGATACCCTTATCTCAATGAGTAAGTTTGGTTTCTGTTCTTATTTTTAAATAAGACCCTAGATTAGTGCAGAAATTAATTAGAATCAAATGTTCTTAGTCTGCAGCCGTTTCTGTGCATTCCCATTTATTTCAGCAACTTCCTAGTCTTTTTTCTGTTGCATATTGCGTACTTAAAATCATGCAGATCTGAGCAGTTAGTAGATGAGCAAGCAATTTTCTAGTCAAAGTACAATTGGTATAGATGTCATTGTATACATGTATGGGCATTTATTTCTAGGGAGTTACAAAGGTTGACCGAGGCTACCCCTCTTCCCCCCCCCCCAAAAAAAAAAAACCAACAACAAAAAAAGGAATTTATGCTACTAGAAACATGTATGGAGAGGAAAAGAGAAATATGGGTTAGCTGCATCAACAGAAATAACTGAAATGTTGATTTAATATAGGAAAAATGAGCAACAACTCTACTTGAGAGAGTATAAAATAATTAAGATGCATCTCAGCCTCCGTGGTTGCGCGAAGTCTAACCACACTGCCTTCAAAGGTAATGTAGCCAGTAGACATCTGTATTCTGTAATCCTGTGAAAGAACTGAAAGAACGTGCTGTTTTAACCTAGGAAAGAATCAAGCATACATTGATCAAATTAAATGTAGAATTTGGAGACTGAAACTGGAAAGCTCAACAGAAATTGTAATTGATTGATTATATACTTATAAAACTAGGAAGTGTATATTGTTTGTTGAATTTTAATTAGTTTTTGCTTTCCTTGATAATTGTACTCTTCTCTGGCTGAACAACGTATGAGAAAGCTATATTTGTGAGGCCCTAACAGAGATATTGAGTCCATCAATTCTGAGTATCCTTGCTGGAGTTAAGCCTGTCATTGTTTCTGAAAGGCTCTACATACAGAAGCTCACAGCAGAGGCAAGAATCTATGCTATCTTCACCTGAAACAACAGACAAAAGTAGAACTGCTTTTTAATAGTGGTATTTTCAGAACCAAGAAAACAGATTTCTAACCTGTGCTATAACAAAGTATGTAATGCCTCAGGATCATTAGTCAGAATGGATTATACTAGCAGGAAAATCAGATTATGGAGGAAGGAGGAAAGAAATCAGGAGTCTTTGTTTTTAGGTATGTACAGTTTTAGTCTAGTGTTCATAGTGACTTTTTTTCCCACCATGCCTGATCCCTGCTTTTCCAGCATGATGTTTTTTTTTGAAGAGTTTAACTATGAACCAGAGATCCAACAGTCATCTGCATGCTAGAGGAATGTGTCAAGTAACTGAAAATGTAAAAGGGGTGAGGAATTGATTGAGCATGCTAGGTCCGCTGCCAAAGAAAGGTGTCAGCTTTGGACACCCAGGAAAGGCAGCTAGTCTGTTTATCATATCCAAAGTGAGTTTAATACGGATCAGATTCAGTGCTTGGCTGGAGTATTTACAGAGAAAAAGGATTTTGGTTAGATTTTCAACAAACTGTAGAAGAAAATGTAAAAAAAAAAAAAAAAAAAAAACAAAAAAAAACAAAACACATATATATATATGATCACTTGCTCATAAAATTTGATATTGCTTTTTCCATGATTCCTTGCTGCTCAATTTTTTCACCTTTCAGTGAGATTTTGAGTTGTATAGTTGTATTTTTCCTTAAAGGGCTTTTCTCACTCTGATGATTCATGGTGTGATTCTTTTTGCCTTTTTACTTTTTTCCTTTTAGTTTTGATATCTATATTACAAAATTTCATCTTTAGTCATTTAATGCTTGCAGTAAAAACAAAGACTTTCACTGGAAATAAAAAGGTTGAAAAGAAAAGTGTGCAGTTGAAGTGGGGTATTTTTTCAGCTTTCTACTAGTCATGACTAAAACCAAAATATGTAAATTTATATATGTATATATATGTATATGTATAAAACCAAAATATGTAAATTTCCATTTACACAGTCAAGTAGATCCCAGGAATCAAAGAGAGGATGATCAGCCTGTAGTTTTCTGCATCCTCCTACTTGGCCTCCTGGAAGATACAAGTGACTCTTGCTTTCTTCTAGTACTTAGGAACCTTTCCTGATCACCAGTCACCACAGCCTTTCAAAGATAATTAGAACTGGAATCTTAGCCTCATCTGTCCTATCCATTAGAACACCTGAACATTATTTTTAGATTTTTTTTTAAATATAAATTTTTTTATTCAACAAAACTAAGGCAGTAAATTCAAACTCATAGTCTGATTATCTCTGGTTTTGAGATATATATATATATATATATATATGTATGTATGTATGTATGTATGTTATATTCATGATGAACATTTCTTTAGCGGAAATGGCAACTGCAGATAGCTTTTAAAGTAATGCTAAGGTTTTCCTGTTAATCATCCACTAGACTAGCCTGATTATTTATTTATTTACTCATCCAGAAATAATGAAGTATTAATAGTTAACTTTCACAACCAGCTTTTCCACAACTTTATTTCAAGTATGTTTGTTCTCGTCTGTTGGAGCATAATTGTTCAGAGACAACAATTTTGTTTGTGTAACTTCTAACAGGGCATGTATTCCTTTTTTCTAACACTAAGGGATAGCAGTTACATTTCAGATTGGATCTGCTATGTTTTTTCAGGAACATGCTTGAAATAAATACATAAAGCCAAGCTTTGTTTTGTAGCCCAAGGTGGTAACAGTCATTTACCACATCAGTCTTCCACTTTTGATATAATAATACTGTCACATAATTTTCAGCTCAAGCGGAGGAAAGCTTTTCATTTGGAAGACTCTTCTATGATCGTCTCCTATTTCCCCGTCTTTTAAAAAATCTAAAGTAAATTTATCTCATCAAATTTGATAATCTAAATCTCAGAAATCACCTCCAGGCAAGTTTTAGGTCAAGTTGCTCTAAATGGGTCTTATACAGGTAATTAAATCACTCCCTGGAGGTTCGCGTCTTTGACTACTGACTATAGGGATACTAGAAGGAACTAGACAGCTAGTTTAGACCAAAGAATAATATAAATATGTCTGAAATTAGGTGAGAGAAATCTATTGAGTTATTCCAGTATCTTAAAGGTGAGCATTACCACTTTCATGTTTCTTGAGCTACTTCTTTTCTAAAGATTTATTCAAATTATGAGTTGTTAGCTAATTTACAAGTGAAAGTACATTTTGCACTTGCAATTACTTGCTAGTGTTTTTCAGAATTATTAGTAACACTTCTGAAAATGCTCTGAAAGCAGACTCCCTGCATATGCTTTCAGTGAAAACAAGATGGCAATATAGTGATTTATTTTAGCAGTATAAGATAGATTTTGAAATAAATCTTTATTTATTTAACTTTGTGATTTTGAATCTAACCGGTTAAGGAATGAACAATAATCACTGAGAGTAACTCTAAAGAGCTTTTTAACCTAACTTCCAGCATAGGAGTATATCTTAAGTAAATGAAATGTCGGTACTAGTATAAACTAGTAGACCATAATGAAAACTTCCATAAAATGCTCTATACCATTAAAATGACTGAAGTCAAAATTAAAATTTTATGACTTTTTTTTTTTAATATGTGAAATGAGGCTCCCACATTAATGTCTGGGTACATAATGAAGGACCTAATTCTCTGTATTCCTGAGAATCCACTGGCTTTCATGGCCAATTAAATCGCTTGCTATTCATATGAATAAGCACTGATGTACCTCAATTTAGCAATAGAAATCAATAGTTATCATTAGAAATATTAGTGTTGTGCACAGACTAAATAACCATTTATTTCAAATTGTGGTCAGTAGCATTATAATAAGAAGTCCCACAACTGTATTTTTAAATGTTCCTAGAAACTGAAGAGTAAAATATTAAAGGCAGTGTTTCTTCTGCACCACAAGGTACCAGAATATGAAGGTATTGAGGGATTTAGAGTTGTGTTCCTAGTTGACCTACACTATGAAATATTATGTATATTATGTAGCAGTTTCCCCTCTGTGTATGGTGCTATGGCAGAGGTTCAACTTTAATATGTTCAACTGTGGTTCTCTAAGGGTGATACTAAGACTAGAAACGATCTTGTTCCATTTTTGTTCTCTTACTTCCACTCTAAATTTCAATAACTTTTGCAGCTTGATTACACCCTTCTTAGGTTTAAAATAATGATTTTGAGTTCAAAATTATATAGAAAATGATCATTCTGATTTGGAAATTATATAGCACTACTTCCTTAATTGTGTGGAATTATGAAAATTGAGCTTGATGCATATTATATCCTGTTGTGTGTTACGTTTCTAGATGAGGAGGCATAATGTCATAAGATAACAGAAGGAAGCTGTCGTGTGACATCTTCCAGGCTTTTCTGTATGAGATGTAGGCTATGTATGAACCCAGATCTTCAAAGAAAAATCTAGTAAACCTTTGTCCTGCCTTATATTTGTTGATAAATGCAACGGTCACTTTTAACCTTGGCTGATATGCTGTACTTGATAAACAGCTCTTTCTGTATTTTGTTGTGCATTTCAAAAGAGCAGGAACAGATGTCAGAAAAAAAGACTTGAGGCTGAAGTCTGTTCCTTTAGCTTTACGTAGACTTCAAATGTATTCTTTTCTTGAAAGTAATGCGCCATATCTAAAAATACAGGTTAAAATTAAAGAGAAAATGTTTTTAATTGGGTTACTGATAATTGTACATCTAGAAATCAGAATTTGTAAAAGCTGCCAATGAGAAATCATTCTCATAAACTCACAGTTGTAAAGGAATGGGAAATATTCAAAATTACCTGTTATAGAAAGGGAAACACTTATTTGAAAGGCAAGGTAGTTAATCTTATTTAATATATGAGAAAAAAATGTTGGCCTTAGTCTCACTAATGTTTTTATGCTTCTTATAAACTCTTTGTAAACATTGCCATAAACATTAACTTACTGAGCATTTTTATTCTCATTTGCAGAACATTCAAGGTATCTCTAAACATCCAGTGAGAATTGTAAAGAAACAGTATATAAAAGGTAATCTATGTTTTTATTAATTTGAAAAGGTAATTTTATCCCATTATTTTACCAAGTTATTTATTTTAAAGCAGACCAAGAACTCCAATACAAGAAAATAGAATAGACTATTGACTCATATCTTAATATATAAACCAATCACTTTTTGCTTGTTGTTCCTGCAAAAAGTTTGCTGTTTCAGCACTGATCTAAATAGTCTTAAACATTTAGAACTTTATTTCCATGGACAGTCTCACTGTTCCTTTTTCCAGATGAAATTATGTATCTTAAACACATTTAACATCCTAGAAGTGTTTTTTTGTGGATTCAGCTTATAAGACATTTCCGGAAGAGATGTTAGAGCTGGGTCGTCTTAATCCTGCACAAAGACAAGCACCAATGGTTTGTCATATGTGTTGTTTTTGGTAACAGATGTGGATTTAAGGCTGATGACTCAGAGGGATTCAAAGGCTGGAAAAGGATGACCCAAGTGTTAAAGTGTCAACCCACAGTAGGCTTTAATATAAGAGAGATTTGCCTATATGAATTCTTTCTTGAACACCTACCGTCACAGCTGGGAAATGCTGCTCATTTGTTGAATAGATAAGGGCAGGCTTGCTTTTTAACAGCTCCCTAGTCTCTGCATTTAATATAATACATATCAGAAGACAGCGGCCTGTTTAAGATGGTATAAAATGTTGACAGCAGTTTTATTTTATCTTCCTCAATTATTTTTGTAAATATTTTTTTGAAGTTACTATTAAAAAAAAAATCTGTTTAAATCTGTGGCACAGTGCTTAGCAGTGGCATGTAGACTTTTCTGGAAATTATTCAATCAAATTTGTTAATGTTCTTATATGCGCTTCTCAAAGATGTGTTTCCAAGCTCTTCATTCCTATATTGAGACACTTTTCCCCTTCACTTTTATGCTATCAGCTGTCAGTTATCACTGATCAGATGAATTTTTATGGTTATTCAAAATACAACATTCCTTTCTACGCTAAGACAAGGAGCTTTCCTAGAGTACACCAAGTTTCTAATACCTTGCCAAGGTACAGTATTGCTTTGGGATATTGTAGAGGGTTTATTTCATTGGAATTTGGATGCCTATATTGGCTGCATGTTCTTAATATCGTACTTTCCAACTTCCTATAACTCAGGATTTGGTTATTATCCCATAGCTGCAGCAAGTTCAAAGATAAGAAAACATTTTTAGCTCATCTCTGTAGACTCTTATTTGCATGCATCTTTTATTAAGTGATCTGTGAATAATGCTATTTATTGTTGTTACTTGTCAGCTAGTGTTTAGGGAATGGTTAGGTTTTGAAAAAGAAGGAGAAATGAGTGGTAATGCAAGGATGTCAGATGCAGATGCTCTAGATGACTAATGAGTAAAATAATTGTGATGCTGGAAGTCGGTGCTCTGCTAGGATGCTTATATTGTTGTTTTTGTATTTTCAGTTGGGTGTTGGGAGTGGCATTAACAACCTGTTATGGTTTGCAACACCATTTTTGAATGGTGATTTGGTACATAAATGTCTACTCCCTCTCTAGGAAAAGAAGAGGAAATAGTAACCATTTCCCCAAGAGCACTATTTGTTTCAAAGAAAGGATATACGTTTTTAGCAGCAGGTAAGATAATGTGTTATTAATACTCTCAGTTCTGTGAGGTCTTCTTCTCCTCTTCTTTGCATGACATTATATTTTAGAAGGCTGTCAGATCCCTCGGTATCAATTAATATTGTTATGCGATGTATACTCCTTAGTGTGTTTTAGATGTGGATGATTTGTAAGCCTTGTCAGTAGAAACAGAGAACTAACAAGATTAACTGACACCCAAAGATAATGAAGGAATTGGGCACTGTGTGATCTGTAGCTGGACTGTAACTCTTTAAGGATGTGTTTTCTACAGCTGTGCTGCTGTTGTTGTTTTTGTTTAGAGCAAGAGGAAATGACTGAGCAGTCCAGGCTTGTATTTTGATTTGTGATAGTTGGGTTAAAATGCAAACATTTTTATTTAAGAGCAATAGATTTATTTTAACACTCTGTTTTCTAGATTTTTCCCATATTGAATTAAGGATCCTTGCTGACTTATCATCTGAACCAGAGCTTCTGAAACTGTTCCAAGAACCTGAAACCACAGATATCTTTACCACACTGGCTTCTCAGTGGTAAGAGTAAATGTTGCAATTTGGCATATTTATTGCCCCAAACCTATTGTATTACTGTGTGGTGATAATAAAAACAATATTTTGATACAGTATCTATTGTTAATCTAATAGTGTTTTAACACTGGGAGTAATAATTCCCTTCTGTCTTTCTGAGCCTTTTCTCCTCAACTGTTGTTAATGATGTGTGCCAAAATGTTATAATCCAGCAGACAAGTATAATCCTTGAGACTAAAACTGGTGCAATAACATATTCTGCATAGTGCATGCTGATAAGTTTCTCACTATGTAATTGTTCGCCAATACTTTTTTTAGAATTCCAGAGCAGCATTTAAGTAGGGTATGTGTCTGAAACATTGCAGAACAGTTTTTCTTAGTAAAAGTAAAAACATTCTTGAAATCTGGTTGATTATTCAATAGCAGTATTGGCATCAAATTATATATGTACAAGAAATATGTCTAGATCTCATGGGCTTCCTTTCAGCTCATAAGATTTAGTGCTTCCATCTTCTGATGGATGATGTGTGATACTTTGAAATAGTGGTACATAGTAATTTAATAAAGAAGTTTCTTACGTCCATTATTGTTTACTGATCTCTTCAGCATGCAGACCAATAGATGATCTATCCAAAAAGATAGAATATTAGTTACTTAGCTGTATGAGAGTGTTTCTTATTACTGTTTTTATTAAAAGTATATGCTGGTATTCACTTTGTATTCAAAAGTGCATGGGCACTCAATAGGTGGACAGGATAGATCTTACAGAGACAGGGAGATAGATCTTACAATTTGAACATACAACATTGGTAAAGATCCAATAAAATAATATAACATGTAAGCAGATTGAACAGAATCACGTCATGTAAATGCCATGCAATTTTCATATTTTCTCTTTGCTTCTGTGTATTTTTTTAATCCCTGTTTTTGTTGGAAAATTGCTAGCTGAAAAAAATGAAAGCAAAAATAGATAAGATGAATTCATCAGTCCTGATCTAGCTCAATCCAAATTCTACAGTTTCTAAATTTCTACTCAATATGTTATTTGCTAATATACACTGAAGTAGTAAAAATAAACTATTTTTTAATTGTCCTGCTACCAAAAACTGAATCTGTGCTTGAGACATGCACATACAGTCTGGGAAACACAAGTCAAGGTCACAAACATCCCAACAAATGGAGCTATGGAAAGATCAACTTTTTCTTTAAAGTCACTTAGAAGCTTCTATTGACATTATGATCAATTCTTAGCTCTGACATATCACTAGAACCTCGTGATGGAGTTAAATCCTTTTTTTAGTTTGGAGGTATATTGCAAATGTATGCATGAAGATGAGTCAAATTTTGTCTCAACTCTGGGCAAAGCTCCAGAAATACTATTCTATTCAGCAACCTCACAGCTTTTGGCAGCCATCAACTTCTTATAGTTGCTACACAGTAACTTTAAATTTAATGAAATATTACAGGCAAATATTTTATCAGACAGAAGTGTCATGGTGTGTCTACAAAATCATTACATAATGATTCCTTCTGACTCTTCCTTTAAGCTTCAGGGAAGCTAATTCTTGGAAGAAACTACTGAATTTGTTATATGACATTAATTACAGAAGCATGAAGGTTGGATTTCCTCTGGTCTAACCTTGGATGCCTGTTATATACCTGGTGAGATTAATTTGGCCTATTGTTGATGCCCCCAATGTAGTAGATCAATTGCATGTTAAAAGTGTTGATTTCTCACTATAGTGTAGGTCTGAGATGGCCAGCTCACATGTAGACATCCTTTTTGTCATCCATCCACTGTTCTGACAAATTTAATTCCTCCTATTGGATCAGTTCCTAGTGAACTTATACTGGGTTTTGGAGTTTTGTCCTTAATTTATTAAACCCTAAAGAGAAGAGACAAAATCATGAGCTCCACAGATATCTTCCCATTCCAGATATTTATTCATCTTTCGTAATCCACATTTTTAATAAGTGGAATATGACTGGTTGCTAGGGGAATTGTGATATGGCAGAGCAAATTTGGATTTCAGAGGAATGTTAATGGATAACACCAACTCTGAGAGTATAGTTTTGAAATTAATTTTCTATTTTTTTTCCTTGTGAATTAGTAATTTGCAAATGTGGACTGAGTAACTGAATATGTATACAGACCCTTTATTTAATACCTAATTTGCCTGTATAGATATGGATTTGTGTATTTATTCGAGTCAAAAACCAGGAGATTTAACAGGATCATAACTGCAAAGACAAAAGTAGATCAGAGAAACAGCTATGTATCCTTGTTTTGAATGTAGTCAATGCTAGAAAAGTTTGAAAACAAAAATATCTACTATGTAAAATAATTAACTAGTTATTTGAATGTAGAAAAAGTCTCAAGATACAAAATTTAATTATTGTGTAATATGGTAGCTGTACAAACGTTGCTTTAGAAAACATAGCTAAATAACGTGTTTTTAGAAAAAAAGTCTTGTGTGGTTTGCATGAAATACACACACACACAAACATCTCCCCCTCTCATTGCTATTAGAACAAGGAAGGAAGAGGAAAACAAACTATTTTATCTCCCCTTGGTCTCCTGATTTTTATTAGGTCTTAATCCTGGGGCTTTAAAATCTGTGCAAGGGATATACCAAGTGGTATACTAAATGTTTATTCTGTTTGAAGGGATTGCTGTTTGTAAATCTTTTCTAACACATCTTGGAAAGCCTTGACCATTTTTTTTTTTTTTTCTGAAAGAAATCAATAGAGAATGAATTAGTTTCAGAAGCTTGTTCTGAAGAAAAAATTTAAGTTTATGTCAGTGTCTGATAGCATTCCAGCTTCTGAATGTGTGTCAGATATCTCTTAGCAGGTTTTCTGCATCTAAAAATCCTTAGACTATTAAATATTAAAACATAAATAATATATTGACAATATTTGGTTTTTATATTGACAATATAAAATCTTAGCCACATCCCAGAGACGGTCCAAGATTCGTACCAGTTTATTCACTTATATTATATATTTAAGTATTATGACTTCTTCACCTAAATCTTAATTCCATTACTTAGATATCCTTCAGGCTAAAGTCTTCTATCTAAAATGTAATCTTTTAAAAAAACTTTATAGTCTTTTTTTAGCTTTTGGTGATGAATATACATGACAGGCAGTTTCTGCCAAGAGGTTAGCAGTATGACTTTCTGACTGAATTAAGATCTCTTATGTATAAAAGCTTTTGTTTCTTAATTTGGTTGGGTATGCTCTACCAGGATTCAGTCCATCTCTGGGACATAGAGATGTCTGCCTTGGAAACCTGTTGGATTGATGTTTCTACTAAACATTAATTTTATGCCATCTTTACACTAGTCAACAGTGCAGTGTAGAGATGCACAAATGTATGTCAACCCAAACAATACCCATGCGTCATGGCAAGAGGCTGAAAGAAAGCACTAATTCAGAAACTGAAGTTCAGTGTCATTTGCAACGCCATACCCAGCCCAGTAAACCTAGCTGAGAGGCAATACTCTGCAGAAAACCAGGCTGTAATCTTGTGCTCCTATGGCTAGTTTATGGGGAGAGCCTGTTTAGTCTGAATAAAACGAGACGGAGTGGAGACCTCATTGCTTTCTATAACTACCTGAAAAGCAGTTGCAGTGAGGAGGGTGTTTGTTGGTCTTTTTTCTCAGGTGACAAGTGATGGGACACGAGGCATCAGCCTCACCAGGGGAGGTTTAGATTGGATGTCAGGAAGAATTTATTCATAGAAAAGTGATTAGGCATTGGAACAGGCTGCCCAGGGAAGTGGTGGAGTCACCGTCCCTGGAGATCTTTAAGAGATGTGTGAATGTGGCATTTAAGGCCATGGTTTGGCAGCAGACTTGTAGTGTTAGGTGGATGGTTGGACTTGATGAGCTTTAATTTTTTTCCAATTTAAATGATTGTATCAGTCTACCGGTCTCCTCATATTCTTCATTTGTCACTCTTCAGTAGGCTGATGTTCCTCTGCCGTAGTGTATACTGCTATAGGCCATACTGGGTCAAAATCCAGGAAGAGTATCTTGATTTAGCTAAGCACTTAAGCTTGCAATAAATATGTCCTGCCTTCCTGCCTGTGTGCTTTTTTGAGATGGGGATAGTACTGCTTCAGTGTTCCCAACTCAAGCAAATTCTTGCATCTTTCTTGCTATTCTTCAATGTGTGGGTAAGTCCTTTCCCCTGCTTCTTTAGAGTTTTTCTTAGAGAGCTGGAGATCCAGTCAGATGTGATCCGAAATCCATACCTGAAGACACCTGCTTGATAGGTTTTATTTTATTTTGAAAAAAGTGAACAGGATTCACTCTTTTTAAATGGCAATGGTGTCCAGCTTTTGTACAATAGCTAGGTGCTTAGAGACTTCAGTTCAACTTTTTTAACCTTCAAGCATTCAAATCTTTATCTGTCTCATTTCAGGAAGATACAGAGCAAAGTTAGACTGTGTCTGAAAGCTTCTCCACTCTGTGCTACTTGTTGCAGCTGAGATTCTGTTGAGCAAAGACTGTAAAGTTGAAATAATTGGATTTGTTCAGCTGAGAAAAGATAGGATTTAGGAGAAATATGATAAAAATCTTCAAATATATCAAAGTTGTTGCAGAGAGTGAACAAAGCATAATGAATGAGCTTACACTGTGGTAAGAGATGTTTTGGTTAACATTGATAAAGATTTTTAATAGAAAAAGTAAATAAATATGGAGATGGTTTACTTATGGAGACAGTGGAATATCTATCACTAGAAGGAATGAGTCAATCAGATATTTCCAAGGATAGCTGAGGTGGCTTTTCATTCTGTCTCAGAACCACGTTTTTATGGCCTTATGATTCAATATCTAAGTTGGATTTGTGAGGCCTGGAAATTAGACCATGCTTTAACTACATGTCACTGGGAGGAAGAGTTGTCTGTGAATCCTACCAAGTGAAGAGAGAACTGAGTTTCTGGCCCTTAGTACCCTGAAAAATATTTCAAGGTGGTATTCCCCTCCACCTATACTATGAAATAATAATAATTAAAAATAAAAACATATTATAGACAGAAACTGTGTGTAAATAATGCTGTAATCGGATTACATCTCCTAGATTGGCTCCTACAGGCATCAAAGTAGATGTCAGGTGTGCTCAGAGTGGGTCTATGATGAACATGTACACAATGCAGAATTTCAGAAAGAAGTGTTCCCTGAGGTGTGCCAAGAATTCAGGAATATCCAGGTTTCAGGGGCCACTTAGTGGTGTCAAATGGGTTCATTCATAGATTTGGATGTAGGCATCCACATCCATTTCTCAGATTTGGTCTAGGTATCACAGTTCCTTATGCAATTGCCAGTACAGATGTGTGAGAGATGGACTTCCACCCTGACCGTGTACCATTCATTCAAAAAATGAATGTAGTGTTACCGCTCTGAGGTGAGCGTCATCCCAAGGCAAGTCCCTAAAACTAAGTGGGTAGAGCTTCAGAGATTTGCTTTATGTTCTAGTCTGTAGAAAATCATTACAGGGCCATGCTTTTATCTAGTGAGTGATTCCTAAGGCACCAACCAGATATTACAGATACGTTTGCAACCTCTCATCTTTTTAGTTTCTACTTAAATCTATTTCTCGTAAATGTCCTACAAGATTTATGAAAATATTTTGCCCTTTCTATATGGTAACTGTGAACTAAGATGTGAAAATATCTAGACTATATATCCTCTTAAATAAAGAGCTTCAGAGAAAAAGACCTTGTAAGTAAATTAGTTACGAATGTATTGAAGTGAAACTCTAGCACTTTCACATTTGGAAATTTAGTTATGGGAATATCCAGCTAATTTGTAGGCTCTAGGAAGAATGTAAGTATGTGAAACTAGGAACATTCTGTTGACCACAATATCTTTCTGAGGTGAAATCAATGCAAATTGAAACTAGAAACATTATTAGATGTCTTTTCAAGGTACATAGACCTTCGTAGAAGTTATACTTACTACCTGAAAAGGGGAGCGATTCAGAAGGCTTCTTAATAAATTGTCTACATTATGGTCTAATTGTGAGCACAAATTTGTTACTACTGTAAAATGCATGTTTTCATTTCTTTGGAAGTAGAAAGATGTCCCTGTGCATAAACTTTTGCACACAGAGATAAATGATCTAGGCATCTTCTCTGATGTGTCATAGGTTGTCACTTCAGCTGATGTAGCTCCAGCATAATGAAATCCATGTTAATCTCTGCCTCAGAAATCATCCCATTATAGATAAGATTGTTGGACAGTTGTGAATTAGTATTTTGTGTTGTATTCCATAACTCTTTTCATATACTTTCCAATTGTATTGGAATTGTAGAACATATAAAAATTTACTTATGTGGAATGAATTTTCCTTATATTCTGCAGCTAATATATATCTATATTTCTATAGTCCCATATACTACTATAACTACCATGTAGTACTATAACTATATTTCTGTAGTACCATGTAGTAGAGGAATATCTCTACTACTGTTCAATACACAGATGTACTGTGTATTAAAAGATAATTATCCCAATAATCTGATAACTGCCACCATTCCAGTGTTAAAACAGACATTCTCTTTAAACTATTAATTTCTACCTCTAAACTATAATTTACCCTGTACACGTTAACTACTGATGGTGAATTAACGTAACAAGGTAATTGGTGGATACTCTTTCAGGGTGATATGTACTTATATGTACTTTGTACCAAAGGAAAAAAAAAAAAAAAAAGAGGAGGAGGATTTGTGACAGTCAGTTGCGTACAATGCTTGTGCTCAAGGCAATGCTTGAAAGAAGGCTGGGCAGCTTGATAGTGGTCTAGCTGCTCCTGCTTCAGTTTGGCACAAGTTTTGTTAATTGGACACCACAAAATATTCACTTCTCTCTCATTTATCCGTCTGCTTCCTCATGTTGTTGCTTTACTTGTGGTGGTGGAGAACAGCATGAATAGATGCCCTTCTAGGTATTGACGTTATCTTCTAGTACTAGACATAATTATCATTCTACTTATGTGGCTTGCAGGGTGCTCAAGAACGGCTGCAGAATAAGAGGACATTGTCTCATTATTTCTTTGTAACACTGGTAGCTAATACCTGAAATAAGAATATGTGTATCTATTATAGAATACCAAGGGATTTATAAAATTATTCAGCTCTAATCATTCTGAGAAAGATTCCTTTCCATTTTTATAGTGTAGGTGAGGTTGGCTGACACTTGAAGATATGGAAAAGCCTTTCGTTGACATTATATAATCTGTGCCAGAGTCAGAGGAACTTGAACACTTAATTTCCAATAATCTCGGGAACTGCAGGCTGTTAACAAAATGTGCTGGATATAAAAGTCCATGTTTCCTCAGCTGATGTGTGTGTAGGATGTTGGTAATATATAGCAAATCATTTTGGTAAGAGAAGGACATGCTAATTTTGGATTTGACTCAAGAAAAAGCCTAGAAAAAAGCAAAGCACAGAACTAGTTGGATATTGGAAGGACAAAAGTTGTGGGCTTTTGTGTTTTAAGTTCAACTAGATCTGAATAAAAAGACCACAGTGCAGAAAGTTTTGTTTTGTTCTTTAGAGACTGTCTTCCTTCAGGAAGTGGGGAAAATTTATTTAATTACAGCCTGCCAAGCAGGGGACTCAAGGAACTGATTATTTCTATTAATGTCAATGTCAGCCAGACTGTTGTGCATTGGGGCCATCAAGAACTATAGCGAAACAGGTGAATTTTGTTTTTCCAGCTGCTTGGAAATTCAGGATACTTACTGACAATAGTTCTATCTGTTGATACCCTGCTGAGTTGTGAAGAACACAGGAAATAAGCAGAGGGATTTTGGATATTCCTGAAATAAATCAAAATAAGTCATCAGGGGTTGAATTATACAAAAAGATAGTGTACTGGGTCTGTTTGAAGAAGATAAGGTCAAGTATGCACAAATGTTTGGTGGTAGGTAGACTAAATATATATACACTTGCTCATTCCTGTTTTATACAATCTTGTTTCAAGCACACTTTTTTTTTTTTATCAAATAGATTGTAAGGATGAATCAACATTCATCCTTAGCAAAACACTGACTTTTTTTTGTTACTTTATATAAATGTATGGTGTAGCAAACATTGAATTAAGTTGAGCTGCCTACTCCCTCAAGTTATTGTTACTTAAAACTGCAAACATCAAGCTTCAGATGAAAAAAAAACTTTAAAGATTAGTCCTAACTCTACCACTTCAATTCAAAGCTAATACTAAATAGCAAGATAGGCCAGTAAAACTTGAATGAGATAAATGGATTTATGAGAGGCAAAAGCCACATCTGTAGCTAGATGCTTTTCAAACAAGATATGATTAAAATCAGAAAATATCCCCAGTTGGAAGTGACCCAAAAGGATCATTGAGTCCAACTCCTTACTCCACACAGGACTACTTTAAAATTAAACCATATGTCAAGAGCATTGTCCTAACGCTTCTTATTTGTGTTTCTATTTTAATTTTATGAAAAAAATATCAGCAAACCCTTGAAAAAGCCTTTGTTAATCAAGACATGTCACCTGGGTTTTTGTTAGTTTATTAAAGAGTAATGAGATAATCATGTTTATCCAGGTGGACTTCTGCTGAGGAGATGGGAAGAGCTTTACCTTTCCTCCCAACCCCATAAGCAGACATACGGTTACAAGATGCATCCATGAGGTTATGCGGCTCTGTTTTCCCCCAGCTATGGCTCTCTCAATTTGTGTTTGTTGTCTAAATAATGAGATATACTAGCTCAGGACTCTTAGGACTCCATCTTTGTTTAAGTAATTTTTGGGTAATCCAGACTATTTCGTATTCATCTAACCAGAAATTAAGACATGCAATTTCTCGGATTCCTTTTCCCACTTTTTATGAGCTTAATCTCAAGTCTAAAATGAATTTGGATTAACTCTTTTCAATTCATACATCGGAAAATAATAAAATCTTTTTTTGTTTTGTTTTGATTTGAAGTGTAGTCACTCTCTGTGCCATTGAGCACATATAAAATCATGAAACTGTTTTGCAGTATTAAGACAAATCAGACAAATTATGATCATAGCCTTGCCATGGAGTCCTTGGGGTAACTCCTAGAATCTTGCTTTTGAAGAGAGTGGAGAAAAGTTTTCATGTGTATTATATGGCAGTCACCTTAAATATGTGTAGCTGAATCTCTCTGCTGGAGTCTCCATTCAGAAATGCATGACTGTGTTGTGGTCTTTCAGCTCTGCAGTCTGGCTGTGTAACTCAGCCAGTATTGATTCATCCTAAATCCCAAGGTTTGGAACTCAGTGCTAGCTGCCAGATGACTCACAAAGGGTTAATTTCTTTCATTAGCATTGGATTATCCAGCTTTGTAATAACGTTATCATTTCTAATTAGTTTCAAGGCTTCTGCTTTTATTTTTCTTTTACTGGAATAGACTCTGAAGAAATGATTGTTGCAGTATTTAAAACTGAATAATTATTAGTACTTACCCATCATCTCATTGTTTATGTATCACTTCTCTTCTGATTAATATCCAAAATAGCTCTTACTTTGTATATTGTATCATTCTTTTCTTATTCACGGTATTACTGATAAAGGGAGAGGAATGAGGAATTTGCTTTATACATACTGTTCAGGCACAAATTCAGTTTATATGGGAAGTCATGCTCTTCCGACTCAAATCACGTTCAGGGGCAGGTATGCTGTAGCAGCAAGTCTAATTGTTGAGACACTACTCATTATTAATCTGGTGTTTAATAATAACTTATTTTCTAAAATTAGTGTGAGTGAGGCTGTAACCTGCAGCTCCTGCAGCTGTAGTATTGCAGATTTCTTCAGGTTGTACTTCAGAAATTTTTAACATCTATGATATACTACAGTGGCAGATTGAATTTCTGTGCAAATAAATGTAATGGTAGGAAAAGATGCTGACAAAGTGACAGTAGTTATTAAGAAATAGAGAAGCATTCAGAAGAGAAGCTCTAGGAAGAAGTAAGGCAGTTTCTTATGCTGCTAGATAATGCTTTACACTTGGTTAAAATATGCCTGCTCTTACACAGGAGTATGAAACTAGAAGGAACTTATTAGCCATAAAAACTCTTGCAGGTGATAATGTCATAAACTCTCTTCCATAGATTGGTGGGGCCTCAACTTAGAACTCGTTTTAGCCTAGATAATTCTACTGGAAGCTGTTGAATTCCCCATTCCTCTTCTGGCTTGAAATCTCCTTTTACTTTCTACCTTATTTATTCCTACAGTTTATCTAGATAAATTATTCTTGCCAACATTGTCCATTAGCTTTATTAGCTCTCCTTGCATGCCCAGAGTTTGCTTTGCATAACTACTTCAGGAAGGCAATCAATTGTGTTCTCAGCCCTCATTCTTTAAGGAAACTAGACACTTTTTTTTTTAGGGTATTTGTCATCAAAATAACTTAATGAACTAGTGTTAGGAGCAGCTAGTTATGACTACATGGAATTCCATGCAAGTTAATCTGTATTTCCTCTTGGCAAGGAAAATGAGACTCTGTGGCACTGACCGACTCCCTAAGCTGCTTCAGTTAGCATAGCTAGCTTTTTAGGCGAGCTCTGAAATCTCTGTGCCACAATACAGCCTCTGGTATATTTGTGTCATGGTCAAGAAACGCAAGTTAATTCTGGTCATTAAACTGGGCTAGCTGAATGATGAATTCACGAAATCATGACTTGAGAGGCTACCTTTATTCTGGTAAGTTTAGTGCCAGGGAATGTTCCTGGTTGCTGGCACTCAATACCTGCATTGCTGAATTGTTTGCTGTCGTGGTTGTGGCTCTGGACCAAACAGCTCCTGGGCACAATTCCTGAATTAGCAAGGGCCAGAGATTATTTCCACTAGGCTGCTGGATGCAGCACCATGTTCGGATGGTAAGATATTTTTGAGCTATGGATGGGTGATGTTGTTTTCCACATAGCCCCACTGCTGCAGGATATTTATGGACAGGTTTAATTTCTTTATGTTGAGATAGTCAGTGTCTCCTTTCATATGGTTGATTTTTTTGCTATTCAATATTCAGATAGCCTACCTCCATACCTGTTTCAAATTAATGTTTCTCAAACATGGTGACCAAATTAAGTTAACTGCCCAGATAAAATCTCGCCAGTACATTGTACAGCAGAACTAATATTGCCCTGTCATGTTTGGAAATAACCCACTTGTCACATACTGAAATTGCATTTGTCTTTCCATAGCCAAACCATACTGTTTCCTTGTCATTCCATGGTCAAATACTACATTTTTCTCTGTTTCTAATTGTTCACCTCCTACTTTATGCAAAAAGTGTATGCTTTAATAATTCTAATTTTCAAATAAAATAACTTTGCAGAAAAGCAGTAGTCTTTTTAATTATTATTATTATTATTTAGACACTGTGAAAGGGTGTATTTCTCTAGCTGTGTAGGGATAGCTTTGCAATTACTAAAGTCTAGAGGGGGTGAAATGGTGTCAATGTGCTATCTAATTTTGTTCCTGTGTGGTATATTGGAGGACAATTTGTTGTGGAGTATCTTGAAAGACAAGCTCCGAGTTCTCTGCATATTGCATTTGAGTTTCTCTTTTCTGTGCTATTATTACACTTGCTTTGGGATTAGGCAGTCTCTTATACCTACTTGAGATCATTGTGAAATCAGCTGTAATTGAATCCTCAGTTTATATCTCTGGAATATCATTAATGATAAAATTCATCATTTTTACCTAAATTTCTGTAAGACTACCAGATTAAATCATTGTTCTGAAGAAGTGTCGTTATTTAAAACCAGGCTTGTTTGCATTAGGCAAAAAGCATTAATTCTAGTTTGAGATTTTCATTCCTCTCACAACAGACATCATTTGTGGAAATGTCTGTTTATTGATGAATGCTTGTAACTGTTAGATTTTTGCATAATAAAAGAAATCATACTCAAAAGATTTTGACAGGGAACACTTGAAAACTGTGTCATTTTCAAATACAAGCTTCGTGATAGCTGTAATAATATTTGGTTTGCCTTTGGAATACCTATGTTAGGCAGCACAGCCTCCACAAACTGGGGTATAAATACACGTAGACATATATATATACACATATACATAAATATATACGAACTTTTATGTTGAGATACAGGAGATAGATAAAGATTTTGACTTGTGGTATTCAATTATTATAATGTGTTTTTTCAAAGCATTCATGCAGCAGTTTAATTTGCTGCCACTTTATCCCCCTCCTAATGTGTCCTGTTCCTTCTGCCACCCCTGAAATCTGGTAAAAAGGAGGAGGTTCAGTATGCCTTCTCAAATCAGAGTTTTAAAACATTTTAAGCTCTATGTTGAAAACCTCATGGGCATCAGTGTGGACTATTTTAACAGTTTTACGTTTGCAGCACAGCAATTTCTGTTTTGAAAGCTTACTTGCAAGAGTTGATATTAATCAAATTTAACATTGGACTTGCCTTGTACCCTTGCAGACTGTCTGAGCCTTAACTTATGAAAATTTCACCTTTTGGTTTACAGTCCCTTGGAGAAGTACAGCTGTGACATTTGTTTAGACTAGCAAATAATAAGGGAGAGGGAATAAAGTCTTCAGGAAGCATAATGGGTTTTGTTTTTTAGAAGAGTTAAACAATCACTTTAAACAAACCAGGTCGTTAACTGCAAGCTTAACCAGACAGCTTAATTTTATATCAGATTGGAAGCTTATTATTATTGCACATCAGATGGTTTCTTAGCAGTCTAAAATAGCTGAAAAACAAAGCTTTAGAGTTTTCATCACCACAACTAACAGAAACTAGTGTGAAAGATCAAGCTCTGGGGAGGTAGGGCAGTCCTCAGTTGTTTCGCGGTGTTTGACGATGCTTGGCTTTGGTAACTTCATGAAGAGGATTTCTTGTATATGAAGAGTTATCTTCAAAGAGTCATTTTCATCTACAGTGGTTTTGATAAAATACTACATTTTGTGAGCACACTCCAGATCTTAATGAGATGTTTTGGTTTATTTCATTTAACTCAATTAACTTTAACTTGATTTTCAAGCTAAATCTTGATGAAATCAAGAATGCAAAGGCAGGTCTTACAGATCCACACTATTTTCAAAATGTTTTGAGGTGCTAGAGCACGTTTTGACACAGTTTATAAGCAAATCATTTTTAGGATTGAATCCAACAAAAGTAATTAGATATTCATTGATGGAATTTTTAGAATATGGAAATTGATGAAGTAATGGGTGTGTTTTGCACAATAGTACTGTGAATCTAGCTATTATGTGCCAAAGAAAGCAAGTAAAGCTTGTGCAAAACAGTATTGTATCATATGTCATATCACCTTTGAGAATTGAGGAATCTTTCGTGGTTGATCTAGGTGTAACAGGAAGTGTCCAGACACCTCTTTGCAGAAGTTAAGACCTCTACACTTTTGAAGCTTTGGTTTAAAACCTACCAATTATTTTTAAAAACAACTCATAGTGAAGTTTTAGTTTTGTCTTTAATTCAATGTGATTATAAGCATAATAGAATTTAAGCTACCAGAGGTATTTTCAGTGAAGACTGAAAGAAAAGGATTATTCATTATCTCATCCTTCTCTGCAGAAAATCCTCATATATATCATCATTGAATTCTTCCTCTTTTCTTTGGCTATTAAGATCTTTAAATGTCTGCTGCTTACCTTTTTCTTAACTGTGCATACTCATTTTGATGTAGTGTGACATACCCCTCCTTGTTCTTCCTGAGCAACTTGTACATTGTTTGCTGGTGGTTTGATGGGGCAACTAATTGCAGTTACATCATCTTCTGGTTGTGTACTAAGAACTTTGTTTCCTGCTATTTCACTCTTCTGGTATTTGGCTAAGGCTGTTCCGAAACTCTATTTCTTTATAAAGACATGAGACTTCTGCCTGGGCCAGTACTGGTGGTTATTTGATACTTTGCTACCGCTACCAGTACCGTCTCCCAGCATGGTTTCCATTCCTTAACTATTTAAAGCTTCTTATGGAAAAGCTTGAGAAGTGAAGAAAGAACTCTAAGAGTATTAATTTGAGGTTGATCCCTGACATGTAGTTTAAAACAAGTGGGATCTGATGAGTTTTGTCATCCTATCTTGTATGGCCCTTGTAAACTGTTTCCATTTCATTGTTCTTTCAGTGATGGTGACCATCACCCCTGACATTCACCCAGTTAATGACTTACTTTCATTCTCTGCTTTTAAAGCTGAAGACTCTGACATGAGAATGTCCTCTAGCAGATTAATTCTTTCAACAATCACATCTCAGAAATAAACATCACCTGTCTGGGAAACTGGTGGTGTAAGAAAGAACTACAATTGTGAGAGAAAAGCACTTTTGTGTTCCTGCAGGAGTGAAGGAGAGAAAAGATGAAGGTTCCAGGGTAGGGTGTCCTTTCTCAAGAACCTCAATTTAGTATCAGGCACTTTCTGATCTCTCTGAATGAAGTCCAGAATTGTACCCTTTTAAAGAGAAATCTCTGACCTTTTTTTTTTTTTTGTCAAGGGCACTGAAAATAACTGCTGCCTAACATACCTCCTCTGTACCTGGGAGATTAACATGCAGGTAAATACCCTAGTAAAGATAATGGATCACTTTACTCCCAGATGAATCCTTCAACAAATTGTTACTGACGATAGGTATAATTTATGACATGACCTTGTTGCAATCTCTTTATCTGGTTCCCTGGTACTTTAAAATGTAGCAACAGAAGACTTCTGGCCCACAGAGCAAACTATAAAGATATGTCTTTATCTTCTGTAAAGTGCTTGAAAGCTAAACATCATGGTCTTTTGCAGAAGGTTTAGGACTAATGAAATAAATCTTCATGCAATGGACTACAGAGGCTACTCAGACAAAATAAATTATTTTATAATTAACCATTGGAAGGGCTTTTAAAATCATAAAGTGCTTATGGAGTCTTGAAAAAGAGTTTTATAGGGGTTGTAAAGCTTCTCCTGGTGCTAAAAGGGCATAAATTAAAAATCAGTTTGGTGGAGTAGCATGCAAAGGGGAAAATAGATACAATGACAAAAACGTGGCAGAAAAAAAACGGCTATGGTATAGGAAGGATGGTATCAAGCTGACTGTCCTGTAGTGTTTCTTTCACAGAAGTGTCCTGTAGTCTTTTATTCACAGAAGATGAACACAACTAGCTGAAGTGAAAGCTTTTATAAAAACCTCTAAATGAAAAAGAATACAAATTTTATTTTTTAATACACATTTTTAATACAAATTTAAGCTCCCTGATTGGGAGGTTTTGACCCCCTCCCATCTTTAAGTATGTTCCCATATTTACAAGGAAAATGCATACCAGAGGTCAACCAATATGAGCAACAGCCACTGCAAGACATCTCTTCTATCCCCGTGCCAGGGTGGGAATGAGTATAGGTTAAGTGAGGAGTCTCTATATTATCCTCTAGATGAAAAGGAGGATATGTGAGAAATTTGATGTTGTTATTGACTCGTTGATTGGAGCATATCCTTGGGTGAGAAGCTTCTCTGTGTTATTCCAAAATCTCATATCTCACTAATGCAGATCACATCAAGATGAAAATGCAAATACAGGCATTGAACACAACATCCGATTCAGATATAAAAAGTGTTTGGAAATGACAGAAATAGGAGAATAAAAGAAAAAGACTGCTTAATAAATATATACTAGGGCTATATCAGAAAGGTCTTTTTTTTTTTCTGTTACCTATTTCACCTGCTGTTTCCCCTGACAAGAAGTTAGTCTGCATTTCCTTGTAGATGTTTCTTTGCTATTTTAGAAAACTATCTTGCTTTTATTGCCACTCTTCTGGGCAGTCTAGGCAGGTTTCATTTTTCATCCTGACGTCTCTGTGCTCTTCTTATGAGGAAGACAAACTAGCTACTTTTTGTTTAGAACACAGTTGTGTAAATGCCTTCTAGTTAGAGAAGCTATATATATATGTATATATATATATATATATGGCTTTCATAGGTTATGTATGTGGTTTTCAGTAAACATTGTATATCAAACTGTACATTAAAACTGTGTATGATAAAATACTTAGGCTTAGTGCACATACTTTATTCCTAGCTCTTGCTTATCATGCAAGGCAAAAGTAATAGTCTATTATGAAATGACAGTGGCTTTGAGGAGACTGGTTCCCCACCTATTCTCTGTATTGTAACAGAAATTAGCCACGTAAAAGTCACTCCAAGATCTCTTCCACGCATTATTTAAAAATGTCTGAGACAACTCATGCCTGAGCCTTGTCAGTATTTTCCACTGGTCATGGAATGGTAACTTTCAGAAAGATCTCCTACTCTCGCACACTGCATTAATGGTGAGCAGGCTAGGTTATAGTGGAACTAATCTCTTCCATATGGTTAGGATGCCCAAATATATTGTGGTATATATTCTGCTTGCCAATGTCACTTAAAAACTAAGCTTTCCAAATTTTCCTCCAAGATGATATATCCAGTGGTGTTATCACGATAAAAGGGAGCAGTTGCCACTAATTATGTAATTTGCCTGTACCAGTTTCATAAGCCAGCAAAGTTCCAGGCACAACCTTACAAAATATATAGCCCTCACCACTATTTCATAGCAACAGTGATTAAAAATGGCAGATTTATATACTCCACTGAAGAAATTAAAACAACAACAGCAAGTGTAAAGGAGCAGCCAGATGAATGACTGTGTATTCACTTGTATATTCAGTCATTTATTGGACGTTAATGACCATGTATAAAATGAATTTAAGGGCACTCCAGCTCCTTTCCTGCATCAAATCCCAGCTAGGACTTGGATTAATTGACAGATAACAGGAGAGCAGCCAAAGTTTTGTGGCTGTTATGACTGAGCCTAGCTTGGTGTAATGTAATGCAGAACAAGGCAATGCATGTCTGCCAGATATTGTGTTGGAGAAGTTTGTTCTGCCTTGTCCTGTACATAAACAGACGACTTCCGTCACAATGCAACGTTTCCCAGAAATACTGAAATGTCTTATCGCATTCTTTTAAGGCTGGTTTCCTTCCATTTCTACCTGTTCTCAAAGTTTTATTTTGCTATTGCCCAATTTTTATGTCCTGTGGCATTCCTGTTTTTTTTTTTCTGCATGTGTTCAACTACTTTGTGCTCTGTGCTAATTTCTGTATACTAAAATTTGCATTTTTTGTTTCTTTATAATATTCTGTGCAGTTTAAAAATAATTCTGTCTTGTTCTCTACTTTGTAATAAATATATTATTCTGATTCTGGTTTGTAGCTAAGCTTTTCTTTTTTTTTTTTTTTAAATCACAAATAAGATTGCCATATTTTTCTTGGGTATAAAGAAACTTGGTGCTCATAAGTTTTAAGACAATTCAGCAGAAAGTCTTTGGAATGCTCTTTTTATTATTTCTATCATTTTATCATTTATCATTTATATTTATCATTTTTATTATTATTTTTTTTCCTTTTCCAGGCAGCTATTCCCTTTTTGGCATACAACCTACTTCATAGTAGAACCATCTCTTGTGAGAACTTGTATATCTCTACTCTGACCACATTTGTCAGATTTTCTATAACTTTCTATGCTGCTATTTTGCTGTCTTCGCAGACCTTTCCTGGTTCTTCAGCTCTGATAACTCCTTCCAAGAATAATGAGATCTGTTAACCTGCACTTGATAAGTGTCTTCCAGCACAGAAGCCCATTCTTTATTTCACCTAACAGATGTGTATCAAGTAATGTACTATAAAGCAAAGTACTTGCAAAGCAGTACTAAACAAAGGAAGGCAAAGGACAAGCAAATCGGAATTGTGGAAGTAGACCGAAATAAGTATGCACCAAGGACAGGGATGTAAGAGTGCAGGCACACAAGAGGTGAAATACTGCACGTTTGGAGATGGCAAGTCAGGAAGAATTTGAAGATTATCATATTAATGAAGAGCTTGACCAAATAGCTTATTAAAAGAGGGACATAATAGCTTTTTATAAGTAGGACATCAATTAATGTGTTATAGAATCATAGAATGGCTTGGATTGGAAGGAACCTTAGAGATCATCTAGTTCTAACCCCCTGCCATGGGCAGGGACACCTCCCACCAGCCCAGGCTGCCCAAAGCCCCATCCAGCCTGGTCTTGGGCACCTCCAGGGATGGGGCATCCACAGCTTCTCTGGGCAGCCTTAGCCAGTGCCTCACCCCCCTCACAGTGAAGAATTTCTTCCTAACGCCTAATCTAAATCTATCCTCTTTTAGTTTAAGACTGCTCCCCCTTGTCTATCATTATCTGCCTGAGTAAAGAGTCCTGCTCCATCCTTTTTATAAGATCCCTTTAAGTATTGAAAGGCCACAGTGAGGTCTCCCTGGAGCCTTCTCTTCTCCAGGCTGAACATCGCCAGCTCTCTCAGCCTTTCTTCATAGAAGAGGTTCTTGTGAAAATAAATGTATTTGTAGAGGAAATAGGCTCAAGAAGAAAGCCCAGTGAGGATTTCTAGCATGGCTACTGCATGGATGAGAAATTGACCCCCTAATGCTATTTTGTTATTCAAAGGAATAGTCTTCTGCTCAAACTGCAGGAGTACCACTCTATTACAGAAGGAATCAAACATCACAGGTAGAAACCAATCATTGTTAATATAAACAGGAAAAAAATCATTATTAGAAAAAAAGGAATAGTATTGATTAATGACTTCTATTTGCTCAAGCACTTGTGATTTATATGGCAATTTCTTTTATCATCTTTTATTATTCAGGATTCTTGAGTGGGATACATACATTTGCACATATTGAGGGTGCTAGATTGAATGCCTCTCCGCTGAGTGCTCACATTTCCCCCTCTGACATACAAGGATGTGTAGACTGACCACTTTGTATTTAGCATTTTAGTAAATGAAAAATTTGTCACAATGCTCTAGAAATGTTACCTGCTTCTCATATATTTCTTAAATAACTGAAGATGAGGAAACGTGAAGCGGCTGTCATGCTTGCTGTAATCACACGATGTGGGTCCATTTGCACCATTAACTGTCTCAGACAAGGTTTTCTTGTGATTGCTTACAATCAAAACAGGATTCTTCTCCTGGTACTGCCTATCATGATTACAACAAAGTCTGTTTCTGTTTTTCTCTGTAGGCCCCTACAGCTTGAAGTTTGGATGATGCAAAATTAACCTTAAAATCCTAACACTGGGTTTTCCTGTGCACATTACCAAGTTCTGGTGTCTTGCGCTGTTAAAGCTCCTCTAAAACCACCAGTCCCACCCAGCAAAAGCAAAGCTCTGGGCTTGAGTTTCTTCCTCAGTACCATGACCTGATTAGTCTACATGTTCCTCTACGGATCTCCAGGACTTTTTGCCCACTGTATTCTTGCAGTTATAGCCCTTCTTTTTCAGAGAGGTTGGCAGCTAACATACCCCCTGCTCACCCCTTGGCTCTCAGTTGTCTCTAATCTCAAACTTAAGCAAGTCTGCATGTAAAAACTGTTGCTCTAATTCTCTCTCTTGTTTTCTCTAGGCATCTAGTTTGAATTATGCATTAATAAGAAAACAGAATTAGATTTTTTAGTTTCCCTAATTTATATATTCTTCAGTCCTTGTTCTTTATTCCAGAATGGTCATCAGGTGACTCTACTCTCTGTTCTCTAGGGAACTCCTGTTTTCCCTCCAGACTCTGTTTTCCCTCCTGGTTCTGGATAGATGTTTTCCCAAGAATATGTGTAGCTTTCTGCCAGGTCCTTCAGGAAATTCCTGCAGACTTTCTGCCAGAAGTTGCTTCAGGAAATCTTTGATGATGTCTGGTTTCCTAATTCTGCACATATTAGTTCCAATTGCCACTCTGTCATCTTAATCAGGTACATTTGGGAATCTCAGCCTGTTTTATTCATAAGAGCCATGACCTTTTCACCTGGCACAGCAGAGAAGGCAAATTATAAGAGCCTCCAACTACCAAAATGATTGACTTAAGTGGGAATAATCTTGACACTGAAAACATCGTCTATCAGATTATCTAGCTCTTTGTGTCTCAGCCTAAAAATGAACAGAGAAAAGTCCTTTTTTATATTTGAAGCAATTATACTGCTCAAAGTCACAATGTGAACTTTTACAAAACCGAAGACTATTTGCCGAAGGAAGATTTTAAATCGTGTTCAATTTTATTTTTCATCTTCAAAAAAATCTGTATTTCTGTAAGGACACTTAACACTGATTGCACCCAAGGCCTACCTGTTCATCCTTCAGAGCCTAATTATACCAGCACTTTTCATAGGCTAGGCTAAAATCAGTGTATGGGCCAACCAAGCGCAAATTTGTGGCTCTGTTGATTTTCTAGGTGTTTGAATATCATGGTGAAATAATGGTGAAAGACTCTAAGAAGATATACAGAAATACAACATTTTTTTCAAAGCTTGTCAGACAAACTTCCATGATAAAGCATCTTTCATAACAGAAAGCTTTCATGACAAAGCATACCAAACAGAATTTTAAAATGCAATCACATCATCATGAACATACTCATGAGGAAACTTATTTGTAAGCTGTGCCTTGTGAATCAGGTATCTCTGCCAGCAGTAAATCTCTAAGTTCCAATGATAGTTTGTGTAGGTATTTCTTTTCAGAGTGTGATCAGATTAGATTGCCCTCAATGCACTCCTATTTAAACCAATTATCAATATTCATCAATGTTGTCAGTTGTCAGTAATTTACTATTCTTTCTGAATCTACACTTAGATAAGAAAATGCATAGGTGGCATAAACTTGATCATTGCAGAGGTCTAGCTTTTAATTTGCAAATTACTAAATCCACGAACCCTTTCATAGGACTGCTTACATCAATTGGTGAGTGAATGGGGAGTGGAAAGGGCAATGCTTTGCTGCCAGTAAACTAGCTACACTCTCCAGTTAAGAAACAGCCAGTGCTGCTGTTTTTTGAAGTATCTCTATTGTGGAGCTCCGTAAGACATGTAAGTGATTTGGTACATGCTTACATGTATATCAACCATTATTCTTGATATACAACCTTTGTTTAAATTAGCTTTAGGTCAGACTTATGTTCAGAGTCTCAATACACTTTATGTCTTGAAGAAATGCTGTTGCTGGGGAGATTTAACTTTTCTCATGGGTCAGTACTGGAGACTTTTCACCCCAAAGAACTAATAGTAAAATAGTAGGACTTTTCCTAGCCAAGGATTTGATTTAAAAGCAAAGGAAAGGACAAGATGAAGATTAAGGAGCTTCATTTACTATAGACTATCACCCAAAATTTTTAAAGAAGTTGCATTTCCTGTGGGGATAAAAATTTAAATTAGTTTTAACTGAAAATATATTATTTTTTTTGTTCATTTAGGAAGGGGATTCCAAGTGAAGAAGTGAAACAAGCTGACAGAGAGCAAGCAAAGCGTGTAGTTTACTCAGTAGTTTATGGAGCAGGTAAGCATCTTACAAAATAAACAGCTACAGTATATTCCTACCTTATATGTAATTTATGCAAGTGTGCTGAATTCAGGAAAAGGAATAAAATTTTGTATTATATTGTTATTTATATCAAGTATTATTAAATAATCTACTCTGTATCAAAATTATCCAGGTAATATAGCTACATTGACATACACAAATATTACTCTGATTTTGTGTTTATTTGTTGCTGATGCAATTGAAGCATTTGTCTTTATCTAAAATTAGTATAACTTTTAGGAAACTGCATTCTGTCAGTATGTGCATGGAGATGAGAGTAACTGCAGTGAAATTAGAGGAATTCAGATGTTGTGTCAAAGCATGTTTATAGAATCACAAAATGTTGAGGTTAGAAGGGACCTCTGGAGGAGCTTGCCTGTATTATGCTTACTTTCATGTAGTAAATAGTAATATTTTTTAATGTTTTCTTAGCTTTAAGTTACACTTGGTTTATATTTTCAAGGTCTTTTCCATAATCTTGGAGGATAGAAAACAGTATAATAAAGAAAGAATCTCTCTATGTCTAGGAGTCAGTACTTTAAAAAATATACCAGATAGAGAGATGGATAACAGTATTACAAACTTTTTGCTTAATTTTGAGCAGTTATATTCATCTGCTTATGCCTCAATCACTCTGTAAAGCTGCAGAAAATACAATTTAAACTTCCATAAAAGAAAAAATTAGTTCTGGCACTATGTTCAAGTCCTGAATTATACAGAACACAGAGGAATGTCAAAGTGTTTAAATGAAAACCAAAAAAAAAAGCAAATAGTGCTATTTTCAGTTTTGAAAGATATTACAGAATGGAGAACACTAAAACTCACAGGCTGTTGCTACCAATTCCCCTGGCACACATAATTTAAGGGGAAGTCTCAAGGAAGCTTTAGTCCGCTCCTGGGAGCTGCTTAGCATGGTCTGTGCTCCTGCATCGTGAAATGTGATCTTACATAGTTGTACAGTCCTCTCTTTTTTGCTTCCCAGAAACTGCATCTCCCTGGAACTTTTCAGACTTCCTTATTGATACTGTGGCTTAATTTTCTGACTATTTTATGTAATGCTTTGTTCTGTATAGCAGTAGTTCTTTAGAAGGATAATGTGGATATTGCAACATATCACAGAATCACAGAATTGTAGGGGTTGGAACGGGCCTCAAGAGATCATCGGGTCTGACCCCCCTGCCAAAGCAGCTTCCTTAGAGCAGGCTTTCATATGGATGTTGCAGTTCTCTAAGGCAGCCACAGCAGTCTTCTAGCTATTAACAATATGTGCATTGACAGATAGATTTGTCATTTTCTGACCAAAGAAGTAAAAAAAAAAAATTACTTAGATGTCAAACAAATGCACAGGCCTCAAGGCTAAGAGTCATCCTAGATGTGAATTTCTTATTTTAGTACCTTGTCCAGACTAGTGTTTCTGGAGCTCAGTGGAGATCCTGGCATGACAGAGAACAAAATGGTACAGGATTGTTCTGAAATGCACATCAAACTGACAGTGATGGCATTTAGGTGGCTGAAATCCTTTCTCTTTCAAAAACGCTAGATAATTCTTCTTGACGGTATTACTGTGACAATAACTATTCCATGCTTTTAGTGCCCTGAGACATCGCCTCTCAGCTTGTTATTTGCAGACACAGTGCTGCTTTGTGTTGCTGTGCAGCTGACAAATATATCTGTCTTTTAAACCTCTTATGACTAATGTTGATGTATGTTTTATTTTTACTGGAACTATTTGGTTTATAAATGTCTTTAAACTGTAGCTCCTGTATTATGTTTTCACACTCTGGAAAACTGTCCTACGTTTTGTTTGTTTGCTTGTTTGATTTTCTATCTTATCTTATAGGTGCTCTTAGATAGAATGTAATATATATCGTGCATTTATGTCCTATCCAAAAGGTATTATTCCTTTCTGTCTCTGCTGACAGACTTTTTGATTCTGGATGTCTTTTTCCAACCCTTTCATCTCACAACTTGGACTCTGTTTTTTACAGAAATTGAGGAGCCTAAGACTCTGAAATATGTGGGACTCACACTCCTAACTATCATTTTCAAATCAAGCCACTTGGTCTGATTGCTTCAGCCATTATTTTTTTCCGTGATTTGTACACTATATCCAAAACTTCTAGCTAAACTAAACCAGCTGCATCTCCATCCCTTTTTTTAGATCTTCATTCACATTTATATTTATTTAAAATTATTTTCAAGTTCTTCATCTGCTCCTCAAAATTTTGCACATTTCAACACTTACCTAGTGTTGATGATACTTCAACAGAAGTTATGTGAACAAAATAGATGTCAACTGCAATATAGGTATAAATCGTAACTAGGAATTTCCTAATTATGTACTTTTTATATACTTCTTATTAAGGGTATTCTTAATCCACTAACTTCAGTGAAACATTCAAGCTCAAAGTTAAACATTTGCATTGTTTAAATATTACTATAGTATATCAGATCCATTCTCTTTCATACAGATATGTACCTTTACTAATTCCACTAATTGTGAATGTAACAGTGTGTAGTGGATTTCTGTTCTGCTTTTCTATGCACCAGGTAAAGAACGTCTTGTTGAATGCCTGGGAATTACTCCTCTTCAAGCCAGTCACTTTATAGAGAGTTTTATGCAAAAATACAAGAAAGTACATGAATTTACAAAGAAAACCATTGAACAATGCCGAACAAAAGGTAATCCAAAGCCCACACGCATACTTTTATTTATTGATCAGCACTGTATTACAATGATGTAGACAGAGATTCAGCTCAACCAAAAGTCAGATAGTTACAGGTGAATATACGGGAGAAAATATAGAATATCATTTCCTGGTGAATCAGGTTTTTCTCTTTCAACCCTAAGACAAACTGGTTAAATATGTCTGACTTATCTCAGAAAGATGCTAAAAGATTAAGATGCTTGTTCACAGAGTGAACTCTATTTAACATAAAGTTACACTGCATCATTTTAACGTATAACGTATTCCAACACAAATAAACCATAAGGAATCTTTCACTTAATAAATATGCCATATGGCTGCTGGACCATAGAAGTTCAGGCATTTAGACAAAAACAATCAAAGAAACAAAAAAATTTACAGAGACAATTTTTAACACTTTTTTTTTTTTTTTTTTGCATCAGTCAGAATTTATATTCTTGAAATTCAGGTGGTATATGTTATGACAGATGTGCGCAGAGTAATTCTTGGAGACAACAGCTGCAAACTCTTCTTTCATCAGATTTGTTGTTAGTCTATATATTCATTGATATTTAGTGAATCCTAAGAGTGCAGTAATTTGGAGAAAGTATAGCTGCTTGAAATATTTACTTTAGAAGAAAAATAGCAGAATTATTAGTAGAATTATTAGTAGAACTGTCAGAATTAATTTATTTTGTTTCCTAGTACAGCATACTGTACTAAGATATTTTGTAGAAATAAACAGTAAATTTGCAATTTATTATTACCCATCGTTGAACAGGTGAGTGTCATGATAGAACCATATAACTGATTCTGACTTTCTGGTCATGAAAATGTTGGTATTCATTTTCTCTACTTTGTAGAGCTTAAAAGCCTACTGGAAGAACGAACTGTCTTTGTGTCATGAAATTACATTTCTTTATTCATTAATATTCCTAAAGAAAAAATAGGTTTTCGGTAGCTTCACTTTAATTAAGCCCAACATAATATAACCAGTAAAATATTACCAGTTTATTACATATTGCTTTGATCTATTTAAAATAACATAACTTTCTTCTCTTTTGAGTAAACAAGTTTCTGTAACCAAAATTGTGTGTAAAATGATGTTTTGTGTGTTTAGTGGACAAGTGTGTCATAACTAACAACCTTGATTGTCATTAAAACTCGGCACATACTAGTCTAAATAGTACTGACTCCTCCATTCACTCCCAACTTTCAAACATTGTTTTAACTATTAATGGTAGAACTATAACCTTTTTCAGTTGTACAAGCTCAAAAAAATTGCAGCAGATAAACATTGTTTAACATTTTTCTTATTAATCCACCTCAGATTCTCACCAGAAAGAAACTTCTAACCTACAGAGCTCATTATAAATCTTTTTACTTATCTGCAGTTCAGAGGTTAATAGCATCTGCCCACCTAATGTTATTTGCATGTTATGAATGTCTGATATTTCATGTATCAGAAGCACGCCATTTAGGAGTAGGGTTATTACAATAAATCTATTTTTCATTGAGAGTCCAATGCTCGAAGAATTCCATCTTCTTCCTGTTCTTCAAGGAAAATCTTAGTTAAATTGAGAAGAGTGATTCACCAGAGAATATCCCAACCTCCAGATAGTTCAGTTCCTTGTTCCAAAAATTGTACTTTTAGTGTCAGCACTTCTGGAAATTCAGCAGAACAGGAATTCAGCAGAACCATCTTAGAATCATTAAGGTTGGAAAATACCTCCGGGATCATCTAGTGGAGGACCCAGCACTTAGCCATGTTGAACCTCATCTCATTGGCCTCTGCCCATTGACCCATCCTGCCCAGGTCCCTCTGCAGGGCCTTCCTACCCTCCAGCAGATTGACACTTCCCCCCACCATGGTGTCATCTGCAAACTTACTGAGGGTGCACTCAATTACCTCATCCAAATCATTACAGATATTAAAGAGGATGGGTCCCAACACCAACCCCTGGGGAACACCACTTGTGACCCGAATCTTCATTCCCTGTGCTTAGTACTGGGTGTGTGCTGTCCACGGTAAAGTCAGACCTTTGTGTTTGGAGAGGTTTTCTTACTCTGCTTGCATATCTGAGATACATCAGACAAGATGAAACTCTGCGTTCAGTCTGAACTTCCATGGTATCTAGTGATGACTCATCAAGTCAAGACACTCAGAAGAAAAGATTGTATGAAGATGTATTTTTAACATGGGTGGCTTCACTTTTCTTACTTAATTTTTCACTTGTTGTACTTTTTTTTTTTTTTTTTTTTTTTTTTTGGGGGGGAGGGCGAGGAATAAAAGCTAAGATAAGGCTTTATATGTGCTATATGGACAAGAGGATCATTGGATCTCTCTTCATCTCTCAGCTTCTCACAAGTGCTAGCAGCTATTTTGGCAAAATACAACATCGTCAGGCCTAAAATAAATATTTATCTCTGTTTTCATGTGTTTTGTTTAATGATAAAAAACAAAAACAAATGAGAGTTAAAGAAGTTTGACTGTAGAAGGGACATGAAACTATTGTATTTAGGAAAAAAAAAATAACTTTTTTTTTCCCCAAAACTATTTGGTAATTCTGGGAAAGATTCATTAATGATTTAATTGCTGCACAAATTGATTTTATTTTTTTTATATTTTTGCTATTCCCATGTAATCTATTTATTTCATGGAAAGCTCTAATTATGGCTGCTAATAGATAGCTAATTCTGCTAGGTATTTATAGTTTCATCTCCCACAGAGAGAGTTTGCTCTTCTATCAGTATATCAGCAGACATTCCTAATGAAATACAGCTTTAATGAACACAATTTTTTCTTGCATAACATGTACCAATTCTCTGAGTAAAATAATTCTGAGACCAACAATACAATAAGCTATGACTATTTTCAGAAGGAAAAATACTGAATTGTCTCAAACAGTGCATAATTCCAAAAATCTGTATTATCTTCAAAAAGAATGTTTGAAGTTTAATTGCTCTAATACGGATTTCTACTTAAATCCTACCAGGTTATGTGGTTTCCATTATGGGGCGTAAAAGACCACTGGTTAATATCAATGCACAGGATTATAAACTACGCACTCAAGCAGAGAGGCAGGCTGTCAATTTTGTCGTTCAAGGTAAAAAAAACAAAAAACAAAACACCTACGTACCTACTTATTTACTTACCTATCTACATTTAACTGACTTACCTATCTACATTTAGCAGACAGCTCTGATAATCTCAAAAGAATGAATTATTTAGTAGGCTACTACTGAGGGGCATGAGTTTTGTTATAAAAGAGAAGTTTAAGTATTCTAGCTTCCTTGGAAATAGAGAGTAAACAGTATCACAAAACACAATGTTCTAATACAGTCAAGTTCTCTGTGGTAGTTAAATATAGGAATAGATACAAATTATGTATGGAGATAATATATATTTCAGGGCTTCAGATGTATTGTTGTCTTATAACATTTTCCTTTCTGGTTTCTTTGATAGTTTGTTACACCAAAAGGTTTTATGTGATTTTGCTGCTTGCAATTTCTAGCTTTTATTTTGTTAGATAGCTTTAGTTTAAGAAATATACAGTATTACAAGAACATATATTATTGTTTTGAAATCCAAATCATTCTTTGTAAAGATCATTTGAAAATAATTCTATGAAGGGTGAGAATAAAGGCATTTTTTCACAGAACAACATGGGAAATTTGCCATGTTGGAAAATGTAAAAAGCAGCATAAAAATGCTCAACTATTAGTTAATGATGTATTAACATACTCAGTTTAAGTTGTGTGGGGCCCAGTATTGTAAAGAATTTAGCTACCTAAAGAAAAAAAACTGAGCTGGCAGTCCAGAGCAGAAATCCCTCCTACCAAACAATCCTTTGGAAGTATTATTTCTTTAACTGGAAGATGCAGACAGGGTTTTCGTTAAGTTATATTGGACATGTACTATTTACAGGCAAGTAAAAACTGCTTTCTAAATATGGTGAGGGTGTGCTTTTTATAGAATGATTTGAATTTTCCTTTTGAAAGGATCATTTGATTTTTCTTTCTTCCTCTCCAAATATTATTCACGTTAATGTTTCATTTTAAAAATGACTTAAGTAATTATGTCGTGTTTGACACTCCTTATAATTAGTAACTGAATTTAAGTACAACCTCTGCAAGAACATGCATAGATCTAGAATTCTAATGCCCTGTTGCGTGAGTAAAATTTTTGTTCAAGTGATAGCTGTCTTGCTGTATTAGGCTCTCAAATGCAGGATTTTAATACATCGTCATAAAATCTGCAGCAAAGGCTTGCGCCTTTGTAAATATGGGAATGCCCACACAATCTTCTCTGGAGACTTGTGTTCAGCTTACCTGGGTTTCCATCCAATTGGCCGGCAGCCCTCTCGAGCTGAAGGCACAGTGCTTGAGCTAATAGAGCAAGTCCTGCTGAGTGTACAGCGTAGCATTAATAAAGCTACACGGCCCTCTGAGCAGGACTTTCTTGTATCCATCTGTCCAAAGAGCCTGGAGCTGAGGCAAAGCTGCCACAGGGCTGTCTACAAAATTCTCACTTGTATGTATCAAGACATGCACGAAGAAGATTAACATATTTCATTGTTAGCTCAAATCATTCTGGAAGACAAATCTGATGAAAAATACTGTGTCAATTATTCAAAATATGTAATATTGGAAGATAAGGTGAAACACATATAAAAAACTTTAACATATTCTGTATTCCTAAACATTATTTAAAATTTCCTTCTAGACTAGAATAATTTTTAATTGCAGCATTTCAGCTGTGAGATAGTATTTAAAGACTGTAAAAACTTCCAAAATTATGCTAAAACATTTTTTTACATTGTTAGCGTAGTAAACTGCATATAACATGTTTTATATTTATATATAATAATTAATTAATGTAAGCAGTTTGCATTTTGCATATAGTAGCAGAAACTAATAGCAGAAGACGTTTGCGTCACAATATTGAGAGGAACATACTCTCATACAGAGTTACAACTTCAACTTACTACAATATTTGCCACAGTTCATTCTTAGTGTTTTTTCTCTTATTGAAGATTCCAGTACAATAGTCTTTACCAACGTACAGCATATTATTCATCAGTTATGTTTCAGATCTAGCTGGCTGAATAGAGAAAAACATGTATTTTATTAAGATATTTATCACAGAAACCATCACATTTATTTGGAAGAATTTCACTCTGGGATCTTGCTGTTGGCAAGTTCCAAATACACTGAAATAATGGGACTATATCCACAAGTATCTAGTCTATTATTTTATTTTATTGTTTTAACATCAAGGGATATTTTCAAAAAGGACTACAGAACTGGTCAGAAAAATTTAATCAAAATACTTTTCCTAAGATGTTCTATAGCAGTTAAACTATTACACAACTGTGGCAAAGTCATCAAGGTGGAGTCTCAGTATGGGACTCAGAGGAGGCAGTTTGTCACAGAAAGCCATGAATAAAGAAGAGGTGAAGTCTTTCCCCTCTTGGGTCATTGAGAGATAATGATCTCCTCAATCTCTTAGATACTCACTTAGGTCCCAGGAGAGTACCCGTGCAATTTGCCTAACCTTGCTAGTCTTTACCTTTGGAACTTGGACAATTTGGAAGAAAGAATTCAAGATTCACTGAGTTAGGGGGTGCAAAAAAAAGCATGCATATGGTTTGGTACATTTAGGATATCTAATGGAGAAAGGAGACTTACTGTTTCCAGTCCTTAGTTAAAGGACTGTTTCTTTATTTCATCTGATAATTCTTTATATAAAAATGCATTAAAACCCTGTTGCATGGTTCAAAACAGACCCTTTCACTAAACTGCAGGCCTGGGGTATCATTCCGTTTCTTGATCCCTAGAAATGCAGAATCCATTATATAACATGACACTGTTTATGCACCACTGCTCTTAACACTGTAATGTAATGAATATACATTACAAACCCATGGAGATATGAAAAAGCATAGATTAAGTTACCAAATGAAAATGTGTCCCTGAAACAATGTTCTAATCTTTTATGACATTAAATTTTAATTGATTTATAGGTAAATTTTAAATCCAATTAAAATTTATTTAGTTAGATGATTTCAGACTTTTTTTTTTATATAGAAGTATATTTTTTTTTATATAGAAAGAAGTTCTCAACTCATGTCCATGAGTGTTAAATTCACCCTTAGTTAGCATATATTTTAATATTATTATTTTCTGTTTTAATTAACATGCAACTATTATTTTTTTATTAATCTTTTGATCTGTTTTACATACTACGTCAACTGAATCTGTTAGTTTTGAAAATTCTTGTAATTCATAACCTTCAGATGTGTTTTGTTCCCATGCCATAGTTCTAAGGATAACTTTTTCATTTTGCATGCTTTACATTAAAACCAGGCCACTTTGTTTCATAGGATCTGCAGCTGATCTTTGTAAAATGGCTATGGTTGAGATTTTTACCTCTGTTGTCACTTCTCCAACTTTAACAGCCAGGTTAGTAATGAATGACTGCAAAAGTGATTTTAAAACAAAAATAGTTGAATGGGTTTCTGGCATTTTAAACAGCTGCAGAAATATTGTGTATGCTTTTGAAACAAGCAAGAACTTGTGCTATGGTTTCATACGTTCAGAGTTATATCTTTCTGCTTAACTGCCTGAATCTGTAAATCTATCTCAAGGCGATGAAGTGCCTCGGGGCCGTTTAAGCTCAGTCAGATCTAGTTCAGTGGTAGTTCTTCAGTGGTAATTCCGCATCTTTGAAATCGACCCCACTGATCATATCCTTCCTGTATTTTGAGTGTATTGTACAATGGCAATTGAACATTCAATGGGCTGGGGAAAAAAAAAAAAAAAAAAAAAAAAAAAAAGAATCAGGAAACCAGTGCTCAAAAAATAATAAATGAGGATTTTTTAATTTGTGTGTAGATGGCTTTCCTTTTCTTAAAAAAAAAAAAAAAAAAAAAAAAAAAAAAAAAAAAAAAAAAAGAAAAAGGGGTTATTTAGTATCTGAACTTGTTCATAGCTCTAGTGTATACAGTTATGTAAGATAAACTATAGAATATATACTGAGACTATAAATAGTGTGTGTTTATGTGTGGGTTTCATGTACGCACAGCAGTGCTGTCTGATTTGATCGATGTACTGTTCCAAAATGTAATTTCTAATTAAAAATGTAAATTGTATGTGTCGGATTCAAAGATAGAGTCACTCCAAAGGCAAAAGAAAAACAACAAACAAACAAATAAAACCAACAACTAACCATAAAAAAACAACCCTTGTTCTGAGTAATGCTCTTCAGTGTTCTTGCAACCTTATGAGAAAAAAGCCACTGAACAATTACCAAAACAAATAATAAATCTCCATCTACTCTAAATCTGAAATGGAAGATTGTTCTTTGGCAGAGATACTCCATACAGGCAGACAACGATACCTTTATGTGTTAAATTTTGGATGACGTACTATAATACATTGTGTTGTTAATTTGCGGACAGATTCTCTGTGCTTATTGTAACTCTTCCTGCTGCCTGAGTTGTATGAAGAGGCCTGAATCTGGCAGCTGTGGTCTGGTTGAAAATGTCTTTAGCAGGTGTAACTTTCAAATTAGCCACAGAACAGCTGTCTTCTGTGACAGTCGGCCAACAGTCTTTATTGGAGGAGGCAAGTAGAGGTGGTGAGAGGGCAAAAATATATTCCCTTCCTCAGTCCCTACCTAACACAGATGTTCAGGTTCAATAACTAACTAGCTGTTGTAATTCTGAGAAAGCCAAAGTTTTTTTGTGATTAATTCCCTGTCTGGTAGAGCTTGTGGATGTTTGTTCTCTCAATAGAAAATTTTACTTGAGTATTCCTCTCTCAAAACTCTTTCTTTTAAACACGTAGAGTCATCAGAAAGCTAAGGAGGCAACAGACATGGGGGAGTACTGAACTTTTACAAGATTTCCTTGTGGTGTGAAAGTGCTGGGGAAGTGCTAGACCAGACATAATAGAAGAATTGCTGTCTATGCTTCTTATTCCTATCTTAAGTACCACAGCTGGGAAAGACCAAGACTGTAAAGTCAATTAAAAGAGACAGATGGCTTTAAACTGGAATTTTGAACTCCTGCCAGCCACTAACAACTGGATGGCTTTGCTAAAGGAGAACCTTTTAATAGTTATGAATGGCTTCTTGCTGTAATATTTAGTAGGTACTCAGCCAGGCTTGTCAGAAAAGCACAGTCAGTGCCTTTGTAAATTCTGTGATCACTCACCTGGTTAGAAGGTGGCTCGGGCATTTGAAAGCATCACTGCAGTCTTGTCAGTAGAATATGCTACTGGAACTTGAAAATTTGTGTTTCCACTCAGTCACTTGTCTGTCAGGTGACTTTCAGCTAGTTATTTTTTCAGTGGTCTGTTTCTTGATTTTATTGTCAGTAAAGTCAAGATAATGATCCTAACATCCTTTGTAAAGCACTTTGAAAAACATTGTTAAAAGGAAGTGGTGCTGTTGTTGTAACAGTAGGAATGCACAGTAGCTCTTCCAAAATGATAAATATAATCAGTGTCCTATTATCATCACATGGGATCGTATTAATTCCAAAGATAGAGCACTACTATCTTTTCTTCAATCTTACCCCCTTGCAAGTTTTTTTTTTCCCTATTAGAATTTCTAATTTTAGAATCAGGGTTTTTGCTTTGAACAACATATCAAAGAGAAATGTCATTTATATATGCTTTATGAACTCTTTATTTACACTGGGATACAGTATATCCTATAAGGCATTGCCAAATAGTGGCTAATGCTTGATATTTTGTCTTCCCTAATTTAGAAATAATAATAATAATAAAATTGCACTCTAGACAAGGTCTTGCAGTTTTTAATGTTAGTTTATGGTTATGTTTACAGTCTCCATCAACAGCATTGTATTCCATATATTGTAAACTGTTCTGATGTGAGCAAGCTCTGACTCAACAGTATATAGCTTCGTTTTAGTATGCCTAGTATCATTACATCTTCAGATATTGTTTGCACATAAAAAATCATGTTTGACAATCAGAGAAAGGTAATCAAGTTATACTTTCAAGAAGGTGAATCGGTGAGGCCCTCGTGAAGGAGCAGGATGCTCCACTGTGACTGATCAGTGGCTGCTCTGACAACTGGCAGTCTCATTTTTCTCTTTGTCTTTGTCCACCTTTTAATTCAAATGCCAGCCTAGCAATTTATGCTGCTGATAATTAAAAAAAAAAAAAAAAAAAAAAAAAAAAAAGTTTCTGGAAATAATTGTACAGAAATGGGGAAAAGAAGCATTAAATGCAATTGCTATGATAAAAAACTGGTATTAGTATGGGTTAACTGCAAGCATCGGTGTTAATGTATGCATTTTGTGTGGTACTGATGAATAATCAGAATTATTTCTTCAGACTGTTTCCATATTACCTAGATCTTTGTTAAGATGCTGCTCTGCAGCTGATGGCCAAGTTGCTTACTGAAAATATGCTGCTGACATAAATTATTCAAGTGCCAGCTTTTACCTGTCTGATGCAATTCACAGAACTTCCACAGAATGTTTCCTGCAGGCAGATGATAACAAAGAAACTTCTGAAGTCAGATCAAGGCACGTAGTAGCAGCTTAAAGAAAGATTTGTGGAATGTATGAGAGTACTCAGTGAGCTCTGATTGACAATCGTACTTATTTTCAATGTTTAAAACATCATTACAGTGGCAGATACATGGAAACTTGGCGTGGAAGAACAGTGCTGGCAACTTAAGGAAGAACTGCTGCCTGCACCAATTTTTGTAAAAATTATCACTCGGTAAGCCGAAGATAGACTGATATTACCCAAAGTCTATCTGGCACTGTATGGACTTCTCAGAAAGCTTTTAGCCATTAAAGATGATAATATCCTAACAACATGCAAATTAAATTTAACACGTCTACAGAACTATTGAGTAATTTGGCTCGAATCCAGCAATTCTGCTTTCTTCCCAATTTATTGTTCCTACAGCACTGGATCTGTGCCACAAGCAAGCAGCTTTACTTCTCAGCATGTCCAGAGCCTGGTTAAAGAGACAGGTTCAGCACCAGGCCAGGTATAAGTGAATGATTTGAAAAGTAGGAGCCTTGTCAATAAGAGGGAAAGACACAAACCTCTTGGTCCCAAATGCTAAATTAGTAAGAGAGAACCCAAACTATCCCAGGAACAAGTTCTGTATTACATGACCTGCTTTTTTTGTTTTGTTTTTGTTTTCTTTTTGTTTTGTTTGTTTTCTGGTACAAATCGTGGTAAATCACAAATGATTCACTTACTGGAAATGGCTCCAGTTTTAGTTACACACAAGAGGTTTGACACATTTTATAAGGTGCACAGGAATTCAGGCACTAGTACCTTATTAACTGGTTACATTTCCTCAGGAAATTCCCTGAGTTACATTTCCTCAAAAGGGCATACTGGTAAAAATGACTTCTTGATCATATCAGAGCTTCAAAGGCATTCAGTGAACTGGTTGGTGCTGCTGCTATGTGTAGGATGGTTTTCGTTAGTTCTGGGCATACATTTTACGTCCCCCTATCTGTTTCTAAAGGAATTAAAGAACTGTTCTTACTCATGTTCTTTCTGTAGCTGTTATCCAGGATTTTCAAGTAAATGCTTGTTCTCTCCCCCATTATTCCCAATATATGGTCACAGATCTGCTCTGAAGTATTAACTCTTGCAAGAGTGTCATCCTTCGACTAATAGTGGAGAAACAGAATCACAAGGAAAAGATAAAAGCTTTTGATTCTGCTTGAGAGGAGAGTAAGATTTTTGTTTCACAGACATATGCTTCAGTTTCAGCTGAAGGAAACATCCTAGATCATATGGCTGTTCCAGAAATTAGTGGGAGCTCTCTGTAGCTGCTGTCCCCATCCAGTATGTAACTCTTTGCTTCCCAAGTTGCCAAATGATACTTTCTAGGTGTGCTGTGACCTAGCAAAATCATTGCTTTCCTCAATGTTCACAGAAGTATTTATTTGCATGTATCCACAAGATGGTGAACTGTTACCTGAATACTTCATACAGAGTAAACCAAAACAAGTCTTCTTTATAGGAAGAGCTCAATATATTTAATATGCTTAAATATCACAGCCAAAAAGGACATACATGATGTAGCAGGCACTGAAGTGTTCCTTTATGTGGGTCATTCAACACAATTAAATACTTCTAGTTTATAAAAGCTTTTTGTAGGTCACCTTTAGACTGGTATGTTTTAAAACACTTTGGTTACATGTGAAAATTCTATTCTCTTTAATTAACCATCTGCTCAGCTTCCTGCTCTTCATGATGTTGCTGCTGAGAAAACAAATTTCACAAGTTAGCTGAATTTTTGTAGTTAAAATGCTAGAATATCAACGTGTCTTGGTCTTCATTAGGAGAACACCAAAAGAAGTACTGTAACGTCAATTCAGGTAACACCTATGCAGGCATGATATATTTTAAGTTATAGCTCTTATACTACTGCATTAGAAATCCTTATTGATGGAGCTTCAAAAGAAACTTGAAAAATCTACAAAATGTTACAAAATTAACTTTGTTCCTTACTTACATGACAATTTAATAAGCATTCTTTGAGCTTGAATCCATGTACTTTTGTGGGGAAACTGTGCAGCAATTAAATAACAAGTAGTATTTGTAGTTTCAGGGAAAAAATAATACGTTTTTACTGTAGGGAACATAGAGATTTCTAAGAGAATTGGATCCAACTTCCATCTGGTCCATTATCACTGAGTGTGGCCAGTAGCAGATGCTTCAGGAGGAAGGTGTAAGATTTTTAGTAGGGATAGGCTGTCTGTCTGCAAATTCTCATCTTGCTGCTATGGTGGGGATGAGTCTAGGTTCTGAAACAGGAGATTTAAGTCTTTCCTCAGAGTAATTGTATGTCAAGAATTCTAAATATTCTTGAAAGCCATGAAGGTGTTTGTCACCTGAGCAGGCACTCTGGCATTTTCTGGCAAGGTGTTTAATTAAATGCCTTGTAAACTAATATTTTTTTAATAAAAATTGAATTTAATAGATATGAATTATATATATTATAAATACAAATAAACATGAATTGCTTTCTATTTGATATTATATTTACATTTTTCATATTTTCCCATTTATCTGATTTAAAAATATCTTTGTCTTTTTATTATTTTTTCTAACCACTTAACATCTTCTGTGCTCTTCTGATTTTTTTTAACTTATTGTATATACATATATATATACATATATATATATATATATATATATACACATATATATACAGCTTTGTATATGAAGTTTTTAACCACGTACTGTCATGCAGAGCAATTCTATAGGCTCCCATTATGCATTTAGGAATTTCACATTCAAAATGAAAAGGCAATTTCATTAGTTGGATGATAATTTATAAAAAAGGGGACAACATAGGATGACCAAAAAAAAATCTCTGTTAATAAAAGCTGATACTGCTGTATCAGAAAATCATATGAAGTTTAATGCTCAGGGACAGTGCTTTTATAAGAAAACTATGCAACCAGAAAAGGACTGATTCTTTTAAGGAATGTCTTAATGTGTGTTGTGCTGCTAAGTGATCATTAACTCCTTTTCTGAAGCAGCGTGCTTTAAGTAACTTTTAACATTTTTACATTTTTTTACTCTAGCTGTATAAAAGCTTAATTATTAACTTTTTTATGTTCTTAAGTAATGATTTACAGAAATTTGTAAAAATTTAGCTAAATTTTTACTTTGACACAAGAGCTATGATGGATTTCAAATAATGAATATTTTTTGCATGTTCATCAAAGAGAATCCTTTGGTTTTAGGAAATCTGTTCTCCAGTTATGATTTAATTGCCAACATGCCTTCAAATTAGATATAAAATGTGTAATTTTTAATGGAAATTTTACACTGAAATATTCTAGCTCAAGATCAGTCTACCTGATGGTGCCATGACATATGTTTTCCTGAAGATGTAGAGCTAACTTGTAGGAAACTTTAAGCACCAGGACACACGTAGATCTTAAACTATTTTAAGTAAATAAACATTAAATAATTATTAAAAAAAATTAACCCTGCTGGGCTCCTTAGCCCTGTTCTTAGTCATAATAAAGTGCCCTTAATTCCTTATTATGCATGAAAATTGGACCCTCTTAAGGCTTTCCCACCTACCCAATTTCAAACCTCATTTTAATTTATTTTTTATTCAAACACTTAAGCCAGCCACATCAATGTAATATTTGAGCTCCTCTAAGATATGTTTTAAGCCACTACTCAGCGCCTTACACCTGTGGAGTAGTCTATCTCATTCTCCTCCTTCACACTGCCAGCAATTAGTGAGGCCTCCCATGGGAGTGTTCAGGGCTCTGGAGGGGGATGGAAATAGAGACAGCTGTCTTAATTGAGGTGGGTTTTAAGTGGTCTGGAACTGCTATGTGATGGGTCCAGATTGCCTGCTTCCAAATTATGGAGTAAATTAACCTACAATTTGGTTGTAGGAATTCATTGATACTTTATTTTTTCTATTATCTTCATTTAGACCCATCTGGAAAACTAGACCAAATTATGTCCTGGAAATGTTGTTAACAGCAATAAAGATTTTTCTCATAGTACAAAAATGTATCAGAAAAATGTACAGAGGGCTATTCTCCTTGTCTGACTTCAGGTATCCGATGTAGGTAGCTGTTTTAGGGGGTGGTAGTCCCACAAAGTCAATACATGGGGATGAGATTTTCAAGAAGTCAGCTCAAAACAAGTAAGTGCTTTTGTCCCTTGGCTATTGGATGAGCATGAATTAAGTAGTTGGAGCATCTCTTGGCACACTGTAATGGCCTGAAACACTGCACATAACTGTTTAAAAAAAAAAAAAAAAAAAAAGCTTCTGAGAAAAACTACTAGGAAGAGGGTTTGTTTGTTTGTTTGTTTTTTGTTTTTGTTTATTTGTTTTGTTTTTCTCTTGTCCTACCACTGGCATTTTCAACATGATATTCCTATATTCCTACAATAGCATCTGCAGTGTGTCACACCACAGAAGTCTCATTTGCAGTTTAGAGAAAATGTTGTTTCCTTTAATGGTAAAGAAATACAATTGCTTACCAATAAGGTAATAGCTGTTTTGATGAAGTCAGTTCAATAGTGTACTTATTTTTAGGCAACACATTAGAAGTAGTCATGGAAAAGCTTGCAGTTCTGTACTTTTGGTCAGAGATGTCCAGATCTGGAATATATTGCCTTAAAATAACAAACAAAGCCCTTATTTGTTCTTATAATAGAAAACAAACTGGCTTGGTACTATGAAAAATTAAACCGTAGGGAGGCAATATGGTCTCATCAGTAGAACATTATGAAAAAAAATATTTTGATGATAGTTTAATTTGTTTTGTCATATATTGGGTCAATTATATGATTATGATACAGTAATGATGACTGGGTGGATACACTGAAGATCTGAGTTTAGTGTCTGTTGCTTCATGGGAAACTGGAAGAATGTAGAAGAGAATTAAAAATATTTTCTTGCTAAAATTCTGTAGTACAGCATGATTTCAGGAAGGATGTGTACTAAGCATATTGTGAATACTGTGAAAATAATTGAGAAAATATTAACTTGTAAATCAAAGGCATCCTTGTCATCTGCAGAATGATAAAAATGCTACCCTCTGCTTGGCTTGCAGTCTCTAATTCAGTTTACCGTACTTTTTAGCAGGCAATAATGGGAGGAGTTTGCTATTTCAATATTCCGTCAAAGTGGTGATCACTCAGTTAAGCTATTATACAAAAGTGTGTATTTTTTTCAAACTTTTTCATTTAAGTTGTGCAACAGGTGTGTACACACACTGGAATGGTAAAAGCTATGCATTTTAAACATAAAAATTACTTTGATTTTTATTCACCTGTATTGATGTCAAATTGAGTGCTTTGTTCTGTGGAACTGTGTAATACATGAGAATTTCACTACTTTAACAAAAAAGAAAAAATACAAATGGCCTTGTACTATATAAACCTCCCAAAGGATAACCTGTGATGTTGATGTGAGAGGGACAAGATAAAGAGAACATCAAAAAATTGTATGATGAAAATTAAGAAGGAAATAGTTGATACTAGTCCATTTCTCGGCATCAAGCTGGGAAATCATGTTTAGCATTAATTAAAATTTCAATGTTAGAAATACTTATTTGTTAGATCACACATCTGAGATAGACACCATCTCTATTTTTTAAATGAATGTGCATTGCTTAGCAGGAGAGTAACAAAGCTAGAAAGAGACCAGCGATTCTGACTTCTAGTTCAGTTCTAGTTTAGCAGACAGAATATTGCCCTGAACCTCGGATGAAGCACTGGATAATTTAGACTGGGTAGGTGTAATTCTGCAGCTTTGTGCAGTTACTGAGATAGCTGTGGGCAGTGTAACCAAGTCAATAACTGAGGACGAGAAGCACTAAGAAATAGGGTCTTTTAGCTCTGATGGAGAATCAAGCGACACTAGCTGTGCTGCTTTCAGTAGATAAACAAGTAGAGTTGGGTCAAGTCTATTGTGCTGTCCAGACAGAAAATTTGGGATGAATTCACATTGCTCCCATAGATTTTCTGACTCACTGAAGGAAACACTAATCTCTGGTCCAACCCTGCTCTTCCTCAGCTCAGCTTTACTTCTAGCATGGAATTGAGGTGACCTGTTGATCTAATGCTGAGTGCTTTAGAAAATCCACTTCTTCCCCTGTTACTAGATCCTGATAAATTGATGATAAAATATTTGATTTATATTGTAAATTCATCAAAGAAAGGATAGTTTTTTACTACATATTCAGAGAATGGGGCTCTAATTCTGATTGAAGTCATGAGACACTACTCTGATACAAATAATAACCAGTCTATCACATTTTTTATCGCACTGGTTTAATCAATGCAATTATTTTCACTTATTCAATTGACTCACAGTATATTCAGAGGTTTTAATGTCCACAGTTCTGTCTGATTTATGTCTTTTTGCATGTCACTTTAATGATTATGAGGAATCTCTTGCTTTAATTAATTTACTTGCATTGGAAATTAGAACTTTTCATGTAATTGTATTCTCTTGCTGTAGATGATCCTGGTCTTTTCATCTATTTCTTTTTGTATCCTGTGTCCCCATTTCCTATTAGAAATATGTTAATCTGTTTCACTCTACTTCTGACTGTGGTGTAAGTGACTAATAATTTAAGATCTATTATTAGAGCTCACCACACTGTTAGTCAATGTCACATTATAATTTAAGGCAGTGTGAAACTATCTTAGGCTATTTTCCTGAAAGCTGTGAAAGTTATAAGTAGTAACCATGTTGATGTTTCAGCCATTTCTACAGAATTAATAACTGCTAGGTATTAAAGAAGAAAAAAAGAAGTCCACAGTGGGCATATTTAATTTAAATTTTATATATGAATTGCAAAGAAATTCAGAGATGGGTGTTACAGTTTCATGGCTTAGACTCTCAGCTGTAACAGTTAAATAAGTAATAAAATAAACCTAGTAGGAATACAGTCTAATCAGACACATACTAGTTTTCCTTTCTATGTGAGAACTGCACTCAAAGATTTTATGTGCTAGATTATGTCTACTCTGCCTTGGACATGATTCAATTAAAAACATTTCTTTTTTCCACTGTGATCATATTTTTACACCCAAACCAACAATTTAGGGTGCTATTCCCGTAAGCACTAAACAATTAAGACACAATACATATGCAAGAGACCGATCAGTATAGAGCTAATACAGACAATGAGAAAAACAAAACTTAAGATCTCAGGTACATGTAGTTGCATGGATTTTAAGATGTTACTTTCAGTTGTACACTCTGTTCTTAAGACAACTAAGACAACTAATAGCAGAGGCTACAGATCAGATTGTGTATTTATGCCTACATTTTTGTTCTTCAGCCTGTTTACAGCATGAGGAGTCTTATTTTGCATTTACATGAAAGGATTATTTCCTGGAAAGGATTCAAGTCACTGGCCAACACTATACTAAGAGTTACTGTTGGTATACCAGTGAGCCAAGTATTCTTGCTATTGACTTAACTTGCACTTTTATTCCAACTCAGCTTGAGAAAAACAAGCTATATTAACAAAACAAGCCCTGACTTATTTCTTGCAATTTTTTGCAATTTCCATTAGTTTTAAGTAATACCTTGTCACATCACCAAATCCCTGAATGGCATTTACAAGTTAGCAAGCACAGTTTTGGTTTAAGACCATGGCCTTTATTTTTTCAGCCTATGTGGAACAGCAGTCCTTTTAACTCCATTAATGATTTTTTAACTTTCTTAAGATGCTTATATTCACTTTAGTGTATCCGTTGTGCACCTGAAAATTAGTTGATGGTATGAGTTGAAAGCACTATTAGAAATTTCATGTGTATGTTATCTAAAGTCTGAATTTTTTCAGGTTAATTGCTCAGATTCATGATGAGTTGTTGTTTGAAGTAGAAGATTCTCAAATTCAGGAATTTTCAGGTAAGTGTAATCTTTTTCTCTTTTCCCTGTCTCTCTGTTTCCACAATAACTTGAGGTATCTTTAGACTAGACTAGACTAGACGAGAATAGAATAGTTCAGTTGGAAGGGACCTTCAAAGATCATCTATTGCTTAGACGACAAGAATTAATATAGCATATAATCATAAAAGTAAACAATAATACTTTCCCTGAGGTTTCAAGGATTGTAGAAGGAAATAAATCAGTCTGAAAAAATTGTCTTTGGAAGTAACTTCCGAAATACTTATCACTGGGGCCTGTTACATAAAGAGGTACGAAATCTTAATGTAAGAATGTAAGGTACAGTAATTTCTAAGTTAATTTACAGCTCTTTTATTTGAAGAGAACTTTATGGTGGAACTTTCAAGGTTAAGGGTTAGTAAAAGTTCCTGCCTACAGTTTAATCCTCTCATCTGGCTTACTTCCAGACATTATTTCCTAAGCTAGAGTGTTTCTCTGCATCTGGTACAAATTTAGCTAGAAAATGAGGGCACATATGGGGCTGTTGGGTCTCTTCTCCAGTAAGTAGTGGAGTCATTACTATAGGTACCAAATATTAATTCAGAAACTTTGGTCAAGTTTGAAGGTGAAAAATATTTTTGGCTAAAACAATTATCATAAGGTCATGACTATTTTAAACTAACCAGTATAAGAAATATATTGCATTATAACCTAAGTATCTAAATAACAATTTCAACTTCCTGTGTTGCATTCATTTAATTGGTACAATTTGCCATCTGTCTCATTTCATCATACATTCCTCTTGTGAGTATTGATTCATAATGAGAACATTAAGCTACCATCTAATCAAAACAAAGAATCTGGGAAATATTTAAGTTCAATATATTGGGGGAATTATAATGCTTTATTTTCATATGTTAACATTTGACCTTTGAATACAGGTGTTCAGATCTTTGTTTAAATTTAAAAACAAACAAACAAAAACAACAAACACTGTTCAATTTACCAGAGATTGCAGTATCTACTCCAAAAAGGCCAATGTCTAAAAGTGCTGTAGTTTCAGAGTTTGGAAGTATAGTACATTGAATGGGATCAGTAAAACAGCATAGAATGATTTTCATTTTTGTATTTTACACCAACATTGGGATCATTTTTGTTTAACGTTTTAATCAGTGATCTGGATGAAGGGATCAAGTGCACTCTCAATAAGTCTGTGGCTGATATCAAGTTAGGTGGGACTCTTGTTCTGCATGAAAGAAGGCTTTGGAGATGGATCTGGATAAGCTACATGGATGGGTTGAGTCCAATTGCATGACTTTAAGTAGGGTAAGTGTTGAGTCCTGCAGTTGGGTTGTGACAACCCCATGCAGCAGTATAGGCTTGGGGAGGAGTGTCTGGAAAGTTGCCCAGCAGAAAGACTTGGAGGTGGTGGTTGACAGCTGTCTGAACATGACCCAGCACCGTGTCCAGGTGGACAGCGTGTCCATGTCCAGTTATTAGTGTGAATTTGTAGTAAATTCAGCAAAATCAATACTTTTCCAGTAAAACAGATAAAACACTTGATTACCATATAAGAAACTTCAAAAAGAATGAAATGACCAGGAGAATGTTTTACTTCAGAAATTATTAATCTTTTGAAAACAGTGTTGTATTTTTATTCTCCTTAATAGAGTTCTGCTGTATGGGTAGAAACTCCTCAGAAGCTAGTACGTGCCATTCCTCAAAGATGCGAGATAACACTAGCTAGTTGACTGAGGGTGGTTTCATCTGTGAGAGGTGCTTGCTGCTGCTGAATTTGAACCTTGGTGGAAGTCAGAGGTTGGGAATCACTGGTCATCATTAATACCCTTCTCTGTATGTAGCAGATCCCAGCTGTCAAATCCTTGACTGCTCTGCTATATTTAAACAACTTGTGCTATGCAGTCTGGAGGTCTGAGATACCTTGGAAATCACCCTCGTTCTTAACACAGGCTGCCAAGCCTTCAGAATTCAATGTGGAAGTTTGTTTCATTCTACTGATTGAAGATTGGTTTTTAAGTTTGTTTCTACTTTACCCTAAAAGGCAAAGAGAAAAAGAAAATTCTGCAATACAGTAATTCTCAGGTATACTCAACATACCTCAGAACAGAAGAGTGATAAAATGTCTTGTCCTGAACACTGAAGACCAACCTGAGACATTGAACGCTGCCTTCTTTTAAGCAGTAATTAGTTCTGCTGCTGCTAAAAGAACTAATAGTGCTCTTAAAAGTGACCGAAGCTGGCTTCGGTGTCATTAATGAGGGTTTTGCATGACCCGGATAGGCAGAGGAAGAGTACATCTCAATTAGCATGTAACTTGCAGCCAGAAGTATGAGTAAACCTCCCTATTGTCCCCAGTCCACGATGTGAACAGTTTGGGTTCACATCATGGAGCAGTCTGAGAGCAGGTGACCCAGATTCCTTTCGGATGAAACTAAATAGGAAGACTTTTTTCTAATCTTTTCCAGTTATTTCAGGAGCTGTTAACTGAGGTAACAAATTTAGTATGAGTTTAAAGAGGAGTGTCGGAAGGACGTGGGCTTCTCATTCACTTCAGTGCTTTCCAAGTCCAGAAATGATTTTCATCCCATTACTCAAAGTTCTCTCTCTCTGTAAAGTCCTTACCTTTATTTTTATTTGCTGATAATTTTTAGCTGTCAGCTTCATCTTTCCATATCTAATTGGGCTTTTTGTTCATTCAGAAGCTTTAAATTACAGAATCTGCTGACTTGCAGATCCCATCTTAATGATCTAGAGAAAAATCTCAGTTGTGCAATTACCAAGCTTGGTAAAGGTAAAGGCATGGACTTAAAGCTAAAGAGCAGGGTGTGATGGCTTTAATTGACCACAGTTCAGTGCTGTGTTGTTCTCCTGCGTTCTGTGTGATCCAAGAAAGCACTGGCCTAGTATTCAGAGTATCTGCATTCCAGTCATGATCCTGATTACTTTTTAGCTTTTACCTGTATATTGGGGGGATACTTTCCTCAAACAGACTCTGGCACCCACAGTTTCGTAGTATGCATACTGTTCACTCTGACAGGGCAAGGCAAAACATTCTCTTTTTATAATGAAGCTTTGAGTGTCCAATCTTTGGCATGCATTGAAATACAATAAAGCACATGCTACTCTGATTTGTCTAATTTTCAACAAAAATGTGGCATATTCTTTGACTCAATTCTCTAAATTCCCTAAATAGGGCAAGAAAAGGACAGCAAAAGAGCTTTTTTAAAAATCTTCATTTTCTATTGGAGGGTGCCTGAAAAGATCAAATCAAAACATTTGGCAGCGATTGGTTTGGTTTTGACAGAAGATTGTCGGTTTTACCATCAATAATCTGCCTGGTTTCTAGCCAGCTTGCCTGTCTGGCTTCCTCACATCCTGAGCTTTCAAGCAACCCAGGAAGCAGAAAGAGAGATGGTATTTTGGGAATGGCAAAAACTGGGCTCTTGGATCTGAGAGGGCTCAGCATCTTGGAGTTCTGAAATCTGTGCAATCAGGTAGACAGACGGTGCTCAAATCAAACTGTGAGTCTTCACAGGGACTCCAGGAAAGTGTTCAGGAATTGCAGAACCCAATTTTTCCTTTTGTGAGAGACTGCCCATTTCTGAGACTATGTCTCCACACTCAGTTAGAAATGCCTATTTGCCCTTAGACTATTCTGAATACATGACTGCTGAAAGGGGAAATGCACCTAGGGGCAGAGAAATGTAAATTTTATTTTTTTTACGGTACAGGGATACCCATAGATACAACTGTAAGATCTGGCTTCTGATATATATTCCATATATACCTGTTGGATTTGAAAGGTAAACTTTGTCACTGTGGAATGTTCCTTGTTACTATACTTGCTTAATTGCATCCATTAGTGAGAAGTATAATTAAATGAAAGCCACTTGCTACTTGAAGTAATGTATTTTTCATATTTTTATAGAAATATATGTATTCCAGTACTTCATGTTGTACTGCTCAATATCACAATGAATTAGAGTAATTTCTGAAGTTTTTTTTTTTAGAACTCATTTATAACTACACATTATTGATACAAGTAAAGAAATTCATCTCTGCATCCTTTCTTATATTTCATATCTGTAAAGCATACAGTTTTAAATATTTTTTTTCAGACTTTACTGGGTATATTTCAGCTGAAATACTTACTTGCAGCATAAGGACACCAAAAGGACCAATCTAAGAAAAAAATTAAACTAAACTAGGCCCACTTGTTTTAAGATTAAGATCAGTTAAGGTTGTTGTAATGTAAGAACAATATCTTAGATATATAAAAAATAAAATCTGTCAGTAGAAATTTGTGGCTCAAAGTCCACGAAGTTTCATTTTATTCTGCTACATTTTCTCACTTAATGAATACTGAAGCAGCTGCATGAAAAAAGTGCACATGTTCAAAAGGGGATTAAAGTACCAGGACAAAAGAACGAACTGGTCATCACAAGGTAGAGACATTTTGTGTTCTCCGAGCTGCCTTTTTCTAACTGGAAAGACACTGATGCTTAAAATGCCTCTAGATAGCCCTTAATTTGTAAGAATCCCTATTCCATAGATCATATGTCTGGCCAGCTTTGACTTGCTTCTGGAGTCATAATTTCATAGGTGAATGAGCTTGAAAAATGTCTTCACTTGGATAGGGACAAACAAGCTTTTGTTCCACAGCAGGCACGCATGCCTTTTCTTTGCTCCTATTCACAACTCTTTCAATAAGCACATTTATTCAGGCCAGTATCAGGAAAAATCTGATTATGTATTACAATTTTAGCTCTGTGATGTCTTTGCTTTGCTGTCATTAATATCGGGGGAGTAAATAAGAAATATATATAATATTTTAAAATGACATACTTACAAAACCTTCCAGAATGAGCGTAACCAACAAATCCCATAACTGCTGACTATGGGGTTTGAGAGAGAAGTTGCAAAGGCTGGGAGAACAGCATTTAACAGATGCCACTGCAGTATATGGCTGACTGCAAAGGAACATTTTAAAATTAATAATTAATGTGCCCTAGATATTCTAGGTACTTGACAGAACATAAATAATCATTCCTCTGAAAGCCTCCAATGTAAATCTTTAAAAAGAGACAAAAAAATAGGGATGGTAGAGACAGATCTATTTAAACATTGTGTTTTTATTCTGGAAAGTATGAGACAATTGTGTATATATAATATAATTGTATATGCTTGGATACTTTATTTTGAGCACTCAGAGAGGAGAGTTTTTCAGGAGATCTGAGAGTGCAGAGGGAGAATCAGACATTATGTACATAGGACTAAAGGGGATCTCTCCTGTGATTACATATCACCACACCATATGGTCTCTTTTATAAATGATCATCTCCATATGAAAAATTACTCCCACTGGGAGACTGTTCCAGAATTTCCTCTTTCTGAAATCTAGAACTTTTAATTTCCAGCCTCAATGTATTCAGTCAGTTTACCTATTTATTTTTGCGCAAAACCAGACATTAATGTAAACGCTTCCTTATTCACTGTTTACTGTCTTAGCAGACTGTTGAACAGGAATGGTAATACAGCTGCTTTTTCTTGACATTTCAGTTATCATTTTATATTTATTAATTCAAAATCTGCTATAAAATCGGTATAGGCAAATCTTTTGGAAACTTTCAAAGGTATGATTTCAAAAGGCTGAAATGCGGTCAAAACCACTTGAGATTGTTTGAAATGAATGGTTTTACCATGCCACCCACTAAACTCTGGGAAGAGACAGAGAAGTCACTGTGACATAAGAAATAGAACAAGGAGCTGAACTGACACAGAAATAAAAAAATAGGAAGAAAATGGAACAAATCCAAGGGAGGTGGCTAATGGGTTATCAAAGTGAATGAGGAACCATTAGGTTTGCTGATGTTGGTGTGGCCACATTAATCCATGCTTTTTAAAATTAAAAATAGTTAAGGATGCAACAGAATTCTGGTCATGCCAGATGCTCTAAAACAAAAAGTGTATGAACCAGCAGAGAAAGGTGTTGCAACCATCGGGGCCAATGTGAACCCCCTTTGGGGAATAACAATTATATGGGAGAGAACTACCCAAATTTGGAGGTCTAGAGCATAAGGGCAAAAACTGTTCTAATCCAGTGCATATGCGTGCAGCACCTTTTATCAGACATCACATCTTTTATCACATCTTTCAACCCATGAATCAACGCTGCTGACTCACGCTCCCTCTTTTGGAAGAAGAGTCCATTGGAGCTCTTTTCATCTAAAAGGGCTGTTCCTCCCGTTGCCTTGATGGTCTGTTGCTGTTTATTTATCTAACAGCTCAAAAAAAAACAAGTTGCACAGAGTTGAGTGTGCCCTTAGATTGTACATAAGTGCTTTGGTGGAACACTACAGAGCCGAGTGATTCTGTAAAAGCGGAATCCAGAAGCTGTGCTCTCACAAAAGCTTTGTTCTGTCATAGCCATGACTTACCGATGATAAACTGTTTACCCGAGGACTGCCTGGCAATCCATCTAGCCTTCTGAAGGCACACTGCCTGGTCACAGTGCCCTGATGTTTGCTGCATTGCTGATCTCCTGGAGTTGGCAGCTTGTTTTGTTTAAATTCAGACTGGGCTTCTCAAGATGGAGGCAGTCCAACAGTGCTGTACTGATAGGCGTCTTGACTTGGAATGAATTTTAAGTGGATAATTATTTAGACCAAAACTTCCCTATGCTTTCACAAGTTATGATTTTCATGTTTGTTTCTGCTCTCCAAAAATGATGCTGTGTCCCATGCCGGACCATAAACTACCTCAAATCCAACATGAAGCAACTCTATAGGTGTCAACATGTGTCAACATATGTCTCATTTTCCCCAGCCTTGGCACTTCAGCCACTGATCTTTTGAGTTACTGCATAATTTGGACTTTGTGGAAAACCTTACGACAGCTCATTAGCACCCAAGTCTGAGTGAGCCAGCACAGAACAGAGAAGCACTCCATTTCTGTTCAGGCAGACGCTAGTTATCCTCCTCATTATTACCAAGCCATCCTCGGTGTCACAGATGTGACACAAAACATCACATACTGCTCTTCAGTGCTGGCATCATTAGAAAAGGTTTCGACAGCAGCCAGAGTAACCACCATATGCTGCTTCTTGGAGTTCTCGTTGCTTCTTTACATCTAACCTCAGCTGCACGAGAACCGTGATGTGCATTGAGGGAGAACTTCAAAGAATCCTTCTAAGCAATCATGTGGGTTTCAGCCTAGTAGTTATCACCACATATTGCATGCTCTGTTATTTCTCAGTTCTGGGAGGCACATGATGACATATATTATGTGGGCAGCCATCACGTCAAAGCAATGGAGCTTGCTCAATAACTTTCTCACTGGGGCTCCCCGGCATTCCCTTTTCACTTCCACTAGCCAAAAGTTACCTCCTTTTTAAAGCTATTTATCCACTGAATCTCTCTTTGATTATGTTTTTTACAACCACATTTTGTTATCCAGCAGAAATCTTTGTCAAGCAAAACACTAATTGGCCTGACCAAGGATGACAAATCAGGTCCCAAATGATTGATTTGGAATAATAATAGAGGCATTTTTCACAGTAATAGTGAGCATGGGGTTATGACACGATGAGTTGTTAAGTTACGTAAATCATGCTGAAGTTCAATTGTTTTGATTCTTGATAGCTCAGCTATCCCACAGGGAAGGTTATTTTTGTTTGCAGTGAACTTGAAAGCTGAGAAATGCAGCAGTCAGGCAAGCTGTACCTTTTTAGAATGTATATCAGTGCTTTACTTTTGTGTTAATGGAATATGTAAGTTAAATAAATTTCCAACTTTCACCTAAATTTCAATTTAAAAAAAAGAATTAAATTCTTTCACAAGAAATCAAATTTAACTTTTAAAAAAATCTCAATACATTTAAATGGGTGGATATTTATTTTTTGTAGAAATGCAGCTATTATATAATGGAATATAAGGCATGGTTTGTTGGTTTGTTTGTTTGTTTTCCTACATAACAGTTTTAACTGGAAATAAAGCTGTATATTTTCAACTTTTTTGGCCTTACAGCATTGGTAAAAAGAACAATGGAGTCCCTGCAGCAAACTACAGCCTTGGAAGTGCCACTAAAGGTAGGGGCAATTCTGAATTTCCATTATTGTCTCAGGTATATATAGTTTTGTTTGTTACTATCATCATATTGAGAATCTAGAGACAACTATGCTAACCTTCACTTCAACTGCTTCATTTTCATATTTACAAGTAATGGCTTTTTAAAATTACCATAAAAATTCTAATGGAAAAAAAAAAAAAAAGAAAGAAACTCAAAATCCATTTTGTAAAGCATAACTGTAGTACACTTTGTCTTACCTATACAAGTGCAGTAACTTCAAAATCCCTTTGATTTAATGCCATGACATTTCTGATGGGTGTGGTGGAATGAGAAATAGTACCTTAGCAGGCTTTCTAAAATGTGCCAGGCATTCATTACTGCTGAAAAATTATTGCAAAAGATCTTTCTTTAGTAATTTTCACTTAGAAAATTGATCTTTTTAACATTTCTGAGCGGAAGCCAAACATGTAAAGCAGACAAAATTGCTGGTCACAGTTTGAAGGCCATCATTTACCAGAACAACCAAGTAGAAAACTAGACAACTATTGTATGTATGTTTCCATTTTATCTAACTGTAATTCTTATATAAAATAATTGTATTTTTCTCTCTGCAAGACTGGTACATTTTGCTGCTAGGCCACCACTCGGCTTTTCTTGCTTCATTAAGGACTATAGTCTCTGGGAATCCCTAAACTGAATAAGGAAGCAATAGTCCAACGGTTTCCCGTTTCCTGAGAAATGGAGTACTTGGCCAGATTACTCATTCTCCAGTATTATTGAACAAGATTTGACGACAGAAAAAAGTTTATTCTATTTATTTCAGAAATGGTTACAACATACCTGACACTCATGCTGCTGTAAGGTTCATACCCTTTGTTGAGGACACTGTCAGAGACAACACCATTCATACTTTGCCTGACTGCAAAATAAAATATGAACAACTTAATAGGTTTCTAAAAAAGACAAATATTTACATCAATAATGAGAGTACTCATAGGCACACAGGCAAAATACCATTTTAGTGTTACATATTTCGGACTAACCACTAACTGGCAGAAGTGAGTCTTTCCATTTTGTCCCATGGACAAAACATAACACGCTGTCCTACAATGTCTTTTCATGTGTCAGAAGTGTCTGCTATCACGCACTGACAAATTCATCTTCATCCTTAGCAAATGGATTCTACATGTCATTCTGATGAGAACAGCAATTCCCTCTTAAATGACAACTGCATTTTAATAGTAAAAAGAAACACAGCCTTGGACAATAGGTATTTGTCTGGGGCTTTGAAAGATTAGGATATTTTTTCTCTTGTTTTGGTCTTCTTTTCCTGAATAAATTACTGTAGGAGTCATGACATAGTTTTACTCCTACTGCACATTAGACTACATGCATCGTGAAGATGTTTCATCTTTCTCTGAAACATCAAGAATGGATCAATGGCAGAGACCAGATACAAAACATAAAGTGCAAACAGCTTGATCTCAGTGACGAATTTGAGAGTTATCTTTAAAAAAAAAGACTGTATTTTTGTTCATGTTGTTTATCCTTCTATACAGTAAATGTGTCTTTTAAGATTAGAGATGTTGAAGATGAAAAGATTTTTTTGAAATGCTTCTGCTTTCCCTCTGTACACTTGCTTCAACTAAATATGTATTATATGCTCTGTTAATATGAATATTATATTTTAATGGGGAAGAAAAATGTCATTAAAGTAGAACACACATATCGTCTCAATGGGGAGAGATTTCTTTTTCTTCTTTGAGGAAAAGGATCCTTTATCTTTGAAGTAGCTTCTTTTCCAAGACGTAGTCCTTGCTAATGAGGCAGCTTTCATGTCAGGAAATCTACTGTGTAACAGAGCACTGGTAACTGCAAAACAAACTGAAATAAAACCAAAGCAACAACAAATACACCCCAGGACTGGAAAAGTGGATGGTAAAAAATAAAAAAGGAAAAGAAAACAAACAACAACAAAAAAGCAACCACAAAAACCCATAAAACCCAGTATCTTTATGCATTATTGAAAAAGTTGCAAATTATAAATGCTATGGTTTTGGTAGCTCTTTTGAAAGGCATAACAAGATAAATTTTGCTTTGGACTTCACTATGTTCCTTGCAATTCAGGAACATATATTTGCAGTCTCAAAACTAAAGGATAACCTTAATTGTTAAGATATCTTAATTGGAATTATAATTATTACTAGATATGAAGAGTATTTCACACTGGATAGGCATGTAATCTAGAACAGTATCACCATCCAAAAGGAAAAGCAAAAATAGTAATCTTGCTATAAGTGCTGTGATTGTTTGTTTGTTTAAAGCATTTTTTTTCTTTTTTTCTTTTTTTTTTTTTTTTGACAGGTTCCCTTGAAAGTGATTCTTACCACTGGGAAATCATGGGGGTGTATGACAGAATTGCAGGAGATGTAAAGCAGTCATCGGGGATGTTATTCAGTACCCGCACACCTCATTGGCCTATGCTGATTCCTCACTGAATCACTAGGCAACAGCGCTGCTGGATCTTTCATAAGCACCTAATACTCTGCATGTGAATTTTTTTACTTCATTTTGTCTGTAGCCCTAGGCAACAGCAGTGAGATAAAACTGGTTTTTACCAGTTCATTGTGTTTCCTTTAGCCAAGGTAACCAGCAGGGAGCTGCTTTTGTTCAGAGCTAAATTACTACATGTAAGAAATGAAGCAAGACAATATTAACCCTTTGGGATCGCGACAAATATATTTGAGTTAGATGGATGTTTAGATTTTAATATTAAATATTTTGTGAAGCGATTGTGTCAAAGTACTTCTAATCTGGCATTAGAAAGACACTATTTGAACTGTATCAGCAGCTGCTCAACTGTTGTGTTCAGCTTATTTTACACTTTGTGAGTAGACGGCAGCTGCTGGGGTACTGAATGTCATTTTCCACAGACTTAGAAAAAAGTTCCTTAGAAATGGAGAGTTTCTACCTTAATTTGTATTTAGGATTTTAGAGTTAAAACAAGTAAACAAAAACTGCATTAGCTGCATTTAAAATAGCCAGATTGTTGCCAATTAAATTAATTTCAAAATCCATTTGTACACTGTAGCCTTAGCATACTTTTGAGGAAGTTTTGTCTAATCTATTATTTATATTACTGACACAATGCTAAATATGGTTAGATACATTTTGAGATTCAGACTTACGTTTTTTAGGATTCAGGCTTCTACTTTTATGTTTGGATATTATTATTATTGATACTTTAATATCAATGGTACTTTTGATATCAATAATATTTTTGATATTTTGATATATATTGATATTGATATTTTAGTGTTCTGTAGAGTTTATTCTTTAAAGAAGTTTGTTTTATAAAACATTACTTGGTGCCAAATTCTGCATCCATGGTAGTGGAAGAAGAGACAATCCTCAAAGTCTACTAATTATTTAGAAGTTGAAGTCAAGCACAAAACTTTTACAAGATGTTCAGTATATTTCAGCACTAGACCTCAAATGATCAAAGTAACATAATTTAAATTTTAAATGTGTATAGTTACAGAGAGTTTGCAGCAGTTTTAATTTGTATCCTTAAAGAATTTTGCATTACGCTTAAAGGCATTAAACTATTAAACAACATTTCCTTATGTTGCGTATTAATCATACGTCAGCTGAAATTAGTTAGTTGTTTCCAAAAACTGATTCTTATAGTTACAGAAGTAGTGGTGGTGACGTAAGCACAGTCAGAGCCTTCTGCATATTAATTGTGGCTCAGCTCCTTGGCTGGGGGGTCCAGCCTGTGTGGCTGTGACGCTGTGCCAGGTCAGGCAAGCAGGGGGGCTGATTCCACCTTTCCAACGGAGAAGAGGTTGCACGAATTTTCTTCTGCTTTTTGACTGTTTAGATATTTATATGAATATATAAATTGTTGGGTTTCCATATATACACAATTACAAAAGGAATTTTTAAGCTTTCTGTGTTTGCACTGGCTTTGCATAGGTGTGAAATGTTTTCCTCCCTCTTGAAGACCTACTTTTTTCAGGAGGCCTATAGTTCTGTATTTAGTAACTTTTGCTTCTTAAAGGCTACAGCACTAACCTTACTACTGGCAATGGTTTTTTGTTTCCCCATTGATTTCCAGCTTGTATATGTTTCTTAGGGTGCATAGTTTAACTAGATAATGTGTTTTTTTCAAGTCCTGAAGAATATGAGGCCTGCCCTTCAGCCTAATAAAAAACAAATACACACTTAAGAATATAAGGAACCTTGATCCTGACCTGTGGATTAACGTCTGAGCAAATACGGAGCTATATAGAACATACGGAACGAATTTTCAGACGCAGCCATTCACAAAAGAATGTCAGTCACACTTCCCCAGAGACATGCTCTTTGTACAGATTGTTATACAGTGAATGAAGTTAATATTTTGTTCACCTTGTCTCCTAGAGAGTGCTTGTGATTTCCTCTGGGCTACAGGGTCACCCTTTTGCTTTTACAACTTTTCTTCCCGTTTTCACATTTCCAAAAAGGAAAACAGCCAACCAATAAGGGCACTGCTTTATCTCACACACCTGCTCGCTTTGCATACACTGGGGTGAGAGCAAAAGGCAAACAGATACAAGTCTGGGGGATTGTTCAAGACCAAGGTCTCAAGACTTGGCGCAGTTTGTGTCCCCACAAGTTGCATGCCATGAACTCAAGATCTCTTTCTAGTACTCCAGGTTCTCCAGTAACGAAACTGTGTTTTCTTCCAGTTGTAGGCTGTGAGTGAATTAGCATAGAGAGATTTATTCTGTAGCTGGGTGGAAACCAGAACTCTTTGATGTTGCGCATGTAATCATCGTCAGATGAACTATGAAACGTTTTGACTACCGGGATGTGTTCTTCAGTCTTTTGTTCTGTTCCCCACAAACAGCCAGATGGGTACCTGGTCCTCCCTACCTGCCCTATTCTGCTGTGTTAAGGTACAGATTTTGTGGGTTATTAGGTTTTCCAGAACTCACTGAAGTGGGCCTCAAAGCTCCTGACAGGATCAGTTTTTAATGGATAAAATCCCAGATATCGAGAAGAGTGCTGACTGTCTGGGACAACTGCTTTGGCTTTGCCATCCATTCCTGCTGCCTCCCATCCTGCACTGAATGTAGGTTTTTGAAACAGTTGTGTTTTTCAAATTGTGGAAAAGCAGAAGTATTTCTAGTGTTTGCTATTAGTTTCCCAACAAGATCCTCTGGACAAGGCATCAGTTTTACATCACTTGTGCTGACCTATGTATTGCTATAAATTCGGAGCAGTACAGTTTTTCCAGGCCTTTAGCAAGCTACCCTGCTGCACGCCTGAATCTAAAGAGCCATTATAAGGAAGCAAGGCCAGTCCTGACCACAGATTTCCTCCCAAACAAATACAGGTGAAAATGTTCAGTATTTGATGATTGCCAGGAATGCCTTTTGGGTGGCACAATAATTTCACACCAGTGAACCCTTATTATAAATTATTATTAAATATTATAAATGGTGACCTTTTCAGGTTGTTTTGGTTTGGCGTGGAGTATAAAGCAAGGGTAGGCTGGAGCGGGAGCAATCATAAGAGCCCTTTTCTACCCTTAAAAGTCTCAGTTTGACCTCCAGAATGATTCCTTTTTCTCACAACCTATGAAATGGTACTTGGAGGGCAACAAACAGAGCTTCTGTTTGAAATACAGAACCCTACAGAAGCAGTGATCAAGGAGTGTGAGAAACATCACAGAAATGATGGGGAGAGAGGAATAGCTGGCTCGGCATAGCTTTGGTGGGTGGAAATTTCCCTAATTGATTCTCTGAACACGGCAAGAACCCTATTGGAATCGCTTTATATCTTTGGCTTTAGTCACAGTTTTGTCTTTGGTGGCCTAAATCTTCCCTGAAATCATCTGCAAATCTTTTTGTTTGCTGGGGAAGGAGCACTATTTGAAAACACTTTAATATCTTTGAGAAATGTACCAGCAGAGCTATTTGCTGGCATTTTCATGGCCGTGGCATGACCAATACATATCTGCCCAGGCCTTGAATCTTTTTATGTCCACATAGCACTGTGGAACAGTGGTGCTCTGATCCTGAATGTTGGTCCGACTCGATAATAACCAGAGCTCAAACACTGGTCTCAGATATTATGAGAGCAAGAGTGTTTACATGTGGGGAAAAAAAAAAGCATATTGACATATTTTTTGAAAACTGAGAGTAGATAAAAAAGGTGAATCTGCTAGAGCATCCAGGACATCATTTACTCTTGGTAATAATTAAGAAAAATCCCTAAAAGGTAAACTCATTTCATATTTGGGAATCCACAGAGCCAGATCTTGTTTAATCTGACTTGAAAATAATGCCAAAGAATGGGATGAAGGTTGAATTATGCCACACTGATATATTTCCTCAGTGGCCTAAAATGTCTCTTCTGTCTTCCTTGTTAACAACCGATGAGGTAAAGCCCTGAATAACCTGGTCTTGTCCTGATTGCTGACTCCACTTTGAGCAGGAGGTTGGATGAGAGACCTCCTGAGGTCTCGTCCAACTTCAGCCTCCTGTGATCCTCTGTCGTTCTTCAGCTGAACAGCGGCAGTCATCTGGCTGCAAGACAAAACAGAGATTCCCTTCAGATACTCTGCTGTACCTCACTGAAGTAGACAGAGCTGCACCAGAAGAAGCCCCAGAAATGTTTGGGGATTTCATTCCTCCTTCCCACCTGTGTTGGCTGGTTCGGTGCCAGCATTTACTATATTTCCTGGCTCATGGGCTCACTTTGGGTTGGCAAACTTCCTTTTGGTATTAGCAGGTTGTCAGAAACATTCAAGGAGTGGAAAGGAATCACTTCTCGTTTCTACCATTCTGCAATGGCTTTAGTAGGTAGAGTGTGTCTGGGGGTAAAAATAAGTGTCAATTACATGCTAGCTTTGCTTTCCTGGGAATCTTCCACAGCCTGATCGGCTCTTTTCTACTGAAAACAGCAACCTACAATCAGCTTGTTCTCTTTAGACATCTCTGAAGTGCACTTCTACCACCCATTTTTGTAAGGCCTTCTCATGTTATCAAGTGTGTATTTATTACCCTCTGCAAACCAGGCAATTTGTTATCCTCTCTGCTCTCTCCGTCGGACAGACTTGGATTTTGAATTCTGGAGCTTCACCTTCCAGCTGAGCTTTCCAGGTATTTGGTGTGTTTTTTCCATGTCATCCTCTCCTTTTGGTACTAATTACATGGCTAATATTTAGATTCTTTCTTCCTCACCTTTTCTATCTACACTGATCTACACTGATCGCTTAATCCATTGCTTACCCTTTCCCTGCACTTCACAGGTACTCTTATCAGTAGTAAAACCCTATGAACTGCCCAAAAGATTTTTGAAAAGTTGCATATCTTTCTTCCTCTAACCTTCATGCCCTCATTGCCACCTTCATCCATTTGGCATAGCATTTATGCATTTAGTCAGATTATTTTCTGACTAACCAGGTTTTTACTGGAGTTGTTCACTTCATGATCAGTTGTTCCATGGCATCAAAAATTGACTGAGGAAATTTTTTCCCCCCCCCCCCCCTTTTTTTTTTTTTTGGCAGGTTTATCTGCTATGCACACTGAATTTCTCACTTTCTAGTTACTCAAAAGCATCATGCATCAGGTTACAATCCTATTTTCCTATTTTTATGTTAAACTGAGAGCTGTACTTAAACGTTTCTGAGAACCAGCCTCCATCCTCCTCACAAGTGGCTCCCACCTCTTACATTGCATTTCTGCTCTGAATTACTGAAAGTCTGAGGGGAATTAAGGATCTCTCTGGATTACCTTGGCCTCCTTGCACTGATCCATTCATCCAGCTGAGTCAATAAATTAGTTCATTGCTGCTTTATCCGAAATGTCTTGCTGGTATCTTGTTAAGTGAAGATCACAAATCTCTTCAAGGCTTCTGCTAGAAGTTTTTCTCCTTAACTCTCAGCTGTGCTCCAAAGCCAGCTCAAATTCACGAGTGGTTCCAAACTGTGTATGAAGGACATCTATAAGAACTTTATTTCTTTACACTGAATAAATTCACAGTGTTTTGAAAGCTAGGCCACCCTACTTGCCTGCCAGCAATCCCCATCTTTGTTTATCTTCCCGTCCATTCACTTGAACCGTGATGTTAAATTAAATAAGCTTCCCAGGGAGTTTTTCCTTTAAATATAATGAGCTTTTGTAACACTTGAGCTGGGAGAAGTCAACAGCTTCCCTTGGGGCCTCTGTGGGTCACAGATGAGGTTAAAAAGTGTTGTAAATGCGGTGCTTTAGTCAGATTCTCTGGCTGAGTTGTGCTGCTTCTGGTATTATGGTTTGTGATACATGGGATTTTTCTTTTGGAGCTGATTTATTTTCAGTTCTTTCACCCATTCTCATATGTGATCAAACCTTAACCTTTCCGCGGCTTTCTTCACATCCCTTAACACCTTCTGTGCCATCGTAATCAGGTTGGTAGTCACCTCTGTAATTCTCCTTACCCTCTGGTCTTGGCCACTTATTGTTCCCAGACGTACTTGTAGTTACACAACAAAACAAACATTTCATGTTAATTCATCTCTCTCTCTCTCTCTCCTTTTTTTTTTCTTTTTTTTTTTTTTTTTTTTTTTTTTCCTGTGAAGCTTCTGGATCTTGTTTATATTATTTTTGTAGAATTTAAGTAATATTTTAATTTCTTCTAGCCAACAGGTTTATAATTCAAGATGATCTTAACATAGGAGTATAAAACTAATAAAGTGAAGCAATTCAGCGAGGATAAGTGCAACACCTCACACATAAGCAGAAACAAGTCTGCTACCAAATGTATGCAACATTTTCCCCAAAATGTAGGGAGTAGAATATCTTGGTAGATATCAATTTCAGGAAAAGTCTTGGGGATTTTTTGGCGTTTGCATAGTGAACAAGAATGGTATAAGCAATCCCTCCACTCTGTTCAGCCCCAACCGGGGCTCAGTTGAGTTCTGTGCACAATTTTCAGACTACTTTTCAGAAAAAAAATGTGGAACAAAAGGAATCCATAGGAGAGCAATAAGAGTGATCAGAGATGTAGACAACCTCACCTGCGAGGAAAGACTGAAAGAATTGAAGTCGATTAACCTTGAGAAGGCTGAGGAGAGATCTGAAAGCAGTCATCCAGTGTGCAATGGGCTGGCATGAAGAGGATGGTAATGAACAGTTCTATAGGTCCTCTGGAAATAAAATGAGTCAGGAGCTTAAGGTTCAGCAAGGTATATATACTAGGGAAGCAAGCCTTCCTAATGAATGCTAATGACAATTAAGCCTTCGAATGGACTTGAATAGAGCTTGTGGAATCTTTATTGCTGCACATTTCTAGAACAGGATAGACAAATATCTGTCAGAAAACACTTGTGTTAAGTTGATCCTGCTTCAGGACAGGGAAAATGAATGAGTAGCCCATCGGGATCCTTTCCAGCTGCAGGCAAGCTCTGGCTGAAGGCAAGGTCTTGAGAACAGTGTGTGTATCATCGTAAAAAGTGCCACCAGGTCTTCAGTGACACCATCAAATCAGACCATCGGTTTGCATCTCCAGTGCAACGTGAAGGTGCTGCCAATGCAACGTGTTACTAGTTCTGGACAGGCTCTGTGCTAACAAGAAATAAATAAAGCTCCCCGTCACACCTGCCTTTGAAGTTGGCTCTGGCTGGAGTTGGGGTTTGGAGCAGACGACCCTCAGAGGTCCTTACCAACCTGAACTATCCCGTGGGTCTAAATAACCACTGGTACCACACCTAGCACACCCTGTGTTCCCACTGAGTTTAACTTTAAAGGATCTTGTTCTTTTGATCAAACAAAAAACAGGGCCCTACCTGCCATCACTGTTCATTGCCAGTTCCTTAAATACAGCCTTCATCTCTACCAGATATGCTTCACACATGAGGATGTCCAGCTGGACAAAGTTTTGATACAGCCCCTTTTACATGTAACATCAGGATCTATACAATTGCTCAAACCCAGAAATGCACAAATTAGGGTCTTTTCCCTAGAAAAAGGTTAAAAGGTCAGTAAGTCATAAAGACATAAAACACTGCTCCCAGATTAATTCGTAGGAAGCTTCTTAAGACTGGACAGGGAGTAAGGTTTGTCATCATCAGTCTGCCATTAGAAATTGTTGTGTTTCTTTCAATTTTGGGCAGCACCTAAAATTTCTTAAGATGTTATTTTCATGTATCTTCATATGCTTAAGGTACAAAACTAGAATTTTCTAGATTTCTTTTTTTTTTTTTCTCTTGTGAGACATCTGCATGTTGATTTTTTTCTCCTTTCACCCAGAAACAATGAGCATTTCCTATCTGCAGACTATTCAATAGCAAAACTATTGCTGTCACTTTATTTGGGAGTAGGGAAATAGCAAAGCCACACACCCATGACTTGCCCAAAGGTGAGAACCAGCACAGATCCTCTGAAAGCCGGCAAGGCCTGGCAGGCAGAATCCAAAATGTATTCACTTCTGCTACCTCTGCATGCAATGCTGTGCTTCATTCCCTTTTAGCTGGCCACAAACTGTATTTGTGTAGCCCCCCAGCACAAACCCTGCTCTCCGTTTCCTGCTCATGGCCTCTGCGTGCATGTCCTTTCCACACAGAGAGCTGTTCCAGTTTGTAAATGACCTATTGAGCTGGGCAATTTATCTTTGCTTATCTAGAAGTCCAGCTTGGGTCAAATGAACTCCCGACCCCTCTTTTCATCAGCTGTTAATATCAGGATTACTCAGCATTACTCAGCCTGGCAGGAGCAGCCAGAGCTGGCAGACTGCTGGTGTCACGGAGCATTTTTCAGATCAGATATACACTTAGCACTCCATAAAACGAACTAAGAACTAAGAACTAGCCTGTGTTTGGCAGCCCTCTAAATGCCTAAGTAGCCTATGAAAAAACAAAAACAAAAACAAAAACAAAATAAAATTATAAAATCTATGGACAGGAAAGTGTGCCTCTGGGATTTGAGTGCATTCTTCTGGGACTCACCGCCTGGTGTTTAATATTCATGGCTTTTCCTTCGAGCAGTGAGGAGGCAGTGCCTGCCTTCAAAAGGCAGCTAGAGCAATGGATGCTGCTGCTGCTCCCGTCCTTTTATCTGCAAAGTGTAGGAAACCTTTCTCCCTGAAAGGCTTTCAACATCCATCATCCACAGGAATGCACGAACCACCAGATTACAGGATGTTCTGCCGAGGAGCTCTCTGTGCTCCCTCTTGGGGTTGGCCACCGCGTATGAACTAATCAATATTTGCTCTGCCAGAGGCTGAGCTCAGAAGAAAAGAAAAGAGCACGGCTGTCTGGCCTCCAAGTTACTGTACCCTGCAGAAGACTTTGGTTCCGAGCATCGGTCCAGGGAATGCTTCACTCTTTTAAATGTCATTGTATGTAAATCAGAGCAAAGCAGAATTAACTCGCAGCTGTGTAATTGCCATAGGTACAACCCAGAGAAATGCATGTATTCTGCCCGTGAGCTGCAAGGCCTTTTCCTTGCAGCATCACTCCTGCATCACCCATCCTCCCCATCCTTCTTCGTGCTCCCCACTAATGCAGAGACAGGTGTGCCCCACTCCCCCTCCATCGCCTTCTGACTCAGGAGTGAGCATTTCTGCTATTTTGGTGTGGTTGTGCCTTAAAACTAATTTCTAGTTTTCCTGTATTTCAGCTCTTTCAATAGATGATTTTTGCAGTAGGTGTTATTCGCTCCCCCCTCCACCTCCTGCTCCTTTTGCTCATTGATACTTCAGTACCTAGCAGCTGCCAATGACAGTTTTGGGTTTCTTAGCCTCAGGACATTCTTTTCCCAGCGACAGCAAAGTCTTTTTATACAAAATGTTCTTTTCCAAATCTGCCAGCTTTAAGTATTGTCCTGGTTGTGATGCAGCAAAACACATTATTAATAGTGGGGAAATTGTGGGATCCAAATCCTCTCACTGCATACATAAACCCCACATTGTAGACCAAGTGTTTGAGTTCCAGATATTCCCTTTCCCAGCCTTGAAGAGATGGGGAAGCAAACCATCACATCGCCTGCTTCATAAAGCTACGGCATTAAAAGCCAGTTTTGAAAACCCTTCTTGATATGCAATTGAAAAAATGTGGGTTCCCTTCCCTAAAGACTCATGATATGAGAGAGTCCAGCAGGTAAAAGAGAGGTTAAAGGAAATTGGCGTGGGAGAGACTGGACTCAGAAAGCGTGAGGATGCTACAAAAAGCCCAGATGTTTCTGCTTCCCATAATTAATCAGATAACAGCAAGGGTTTGAACCCTTTGGTGCTGAGGGTTTTGAACTCTGCCATCAGTGCAGGAATCCAAAGCCCTCAAGCATCCTTTATGCTACAAAAACCTGCCTGGCACCCTCAGGAGGCGTAGAGGACCACGCTGCAACAGGGGGTGGCTCCCAGCAGCCCTTCCAGAGCACACCTCGGAGCGCAGCACAATTTCTTGCCTGAGGTTTGAAATTTCACCTGCCCAGCAGGTCGATGTACCTGTCCCCTTCCAGACGCCTTCATGCTTAAAGGCTGAGGCGTTTCTCCTCTCTCTGTTCCTTGGGGATAGCTCCTGATTTTTGCTTACAGAGAACTAAGTTTTGGGGTCAGCTCCTTGTGGAAAGCCCCAGCAGTCCTCCCACTCCATCAGCATGGCACAGGGTGGTGACAGGGCAGCCTCTGGCAGGGACAGCAGGTACAGGCACACACAGGAGGCAATTTCCAAGGCAGGCTGTGTCAGGTAGGTTTTGTAGGAAATGGTCTTACACGTCTTGCTTTCCTTAGACTGGGATGCACCCACACTGCAAGTGACATCTGACAGCCCACCCCAAAGGACTCCAGTGCCAGGCCCAGCAGATCTCTCATCTCCTTGTTTTTAAACTAAAGTGAGGGTTGGAAATTAAAATAAACCACTGGAAACATCGGGCTTGTCATAGTTGGGACAGTTTGTGGGTTGAAGTGATAAATAGGCTTTATTAGACCGAGCAGGACTGACAAAATATGTGGCATTTACAAGTTAAATGTCTAACCCTGGTAGCGTTCCCAGAAATAATAATTGAGTAGGAACTAAATGCCTTTCCTTAATTAAAATGTTTTACTAGGAAAATAACACTGTGATAGGTATCTTACTTCAAAGAACTTCATGTCTCAGTAAACTTAGCATGGAGTTGCTACACCGAATTTCAGCAAGTGCTTCCATGCTCGTAACACGGGTTCCTTCTTGGCAGGGATTCAGGAGCTCAGGGGCTTGGATGCAGCAGAGTGGCCTGAATTGGTCTTCTCCAGCTTCTCCAGTGTGTAAATCCACAGCCTTTATTAGACTCATAGCTATATTTGGACATTTTATTCTTTGTTAACATGTTTGGAGCATGGTGAACCCACAGCTCTTACATGTCTGACATGGCTTTTTGTAGGGCCTGAGCTCCCGTGCTGCTCTCCCTGAAGGCGTCTTTACATATGCAAAAAATGCTGAAAATCTGTGCGGAAGCGTTGGTGACAAATCCCTTGACACTGTGACATGAGGAAGGAACAAACCATCTCAGTGAATAATTTTGCAGTTTATTAGCATATGGAAGTGTTTGGATTAATTTTGCTTAAATGAATGACAAAGGAGCTGTTTTATCACCTACCCTGGTCATTTCACTACTATTTGTTCAATTGAAATCTATCTTTATTTTTAATTATGCATGGACGGGGCCCATTCCTAAGACCAGAAGTGCCATGACACTGATAATTAATTAAAAGGCTGCTGTGGAATCAGTAGATAATCATGTGATTGAGTCGTGCGTCTCAGACATGTCCAGTCTCTAGGAAGACAAACAACCCCTTTGCAGGAAAGGATATTTATTTTTTAGGCTACAGAGCTCACAAGTGCTCAAGCTATCTGTGTGACTTCTTCACTTCTGCTATGCAAACATAACATGGAATAAACCTAAATGACTCAGCCTGAAAGTAAGGGGGAAGACAACGATATTGCTTTGCCTCTCCAGCTTATTAACTCCCCAAAGCTGTGCATGCAGCCGGGTTGGGCTCGGTTCAAGTTGCCTAGGTATAGGTGTCTCAAATGATACTAGGTCTTTACGTTTAGCCAACAGAATCACATATTTACAGAGGTTTCACTTATCAAAAATAAGTGTATTAGAATGACGGCAAAAAACCTGCATTTCTCTTCCCTGAATGCAGTATTTCTGCAAGTCACAGTGAGGGCATCTTGCCAGGATGCCCAAAAATCTCCAATCCTCCTTCTGAACACTGCACAGCCCTGACGCATGAACTGCAATCGCAGTCATCTTCCCCATGGCCAGACTGAAGGGGTCTGCGTGTGATAATCATAGGGGTGATGTGACATTAGGAGACCAACATTGCAATGACAACATTGCTCAGAACCAGCATCAGTGAGAACCCCCTCAGCCTTCTGAAAATTTAATGGCATATCACAGACATTTTTTTGCTGCAGTTTAATGTGTTCAAGGGCCAGCCATACAAGTTTTTGCTGACTGGGAGCCAAAATAGAATGATGGATACTGGAAAGTTTTCAAACTATTTCAAACACTTTTAGAAACCATTTTTCAGTGTGATTCCTTCCTTCCTTCCTTCCTTCCTTCCTTCCTTCCTTTCTTCCTTCCTTCCTTCCTTCCTTCCTTCCTTCCTTCCTTCCTTCCTTCCTTCCTTCCTTCCTTCCTTCCTTCCTTCCTTTCTCTTTGTTATTTAAATGTAAATATCTTTATTAGTAGTTAGATGCCATACATGCAAACCTAGCAATCATGAGAAGCCTGTTTTAGGCATCATCCTTGCATTAGAAAATATTTTGAACAGGAAAACTACTCCTTACAATATCTGTGAAGCAGAATCAAATAAAAAAGCAATGCCGTATTCTTTTCTGTGGTTAACCTCAAAGCTGTTTCAGGTGATGTTTTGCTGGATATACTGCACTAAAATGAAAGGAAGAACTGCATAGCTACCCTGCATTTGTGTCTATGTGTAATCCTGATGGGATTTACCTATGTGCAATCAGTGTGAGCCGGAGAAGCCTTGCCTTAGGGCATCCACAGTAGCAGACATAAGCCTGATCCCTCAGTGTATGTCATTCATACAGCTTTAAGAGGCTTGGCACAAGGTTTTAGGGCTTTGGGTTCCCCTCACCCACCTTCTGAGCTGGAGCAAAAAATTATCCATTATCTGTGCAGGTGTTACATGTAGCATGAGGTTATTTTTCAATGCAGGGGGCTTTCCTCAGACCAAACAGTCTAAACAGGATTGACTGCCCTCTTGGATAGAGGCTCATCTATGGCCGTAAAAATGAAAGATGAAAATCCACATCAGAGACAGAGAGCATCCAATCCTAAGTTCATTTTCAGACATGATCCTCTTGGATCTGAAGGGTTGACCTTGCCCCTGATCTGGGCTGCAGCAGCTCTGAGACCTCCCAGCCTTGAAGAGCAGGCAGAGGAACTCATCGCTGCTGGGACACCACAACGGATGGTTCTCACCTTACCTGCTAGACAAAGGCCAGGAACAAGCATTTGGAACCATTTGCTTGTCTTCCCCCCAGACACTCGTTGGTGCCAATGATGATAACATCGTTCCTTGTGATCCATTTGGTGGTGAAGCTTGGTTTGCTACTGAACCTTCTGCCTCTTCCCCTTGATGCTCTGCCAAAATGTCTACCTAGCGCACGATTAGATATTTTTGTGGACCTCTGGCTCCTTGCTTTTACTTCTGTTCATTAAAAAAGTGCCTCACGAAGCCAGGGCCTGTAAGACTAGGCATTTACTTTTTTCTCTTCTTTGCCTTTTGCTTCTTCTTTACCATTCCACAAAGAAGCAAGCACAAAAGAGCAAAAGATTTATCTTGGAAGCCCTATTATTCGTACAGAGGATCCTGTCCTGTGTCTGAGAAACAAGCTGTCTTCAGCTCAGAAAGTCACAGGAGCATCTAAGACCATGAAATATAAACTGAAGCAGTCCCCAAAGAATCTAATTTGAAAGAATGATCTTATTTTTTATGGCTATTATTCAGCATTGCTGCAAGGCAAAATTTGAGTGATAACAAATAAAGAGGAGTCAAAGATAATTCAGTTTGCTGTAACCTTGCTTTCTTCTGTCCCTCCTACCTCTCTAGAGAAACACAAATAAACAAGCTCTTTATTCTTATTTTCCTACTCTATCAGTTCTCTCTTGTTTAGGAAAAAAAAAAATCCATCAGAGTAATTAGATTGTAATATAAATATCATTGGTGATCAATTGATTCTCACAATTTCATGTAGTTGAAGTCATAATGCAAGTAACCAAAGCAGGAGTGGGACCAGATTGTAAACAAAACGGGATTTTTCAAGTAATTTGTCTTTGCCCCAGCTTTAAGTTTTGGTGGCTGAATGCAGTCAGACACATTAAAGCCCCGGTGAATATTGGCAGATAAAGTAGGCACTTTCAGTCCTTCAGCTTCCCTGAGCTCTCAGGTGCAATTAAGCTTTTCTAGCTAGACATCATGGTAGGATCTCACCTCGGGTGTTTATAGTGTAGACATCTACCACTGAGCTGGTCTAGACTCACTCTGCACCAGTCATTAGTGGACAGAAATGAGCTCTTCTAGAGCGTGATTCATCTGATGCTGCCTGGGACCTCCACATGAGGAGAAGATTAATCTCTCATTTCTGTTCTGAGATGTTGAATTTGCTTCACTGAAGTTGAAAATGCAGTCAAACACGGGGGAAAAAGTATCTAAAATAAACTAACAGATTACTTCATAATTGACATAATTGATTGTTCATACATGACCATAAACACGAAATCTTTAAGCTCCTTCTTCCTCCCATACCTCCATCTTCCTCCCATACCACTAGTTGTCACCCAACATTTTATTGCTGCTAAGTGACAGAGTTGCTGTCACTATGGGTTTTATCTCTTAGGCAAGACCGACCTGGAAAACTTTGGTGGCAAGGACTGCCAGGGTCTGAATGTATCCTGGCAAAAATACATATGCGCGATGCCAAGCTGTGGGCTGCGAGGACTTCAGGGAGCTGGGCAAACATCCTGCGGTGTTGATGAGGAATCCATTTCAACAGGAAGCTTTCTGCGAGGTCTTTGCTTCCCAGAGGAGCGTGACCGTATCTTGAGATGATGGGAAAGGAAAAAAGAAGCTGCTTTGCTTTGTTTTTCGGCCACTAGTATTGCGAATAGCTGCAATACAGAAAAATAAAATAAAAAAAGCTTTGGGAAGGGACCCATCCACTGCCACTGGACAGCACTCGTGTTCCTGTAGACCCATGGTCCTACCTGCCCAGCTCCAGCCTCAGCCTCCCTCCTTTGTCCTGGGAGATCACCAAGCCACTGAGTGAAGGCCATGGGTACGGGAAAGGGATCGTGAGAGCCCATCTCAACTCAGGGCATAAGGCACACACCGGGGAATGCAGGACAGGGGGGTGAGGTCTTTGTCCTAGGGGACTTACATTCTTTACGTGGAACAAGCCAAAGCGAAGGGGGATGCACAGGTGCATGGAAGAGAACATTTGGCTTGGGGAATCTCCACCAATGTGCCTCCACCACTAAAAACATCGTCACTGACAATGCTCAACTACATAATACATATAACCTAAGGACAATGCATGACACACACGCAGAAGTCCTATTTGTCAGTGAAAACAGGAACAAGTGGTATTTGCCCATGCTCTGGACTCGGAGTCAGTAACTTGACAGCAATACAGTTTAGGAAAAAACTGACATAAGTTTTAGATTTTATTCATTCGTACATTATTTACAGCAGTTGCTTTCATATTACAATTCTCTTTCATCTTTTCAGTTTTCACTTATAAAAAATTAACCAAATAAACCTTATATAACCAAATTTATCACAGCAGGTCTGGTTAATTTTCACAGTTACAGCGGCCATCAGGAACAGAACGTGAGTACCTCCGCCTCGCTCACCCCGGCGCCTCGCTCCTCACCACCCACGGACACACGGACGCACGGACACGCGGACACACGGACACACCGCTCTCGTGGGGGAGCTGCGAGCAGGGGATGAAGGCTGCACCTCCAGCCCCTGCGGTTCCCATCGGTGCCAGTTGCCACCTCCTTCCCCTGGAAATGCACACTCCTTTCTACTAGCTCCTTTCTGCTATTTTCCGCCCCGGTGCGGGAGCAGCCCTGGGTTATTCTCGCCCTCCTCTGACCGTGACCGTTTTCTCTCCCACCTGTGGACAGGCTCCCACCACAAATCCCAATAACTCGCCCTTGAAGCCCCCAGGACAAGCAGCCTCCCCCAGCCGAGCCCCCTGGGGAAACCCCCTCTCCCCGGCCTCGCTCCCCAGCTTTGCAGTGCTAATTATTGCTGTTTTAATATAGGTTCGTATTTCTTTGAGGACTCGCAGCCGCTTCCCATTACAAAGTACAGTGCAGACTGCGCTGAACACGGACAACACAAGACTAATTCACATTGGGCTGGCACAAGGGAGAGGAGGTGCAGGACCGAGGCTGGCCAGGGCAATCCCGGATCCCGCAGGCTCAGCCCACGAACCAACGAGCCACCGCCGCGGACGCGAGCAGTTCTGGTAAGCAATTAAGCCCCAGGTTTGTTTCAACTGACATTGGACGTTTTCCCAAATGCATACCACACATCTGCTTAACACTATCCAAAAAAAAAAAATTATTATTATTATTTTTTTTAACCTTTACCGCATTTGTCTCGAGAAGACTTTTGCTTTAATAAAATAACACAAGCACACAAACTGCTTAAAGCTAACAGCCCAGCACAATCATAAGTACAACTCACAAAGCGATGGATGCTTTGTTAAACCTAATTATATATATTTTTATATATATATATTAAAAAAAAAAAAGCAAATATACATATTACAAGTCAAAAGACTAAGCTTTGGAGGAAAAGAAATAGAAAACGATGTTAGCCATATGCTCATTATGCTTACATAGCAGTAGCCGCTTCAGCATTGAAACGTGTTACTCATAAGTGAATTTACAGTTGCATTAGGTATTTTTACGCTCTTGGTCTCACTAAGCCCATCTTCCACTACTCAGGTGTTAAAAGCTTGCCCTCTCCCGCAGCTGACCGTCGTGTGACAATACTCAGCAGCAATCACCCTCCAAACGCTGCCTGAGAGCTCGCTGTGTTTTAACTAAACTCGCTGTTATTTGAATGATTCTCTAACTCCTTCTGTTTCCAGTGAAGGTACCCACAAGGAGAGTCCAGGCAGCAGTTCTTCAGTGGGAGATAAAAAAATAATCTCTGTGCATAGTCTCCTTTACAGAGGGATGCAAGAGCGCACGGGTCTTCTGCTCAGGATTTTGTGGGGATATATTTTGAGGGAGTGAAAAAAAAAAAAAAAAAAAAAAAAAGAGAAAATGATCCTTTTGCACGTTAAAGCTTATTTACTAGCTTCCATCCATTCATTTTCTGTGTGCAGTACAGTATATTCCACCGCAAGACTCCAGTTAGCTTGGAATTAAAATGCCTTTATTAAGCTTTAAATAGAATGCATACCAATGGCATTATACCAGTGCTAATGAAACGCAGGCTCCCAGCAAATTTAAAATTAGATTGTTAATTCAGAGGTAACTGGAGCTGGGTCCTGCCCTCGTGTGTTTGGCAGCTCTGGGATCCCTCTGCTTGCTCTATCCGTTTGCACCTTAGCCAGGAAATCTGGCAAACGAAAAGGCAGCAGCCACACAGGGCGGATGGAAAAGGCTCAGCAAGCAGTGGATGGCAACAGTGCTCGTGGACAGGTTTTCCAAAACCTCTGTGTCCTTGGGCAATCTGCCCTCAGGACTCTCACTGGCTTTCTTGGGGCTGCCCTACTGCTTGGGGGGTGAGCCCTGCAAGCCCCCAGCCATCCCTGCAGGGTAGAGCTGGAGCTCACCTGCCTTTTCCAGGCACCTTGCAGGTGCTGCCTGCTTCGCTTAAGGGAGAGCACAGCATGAATTTACAACAAACTTCGGCTCAGAGGTTTTGAGTGAGGTTAGGAAGCGCTTTCCTTGTGGCTTTGATTGCTCAGCACCGCTGGCCTGGCTACGTTCAGGGGCTGAGCTTCCCATGGAGCTCATCAAACATGATGTCTGCTTGGGATGCCGGCATGCTCGGGATGTGCAGGACATCCCCACTCACCTCCAAGGGAGCTCAGCACCTGGGAAAGCCCCAAGGCTGCGGACCTGAGCCATGCTGACACAAAATTTCCCCTTATCTTTTAAGAAAGAGACTTCAGCATCACCCCTGGACACTGCAAGGTGCTCTCCTGAGTGAGCTGTGGCTCTGGCCCACTGCCACCAAGCAGAGGATGCTCGGGTAGAGCTGGCTGGTGGGGATTAGCAGGACGGCCGTGATGCCAAGGAGACAGCTGGCGGTGGGACCACGAAGCACATGATGCGAGGGCAGTAGGTTGCAGCAGCCCAGGGACACAGCAAGGTGAGAGCAGGCGTTTGGCACAGCAGGGGGACACTCCTGCACACCTCCGGCACCTCCACCTGAGCCTGAGACCGTCCCAGTGCCCATCATGCTCACCACATGAAGCCAAACCCAGCCCAGGTTTATGAGGGCTGCGCTACTCCTCCCCTTGCAGTGCTTTTAAAGAAATCACCAGGATTTGTTTGGAGCAGCCCCTCTCATCTGCTGACGACAGTCACCGCTGGAATTAGACTTGATGACTGGCAAAAGGTTCTCCGGGAGGCTCAGGCGGTAGGTCCAAATCTTTCCATGACCGTTTTGTGCTGCTCTGCACCACCCAGCCGCTGCATGGGGACAGGAACAGTCAGGAGGTGATGCTCACGCCAGGAGCAAGGGGCTGGTGGTGCCGGGGGTGCTGCAAAGCCAGTGCTTGGGGCAGCGAGCGGGGTCTGACTTTGTCATGCAGTGCTGGTGGAATCGGGGTACCCTGCAAGGGGCACAGCATACAGATGGATCTGTCAAAGCCGGTTCAGCTTCAGAACATCACATTGTGATCTGCACCGTGGTCTGCTGGCTGGAATTTCTGGCTCCATGTTCAGGGAACGAAGCGGCAGCGTCTGCTCATGCCTTTACGCACACAGCCTTGTCTCCTCCTGGTGACAGCAGCCCTGGGCACTCTGGACCTCCTGCTCCCCATCCCTCTGCTGCCACCCAGGGATGCCACGCAGGCATCTGGGGATTTCTCAGTAAAAACCAGCCCAGCTGGGGCAGGATCAGCAACATCTCACAACCTTCTCCGTCTTCTTCAGAAAGCACAAACGTGGCAGCCAGCCCTCCCCTCTGGACACTGGATGCGCAGGACGGAGCTGGGAGCAATGGGATGGATTTCTTCCAGAAAGACACAGGTCACGGAGCCGCACAAGTGAGCATTACAGGAAGAAATTTGCTCAGCAGCAGGTGGCCGAGTGGCGAGGACTCGCTTCAGCGCATCCCCGGGACCTGGCGTATGGGTGGGGGAATGCAGCAGGCCACATTTTTGGCAGCGCCTCTTCTCTCCAGGGCATCACGAGCAGGTCCTGCAATCACCAGCGACAGTTCACGCCTTTTAAAGGAAATCCCAGTAACCCAATGGTGCTTCTGTGTCTGTGGGATCTGGTGGGATTGATTCCAGGTTTGGCTTTTCGGACAGGGTATGGAGGTTTCATTACAAAGGCACAGGTATCAAATAAAACCAGCGTCATTCTTTTAATTAAATACCCCAATAAAAAATTAACGCTCAATTTAGGCTTTACGCATTCCTCCCTTATTAAGAGACTAGTTATTTTTTTTTCCCCCTCCGGAAAGGTTTTAGTGCAGTGATTATATAGCAACAGAAAAATAAACTAAAAAAGGCACAAACTGTTTTGTGTTTTCTTTTTTTTTTTTTTTTCCCTTTCACTTTCGCTAACACTTTATATTCGTCTATTTTCCTTAGGTTAATAAATCACCGAAAGCAGCAAGAAAATATTCCGCCAATTTCTGTACACTATACAAAAACCCCAACCAACAGTACATGATTTCGGCTCCAGGAGAAATGTACAGCATTAGAAAGACTTTTAAAAATAGAGTGCCCCATACAGAAATTTTGTTAATTAATTAAACTCGCAGCCTCTTATTATTACAGCGCCCTTCCCCGGCCTCCTTCTCCTCCCCCCCTTATTGCTGGGACCACGCAGCGGGACGGGGCCGCCTCCGGCGCAGGGGGGTGCAGGGGGATGCAGCCCCCCGGGGGCAGGATGCGGCCCCCTCCCCAGTCGCCCCCCTCTGCAGCTCTCCCACGCAACATGATGCTCTCGTGGCGTTTGTGGCTCGATCCTCTCACCAAGTTCATCGTGAACATTGTTTTTTTCCACCTCCCCCACACGCGTAATACTTTGTAAAATAGGAACTCCCCCCCGCCCCTCCCCGAGGAATTAAGTTAAAGGGGTTTTTCCCTTTAAATATATTAACATAGCTGAGCCCCCTCCACCCACCTCCAATTAAGTGCAGCCAGAAATGTGTTTTCTTTATATTTCTGATACCATGTTTTAAAATTAAAACCTACTGGTCTTTCCCCTTCCCCCTCCCCCCCCCACCCCAAGACATAATTCATGCAGAGTTGCTATTTGTTTAAATAAGATATAAAAGTTGATATTTCAGGCTAGAAGAAGCTGTAGTCTTGGTTACTCTTTAGTTGGCAGGCACTGTACATACATACTGGGTACAGACACATGCCGGATCTGCTTTGCATTGCTTTTTGCATTGTACAATTCACAAATCTGACATCATTAAAGCGGTTAATTACCTTTTATGGCAGGCTGCAGTGAGGCCATCTACATGTATCGAACAAGCAGCTGGTTAAGATAATAAGTGTGTGCCCCCCCCAACCCCCCCACCCCAGCTCTCCCCAAAATGCTATTATCTGTCACACGTTGCTTCTCTGAAGTGCTCAGATGTGGTGCGCACATGAATGTGCAAATGGGTTGCCATAGGAACTGCAGCCTCCATTATGCCTCAATGACACCATTCAGCAAAAGCCAAAACTGAAAATAATAACAGAAATTAAAAAAATAATAATTATAATAATAATAAAAAAAAAGAAACCAAAACCAACCCCAAAAGAACCCACCCCAAAAGGCAGCAAAGTCCAACGCACATGCGGAGTCTGGCCTGGGGAGTGCAGGCTACGTGTGGCTACGGAGGAGCGCAGAGCTGGGTAGGGTTGATTGATCTTCACATCACACTATGTTACAACGGGGCTCCGAGTCCGAACGGGTCGAGTCTTGTTTGCTGGCGTAGGAAGGAGGATGAGGATGGAGCGGAGTCGTGGTTACGGGATGCACCGAGGGTCCCTCGGACATTTGGCAGAACGAGGCACATCCACAGAAAGTGCAACACCGGTGCCGTGGCGGCAGTGCGATGCGTCAGTGCGTGCACACGCTTCCTCTTCATGCATTGTAGCAAGCGGGTTGGGCTGGGGGGCTTTCCCCCCCGGCTCTTTCTTTGAAAACGATTAACCAGTAAATAAGGGTAAGATGAATGCATATTCTATACTTACTGGTGCATGAAATACTGAAATCTGCATTCAAGTAATTTTTCCTCTGCGCTATTATGAATGCGTCGCTGTGTTATCTTACATCTGGAAAAGGAAAAGACTATGTACACCGGAGCTGTGGTGCTGTCTTGCAGGTAAGTTTCTGTGCTTTATGTCAGTACCTGGGGAGGAAGGGCTGCAGGTCCGCGGCCCCGTGCGCGGAGATGGCAGGACTGCCAGCATCGCCCCCTCCAGCACGCGAGGGAGCGGCGCCCAGTCCTGCCACCCGGCTGCACGGAGCAAACTAAAAATGAGATGGGGGAACAAGGGTGGACAAAATTGGCAAATAAACGGCGACAAGAAACAGAAGGGCAATTTATTATTATTATTATTTTTTTTTGGAGGAGGGGAGGAGGGAGGAGAGAAAAAAAAATAACTTTTTCGCCTGGTGGGTTGGGTTTTTTTATTCTTCGCGCAGCTGCAAGCGGTAGCGGTGGTAGCGAAGCTGGAAGAACATTCTCTCCAGCAAGGAGTGCGTCATCCCCGGCAGGGCGTAATGTTCAACCACTCCCACATGCTTGAAGCCCAAGGACTCGTACAGCTTGTGGGCCGCCATCTTCACGGCCGTGGTCCCCAGTACGACGGAGGAGTAGTTGTTGAGCATGGCAAACTCCAGCACTTTGCGGCCCAGGGCCTTGGCGATCCCCTTGCCGCGGTAGTTGGAGTCGACAGACATGCGGCGCAGCTCCACCGTGTTGTCCTCCTCGTTGCCCCGCGCCGCCACGATCCCCACCACGTTGCCGTCGAGGACGGCCACCCAGAAGCAGGAGCCTGCAGGAGACAAAGCACCACATGTAGCCGCCGGCGGCGCCGGGGTCGGAAATCATCCCTTGGTCCTGACTTGCAGGCAGTCACAGCTCTCCTGTCCTGCCAGCAGACCTCTCTTCAGTGAACCCCGGCCCAGAACAGGCCCTTGGCTGCTTGTCACAACCCCCCAAACCCAACCATGGCACACGAGGACCAGCAATGTGGTCGTTCACTTTGCTACCCAACTCCTCCTCTACTCTGCATTGTATTTCCACCTGAATGCCTCAGCATGCTGTGGTGGCATCACATCCAGCTGCTCGGGCTGGCCGACCAACATGAAAGCCAATGAAATTAGGAATTACTGCTACTCCAGAGCACTGCAGCACCACCCGGCCCCACCAGCGAGGCAATTTAATAAAAACAAGTGCAGTTAAAGGAACAAATTACTTGGGCCTTAACTCAAGATCTTCAGACAGCATCCTGGTGAAGGAGGTGCCTTGAACTGACCCAAGAAGATTCATGCTTTCAGCACAGGACAAACATGATTTCACCTCAGATATTGCTCAATTAACATCCAAGAAAACCATTATCCAATTATATCAGCTAATGAGGGACACACTATGACAAAACTCTTGCCCAGAAGGAAAGCACAGACTTTAGCTGCTCAGGAGGAGCAAGGCTTTACCCAGAGACAACCGACCAAAGGAGAGACCCCTGTCACTGAGACCTGCAGGCAGACATTGGCTTTCTCCTTCCTACAGCAGGAGACAACTTGATTTTGGCTGCGGCTCCACCTTTAGCACAGGGATTGATGCTGCAAACTGCCCTTCCTGAAGGCAGAGCCTCACCAGGATGCATAGAGCCACAGGGGTGGGAGCACAGGAGCACACAGCAGGCACCAAAATGGGGGGAAATTAAATACATACAGTAAGTCCCCAAGTCTTGTAGTACCTGGGGAGAGCAAAGCATGGGGAGTGAGGCTTTGGGGAGGTGGATATGACCCATGGCTGAGCAGCTGAAGAGCAGTCAGGCACAAAACAAAGCACCCGGGCTAAATCCTTGCCACTGGGCCCAGACACACACAGCACCAACACTCGCTTTGGCTCCCACCGCCAGCAGCCATCGCGCTGTTGCTATCTAGGTCAACAGCTAATTTTTAACACACTGGGACCCATCTTGACCCATTTATCACAAGCAGTTAAAACATCTCCTTGCTGCTACTGTGGTGACAGTGCTGCTTGTTCCCCTGCATTTGCCCAAACCTCACAACGTAATTTAGTCAGACAAGGCCCGGACGAGGCCTAGGAGTGCTGAGGGCCAGCAGCTGCTTTCCCTCTGTGTATAAATCAAACAGCTCCACCAGCTCACGGCTCCGTGATGTTTTTAAAAGTGCATTTTGTGTGGTTGGTGACCCTGTGTCACATAGCAGTACCCTGCCAACCCTCCATCATCCACCCACTGCCTCTCCAGGTGCGTCCCACCTGGTGCAGCCCAAAAGAGTTCCACACAACAGCCAGTCCTTGCCACCTTGCTCCTGGGGCTGTTCCTTCAGCACGCTTGGCTTGTCCTCCCCAAGACAGAGACACCCATCTGTGCATCTACCAGCACTTCTCCCCACATTCATTAATATTTTTCCCTTCCTAACAAGCCCCATGTGTGCCCAAGAAGCCAACTTACTGCTAAAGCTTACTTGACAAAATGCTTCCAAGGTTTGTAAAACAACACATTTCCTGAATTTTTAGGATTTTTGCCTATTTTAAGACCAAACCTGGACACATCTGCCATGGCAGAGCCCACCAGCTCTTCACAGTCCTCCAACGTGCCCAACCCCACACCAAGCGCCAGCCCCACTGCTAGCAGCATGACAGCAATGCTCACATCTTGTTAGTTTTTACTTACAACTTTAAAGCTTAATTATAATGATTTCAAGTTCAACATGAAAAGAAATAGTAGCTGGCACACCTCCCGGTGTGTGTTGTGCATGAAACGCTTATAATTAGCGCCAGACAGGACACATCTGCTCAAACAATGCAAGTTGTATTCAGCTCCCGTTTGCACCGGCGTGAACAGTCACCAGGACTTTCAGGGCTCCGTGCCCACGGAGGACTGCCTTCCACCAGACCCCAGCCTGCAAAAACACGCCGGGATCCTGAAGGCCGCTGCGAGCCCAGCACCGGCTTCCCCTTATGGGGTGGCCAAATCCCTTTTCCCCAGGGAGCCATGCTCCTCACCCACGCGGATTTGCTGCTGAAAGCTGTTTTGGGCATCCCCATGCACACTGCTGATCCCCGGCTGATGCTCTGAGCAAATTCCTCAAGTTTCAGAGAAACTGAAACTTTTTGGTTTGCTTTTTGCCTGAACTCACTGTTTTTTTGTTTTGTTTTTTACCATTCCCAGCTAGCTGCAGCTCCTCACCGAATTCCCTCCTGTAGCAGCACCCACATCCTCACCCCTAAGGTCTAGGGGAGGATCTCCTGCCCATCTTTTTGGGTCTGAGGGGCCTGAATCAGAGCCCACCTCGATTTTGCACTTCTTCATACCAAGGATGAAACGAAATTACCTTCCCCTCACCTGTCAGCAGTAAGCAGCAGCCCGGCTGCCAGCAGTGCTATTAATAGCGGGCGCTGACGGTTTACGTTCCCGAACCGCGATCTGAAAATAATCACGGCTGCAAGATAAACACACGCCCCAACGGCTGCGACTCCCCCTGCCCTTCAGATGCTCATCTTGTGCCAGTGTTCGCCTTCACTCTCATCCCCTCCATCTCCTGGTATCCCCCCATTACTCATCAGGACAGACACCCAAAGCCCTTTCAGCTCCCACTGCCCCAAACTGCTCTCCAGGTTCCTGACCCTGTAAGACCACCACAAAGAGCTGCTCTTCACAGATACCTTGCGTTTAACTCCAGCTGCAATATCCCTGTGCCACAAGCTCCTCGTGTATCTCCAGAAATGCCAGCTCATGCCCAGGCCTCCTGTTTGGACTCAGCCTTGTTGCAAGCCCCCTCCATACCACGTCCATGTTTCCCATGCGAACAACTTCCAGAGTAGCACCTCTCCCTAAAAAAGACCCACCCAATGTGCCTCCACGCTTTACCATACGATGAGGCTTCTGCTGCATTTAAGACCATGAATCACAGAAAAAAAGCTTAGTTTGGGATTAGAAAACCAGCATACAGTGGCACGAGCTTTATAAGAGGAAGGATGCTTTGCTTGCAAGCAGGAGTTTAGAGGCCAGTTGTCACACAAGACCTACAAAAGGCACTGTAAAATAAAGCAAAGCCAAGGCTCCTGTGTCTCCCACCTCCTTAGAGCTATATGAAATAGCTGGGATGGCAAAAGGCCAGCAGTTCTGCCTTATCAGCCAGTAAGTTAAACCAAACAGCTGGCTACCAACTTGGACTTCACCACAGTGAAGTCTCCCGGTCCTACAGGCCCATCACTTAAGATATATTTTATTTACCGCACCCAGAAAGCCACGGTAACAGTGGAATTACTGTAAGAAATGCACAAAAATGAGCTGGTGGGGAGAATAACCTACAAAGGTTGGCCGTGTTTCTTCAGCTGAGGACACAGCTCCACTGCTCTCGTAAGCCTCTCCTGTCATGAGCTGCATGGCGCTCCCCCACACAGCCGACAGGGATGGTGGGTGAAAATCAGTTCATTTATTTTTTGCTGCAAATTCTTCTACACCCTTTAGGGAATAAAAGGCCAGTGGGTGGATGGGTGGAAAGATTGGAACCGAAAGCAATAGCAGAGAGTACTGCTAGAGGAGAGGAAAATGAGACATCAGCCTTCCCCACCACCCGGAGCCCTACAGGATTAAATACCACAGGTTCCTACTGCTCTCCAGCGTCCCACAGTGCTCAGGGACAGCTACGCCTAAAACCAGAATTTAATGGCAAAGCAAAGCTCTGACTTGGCTTTTTTGTTGACGCGACAGAAAGCACGCACATTCTGGGATATTTTTAAAATCCATCTCTTTCTATTAAATTTCCAGGGGAGCAGGCAAAGTCCTGCTGCCCCAGAACTGCCCCTCTGTGCCGGTGCTCAGGGCACAGAGCCAGAGCAAACCCATCGCTTCCCTTCACGGGGCTGGGGATCAGCTACCACCTGACTGGTGCCAGTTTTGTGGGGTTCACTCCGCTGGGATAGCTTTCAACAGAAGCTCACCCCATTGGAAACCTCACCCTGAAGCAGACCGGCCTTTTCCCTCTTTCTTCATGGAAGGCACTGCTATGGCTGCAGCCCCATGGCTGAGCTCTTATTTCACATCCAGGCAGCACACAAGCCAAGCAATTGAACTCAGAGCAGGCTGGGTGCATGCATGCTGGTTTCCAGCCTTTTTCCCTTCGCAGCAGCTCCAGGAAGGAGCAGATGCCCAGGGAAGAGGCACTGCCAGCTCGCACTGCCAGCAAAATGAGGGCAACTCCCCCTCTTTCAGAGGTGGCGACTTTCACGGCTACTTGTTGAACGTCCCTTCCAGACAGACACGATATCCCTTCAAGCACAGTTTAGAAGGATTGTGATTTTTGGTTCTGCTTTAGTGTGTCACCACGGCACAGATGTGAGCAATTCCCCTCCTGGCTCGGAGCTGTCGCAGGCAACATCCTCAGAGCACCCTCCGAGCAGGAAGACAGAAGGATGCTGATGGCATGGGAAACTCTGGCCGGGCCTCCTCAGCATTAAAAACTGCAAATCCACATCCCTGGCAGAGATGGGACTTGCAGCTGTGCTGAGGGAGGAGGTGGAGGTCTCAGTGTGCACCTTCAGCGCTGGCTGGGAGGAGCAAGAGCCTTGCCTCACATTGCAGCATTGCAAGCCCCCATCCTCAATCTTCCCCTGGGTCACTAAGGTAGGGGGAAAAGGGCAAGAAACAAACAAACAAACAAAAAACAGCCCAGCACTTCCCATGGGGCAGGATCTGCAGCTTCTCACTCATATCACACACAAAAGCCTGCCAAAACTGACAGGCTTGCTAATCCCAGCTGCAAAACCTAGATGCCCCGAACTCCTTGCTACAACCCACTGACATCCTGTGACCCAGTGCAACAATACCACGCAGGAATATCGGCGGGAAAGGGAATGCAACACACTGCCCCATCACAGAGCTTTAAATATGTGCCCCTGTAGTCCATCGCCCAGCCTCCTGTGAGGTTTTGGGCAGCCTGAGCTGGGTGGTGCATGGGGAGCCTGCAGGGGCTGTGCTGCACCAAGCACTGCAGCTGTGCTACTCCTGTTTTTATTAAAAAGCCCCAAAGCTCGGTGCCTCACCTCTCCTCCTGCCAGCACTATTTATATAAGCAGCTTTCAGTGCTTGCTGCAGCAAGTGGACGAGTCCCCAGCCCAAAGCTGACGGTGTCCCGGTCATGCATTGCTATTTGAACCCCCAGCCTTTCATCCTGCCTCGTCCTCCTTCCCCTCCATCCTCAGCAAAGCGAGGGGCAGACCAGCCAAGTTAAATCAACATCAAGTCAGAAAGGAAATTTGGGTTCTGTGAAACAAGCGCTACTAACCAGGGCAGGAGGGGACTGTGCCTGTGAAGCACGTTATTTCTCCTTACCTCTGCTCTTCCCAGGTCTTTGTTTCTCTCCCTTCTACCTTCCTAGTTGCCCTTGGCTTCAAGCAGGGCTGAATAACAGCTCCAACAACTTCTGCTAATAACTCTACACTTGACTTCAGTTAAAAAGGCATTCCTGGAGGGCTCCTACAAAACAATGGCATTTCTGAGTAGTTTATGGCTGTGGAAAGTGGATGAGATGCGAGATACCCTGCCTTGACACTCCTGACACCCACAAGCATCCCTCTGCAGCAGACAAGGCACAGACATTGGAGCAAAAAAAAAAAATATGTCAGGGACACACAAGAATTACCCATGCATGAAATTAGAAACGCTGTGGGACCCCTTCCTTCACATAAATAACTCCACGCAAGCTACCAGTGGAGGATTCATCGCCTCACCATAAATAACCCCCGGCTGGAAGGGTGCAGGGCTGAGCATCCGCGTGCGGGGGGCGGGTGCCAGGGGCTGATTCACGGGACACCCGAGGGGCAGGCGACGAGATCACCTGCACAGCACCAGGAGATGGATGAGCTGCCACCAGCCCCGGCTGCCTCTCCATCCGCCTCCTTTTTCATCTCTGCTCCCTTTCATCTCTTTTTTTTTTTTTCCTGCCCGTTGCCGCTCCACGTTAGAGGCCGACCAAACCACCCCCGATGCTAGGAGGGTTTTTAGCAGTGTCACCAGACTGCAGGAGGATCGAATGCTGGCTCCTTTCCCAGGACAGCAAGGAAGGGAGGCTGGCAGCACACCCGGCTGTGCCAAGGGCCAGAAGGGCACTGGCCCCACACGTGGGATGGGGGTGGTGGCAAGGTGTGGACATTGCCCGATGGAGCTGGCCTGCCCCCAAGAGCACCCTGCTAGTTTGTCGCAGGTATTTCTTTCCAGGGTGCCAAAGCCCCTCAAAAAAAATCCCTGAGATGTCAGCAGCTAGCCACAGTTTCCTTTCACAGGTTTTTGACTGGAGACAAGAAGAGCACATTGTGCAGCAGCCAGATCTCTGAAAGCAGCCAGGTTTGGGCCGACACCTCCCACTGTCCCTGCTGGAGACAGGACCCAGCACGCATCACTGATCACCTCAAAACCTTTGCTTAAAAAACTCCCCGTTCCTCTGGACCACAAGGCAGCTCCTACCCACACACCTTTCCCCTTTGAAGCCTCACGAGGACCCAACCTGGATCAACAAGAGCCCCATGTCAGCACGTCATGGTCTGATTTCCCAAAAAGCCTTCGGTCCCCAGGGCCCAGAGTGTCCCTGCTCCATCCATCAGCACACATTTAGCTGTCTGTGTCCCTCTGCTCCCTGCTGTGCAGTGAGGAGACCAAACTACCAGCCTAGCCCTTGTGATCCACCCGCTACGCCACCAGGCGAAAGCACAGCCTGGGAAACCAGGCAGCGGCTGGGGTTTTTGCATGAGATCAACAGTTATCAGTAAGCAAATGATTAAATAGCTTAAAGGAGCAGCTAGAGACTAAAATATACAATTTTGGTCCAGCGTTTTCGAGCTGTGTGATGACTCCCCCCAGACCAACATCACTGGCTAAGCAGAAGGGACTGGTCTGCAGAGTGACAAAAAAATGAGTATTTAAAGTATTTGCAGAGCAGATGTTCCCTATGCATCCCAAATCCTCGCTAAGCCTATAAATTGTGGAGTCAGACCTTAAGTAAGCCAATGCCTTTAGTATTTAGGCTGTTCTTAGCTAGAATTTTAAAGGAGGCAAGGAAGCAAGACTTTCTGCCAGCTTTGCTAGCCTGCATCCTTCCCAGTAACTGCTCCAAATGACTGCTGCTACAATTAGCTTCTTGTTAAATCAGTTTACAAAATAAAACATGCTGCTGGTTGTGTTTTAAGCCAGCTTCTTAAAAGGACACCGTTAATGCTCCATCTCCCTCTTCTTATCAATCTTTCACTCTATGGCTTTATTGCTTTCTGAAAGGTACTGAACTTACACTGCGGCACATTCCACTTCCAAACACTGAAAAAACTGGAAAATCGAGAATTATTGGATGTTTTACAATTCATTATTTGCTGGCTGGCTTCTGCTTTATGGGCATTACTGTAAAAAGGCACTGAGCGGTATCATCAAATGACTCCGTTTTCGCTTAGCAGTTGGCCTAGACATAAATCACATGGGGAAAATGGGTAGAATCGATCTTATTTTAGCCATCTATCATTACTCGTCTGGTCTAAATTTAGCCAAGCCTCTCTTCAGTTGAATAGAATCGCATGTACCTACACAGGAACTGCACCAAATGCTTCACAGCAAAGGGAGAAACTAATGCTACATTTACTTAAGGTTAAATAATAAAAGCGGTTCTGATCTCTGCAAGGACTTCTGAGGAGTTTTATGCTGCTCTACCAGAGGTCAGCAAACTTTTAGGCAAGATAGCCACTGAGAGAGCCTCCCCTTGGCAAACAACCATCGCAAAGCCTGCCCAGAGCTCTGCCAACGACCACTTTTAACCAGGAATGAGGTCGGCAAAAGGAATTGCACCCAGACCTAGGTGCAAGCTTGGGATCCAGCATAACAATGCTTTAGTACAGAATAATATACGCAGGTAGAGCTCTTTAAATCAGGGTTGAAAGCAAGGCTGGAAGGGGCCTCCCCCAGTCTACAGGGAGCCCACCTAGCTGTATGTAAGAAGAGGTGACTAAAAGCATTTACTTACTTAGAAAATGGAAACCAAAAGGGTCCCACCTGCAGAAGTCATTACATTTCTGACTACTTTCAGGGGCATCAAGGAATCCCATGCCACAGATGTGATGCAAAAGGGCAAATGCATGGTTTGGAAGTGTTCCGCTGTATGCCACCAAGTGGACGTCTACATCCAGCCAAAAGATGCTGTATGGCACCTGTCAACAGCCTTGAACAAGTTTGCTGCTGTGTTTTCCTTTAGCTCATTAATAGGAAATGTTCCTGTTGCCCTCAAAAGCCTCTGAATGGGGACCTCATTACTACAGCAACTGATGAGCAATAATTAGGAGTAATTAGCAATAGCTTATGGTGCAGACATGCTGACCAGGAAAGTCTCAGACCCCAGGGCAGCTCCTCTGCTTCGAGGGGTGCATTGGGAACTTACAGCAGGGAATGTTTCACTCAACTCCACCTGGCAAAGGGAAACTTCCACTGCACTCCCCCAAAACTAACAATAAATACGATTGCTCCACTAAAAGCCTTTCTTTCTGCACATGACTGGAGTTTCACAAGAATCCTATCTCGTTGCAAACACAATGAATCAAACCTCCCCAAGCTCTACCTTCCCACTGTATTAAGAATCGACGGGAGTGAAAGAGCAGCCATAAGCAGTCACATTTTCTCCAAAACCCCACTGAATAATTCATTGCTCAAAGTAGAAGAAGGCAGGAAAAAAAGGAAAAAAATGTCAGGGCACAGATTTGATACAAACTGCAGGTTGAAGGCAGTCAGTAAATGGCTTGATCTCCTCAAGCCTATTGCTAGCAACAAGTATTTCTTCCTATTTCTAGTTCAGCACCATTTCAAGCTGCTGTGCAAGTACGACAGTGCTGCCTGCCCATAGCTCAGGCATCAGACAAGGCCACCAGTGACAATCAGCTGGGACCTGCCACCCCACCACGTGATGAAGCTGCCATCCTGAGCTGAGCCCTCACAAACCATCACAGTGGAGTGGGAAGGGGGGAGAAAAGCAACTTCCACACATAGCAGGCCAAGAAAAAAGGGTCGGACCCAACCCTTTTGGCAGCTGCAGATGCCTCCTTGCATTTGGGCCCTCCAGGAACCGAGAGCAGTTAGTAACACCAGGGGACAGGCAGAAACGTCAGACGAGACAATCCAGAGGCAATCCAGTCCAAGAAGCCTGTGAATGATCCTTGCAGTGCCCCCCACGGACTTGGGCTGTCAATTAACACCCTTCTTGCCTGCAGACCTTTTATTTTTCTAGATTTGGTATAAATGTTCACTCCCTGGAGGGCTGTTCTATTTATACCCAACACAGCTAAATCTGGCCCTGGGGTAAGGTTGTTGTGTTCCACCTGCACACACCAACGCGCAGGGCTTTGGGCTTTTCTCTCCTCCCCTGCACGCTGTCAGCAGCCTTGCACATCACTGAGATCAAGCACTGAAGCAGCTCGTGCAAGACTTGCCTTCTTTCTGGCATGTAATAATGAAAACAAAGGCTCTCGTTGTTTTCTTCTTCCATCCTACCATGTGCAGACCCCACCAAGACCCGCACATTGCTTTGATCTTTACCTCTCAGCAAACCGTGCTGCACGTGAAACCACAGCCCTGCCACGCCGCAGAAAACAAGCACCTTGAGGCTCACTTGTTGAGAATATGCTCCTATGCCTCATCAAGGCCAACATGGCTGGGGTGTAATTACACCAAACCCCGCTACGTCCAGGCGGAAACTAGCACATCTGTCGAGTATGGCACCAAAAGAAGATTGCGCATCCATAAATACACGGACATCTGCCCGGCTGGGCAGACAATGGACCTGTTGTGGATGATGCATTAATGTGAAATGAAAATTGCATGTATAAATGTCTACATCTCAAAAATTAAAAAAAAAAAAAAAAGGGAAAAACACAAGAAAAAAAAAAAAAAACCTTTGGCATGTGCTCAGACCACCACACCAACAACTCTGACCAAAACTCCTAGAGAAACCTAAACCAGTTCTTCCCAAATCTGCAGCGATCACCTAACATCGCACGCCCAACATCCCCACGAATGGGGTTCCTTCCCCTTTGGCCCCAAACTGAACGCCGGTCATGAGACCAGGGACTTTAAAGAGCTCTGTGAAATAACCAACGGAGCAGGCAGAGAGCTGAGCACAGAGGGCGACACGTGGCACTGAAGGGCAGCGTGCTCACAGGCGGTGAAAGCAGAGACCTGCATGCAGCACATCATCCGGATCGTGAGGATCCACTCATCCATGTGAGCAGCAACCACAGCCAGGAGAGATGCAAATCCACAGAAATGGGGTAGAAATGCAGAATTTTGAGGATCGGGTGGATTTTCCCTACTATAAAAGCAACACTAAATACATATGAAACCCCCAATACGAAGAGCAAAATGAAATTAAGAGCAGGTTCCTGACTGAAACAACTCTTTCTGACACACCAGAATTTTCCCTAAAACATCACGCACTCATCTCGCAGCTAACTCAAACTGGAGGCAGGTTTACCCCGTGTCACTGCATTTCCCGTTCATGCCACAGGTTTCCTGTAAGGATCAAAGCAGCACGTGGACCTGTGCTGAAGGACGTCCCTTAGCATGCTTTTAACTCCCAACACAGGACAAGGGCTTCAAGCACACAGTTAAGTTAAAGCAAATGCTCCAACAAAGCTTTAAGCTAAGCTCTCTTGAAGCTCAACTTCAGTAAATGTGGGGAGGTGTTTTTTTTTGTTTATATATGAGAATTTTACTGAAATCCTCTTTAGCTGTTTGCATTATCCATGAAAAATGTTCCCACTTCTTAAAAAAAAAAAAAACAACAAAAAAAACAACAAAAAAACAACCTTGCAGATGCTTTGATGCTTTTCAGAGTACTGAAGGCTCACCAAAAAAGCACTGTAAAACTCGATGATGGCTTATTTCTGCACAAAAATCTCCGCACAGCTTGATGTTATCCTCTGAACATTCACAGGTTCTAAAATCAAACCTGATGTGTATTTTCGTAGCCATTAAGTGAACCTAATTGACTGTACAAGCGGCACAAGTTTGAAAAGGTGTTTCAAGAACACCCCTTTCAAGCAGTTTGGACTTTTTAAAATAAAAATCCACCTGAACTCTCATTACCATGCCATTCTTACAATACCTTCCCCCCTTACTTGCTTTCCCTCTCTCCCAAGCAATCCCACCCCCAGTGACGTTGTTCCAATGGTGATGACTTTACCAAGACTCTCACGTGGCTGAGCCACTGAATTGTGGTTATGGAAGACAGCAGCTGAGCAGCTGACATGCTTTTACAGCTCTAACCAACCATTATCTAAAATTGGTTAGCGCTTGAAAACGGCAGGTGCTCCAAAACCAGCCCGTTTTGAAAAGCTTCTCCTTGCAGCTCTACTAAATACATTATTTTAAATTGAAAAATGGCATATTTAGGTCTTCCCTGGATTCCCACTTGAAGTGTTACACGGGGTTTCTGATGCTGCTAGCTAGTTCCAGGGAGGAGGAACAGATTTGGCACCTCCAAAAAAAGAACAAAAAGCCCTGATCGCAGCAAAGGACTTCTTACATTTTTTCCCCCCTGTATTCTGACTGTAATAATGATTTTCTACACCCCATTAAAATGCTAAGACTGGGTTTTTGGGAAAGAGTCATCGTGGAAAAAGATCAATAGGCCATGTCCAGATACATCTGAGCGAGGCAGGTCGGAGGCTTTAAAGGTGTAAGAAATCCTGTTGCTGGCAGTTCATTTGCCTTCAGGCAAAATGTTCTCTCCCCACCACATGGGTTTATGCGCTGACACACTGTGTTTTCAGCTTAGCAGACACAATATCCTCGTGCTGCTGACTTGTATTTGTTTTCTCATTTTTGTTATTCCGAGCATTTTACCAACAAAAATAAATCCTTGTGCTCACCATGCAGGACATCTGAATGACACGCTAAGAAAGAGGAGAACCGCCTGTGGAATGAAATTAAGCACAGGGATGTAAGCACAAAATTTAAAAACATATCAGGGGGAGGAGGGAAAGCTCAGAGACATGCAAAGGGAGGTATTAGTGGTGTGGGACCACCATTTTGGGAACTGCTACAAGTGACAAATGAAGCAAGGGCTGACCCAGACAAACACATGGCGGAGTTCAGCACGGGGATAGGCAAGAGAGCCAAGCAGGATCCAGAGAAGAAAAACCAAAACCATTGCAGTCTGGCACAAGGCTGCAAGAAGTGGGATAAAGAACTGCAGTGGCAGGGGAAAAGAAGGGGGAAATGGAAAAAAGCAACAACTGAGAAGCCACTGTTGGTTCGCCATAGCTGCTGTTACGATTTGTGAGCAGTTTGTGTGACTGCTGGATGCGAGGAGCGCCAGGGAGCCATGCACGGCTGGCCAGCTGGTCCAGCACCCCCACTTCAGCCAGCATCTAGTGCAGAGACCGAGAGCTGTGACTGTAAAAAGCAAATAAAGCTGCACCTCTGATGCTGGTTTCCAAGTCAGGATTCAAGCATGTTGGCAAGAGAGCGCTGGAGCAGCTTGTATAGCAATTACTGGTGATCGAGAGTAAGTCCAGGCAAGTAGTTTACTTAAAAATGCATTTTTTTGTCGATTCAAAACAAGTTACAGGTCTGTCCTGAATTCACCAAGTCTTCAGCCAGGAAAAAAAAAACACACATGAAATCCAGACTGGCACTACTCCTGCTCACGGCTCGTCCCCACATCGCTGATGGGCTACTGGGATTTTGGAGTGGGTCCCCCCCAACACAACCTCTTTGACTTCTACAGCAGGATAAAATGCCTCTATTTATCATTAAAAGGGGGCTGGGATCCAGGTGGTCCAGCACTGTCTTTGTCTGTAATAATGCCATACAAAAACCCGAGTCCTTACAGCATGGTATTTAGGGTGCCTGTCTGGGAGATAACATGGCTCTACTGTAATCAGCTTTTTTTTTTTTTTTTTCTTTAAGCATATACCTGGAGCTGGTCTTTGCTTCGTAACAAAGCCTGTAGCAAAGCCAAGACTTGTTTCAGGCTGAGGAAAGCATTACATTCACCACTACATACAGATTTTTGGTTCCTCACAGTGAGCAGAAAAAAAAAAAGGGAGCAGTAAATCAGTTTAATTTCAACCAAAACTATTTTCCCTTTTATTTTCTAGCTCCTGAACAGAAGAATCATCTTCTCGTAAAACCCTGGGTTTTCAGTTTTGCCACTTAGATAAAATCTCCAAGCAGTGCATGAATTTTAAGTAACAAAATTGTTACTTGCAAGTTATCACTGCAAGCAGTACCCACTAACGTGAGCCTAATGTGTTGCATTTTTCTGTTAGCTTGTATAAGTGTAAACTGTTGCAAATATGATTTATAATAGTAATATCTCACATAGCCATTTAAAATATAAATATACAACACACGTTCCCTGCCACCTGTCTTGAACAGGCTTTAACTCACAGAATCCCTTTTAAAGCACAAACCCAGCTTGGCTTTAAACTCTGCAAGGTCCAGGTCAAAATTTCAGGATTATCCTTTAAGGAACAACACCTTCAGCTCTGGAAAGCAGCAGCCGTCAAGCAGTTATAGAAGATGCTAAATGATACAGGATGTGCTTTCATAAATACTTAATTGATCGCTGGGGTCCAGCGGGTCAATAGACTACTTAAAAGAATGGCTCGAAGCCATCTGTAACAGACACCGTGGCACACACCTGTCTCTAACCCAACCAGCATGAACTGGTTTTGGTGCCTTAATAAAAAGCAAGGCCGAGGCTTCTTGGTGATTCCAGTTTGCCTTTATCAACAAAAAAAAAAAAATCAACAAATCTTGTTATCGGCACTGCTTACAAATGAGGGATTTGTGAATAGAAGCTATGCAAGACGCTCTGCTATCTTTGGATTCGCTTGAAGACTGCTTTCATTAGCCACCTGTCAGGAAAAAAAATGATTCCTCAGCTTCCTACGGGGGGGGTTAAAAAAAAAAAAAAAAAAAAAAAACTAAAAATATGCTTTGAAGCTCCCCGTTTCACTGATGCAGAAAGAAACAACAAAGGCCACGCATCACGGAACCAGACACTGGCAAAATTCTCCACGAAGCCTCTCCTGCGGATGGAAGAAAGCAGCACAAAGCAGGCTATTATTTGTAACAGATCCTCAGCACTGCGTTACCAAACCACAGGCATGGGCTCTGCCATGCCTGTCAGTACCAGTGAGCACCCCGGGGCAGGATTCCCCCGCTGCCATCGCCAGCAGCTCGCCCATCTCGGGCCAGGCACGAACCTCCCAGCAGCTGGGAAAAGCCCATTCCCAGCCCAGGGACTTGGATGAAGATTTAAGCCCGCAGAAGGAATCTACTGTGAAATTTGGAGAGTTTGGGCTGGTTGAAAATCACTCCGTGTACTTAGGTATTTATGTAAGAGACTGGTTTTTGGTGTCCCTTCAAAAAACTTAGAGGCTTTAAGATACAGAGATGATAATTTCTGAAGTATTCAGGCACCTGGCTGTGCACACAGGGATCACAGACACTCCTGAAAAAAGCCCTAAAAATCTAAATATAATGCCTCTGGTGCTTGGAAACAAGATTCCAGCTTGGGCTGCTACTTCCAAAATTCAGGGTAAGAGGGGCTCAGAGCTTCATACTTTTAGATCTCTCACTGCTAATCAGGTACCCAATGTGGAGCCAATTCTGAAAGCCTTCAGCTGAAACATATTTTGGGGTAATTGTTTTAAATCCCAGCTACTCCAAGGAAAGTGAGAGGAGGAGGAGCCATTGAATGCACAGTTAAACTTGTTGAGAAAGTTCTGTATTCTTCCTTAGGTTTATTCACTGAGACAGTCACGAGAAGTTGTATCCAGCCAAAACATCAGAAACCAACCAACTGTAGAGAAAAAGCAAAAAAAAAAAAAAAAATTGCTCAAAGCCAGTCAAAAGAAGAAGGCCTGATGTTGCTGCCCTGTTCACACTCACAAGCGCAACTCACGTTTGGCAGTCCTGAGGAGCTAACGGTGCCTAAAAAACTGCTGACGTTTGATTCACACAACTTATTACTTCTTGTATCACAGATTAATTAAGAGCACTTGCACGTACTGGGTTTTTAAATACCTGCAGACAGAGCTTGCTTTCAGCAGTGCCATACCCCCAAGTCATGGCTACCCATTTAAATACTGCTGCATGAACTGACAGCCACGTCAATTACCTTGAGAGAGAAATTTTGAATGCAAGGGAAAAAAATAGGTTATAGTGCTCTGCAAAATTTACTAGAAAATATATTTTCATTACATTTTGACATGGGAACGTGCCAAAGCTAGTGGATCTGAAGCGAGGTCTATTTTTGTCTTATGGATATGCATGTTGAGGAGTGGGGTTGTGCATATGTTCCTACTCCAGTAATAACGAAATGAAAGGAGAGGGGAGCAAGGCTGCAGTGGCTTCCCCATGAACGTGTTTATCCCATTTGTGTCTGCGCTACAGTCCTGAAGAAGCCAGACAATTTCAGTTTTCCCATGGGCAACCCTCTACTTACAGCATTGCTCTTCAAGATTGGAAGTTGTGCACTGCCTAAGCATGCCTAAAACAGGAAAAAAACTCTGAAGACCCAGGCATCACCACCCCCTTCAGCCCCACCAGGTGTTTATCAGCACGAGCACAGGGTTGGGGCAGGGCTGGCCGAGATACCAGAGCAGCTGGGGGCCAGCAGAGCCGGCGTGCCTGTGCTTGGTCTTGTGCTGGAGAAAGCCCTGGGGACTTTCAGCCTCAGGAACGTGGCAGGGGGTGGCATGGCAAGGTGTCAGGTCTGTCCCACGTGGGCTCCCAATGACCACAGCAGCAGAGGACCTCACATGTGGAGCACTAATGTCAGAAGAGGTAGCTTTCGGGAGCAGCAACCTGACTTTAATGACATTTTACATGATGCAAATAATATAATATTTTGGTCAATTACCAACACCAGACAACACACATCCCTAGCACTCAGAGACATGAGCTGCTGTTTATTGCTTCCTGAGTTCAGTTCAAGACAGGCACTGAGTGTGAGAAATACCAGAGCAGGCAGTTCCAGTTCAGCTAAGGTGTAAGTAACCAAAAAACGACGCTGGGAATTGTTAAGCACTCATCTTGCAGGAGGCCAGTCTGAAATATCTTCAGTGCATTTTATAGTGGAAAGCATTGTGTCTGAAGCTCTCTCATCCTAATCTTGCAAGATCTCTCTGATGTGCAGATCTCATCTCTTGAAGCATCACCATTGAATGGCCGAGATGCCACCACTGAAGACACTTAGAAAAAAGGCCCTTCAACTCCAAAAGATGAGACCTGACCTCCACTCCCAGCACTGGTAGGAGCAGAGCTGAGAAATGCTGTGTCTGGGATCAGGACACAGCCTCTCCTCTGGGTTTTCTGCACCCACTCCAAGCCCCAGGCTGGACTCCCCAGCTCTCCGTGAGCAGCGGCACGCACGAAAATCCCGACCCACGACAGCCAGTGCAGGGGTTTGGCAGATGCCCGAGGTCAGGGCGCTGCAAAGCCAGCAAGAAATGCTGGAGATAGGGATGCCTTAGATTCCTGCTGCCTCTCGGGCATGGGCAAGCAGGGCAGGGCTCTCCAAAAACACATTCCTGCACTGAGAAGCAGCAGCCCCGAGCCCCCTCCCAGGGTCAGGTAACTAAGCCCTGGCTTTGCAAAGCAAGAGCTGCTCTATTCTTTCAAAACAATGTTATCAGCAGGCAGCGTCCCTCCTGCTTATCTGGCGGCTCAGCTGCTTGCTGAGTTACCCAGAATGTGGAAGAACTGGAGCCTGGGGGGCTCCATCCACCTCCCTGCCGCAGGCCATCGCCCCCACCATGGGGAGGAACCCCCCTGGCTTGCACAGGGTGAGGCAGAGCAACCACAGCTCCCAGACCAAGGCTCCTCCCAAGGTGGTCCCTGTATTTGCCTCATGGTCCCCACACTGGCCTGGTACCCCAAAACACCAGCATGCCTGGGGAAGAAGGGCCAGCCAAGATGGGGCCACTCACCCCACCAGTGCCCTCCAGGTTTGGCAGCACAGAAACTGCAAAATTTCTCAGCCAGGTGCTCGTCTCCTCACATGCTCCTGGGGTCAGCCCTATCGGTGTCAGCTCCGTTCTCTGGCATGAAAAGCCCTGTGCCAAGCCCAAGAGCACAACTGAAATACCCATTCTGCAGCCAGATGTCCCACCGAACGTGAGAAGTGCCTGGAAAGGAGAGAGCAGTGCTGCCATGAGCAGGGTGTCACCTCCTCACAAACCCTCTCTGAGCCCACCCCAGCTGGCATCCCAGGAGGACATGAGCCCGAGATCTCTGCTGAGAAGGGCAGGACGTCTCTCTTTTGGGCCACCCGAGAGACACGCTGCCCATGAGCAGCAGGGATTGTACCCTCATGAGCCATCCCTGTTTTAGGATACCAGCGTAACCTATTCATGTACCAGGCGTGATGGAAACCCACTCTGCCCTGCCCATCAGGACAGCCGCCTCCCTGTACACAGCTAGCAAGGAGAAAGTCCAAGATGGGGACTCCCAGGAGGTGGCAGAACCGCTCCCTCCAGTCCTGCCCACACCACCACAGAGCGATGGCTGCAGACACACAGCCACCACCAAAAACCACAGCTGCCAGCCTGGCGTGTTGAACCTAACCCAACATATCCCACAGCAATTCCTCAGCTTAATTGGCTGCACTTCGCAAGGCAGATGCCCTCAGGCCTCCACCAGCTCTAGCAGCCACAGCTCTTCAAGTCACCTGCCCATCCTGCTGGGGCAGAGGCCTACAAGGAGATCTTCGCACTACCACCACCACACGCACCCATACAGCAGGTCAGGACAGACAGCAGCAGGAGATGAGGCCTGAAACTACCACAAGAAGACATGTCTGTTCATCCACAGAAGCTCTGCTCATTCGGGAGGGCAGCGGTTTCACGCCAGAAGCGAGGAGCTCTGGTTTCCATCAGCACTCCAGCGGAGACCTCAACCTCGCAAGAATCTTTCCAACACACAAACCACCACAAAAATACACAAAACAACCAACTGTGACAGAAGCTTGAAGAGACGCTGTAAAACTGATTAGTCGACAAAACCATCAGACCATAAAAGAAGCTCCAGCTGTGCTCCTCTTATTTGCGTAGAGCCCTGCCTCCTGCATTTCTCTATTTAAAATTAATATATTTTTTTTTTCATTTACTAGAGCCCAAGTTACTCTGGTTGACAATTAAGCCCATTATCCAATTCCTTCCTTTTCTACCGCCCCAGTGTCTTTTTTTTTTTTTTTTTATAAAGAAAATAAAAGCCACCAGTAAGTGCTACTTTAAACAAAAAATGCAAGCTAACGAAGAGCTTGCGAAGGCTGGGCCATTCAATCCTCTGTTTAAGATCCCGATCCAGCACACAACTCAACACCAACAACTCCTTTGAAGTCAACAGCAATTCAAGTCAATCCACTGCCTAAGAGCTTAGTTAAACTCTGGCCCAAATTTTCTGCCAGAATCTTGGTGTCAGTGTAGGAGGACAAGAGAAAACAAAGATTTAAATTTTGGCTAGTGTACTTCAGCAAAATCGCTGACAGCACATATTTTTCAGTTCATACAAAACCCAGTGGAGGAAATTTAAGACAATAACTAACTTGGAGACTAGTGGACCAGAAAAACTACAGCAGAAAAAAAAATATTTGAAAAGCAAGTACCACTAATTGTTAATCTTGGTGCTTATGACAACCCACTACAAACTGCGACCTTTCAGTTCTTGCTCTTAAACTGACCCATGATTTGCACAGCCTGTAAGAATGCTTCAGCAAAACCACCAGGAATGACCCATTTCAGTAATTAAAATATTTCAGTAGTTAAAATATTTCCTCCCCAGAGACACCTGCCTGACCAGAGGCTGTTTGCTGTTGATGCTCTGCACAACAGAACCCTGACCCAGGTACTGCAAGCAGCACACAGCAAACACCAGTTTTTCATGCCATGGATGACAAGAGCAAAACCTTGGTTTAGCCCTGACCAGCATCCTGATCAGAGACCTTGAGACCACGTCCCAGCTCTACCGTTGCGTCTGTCAGCAAGAATTTGTAAACAAGAATTTGTAAACCCACCATGGCAATGCTCCCTTCCTCTGTCTTCTGTGTTGAGAAAAAAAAAAAATCAGCACATAAATAAAGATGCTTCAAAGGAGTGAGAAGTTGCCTGGTCATGCTCCCAGCTGAAGCCAGGCCAACCTGAAGTCACATCAGGTTTTACCTCGTCTAGTTGAGCTCTCAGTATCTACAGCGTCCCTGGGCCCCTGTCCCAGCATCTGATTAACCTCCCTGTGACAACTTCTTCCCTAACACCCAACTGAGAAAGTTTTCAGTAATATCTAAGTTGGAACAATAGGCATTGCTTACGAGAATGAGCCCTTCTTGTTCCCACTGCAATAATTTATGTCTGCGTGCTAATTTGCAAACTATCACAATAAAAGACAAACTTGGAAGTTGTTCTATTGTCATTGCTGCCCTTTGTGCAGGGACTGGGGGAGCTGATGTGGCACATTACTGCCTGTTCTCAGGACGTTTAAATAGGCAGTGCAAGTGCTAAGCCTCAGAAGTACGTGGAACTGAAGGCTTTTTCAAGACAACTGTCCTTATGCTGCTGTCTTATAGGGAAAAAATACAACTGTATGTGGGGGGAAATGGGTGCAGAGGGCTGGGTTCATGCCTCGTGTGACAGCACCATGCAGCATCACGGCACGGGGATGAGAACCATGCAAAGTGGCACCACGGATGGAGTCAGTCCTGCCAGCCTCCCCTTGGCTTTACCTCATTATGACCCCAGCCAACTTGTGTAATACTACTATCATCAAGCACCTTTCACAAGCACCAACGATCCCATAAATCTGCTTTTTATGGCATGGCAGAAGCCTAATTACACATGATTAAATTCTGTCAAAAATTAAAGCCCACACACTTGCTCTAAAATTGAAACCAGCCCTGTTAGGTCTCAAATAAAAGCAACACGAATGGTTCAAAGGCACATTGTCAGTGAGGCTGATCTGTATTACGTTCCTGACCCAAAACAAGCTGGGGGCGTTCCTGACTCTTCATGTGAGCCCGTTTGGTTTATTTTCTACAAATGCTGGTGTTACAAATGCCGGAGCTTGGTTCCACACCCAGCCTGGAATCGCACAAACCCCAAGCCCCAAGGACAGACGTGGCTCAAACACCTCGGAAACCCGCACCGCCTGCTCTTGTTCCCCTGCAGTTCCTCGCTACCTCCTCCAGCACTGGGCTTTGTTGAGCCTCAGCACAGAGCTTCGGGAGCGTTTTGCCACACGCCCTTTTAGTTTTGTGACAACAGCTTGAAGGAAGATTGCGCTTTTTAAGGGCACGCAAGCTACATGCAAGTTACACGCTGCTTCACTGTGAATTAAATACAACCCCTGTGTAAGATGGAACAAGATCTGCATGAGATGTGTGCCATGACGGGGAACAAAATCTGAAGGAAGCACTGTTAGGACATTTTGAGGCTTTTATTACAGAACGAGCATCATTCTAGGTAAATGCAATATCAGAAGTGAGAGAAAGGAAAGTCTGCAGCTGTGGCATGTCCTATTAGTCCTCTAGAAGTGACCAGGAGGAGAGCCTCAGGGAGAGATCTGTCACACGTGGGGAACAGCAATGATGCAGCGAAAACAGTCCCATGGAAAAACAACTGGGTAGGTACCCTGAGAAAACAGAGATTAACGCAGGTGCCTGGCATCACCTCGCTCTCACAGCTCTCCATGGCCACAAAAAGCAAACCTCAGACCCCCCTGATTTCAGGAGACAGCCCAGGTAGCCCCCTTGCTCTGGTTCTCAACACGGGTGTACGCCTCCAGAAAGGAAACAGCACCTTCCCTGCCTGACAAATTGTGAAGCACCTTAGTTTATTATAGTTAATCATGTAAGAGAGTCTCTGCAGCTTAATGAGCAAACATTAGCATTAGGTATTATGCTTTTAATTACATGCATGTACATAACAAATGGATGGAGGCAGTATCCCTTTACATACCTGATCTGTGCCTCTTCCAAAACACTTGCGTTAAGGAAGGTTCTTCTTAAATAATACAAGAAAATGTGCACAAACCCTAAAATGGGCTACGCATTTGGGCTAAGAGACCTTTATCTCCCCTTCTTCCCACTCTGAGACCAGCTCCCATGCATGAGGAGCACAGAAACACCCAGGACAAGAAGGGGGCAGACAGCCTGCAGTAATTACCTGCACTGGGGGGGACGCAGTGCAGCAAGCCCCCAGCAACCATACCCCATCCCTTGGGTGCAGATGGATGCCGCAGAGGATGACTGGACATCTTAGGGAGGGGAAAAAAAATAAATAAAAAAAAAAGGGGGCTGGATTTGGGATTTGTGCCTGGTGTGGCCAAAGAGCTGCATTCTGGTGATTCTGGTGACTTTTGAGTTTGCTCAGTGCTGCTGACAGGAGGCAAAGGCGCCAGCAGCACGGAGCAGCCATGTTCCCCAGCAGGGCGGGGGAAGGCTCCCCCCGGGGCACTCGGACTCACCTGGCGGTTTCATGTAATATTGCTCAATATCGGACATGTCCGTATGCAGCGCACAATCGAGATAGTGGAGGATAACTTTTCTACTGAAGTAGTACCTCATGCCCATCAGAAAGATGGGCAAACAGCAGGTCAGCAGGAAGGACTTGGTCACAACAAAGCATATTACTATGGAGATAAGGAAGAGAAATAAACGATACCTGTCAGAAAAGAGAATTTAGTGTTGATTTCGGAATACAAACTCATTTACAAAAAAAATAAATTAATTAAAAGAGCACAGACAAAATAGACATTTGCACACGCAACCACGGCGCGATTCACGCTCTCGGGACTATGGAGCCGAGTGTGTGGCATCCCCGGGGCTGGGATGCCCGGGGGGGAGAGGGGATGCTGAGGGGGCCCCGGACCCCGCTTCTCCCCACACCCAGCAAGGCTAAGTAGCAGCTGAGGGGGGAAGACGGCAGGCTGCGGGCACGCTGCTCCGCAGCCATGTGTTTTCCACTGCGGCATTACTATTTCCAGCCCAGGGAAGCAGCGACTGCCGGGGGAGCCACAGCACCCTGCCCACCTCAATGCTTTGGGGGGGGGGGGGGCGTGCAAGACTCAACGGGGGCTTCTGTGGGTGCCCCTTTGTTGGTGGCTTCCCCCAGCACGACCCCTGTTGAGCTCCCCGCACCTCGCTACTTGCTGGGGGTCCCCCTCCAACTCAGGGCCTCTTCCCACAAGGCATGGGGGGGGCACCTGCAGCCACCAAGGGCACGAGAAACCACCCTGGGGGGTACATTTTGGGGTGTGGGGGGGTCACACGTTATTATTTGCACATGTGGGGCTCTCGTCAATATTCGCACGAGGGGCGCACATTATCGCGGATGATTATGGGGGGGGGGGGGGGCGCACCTTGCAGGGGTTATTTTGGGCATGCAACCCCAGGAGGCGACCCCCCCCCCCCCCGAAAAAAACACACTGGGGGGGTGGGGGGAGCGCTCCCGTTTGTCTCCAAGCAACAGCGGCACGCGGCGGCCCCCCCAAATCCCCCCCGCGCGGGGCTGCGCGGGGGCGGTGCGCTGAGCGCCGGGAAGCGCGCACCGCTCCCCTCCACCGCGCAACCCTCTCTGCGTCCCCCCCCTCAATCCCAACCACGAAATAACCTCAAGGACAGCTCTACCCGCATCCCCACGACCCCCACAAATGCCTCTTTTCCCTAAAAACCCGCGCAGGGCTGCGGCTCACCCCCCTAAAAAACCACCCCCCCCCCCTTGGCTGCGCTGCGCCCTCCGCAGCGCTGCGGCTCCGCGGCGCTCCCTCCCCAATCTCTCCCCCCCCCCACCCCCACCCCCCAACACCATTTTTTGGGGCCCCCCCAAGCAGGCACTCACCCGCCAGCAGCCCGTAGAGCAGCTGAGTGAGGGGCTGCTGCTTTAACCCCCTGAAGGCCGTGTTGGGGATCCGCTCCATGATGCCCTCGTAGAAGATGCGGCGCACCACCTCCTGCTCGGAGGGGTGGAATTCGCGGATGTACACGTTGTCGCGCCTGGGCTCCTCTTTGGGGGGGGTGAGGGGAGCAGAGGGGGTGCCCGACAAAGTGGGCCACATCTGGGAGGACGAAACAATGATCGTGTCTTTTTTGGAGCCCGGGATCGAGTCATGGTCTTCCGCCACGATCTTGGTCTCACAAACCATCTTGGGAGACAGACAATGCATGCAAACTGCCCGCGGGGAGGGGAAGGAGGAGAAAAACGGGGGAGGAGGGAAAAAAAAAAAAAAAAAAAAAAAAAAAAGGGAAAGAAAAGGGGGGAAAAAAAAAAGGGGGGAAGGGGGTGGGGGGGAAGGAGCGGGGCTCAGAGCAGGGCCGGAGACCCGCCAGGCAGCGGCGGGGGCTGCGCGGGGCGCGGAGCGGCGCGGCCGGGCGGGACGGGAGAAAGGAGCTGCGCTGCATTTTGGAGAGGCATTTATAGGGCGGGGGGGCCGCGGGTCCCCGGGGTCCTAGAGCCCCCCGCATTGGCTGCAAGGGGTCGCCATGTGATCGGGGGGGGCGGGCCGCCTCCCCCCCACCTCCCACCCTACCCTACACGCCGCCCCCCCCCCTCCCCTCCTCTCCTCTCCTGTCCTTTCCGAGCAGCCCAGCCGCTTGCAAATTACTACGGCGGGGAATTTGGGGAGGGGGGGGTGGTGATTTTCGCGTGGGGCCGCGGTGGAAAATACACGCGTGGGGGTGCGGGAGGGGGGGCTGGTTGCGGGAGGGGCTGTGGGTTTTATTCGAGCGTTTTCTGGAAGGGGCGCTGCGGGTGCGCGCAGCCCCACGGGTGGACGCGAACGCGGGTGGGGGCGCGGGGATTTGGTGGGGGGAGGAAGGTGGCGATGGCCCCGTGTCCCCGCGGGTTGCGGCAGCGTGGGCGCTCCGTGGTGAGTCACTGCACCGCGGGGGCGTGTGTGTGTCCCCCCCCCGGGCCGGAATAACACAGCCCCGCATCAATCCCCCCTCCCCACGCCCCCTCCCCACGCCGCATCTTTGCCCCGGCTCCCTCCCCCCCCGAGCCCGCAACTTTTATTATTTTTTTTTTTTCCCTGCCGTGCCCACGCTGCGCGGGGAGAGGGGGCGGGGGGATGCGCAGGGAGGAGGAGGAGGAGGAGGAAGATGGGCTCCTCCTCTTCGCAGGACCCGAAAAGCTTCGGCCTCTCCCGGTTGGAACCGGCCGGCATCTGCCCCAGGCATGCGCCGTGCGCGGCCGGTGCGGGATGCGGGGATGCTGCGGGGATGCTGCGGGGATGCTGAGCTCCCCCCCACCCGCACCTCGGGGTCCTCCCCCTCCTCGGCCCGCTGCCGGGGCGCTGCAGAGGCCTCTCCTCCCGCTGGCTGCCCCCCCGGGGGCTCCGCTTGAGCCCCCACCCTGTGGGGTGCAGCCCCGCGCACCCCAAAAGTTTCATCCTTGGAGGCGCACCTGCGAGTCCAGCCCCTTGGCAGGTGGCCCCCTCGCACCCAGCCCCCCCAGAGGCAGCCCCCCGAGAGCTTCATCTGTGTCCCCCCACCCGGTGCACACGTCCTGCCACGCTGCCAGCACCCCATGGGGTTTGTGGGGCTCCCGTGGGGTGCGCTGTGGTCGATCGAGGCTTTGCTTCCAGCTGCTTGAGCCGCCTGTGGGGACTTCACGGGGTTTTTGTCGCTTCACTTTTTGATTAAAAAAGCTCAGAAGTGAGATCACGGAGGGAAGAGGGGGAAAGATTAGGTAAGGGCTTGGAAACCTTCCCACCCAGGAGCCCCCTGGCAGCTCCTCCTCGAGTGGCTGCGGGACCCACTCGTGGCCAGACGCCGCAGCGCTGCCAGCCTGCTCGCAGGGGCTGGCACGGCCTCGCAGCAGGCTCGGGTGCTCGCAGAGTTCCCATTCCTATCGAGCGTCTCCTGCAACTGCAGCCAGAGCATCCTGCTGCTCCCGAAGCCTGCAACTGCCCAGAGATCAGAGTGTGGTTATAAAAGTGGCACCAGGCAGGGCTCTCCGCGCAGTGGTCGGGCTGCAACACCAAGAGAGCAGCGTCTCCCGAGGGAGAGGAGCCTCCTCCAGAAAGATCTCCCTGATGGGGAGAGGCGAGACGTGCGGCATCCCCACATCCCCTGCTGTGTCTCGCCCTCAGCACAGATCATCTCCTGCACTCAGGAGACACCTGGCAGTCCCAAATTTGCCAATGTGAAGCCAAAGAGGCTGTGGGTAAGTAAAAAAAAAAAAAAAAAAAGCCACAACAGGGCAGTGCTCGCTTTCACATTCTGAGAGCTTAAGGCCAAAGATAGGAGATGGCTGTTTTAAAAATATAATTCAAATAACGCTCGGTTCCATATGCCTGGGTTAAGCAGGAATTTATTTTTGTTTGATCCTTTCTAGTCAGATATGCTGCTAATTTATGAAATAACTACAGTAATGAAGCCAACCCGATCCTTCAAAAAACACCGCTGCGGTTATGTAACAGCCAGGAAAGCTCCCAATTCCAGTCCCAGTCTATGGGCCCGAGTGTTTGCGGATGAGTTATTTTTAGAAAGGCTCCGAATCCTTGTTTACTATTTGTGCTGCCACATTCAAGCATCTCGTGAGCAATAATTAGCATCCCCTCGTCGGAGGTGCGGGTACCCTGCCGTGGCGGGGGAGCCGAGGCACGGGCAAAACCGAGGATTTCTGCACGGTCATGCAGCGGCTCGGAGAAGCCACAGGCACCGAACCAGCTTTCCTGAGCCTGTCCTCACTGTCTGAATGCTAAACTTTGTTTTTCTTTATCAACAAGCCAGGTTTTTGGGTTACTCTGTAGAAGGGGGGGGGGAACGGGAGGCTCTGGCAGAGCAGCCAGGAGGGACGGGGATGGAGCAGGCAGCCCTGACAGACGGAAGCACATGTCAGTGAAAATCAAGGGCCTCGCTGAAATCAAGTGCAAAAGCCAGTCAGGTTCACAGACAGCAGATTTGGGCCCCTGGAATAAAAAGAATATTGTTAGCAGAGCTTCCTGGCAAGGCAACTGCTCTGCCAGGAGCTTTAAGTCTTTAAGAATGCAGTTGTCAGCTCAAGTCACCAAGGATTTTGCTCTTGGGTTTACTCGTGCTCCTCCAGGACCGAGGGGTAAATCTCCCACATGCCATGACCTACCGCTGAACCCCATGGATAGAAGCAATTTAATTAACACGGACATTTCAGAGTTTGAGTTTCATGCCAGCAGCTCTCACTGCAATGTAAAGAAGGATACTCGACGCATGGATGCTTGATCCATTTGTACAGCCAGGAAAAAAAATGGAATTAATGTGGGCAGGTTCTATGGCTTTGCAGGCTGAGCAAGTTTCAATATTTTTCAGTAAGTAACTGAAATATTACTTGCTTTGCGACTTGAAATTGCTTTGAAATTTGAAAAGGCTTGCTTTGCCTTCAGCAGGTCTGCCTTAGACTGGCTTTGTTCCTGAGTGGCACGCCAACCTAGTAGCCTTTTAATGCCTTTATTCATCCTCCCCCAACTGCAGGTCTGATCCTGGGAAGGGCTCACCCCCATTTTCTGGTTGCAGGAAGCCCCCAGCAGACGTGCACAGAATTACTGCCTCCTGGGAAGCTCACGCCCTGCTCTTGCCCCAAAATTTTAGGGTTGTATCCAGTCTGAATGACTCAAAGCAAATATTTTCCAACTAGATTTTGCTCAAACTCTTGAAGCAATGAGACCTAAGGGTGAAGTCAAACAGATTGATTTGGAAAGAACAATCACTCCTAAAGAGCTCCTGTACCCAAGGGGTGGTGGGCACCAGGGCAGGTCCCCTATGAGCTTCCTTGGACCTTCTCCAACTCCGTATCTGCTGGGCAAGGAGAGGGGCTGCTGGCACAGCCGTGCACATGATGTTGGCTTTTTCTTTCTCCTGCAAAAGCCACAAGTAGCCACGATCCTTTGCTCATCAGGGGACATGACAACGAACCTCAGCAATTAGCTGGCTGATGGCAAAAGCTGCCCCAGGTTGTTTTGGTGCAGGGGCTCCAGAAGGGCTGCTCCCTGTACGCTGAGGCTCTCTGCCAGGGACAGCTCTGACCCCATCCTTTGCAATATCTCTGTCAGCAAGTGATCAAAGATGGTATTGAGATTTCAGGCTCTTGTTCTTAACTACCACCTGATTCTCCTCCAGCCTGCAGCTCCATCATTTTGAGTGGTTTTTCCACGCTGTGGGCACAGGCACCCACTTGACCTGAGGAGCAGCCCAGCACTGCTGGCTTTAGCCACAGCAGCCTCCCTTCAGCTTTGCTGGGATGGAAAAAAGAAGTCAAAGCCTCTCTGTTGACTGCAGATGTGCGTATGAATGTGAGGCATTTGCCTAATAAATATCTTCCTAAAGGGGGATTAATTAGCATCCCAAGATCTGCTCTCACTGCATGCCTCTGGCTGCAGCAGCTCTGCAGAGGCTTCTCTTCGCAGCGGTGATTTCAGGCTGTAAATGTGCTGCTGGCCCCTTTTGGATGCACAGATCCCTGGCTGAGGGTTCATAGGTTTGTTCAGGAGCTGGCTGTGGCTGGAGCACCCTCACCGTGCCAGTGGCTGGTGGTCACCACGCACATCCTGGTGTCCCCAGCACTGCCGTGCACCATGACCCATCGCAGTGGGGATGCAGACCACCTCCTCTCATGGCTGTCCAAGTGCCACGAGCCAACAAATAAGAAGTGACTGTCAAACCAGACAAGCTGAATTGCTTCCAGCTTGTAAAATGCCAGGGAAAGAGAACCAGGAGCTGGAGATGGGCTACCACAAACCTCTGTTGGGTGGGCACCTGCGTGGGAGCTCGCCACCCTCAGTGACCATCATGGCTAAAGGGGGAAACAGCCCCTTGGAGAGCACAGCCCCTCTCCTCCCAGCATGGACCTCTGCAGCAGATCTGATAAGTCATGTGCTGAACTTTTTTTTTTTTTTTGACTATTTGTCTGTTTTGTTTTGTTTTGTTTGGGTTTGGTTTGGTTTTGGTTTTATCTATAAGGGGTGTCCTGGCGCAGATGTTCTTTTCTTCATTAACGGATATGCAGGCATCCATGGGAGGTATCTGAAGATGATTCACTTCTTACAACTTTTTTGTTTGTCTGAAGTTTATTTGCTTTGAGAATATGAAAGTTTCCAAAGCAGCATACATGCACACAGCTGTTTTTTCTGCTTCCAAACAGTGACTTGGAACTTGCACATCCACCTAACATCTAGGAACGTTTGCGGTGAAGAAACCCCTCTGTAGATCACAGCAGCATTAATACCCAAGCCATACCCAGCTGTTACTCAGATTTATCTCATACGCCTCAACACAACCAGGAGGAACACTTTCAAATAGAGAGGTTCTGCAGATTGGAAAGATCTTCATTTATAGAGTAGCATTTCCTGGCACCAAGCACACCAGCTTGGAGACAATGCATCTTTCCTCCTGTTAATATTATTACAGTGTATTTATTTATTTATTTTATTTTATTTTATTTTATTTTATTTTATTTTATTTTATTTTATTTTATTTTATTTTATTTTATTTTATTTTATTTTATTTATTTTCATGTTTTGACAGCTTTTACAGAGCTTCATTTAAATGAACTGAGGAGCCCAAAGAGAAGAGGCTGGATGGATGGGACATGAAGGAGACACACAGGAAGCACCAGAGCTTTTAAGCCAGTTGCATGTGGGAATGCCACAGGTGGTGTGAGCCAGAAAATGCTCTTTTCTTGGTGTCTTTCCTTTCCTTTCCTTTCCTTTCCTTTCCTTTCCTTTCCTTTCCTTTCCTTTCCTTTCCTTTCCTTTCCTTTCCTTTCCTTTCCTTTCCTTTCCTTTCCTTTCCTTTCCTTTCCTTTCCTTTCCTTTCCTTTCCTTTCCTTTCCCTTTTATTTATTTATTTTTATATTCAGAAAAATACCTGCCTCTGTGATCAGTTCCCCCTCTTGCTATGAAGAACTGACAGCCACCCAGGTTTTGGCTACCTGCTTGGGTCAGCGGGGAAAGGTTACTACAAAAATTTGCAATATCACGAACAGCTCTGTCAATGTGTATCTGGTTTTGCTAAGGAAGGAAAGAACCTGAGGTTAATGACTGTACTTTCAACCAACAGCTCTTTTGCTGGTGTTTTTAACAGCAGTTGCTTTAGCTGGTGGTCGCCAGGCGAAGTGCAGCTGTAGCCTCGTGATCCTGCAGGGAGCTGCCAGCGACTCGGACCAGCAGCATCTCATCTACCCCTCTGCGTGCAGGCACAGATGGGGAAAGGGTCTGGAAGGAGGGGAAAAAAAGGAGGAAAACAGGCAGAAAATCACAGAAGAGAAGAAATGAGTGTATTCTGTGGCCAGGAGGGGGAAATCAGATGTCAAAGCAGCCACAGATAAAAAAACAAAAACTCAAAATATGGCTAAAGGATGTCTCAGCCCAGGGTGAGCTCTGTGGTGGTAAGGCAGAAAATGATATGAAAAGGCTTGGTTTGGTTGGTGATTTGTTATTGGGGTGTGTGTGGGGGTACATTTGGGAATCTGTTCGGCTGCTGAGCAAAGGAAAAGGGCATTTTCAGCTCCCCCATCCTCCTGCAAAAGGCACGGGATTTGTCCCACTAACCCCTTCACCGTCAGGAGGTGGGGGCCAGCAAGTGCCCGAGCCCCTCCAGCAGCAGTATATATTACCTCAGGCTATATATATTATAAATACTGTCCCCTATAGGGGCTGGGCTCACATCACAGCTGATTTCACTTTTTTTTTTCCAGTGCTCCAACCAGGCTGGGGTTTTCTTGTCCCTGCATATTGCCTTCCAGCAAGGAGCTGAGGCAAATTGTCAGGTATTGCCAGTTTTGCTGTTCACTGATGCCTCCGGGCTCCCGTGTGCAGGGTCCTGGGTCCCCTCCCTTTACACGTGGGGACACCGATGGCTCCAGGTGCTGCAGGGAGCGGGGCTCCTCTGGGAGAAGCAAAACCAGCAGCAAGGAGAGACCTCTGCCTGACTCCACTGCTGTCCCAGGGGGCATCAAGCTCTGAAAATCACACTTCCCACAGCTGCCTGGTGCTCGATCCTCTTCTGCTCAGAGAGGTCCAGACACCCCGGTTTGATTTTGGTTTTATTTATTTATTTTAGTGGGATTTTGTGGCAGGCACTCGGTTCCAGACACTGGAACTTTAAGGGAAGCACCAAACACTGTGAGAGCTGTGAAGTGGGCAGCAGAGGAACCGGCTGGAGGGAGACACGAGCAAGTTTCCGATTTTTAAGGAAGTTTTCCAGACTGAAAGGAGAGTTTTGTTCGACTTTCCCCTCCGATGAGCGCCACAGCGCAGCAGTGGGTGTCACTGCGATCCCGGGCTGCCACGTTTCCTTTAAAATCGCAGCCTTAGCAGCTTGCACATCACGAAGGTCGACAGCTTCGTGCTTTTTGGGAAGCAGAGAGCAGCTTTTTTGGGAAGCAGAGAGCGGGGACAGCCGCCCGGCTCGGTTTGGGCTGCAGGAGGTGCAGGGGAGCCAGAGGAGCCCTCCTCCTCCTCTCCCTGCCCTGCAGCTGGATTTTCTCCCTGCCACTTCCCCGGGATGCTCCGAGAAGGACGCTCGGTGCCGCGGGCCCTATCCTGCACCCTGGGCTCTGCTCGGGGAACAGGGGAAAACGACCGGACTCGGCCCTCCAGCGGCTCTCCCGAGTACTACATGGCGTTGTGCCCCCAGAACCAGCTTGGGGGCCCTGCCCGGGGTCCCTCTGACCCCATATTTGCCTAGGAGGGTCCGTGGAAACACGGCTACACCTGCAGGGTCCTACCGGGGGTCCTGGCTGCAGAGCGAACCGAAGGGCAGGCAAGGGAGCAATAGGGAAACCTGCAGCCTCCCTCCCTCCAGCCCTCTCCGAGACACACCGGGGTTTTCCTGCACCATCCTCCCTCCTGGTGTTCTCATCCAGCCAGACACAAGGTTTGAACTCTTCATCTCTGTGCAATTTAACTGAAAACCTAAAAACCAGCACTTCTTCAGGTGCCTCTGTTATAAATATCAATGTAAGAAGTGGTTACTCTATCACAAGGTCATGCTCTAAGTGTGCTGCTCCCAGGGAAACAAGCAAACAAACAAACCTAGCATAATATATTTCTTTTTCCTGATAATTTCCCAGCCTTCCTGACCACCAGCATCTATCACCTTCCCCTCGTGCCCTCTGCAAGAGGCAGAGCCAAAATGCAGGGCAGATGTTAAGTGGCACTGCCTTGTGATGCTTTGGAGGCAAGTTACCCACAGCAGAAGTCCCATTTCTGTTTGTGCCCACTCATACAACTAGGTCTGGATGCATTTTGTACCACAAGGATAGGGCTTGCTGCTAGCTCTGACTCTGTGCTGGCTTTCTTGAGCTCTTCTCCCAAAAGTGATGTCCGAGGCACGGTGCCCATGTGCCATGCTCTGAACCAGCAGGGTTAATCCGTAGTGAAAAACCATTTATTGTCCTGACTTCCAGCCCTGTGCTTGCTCCCCAGGATGGTCTGCACAGCTATCCAGCCTCCTGATGATTGCACATCACCTTTCCTGGTTCAGCCTGATGCCCTGTGCTGTGCCAGGGCAGGACTCAGCCCTCACATTGCCCTCCTCCCTCTGCACTCACAGGTTATTTCTTTATTAAAATACAGCATCCAGACGCTGCCTCCCCAAAATCATCTGGTCTTAGAGCCCACCTGCTGAGCAGGTACTTGGTGTGGCTTCAATAAACAGGTTTTACACAGGAAAAGCCAGGAGCCATGCTGAATGCAAAAGGGAAGATCAGAAGATTTGAGTTCTAGGTTCAGCATCTCATTTAAACCTAAGTGAGGCTCGAAGCTGGGTAAGAAAAACCTCTCTGCGGCTGTTCCCTGCCCGCCCAGCAGTGATCTTTGGGGAATTGCTGCCGACTGCTTCGAAATTCAATTTCAGCACCAGCAGCAGCACTTTGGGGCTGGCAGTAATTGCTTTGCTGGATGAGGCTGGGCGGGCGGATGGGTGCATCCCCGTGCCAGGACGGGGCCAGGACAAGTGTCCTGCCCCCAAAACCAGTGTGGTTTTGCTGAGAGCACAGCTGAGAGCCCTGAATCAGCGGTGAATCTTCTGGGGGACCACACTCTCTCCTGAGCTGCTCCCAGGCTACTCCGTGCTATTTCCAGCACATCTCCATAAAATAGCTCACCCCCCCTCCCCAGCGGGGCTGACTCTCCGCAGCAGGGAGCGAACTCAGCAATTTACCAGAGGGATTCTGGTTCTTATTTTAGACTCCTGTTTTAGCCTTCTTTTTCTTTTTTAAATTTCTCGCTTAAATCCCTTTCCCTGCTCTAGGAACAAGGTGCTGCCGTGGCAGTGTCACACCGCCAGCCCGCTCCCTGCAAGCCTCCCCCTGCCCCAGTGTGCTGCCTTTACCCGGGCAATACGAGATGCTCTGGCCTAAGCAGCTGCTTATTTTTTTTTATATTTATTTTTTCACCTGCAAACAACAGCAGAGACAGTGAAATAGAAATATGGATTTATTGGTATGCCTGACCCAGGGTTTCAGGAGTGCTGCTGCTGGACCTGGGGCTGGGGATTGCAGTGCAGATCCCCAATGCCAACCGGAGGTGCAGGTTGTATTTGTCACCCTGCAACCTGCTTCACCCATTGCAAAGGGCCCTCCCCAGATGGCAAGATCTGCCTTGTGCCTGCCACATGCAGAAACCTGGCCATCAGAAAATCCATGCATAATGCCTGCGGGCCGTCTCAATTTCAGAGGACAGGAAGGGAACGGTAGGCTGCGGTCATGCGAGTCTCTTCAGTTGCTTCAGTACATCAACGTGCTGCTGCAACCAACCCCGGCTGCATCTGTTATTCCTATAATGCCAACTATGTATCATCTTGACTCATTTTCTATTAGATCCAGCTGTTCTGGCTGATATGCTATTGACCTTTTCAGCTAGTTCAGCACTTGGCTATCAGGGGGTCATTAGACGTGAGTTTGACACAGGCTCAAGGCTTACATCCATTGTGCCAGGGTGAGGAAGGATTTCATCCACCTGTTCCGAGCTGGAGCACCTTGGAAGATCAGCTGGCCCTTGCACGAGGTCACCACCGTGTCTGTAGGCTTCAGGCAGCACCAATAAATCAGGCTGTTCCTGAAGTTTCAGTAAAATGTGTAATCTGGAAAGTGCAGCTCAGCCACCCGCGCCCCGGCTTGTAGGAACCACAGGTTCAAATCACAGCGGGACCACGTCCTGACTTCAGCTTTCCTGGGCAAGAGGAGATGCCACAGTGATGCACACACTAAAAATACCTACAAAATATCAAGTAGCAGCCCTTTTTTTTTGTGGGGAAAGCACATCCAGGGCTTGGGGAAGGGGAAAGGACAGAAAGGCAGGGTAAGTGACTGACCAATACACATAAATGAAATATGGGAGATGGAAAGTAAGCAGAAAACAAAATGTAGGGAGATTTGTTCTTGCAGGCAATAACTTCTCAAAGGAGCTTTAATATTTTATGCTTACCCACTATTTCTCAGCATTCAGCCCCTAAAACTGAATCTCTGGTTGAGGTATGGTCAGAAGTTATCCAGTTTTTCTTCAACAAGTAAGGAACAAATCTTCACACGCTATCCACATTTAAAGTTAGTCTCATCTGTTTCTAAAAACCTTCAGATACGGAGGGGTCTGCAGCTTCCTTCCATAATTTAATCTCCAGTTTTATTGCTTAGTGTTTATATGTCATCATTCCTCACATCTATCCTAAGTTGCTTTTGTGGCATATTCCTCCTATTACCTTCTGTCCTCCTGCCAGCAGATGAGGGGCAACAACTGAACACCTCCTGCTTTACAGCAACATTTTGCATGTTGGAAAACTATTATCTTGTGGCTTTTTTGCCTCCTTTTGTAGACTAAACAAGACTAATTCCTTCAACTTGAACCACAAACTTGTCTTTTCAGCCATTTGGACTTGATTTAGAGCATAAGGCTTGGCTGATGTGCCTAGGTTAAGATGGAGCTGAAAACTCCCTCCCTTCATCACTTCAGTTTTGCTGGAAAAGTGATCAAAGCAGTAACAGCTCTATACATGATATGGCTTTTTGTCAGTGCTGCTTGTGGTCACAGAACCGCTGGGAGATGAGCCAGCACAGCCCTTCTGCAAGAGGCTTCTAGCAGAGACTGAGCGTGAGGTTCATCCCTTCCTTGCAGCCATGGTGCTTCACAGCAGGTTTCTGCCTTGTTTTCCACCAGCATTGCCACTGCCCAGCATCTCCAGGAGGTTTTCCAGGAGGGGACACAACTTGGACACAAATCTGCTCTTCTTGAATTTTCCCCACAGGTTTCCTTTCCTCTCTGTAGACAGGAACTTATGTGGCTTTGGTGTACCTGGGCCAGATATCGTGCAGCTTCTGGGTGAGGAAGGACTAAAGGAGAGACAATGCAGCACCCAGACAGCACATCCATACCATGCTGAGGTTTGGTTTCCCTGGACTGAAGCCTCCTTGGGTCCCCAGTATGGAGAACAATTTCTACAAACCTCTCTCTTCTGCTTTTGATAATCCCCTGCTCATCCCAGAGCCCCATGGGGAATCTGCATCCTGCACAGGGACCTTTCTCGGTGACTTGTGGAAGGTGTAAGGTCATTTTTAGGCTGGAGGGACACACCAGGAACAGCATGTTTGGCTGGTTTTGCTATCTCAATGGGACTGATTGCAGGGGAACAGCTGGTCCATCAAGGAGAGACGTGTGATAGTAAAATGCCAGATGAGTAAGACTAAACAGAGCTGTCCCGACTCATCTCTCACTTCCAGCAGATCAAACCAAAAATGACCCCAAGCAAGTCACCTATGTGAAACGCAAAAGGGTGCCTCCATTTTCAAAAAGGCACCTGGCCCCACAGGGCAGGACCCACTCAAAGGAAGGAGCACCACAGCTGTTATGTGCCCAGCCCTGATGTCCAATGATTCCCAAGATTTTTGGTTGCATCACTTAATTTTTCTACCCTGAGAGAACTTTGGGCTGAGTTTAGAGCTCTTATGTTAAGAGTTTGTTTTAATCATGATGTATAGGGTCAGGAGAATGAGGAGATGCACCCACGAGATACAAACATCCAGCAGTGGGGAGAAGCCATAACAAAGGTATAAACACAGTTATACTCCCACTCCACAGTAATACTCAGGTAGAGGAGTTTTCTCCATCAGTGGCAATGTCCTTGCCTAAACAGAGGCTGGTGGTGCCATTTCACAGCCTGCCTGTTGTCCACCTGCTCTGCACGAGCAGGAATCTGCCCCAGGTGCCCTGTCACAGCCACCAGCCGCTTTGGGATGTCTCAGTGACCGCAGAGGACATGCTCCATGCCTCTGCATGAACAGCTGAAGGGACCCGTGCTGGCTCTGATCTGCAAAACCAGCAACAGATCCAGACCTCGGTGCAGGTAGGCAATGCCCAGTGGGGATGTCTGCATCCCAATTGCCTTCCTTGTGCAAAACACTGGTTTTGCTGGGGTTAGAGCAGCTCCAGTTGCTTTGACTTGTTTGTTGTTAATACTTCTGTTTGGGTTAAATAGGCAATTGCACAATGGGGCTTTGAGTAGCCCGTGTTTTAAGTGTACATACTACAGTCTCCCATGCAAAACAATGCCTGGCCCCAAAATGTGTGCAGCCAGAGCTGGGCAGAGCACTTTTCTTTCCCTGTGAAATCTGCTAGGGTATCAAAGAGAAGAATAATACATCTGCCACAAATTGCAATGAAAAGCCACAATTGCAGAAACATTTTTCAAGCTGTAAACCTGAAAGAAAGATTCCAGGGAGCTCAACCAAAATGTTTCACTTCCATTTTAAACACACAGCGATTATCCCCATCACCCGCTCCGGTTGCAAAACAATACGTGTTTAGCGATGTCAAGTGTGGCTCGAAGAAATACTTTTTCCAAATTGCGAAATTTGTTGAAGGCAACATTTTTTTTTTTTTTTTTTTTTTTTCCCAGTGGAACACATTGTTTCTAGCTCATCTGATCAATTTTTAATTTTCCCAAGAATCTTGTTAGCCCAGCAGCAATCCAATAAACTCCAAACTGTAGCTGGACTCTGACACTTCTACAAGCACTGGAGGAACAAATGTGGCATGGGGAGTGATTTATGCACGTTCACTTGTGTTTCCCAGTCGCGGCTGCAGATCCCCTGCAGCTCTGGCTCTCTCCAGGAATCCCCTTGCTGTTCGCCCCACTGCTGCTCTCCCGAGCTGTCTGTGCCTCCCGTCCGTGCTGCTGTCTGCCAGCCCACCCACCCCGCAGCAACCTGTCCCTGCGGCAGGCACAGAGATCTGAGAGCCAGGACTGGAGATAAAAAGTGCCTGGGGTCATCCACCTGCCAGCCCAGCCAACACCTCCACCAGCCTGCCATGGCTACAGCGGCAAGAGAAGGAGAAATCAGAGGATGCCGAGGCTGGGGGAAGCATTGCCAAGAGGATTTTGGAGCTAGTAGTGTTTGTGTGTTTATTTCTGAAAGGTGCATTTTGGAGAGGGGATTTCACCTCTGTGCATGAGGAAATATCTGGTCAGGGAATGGGATGGTGATGCTCACTTTGTGATGCTCACTTTGTGAGCATCTGAAAGGATCGGTTTCTGATGAGCTCTGAGGTGCACAGGGCTTCTCTTCAGCCCGAGATGAGAAGTTAAGCATAAGGTGAAATCAGGTCCCGGGATGACAGAATATTCAGCGTTATTGGACAGGGGATGGTGGGGGAGAAGGCAGGGATGGGGGCTGCCCATGGTGGCCAGACTTTGAGTCCTGCTGAGCTGCAGGCAGGGAGTCCCTCAGGATGGATGGGCACAAGGCATGGAGAGCCATGATCCCAACCACGGCCCTTCTGGGCAGGAAACAGAAGTATTCAAGCTGTTCCTTCAGTCTCTAGTCACCAGTTGAGAGCATACTCAATGTCTCAAGTTACTGGGCTCGCAGGGAGTCATCACTTTTTGCTTGGCCATAAGAACAAAACCACAAGGAGCTGTGATCCCATCAGTGCCTTTCCATTCTGCTGCATGGCCTGGTGGGACCCTCATGGACCAGCTCTCCAGCATGGCCTCCAGCCTGCTCTCCTGGTTTCCCTCATCTGCAAAGCTCCCCGTGGTTTTCTGCCTTGGCCAGGACACTGGGTGATGGCCTGAAGGGTTAACAGCCATGGCTGCGAGTAGGGACAGAGAGGGCCAGGCACCCTGCCAGAAGGTAACACTGCGTGAGCACTGTTGGCACAGGCTTCAAACCCCTCGGCTAATTTGGGATGTTCTGCTTGTGACATGGAGGAATGCATTCCCCACCGGGAGAAAGCCCTTCAACGGGTCTAGCAAGAGCAGTGAATGTTTATTAATATAAGATAAGATTTCAAGAGCAGCTTTTAGGTTTGGCACATCTAGCTTTCTGAAAGCCCCATGTGAAGCATTTCCCTCGTGTGACACTCTTCCTCTGAGGAGCTCTGAGGGCACTGCAGAAGATGCTTTTGTGAAACCCAGGGGATGCAATGCAGGATGGCTGCTCACCTTCCGGCTATTGAAGAAATTTTAAAATGCAGAATTTAAAGGGCTAAAATCAGAGAGAAAATCTTGGGCAAAGTCATGTTTGCTTTCCATGCAGTGAGCTCAACAAGGTATCTCTCCACATTGGTAGAGCTGGATACAACTTGGGATCTGCAATAAAAATATCTGTATAACTATATCTATATCTACAGCAGATATAACCTTTTCTCTACGCAAGTCAAAAGGGTGTCTGGGCAAGCCCTGAACCCTTCCATGAGTAAAGAATAGGATATAGCAATAAGTGTGCAGGGTATTTTGAGCCGTGCTGCTGAGGCCTGCACCCACCAGGGCCCAGTAGTTGGCTTGGACATCGGACCTGCAGTGTCACAGCAGAGCATCCTGCTGGGCTGTGTGGCCCAGGTGATCAAACACAAGTGTGTGAGACACTTCACTGGGTTTGGCACTCCCTGATTTGAGAGGTGTCAAGAGCTCCTTAACATGAGGAGAGCCTCTTGGGCCTACCTCGGTGCTCCCCTATGGAGACACCGCTGTAGAAGACCTAACATGGAAACCTGTCAGCGTGGGGAGGCTGGAGTTCCCCGCGTCTGACTGGGAAAGCAGGAGTGGCACTTTATCACCAGCAGCAGTGGAGACTTTTTATCAGTGACGGGTTTCCCCAGAGGATGGTGCTGACAGATGCCAGCAATGAGATCATGCAATAGGGAGCAGCATCAGATGACTGGATCACAGTCTCTCTCTGTCCTGGATGTGTATCTAGCCCAGAGCCTGTACCTTGTAACACACAGGGTCTATGGCCTGTTGACAACTTGAGACAAACACTTGGTGAGGCTCAGTCGCCCCCAGTTCCTGCCATGGTCTGTCACCCCCCTTCTCCAGTGACAGTCACTGCAATGATGGAGGCTGCTGCATGCTATTTAGGAAGTTTGGGGTGGTAATTGCTCCCTCTCTGTTACCAGCTATAAGGTGAAGTGTTATTATTGTCTGCCTGGTTTGCCGGGGAAAGCAACATGTAGGGGTAAGGATATCACCCTCGTGGCCATGCCTCTTCTGGGGAAACTACAAGGAGATGCCTTAATTCCCTTGCTTTTGCAAGTTAAAAAGTCCTCATATCTCTATGACTAATCCTACTTATTTTCACCCCAGGAAATGAGGAATGCACTGAACTTTCCGGACTGTGCTGCATGTTCCCTCACAGCTCGGTGGATGTGCAACTGGAGATCAGGTCTCTGCTGAGCTTAAGGGACACCAAGAAATCCCCAGCTGATGATCCAAGCAGGAAGGCAGAAAGGGAACACAGTCTGCACTCTGAAGCTAGTGAATCCAAGCTCTAAAAATGCATTGACATCCACAGTAATGCAGCAAGATCAAAATTTCCTTAGTCCCTGATGTTGCCCTGACACTGTCTGCTCATTACAGTAGCAGAAGCCTGCAGGAGCATGGGGATGTGCCCTCCAGACCCTCTGAACTGGGGTCAGGCAGCAGCTGATGCTACTGCCACAACTGAGGATCCCCTGTGGCTTCCTGCAGCCTGTGTCCGACTGCTCTGATGCTACCACACAGATGTTCCCCTGCACAGTGGGTATGTCGGGATTTCTGGACATCTGCTCACCCGGCAAAAGCGGCAGTCCCAGTCGGGCTGCCTGACATCCGTAAATTATGGACAAATGTGCTACAATCTGCAAGTATCTCTGTGGCAGAGGCAGAGAGCATGTCCCCAGAAACCCTGGGAGCTGGTTGCCCCTCCCCTGTTGGTGATGTTTTCTGAACACGCAGCAAATGCTTTCTGTCATGGGCTCTAATGTGTATCCCTCATAAATCCACCTATCAGACCCACTGCAAGAAAGTAGTTTTTCCCTTAGTTTATAAATGCAGCCGGGACGTGAACTGTATGAGCTCACAGATTTGACTCAAGCATTGGCGTCAAGGCTTATGCGTGGCTCTGAAGGACGTGCAGCAGAGAGGATGGAGAAAGAACCCAAGAACAGGGAAAAAGAGGTGTTTATTTGTTTGTTTTTTAAAAAGTGTAGGAATCCAGTAAATAAGATGAAGAAGTAGGGAGAAATCAATGGGGGAAGAAGAAAGAGGAGGGAATGAAAGAGGGAAATTTGGTTCCTTTAGTCCTTGTAGACAGAGAGCAGAGATCCCTTTAACTACAAACCATATATATGCAAATAAAACCCGCAGCAAACTGAATCACTCTGAGAAGAAACACAGGAGATTAAATTACAAGGTAATTGGGTTGAGATGCTTTCAGAGGAACGAAAATTTCGGCACGAGGCAATTTCTCCAGAGATGGTGGCCCTGTCAAACCCTTCACTTCCCCTCCTCCACTAACTGATTTCATCCTTGCTCTGCCAAACAGGCTGCGCTGTTTCTTTTGGCTGGTCAGAGGTTTCTAGCACTGGGCAGGTGTCTGAGGGACTGTGGGACTGCTGAGAATGCACTAAAACCAGTATTTGCCTACTGCATGCAGTAGGAGAACACCATGCTTGGGCTTATTTGGACCACCACTTTCATTATATATTTCTACCAAGGTGGTCTGGGACCTCCTGAACTTCTAAAAAGGGAGGGTGAGGTCGCTGGGCTTGTTTTATATGGTGAAAGGGGGAAAAGGAGAAATTGAGAAGTTGCCTACAATGTCTTGAAGGGCAGTGATAACAACAGAAGGCAATGACCACAGTCTGCACCTTGGAGGCACAGCAAGGAAAACGTAATTTCATGAGAAACACGGTGTGGCACTGGAGCAGGTCATACAGAAAGGCTGCTCAGGCTCTGTCTTTGGAAATATTCAAAATTTGGCTAGCAAAGCCACATCTGGCCTAATCTAGAGGTGGCAGTTATTCTGGCTTTGAGAAGGAGGTTGGGCAAGAGGCCTCCAGAGGTCTCTCATCATCATGTCTAATTCTGAGACTATTTTCACTCAATCTCAGCATTTATGATTTGGTCTTGCTGTGCAAAGTTCCCCAAATGATTCTGCTTGCTTTGGCAAACTGAAGCTTTTTTATTATTTCAGCTCTCCAAACTCTTTTGCTTTGATTATTTTTCCTTTGAAAATATATCCTTAGATCATAGTGGGTGGGACTTCTGTAAGGTTATTGAGTCTCATCCACCTTTACCATATTAAGAGAAAACATTTTTAATTGTCAAAGCTATCCAATTTGTGTATTCTGGAGAGAGCTAATAGAACAAATTGGATTGAGGTTGAACAGTATGCAGTTAGGCTACTGGCTGGAGTATTTAATTTTAATTTAAGGGTTGTTTTCCTTTTGTTAATAAAATATTCAGCCTTTAATGCCACATAATCAAACAACAGTTGGAAAGCCAAATGACTCGTGGTTCCAATTCTGCAGGAGCATTAGGAAACCTATAACATTTCTCAGGTGCTGAAAGCTAACACATGATGTGTTAAATCTGTGATTTAAAATGAGTTTGATATATAATCCCTAAGACACCAAAGCATCAAGGTTGGATAAAGTTTCTCTGTAATGCACTTAAGAAAGCTAAATTAGAAGAGTTGAGGTCAGTGAGTTTTGAATAAAAATTATTTCATACTAAAGCTATCTACTCCTGACTCATAACAATCTTCCCCTTTTGTTAGTCCCAAAATTAAACAGATGAAAAGCTGTGTTTTTATGGAACAGAAGTGCAACTTTTTTCTATTTTTTTCCTTTTTTTTTTTTTTTTTTTTTTTCTTCTGTGAATGCTCTAGAGCTGAGCTGAACAAAATCTGATTTACTCAGATTTAAGCCTAAGTCATGCGCTTCCTGCAGGAATCCCACGGCAGAATTCTATTTTTTCAGGTGCAGAAAAGATTATTATTATTTTTTTAATTTTAAGTGATTATTCACTATGCTGACATTTAAGGAAATGATGCTCAGTTTCCCCATTGTGTATAAAACCTTTCCCTTTCCAGCAAATGTTATCTACTTTTTTCCTAATCCTCCACCAGCCAGGGTAGTGCTGTGTTACAGCAGGTTTCATACCTTGGTGGTCAATACTTTTTGGCTGCAAGAAGGTGAGGAATGCAATTCAATTTCCAATCTTTGCAATTTTCTCCCTTAGATTAACACTTTTAATCCTGTTAGGAAAGTTCAAACAGAACATAAGAAGAACAATTTGTTTTTACAACCATCAGAAAACTTCCAGGAAAAAAGTCCCATAAAAGATAAAGATATTTTGCAAAATCAGTAAACCGAGGGTATCCCATAGTCAGCAGTGGTATTTCAGAAAAGGCATGGCAGCTGGAATGCTAATAGAACTAAATGCCAGAATTTAATAAAAAGCTGTCAAACTTCAGCAAAAGGTGATGAAATGACAGTCACACCGTGGACGACCCTTCTCCTGCGCTCCAGAGATAACAGATTCGCTCTTCTCCAGGGTCTCTACCTGGCACAAACAGTGACGCTCCTGATTTGAATGTCTCTTCTCTTTATTTAAGCAGGCTGCTATAGTATATTATCTGTTATTGTCAGGTTTGTTGTTTTGGCAACTTTTGATGTTATTTACCCAACATCAATGTTGCTTTGACTCCCAAACAAGAGCTTGGGATGAAACCATCGTGAATAGTGATCCCTTGGCTCACACCCAAGAAACACTTCTGTGGTGTTTGCTTCCTAAGGAGACAAAATGGTTAAATTTTCTGATTTCCTAAAATAAGAGGTCTCCCAGGACCGTCTGACTTTCCAATCGCTGCCTGAAGGCTTACAGCTCTTGTAATCTGGCTGCCTGGGGAGAGGTGACTGTATATGTAAGACTGTCCTGTTTCCAGGTTGAAGGTGTTCTTTGCAAACTGTTAACTGCTTGTTTATGAGCTGGGAATTGATTTATTGGCAGCAGTATTTCTTCAAACTCTTCACTATGTACAACAGATCCCTGCAGGGCCTTTGATGCCCCTGAGGATTAGGGGTAGGAACTGAAATATGCTGTTATCTTTCTCCTTACATTTTTTACTACTTCTGGGAATTCTGACATTCCTTGTGAGAGCCAGAGATTTCAGTCCACACCCTGCAACTTCTGTTGTGTTCGTCATTTGGTGACAGTACTACAAAACCAAAACATATCTCTGAACCTGAGGTACTTTGTATATGATTAATATATGTATATATTTCAGCCAGGAATAAATAAATAATAAAACAAAATTTTAAAAGGGAAAAATAATGGTAAAATTCCTAATGCCTGCCCAAGGGTCCTGAGAGATCCTGTCCAGATGCACTTACCTTTGACATATTTACTTTACCTAGCAAATAGTGCCAAAGCACAGGTGACCAAGCCCCCAGGAGAATGGATGCAAGTGCAGTGAAATGTCAGGGCTGCAGGGAGAAAAGGAAATCCTCATGGTTCACATAAGCAAAGGGAGAAATACCAGAACCCATTTACTGCCTCTGTCTCCCAGTTTTACTGAGATAACAAAACAACATGGAAGTGGAAGTCCAGCTATGATGATGCTAATACAATGCAACAGGTGAAACGGAGAAGGAGAGAAAAGGCCAGAGGCCTTGTAGAGTCAGGCATGCTCTGAAAAACACTGAAATTCTTCCAGCTTCCTTTGAAACCTTGTATATTTGAGGGTCTTCAGTGTTTTTAAGAGGGCTCTTGCAAGGTGAAACTTGAAAAAGCCCAGGCAGAGTCAGCAGGACAAAGAAATGAGAAATGACAACAAGAAATTGGATGTTATCAGTGGAGAATTGTCATGGTGACCACAAAGGAGACATACTGAAGTGGCAAAATAGTGGTCAGAAAGGGCAGTGGTATGATTATACAAATTGCAGGCAGTAGTGGCCATGAACAGAAGCTTCTGAGGAACGGATAGGGTCTGTTTTCAGTCAGCCCTGCTCAGAGCTGCAGTGTTTACAGCAGACACCTGGTGGGATGGCACAATGAGGACTGCCCTGGAATGCCCAGGAGCTCTCTGTCCTCTTTCCAATGGGATTTGGAGGGAAGGCAAAATGCCAGTAAGTGCCAAGTGTTGCCAAGCCTGTATCAGATCATATGCAAGAAAATGGGAATGTTCAAGAGAGAGAGGCAGGGAAAGGGGCTTGGCAGAAATATTTGCCAAGGCCTCCTTGCAGCCACCTCAGGTGGGTTCATTTTCACAGACACCAGAGCAAGGGCACTTTGAGCATGATCAGAGGACAACGTTGGTGCCTGATGCAATCCAAAGGCATAAGGTGGTATCTTCAGACATCGTGGTTGCTGGAAATGGCTGAAAAGTTGGTTGCAAGGGACCTCTGGAGGGTTCTTGCCCAGCCTCCTCCTGGAAGCCACCTACTGCCAACTCTAGATGTTGGAGACATCCCTCAGGCCCACCTTCCACTGTCTATCCAGCCTGTCATGGGTCTCTCATGACGCCTATGTTGCATCTGCCAATATAGGCATGCTATAATGCACATAACTACATACCCATGGCTGTCTCAAATGGCACCAGGCCCACATTCAATCCACTGAACTGTGCCTGACAGGTGAGCTGCACAATCAGCATGACAGGGTACATGTAACTCTGTCTCCAAGTTTGGAGGCCTGGAGCGGTCCCCTCAGAGTTTGACATATAGACCTAGAGGCTAAAATGGGTCTGTGACCTAAAAATACAGACCTGTGGCCTCTCCCCACTCCCTCCCAAATAGGCTGAGAAGAGAGCAACCAGAGCAAGATCACTGCCAAGAAAAGCAAGTTAATATAAACCACACATCACTCCTAAAACTGGAAGCCAAGAAAATCCAGGAGACAAAGGTGACAACAAAACACCATGTGCCAGCCAGAAAACTGCCTACAATTGATGGTTTTCCTCCTTCGCTCATGCTCTTTTCAGCTTGAGTCCCTTGAAAGGGTTAACCAGACTGTCCTCCGCAAGGACCCAGCCGGCTCTCAAAAGGCTTTTGATAAACTCCCGCACAAGAGGCTATTGAGAAACTTGGCAATCCAGGGGTGAAAGGTAATGTCATGGATTAAAAACTGGTGAAGAGATAAGAAGCAGAGAGGAGGAACAAATAGCCAATTCTTAGCATGGAAAGAGATTAATTATGGGTAGCTGCAAGGAGAGGATTTCAGACTGGTGCTATGTTTACTCAGCACTGGGCAGCCAGGAGGTAAAATGCACTGCTGGCTCAAAATGTACAAGATAGCCAAAAACAGGGAGTTTAAAACAACCCCAAGGGGTATACTTTGGATTTAAGAGTCTAGTTCTGCCAAGGATTAGTATCACTCAGTGTGTCTTAAGTGGCATGAAGAGAGTAAAAAGACAACTTGGCATGAGAGGCAAAGACTTGACACAGACAGGCAAATGCAGACTAATGCTGAGAACAGAATGAGCACTTACTAGCTCTTGTCATGGACGGAATAATTAATATAGGGCACCAGAATTAAAAAGCGAAAAAGTGAAAATGGGAAAAGGAAAAGTCACGAGTGGCACATGGCACTGCACTTTGATGAACTGCATGTATGTCAGCACTCACATAACCTGATGCATGCCAGTGGATAGGAGCGAGGCAAGAGGGAGACCACTAAGTGGATACAGACAGCCTACACAGCTGTACATAAATTACAGGAGCTATCCATCCTCCTTCTCCCAGCTACAGTCACTATTTGCACTCAGATGAGGTACTAACGCAGTTATAGTTTTCTTCTGAAAATCTATCATTGGAGAAAAGTTTTGTAGAGATTGTTGCTTTGTCTGATATTGGATAAAAATGACAACAAATTCAATTTTGCTTGCTGCACAGGGATTTAAGAACACTTGACATACATTAGCAGCTGAAATTTCATGGCTGCCCTCACATCATAGCTGATAAACCTTATTGCCTCCATTCAACACGGAGTATCACTGCAGTGCAAAGGTATTACTGCACTCATTATTAACCCTGGGGGTCAGTTATTTTATTTTTTTTAAACATATTTATTTACTGTGGAATGACACATCCACTAGTGGCTCTCTCTTCCATCTCTCAACAGAGGAGGTCTAGACGAATACTTGAGGCTAACTTTATCTTTTAAAAGGTCAGAGACTTGTTGTTGAATCCCACCCCTAGTGATTAGTGTCAGAGACAGAAATAGTCCCCCCAATCTCCTGACTCCCACTGTTACACTCAAGTACAAGGGCCTTTAAGTGTCCTTGGAGATGCCAGGAGAAGCTTGTTCTTTGGACAAATTCATGAAGTGTCATGGTCAGATAAGAACATCATCTCAGGTACAGAATCACCCCTGGCAGGATGAAAAGAGGATGTGGAGGATGTGGAAATGAGTATGTCCTGGTTAAATCCATCAGATGTAAAGGGAAACTGAACAGTCAGGAACTAGTTATTGAGACGAAAGGTGAAGGGAATTTCAACCTACACATTATTGACTCAGGATCTCCTTGGGATTCACTGTTACACAATGTTTTCTCAGGAGTACATGGTATTTCTTCTGCCCTTCCTTCAATTTTGTTTCTCCTCACCTGTGAATCTCTTGAAAGGGTATACAGAGAGGGAATAGAGCAAAATGGACACAGCAATCAAAAAGCAGATTATTTCTTTCCTAGAGAGGGCTCATCTCTGGCTGCTCCTAAATTGTTTGGAAAGATCATGGATTCCCTTGATGACAGCATTACAAGTTAATTAGGTGCACAAAGTCAGGTAATTAGGTGAATGCAAAGAGGCAAAAAATGAGAACTTCCTGTTGTAAGAAATCTCAGACAAATTAGTTTCTGATTGGATGAGATGGATTTCCTTGTAGATTAAAGTCTTCTAGCAGTTTGTACTATACTAGCTGCAGAAATATGATAAATAGCAATGATACTTATTCATCCAGAATCAGTATGTTGTTCCAAAGATTAATAAAGTATTGCCAGAGGACCTGAGCTTGCTTTCTGATGCATATATCAGGAACCTTTCTGTCATTCCCATATCACAAGGGAATGGAGAAAATGTCCTCTGCAAATGGCTGAGACTTGCCCTGAAATGGAGAGATGAATTACTTAGGTAAGGTACAACTAACCTCTAGAGGTTTCACTTCATCATCAACATCAGTAAGAGGAGTTTTTCTTAAACACTTTGTCTCTTCCCATTCTCCTCAAGGTAAATTAGAAAACTATTGAATTAATGGAGAAAGAAGTTAAGCCAGAACCTAAGGCTGCTGATCATGTACTTTTCCTCCCCTTCCTTCACCCACTCTTCAATGTGCTTGTGTAACACGGCTGAGTAATTACAGCCTGGAATCCATGCGGGCATCCTGATGAGCAGGATCAGCATGCACACAACAGGCTGGTGAACTGGATCAACCAAGGGGCAGCCACAAATGTTCAAACATGAGCTGAATATGAATGGGCACCACCGGACACCAGCTGTCTCACTCCAATCAGAAATAATTCAAGTGGCAGATTTAGTAACCGACCAACTAATGAGCTCAGGGTGAGCAGCTAAAGCTCCATCCCATCTAGCTCCAAGGCTCTAAACTGTGGTCCCAAGTTTATGATGATAAACTGAGGAGCTGTAGACTTCCTTGAGAGTACAGAGGCCTTGCAGAGAGGTCTGGACAAATTAGAGGGCTGGGCAATCACCAACTGCATGAAGTTTAACAAGAGCAAGTGCCAGATTCTGCACCTGGTATGGGGCAGCCCTGGTTCTCCTGAAAGAGCAGTTTTGACATTTGCACATTTTTGTATATGGCAAACAGTTTCAGTTTTCATGGAAATGCCTCTTTTGCAAGGCTTTTGTCTTCTCAAAACTCCCCAGAACCTTCCTCAGCAAATGATCACAGAAACACAGAATGGTTGATGCTGGATGGGACCTCTGGAGGCCATCTATTCCACCCCTGCAGGACCCCCCAGGACCACATCCAGGCAGCTTTTGGAGATCTTCAAGAAGGAGATTCTGCAATCTCTCTGGGCAACCTGTTTCAAGGCTCTGTCACCTGCACAGTAAAGTGCTTCCTGGTGTTCCTCAGGTTTTCCAGCTTGTGCCCATTGCCTCTTGTGCTGTCACTGTGCACCGCTGAGAAGAGCCTGTCTCCATCTTCCTTTCACCCTTCCATCAGGTATTTATAGACCCCTTGAGATCCCTCCTGAGCCTTCTCTTCTGGAAGCATTTGGACAATGTTCTAAGACATGGTTTAATTTTAAGGTTGTCTTGTGTGGAGCCAGGAGCTGGACTCAAAGATCCTGGTGGGTCCCTTCCAGTTCAGGATAACCTACTATTCTGTGATTCTCTAGGGTAAACAAACCCAGCTCTCTCAGCTTCATAGGAGAGGTGCTCCACTCCCTTAATCATCAGTCATTGGACTCTCTCAAGTTGCTCCAAATCTCTCATGTACTGAGGAGCACAGAACTGGACTCAGGACTTCAGGCATTGCCTCACCAATGCTGAGTAAAGGGGAAGGATCACCTTGCTCAACCTGCTGGCAATACTTTGCCTAATGCAGCCCAAAATAGCATTAGATTTGTTTGCAGTAAGGGCACATTGCTGATTCTTATTCATCTTGGTGTCCACTAGGACCCCCAGGTTCCTTTTTTGCCAGCATGCTTTCCAGCCAGGTGGGCTTCAGCTTTTACGGGTGCATGTGTTTGTTCTTCCCCAGGTGCAGGACTTTGCACTTCTCCTTGCCAAACTTCATGATAGCCAGAAGACACAGCTCCAAGACCAAAAAGTCTCCCCAGCATTTTGCTGGGAAACTTCAGATCTGATCCACCTTGGTACATGTTTGGGAGAGCACTCACAGAACTACTAGTTTTCATAGCAGGACTGCTCTAAAATGATATATGAGGACTGGATTATATTCTGAAGGTACCTAAATTCTTATTGAATAAACATTAAAAGGGGAAAGACTATTTTAAGGAGAGCTGACCTACCCTAATAGGTCTTCTGAAGTGCCAAACTGAAATGATTGCTAAGGGAAATTCAATATTAGATGAATTGGATTTGCCCTCCCAGGCCAAGTATCTAAAATCTCATTGAGGCAGGACCTACATTAGGCAGTGATTAATTATAGCCATTCTAGGAGGGAGGAAAATATGAGAGACAGTGCAGTAGACAAATGTACAGGAGATGACCCTAGCAGTATGCTGCACAGATTCACTTTGGTGCATGAAACATCCAGGGAAATATTTCCAACAAGAATAATGCAAAAACCATTCTGATTCCCTCTACCGACACCACAAATAGTGTTTATAGAAATCTGTCGCTGAAGAAACAGGGACTAAATGAGCCTCTTATTCTTTCTCAATCAGCACAATAAAGTCAGATCTCGGTAGGGCCATTTTGCATAGTGAACCAATTAATCAGTCCAGGCACCAGATCAGACAAACGATTTTGCTCCTGTTAGGAGCTGTCAGCACACTACAATGATGAAACCAGCTAAGTATGTATGGAACTAACTGGGAAAGAAAGTGGTACCTGACAAGAATATATTTTCCACTCATTAATGCCTGCCTGAATTTAGCCTCACCAGTCATGCCAAACCTCAAGAAGCCTGGAAAATGCATTAAGAGGGAGAATAATCCTGTCCAGTGCAAATTAAAATAGTCAACACTCCTTTGAGAGAGACACCAAAACACATAGTCATTCATCCAGCGATCCTTCATGCCACCAACCCCTCATACATCAGGAACAATTTCTGAAAACCTCTCCAGTTATTGCCCCATCTCAATTTCTCATTCTTGGGTAACGGAGAACCTTACAGTCACCAGATTTCAGCAGCACAAAACAGCAGCCAAAACTGGTGCAATTCTCAATAAAGGTCAAGACCACAGCATGGCAGAAGGACTCCTGTGCTTGTACTGAAGGACAGCCTCAGTATGGACGTACACAAAAGCTACATGCCTCTCTGCAGCTTTTGGTATGTGGAGTGATTGTAGTGAAAGGTTTAGATGAATTGGCAGAGGGGTTTTCAAAAGCTCTGATGCAAAGTAGTGGCCTAAGTCCAGAATGTTTCAAAAATCCTGCAAGATGATTATCTGTAATTTAATCACCCAGATGGCTTGGAAAGTCTGAGGCTTTCAGTGACTGTTTGCTGAAACCCACACTTTCTACAGGGGAATAGCTCCTCTAGAATACTTTCAGAGAAATATCTCAAGGTACTCATTTAATATCTCTAAGACTTGTCTCAACGTGACATTTGAAAAATTTATAGGGAGCAAAGTTCCCATAATTGTCATTTTACAAGATGAAGTTACTTCTTTGATTTCCTAACACCATTCAGTTCTTTTTCATGGGGCCTATAGTGTGACCCCTCTGTTATATTTTTGTCCTTTGATTTAGTGATCCCAATTCTTAGGCACTTATCATAACTTCCATGGACTTTGGTGCTTATCTTAAAGATCTAGCTCTCAGGGCAACTGATTCAAGAAGAATGTCACATTTTACTTAAAAGAATAAGTTTCTAGTCCTCTGGGTTAGAGACCAAATTTAAAACACAGATCAAAAATCACAGCAGCTTGCAAAACAGAAGATAAATTGAAATAGTGTTTCTTTCTGTGTCTCATTATTTTCAAGTCCAACTTAAAATGGTAGAATCTTGTAAATCTTGTAAAATGGCAATTATGGGTGATTTCCTCCATAGAAATTGTTCAGTGTCACACTGAGACAAGCTTTAGAGGAGCCTGATTCATGATTTCTGAATATTTGAAATTGGCACTGCTAAATCTTGAAATCCTGTAACCATGAATATTTTATTGCCTGGATCTTGCTAGTCAGATATTGTATGCTATGTGCCAGTATGAAATCTTTAGTCTGCATTAGTCTGCATTTAGTTTTTAGTTTAGTTTAGTCTGCATTTACCTTATGCCCCTCCCTGCCTGCTTCCTGAATAGTACACTCTTATATTGGATAGACATTATAGATATTGGATATAATTCCACCAGATTTCTAAAAAAAACATTCCTTCCTTCACTCAAAGGTATTCCTGCTTGGCACTTTGATTTGCCTTAGGTGTCCTGCACTGCTTCATAGACATTTCTAGTATTTTATGTTTGTAGCTTTGTCTGTTTTTTCTCTGTGGAGTCCAAATCCATTATCATATCCACACTCATTAATGACAACTCTGTGAATTTGTGGCTTCAGTTGAAGGTATCACACCACGTTTATAATGCAATATATCTTTATCCAACAACTTCAGAACAGATATTAATAATTCCACTTAATTCCACCTGGGGTGTCCCTTTAATACGATCCAGGAACTAAACTTAACAGTAGAAGGTGCAAAAATAAATGCCTAGTTGACTGTCTTTGACCCTAACAGAGACCTTGGGCTGCTCCCAGAACAATAGACCAGAGGAGAAAGCAGGATTTCTAACATATGGGAAATGTCCTCGCTGTTCTTGTTCGAAATTTGATTGTGGTCGGAAGTATACTGAACCCAAAACTATCTGAAAGTTCTCACTAACTGCAAATTCTAAGAAAATGCCATTTCAGAAACAATGCAACATGATGCTTGAAAATAAAATGTACTCTTTGGACCCTGAGGCTGCCCAGCAAATATGACAGGCATATGGTTCCAAAGGCTGATGAAATTCATTTCTACCATGCACACCATGTCCTTTCTCAGCAATACATGTGTGCAATCACAATTCCCTTTTTGGTAAGGGGAATACAGAGTGGATGCAATAGGGAAAGCCGTATTTTTAGTGTGCACACTATAGTTTAAATTAAGACTTATATAGCGCTACAACATGCACTGTAGAGTGAAAAAGTGGCAAGTATTTCCCAATTCATCAGGAACACTCATCAGCCAGTTTATTTCCATGCATGAAGTTCAACATTCATTTAAGTACCTTTCTGGACCTTGGCCAGAGAACAATATTGATCTGGATTACTTTTCCATTAATCACACTGAAAGATTAAGCACTCGGTTTTGGGGGGAATCATATAAGTAAACAAAATATTTTGATATTCTATAAAATATCACATTGGTCCCAAACGCCATCTGGTCCTGATTTACACTTGGAGTAAACGCTAGTTGCCATTAGATGTCTGTGAGACAGGAGGTGGCATTCTATAAATACTGCATGACCACGACCACAGCAGGGTGATGCTCGTTCCTAAATTGGATCAAGCGAATGCTGATATGTGAAGTATGCTCTCTGCTCTCCTTGCCTGCCCCTTCTCCCACTACCCCTGCCCTGCTCCCTCTGATTACATCTTACCATGCCTTATACCCCTTAATGCCTGGATATTTTTAGAGCCATCATCATGTTGAAGGCATGGTGATAATCACACATGTATAGACAGAATACGTGTAACCATGTGGGTTGATAGCATGCCATCTTCTATGGACATTTATAACCTGCTTGGAAAGGCGCTCTAAGTGACATATGTTACTAATAAGCAACTGATCTTGTTGCTAATAATAGTAATATTCTGGTTTGTGGTTTTTGTTTGTTTGGTTGTGTTTTTTGTTTTGTTTTGTTTTGTTTTGTTTTGATCTGGAGCAGGTGAGAGCCACCCAGGGTCCGTGACCCACATGGGGTTCATGAAGCAGTGTGAAGTGTGCACTGAAAACATAAGCTGAAATGTGAATCACCTCAGCATCCAGACAAATGCACATTTTGTATATGGGTTACCTCTCTGTGGCAGCTATATGCACTCGTTCAGTCATTTCTGCACCTTATTCTGAAACTTAGGAGCTGCGTGTGCCTGAAGGAGTTGGGCAGCATTGTCTGGAAAGCTTCCAACACGTTTTATATATTACTTATTGGAATTATTCATCCTGGCACTGGAGTAATTTGGACTGAAGAACAGCAACTGTCTAATAACAGCTGGAACAATGTAGTACAAGAAGCAAAGAATAGTTGTCCAGAAGACATTACAGGTAATATTTTTAAGTCTATTCTTCCTTGAGTGTGACACTTGACATGAGCTGTTACACTATAACTAGGATCCTAAGTGTCGTTTCCCATGGAGAAAACCAAGACTTTTTTTGATACAATCTTCCTAATGTACATGAACACAAGAAGTACCCTGGACATGGAATACCAGCTGCCAAGAGACAATTAGCTTTCCCAATGACCCATGTTATGGTTCTGAGTCTGCTCCTCAAATCTTTCAGCTTTCCTCCTAGAGCCTCTCTGTTGTTGTAATTAAGTGTCTTTTTGCTGCATTTTCTATCTGTTTCTGTTGCTTAGCCATCTAGTTCTCTACCTCATTTGCTTGCATCCCAAAACCATGCCAAACTCTCCACATTCACCTTCAGTCTGGAGTCAAACTCCTGTGACCATATAACAATGTAATTCAATGACAGATTACTTTAGTTTTAGGGGGCACTACCCTAAGGCTGTATTTCTTTGCTCACTCCAGAAAGACTTATTAAAGTGAATAATGTATCCATCACTGACAACAGTACTTCACCAAACCATCAACAAAATGATAGGCTACTGTAAAGTTAACCAAACAATCCCTCTCACCTTGCTAATTGTAAGGTTCTTCTACTAGTATCTATACTACATATGAAGAAGAAAAAAAAATAGGACAAATACAATTTTCTAATAAGTTAGAGAAAAAAAAAATGAATGTCCTTGGGAACACCTGCTCTAAGTTAAATGCCTATAAAATAAGAGGAATACTGAAAAAGAAGTAAGGTCATGATAGTTACTTGGGTGGTTGGAGAATTGTAAGTACATGTGTTGTACATACAGCTTTAGTCTCAGCAGTACAATTGACGAGCACTGTGACCTGCAAGGAGCAGGTTGTGGTTTCTGTTCTGACAGCTTCCAAGCAAAGGACATCTAGTACATATGGTACACGCAGGAGTAGCAGCTCTGAGGCAGGAGGGACAAGGCTGGGAACACCACAGGCTGAAGGTCCTTGATAACCCCATTTGAGAAGCATCCCTGCCTCAGGCTCCACAAAGAATGGATTGGGCAATGTGGCGTGGTTTCCAGAGAGGAACACCTGGATATCTCAGAAAATATCTCTCCCTGGAAAACAAGGTGAGATGGAACTGATAGCGAGCCACTGGCCAGGTCAGTGGTAGAAAGCCAAGGCTGTACCAGAACGTCCTTTGTCTAAGGAGCAGACTCCACCCCATGGGAGCAACCCAAGCACTGATCTGACTACAACTGTTAAAACACATTTGCCAAAGCAGAGGGTGAAAAGTGGAAACAGTCAGCAGTCATTTAGTAGAAGATGGAAACACGGGCGGATGGAATTAATCAAGTTATCAATGATACAATGGAACAAATTGCATTTAAAAAAGGATCAAGTGGGCAAAAGAAGGAGAGACGGTGACATTGTCAGAACTGCTGGGATCTGTATGATCAGTTGGAAATGTGATCTTTGACACTCATTGATTAATGCCCTAACTGCTAAAGCAGGCAAATCTGCAGCTAAATCTGCTACACACCACCAATTCACACTATACTTATCTATCTGTAGATATGCAGAATTCGTAAGAAAAAAAAAAAAGGTAGGTGGCAGGAGGGGAGAGGGGATCATCATTCAAATATATGTTGGAGGAGTGACATTGCCAAAACTAGACATCCTTACTATTTCTAAAAACTATGTAAGCTGATTTTCTTACTCAAAAATGTTCCATCTAATCCAGGAAATTTACTACTAGACCTCATCTTGACAGTCAAAGAGGAACTGACCACAGAATTAATTTTAGTGATAGCTTTGATACAAATCATCTTACTTAATTGGATTTCTTGTGTACAGGCAAAATGAAGTCCAGATGATTATTCTATATACAATCTCTTAGAAAAGTGTTTTATAAATGGAAAAAAAAATAAATAAAAAATTTCCAAATTACTTGTAAGGAAGCATGTCAAAATATAATTTTCAGATCAGATTTTTTAAAGATTTGTCTTAAAAATAGACCAAAACAAAACAAAATAAAAAAAAAAAAAAAACAAAACAACACATAATCAGTCAAAGAAGAGCCAAAACTCCTGAAAACCTTGCCTAGAAGCAAAATCAAATAATCTATTTGTGCTCGAATATACACACAGTATTGACAAAAGAAACAAAAGCTTACTTTAGAAGTTAAGTGCAAATGGTTAAAAAAAAAATAAAAATCAATGTGGTATACAGTAAAAGGGAGAAAAACTGGTAAAAATGGCTAGATTAGCTGACTCTGAGTTACGAGAAGCAAAATTAAACAAGTAGACTTCTACCGCGGCTGCGCAGGGATTGTCATCATGTTATTATGCATTTCTATCAATGGTTAAAAACAAACCAGGTCTTCACAAAGTTATTATGTGACACAAAGACAGAAGGGCGGGTAAACAGAAGGAAGACAATGATGTTGAGTAAACATGATCATACTGTTGGGTGAACCTGAATGGACGAGATATCAAATACAAATGCTATGTTTAGGGTCAAAGGCTGTAAACTGTTCTCACAAGGCAGGACACAATTCTCTGGAAAACTGACTCAGAAAAGCACTAGCAAGTGGTAGTAGGTAATTAGCTGGCCGTGGCCTACCATGGTGATGCAGTGCTTAGAAAAGATAACTGGGACTGAATGTCCATGTTGGATGTCGATTGCCTTGTGATCTTCATGTTTGGGGTCCAGAATTCAATAAACTTGGGAAGGAGGAGCTGATTCTGACACATAGCTGAAGTTAAAGATGCCTTGGAGAAACATCAGCCAAAAATACCATCTATGTGGTGTATGAAAAAAAAATAAATTGAAGTGGTGTATGAAAAAAATGGAAGGTGACAGGATTGTTTGATCACTGCCTAGCTGAAGTCTGACACTGAAGGGGCTCAGTGTGGTGCACAAAGGCAGAGGAGTCCAACCTCTTTTCATTCCTTCTTCCCTTTAAAGTCCTTAAATCACAAGGAATTATTTTTCAAGAAGGTAGTCTTGTTGGAACAGGACTCTGGGAAGGCTCTCATCCTGTCCTTGGGAAGGCGTTGCACTAGAAGACTAGGACCATGAAATTCTAGCCATATCCGCTAAAATATTGGATTCCGGGTTGTAATCTAGCACATCTTTGCATGTCTCTGGTTTGGAAACAATTTGTTATTATTCCCTCAAATGTTCTATGTAAATAAATGTCTAATAAAGAAAATTAATTGCAAGGAAGATGTTATTAATTATTTTTGTTGTGATTAACCTGAATCTCAGTCCCATTCTCACTGGCTTCACTGGGGTCTGAGATATGAGAAGTGACCTTGCTCCATCAAGTCAGTTGCTCAGATTTAAAGCATGAGTGCAAAATTAGTGATCAGCCCGCACTGCACCAGGAGTGTCTGGTTGCAGTTTGTGCCATATGTGCATTCCATTTCAATGGGGCCTGCGAGAACAATTTTGAGGACATCTGTTAGCAGTGAGGTCTCGCAGGAATGCTCACAAGTCGCTTGTGAAACGGCCCGTTTTAATTTTGAAAATCCTCTGCTTTGTCTACGAGATAGGGGATTTTCTTTACGGTTTGTCAGGGCTGACTCTGCTGAATCCATCTGCACCAGCTTTGGCACCCCATCCATAACCCAGTCTTTAGAAGGAAATAGTCCATCTTTTCTAATCGAGATGTCCAATTTGCATGTCATTCATTCATTTCCCATTTGTGCTGCCAGGTGTTGTGAGGCCTTGTGGTATCTCTGATCTCCCACACAGAGTAATTTTTTTTTTCAAAACAGGAAGTATTTGAAATTTGTCTTTAAATGGGTTTGTCTACCTTTCACACACTCCTCAATTTCACCAACCAAAAATATTGTAGGCTTAGTTTCTGGAAGAGGGTCTTAAAAAGCTTTAGCTCCCTCACAATTTGAAGATGTTTTGAAATCAGACTATCTCAGATCTCAGTCAAAATATTTGGTGATCTAAAAAAAGATAATTACCTCTCCCTACAATCCTTACCTCAAAATAACTTTGTTATTGACAGCTCTTTAGTGCCCCCTCATGATGATTTGTGTTTGACAGCAGGAGCTTTTGGCTAAATCAAAGGAGTGATGTTTGATGTGCAAACTTTTGCACTGTAGGTGACCCTTTATAAAGAGATTTTACACTGTCTTGTAATAGACATTTTAAAATTATGGTCTTACCAATCACCTTCACCCCTCTACGGGAACAGAGCACAATGCTGATGCACAATACTGCTGTTGGAAAAGAGGACTAAAAAGCAGACCATGCAGCGTTCTGTCATGTTAAATTTTGTCAAATCCGTATTCAAGGAGACACTCTCTTATTATTCTCTGTACTTAGCATCATTTCCTTTGCCCAAAACTGCCTTGCCTTCTGCATGAGGCTTAGAAAAGCAGGAGTGACATCCTAAGCCTGTCTATGTCTATAGATAGGCATCCTCTGCCTATCTACCTGATCTCCTTCTATGACAGAGTGACACGCTGGGTGGATGAGGGAAAGGCTGTGGATGTGGTCTACCTTGACTTCAGCAAGGCTTTTGACACCGTCTCCCACAGCATTCTCCTCAAGAAACTGGCTGCTCTTGGCTTGGACTGGCGCACGCTTCGTTGGGTTAGAAACTGGCTGGATAGCCGGGCCCAAAGAGTCGTGGTGAATGGAGCCAAGTCCAGTTGGAGGCCAGTCACTAGTGGCGTTCCCCAGGGCTCGGTGCTGGGGCCGGTCCTCTTTAATATCTTCATCGATGATCTGGACGAGGGCATCGAGTGCACCCTCAGTAAGTTCGCAGATGACACCAAGTTAGGTGCGTGTGTCGATCTGCTTGAGGGTAGGAAAGCTCTGCAGGAGGATCTGGATAGGCTGCACCGATGGGCTGAGGTCAACTGCATGAAGTTTAACAAGGCCAAGTGCCGGGTCCTGCACCTGGGGCGCAATAACCCCAAGCAGAGCTACAGACTGGGAGAGGAATGGTTGGAAAGCTGCCAGGCAGAGAAGGACCTGGGAGTGATGGTGGATTGTCGGCTGGATATGAGCCAGCAGTGTGCTCAGGTGGCCAAGAAGGCCAACGGCATCCTGGCTTGTATCAGGAACAGCGTGACCAGCAGGGCTAGGGAGGTGATCGTCCCCCTGTACTCAGCTCTGGTGAGGCCGCACCTCGAGTACTGTGTTCAGTTTTGGGCCCCTCGCTACAAGAAGGACGTCGAGGTGCTTGAGCGGGTGCAGAGAAGGGCGACGAAGCTGGTGAGGGGCCTGGAGAACAAGTCCTACGAGGAGCGGCTGAGGGAGCCGGGCTTGTTCAGCCTGGAGAAGAGGAGGCTCAGGGGTGACCTTATCGCTCTTTTTAGGTACCTCAAGGGAGGCTGTAGCGAGGTGGGGGTTGGCCTGTTCTCCCACGTGCCTGGTGACAGGACGAGGGGGAATGGGCTTAAGTTGAGCCAGGGGAGTTTTAGGTTAGATGTTAGGAAGAACTTCTTCACTGAAAGGGTTGTGAGGCATTGGAACAGGCTGCCCAGGGAAGTGGTGGAGTCACCATCCCTGGAAGTCTTCAAAAGACGCTTAGATGTAGAGCTTAGGGATATGGTTTAGTGGAGGGCTGTTAGCGTTAGGTTGGAGGTTGGACTCGATGACCTTGAGGTCTCTTCCAACCTAGAAAATTCTGTGATTCTGTGATGTTGATAACAGCACTTCTTTTGACTTCATTAATTTTAGGATTTTGTCAAAACTTAAAAAAGAAGAAGAAATGTACCCTGTGAATTGTAGACAAAGAGTGGGGAATGAATGGCGAAGGACAACAATAGGAGCTGACCTGGCTTTACTCAGTTTAGACATATGCATATGCCTGACAGTTGTAGATAGAGCAGCGTGTGTGTTTGTGTGTTAGGCAAAACATGTCCAAATCTCTTCTTGAAATTGCTTCATTTATGACAGTTGTGAGAAGTCAGCTGGTGAGTGGTGGTTAGCAGAACTCAGTGAAGATTTTCAGAAAAAAAAAAAAAATCTTGCAATTAATATTTTCTTCTCTTCTGGTCAGTCTCAGTGCTAGTGATGATGAGCTGCTGAGAATGCTCCCCATGGGCCCACTTAGAAATACTTATCAGAAGGATTTGTACATAACAATTTCTTCTTTGCCCCATCTTTTTTTCCTCTGCTCCTGATATTGTGTCCAACTACTGAGCAAACAAACGTGTGGTTTCCAGCACAGGGCCACCCACTGATCAAAAAACTGCTTGAACATTTTAAGAACCTTTAATGCTCTACAAAGAATCAAGTAATTCTAGTGATCATTGTTACCTCTTCACCAAAGGTTATTTTAGTTCCAGTACTGCTGCTACAGCGAACTGAATTAAGCAAGCAGCATCTCTACAAATTTACTGTTCTTCAGTAAAGTTCAATTTTAGACATGAAATTGGTCTTTTGGCCTAAAGAACTTTGGTGGTTCCAGCATTTTTATTTTTCTTTTTTGTCAGTGAGAATACAAATTGACCTGTCAAAGCCTACAAATAAAGAACTTCTTGGAAACGGGTTACTTTTTCACAAAGATGCAACCTTCTCTTGCGGTTGTTTAATGGAGCAGTAAGCTGAGATTGCCTTCTGAGGAGAAGTTTCCAGAGCAGTTTAGCTGTTAAAATAATACATCTATAACCATGGTAGAAGTAGTCATCTGTTTCGCTTGTGGCACTTCTCTGTCATTTCTGAATTTGCCAATATCTACGGATGAGGAGCAGATAACACAGAGGGAATAATAAAGTATGTTTGAATTCTAGGAGACCGTAAGCACTGGCAAGGTTAGCTGATAAGAGGCAGTACCTGAAAACCATTTATTCTGGCTGTATCTGTACTATAACCAAGATACTTTCTGGAAATAGACTTTAAACACATTATGGTGTAGAGGAAAGTCTCTGGAAATGGGAAATAAGCTGTAAAATCTTTATCAAAAAATTGAAGCTGATACACAACTCAGGATGACTTGCCAGGAAAATAAGAAATGTTGAATAAGAAGACACACATCTCTGAGGCTTTCTAGTCCTTCTAACTTGTGAATCATCTCAGAATCTCCTTTCCCTAAACAACAGCTCCATTTATTCCTGCTTATCAAGATCTTTCAGATGGAAGAAATTCAAGAGCCTTTAGATGAAGGATCACTGCACCGAGCTGCTGATGGGGAATCATGCAATGTCTAGCTGGATACAGCAGGTTTGAGAAATGCAATACCAGCTATACAGCATACTAATTCAGAAGGGGTAAGAGGTGAACCACAGATTTATCCTGCCATCTCACAGGGCTGCAATCCTTTCTGGAGGAATTACACATATGTCAACAGCATTGCAAGAAAAGTGAAGTCAGCTCCGAGATTTTAATAGAGCAGTGGTTCTGAGAAAGGGCTGCAAGATGTATTTATTCCTAGAACAGAAACAAAACTAATTTAAACCAACTTCAGTTACAAAGCAAGTAAAAAGAAGGATTCAAAATCTGCTGTGCTGGTATTTTGTCTCTGCAACACATGGGTCACATAAACCTGCAAGTAACTGCTCAGCAGCACTATTCTGTGTAGGGTATTTCAAACCTCCACCAAGTAGCAAGCAGAGCATGCCCCAGCTGTCTGAGCTTCATCACAGCCTTCAGCACTTACAGCCCATCTCATGGTTCTGCTGATTCTTTAAGTCCTTTTTTAAAATATTAAGCATTTTAAGAATAAAACAAACTTTATTCTGCAGGACATGGTAGGGCAAGGTTCACGTTCATTCTTTGCCTTGTTGCAACCGATCCTTTATTCTGTTTTCTCTTAGCCAATTTCTAGTCCGTGACAATATTCAGTCTCATATATTAGGGCTATTCTGTTTCCCAGATTACCTCCTGTGAAGGACTTTGTCCTATGCCTCTTGAAAGTCCAAGAAAGTCACATCCACTCTTCTGGCAATGTACTAAAAAAACTCTAGTAGATTAGAGACACAATTTTTCTTCAGTGAATCCAGACCAAGCCGTCCCCATTCTGTCATATTCATCCAACTAAACTTCTGGTTTTGATTAGTCTCAACCATTGCAGCTGGCATTAGAGAAGGGCTCGCTGGTCCCCCAGCCCCAGGATCAGCTCTTTCTAAAATGCAGATATGACATAATGAGAGGCAGCATATTTTTGTTAGCAACTCAGCTCCTTTTTTCTTAAATTCCTCCAGTTCTCTTGGGGTATATACCTTTCATTCCTAGCAGCTTGTGGCTCTTTAGCTTGTTCAACACCTCATGTTTTAGCATCTCACTGTCTACGATTCGAGCCTGAAAAAATACGTCTGGGGCCAATATTTCCCAACATCCTCTGTGATGGAGGCTGATATTAATAAATCCTTTAGCTCTGCTGTAAAGGTCTTTATGCTGCTAAATACCACGTTGTCACCTCTGCATTCTGGGGAGGCTCAGTCTCTCGGAGGCTCCCTAAGCCTGATGCGGTTAAACACTATGTTGTCAGCTATCTGCTCCCCCAAAACACCGTTCCACATAGTGCATGCCTTTGTCTACGTGCCTCTGTCAGATCACGTTTCCATTTTCTGACCTTTGGCACTGAGGCAGGCGACCCTCCTGGTTCACCGAGTGTGGCTGAAATAAATACTCTGAAAATGCACGGTGCGTGTGCACAAAATTGTGACCCCTTAAAAACCCGTATACGGCCGGGTTCCGCTCCAGAACGAATAAGGAAATCATTCAGATCCCCAGTCACAGCTTCCTTGAGGTGTTTAGTTACCACAAAATGTAACTTCAGTCTCCCAATGGTCTCTTGCCAAGGTGCCCGATCTGTGGAAGTGCGTTCTCTGGAGAAGATATTTCCTTTGAGCTGATAACACGGAGCCAACAATTCCTTTCACAGCTGACCGTGAAATGAACGGCTCATTCTTCTACAGGCTCATATCAGTTACAGCTGACAGCAAAACACACCCAAAAAAAACAGCGTACTGCAGGACTGAGCAAGCCTGGCAGTGCGGCCAGCCTCTGGAGAAGATCTGGAGCCCCGCTACTCATTCTCTCTCCCGTACAAGACAGGGTCTTTGCACACCAGGAGCTCAAGATATTTACTTGGCTAAATGCAAATGGATGCAAACCAAACACTCCTTGCCAGCTTGCAAATCACCTCCATTCTAGCTCCCTTCTTTATGGGCACACATTTCCCTTACAGAGTGATTAATGTGGACTCGCGTGAAGTCTGAGATAAAGTTACTTCTTTTGTTGAATCCGAGTGACTCACTCCCAGACCAATGCAATTTTGGGTGACAGAATTGGTCAAGAACAATTCACACCGAGTGACCCCCTCCATGCTCAGGGGACACCTGGGAGACACATGGATTTATGAGCTGGAAGGGCTCCTGCAAGAACAAGTGCAGATTGATGGCTCCAAATGGCAGGCACATCTGGATAAAAGCATGAAATGTCTTGGGTTGGAAGAGACCTTAAAGACCATCCAATTCCACCCCCCTGCTATGGGCAGGGACACCTCCCACTAGAGCAGGTTGCTCATAGACACCAGGATATGTGTGTTCAGTGACACCAGCAAACACTGATGTCAGTTATGCAAAAGAGAGAGGACAGAAAGTGTGGGTGGCTCAGAAGAGTCAGCATTTATCTCCTTAGCGTGCTGAAGGCTTTATGCAGAGCACCTGGCCTCCCTCGGTGGCTGAGACAATAGGTGTCTTATGCTCCCGGGCCTGCCTTGCAGATAGGAATGTATCTGCCCTACAAATGCCTTCAAAGCAGCTCACAATGGCACGGCTCTCCCTGAGCTTTCACAACCTCAGACCCATGAACCATGCACAGAAGAGAGATTAGATAACATTTAATGACACCATTTTCAAGGCCAAAATTGCACAGATTGGAAACAGGAGGCCATTACAGATGTAGAGAAAATGTCTTTGAGTGCAGTCTGGGCCAAAGGTATTGTCCTGACCCGACTTTAATTTTTTAATTATTAAAATAATAATTTTGTGTTTGTCTTCGTATTACTGGCCAACATGTCGTCAAGTTTAACACTTGCTTCAGGATGTGGTCAACTGCTGGCAGAGATCTTCCTCCTTGCTCGGATGGGGCAGGAACCCACCATGGGGGACCATTAGCCAGAGTCAGAAGGCTGTTGGTGTTCTTACACTGGCTGTGCTGGGCTGCTGGGCACTGCCTCAGCATTGCCCAGGCATTTGACTGAGGCAGTGGTTGCCATATGCTTGCTTCACTGGCCACAATAAATGCTCCTCACTGGGGTGACCTGGCAGATTTGGGTGTTTCTGGCCACGGCTTTTCCCACAGTCTGGTTGGTTATCCACAGTACCAAAATCCCACAGCCCAGCCTGAATCACCCAAGTACTTCTCCAAGGCCTCTGGATTTTTATCAGGAAAAAAATCTGCTCTTGGCTTAGTATTTTCAGTCATTTTATGTCCACATCCAATCTCCAGGAGCAGGGAGATGTGAGATGGCTGCAATTGCCATGCTGGTCACGAAGAGGACAGACCTACCGGGTCGGCCCCGTGTCAACTTTATACTGCTCCACTTCATTTTCTGAGCCTTCAAATCCCTTGTCTTCATGCTTGTCACTTGAGACAGCAGGTAGGAACAAGTGCAAATGTTTCTGTAAGCAAACACAGATCAGGTTGAAATGTAATTGTTCAGTCACTGTGACTTGCCTCTCTCTTTTTCAGTGCCTGTAGTTAGATGTGATTTGTGACACACAGTTTAGATATAATCTTTTACATTGATTTAGCATGTCAGCCTCGTATTGATCCCACACTTAGGTCTTGTCATTTGTAGACAGGGCAGACTGCAAGCATCTCTGCCTGTTTGAGGGCTGACATCCAAATCCTTCGTACATGCCATCATCCTTGCCCAGCCGCACTCCTGTAATCATTTTCCTGGCTTATATCCTGTCCTCAAATGTGATTGACTGGAAATGTGGTTCAGCTGATTTTCTGTTTTTCCAGGTTTTTTCCTCACGTGTCTTAAATGTCTATACTGATCTAATCCCTCCAGCTTGTATTGGCATTTGAGAAAACCCAGAAGAAGAAAAAAAAAAAAAAAAAGAGAGAGAGAGAGAGAGGGAAAATCAGCTAAACCACATCTTTGGTCAATTTAATTGGGCTCATCCAGGCAATGGATGACACTATGGCAAAATTCTTTTTGTTTCGGTGTCTGGTTGCAGATGATGACAAAAGTAATGACTACTAGGTAAGGCGTGTTGTCATCCTGAAAAATTATCCTTGGAAATAATCCAGCACTCCTCGGTGACAGTGCAGGTGGGTTTTGAGCCCGTTATATCAGAGTGGAGCAATGCAGGGAGGCATGTGGAAAAGAGGGCACCTTCCTGTGTATGCTTCGTGGCATCAGAATTAAATTAAATGAAATAGCATGTTGCTAATGTGGCATTATACTGGATTTAGATAATCTTTCTAGGGCAGAGAACACATTTTTTACTTTACTCTAAGAGAACCAAGAAAGTTTACTAATTCTTTACATTTTGAAGAACCTTTCTAATTCATTGTTCTATTCAAATTGAGCTTTAAAATCTCATTATTTCTCTAGCTGCTCTGCCTATTAAACTTTTCCTTTGCCTGTCATGGTTTTGTGCAGCACAGTGGAGCTTACAAAACTTGATTTAATTACATTTTGGAAGAAGCCCCAGATTGCAACCGCAGAGCTGCCACCCTCACATAACCCCCAGTCAGCTCCCAGGCTGGGAATATCACCTTTTACATCTGCAGTGTTGCTCTACATAGGAAAAGAAGAAGCCGAGGCTTCTTCATAAATTCACAAATCATTGTTCTCCCTATCTCCCCAGCCTGATGCCAGCCCATGAGGTGAGAGGACACAGTGATATTTCACGCCACAAACAAAAGCAACTTTACAGCAGAGATAGTGAACTGACTACAACAGTCACCAGCAGAGATAAGCTGAGATGCAATCACTCTCAGACCCTTTTCTTCTAAAGCAATTTGGCAGTGTCAACACTTAAAAATGCCGTGGCCAGGTGCTCTGGGCCCCTGGGAAGGAGGCCACCATGAAGACACAACTTTGCATCTAGCGGCAAGAGATATCCCAGAGCAAGGTCTTCTTCTGGGAGGATGAAGGGTGTGCTGCTACCGAAGGGAGACCTCAGGGCAGCTGGAGATGAAGCCAAGCTGACAGCAGCCCTTACTGGTAGCAAAGACCCTGTCACATCCTCCTGCGGCAGCTGGCTGCCATGGACCCATTTGCTGCAAGCTCCCAAGGGCCACAAAACAACCATCCCAGTGTCCCTCTGCCTCTCCTACGTAAGGGGCAGGAACTTGGTGGCACTGCAGGAGTCCAAGCGCATCCGCAGCTATCAGCCTTGTAATTTTAATGGAGGCGTCTTCTTATCTCACCGTGCATGCCTTTTGCTGACGGAAGAGCCATTGACGCGTGCAGAGAACGGAGTGCTGGCTCCTGGCACAGGCCCGTACACACTCCTGTTATCATTCTTGGATCTAGCTCAGTTTCACTTCACTCCGGAGCCTACAAACAAAAGTACTCGCAAACATGACTGCGACTGAGACAGCATACATTTAACCGGGTTTTCTAGGTCCTTTGCTCCTGTAACAGAAAGCTGACATCCTTTCCAAAAGAAACAGCCTCTTGTTCTCCTTCCAGTGTCTGCTGTTGAGTGCTTTTGCTACTCAATACAAAACCGTATTTATTCTTGTGCTCCCTCTGCATCCTCTCCTTGGAGTGATGCCTGCCTAGCAGTGATATTTAGCAGGTGACTTATTTTTGCAGCTCCCAGTTCCAGCCTCCCACACTCCTGCCCGGGAGGAACTGGCAGGATTTGGGGAATATCATTATTTTTCTTGGGGGAAACAAAAGGTTTATAACACAAATGAAGTGTTACTGAGATTTCTTTTTTCTTTGCAGAAAAACATTTATTCAGCCACAAGTTAGCCTCTCAACACACTAAGAATCTAGTAAATCAGACTTTGCAGTAACTTTGCAGTAGTTTTTTTTTTTTTGATGAAAGTTTTCACAGTAATATTTCAAGGCTGTTGTGAAGCTGTGGAATGTTTCATATCTTCCTAAAAGGAAGACAAATCTGAAATTTCAGCCTCTTCTCTGAAGTGTTCATTCTTCCAGCAGGCCTGCCCTGCTGACAGCACATCCCGTGTTCCTGCTCACTCCTCTGCGGTCAATGCAAAGATTTTCCCTCCTTCTGCTAATCCTGCAACAAATTACTTCAAAAATGAGGCTGCATAACCATAGCCAGTGGTATCACAAAGCATTTAGGTGCCTAGCTAATGAGCTAACAAGCAAAGCTCACATCCTTTCCACTCCTCCTCTTCTCCTGCACAGGGTCTACAGTCATTTCTGTGTCTGTGATGCCTCCTTGCCAGCCTGTTTGCACAATCAAATCCTATGTCTTCTGCTTGGCCAGTCTTCTTCTAGGGCCTGTGGGTGCATTTCAAAAGGCACTGGGCTCTATGGCTTCAGCTGTGGTCTCCTGCAGTTACACATTCAAGCATTTATCAGGTGCTGTGTGTCAGGGGGCAATAAAGTCACTCCCTACCTGCAGCTGGTGTGGGGTGTGCTGGAGCTTGGCAGTGTGCAAGGGGCCTCCAGAAAAGCTTCAGCCAACCCTCTGGTTCTGCTGGAGCAGAAAGACCCCTGTGTGCTTTTGTGGGGGCAAAGAGTCTCTTCCAGAGCAAAACAAGGCCACCTCTAAACAAGACTCCTCTTGGTTTTGTGTTTGACCTTCAGTGTTGGTGTCTGCAGATACATTTAGGGTTTTCTCACACGCAAACTGCAGATATGCTTAGGGCTTCTGTACGCCCCCAAGTTGTCTCAGATGAGGGGGGCAGGGGTAGCACCACGTGCCAGGGTGCAAGGACAAGGGAAAAGCTCTGCAGGATCCTGATAAAGCTTCCTTGCTCCTGCTACACACTTCTGTCCTGGGACAATTGCTCTGCCCCCAGACTGTGCTGCAGCCTTTAAATGCTGAGAAACTCTGTCCCAAGGGGTACAGGAGTGTTTAAAACCAATGTCTGTAAAACAGGAAACCTCTTTTTACTTAGCACAATTGCAGAGCCCAAAGGGTTCCCTTGCCCATGGGAGCTGCAGCATGCACTGAATGTGTTCACCTGGGAGCTGGAGATGTGGGCTGAGCTGCTCCCTAGCTAAATGTAGTTACTAAATCTACATTTTCCCCATGTTCATTGACCCTTCTAGAGTCATTTCAAGCCATGAAGTGTTTCTATATGGGCTGTGCCCATCTTCACCTTACCCTAGACATATCCTTATACAGGAAACACAGGGCTGGAGTTACACGTAGGATTGAATGCAGCTGTGAAGTGTTGTTGACATTTAAGGAAGGTTTATGCTTTTTTGTGTGTGTATGTGTACATCTCACACTACAAATGCTCAGGCACTTCCTGCTTAATAAGGGAAACATGGGACAATCCCAGTTAATAAATGGCATATGCATGCACACAAGTATGGTGATTCAGAAGGGCTAATTCCTCCAGACTAAGAAAATGATAAGCAAATTATGAGCAAGCAGGAGGAAAGGCAAAGACAGAAGGCTAATGGAAATCAATGTTTTCTGAAGCCAAAATAATGACAGTCCCACAATCAATAAAGAAAATAACATTGGCTAAAATCCTTTCCAGATCCCTTCTGTGGCAAAATGATGCTCTGATTAGAAATAAAAAAGCAACATATGACAAAGAGGGAGAGAGGAAGTACATCAGAGCTGATAAAACAAACACAGTGTTCTGAAGTGTAGAAAATTGTTAATGTATGTTAAAAATATCAGGCAAAACAAGGATTTTCTGAAAAGATGCCAAGAACAAAGACCTTCTTCTACTGGACTGGAGGACAGAGATCCCACGATGCTGAAGTTTTCAATAAATAACTTCAGTCCTGCGCTTGGAAAAAGGTTGAGGAGAGTTCACCTCACCTAATGTTACTTGTACAGAGGTTCATCACTTACTACTCTGAACATGCCTCCAGCCATTATGGGTCCCAATTCCCCAAATCTCATGGGGAAGGGAAGATGTGGGACCGGAAACTGTGCTCAGAGGTGACCAAATGCCTCGTGGGGCAAGAGGAATGGCTTGCAGCCTCCAAAGGAGGTGTGCAGGTAGTACAAAGTCATAACACAGCAGTCTTCCAGAGGGAACTGAGCTGATGACAGTGAAACAGTTCTGAAATGCCAGATCACCTCTACTCCATGCTGCAACACCACTGAGGAGACTTTCCATCCTCTGGACCAGCTGCACACATGAACCCGTGCGGCACTGGAGGCTTCCCTTTGCTTTGGTGTCTGCTGAACTTGTCCTGCTGCTTTTCACCTGGCCAGTGGGAATTTCCCCACAGAGAAGCAGGGTCAGCTCCCCCTGGGGATGGCAGCTCGTCGCTGATTGCCATTTACATCCTCTACAAGAGAGACCCGGCCTCCTGTAAACACAGACAAGCTGAAATCTTGATTCACTGTGTCTTTACAGCTTGGCATTTTTATGTGCTAGTCTGCTAAGCCCTTTGTCTACCAACCACATTAATACAGGCAGGGGACAATAGCTGTAAGACATAAGCAGCATCAAGACATTCATCTGCATGGCTGCCTTTACACTCAGCCTCTCATGAAACGCTTTTGAGCCTTGGCACAGAGTCTACGCCTGCCAAAACATGGGTGGCTATTAAAGTTATTTATTTGAAATACAGCTTTGGCTTCCCTTTTGCTCTCCCCATGTCACAGCATTGCATGAAACAGGCCTGAGCCAGCTTCTCCTCTCCATTACGTGATTGTAGTTTGACAGTGGGGCAAAGGGCTCTGTCATTTTCCCTGCGTTAGTCCTGCAGCAACTGTACATGAGCAGAAATAAGGCACAGGAGGGCAATGGGCAATTGTGTGTCTAAAAATTGGTACCCAGCCAGGTGTTTTCAAAGCCTTCAGCTCCCGTGGGAGGCACTGCCCACTAACAAGTTCTCATGAGCTCTTCCCCGAGGTGTTGCTGACAGTGACAGGCCCCATGCCTGCAGAAACCATCTCCATGCATCAGAGAGCTGAGGGATGTGGGCTGCCATGGGGGATTTCTCAGTTATGGGCTTGTTGTGGGACTTATCGTGATAGTGGCACTTCTTGATGGCCTTCAACCATGAACCAAAGTCACCAGACAGGCTTTCAGGACTCATCCATGGCCAAGACATCTCTGCCTTCCAGGAGGCCATGTCCCACCACAGCATTGGTCCTGGTGGCCTCACGCCTCCACCAGCCCAGTAGGCCCCAATACAGGTGGCTTGGCAGGCCCCTGCAGACATCCTGACAGCACCCTGCACCACCAACCTTCACACTGACCCTCAGGCCCCCACAGACAAGATTTTAAAGCCTGCTGATGGTTTTGTTGAGAATTTGATTTATCTTTGTACTGAAACTGCAATGCTCCAAAGGAGTCCTGTATGGACAGTCAAGCTCAGCTCTATTTTATTTTTGTCTCTCTCCTAAAAGATATGGAGTATCAAAAGCAGAGATTTCCCTGCCAGACATAGTGCTTATCTGCCCTGCATAACAGGCTGTTGGATAGCGGATCAAGTCCTGCAACACACAAACAGATTTCCTATCCCACACCTGGAAGGTCTGTGAGATGACTCATCCAAAAACCACCAGCTCCTCGGGTGTCTTGAGTGCAGCTACAGCATAAAGCAGCAGTGGCCTAGTTTGGGCTAGGTTATGGGCTATATTCCTCCCAAAGCATTTTCTGTCACCAAAGGGTGCTTTGGTCCTGTCAGTTTTTCCTACCTGGTTCTCTTTCTGATGATTTGGCTCCTTTCACTATACCTTTCCCTACCCTTTATTTGTTACATATGCTTATTTTTAAAACAAGCATTATTCTGAACCACAGTTTTCTGGATATCACATTTCCTTTTTCTAAACCTCCTGACACTGCTTACTGCTCCTGTTTATGCCTAATGCTGTCAGCTGCACAGTAATTACAAAGGAATGCGCTAGTTCCTTGAACACGTGTGGAAATCATGTCCTTCTGTGTATGCCATTCACATAGTAATTAAAATTTTTCAGTTTTCCTCCAGCTAGATGACGGTACTCATTTTTTTTCTTGGACAAAACATTTTTTTTTCTGTTTTTCTAAATGCCCCTTGCATAGTAGGATCAGTTTTGAATAACTGGATGAGAAAATTGCCAAGCACCACAAAGATAGGAAAAGGCAGACAGAAAACTTGCAGAGATTAGCAGAGATCTGGAAAGCTTCCAGACCAATGCTGGGAGTTTGATCACTCACAGGAGAGGTGACAGAGGTGAGCGGTGCAGAGGAAGGTTGTTTTTTCCATGGGGCTGCCTTCCTGTGTTGACCTTCAAGAGCACACATGGATTGACCTAGCCCTGGCTGCTCACCGTGCCTCTCCAAAATGCTCCAACTCTGGTTGTGCACACACTGGAGAGCTTTACAGGTGGATAGAATATGAGGAAGGGCACCTCAGAGCCATGGGTGGCAGCAGATTCCTGGCCTTCTATTCCAGTTCCTGGCCTTCTATTTTCCCCCATGGCATTGCTGGCATCCACTGCACCACCAAGTGTCCTGGCAGCCCCCAGAGGGGTGGCTCCATGTGAGACAAATGTGCGCATGGGACCCCACTGCAGGTGGTAGAAAGCCTCTTGGCTTGCAAACAAGCCATGGTCCCTGCAGGAAGCATAGGCCGTGATGCTGAAATGCAGCCCAACACAAGCATTTTGCAGTAACAGAGCAGGGAAAACGCAAAGCACCTTCAGAGAGAAACAACCTGGCCAGGATGATGGTCATGGATATGCCCTGTGTCAAAAATGAACCAATGATCCTGACTTTCCCCCTCAATTCAAATTGTCCCTAATGCACTGTTGACAGAGTAATGAAAGATATCATCTGAGAGGCTCTGAACCAGGCACCAGTGACCTAAGTACAGTGTCACTGCCAGGTCACCACGAAGATGAAAGGAAAAGTGCCCACCTTGCTCTGGGCCCTGCTTCTCCTCAGCCATGTCACTTGCCACATGTCCCCAGTGCCACAGGAAGAGAAGGGAAGCAGAGAGATGGTGTCTCTGGGCTGATGGCCAGTCTGCTCCTCTCCATGTTGGGTGCCAGACAGCCTGAACCAAGGCAGGAGGAAGCTGAAGGAATAAGGGAGAAACTGTTGGAAGGGAGAGCAAATGGAGTGGGAGTGGGAATAGGATGGGGACCCAGCACGGTGGCTGCAGGCTTGACAGGGCACCCTGGAGTAGGCCACCTCAAAGATCTTTTTAACCCCCACGTTATTGAAGCCTGAGACATGATCTAGTGGGAGCGAATAGAAGAAAGCTATAGGAAGTAAAGAAGCAGGGAAAAACGAGTGACGGGAAGGGAAAAGTGTTTTGTAGTATTTTTTTTTTTTGGGGGGGGGGTGGAATGCAGTGAAAAAAGGAGCAAGGGGAACAAATAACAGAGAAAAGTGAGTTGGGAGAGGTGGCAGGGGCACAGCAAAACTCTGCTGTAGACTGAGGGTTGCTGGTTATCCCACAAAATCCCAAGTACCAGACCCACAGGGACCAGGGCCCAGTGCCTGGAAGTCCAGCAGCCAAGAGACATGCTGGAAGTTGTGAGGGTTGGCACCATCTCCCCGTGACATGCCAGGCGGTGCCGATGCCAGAAACCTGGAGTAACTCTTGGTAAGGAAATAATCACTGCTCTCCTTAGGCGATGGGAGGAGCAGCAACTGTCCCTCATGTAGAGCAAATTCACCTCATCACCAGCCGTCAGAGGAGAGTCCCCAGGCAGTGGAGAAGAAAATGTCGCTGCAGGGAGGCAGCCTGTGTCAAAAAGTCCAGCAAGAGAAGAAAAAAAGAGCCGGGAAGGGCATGCTTGTAATGTGGTGGGCAGAAGATTGAAGGCTTTGCTTATCTGGGGTGACTAAGTCGGCTGGTGTCTCTGCAGGCCAAGTGGAAGTGCACTACAAAGGCACCGTGGTGTCTAACGGAGATGAGTGCTCGACATGTTTGTAACACAAGGACGCTGGTAACGGGCTGGCTGCTAATTTAATTTGTTCACGGGTGATGGGTACATGGGTTTCCTGTGTATTTACTTGGGTTTTCATGCAGTCGTAAGGAGCTTTACAAGCTGTGAACATCCGCAGTTTTGAATTATTTTTACAGCTACAGGAGGCTTTTCAGATTAGTGTTACCTGCAACTTGAAGATTAAGGACTTTCTGCGCCAAAACCTTTAGGGTCTTAAGGGAGGTGTGTAGCAGGGTCTAAGAGGGGCAAGCACACACAGCAGGAATGCTGGGCTTCACCCCAACACACACCTTTCCTGAACCGTCCTCCCCATTCCCACTTGTACAGCTCTCCACACTGAACAATCCAGCTGATTTTGGAGGAGCTTTTACGTCACATCTGAAGCTGAGGGATCCCAAAAACTCACCAAAGTCCAGATGTCTCCAAAGGCCTTGCACCTCAAGATATCTTAGCAATTTGACGGCAGCCCCAACCAAGAAGCCCATCCATCTGGCCCTGGTGTGGGTGATGTTGATTTTCTCCAACTGGTAAAACCATAAAAGTGGGTGGTACCCATGGGGAAATATCCACAGAACTACTGCAGACCATGGGGTCTGGGAGGATGGTGTCTATGCTTGCCTTGGCACAAAGCACAGCGTGGTAAATTTGGCCCATTTCAGGGTTTCTCCTCAGAAGCAGAGAGCCAGCCCTTGAGGCTGCTATCTTTTCTTCTCCATAATGGCTTTTGGTCTGGTAACATGAGTTGGCACTGGGACTTTCTGCTGAGAAAATTGATAACAATATCCTTTGCTCTTCTGAGCTGCAGCTGGAATTGTTCAGAGGTTGAAATAAGTCCTTTGATTATTGCCTCCCATTGTTCGGAGGCACTGGTTTGATAAGGTACATTGAAGTCAGTGGAGTAAACCAATTCATACCAACTAATGATGAGGCCTGCTATTGTTCTGGGGCGATTTGCACTGCGATAATTTCCAAGGCATTTGGATGCAATGTTTAATTAATTCTGGTGAGTGATTTAAACTCCAGTCAATTGCTGCTAACCTGAGATAGGGCTATTTGTATAATTTCAGTATAATCGTCTTCTCCCTTGCATTAATTAACACATGCCAGCATTACACTGACAGCTTCTTAACACTTGTCTGCCATTTCTTCCAAATCTCTCTCTCCCATTTCCCTCTGGACAATATGTAAAAAAAAAAAAAAAAAAAAAAAAAAAGGATTCTTTTTAAAAGCCCTTCATTTTCTTACTATTGCTCTGTATGCAGTGGTATGGGCTTGTACCAAGACCAGTTGGTCCCAGCTTTGGTGAATGATTGATGAAGGAGCAATTGGGTCTTACCAGCCTACAAATCCATCATGAAATCCAGAAGCCAGAAATCCTGCTAATGATGACAGGATTTGGAAGCTGGAAAGAGCCCAGGGCAAGGAAAACATTTTGGGGTAAAATCAGTAAATAATTTCACCCATTTTATGGGTGGAAAAGTAACTGCACGGGGGGGTTGGGCAGTTTACTCTTTTGGGTAGCGCTGAAGTGGTTCATGCTCTGTGTTGCTCTAAGGACACTATATGTTTCATAGTGTATCACGAACCAATATATCTGTAATTTCTGGAAAACATTTTTCAATCCCTGGGTTTATTTCTCATCATCTTTGAGCCTGCCACTATATTTCAGCAATGAACTTTTCATGAGCAATACCACACTTTCTAAACATCTTTGCAGTGTTTCATCTGAATTCCTATAAAAATTTTCTCAATCATTTTTAGCAGAGGCTTTTGTTTTCTCTGTGACTCAGAGACCCACCTTTACCTCAGCAGTGAATGACACTGAGTCCTCTTGAATTCACGTTCTCTGTCTCATGGCATGGGTCAGATACATCCCACCAGACCTCAGATGTCCAAGTCAGATACTTATCCTGTCTGTGGCCCCTCTATAGTCAGTTATTGGAGAAAGTGGCCCCTCCACATGGCTAGCTCATTCACTGATTTGGTTCCTGATATTTTAACTGTTTCTGTTACTGAAAGTTAATCTAGGAAGAATCTGGTCCAAAATAACCCCTCAGGTTTTACTGCTTGGTCTTTAGGTTTGCTGTCCGCCACCTAATCATCAAGTAACTGCTGTGGCTTAAACAAATGGCTCTCCAGAGATCACCTCACTCATCCTCTGCCACAAGAACAGAATCTGTCTTTAAATCATAACTCTCCTGCCACACAAATCTCTGCAGTGTGATTTTGCAGAGGTAAATGCAGGCTTCAGGAAGAGGTTGTTCACAGTCCACTCTTCAGAAGTAGTTCACAATTGACCAACGGTGGCTTTGCAACATCCATGGCTGCAAGCTCACATCATCTGAAGGGAACACCAGCCTCCCCAGACCGGGTCGTGTGGCTGTTGTCACTCCAACATCCCTTTGCCTTGCAGCCCTTTGGCTGGCACACAATTTTCTGAGTCAGTGGCACTTGTGCTCCTTGCCCTTGCACAGTGATTGTCATTTCTCAAATTATCAGTAGTCCTTTCTCTCCCGCTGCCTCTGCGTCTTAAAATAGCCAGTAGAGCTCTGCACCCTGCAGAGAGGATGACTTTGCTCTTAAACTATTTCCATGGCATGCAGGTAAAGAAGTACAGGAACAATTGTCTGAAAAGGAGTTCTCACAATAACCTTCTCAGACTTGTGTGGAGGTAACTATGCTCCTCTTAGATGTGTACCAAGCTTTGACTAACTTGGTTAAGGACAGCCGTGGAGCTCTGGCCTGCCTGTCTCCGAGCCAATGGCTTGGACTGATGTCTGCATTTAGCTCAGCTCCACTCCGAGTATTCAGAGTTTCTGTAAAAATCAAGTATCAGTTGCAATGAGCTGGTTAGCTTTCCTAAAACATGCACAGAAGAACACTAACAAGGAGAGCCAGAAACTTTTCATCATTAGAAAATTTTTAAAAGACCCATCTTGTGCCCAGAAGTATTCGGTAGAAATTGCACAAAGCCAAGGGGTTTGATTAGCTGCTCTCCAAGTGCTACATCATAGAACAGCATTTCTGCTTACCCTAATTCACCAGTGTTTAGGAATGCAACACACTGTAGCATTTTGCCTCTTCTGATGTGGTTCCTAAAATGCTTTTAGACCTTTTAGACAAGCTGCAGGTCACTTTGCATCCCATTTTCCTGGTTAACTAAATTCTCACCACATTATGCTTCTGCAGGCCAGCAAATGTATTCAGAATTGATCATCAAAAATATTTTCATAGGGCTCTATGAACAATATTCATTAAAATACCCTCACTATCCTGTGTAAAGAAACAGCCCAAATCAGAGATCCACTTTTGTAAAGCTTTTGCGGAAAAAAAATAGAAGTGCATAAAGAATGTTTCTGATAGAGGAAAAAATAACTAAGTAGATGAGTATCTGGGAAGTACAGCCCTGTTATTAAAACACGGGGCAGGGAGATGGATGTCCGTGATGTATTTCCAGCCTGCCACAGATTTCCCATATGACTGCAGACAAATTGCTTGCAGTGGATTTTCAAAACTGGCTTGCAACTTCTGTGTGACACTTTCCAAAGACAGACACTTAATTTTTAATCTTGAAACCCAGAGTCCTGGGCTATATTTGCTTTGCCTGATCAGCCTCCAGAGCAGGCTTCAGCTCAGTGTGTTCACCTCCTGCCCACCACAACCCCGCGGCCAAGTCCAGGCTGCCTGCTGACAGCCTGGCCAGGAGGTTCAGCCCTACTGCTCCGGCTGGCTGGACCTGTCGAAACAGATCTGTTGGGTGTACTCCATGTTTAATGAGCCTGATCCACCTGGCAGTGCTGAGAGCCAAGGCTCAGAGCTCCTGCACAGCATCTCTCCAACTCACAGACAAGCAATTGCAAGCCCAGCACTGCTAGTCTGTGGGGAAAGACCTGCACGGTGGTAATTCCAAAGTGAGGATATTTGGCAGTAGGCTTTGGTCATATCAAGTGCTTAAAAATGAAATAATCTGCTCGCTAGCATCCCAAACTGGACACTCAAACTTAAAGAGCGTATCAAACCTCGGTCCACATCTCATCTCCTTTGCAGGTACAAGGGGGATGGCCATGGTACTAAACTCCCAGTCTGCTACCAAAAGCAGTAATATTTGTGAAGTGCCAAAATGCCAAAGAGTTCAAAAGACATGCCCAGGAGAAAGCAACTAATTCTGTATTCAGAGCAGGGTTGAAAGATGGGCGTTAAATAAGACACAGGACCCTTCCACTGAACAATGGGGATAGAAGAGATTATTGACTAGCTGCTCACTAATTGAGCATCATCCTTTTTGAGTATTAAATGAGGCAGAGGACTAGAGGAAACAATGTGTGTAATTATAGTCTGTCTTCAAATGCATATGCATGGAAGGGCCTGAATTAACGTTGCACAAACAATATTAGTGCTGACATTTCCTGGATGTTGCATGCTAAGTTTTCATACACTTTTCTAACATACTCTGTTAGAGAGCAGGGTCTCTCTTCTGGTCTTCTACTCTGCAGTATTATTTGGACCAAAGGAAATGGAAAACAGAGGGGATAATAAACGCTTCCTTCAATTCTCAAACAGCATTCCTCCTCCACTTTGCATTGGTGGGAAATACAGCACAGAACAAATGAGAACGGGGCCCTTGGCACCAGCACTGGGAACCCAAGAACTGGGGTCTCCCAGAATCACAGTTCCTAATTCGGGTTGTGACTTGACTGTGCCTTTGTTTTCCTAGTTACACAATAACAATGTAGAATCAATTTTCTCAAGGGATTTTCAAGGCCTCATTAATGTTTGGTGACACCATTCATTAAGAACTTGGGAAGAGCAGCTTTGTGGCTTGCAGCTGAACACCTGATCTCTTGGTCCTCACTCAATCATAATTACCATTGATTGACTGGTCACATTACCCCCAGTACATGCAGCCCTGCACACACATGCTAGAATAAGCCATGGTGAGAGGATCTGGTTTTGCTACAAGTAGGAAAATCCCCCTTGGACAACACTCTCACATGCTATCATTGGCCACAGTTAAGGAAAAAAAAAAAAAGAATTAATGCATCAGTGTCAAATATTTATATATTTCAGACCAGAAATATCCTCAAGGAAAAAAAAAAAAAAAAAAGCAAGAGAGAAAAGAAGCAAGAAGTCAAGGACCTAAGAAAGGAGGAGATCATTTATAAGAGATGGGCAGTTCATATATCTGTAAGAATGAATAGATCGAGTCAAATGGTCCTTGTGATACAGCACAATAGTCTATTGTCTCAGTGCCTATAAATCAGCCCCTCGCAGCCTGTGCTTTGAGAGCCAGATGTTCATTATTAAACACTGTCCTGTGCTCCCTCTTGCGTCTCCTCGCCAGCCCTGTTCCGTGCCGTGCGCTGCCATTCCCACCTGGATAAACCCGTGGCGGTGACTGATCCTGGGAGGGTGCTGCAAGAACCACCCACCTGAAAAGAGCAGTTATTTCAGCTCAGCGCAGCCTTACCTTGAGCAGCGTTCAGGTCTGATTCCCACTGATGCCCAGCATGGTGCATGAGCCTGAGCAGTGCTCAAATGCATCCCGTGTTTGCCTGGATCTGCACAGTGAGGAGAGCTGGGTACCTGCCTCTTCCAGAGGGTGCTGAGGTTGAAACCACTCCTAAGAATCCTCCACTGAAATAGCGCAACCTGGGATGTAAAATGGTAAACCCGAGCAGGCACATATGCTATTTGTTTATTTTCAGTGCTTCACTCAGCTTGGGCAATGAGCGGAGAACAATTAATTTCTCTTGGCTCCAAGTCAACCTCTTCCTCTGCTGGCAGAGGGACGTGGTGTTTGCATTGCAAGGCACAATGTAAAACCTTAGCTAGAAGGGCCAGGGCTGGTCACCTAGAAGAAGGCAATTACTTTTTGAATAAGCATCCATCCCCAAAACTGGCTACCTGCCCTTACAGAGAGTGACTTTCTTGCAAGTGGAGGGTGACAGGATAATACAGATAAGCCCACAGAAGGTCCTGCAGTCACACTAGTACCATGGGCAGGCACTGACTTCAACTGTTCCAAATGGATGGCTTTTGCTCAAAAATCTGATGCTGGGGAGGTGACAGCCTCCCTGAGCAGCCTGGTGCAGTGCACCTCGAGCACTGGTGTTGGAAAGCCAGGTTTGGAGGGTTGTACCCACATATCCTGTCCCCTGAGACTGGTTTATCCTCCTCCTGTTTGGAGATTTCTCTCACATCAGTGATGTTCAGTGGGTTACTGCACTTAAAAGTTTCTTGTTTGGTGATATGCCTGTTGTATAGAACTAAATTCCCCTTTTCCCCCATTTGTTTGCTGCTCCTGTCCTCTCTCATGGGGCAAAATGGTTAGACTGGGGTGGGATCACTTGTGTGGGGGAAAACAGTTTTGTGCTCCCAGACCCCTCCTGAGCACATGGCAGTACTGCCAGGCTCTTATTTAATGGTGCTTTACAAAAAGGGGCACAGAGGAGAAATTAAAGCCCCAAGACAAGTGGCATAAACTGGTGGCAGGCATATGCCTCTCCTTGCTGAGTCCCCATCAAAAATAAACACCAAAGGCCTCGTGCAGGCGGTATCTGACTGAAGGTGAACATTAATAGGATGAAGTCTGGCCATGCAGAGCATCTGTGGCAGCTTGTATAAAAATGTAATTTACCAAGCAAGCAAAATAGGGAAAAAAATCACACTGCAGATAAGGACAGATTGAAACAAAAGCTATCTGGGTGCAGAGATCAGAAGCTTTGAAGATATGATAGCATTAACAGAAGATGGTGCATTTGGGAATAGCTGCCTCATTTAAGAGATTAACAATGAAGAAAGCAGTGGTTATAATATATGGGAGGGAATACACCCCTCCTCTTAATGATAACAAGACAGATGATATTCCCCAAATTCGTGCCACTTTTGGCTGTAACTGTGTAAGAACTGGGGATTGCTCCAGAGCATATGAACCAAGTGTGCGCTCCGATGCACATCCTCTCATGAACATGCCACAGGCTATGATTAAGTGCCTAAAAGCATTTGTGAACAGAAAAATGATATGTGTCTGATGTGGCTGTGTCCTACTGATTCTGCTCTGAAAAGGGATTTTCAAATACTGGTGCCATGTGGCTTACCTGCATGGTTTTTAGTGCTCCCCACTGCCTGCACGCAGCACAGCGGTTGCATTTCCAGCTTTCTGGAGTCTTTATTTATTCAGGTGCAGACACGTGGGTCTGCAGGGGACTGCTTTCTTGTGTTCATGGCACAGCTTAACACCTGGGGCAGTCTGAAAGCACTGCAGAAATGTTCTGGGGTGCTGTGCAGAAAAGTTGCTGTGCCTAGAACAAACTAGAAAGCAGTTTTCCCAAATCTGGACCCTGCTCTGGGCTCATATCCAACCTATATTCCCCTGACAGCACTCCTGCTTGGCGTGCAGGCCTGGAAGGGAGAAGGAAGCAGGCTGAGAAAGAAAGAAAAAAAAAGAAATAAAAAAATCAAAAATAAAAATAAAAAAGGAAAACCAACAAATCAGCACTGAACTAAACCCCTCGTTCCTCCTGGAGCCAAAACCAAGCCATGCTGTGGAGCTCTCTCCAGGGCACTACCAGGCTGGCTGTGGGCACCTTGGCCATTGCTCAGGCTGCTCCTCTGCTGTCCCTGAGCTCACCTTGACATTGCACAGCCTGCACTTACCTCTTCAGCTTCCCCTGTTGCTGCTCTGCCTATTTCCACAGCCCGCACTGACTGCCGAACCTCTCCAACTCATACGCCTGGCAGTGCATCGCGACCCCTCCCCACCAAGGTTCACGAGCTGCACTACAGCCGCTTCAGTCTTTTGGCACTTCCGAAAAAGATCAGTCCCTCCAGGCCTGTTTTTGTTGGCACTTGCCTCCGTGTTTCCCACCCGCTGCTGAGCGGACACACATGTGGTTAGGCCTGCGAGCAGCAAAGCCCTGAGGAAGGAAGGCCTGCTCCTGTCCCTGGGTGAATGCCTCGAGGTGGCAATCCTAAAGGGCAGTGGGAAGCCAGCCGATCGCCTTGCTGAGATCTGCCACGGTGTGGGGAATCCCTTGCTGCTGCCGTATCCATTCCCGTGGCTTTCCTTAGGGCTTGCCAGAGTGGCAGGGCTGGGACTGGCAGCTGGCTTTCGGGCCTGGTTTTGCCTGGTTTTGCAGGATATGGAGGGAGGGTTGCCTCAGGTTTCATCTGTACGATCAGCAGCGCATTGAGACCTTATTAGAGAATCAGGCCTCTATGATATTGCCCCTACAACCGTGACAAAAAATTGGATCTCCAGAGACTGGCACATGTGAACACAAGCTTTATGTGTGCAAAACGAGACATATAACCACAGGCACAAAGATGGGAGGAAAACACAGCAAAGTAGCTGAGCGTGGGTTTTTGGAAGGTCCCTCTTGGGCAATGAAAGGGTGTTGGGAGTTCTCCATCAGGCAGCCTGGAGGTTTTCTCTCTGAAACGTCTATCAGGGTATTACAAGAGGAGCCCCTGTGTTGGCATGAGGCACAGCAGTGCTACTTCACTTGAAAAGGCCTGTTACAAAATGAACACTCCCATTTTGGAAAGTTATTCAGAAACAGGTGGAAAGGAACTTCTCAAGTGTCCTTGTGAATGTGCTTCTGCCTCACAGCTCTCTCAGTAATCGTGGTGTCACAGCGGTGGCAGGCAAACAGCAAACGCAGAACCTCAAGGCTCAGGCAAGAAACCTCAAAGTAAACCTGGGTGTTCTGCAGTGACACCTCTTTGGTCCTCAAAGTAAACCTGGGTGTTCTGCAGTGACACCTCTTTGGTGAATGAAATATAGGAACAGGATACACAATCTATACCATAACCCATGTTTGCTGGTGGGCTGTTGGCCTGTTTGAGAAGATGAGTGTGCGAGGAAGCATACACCAAGGGCAGTCCTGGAGGCCCAAGGCCTCTGGGCAGAGCTCCAGGCGCTGGCACGGAGCTGCTACCTGGGACAAACGAGGCTCTGCCATCTGCCAGGGAGAGCTGCAGAGCTGAGCTGGAGGAGGGAGGGAAGAAATCAAAAGAACTTTCTTCTGCAGGCCCTGGGGAGCTCACATAAGCTGCAGCAATCATCTGAAGCTCATCTGTTTCCAGGACATCTGAAAAGGAGACACCATGTCTTTGGCGGGGGGTCACAGGAGGAACAAGAGAAAGCACTAGGACAAGCCCTTTGGAATTGTCCTCCTGAGAAACGTCTCATCAGGAAATCATTGATGTCTTCATTAGGGTCAATGCCCACCAGAAAAAGGACCACAGCACCCACTGGTCTCAGAACAACCATTTCAGGGTAGCTGCAGATTCAGATTTGGGATCTCACAAAGATGTGCTCTGCTCCTGCCCTACCAACTTTAGGGGAAATGCAGTTTTAGGTTCTTTAGGGGAAAAGCAGTTTTCTACAGACAAAATGATTTATTTTATTTTTTTTTAGCCGAAAGGTTAGAACAGTTCCCAAACACAGCAAGTTCCCCCAGCCAGACAACTTGTCTGCCACCCTAGGTATATCTGCATGAAGGCTTCTGTTGTCAAAAAAAGAAAAGCAGATCCCTACCAAGGCTGTGATACCGCCAGACATTTCTGGAGTTGATCTGTTCTGATACGGGCATGGTGGCCTTGCTCAGAGCAAGGTTATGGCTGAGTTTTAGGTTGATGTAACTGCTGTGTGAGTGGAGGCTGTGTGAGCCATGGGGTGAGTGGCTGTGACAGCCATGCATCAGGCGCAGGAGCTGCATCACTTGTGCTAAACTAGGTTGTCCCTCATCGCCAGCCTGAGCCCAAAGGCCTCCCCTTATGTGCAGAGTCTTCTCTTAGGATAGAAGTGTCTGAAAGCTGTGCCTATATGTTTCCCCACCGTGTGGGGTAACTACACTAGAATGAAACAACCTTATACCAGGCTAATTTCCTCCATCCTGCCTTTTAAAGTAGTTAAAGCAATACACTTCTGTGCATAGGCAAGACTTGACATTCTTTTCATGCTTGGAAGGTTTTATTCGCAGCTATAAAGGCCAGACATTTTATCTTTTTTTCCTTTGTTTAATGAAAGCCTGAGTCCCAGAGAAGAATCTCAGCAGCTTCAGAGCTGTGCTGTGCACGGGGACCTGAGAAACAGACGTAATGCATGTTATAGATCAGTTAGGAGTTATATCCGAGAAATCTTTTTTCATTAAAATTGGCTTGTCTTGTCTCCACAGCTCCCAGTGGCTGGCATTTGACTGTGCATGGCAGCTTTTTTATTCATGAGCTAATACCAGAAACTGCCTCAGAGCAAAATCTAACTGGGTGCAGCCTCGAGGCATATCACAGTGTTCTTCCACCTGCTCCAGTTTTCCTGATGTAGCCATCACTCCTGCACCCAGATTTGGATCCAGCACTACCCCAGATGCAGAGCTGGTTGGAATAAAAACCTATCTGAGGGCTGGGCCCTCCACTGCCAAATGTGAGGTTGGCCAGCCGCAGTTGGTGGGGTCGTGGTGCTTTTCACCACTGACAGTTGTTATGCCCATGAGTTTGGATCCATTCCCTTCCCTTTTGCTTCTTGAGAATCTGCAGCATCCTAATTGGCTCCTGCTGTTTTGCTCTGAGACCTTGTCAGTCTGGAGGATTGAGGCAAGAAACAGTCTTTTCAACTAACTGGATTTCAACCGTGTTTCTGATTTATTTTCTGATGGGAAAAGTAAGTTCTGCCCTGGTGACCTCTCAGAGAGCTGGGCTGCGTGAGACCAGAGCAGACCAGCAGAGCAGGTCTGAGTATGCTTGGAATAAATAGACAAGACCATGTGGGATATCTTGAGCAGGAAGGACTGGAAGGAGCCCTGATGGAGCTGCCGGCCCAGCAGAGATGTGGTCCCTCTGTGGTGGAGGGCAGAGATGCTATCACTAAATGGCAATGAGCCAGATCAGCCAGCAGTGGAAGGGGAAAGCCAGTGGGAGCAGCAAGCAGAAAATGTCCTGCAGGTTTGGCTCAGCAAGGAACAGCTCCTGAGTGTGGCCCTGGGAGCTGCAGCCTACCCTGGGGTGGGTGATAAAGCCTGGAAGGTCTCAGTCCTCTTGACCACTCGTGCCCTCTAGCAAAGGGTTGAAGCCACCCACTAAAGAAGGGCAGGCCGTGGTAGCTACTGCTCCTTCTCTCCCCTACTCACCTTTACCAACACTCCAACCAAACAGAGTTTTGGCAGGCCCATTCCATCAGCCTGCACATGCAAAGAGAGAAGATGAGCCAGCTCATTCCCCATCCCACTCACCTCCCCAGCTGGGATGTGGCCAGGTCCATGCAGGGCTGAGCGTGGAGCCAGGAGGAGTGGGCCAGCCCAGCTGTGTCCCTGGGGAAGGTCACACTTCATCACTGAGAACACCTCCAAAGCCACAATGGGTATTTCCAAATCCATGTGAAGGCATGCTGTTCTCAGAGAGACCTTCCCTGTTGATTATATCGTAATTCAGTGAGAGATTACGTGGCGGACCCAGGATGCTGTGACCTGATGAATGTATTTACAGGCTTGTGCCCTTTGAATGATGATACTTGTTTCCTGAAACAAAACCACATTTAGTGACAGATAGAGAAGAGCAGCTATTTCAGAAACCGTTAAAAACTCGCTCTGTGTTTATGTGTGAAGTCAATGAGTTGTTTATACTCAGGCCAGATTTGAATTGACCTACCAAGTCCAAATTGGCCAGTATAACCAGAAATCTTGACAGCTCCTTAAGGAAATAAAACCACACAATGGTACTACGAAATCACAGAAGTCAGTTCTAAAGGGGAGATTGCTGAAGAGCAGCAACTGGAACAATAAAGCATTAACTAAGAAAATGTGCTGTCACAGGCTCCCATAGAGCGAGCTAGAAAAACCTTATAAAAGCCTACTAAAGTATTGGATGAAAGGAGACACAGAAGAAAGTTCAGACTACAGTGGACATGCTAAATATAGAGGGAAGAAAAGATGAGATGTTCCTAGACCAAGCTAGGTAGCTAAGCAACTAACCTACAAAGAGCCAAGCACAATTCACCCCAAATTCTTCCAAGAACTGAAATGAACTGTTAGAGCTAATATAAATCCTGAGTCACTGAGCGAAATCTCTGATAAAAGAAGAGATGGGAAGAAAAAATAGTCACTAGCAATCTTTTGCATCCTTTGTACATCGAAACCATAATATATAATGAAGTGGGGAAGGAAAAAAATCCATGACACATGCAATGAAAGAATAGATATGAACTCAAAAATGAGTTATGTAAAAGCACGGGTGAATACATTTTCAAGTCATACAGCCATGCCCCAGAAAACACAAGGAGAGGAGTATAAAAGCCCTTTTAGAGAAACAGATCAATCCTTTCCCCCAGGAGATTACTTTAAACAGTCTGTTTGTTTTGTTGTGGATACAGAGTAAAAGTTGTGAGAGGTAATTGCATTTCTCCTTTATTTTTTCCAACTCTGAGGTAACTTCTTGAAAAAGCAAGTTTTAGCACAGTTTTTAGCATAAGCTTCCCTTGCAGAGCTCGTCTTCCCCAAAGCACTGCCTACAGCTGACTGTTCACAGCACACGGAGGTTGTGTGCCAGTCCACTACCTGCCTGCTTGACCCCAAAAAAGCAGAGAGCAAGGCAAAAAATAAGTCTGAGTTACCACATTTCAAGGATAAAATCTATCAGTCTCAGCTAGAGCACTGACAGCATCTCCTGTGCTGACTAAATGGTGATACCGGCTGGAAATATTTTCAGAAAAGATGCTGCTATAAGCTGTTACTTGCCATGCTATTGCATGGCCCTGCTGGAAGTCTTTGCAGGCAAACTGAGCTCTTTCAAGGTGTTGTGGGCATGTGTGTTTCACTACAGAGCAAAAGGAAATGCCTTGTCCCGACTTGCAAGTAAATTCCTTGGAAGAGGCAAAGGTTACATCTAACTCGGTATTTAAAATGCGTCATTTTACTCAAAAGAACAAAGCCAGGGAAGGTGAATTCGCAAAGACAACATACAGAGCGCTGTATTTTCTCATACATGTGATGACAACTTTGCCTTTATTTAACATTTCGTGAAACAGCCAGATTCCAGATGTACAAAAAATTTGGCCAAACCGCAAAAGCACAAAGGAGGTCAAAGATGCATCGTTAACTACATCAAATATTCCAGGCATTAGCCCCTGAATTTAACATGGCACAAATAGCTAGCAAACTATTTGTATGAAGAGCTGTAGAATACCTTAATTTCTGTCCTGCTGCTGGGAGTGAATTCGTTAGCAAATTGTATCCATTATCTCTGGTTAACATAATCTGTATGCCTGAAGCCAGGAAAATAATAGGATCAGATTTATGGCTACTGCCAACTGGTGTAGCTCTGACGGCTTTGCTTTAGCTGCACATTTGACATTCAGCTCACAGAATAAGACACCGGCGTTTAGGCACCTACAGGTGTACATCAAAGTGTCCATTTCAGTCCGCAGAAGTGTAAGCAATACTTACAGACAGCCGAATGCTGCCTTGAACTCCACTGGCCACATGCAGTAAGCTCTGCTGAGGTACCCCTGGATGCCTAAATGAAGTCCTCTCACTTTGCAGCCACATCTCCATCTCCCCGCAGCTAACCTGAGGAATCTAAAAGCAATCCTGCTGTGACAGATCTATGGCCATTGCCCTCCTATTGGCATGGCCAGAGCCTCACCTCCAAAAGAAGTGGGAGTAACTCCTATATGTACAGGAGGATTTTTTTCCCCCTTCTTTGCATAGTTCACCAAATGCTGAGTGCCTGGGAAGGTGCACGCGCTAAGAACAAATCTGTGAGCAGGGTAAACCAGACCCCTAGCTGGAGTCAGGAAAGCATTAAATGAGAACTCCCAGCTGATTTGCCCTATCACTTAAGACATATTCAGTGATCACAGTCATCTGCTGGGCTTATCAGTTCCAAAGGGCTGGCAGAATGACTTTCTGCCTCTTTGCTAAATGGAAAAGAGAGATCTTTTCTTCTTCCAAGGAGATGCAACACTCGCTAAAGACTTGTGCTGCTCAGAGTTTCACTTTTCTCGCTTTGCTCATGTCACTTCTTGCCCTCAACTGCTCTGATGAAGGTACCTGTTGGATTTATCCCTTTCTTTATCCCTTTTATAGGTTACTTAAGATATTTGGAGATTACTTTAAATCTTTTTTCTTGTGCCACTGCTTTTTTTTTTTTTTTTCCTTTTGATGGCACAATGACAGCTTTGCTCCTCGATGCCTGCTCTGTTCAGACTCCCTGCATGAGCAGTGGCAGTGGTGAGCAGGATTAGTGCTACTTCTTATCACCATCAAAGCTGCTCTTCTGGCTGTGATGAGCAGGAACATGCATGATGGAGGGGACAGGCAAGCAATGATGGTTACTGGTGGACATCTACTTTTTCAGTCACAGCCCCCATTCCTTCAAACTTCTGGGAAAGTAAAAGGAAACAGAGGGAAGAACTCATGTAAAGCAGCCCTAACGATCAGATTCTGTAAAAAAAAAAAAAAAAAAAAAAAAAAAAAAGACTTAATCAGCCCCTTAACATTTCTACCCTTGTGACTGTAAATGGAAATAAGGAACAGGTATCCAAATACCTACTTCATCCTCAGCTACAGCTGTTGCACAAACCCATGTCATCTGAGGAAGTGCCCACCTACTTGCTCAGACTGTGCAATTGCTGGAGAAAAAGATTCTTCACCGATCCTCGTGTGAAATATTTGTCAGACTGGCGGCACTATTAAAAGGAAATGATTTGCATTTTATCCAAGATCTGTGAAAATACATGGGCTGAAACTGACACCAAAATATTCCGATTCGAGAACACAATCCTAATATTAGGATGCAGGGTTCGGTTTGGACTAGATTTAATTAAGGGGGAAAAAAAGGGGGAGAAAGATTTTTCCTACAGATCAGCCATTGAAAGATGCTTTTAACTGACAAAAATAATACCAGTAAACAAGGAAGTCCCTGAATAAATTTTCTGAGGCACAGGTTCTTAGTCTGATAAAAGATTGACTGAAAACACAGTATCTCATTTCCACGAAAGTATTCTGCATTTAAGGCTTTTGGCTCACCTAAGGCACAAGGAAGCCAGCAAAAACACTTCAATCTTTTTCCACGTGTTTCAGGTCAGGAACTTTCTGAGGAACCTAGCACATCCAAAGCAACAGACACATTTCTGGCTCTGCAGAAAATCTAGCTAGGAATGGAAAGCAGGCAGCAGAGTCAAAAATTTTTGCAATGATTTAACAACAATAGCTGACTATGTTTCCATGCTTTTCCATATTTAATAATATTGACCCCTTGTCCCTTCCCATGCCACTGCTTGTTGTACTCAGTTATTGGCTGAAATGCTACTGCAACATAAATAACCAATCAATAAATAATGACAACGTCCCTTGTAAATGACAAACCCAAAAGTGCCAGGCTTTGCATGGATTTCAGCTGGGTTCAACAGTTCCCTGTAATCCTCTTCTGTGTCCTCCTGGGCCACGCAGTGCCAAAGGACTCCGCGACTTTGTCCCAGCCCTTGCTAAAATGCTGGCAGGAATTGCTGAGCCTTGCTGACTCCTCTTAATGACAAGGCTGTAGCCAAAGGCACTCAGCAGGTTTGAAGAGATGCTCAGCCCCTGGCAGGATTTGGCCCTGGCGTATTGCAGCTGTGTCATGGTGAAGAAGGATAAATCTGTTACCAAGCTGTGGACACTGAATTATCCCTTGTAGTAGGATGAGAGGAAAGGGGAGATAATACGTACCATGCCATACCATGGGGTCATTCATTGTGAAAGGACGTATTTTGGGAGCTTCGGGACATATTTAGGTAGAGTTTGCAGTTCTGGCTGCCTGCACAGATTTTGTGGACAGTGAAAACAACTGTCCTTCTGGCAAAATCAGCAGCTAATTCGTCAAAAAAGAAGCAAGTTTTCCACCACCAGCTCCCTGTCCTCCTTCTGGAGGCTTGCTGCCCTTGCAGCATCTTGTCCTGGAGCATCCAGCAGACCTTTTCCCAAGTGCTGGCCGTGTGCTCCCTGCCCCTAGCTCCCAGGGATGCTGTTGCCTGGCCAAGGTGCAATGCTCAGCACGGACATCAGCACCCAGACCCGCAGCCAGATGCGACCCCTCCACGGAGATCACCTTCTGAGGCTCTGGCAGCAAAGGCCCCAAAGTGCTAATTAAAAAAAGATCAGAACAGAGAGGAGCCAGCAGGCTTCCAGCCTCATCAGAAATGTATGAAGCAAAGGCTTCGGTTGATGTCAGGAAGCATGGAGTGACCCAGTCCCCGGGACTTGCACTGAAATGCGAACCCCAGTCTAGCGACGGACTGATAGGACTAATTAGGCTGAATTGCTGTAAAATGGCCATGAGATTAAAAATTCACCACGAGGTTGGTAATTGAAGCCCAGCAGGTCTTTGTGCGAGGGATGCCCTTGCGAAAGGATCAAACCCGGGGTTCTGCAGTGAAGCCAAAATCCCCCCGGAGTGACACAAAACGCCGTGGGAGGGTGGCACTTGTGGCACCGCGCAGTGCCACCAGGTGGCAGTGCCTCAAAGCGCTGCTCAGGGCCCGCCACCGGGTGTTTATCGGCGTTTAACCATCCCGACAGCGATCGGGGACTGTATCTTGGAGGTAGAGGGCCACCCAGCACCGAAAGGCTCGTGGCAAGCACACGTCGCCCCTACAGCCCGGGCTCGGTGTCTCTGTGCACCGCGTGCAGCACATCCCAGCCCAGATTTTTCCACAGCCCCGTTTAAATTTCCCAACGCAGCAGTGATGGCAGGTGTTTTAGGTCTGTGTTAGTCTGGGTTTTGATTTTCTCTTTCTTTGGAGAATCCAAATCAGCGAGGCAGGTGTTTTTTTTGGTTCTGGTTTGCCTCACAGGTCCCCACTGCCACAATGCAGCAGTAGGGCGTTGATTCAGAAACAGGTCCTTCCTTTCTGCTCTAACCATTTTTGGCTATTCAGGATCTTTAAATCTAAGGTGGCATCGTCCTTTTGGAGGTAAGCAGCAGTGCTGGAACACTGAAAATGGTTTCCCTCATCAAAGGTGGCAACAAGGAGAGCGAATTCACGGCGATTGCAGACTGATGGCTCTGAACGGGTAACATGCAGTGTGTCAAAGGATCAGATAGTTTAAAATGTATATTGCTGCATGGGCTGCAAGGCCTCCTTGAACTTCAGAGCTAGGGGAGGCAGTAAAAAGAGTGATACCCAGCTCACAAAGAGCCTAGATTTAATTTTGTTTGCTCTGGGAGCTGCAAAGGCTCTGAGAAACTTTCTCTGGCATGGGCAGGGAATGGGGACCCCCATGGTGAGGGAAGAGGGATGCTCACAGGATAAAGTGCTGCACTTCTCGCTGCTCCGCGTACCACACATTTCTTTTGCAATTACAGGCAAAGCACTCAGAGCTCCTTACCAGAAAAAAACAAAACCTCAGGCATCTCAGTGATTGTGGATTTAGACTTTGAGGTCTTTGTGCTTTGGTTTCTGACTGGGAATTAAAAAAAAAAAAAAAAAAAAAAAAAAAAAGGAGTGAGAAAATAAACACACTTTGCCCTTTGGAAGCAGAAAAATGTTAACAGATAACACAGGGATAGTGGCCATACAGATATGTGCAAAGGACAGTCCATGAAGTAGGTTTATCAGCAGGGGGCTGATTTGTTTGTCACCAGCCAGACAGGTAAAATGCACTCACTCTGACAAAATCCACCCTGTGCAGAAAGGCAGCTCTTCAGTTTTCTTGCAATGTCTGGATGGCACAAAAACCTTGTTTTCCTTACTGAGAAGACCAAATTTCACTCTCTAAAAGATGCTTGTCATCCACTGTCAAGCTTGTTCACCGCAGCATTCTCAGCAATGAATGGCAAATCCCCTGATATGAAGATAGAAACCCATATATCCATTTACTCATGTACATTTACTCATATATGCAGCTACTTACAGAGCAGGAGATGGGAAATCCACCCCAGCTACATCCCCCTCACGGGAATGGAAAGTCTCGGTGGATCCCCGGGTACAAACAGGGAGCTGAGTACGAGCAGTTGGCAGCACACTGCAGGGTTACACAAGCTGAGTTGTTTAAGGAAATAAAAAAGCGAGATGTGTTAAAAGCCAGCCATTGTCTCCTCCTGTAGAGCCGCCCACTCTGCAGGAACTTACTAACTTACTGCTTGTCTCAGCTTTTAGGCTGGATTTCATATTTACACAGTCCTGGAGATGGACCTATCTAGATTTATGCAACACGCACCATAAATACAAAAACAAACAAACAAACAAACAAACAAAAAAAAAAAAAACTCCTTCTGTAGAGGCACCTGTTTGGATTTCTATTTTTTCTTGCCAAAACATCATATTCTGCCTGATCTAAGGGAACTTGGCCCATCACTGCAGCCCGACATTCTTTGGAGCATCATCAGAGATTTCAAGGCCTACATTAGCTGAGCAGCCGGCAAGCTTCCAGTCCCCCTAAATATTTTCTAAGCACTCGGCTCCCAGAGGGAAGAGATTTAAGAGGAAATTGGCATGCAGTAAAGCTACTCATATTTGTGCTGCCACTGTCGGAGAAATGGCTGTGGGCTTTGGCTGTGGGCTTTTTTTGAGGGAAAAAAATGTTCATGCAGGTCTCCATGAGCATTTTGACATTTGTGCCTTCTGGTTTGTAGCTGACATTGCCCAAAATAATAAAAAATCGATTCATCTCGTCCACAGTTGGGTGCTAAAGAGAGTTAGAGTCTCAATACACTGCTATTTTACCCTTGCCTCATGGCGGTCCCTGCCCTTGGCATGCCCTTCTGGTATAACAGACTGGGAATTTGCAGGTTTTTCCTAAACCAAACATGGATCACCACTAAAACTGCTTGGCTTTGCAGCAGATATTCAGGATAAAACTTCCTTAGTGTTTTCCGAGTGACGACCAGAAGGGCACGTGAGTCCAGGGTAGTCTGGGAGGAGGAAGAGGTTGGCTCACTCCTTTTTCTGCCTTCTCTTTTGATTTGTGCCCACCACCACCTCTGACAAGGAAGCTGAAGCCCGCATTGGAAATGCTGTGGTTCAGCTGTGGTCCATGGAGCAGCTTTAGGTGAAAGGCTGAAAGGCAGAAATTTCTGGACCTGCAGTTATGCAAATTATGAAAAAAAAAGAAAAGGAAAAAGAAAAAGAAAAAGAAAAAGAAAAAGAAAAAGAAAAAGAAAAAGAAAAAGAAAAAGAAAAAGAAAAAGAAAAAGAAAAAGAAAAAAAAAAAAAAAATAAAAAAAAAAAAAGAAAAAAAAAAAAAAGAAAAGAAAATTACAGAGAAAGACCTCAAGCATGTTATCGTGGCAGGATAATAAAACACAGAATATGTGAAAGAAATAGGATTTTAAACACCTTTGACATTTCTACCCAAGCTTTCTAGCATCTCTACAGGTGTAAGACAGGGATCCCTGCTGGGGCAGGTGCAGGTATCTCCTGCTGTACAGGTTTAACACAGAAGGCATGGATTTTTTCCGAGCTGTGCAGAAGTGCTTCCCAAGTGCCTTGGTTAACAATCATTGCAGGCTTGTATCCTACCAGAAAATATGGGAGCCTTGTCAAGAACCTTATCTTAGCCTAGGCTTTCCCCAGGGGAGCTTTGTAATAACACTTGGGATTGATTCTCTAACGCCCAGAGGAATAAAATGCTGACCTCCTGTGGCATGCAGGAACCGTGCTGAGAACTGGGGCTATCAAATGATGAATGCTGTGGCTTGGCTCGAGGAAGGCAAATACAGAAGGTCAATTCTTATGGGTATTCAACTATTCCCCTCCCCAAATAGGGTATGGCTGGAGAAAGCAGGACCAGTCAGCTGTCTGACTGCTCTGTGAGGGTCTACATTATTAAATCCTATTTTATTTCTTTGGTCTGAATCCATATTTATAAACATGGATATATACACTCTGCATCTACCCTTATACTGAAGCACGATTCCTGCTACGTCATAAGGCCACAGTGCCCTTCTTAGCTGCAGCAAGGGATTAGGGAATAGGCAGTCTTCTGGAATCTGGCTGGAGATGTTGCTGGACCCATGCACACAAGGGAGAAATAGTCTGGGGCAGCAGCATGGGCCACCTGTGAGCCTGTGCATGGACTCCTCTCCATGATGATTGCACTTGAGAACTCCCAATCCACAAAGCCTCAAAAACACCATCACCTCTGAGAGGGAACAAGGTTAAGTGAATTGCCAAGGTCACTCAGGGTCCTGAGCAGTCATACAAGCTTCTGAACCCTTACTGTCTTGCAAATTGACCAAACTGCTGCCTCTCAAAATGAGTTTTAAGTTTAACACTCACTACAAGAAGCCAGAGCTGCAAACAACCATAGTGGTTGTGGTTTTTTTTCGCACTGACTGATAATAAAACCAAACATAAAATATTATGAATAAACATTTTTTCATGAAGTGCTTGTAAAACTTGTTTTGCAAATTGTTTTCTCTGTTTCTGTGCGTGTTCAAGATTTGCACTGCCACAGTTTGGCTGTGTTAATCTTTAACTAGCCTACACAGCACATGGGCTGATCGGGTAGACGGCTCTGGAAGGAAGAGGACAGAAAATACAGCCATAAGGAAGGAAAAACGTGTAGGAGTTCAGTTTACAAACCAGTCAAACCAACCCATGGGCTATAAATCAAGATGAAGTTAATGTGTCTTACTTCAAGAAGGCCCCGAGCATTGAAAAAATGAAGTCTGACTGAACTAATGAGACTGATTTGGAGATAATGAAAGAGAAATTTGGTGTTGGTGTGACAGCAGAGCATCGCCAGGAGCAGCCTTTGTGAGATGTGTTTTATTGCAGACGTGCTGGTTTGATTCTTGGCATCACCGAGTGAGGGATGCTCATGCTAGGAAGCAGATCCCAAATCATCTTACATTTCTGGAGCTGTCAGGAGCTGGATACTTGGAGCTACCTCTGAAGTGAAGCAGCTGCTTTTTGTTGTAGTTTTGGATTATGGGAAGAAGAGTAGGACTCTGTGCTACTACAGCCAGCCTGTCTGGCTCCTCCGAATGCTTACAAGCTCCCCTTTTGGCAATCTGGTCAAGATTTTATGCTCTTGAGGGGCATGGCACATGAAAACACATAATAATCAGACTGCTCCAAGATCCGTTATTACTGCAGCAACAACCAGAACCTAAGGGAAAGAACAGTGGTCACCTACACATCCTTCCTTGTGATGCTTCCCTGACAGACTGAACTGCTCCTTGGACTGGGGCTGGGTGATTCCTGGTCTTCCCCTCACCCCGCACCTCCACTGCTCCTTTGTCAGCAAACCCATACTAACAGAAAAAAAGCCAGGACCAGGCAATAAATACACGGCTCAGCTGCCAACATGCGTGCCTTGGTGACACTGCTCACTCTGGCCTCTTTTCTGACCAAAGTTTATTGCTTACACATAATTTGGTGACTACCAAATTCTGTCATTGTATCATGCCCTCTGGACACTATTTTTCCCCAGAATAGATGTAAAAACACAGAAGGGTGCGATCAGCCCTACATTCAAAAGAGAGTCTATAATTCAATCAGGGTCCACATATAGCAACATCAAAGAGAATTTGTAAGTTGTACAGACAGATTTCCCAGATCGCTGCCCCACTGTTTAATTCATGTACCACAGCTGTAAATACAATCTCTTCCTGCCATCCCTTGGACATGTATCCCCACACATGACCTCCAGGGGCTTCTTATAATTGCAGAGGAGTAGCACGCTTTGCCTCCCACAAGGACTTCTACCATTGTACCCTATTCCAGCTGGTCACATAGACTCAGGAGTTTGCTCCAGGCTTGCTTAGCCATATCTCTGCTACTGCATACGCACTGGAAAGCATTTCATAGCCCGCTCAGCTCCTGCTCTCAACCACCTCATAAATCCACCCTCCATCCCGAACACTGAGATGTGCGCCAGACCTTACAACCTGGGGTCGCTTTCTCTTAAGCATGCTCTCAGCTCTCCTTCAGACAGCAGGGTGAACAGCCAGATTTCCAGGAACTCAGATAAAATGTTGCTGTAAGAGTTGTCATATCAGGAGCTGTGGGATTTCAAGTGCTCTGGAAAACTCGGCCTCTTTTTTGGGCCTTCTGGATCCAGAGCTGTTTTATTAATCTGGCTGTGGTATCGCTCGAGACGATGTATTTCAAACAAATGTCTGCTTTCCCCTCCAGCATTCAAAAAGGAATGCCAGTGACCCTGAACTCATACTGTAAAATACTGTGAGCTGGGATGCTTTTCAGAGCTCTCCTATCTTTACAAGTGAGGGCCAGTTTATGGCTCTCCTGATCATAAAGGCTTGGCAGCCACACGTAGACGTGGGCACTGCATCTGGGTCATCATATGAGAAACAGCAGGGCGAAGTTCACTGAAATAAATAAATAAATACATAGATACTATTTGTGTGCAGCTGATTTTATATTACTGGTAGTCTGCTTTGATATGACATCATTATTAAGTAACCTCTCTGCCAGCTTTATCTAACTGTGATCCCTTATGTCACTGAGCCAAATTAATTTTCAGGAACATATTGAATATGTGGAAGAAGGGAAAAATTTTTTATACTCTGTTCCTTGTTTCTTGTCTTCTTTCTTAGTATTAAGGAATTACTCCTCATCAAAATGCAGCGATATTTTGCCTGCCCTCTTGGCTGAAATTAAATTATATTTAAGAACTGTATATTTACTGAAGTTTTAACTTTCAAATGAACTTTTTTTTTTTTTTAATGTTTAGTCCTAATTTTGTCCTTACTATGTATCTGATGATATCGCAGTCATGAAGCTCAGCTTGTTATAAAATGAAAGCTAGAAGAGAAGAAAATAAACACACATGAAGATGTTTAGCGTCAGATCCCTTGAGTTTTCTAAAGTTCTGAGTTTTCCAAATTCCCAATGAAATCATTGGGAAAAAAAAAAATATTTGAAAAACCGGATCATGAATGGCTGTTGATGAATTTGTGGCTAGTGACAAAACTAATGTTTAGATATATTCTAGAAGATCTGAAAAGCTTACTTGAAAAGGTAAGTTTTCATTAAGTTTTCTATTGTTTTGACATTCCATTTTACATTTTATTCCTAACATGTCTTTGTCCTGTGAGCACTACAGACACATAAATATGGTATAGTTACCTTTTAATTCCAAATGAAAAATCAGTGTAAATCCCAGCCTTGGCACTCGGCTCTTTCACAATCTTGTACATCCAACTCGTCCCACATCTCCCTTGCCTGGAAGTCACAGTGCATCTCACATCTCAGCCCTAAATTCCCTGAGCCAGAGAGGATCTATGGCATAGCTGCTCTTCCCTGCCACTCTGGGATGCTGCAAGACCGCTGCTTAATTGTGTGGATGTCAAAGGCCATGTTAGCACTTAGACAAATAGTGAAAAACATCAATTGATCAACTTAGCCTGCTTCTGAGAAGTCACTTTGTGCAAATGGCATGGGAGGGTGGAGGAGGTCACACTTAGTGCTTCTCAGTCCTTTCTAAATTCAGTCTATTCAATACAAATGGTGCTTATAGGGTTTATTTTTAACCTCCAGGCCTGTGAGCTCAGGCTGGGAAACAAGTAAAGCCAAGTCTTCACTAGAAATAGTTATACCAAGAAAATGACCTTACTTGCACATGTAGCTGTGTAACCAGCGCAGCCCATGAAGCTGCCCAGAGTGCTGCCCTCCCTATATATTTGTGTTAAGGGAGAGCTTCATGCCTGATCAGCAGCTGAGACAGCACGGCAGACATCGTTGTAGTGGGTTTACGTGGCAAGGTTTTGGTAGCAGGGAGCCATAGGGGTGGTTTCTGTGAGAAAGATCTAGAAGCTGCCCCATGTTTGGGAAGGGCCCCATTGTTTTCCAGATCCGAGCCAATAAGCGATGTTGTTTTGCGCCTCTGTGAAAGCATATTTAAGACAGGGAAAAAACGCTGCGCCACACAGCAGCCAGGAGAGTCAAGGGAGTGAGAGAACAGCCTTGCACATGTCAAGGTCAGTGTAGAGGGAGGGGGAGAGGTGCTCCAGGCGCCGGAGCAGAAGTCCCCTGCGGCCTGTGGTGAGGACCATGGTGAAGCAGGATGTCCCCCTGCAGCCCATGGAGTACCACGGTGGAGCAGGGTTCCACGCTGCAGCCCGTGGAGGAGACCACGGTGGAGCAGGTGGCCCTGCACCGACGGAGGCTGCCGCCTGTGGAAGACCCCTGCCGGAGCAGATTCCGGGCCGGACCTGTAGCCTGTGGAGAGGAGCCCACACAGGAGCAGGTGATCTGGCAGGAGCTGCAGCCCGTAGGGGAGCCAGGTTGGAGCAGTTTTCTCCTGAGGGATGGACCCCGTGGTACGGACCCATATCTGGAGCAGTTCTGAAAGAGCTGCTGCCTGTGGGAAGCCCACGCCGGATCAGTTCATCAAGGACTGCATCCCGTGGGTGGGACCCCACAGCACAGGGGACGAGAGTGACCGAGAAGGAGCGGCAGAGAAGAAGTGCTGTAGACTGACCATAACCCCCATTCCCCGTTCCCCTGCGCCGCTCGGGGGGAGGAGGTGGAAAAGGGTGGATGGGGGGGGAAGGTGCTTTTGGTTTTTTTTTTTCCTTTGTTTTCTCACTTCTCTCACTTGTTAGTTGTAGGCAATAAATCTTACTATCTCCTTATGCCGAGTCTGTTTTGCCCGTTACAATAATTATTGCGTGATTTTCTCGTCCTTATCTCAATCCTTGAGCCCTTTTCACATATTTTCTCCCCATTCCTCTTTGAGGAGGGGGAGTGAGAGAGCGGCTGTGGTGGAGCTCGGCTGCCCACTCGAGCGGAACCACGACAATCGTACAAGCAGCAGAGCAGTTCCTAGCCCAAAGCACTTTCACAATAAACAGGCCGGGAGGAACAGATATCAGATCGATTTGCACACTGGCTGTTTACTGTGAGTTCCTCACAAATAGGGTTTCTGCCAGAAGTGGCTTTGGCTCTGCAGCTATCCATGAGGCAGGATTTCTGGGGGATTTCGGGGGGATGCAGTCAGCTGTGGATGGGCCGCAGAGACTCCAGGGCTCTCTCGAAGGGCTGGGATGCTGCTCTTCCTCGACAGCCAGGACAATTCTCTCCCCCATCCCACCTGGGGTCAAAAGCCAGCGGCTGGTGGTGCTCAGCTGCCTTCTGGGGCTAAACCACAACATGAATCAATTTGGAAGATAACGAGCCACCGAGCATATCTGACACTGTTAGGTAGTAAGTGGTTAAAGCCCTGAGGTAGTACAATATCACTTGTCTCCCCTAGCATCAGCAGAACTGACATGAGTGGCAAGCAAAGCCACTAAATAAGGAAACGCCAGCCTGACAGCCATTTTTCAGAGTAAACCTGCCCTTTATCTCACCCAAACAAAAGTGCGCATAATGTTTTTCACAGTCCCAGGACAACCATAATAGTTGCTGGCAGCAGATCTACTTTTATCATTATCAAGAGCCTTGTGATTATGTGTTGTTATTGCTTCCTGTTGAGACTGTTACAGTGAAAACCATTTGTGGAAAATTAAAATGAATAAAAGCTTAAAAACACGGTATCATGTTTTGCTGTTATCCCTTAAGGAACAAAATTAAATGATCTAGGTAGTGGAGAAAGCTAAGGGTTCTTGTAAATAGGGACATTGATTTGCCAGGGTGTTTACAACTAACAAATGTGCTTTATCCTCGACAATTTACCCTGCTTGGGTCGAGCAGAGCTCGGTCATCATTTAAGCACAGAACAAGGTACACCTCCTTCCAGCAAAGAAAGCCACGCTGGACTGAAGCATGTCCACCTGACAAAGGCTTGCCACTAGGGCAGCCTGATCCTTAGGTAGCCTCTGGCACAGCCTAAAGAAACATCAGTTTGAGTAGAAAAAGCTCAGAGAAGTGTAATTAGATGTGGATCATCTGGGCCAACCTTCCTGACTTTGTCCTCAAGGATCAAAGGTAGTAGGGAGTTGGGATGGAGATGAGAGAGGTAAACGATCGGCCTTGATCAGAGCAGATATCTGGGGGATGATCTAGCAGGTACACCCCATACCATGGAGCCTAGAAAGACATGTGCCTTCAGAAGGTCCAAGGCCACCAAAATTCATGTCAGCAATAAAAATCCACAAGGGAGCACTAAAATCTAGAAGGTCTTTCCATTTACATCTTGTTCAGGACCGATCACTAAACTGCCTATAGGATGAAGGGACATTTTAGGAGGGACTTTCTCCTTCCCAGTCTCAAGGGATTAAACTTGTTGAGGCTGTGAAATGACAGAGACATTCTCATTTCTCCTAATTTTTACATCACTGGTCTCCCAGAGGGTGACATTGGCTATGTGATCTTTATCCTTAGTTCACAGGGATCCTGCAGGGGAGTCTCAAGACAAAAGTTATCCATGGATAAAAGAGGGCCTCTCTACAGATTTCAATAGGTTTAGCAAGCATGGACAAATGAATATTTTATTGTAACACAAAACCCAACTAAGATCTAGGAGAGAGACCGCTGGCAGGAAATGTCAGAACAACATAAAGCACTGTGCAACACCTGCTTTACGCTGCCATTAACTCCACTGGCTGCACGGGGTGGTCCTCTTGTTTTCCAGGGGTGGACGTGACAGGAGAACTCAGCCCGGAAAACCTTCTGTGGGTATCCCAGTGTGAACCGTGGAAAAGGGAACAACTGCCAGCAGCTGGCCAGAAGGAAGAAATAGGAAGAAAAGCAAAAGAAACACAGCCAAGAACCCAGGTTAAGGAGAGGAGAGGACTCTACAGAGCCACAAATCACCAGAAGACAGCATAAAAATGCCCCATTAATATCCACTTTCTGGAGCAGGCAGGACAGCGCAGGGCTCTGCATGAAATACTGACAGTGACACTGAATGCTGCTGCAGGGACTTAGGCAGGGGGGAGCTGGTCTAGAGTGGGATTTGTGCCAGAGCAAATTTTGTATTATTATTGAAATACGTGAATCTTGACCATCAGGTGACACCAGGTGCCCTCCTCCTGCAAACTGCTGCCTGTGATAGGAAAGCTAGGAGCCCTGGTTGCTTTTGAGCAAAACTTTACAGGCTTTAGAAAAAGGGAATGTGAGTTTCATTCAATTGATTGGAAAGTGGGGCACACAGGGATTACAGGTGTTCCCGAAATTGCTCTGGATGCTCAGTTGGCTTCTGATGAGCCTTAAAGCTGTATCTGCGAGCCCTACCTTAGCGAGGAACAGCAGCTGCTATTCCCCACTGAATTGTCATGGTGATTTTAAGGCAGAGAAAAATTTGGTTTCCTATGGAGAGAATTGCTACAGAGTGTTTTTGGCCTCTTTCTCTGTGTTAGTCTTATGCAAGGACTTCGCTTCAACTCAATTTTTCTTTGAATAGATTTTGTGAGGCTGCAGGCTGACCCGAAAGCCCTCAGCAAGCAGAAGAAAAATGCTCGTGCCAACAGCTCTGTGATAGCCTGCGGCAGCTCAGCAGTGCGCTGAGCAGCCAGAGCATCTGAATGCCAGTTTGGGAGCCCATTGCTGCTCATCTCCACTGCCTAATTGGCAGAAAAGGCTGTAATTGCTACAAGTCAACAGCACCAAGAGTTCAACACAGATATCAAAGAGGGGGGCAAATTAGACGACTGTACATGGCAGGCACACGCTTCTAGCAAGAGACCCAAAGGCTGTGCACCTCTGAGAAGGAGAACTATAAAGCAAATTCCTAACACGTGCATAACCTCCAGCATGCAAATGCACCAGCCTCTGAAAATACTGATGAGCAGGGAAACTGTCATGAATTTAAATATCTCGCAGTGTCATGGCATGGAGGGGGAGCTTTACATAGTTAGGTTAGGAAGTGAGAAGCATTTGCTTTCTTGTGTGAAGAATTTACGAGACGTATCTAGGCCTTTAAGACCAGACATAATTCCTTACTGCTTAAAAGAGGAAAGCAGGTTTCCAGCTCTGATGTGTCTCCATTTGCAGGGAGCAGTGGGACTGAAAGACAAAAGAAAAAGACCTGATTTTTTTTTTTTTATTTATTTTTTTTTATGAACAATGGAAAGAAAGGCAGCAATGGTACTGCTTTCACACTGATACCTCTCTAAATTGGTTTGTCACAGTACTGTTTCACCTGGCACCCAGAGATGCCACCCCACCTATGTGCTGTTATGCTATGGAATGACTGTGGTGTATGGTCACCAGTGCATGGTCACCTTGCAAAAGTCAGTAGGCATCCTTGGAAAACTTGAAGAATAGGATATTTCAGGTTCACCCAGGAAACCTTGGTCTCTTCAAGGGGTACTGAAGGCCTTTATTTGCTGTTCAGTATTTTGGGGTTGGCTTTTCCTTGCTCTTCACTCTGCTGCCCCACTGAATATAAAGAATTAGGACTCTAGTGGAATCCCATTTTGCTGCCATTGATGTGAGCACCCCTCAGCAGCCCCCAGGCCCACTCTGTGAATTCAGCTCCAACCTCTGCAAGTAAAACAGCATCCTACGCACTGATGGCCAAGAGACATGTCCAGGCCTTCTGACTTAGCTGTCAGGCAGTGACTGTGGCGTGTTAGCCCCTCTAACCTTCCTTTTTCTAATAATACCTAAACCTTCAGAAACACCTCCCAGTGAAGCGCACAAGACACATCCAAGGTTTACTTCTTTTGATTCACGTAACCCAACTACATGGCGCTCTGCCTAGGCTCTCACACATTTCCTCTGCAGCATCATCTTGTTTCCCACTTCTCCACAGACTCACAGAAGAGCAGCCAAAACATGAGAGCAGTGAGGCTTCAAAGCAGTAGTGCCAGCCTGCCCTATAAATAATGCATGGAGATCTTTTGTAGTGGTGAATTTCGCTTCTGAATCGTAAATAGTGTTATCTTTCCCATTCCTGCCTTCTGCTGCAGCCTTCCTGTAACCCTCGTAGAAATAAAGTTATGTAAACAGCAGATTTGAAGCTCTTTTTTTTTTTTTCTAGGAGTTCGGCTACCCACTGAATGGCTCTTACTACTCACCAACTTCACAGGAGAGTGGTTCTCCTTTTCCGAGGAGCAGAGAGCTGGGCAGCTGCTGCTTTAAGGAGAAGAGGCCTTGCACTGCAACAGTGCTGCAGTGCTCAGTAAGACAGGATGTTAAATACAGTTTTGATAAGTAAACAGGGTTGTGTCCATGAAAAGCCTGACCTTGACCATCCATTTTTTCCACTTCAGAGAGGAAAAAACAAAAACACACACAAAGGCTTCAAATACTGGCAAGTCAAGGGTAGGACTTCTAAGATCAAATCAGATATTTTCCTATAAGCCAAAATGTAATTACCTCTCACTGCTGACTTACAGATAAGGCGCTAAGCCAGCACACCGAGGTGTGAATAATTGCCTGAGATACATGTGAGTGCAGTTCTCTTCCTTAAAACAAACACAGAAGTGTAAGACTTGTAAATTTAAGACCTATTGGCACATTACTTTGTTTGCTTTGCTCACGGAGACAGAGAGCCTGCTGAAAGTATCACTCCAGCTAGGGAAAAAAGTGATTACTTCAGGAGTCCAAGTGTGGGGTTGGATGTTGCACTTGCATTGCTGAAAGGTCCCCAGAATGAAAGGAACACACAGCTCATCGTAAAGCCTGAATTGTGGCTCGGTGTGTTTGTAATTGTACCAGGCGTGCTAATGGCCCTGAAGCAGACATTAAGTGCCTGAGAAAGCACTCGTATCTTCTGCAGAAAAACATAAACAGATACTAAAAGCAAGGGCGATAATAGGTTTAAAAATAATGCCCTGCAGACCTCCACCAGTTGAGTAATATTTATATAGATGCCTGCCAGATCCAAAAGCACCCAGAGGAGTACTTACTGTCACCTCCTCCTTGCCACCACTTTGGTCTTTGGCTCTCTGAGACCAAGTACAGAGGAAACACAATGCCCTTGGCTTCTCAGAAGTCCACAGAGATCACTGTTGACCAAAGAGATCCACTTTTTGTTCTTCTCACCCTCTGTTCTGCCTTGAGAGGCTAAGCCTGACTGTTGGCCACCCTTGCCTCAGAGGAACTGGGGCACCAAGCTCTGAACTAGGCCCTGCGCTTGTATCCATATTTTTGGATCTCAGTGGCAGGGAGCTACTGTGATCAAGTAGCCCAGTTCTCAGATGGAGCCATTCCTGACTCATGTTTGTTTTCCACAATGGCAGTAAACACAAGGGAAGCACTGCAGCAACCCAAACTTTCTGACTAAATAAGCACTACGTTTCCCAACAGCTAAGAAGCACATAGGATGCAGTTCCTCTCCACCACTAACAGGGACAAATTCCTCTCCTAGAACTGCAGAAGCTGGTTCTTCCTCCTCTTTCTTAGGTTGTTGCAAAGCAATGTCTCAGGGTAGAGATGCTCTGAATTGCTGACCCCTTTTTTCCTTCCTTCTGCTTCTGCAGGGACAGTGTTGGCCATGGAGGGGGCAGGACGGAGAGCCCAGAGTAGCTGCAGGAGCTGTGGCAACATGGGGACAGCACACCAGTGGCCTCTGTGTCCTTTCTTCTCCAACTCTCTGCCCCTGGATTTTTACATGCCCCAGGCTGTTGCTGTCCCCTGTGCAGTGGGCACACTACTTCAGCTGCAGCCACTGAGATACCACAGCTACATATACCAGCAATGGGGTTGATAACCGTGGCTGCTTAATGTCTTGAAGGACTGGCCTTCACTAGCCTCATTGCTGCTGTTCTGTTCCCCAGCAAAACACATGTTCTTAGTGACTTCTGGCATTTTCACCACCTGGTATTTTGTCCTCTGAACACTTGATTTTCCCCACCTCTCCCAGGAACAGGTTGGCAGCTGGGTCACCTGGGTACAACTGCTTGCAGCACTTTCCTCCTCTGACATTTCTATTCCCTATCAACCACGCTGGATCATTAAGATGTCTGTAACTTAGATCATTAATTATTATGTATGCAGAAACTCAATTAACACTGTGAAAACTTGAAAAAATAAGTTCCTAGCTGAAAAGTTTTCTTTTCTGGGTTCCTGACACACTTGTCAGTGAGTTGAGCAGACTCATGTCACCTCCTTGCTGGCTGTCCATTTGTGCTCTCCATCTCAGTTCTTACCACCACTGTTAGACTCTTCGTAAGGAAGAAATGTCAAAGACCAATAAAAGCTAATTACTGGAATTGTGGAAAAATTATATAAGATAAGCTTCCCTTTCTAATGATATAAACCTTCATTATCACATACAGCTGTGCTTTCCTCAGGCATTTTCTAGCAGTGACTCATTTAGCCACAAAAGAAGAAAGCTCCAAAGCACTGTGATTGAAACTGTGCCAAACTTTATTGAAAAGGAAGCACCAAGGCTTTGGAGGGATATGGAAGAGAAGCCACTGGAGAAAGAGCTACATTATGTATAAAAATACATTATGGAAAATACCCAAAGGGAAAAAGTAACTAGACTTGAACAAGTGTGACAAAGACGATACTTCAGCCTCAGGGTTTATATTTCTGTTGAAATCTAGTGTGGAGAACTGATCAGGAGGCTGAAATCAATGAAAGACAACAATTCACAGGTTTCACACAGTGATGAGCCTCTGTGAATCACTTGGATGTTGGGAAAGGAAAAGACAGAGGAAAGATGTGGCTGCTCACTTTCTGTTAGAAATTAGTAAGAACTAGGTTTTCAGACTCCCTAAGGGACTTACAGAAATGAATGCTAACTTCACTGTCATAAAAACTCATACTGGAACAGCATAAAGTTAATAGATGCATGGAAACAAAGTAATTGTCAGCAAATGGGAAATTTTAGCCTGGAAATCTGTACCTACAAGGCAGGCAGACAGCAGGCAGGTATAGGAAAAACTCAGAGGTCCAAATGTACTCAGAACATTGACAAAAAAAAAAAATCAAAACAAAAATAAACCATTCTCTGTCTGACAACTGAATTTTTACAATCAAACCTCAAGCCCTTTTCACATAGTTCAAATTCTTGAGCGATCTTACAAGTGCTTAAGTTTGGGGCAGTCACATGTGTCTGTGCTTTGGCTAGAATCTTCTAATGTTTCAGGTGCCTCGTTCCTATAAGGAGCTTACTCAGTTATGATTATCTGAAAAACAAGGTGAAGGTGTTCATTCAAATTCACAGTGTAGTTTAATCCATACCAGAAGAACACTCCCAGCATCCCAAAACAGTGCATAAAATGGTAATTGCCTGGTCACGATTTTTGAGACACTAAAGAAAATAAATGGCTGAAATTCTAGCAAAGTTACAAATGCCACCATTTTAACTTGCAATAATATAGAGATTAATTGCTACCCAGGAAGATTCATCTGCTTAATAAAACTTAAATGCCACTGTAATCTGCTTCAATCCTTTCTTCCCTATCCATGATCTTTTCAGCGCCCTAGAAGTGAAGCCTTGCAAGGAGACCCTAAGGAATGTTTGAATTGAACCTTTATGACATCTGCAGGCTGAAACAGCTGAACTCCTCACCACAGCTTTCCCAGCCTCAGTTTCCAACACCACACTCTGAGTCTGAGGGCTGTCAGCCCTCCCTGCCCCTTCATACTTCCTCATGCAATCTTTGTGGCCAAATTTGGGTTGCCGAGTGCAGTAGCATCTGCTCATCTCTTCAGTTATCAAAATTCATTTAAATGAATTTAAAATTTTTTAAATGGTTGAGCCCCAGATTTCTCCAAGTTAGAGCTCCAACCCTGCTTTTCTATATCTTCTTTGCAAAAATTGTCCCCACAGAATGGGCTGGAGTCTTTCTGTTTCCCGCATACTTTTCCCAGCCACAGCACTACCTTTATCAGCTGGGCCTGCAGGATAGCTACAGGGGCCTATCAGTGAAAATCCCTCAGACTCACAGCAGAGTCCTGATGGGGTTCCCAGCTTATCACACAGGCAGACTGAGCCACTCTATGTTCCTCTGTCTCTTCTTCCATGGGATACCCCCCAGCAAAGAGGAGCTGTTCTGCAACTTCAGCTGGCCCAGCTCTGCAGCTCAGTGACAGTTTAAAATGAAGTGTCCCAAGACGCTGTTTTTAAGTGGGAAAAAGCTGCTGGAAGCCACATTCAAATCTCCTTTCCTGTTCTTGTTAGTGCCCATATTGTAAAGTCCCAAACAATTGTTCTTGAAATGCTGTTTGCAAAAATAGCATTTGGATAGTTTGCACGCTACATTTCCATCTGGAACAGATCTTTTTTTCAACAGTTTGAAACACATGGATATTTAATGGAACCAACTGTCATGGCTTGAATAATGGCATCATTGAATAGAGAGCAAAGCTCACTAAGTGATTAATCCCAAAGAGCACTGAGCCCTCCAGGTCCAATTCTGCAAAGCTGTTAAGCATGGATGTACGTTGTTTTAAGCAAGCTGCTATTGCAGCACCTTGCAAGATTTATTGTTAGTACTCCAAAGGCACATATTGATTGCTGGAATGTGCAGAACTGAAACAGTCAGAAAGAGTATCTAGAGTATTACATCTGGAGCAGTGTATTTCAGTTTACTGTTCCATCCACTTTACCAATACACTCTCTCTCCTGTTGTACTTGTTCATCAGTATTCCATGTGCAGCTTTCCTGCCTTGCTTTTCAATCAAAACCTGTTAAAACATCTCAGAACTTAATTGATTCTAAGATCACACCAAAGTCCATTGAGCTCCACAACCACATGCTCAGGAAACATTTGATAAGCCATCTGCGTGTACAAACACAGTATCTGCTTTTATTTATCAGGCACAACAAAACACAGTTCAACAGTCTCCAAGTCTACATCAAAATACAATGAATGGCTGGACGTAGAAGCAACTTTTGCCTGATTCACCAGACCAAATTCATCACCAGCTGAACTCTGAGAAAATCAATAGAGTTCTGTGACTACAGACTGCAGGGGTCTCTGCAGTAGCAAAGGACTTTTCGTGCTTTATCTACTCTAACAACTAAAAGCAATGCATTACATATCTCAGCTCTCTGGATTCATCAGCTTTTCAGATTTAAAACAATTTATGTAGTATTTGGTACTGTAGTTTCTAGCTAGCATTATTTAAAGTTTCAAAAAATGACACTAAACTATGAGAACAAAATGTATGTATTGCTTTCAACTTATTCCTTTTACAAAAGTCCCATGATTTCTTCCATGGTGGTTGTGATTTTGGGCTGCTGGATTTGGCAGTACATATAATCTGACAAATTCTGTGACTGACAATAAGGCTGTACCATCGTGGTTCCCGTATGATTTAATCACAATCATGCTAATGAGATAATGATTCAAAGATCGAAGCCGAAATTCCTTTAAGTGGTATATTCTTTATTGCAGCGCTGGATGCATGGGGGATCTCTCCACCTATCGTGCATACTCAAAGCAGAAAGCAGTCTTGAATTTATACAATCAATCTATCAATATTCTACAAGCACCTATACATATGCATTACCTATCCCCGCCTTCCCTCGCTTCTCATGCTAATTAGTCTTTTGGCACCTTGCGCCTGCGCAGAGCCTTCCAAGAATTGTGGGCAGGGGTCTTTGGGACGTGGGCAGGGGTCTTTGGGAGGAAGACCCCGAGTCTTCCTCACAGTGTACTTTTCACCTTTGGTCAGGAATCTGCTGAATTGGCAGGTTTCTTAATTGCGAGAGCTGGTTGTTGCCAATTCTTCCGTTTGTTGTATCTTTATAATGAATTCCAATGTCCAGTTTTGAGATTTATAGTCCTTACGTTTGTTTCTCTGTCCGTCTGCCGCTTCCTTATCATGAGTTTCAGTGTCTTGTTTCGAGATATACAGTCCATGTCTGGGGATTGTCCTTGCCTCCCCAATGCCTCCCCAATGCCTCCCCAATACCTCCTTAATCAATAATATAGTACCAAACTGCATTTTACGTCTGTTCCTTCCTTGCAAACAAACAATACAGCAGCGTTATGCTGGAATCATCCCAAACTGTGCAATATGGCTATCTCGAGATGAGAGGTGGCTTTGAGCAATCATTGTCAAATACTACAAGGCTGAGGTTTTATGAAAGGCTGCTGGAAGCCAGCTCTGGCCAGGGGAATACCCTTCCTAAGGGGCAAACCCAGGAACCTCAGGCATAAAAACAACTTGGGGACCCCATTCCCACAGAATATGAAGCCTGCATATGCGTTCCTCCCATTAGCACACTGGTGCTGCCTCACAGATACAGCAGAAGTAGGCACAGTTGGTTTCTTTCTAGATCTTAAGGTATGTACAACCCCTTGTCACTGTGCTTGAGCACAAATAGAAGGCCAGGTCCTCAGCATGCTGATACCGGTCTTCTACCCCAAGATTCTGCCCACTGGCAGCCATTTTGTCCACACATGCAGCCCTAAGGGCCTACAAAATGGTGCCTTGTCTGGGGCACACAGTGTGGTGCCCTGGTACGCAGGTCATGGGCTGTGAATTTCCCTCCTCTTTTCTGTCTGTTTTTGGTGCTGAACTCACAGATCAGACTGGTCTGAAGATTAGCAGCCTGTACAGACAGCCTGTCTCTAGTAATTTCTTTCTCTTTGAGCTACTGAACTCTTCACTGCTTTTGCACTGCTGCCTCCAGTCTACCCTTGTCCTCTTCAGTTCAGACACTGAATCTCAATTTACACTTAAAATATCATTATCATTGACATAATTCTATTAACAGACAGTAAGAATACACAGATAACTGCAAATTGTGTTTCCAGGTTATGCTTTAAATATTTGTTCTGTTTTAATCACTACATCTGTTCCAAGTAGGTGAGCACTACCATCATGAGTGCTGCATGGATTCTTTCACCACCCCAAAACCGTATCTACCATCTGCTCTGAGACATGGTATGGAATAGTGATGACAAACAAGGATGTTCCTGGCACCTGCAGCTTCATTGGGAAAGAAACAAATAATTGGCAACATACTGATGAGACCGTGCCACCATCTCAGCAACTTCAGCAAGGAGTATGCAGACTGACAACAAGATGGCAACTGAAAAAGCCCACACTTTGTGTGAGATAGGCTGGAGGGGACTGAAACTTCATTTATAGAATTAAGGGCCTTCTGGCTTCCCATTCCCTGCTTTATGAAATACAATGAAGTTTAGATCATAAGAACTACAAAAATTCTGTCTTTCAGAAGAGATGTTTCCAGGGTGAACAACCAAACTGGCCCTTAGAAGGGAAGGATGAGCACGCATGTCTACAGCCTGCAGGCAGTTCAGACTTGAGGCCAAAGCAACCTGTTTTTGTAGACTGCCATTCTGACCTGCACAAATCATCATATTGCCTGCTAGGACAAGAAGCTGTAAGATGGGATAAAAAACACTCTGCTTTTCCTAAAATTGTTTGCCTCGTTATTGTTCTGCTCTTCAATTCTAGACATCCAACATTGGAAGGCTGGCTGGGTATTACTCTTTTGTGTTGTGCTTTGACAAAATTAATCTGTGCCATATTTGAGGCATGCATATGTGTATTCAAAGCAGTGCAGAATACAGTCAGTATCAACTGAGATTTTGGGTTCTGAGTTTTTTTTTGCAGATTCATTTATATCTTGATATGCCTCTGAAGTGGTCAGGAAGTTGGATTCAGTCTTTGTAGGTCTTCCAGATGAACTATTCATGCCTCTGTGTGCTACAGCGGCAGTGGCACCTACTCCAGTTACAGCCTTCTGCTCTCCATGGTCAACACACAGCCAAACCACACCATGCTAGCCAGCCTAACAAGTATCTCCCCAGCCAGAATTAGTGGCATCCAGGCCATTAGGTTTTCCTTGAGAGAGGTGCTGGCTACTCGTCTTCACAGGCATTTTGTGCAGCTCACGAATTACTTTGTCAGTGAAGCTCTTCTCAACAGAGCCCATCAGTCACCCAGGCAGAAGCTGGTTGACTTTTTTTCAGGTTGGCAAGGACTGGGAGGAGTATGTAGGTGTCCAAAGGACCAACTGTTTGCGAGCAGTGTCCAGGAAAGCTCATGCCTGCTTATTCCAGACTCTGAATTTGGTGATAAAATCCCTGTCCTGATGTATGTGAGGTATCTGGTGCCCTTCCATGTATAAACTGCAAATCTAAATGGCAACTAAACTTGAAGAGGCAATACAAAAACTTGCTCACATGTCAGGTACAATTAAAATTTTAAATGGACAAGGTATAAATCCGACCTCACTCGAAGGGGAAAGCAGCAAAATGCATTTTTCCCAAGTTCACTGTGTTTGTCTTCCCAGCCTTTAGCTACTAGTCTGATTTTTTTCCCAAGTGTTGCATGTTTGCACTTGTACTTGGAGAGCTGGCCAAGGTCCAATACCCATTAAATCCATTCAGGGCCTTCATTTACTCCCAAGTCCAGATCGCTCAACAACTGTTTAAATGTGACTAATTCAAACTCCATCACAATAAAATTGTTTCAGCTATATAACTGTATGTATGGGAAACAGCTAATTATCTGCAATAAAGAATGTTTTAAATTTTGCAAGTTTTTTTATTCTTTTCTCTTCTCTTCTCTTCTCTTCTCTTCTCTTCTCTTCTCTTCTCTTCTCTTCTCTTCTCTTCTCTTCTCTTCTCTTCTTCTTTTCTTTTCTTTTCTTTTCTTTTCTTTTCTTTTCTTTTCTTTTCTTTTCTTTTCTTTTCTTTTCTTTTCTTTTCTTTTCTTTTCTTTTCTTTTCTTTTCTCTTTTCTTTTCTTTTCTTTTCTTTTCTTTTCTTTTCTTTTCTTTTCTTTTCTTTTCTTTTCTTTTCTTTTCTTTTCTTTTCTTTTCTTTTCTTCTCTTTTCTTTTCTTCTCTTTTCTTTTCTTCTCTTCTCTTTTCTTCTCTTCTCTTTTCTTCTCTTTTCTTTTCTTCTCTTTTCTTTTCTTTTCTTTTCTTTTCTTTTCTTTTCTTTTCTTTTCTTTTCTTTTCTTTTCTTTTCTTTTCTTTTCTTTTCTTTTCTCTTCTCTTCTTTTCTCTTCTTTTCTTTTCTCTTCTTTTCTTTTTTCTTTTCTTTTCTTTTCTTTTCTTTTCTTTTCTTTTCTTTTCTTTTCTTTTCTTTTCTTTTCTTTTCTTTTCTTTTCTTTTCTTTTCTTTTCTTTTCTTTTCTTTCCTTTCCTTTCCTTTCCTTTCCTTTCCTTTCCTTTCCTTTCCTTTCCTTTCCTTTCCTTTCCTTTCCTTTCCTTTCCTTTCCTTTCCTTTTCCCTTTTCCCTTTTCCCTTTTCCCTTTTCCCTTTTCCCTTTTCCCTTTTCCCTTTTCCCTTTTCCCTTTTCCCTTTTTCCTTTTTCCCATACCAATGAAACATACTGGAGTCCCTACGATCTTTCTTCAGAATTATTTCACAACAACAAAATCAATTATTCAATGCATTATTTGGCAACGAGTACTTGTTCTATTGCAGGCAATATACAGCAGTCTAGTTACTAAAGCTTATGTTAAGACATACTAAAACTAGTCTCTGAACAGAGATTTATAATCTTTCCCTAGTCCTCCTTTGCAAATGTTCACAGAATAACCTGTATATTTCTTCGCTGTTGCCCATCTTGGTATTGAAACTTACTCATGTGGTTGCTAAGGTAAGGAAATATGAGCAGCACATTAAAACAGTTCAGGAAGATGTATTAGAAATCTGGACCATAATTTGAGGGAAAGGTTTTTAATTAGTTACCAAATAGGAAAATCAGTGATTTTATAAAATGACTTAAACAATCAAAGCTCAACTCTTTTTTTTTTCTTTTTTTCTTTTTTCTTTTTTTTCTTTTTTTCTTTTTTTCTTTTTTTCTTTTTTTCTTTTTTCTTTTTTTCTTTTTAATCCTGCTTTAATCATTCAAATATCAGCCAAACAACAATTAGACACTAATTATTTGTAGCCTGTATCCCACAGAACCTAACTGGCAAAGATGTATCAAAGCTCAAGAATTCCTGGTTTCTAAATTCATCAGGTCTATACTATACTTAACTGCTACCAATGAGCTTTATGTGTTTACAGTCTGCTATACATTCAGCTCCCACATACACCTGAGTAGTGAAATACAGGCTCAGTTTCTAGAGCAACTAAAAGGAATTAATCATCAGAAAAGATAGGCTCGTTATAATCTGACTAATGTGGGTTTGCAAACAATGTATAGATCCATAGTTTTACCTCACCTTCTTAATTTATTTATATGGAATGAAATCTGGTATAACAAGAATTTGTCCTCTTGAGAGGTGTCAGTCTTCATCTATAATGTATGAAGTAGTACAAGCAGGTTGCTGTATCCAGCTAGAAAAAACATCCAGACTCAGTAACTGGTGCTGCAGACAGCATCTAACTTCAGTATTGTAATGCTTTTAAGATGATTAAGTACCTTCTGCACCACTACAAAATGGCTAGACTTCTATTTGTTATTTCACCTAGTCAATATTTAAACAAAAGAGAACATTTCATCTTGAAGCCAGCTCTTGATCAGCTTGAGGAAAGTGATGTTATAGCATCAACATTCTTTAAAACTCAGCCTAGTGCTGCAGGGACAGGGCACAGGGGCTTTGCTCTCCCCAGGAAAATCTTTTACAGTGCAGTAAAAGGACTGTATGAAATCCACACAGCAGAATAAACACACTGAGTAAACAAAGAACTGTTGGTGTAAAACAGGCCTGAGTCGCCTTTGTGCTTTCCAGTGAGTTCATGAAGAATCCCACGTGGGCATATATGAGTGGAATTTGTGCCACAGTGTTGAGGGAACAGCTCTGATAATGATTTCAGCATAAACAGAAATGTAAGGAGTTCAAAGAAAGCATTCACACAAGCCAGACTGAACAAAAAATCCATCGTTTACTGGCGACTTATCTGCCAAGAGATATTGCATGGAAAGCCTAAGGATGGATGTAGAGAACTGAAGCTTTAATAATGGGTATTAATGAACATCATCATTGATGGTAATTCTTTTTTATCTACCAGGGACAGAGCTGTGTTGACACACAGACCAAGCAACTACTTCTGTTTCCTAATTCTAGAAAGCTCCTTCATGGATGGTTGCTCTGTGTTGCAACTGCTCCTTTTGTTGTTGCCTTTCTTCTTCATCATCTTTGAGTTCAGTGAAAAACTGGGACTGATATTTCAGGGACCCAGTTATTTCTCCTTTGCCACCCACCTTGGGGATGGAGCATGCGATACAGGCTTGAGAAGATTGGGCTCTGGATGGACTGAGGGTGCAGGAGCCCCAAAAGAAATAACTTGGTTTTTTGTTTTCCTGTTATATACAGGTACCTCCTGTCCCACACAAGTTATGTTTACCATGTACTTCAGCCCCCTCCCAGGAATAATGAGAACAATTAAGTGTTTTTCTTACAGCCTTCTTATGTTTCTCATCCCTCCCCTCTGAAGTTAAGGGAAGAAAGTTCATAACTTCAGCTTCTTCTCTGGACATTTACATTACACAACATAAGCACCTAAGTTTGTCTGCACTGGTTTAGACCAAAGGTCTTTCCAGGGGAGCAAAAATAAAACTAAATATTTTATACATGTTATACATATATATACTTGCTGCTGATATTATTTTTCCACCTCTAGATAGCTTTTGCCACCAATAACACTCTTTAAGTGGCTGCTGCCTTTTTCCCTTGGCACCTGCAAATGAGTTTCCCCTTAATTTTCAAATTGGCAAGTACCAATTAGCAAAGGATGTTTCTAGACCTTCTGTATTTTCTTTGGAAGGGACACAGCACAAAGCCTGCCTGACATTTCCTATGTTTTGAATAACTCCAGCTGAGGAGCACAGGGGTTATTCACAACCACCTCTTCCACCTGCATTACGCTGCACAGATCTCAAAAGCAGGTTCTGGAAAGCTTGTAATATTCACATGCCATGCTGGACGAGAGTGGGGGGAATAAGCCCTTTTCTTGCACCAATGTGCTCCCCATTCCACTGATTTGCCAGGAGCTCAGCCAGGCTGCAGAAGGCAGGTATTTCCTTTCCCCTCCGCACTCGCTCCCCTTTTCTCTCTTCCACTGAGTTCTTGCCTAGGGAAGGACTAAGCAGAACATTTTTTTAGGGGAAGGGTCTCCCTTCTTCTCTGCCAGGAGAAGCAAAGGCAAACTTTCCATCTTGTGCTACCTCCACAGTAAAAAATAAATAAATACATAAATCCCTTATTTTATTTTATTTTATTTTATTTTATTTTATTTTATTTTATTTTATTTTATTTTATTTTATTTTATTTTATTTTATTTTATTTTATTTTATTTTATTTTATTTTATGTTTCTCTCTCTGCCTCAGGAAAGTCACAACAGCCACAGAGATTTTCTTCTTTTAAATTACCTTTGAGCTCTGGAATTCCTGTATGCCTCCTTCAGCACAGCAAGTGCTTTCTCTCAGCAGGGTGAGATCTGTCTTCTGGTAGCAAACAAACAGCAACACCAGCACCCTGCACAAGTCTCACAGCTGCAGGAAGAGGTCTCCTCTCCGAGCTCCAGCCTGGAGCTGACATGGCTGGTCTTCGGGAAGATGCCTACACAGTTTGTGACTATTGCTTAGAAAGTAGGGAATGTGTATTGGATGCTCAGATTACCCAGGAGTTACCTACAGACCAGTTCTGATAGAAGTATGTGATTTCTAAATATGAGATTTCCATCTGGAGGGGGGATTTCATGGGGCTTTCAGAGTATTTCACAGAAATACTTGGTCAAGGAACACCAGCCCATATACTCACCAGATTCAGCTAATCGTACTACCTGCCTTTGATGTCACCTAAAAAGGATCTTCATTACAAGCAGGCTGAATTGTGTTCCTGTTTCTCAGAACAAAATCCAGAGACATGTCTTCACAGAGTTATCCTGAGACTCGTCTCAAAATGACTACCTTAGAAAACACACGGAAAACACCCAAAGAACATTGTCGCTCAGGTGTGAGAAGTTGTGGAGGTGCATTGCCAGGATTTATCCAACATCTTGCCTACCCAGAGACTGCATCGTGTTAACATGATTATATTTCTCCTCTCCCAGGGAGAATTTAACTGTACATCGTTACAGTCTACCATTTCCATTCCACCTTGTGTACAAATACTCTGTGCCCAAGGCTACCTGCAGCAGCACTGCACCAAAAGAAAAGAAGACACAGCTTGGTTTCGAAAGGTCATGAAAATTGCCTTGGCTCCACAGCAAAATGGTACTTTAAGTGTTATGAAGCAAAGAAGACTTTCTGATTTAAGGCCTGCTGCAATTAAATCCTTTGGTAAAATACACAGTTTCTTCCAGCAAATGGTGAATCCATGGGGCTCTGAATTTAAACAAACTTCATGAGCAATAATAAATTAAATCTATCTACCTCAAGTTTTTCTCCATGCTACCATATTCATTACAAGGAGCTTTATCATAACCGTCACGTACAGAGTATGGAGTCCTTAGAAATCTCACAAAAATCATTGCAGTACTTTTAATTTCAAATAAGAGTTCAATTTTATACTTCATTAAAGAGGAATGCATTAATAAATTGAGCCCAAATACAAGATTTCTTGATGTTTTAATTCAAAATAGCACTTTGGCTTGATTTTTCCACCTTGTTAAAGAGCTGATATTTATTGCTAAATGAGTGCTATCATGTTCCAAATAAGAAACAAAGTACACCAGATAGTGCAATACATCTTGCCTTTTTATTTGTTATAGACAAAGAGGAGTACATTTAGTCAGTGCCAAAACTTGCAATGTCACTCTGATCGCTTGGGGAGACAGAGAACATCCACTCATCACTCGTTCCACCATTTTATCATAATAAGCTGCGAATATCAAAAGTTAGCTCTGAGCAAACATTTTTCTAAATGAAAACACAGCCAAAGAAAAGTGTTTGCTAATAGGATATTGCAGGATTCTTTAAGTGACTAGCAGAATAAGCATGTTTAGTAGCAACACAAAACCATAGACATGCTGCTGTTCCCAAAAGGTGAGCTGTGCTGGAATTCTGCCTCCTACAAAAAAAAGTTAGCTCATGATCTGTGCATTGCTTATGTTCAAATCTAGGTGGGGGTAAAGCAACCTAAGGCTGGTGTTTTGCAAAGCGGTTGTGTTATTCCTATCAATTTATGTGTAAAATGACACAGTCTGTGCTGATAACCTCTGTTGGTGCCCATCAGTCAGCTAACAGTGCTGCAGTGGAGTGTAATGCTACAAGAAGCAAGGTGTTACTGTGTCGTGATGTTTCTTTTGTACACAATCTAGGTCCTGGTGACCTATAAAGGGTTTTTCTAGAATACTACAAAGGACAAAGAAAATTTCCTGCTTGAAATGCAGGTGCAAGGAAGCCTTTCCCTGCTGAAAAACACAAGCCTTTCAAACAACTTTGGCAGAGTGTACGGTAATACACTCCTTTGTGTTACGGAGGGTGACTGCACACAAAATAACAAGTTGGCAGTGGCTCACGGTTCCCTATGCCTGCAGTGGTGGGATAAAATGGAAGAGAAGATGTTTGGAAACATACAGAAGTTACTAGCTACTGTCATAACTTACTGAGCTGCCTGACAGCAAAATATCAGCCATTTATAGGAAGATGGACATTTTAATAAAGGTTGGTAAAATAACTTTGAAAACCACTGTTGTTGATACAGCTTCCATAGTCTTGCTTGTATAAAATTTCTCATTTTTACATAGATGCTCTAGCTGAACTACTGATCTCTGCTAATTACACTTTGGGGAGGATATTTGAAGTCCTATGAAAAACCTTTTATTATCTACAAGAACTTTCCACTGGGGGCATCTTCTGTTCCCTATCCTCCCAAAAAAGGAAAAATGTAAAACAAGGAGAAAGGGACTGCTATTTTACAAAGCATAACAAGGCGCAATCTTGTTTACTACTGCTACTACACCACCTAATTTTTTCTGTCCTCTCTTGTCTCCCACTGATTGCAGCAGGCATATTAATAGCATCGGCACTGTAACCCATCCCTACTGAGTGAAATTCATCCCCGTGTAGAGTCCTTGCAAGAGCTGTGGACCATTTTGCTGGAGCCGAAATATTTTTTAAATACCGTTTGCAGGAGGCTCCTGGGTGTGCAGGCGTTCGGCAGGCTGCCTGCCAAAACTCTCGGCAGAGGCCAGCGAGAGTGGTTCAGCCCAGTATGTGATTTGCTTAATGAAAGACACTTCTCCAGAAGATTTTGGCAGACACAATCAGTTCAACTGCCAGGCAGTATTCATGTGATTATAAATGTTAGCGATCACATTAGATACTTAATAAATCCCTCCAAAAAGATCACAGCTACTGGGTGGCTTTGAAGAAATTAACGTTGGGAGGCAGATTACTGTGCTTGCTGTGCACCGGACTATTGATACAATTGGGAACAAATCCCTTCCCTGGGCTGCCAAGCTGTCAGTGACAGCTATTAATTTCTACATAAAACCACGACTGCTTGTTTGCAAATTTTTAGCTAAGCATCGTTGTGAAGTAGCTTCCTTTTCATGTTGGGGACACATTCTAACAGAAATCTATGAAAGAATGTGACTCCACTGAGTTTCACAGATCTGTGGTGACTCACATGGACTGAGGTTGGCCTGAGAGTCTAAGGACAATTTTTGGCTTGAAATAGCAAAAAAGTGAGATGGTGTGTCCTTGCATAAAACCCATGAGTGAGTCGCTGGCACTGTTTTCTTCTTTTGACATTTCAGCAGATGCAATATCACATACAGTACTGATAAAACACATCAAAGCAAAAATGATCTAACTGAGCTGTACCTGTTTGGATAGAAATTGTTTTTCTTGTGATTGTGGGCACAACTTGCACTCTATCTTCCTGTAATTTATTGAACAGCATTTTAAAAATTAATAAATGTCCATTGGCCAAATCCCAGTGCCCATTTCAGAGTATTGCAGGGAAGCAATCACACAGGCCTCTCTTCTCTGCTCTCAGGAGGAGGGATTCTGTCTGAAAAAAAATAAAAATAAAAAAATTAAAATGAATATATCACTTTAAAAGAGTTTATAATTGATTAGACCTAATCCCTCTGCACAGCTGTAGTCAAGGTGCTGTGCTGAGTGAAAAATCATAGTTATTACTGCTGGTTTCCATCCAGAAAAAAAGTGATACAAAATAAGTATATTCAGAACCAAGAAGCATGGAGAGTGTTTTTGTAATCTGAATGTTTTTGTTTTCATACTTAACTTCCAGGGCCTAGGCTGTCAAAATTATTAAAGCGTCCTTTATAAATGCTGAGCAAAAATTCCACTTTCAGCTGCACTGCTCTTAATTCCTTCCCAGTGATTGATGGCTTCCTGTTGACGATGTCTTCAGTACTGTATAATTTAATTGTGCCAGATAGCATGTGCTAAGGAGCCAGTTGTGCTCTCAGTTACACTGTTGTTTCTTCAGAGTAACTCTGGGTTCAGTCCAGCTGTCAGTCTAATCTCATTGCCTGCAACTCGCAATCTTTCAGAGCAGACCTTAATTTGTGGCTCTTATTTCATCCTGAGTTAGTTTACTGACAGTTGTAAGTATAAGTACAATGTAAGGATAGTGTAAGTACAGTGTGAGTGTGAAAGACTTATTGCCAACTCCATTTGGAGCCATGCCTCCAGAACCCCATCAAAAGCTTAAAAACCATTCCCTATGCACATCATTTAAAATTACTTGCTCTTGGTTTTGGAGTGTCTTAGTGGACAAACATTTCCAAGATGTTTATTTATTTTATTTTTTTTTAATCTGTATCCAGGAAAAAAGATAATGTCAGATCCTCAAAGATGTTTAAATATCATTTATTGTTATAACTTAGATCTTTTGTGGGTCCTGGTCTCACTTTTAGGGAAACAATGGTCAAGTTTCCCAAGTGGCACCATCATTTCAGAAGCTGAGTCTCTTGCAAGGCTCAGAATGAAACTGATGGTGCAAGCAACTCACTTTAGCTAGTGCAATCATGACTGAGGAGAAACTTCCTCCTGAGTACAATTTGTGGTTTTCGGCCTGTGGGCTGCGGTCCCTTAAGTATTTTGTAGACTAACTTTGAAGTGTTTCTTGAGAAAAAAATAAAGTAAAGTAAAATAAAGTAAAGTAAAATAAAGTAAAGTAAAGTAAAGTAAAGTAATCAAATCAAATCAAATCCAGGCTTAAATTCACAATGAATGGGTTTTCCATCTGCACTGGAAAAGAAAAAAAAAAAAAAAAAAAAAAAGAATAATAAAAAATAAAGGAAGAAAAAAAAAAAAAACCCTGAAACCTGCTTGTTAACAAAAGATGAAAGAGCTCTGTGAAACATGAGGTTTTCAGTCTGCCAGCATTCCCCTTGCACGACACCTCCTGACAAATTAAAAATGGCAAAGGCCCAGCTAATGAAGACACCCGGTTCCCATAGGAGTCGCTGGGCACTTCTGAAGAGTCAGGCAGAGGCTGTTTGAGAGCTGCTTTTTCCTCCCTCCGCAGCCCTCTATCCTTTCCAACCCAAACTTTTTGACATCCACCTTTGCATTAAAGAGGAACTTGTTCACTTGCCTTGTCTGCTTTCACTTACCAGCTTAGTGCAATGGCAGGCGTTATTAAACACTGCTCCCCGGGCGTATGGAGCAATCCTGCATGAGTGAATGCTCTCATTGTTGGAGCCCAGTGGAAACAGAATCACCCTAATGTCACGCAGGCTTCCTGGCTTTCACCGTAATGCCAGCAAGCTGTCAGTGTTGCCACAGACCCTGCCTAGGCATCACTCATGCCTGTTTGCAGGCAGGAAGAGCAGCCCTGGGACCACTCAGCTGTGAACTGAAGGACTATGAGAGCGAAGCATCATTAACCAAAGTTAATTGTGGCCCTGTTGGCATTGGCTGAGGGAGTCTGGGGTAGAACAGTCCTCCGTGAGGTTTGCCTTTGGAACAAGAAATTTAAAGACTCGGGAGTTGTTAAATGAAGTTATTTTTGTATAAAACTCGAGAAGATAAAGTTGGTCAGCAGCAGCCAAGCAGCAGCAGTTCGGTAAGGATATGGAGGCTGTGCCTTTCAGAGAATGGAAAGCCACAATGTGCCACTTAGAGAGCCTTGGCCACTGCATTTCATTTTAGTATCTCTGTACCATTTAGTAATTTATATTTAAGTATCTCTTCTAGAAAGGTCTTTGGAATCTCAGTCAGGAAAAGATGGAAAATAATACACCCTTTCTGATGCTCCAGATAACTGGTTATGTTTGCCTTGGGATGGACTGTTCCTGTGCCCCTTGTCTGGTTGTACTGACAGCTGTCTGAACCAGAGCCTTGTCATCTCAGGCCTGTCCAGGTCTTTGCAGAATGAGCAATTTATGAGTTTACGAGCAGCTCTGGGGCCATCTTCTGCCTCTACGCTTTGCCTCTTACAGCACAGCATTGCTCTCGGATGGGTTCTCCTCTCACTCCAACCCCAAATAGCCAACAGAGACATCAACATAGGTTCGAATATCTCTGTCAGTGAGATTTAGGAATTGTGCTGGCTCTGCTGCACTCAGAAAATCTGCCCAGTGCAGCCTCAGCAGTAATTTAGTACCTCCTGGTCATGCATAGGTAGCAAACGTGTCAGCTGAACCTAATCCAAAGCCCCACTGTGGACCACAGCAGCCCAGCCCAGCTGCAGGACTAAAGCACCTCCATTTGCAGCCTGACACCTGACAGTTATTGAGTATTAGGCTAGTGCAGGGGAGACTTTTGCGATGTAACCCACACTGCACGCAGATCTCTGGCCTAATCAGTTTGCTATTGATAGCTGAAGGAAGCTCCAGTCACTCTGACCTTATCATGCGAGGCCCTACATGATTGCCCAAGGTCACAAGAAACCAAATGCAAAGCAACGTAATTGCCCTTCAGTGGTATAGTTTGAGACATAATTGATTTACATCTCCTTGGCTGACTCTGCTGTGAATGACAATTGGAGCAGAGCATGACTTTGAAGGAACAAGGAGCACTTCCCTGCCACCAACAAACAGCATGGCTGAAGGCACTGAGCAGCCACCCAAAGGAACTGGCAGATGTGGCTCCACTCTGGTTTCTCTCACCAGAAGTTGCTTTGCTGTCATGCTGCCAATGTTCATGGAGCTGTTAGGGATGGAGAGGTAGTGCAAGACATACGAAGGGGCTTTATTAGAGGTGAGAGACCTCCCACCCCTTGCTAACTTCACACAGCATGGAAACCACTTGTGGGTTTTCATTAAGTCCTATCCCAGTGTTTGTGTATAATTAAGAACCAACATAAGTAGGTATGGCTAAATTCAGGGCACTAAACACACCCCCGTGTTTTGTTCATTGGGACCTCTGCAGCACAACGCAGGCAGGTGCAGCTGCAAAATGCCCTGTGTGCTGTGGCAGCTACCCAAGCAAATGAACCTCACCCTTTTTCATGGAGAGCATCAATACATGAGCAAAAAAGATATGTGCTTGCCTTTCCTCTCTGCTAGCCCTGCTTTCAGCCTTCTTGCACTCCCATTCATCTGCTGCTCCTGCCCAGCGGATGAACATCCACAGCTCAGGAGCAACGCTGTGGGATAAAGAATAAATCATCTTTCTCATTCTCCTCCCCTTCATGCATCTTCTTTGCTCTTCTATTTGATGCAGGAACTGTCTGGGGTAATTCTTTAGCCTGTTATGCAAGCAGTTAGTCTAGATGATCTTTCCTGAAGCTCTCCAGCGCGTGGAAAATAATCTGTACTTGGAACAATCCTATTTGCCGAAATGGAAGTGAGTCAGCAGAGATGTCGTGTCTGCTGTGTGCAGACAAGCAGACCTGGCCACTCGAAGATAAAGGCTCAGTCAAAGCATTTCTAGAGGAACACATACCCGTGTGTCTAGATTATACGCTGTCTTCTTTAAATCCTGCAACGCCCTCTGCATGAACTCAAACGCATGGCAGTCAACGCAGGGACGGCCTGGGGAAAGGTACAGAAAAAAAGACATCACTGTCACAGCATGAAATCTGCCGTGTGGCAGTACAAAGAGGGAAGGCTCGGAGACCTTGTAATACCAGGAGAAAACCCATGTTACCAGGACCCACAGCAACGTCTGAGTGAAGTTAGGGCCGCCTGTGGACAGGGCTCTGTGTGTTGCTGTGCAAGTGCTCACGTGGGGAGTGAGGACCAGCAAAAGCACAAGAGCATTTTGCTATGTGGGCTTTTCTGAATGGAGCCCAGGCTTGGTTCTGCGGGGTGCTGTGTGCCTTCAGCCCCCAGCCTCTCTCCTTGAAATGGAAATCCTCTCCTCCTCCTTGCACACGGGTTAATCCTCCGCTGACACGCTGAAAATAGCAGCTTGCATTGGTTCAAAAATCAGACAAGCAGCTCTGTTTTTACAGGAGCTCTTACAGAACAGCTTGGCAAGGGTTGCTGCCAGCTCTGTATTTGCTTCCTTTCACCTGCTGCTGTATTTTTTCTCTGCCAGGAATGCAAAGCGTCCCCCTGGCTCTGCAGCTGATGCCAGTGTGTGTGTACAGAGGGGCAGGGCAGGGAGAAGGCAGAGCAGAGGAGGAGGAAGGGATGTGACAATAACCAGCCTGGCTCACTGCTGGACCTGGGCATTTCTATGCTGCCAGAATTCACCCTGCACCAATCTCACACCCTTCGGTTCAACCACAGAGTTACTGAAGTTTAATGAGTTTAATGGGTTAATGGGGTTTCAGAGGAAGAAATTGCAGACACTGGAGGAGATGCAGGGGGAATGGAAAGAGAGGAAAGTTTTTTACACTGATCCCAGCATTCCCATAGTGGGGGCAGTGCTAAAATCCTGGTCCCCAGGCAGCCACTTGTGCTGCTCTGACAAAGCAAAGTGATACAGCACAGCTCTTCAGGGCCACGTTGCAGCTGTGTATGGTTTCCTGGGCTGTTCTCCTTGGTGGAGGGTCCTTCTCCAGGTGCAGCTGTGTCTGGGCCAGGGCAGCACCCCTGCTAGCAGCTTTGGCAGCGGGACAGCTCATGTCATTCCTCTAACCACCTGGATCCTGTGTGGGGCCAGGGGCTGGACCCAATATCTCAGGATATTCTATGAATTCTGTGATATCCCAGGATGGCAAAATGCAGCTGTTCAACCTGACCTTTCATTTTGAGTTATTTGACAGGACAGCTGTACCTGGGAGGAGGAGGAGGGCAGCTGTGGAGGTGTGAGCTCTTCCCTCCATGCAGCTCTGGAGAGCACATGTCTGTGCCGAGCTTTAGAGACCAAACTAGGGCAGGGCTGAACTCACAACCAAGCATCTTGCACAAGCACAGAGCAACCTGAATGCAGTTCCACCAATAAAACAGGGGCAGCAAATCCCCACTACCTAGAAAGTCTACAGCTGTAGTCTGATTTTTACCAGCTGAGCTTTTAAACTATCATACTAGCCAGGCTTTTCCAGTAGGCATTAGCAGGTACTTTGATAAAATATAAGAATAAAACTCCAGCAATGTTATTCTAGGCTGCCAAGAGGTTTGGAGACATCCTGAGTCTGGCTGGTGTTTTTACACCTGATAAGCCCTCCAGGGATTTTTCTCACATAAATTTGCTACAGTGCTTCCTGCAGCCATGGAAACTTTTGGCATCTACAGCACCCAGCGACAAGAGATCCACGGCTCAGCAATTCACTGTGTGACAAGCATCAGTCCTGTGTGCTCTGAAGTTAACTGGTGTCATTTCCTGCCTCTGATTTTTGCATGGAAAAAGCAGTTATTACATATTTACCATCTTTGTCCCACTTTTGCCTTTGCTGATCTCCATCACTCCCTGCCTCAGTGTCACTTTTCCAGACTGAAGAGCTGGCCTGACAAACTGGCCTATCTAGCCAGACTCAGCCTCTCTTTGTGCTCTCAGTGTCTTCAACAGGATAATGTGAACGTTTCCCCAAAGTAACAGTTTTTAAGGGTCTGCTTTCACAAGGGGGTTAAACAAACTTAAATATGTGCTGCTGCCACTTGGAGCAACCCCACTGTCCTTTCTGTCCTTGGCTGCACGTTCCCACACCTTCCCCTGCTCACAGCAAGCAGTGACCATGCAGTTGCTTGGTCAGCTGGATTGCTGATTTTGTTTTCTCCACATCAGCTCCCGAATGCACAAGTTCTGGGGCCAGAACAAGGACAAGGGGCCAGGTTCTGGGGAGGAGAAGGGTTACATCAGCTTTAAGCAGTCGTGAAACCAAACCCTCATGTCGTAGCAAAGTACAGCAGAGTGCTATTAATTCCTTGCTGACAGCTGGGAACAGGCTATCATTCATAGGGAGACTTAACAGGTTTGTGGATTAACATAATGAGAATTATCAAGAGTCAGCTATAATTCTTTAAATGGATCCTGTCAGCACGAAGACTGTATGTGTCTTTGTGTGTTTGGGGAGAAGTGGGGGAGGAGAGCTTAAAATATGCTTCTTGGCTTCTTCTTGGTGAAAAACTGGAACTGAAAGCACTGTGGAAGTCTCATTTACTTTCCCTCTCATGCACATGGTGTTTACTCTTTGTATTTCATGCACCTTGGCTAATGAAACCAGACTGACCAGCTTCTGTTCTTCAAATTCCATGTTTCAGCTTTCGCAGCGGGTGATCTGGGCTGTAAATGCAATGGGAGGTTGGGGAAATCACTTAATTATTTTTTAGTGGATTGCTCTGAACTTTAGAGAAAATACTCTGAAAGCATTAGTAACACCATTTCATACTTGAACAGGCTTTGCAGATGCAAAGTGGTGCGTATAAAGTATCAGGATGTGATTAATCACTCCTAATTAGCATTACTCGTAAAAGTTGGGCCTGGTTCTCTGACTAGCAGAGGCTAAGTGAAGAGTAGGAAGAGGCAGCCCAGGCCAGAGATCAGCGCCACGCAACAGCACGGAACCTCTCTGCAGCACCAAGAGCTCCTGCACATCTCCTGCAGCTCCTTCACCTTCCACACCTGCAGAGAGCATTGCTGGCCTCTCACGATGCCACGGTGGGAACACATCTCTCCCACCAAGTGGGAGAGAGAGGCAGTAGAGCTGTTTGTTCCTGCTAAAGGCACAGTTCCATGTCCCACACCTGGGAAGAGAGCAAAGCATCAAGCACCATGCTGGTCTGGCCTGCAGAAGATCACCTAGTATGGTCCATCATCTTATCTCTCAGTCAGGGACCTGTACTAGAGCCCCCTTTTTCTCTCTGGGTCACACACGGCCACCAATCTACCTATGCTGGCAGTATGGACGTAAGCACAGCAGCAGCACTGCCCCCAAACTGGATCAGGGCCTAGGAGGATCAGCTCCTCGATCAGAAATAGCCAGTGACATCAAGCAGGAAAAGGTTCAAGAATGTCTGTGCTAGATCAAATCAAAGGTCTGTCTAGCCCAGTGTCCCGTTTTCCATGAGCTGCATCTCTTGTAGTACATTAGATGTGTATAGGAGCATTCCTGGACTTTGAAAGCAGCTGGCACTGATGGGCAAAGGAAGGCAGCTGGAGCACTGAGCAGCTGTGCAGCATTTTCTCCACAACTGGATGATGAGGACCACTGCGAGTACCTTGTTTCTTTACACAGTACCTTGTGTCCTTGCAGCAGCACAAAACAATTTACAATTCATGATGAGTCAGGAGCCTTTCTCCTGGCCTGGGCTCAAACACGAATACCGTTTATGCATTCATAGCAATGCTACCAGCCTCCAGGATTCAGGACAGAGCAGCACATCTCCACAGAAACGCTCAGAGCTGCTCTTCGTTCCTCATTCTCACATACATGAGCAAGACAAGACAAGGAGTCCTTCTCAAGGGCTCATCAGGGGACTCAGCAGCCTGGCCACAGGCTATCAAAAAGATCAGATTGGGGTTGAAGGCAGTGGCCAAGAGATTTGTTCTATGGATAAAACAGGAGTTTCCACCACACAAGAGGAACAATGAACCACAAAGTACATTTTCTCCAAAAGGTGTTGACTTACCTACGCTAACATAGACACACAAAGGGTACATATAATTCATTTTTTAAGCACAATAGTCTCTTTGAGAAGACAAAATAGACTATTTGTCACAAAACTTATTAAAGTTAATGAATGGATGCCTAGAAAACATGCACACAAAACAGAGATGAGGTCTGTGTTAGGACCAACACTTATCACTAATCAAAAGAGAAGAGAATGGAAAAAGGGAAGAATTCAGCATTGAAGGCCTATAGAGGCAGCCATGCGTGTATTTGGAAATGAATAACACAGTTACAGGAGAATAAGATGCAGTGACTAAATCAGATCTTGATATAAATATTTGAGCAGTTAGGTAAAAGGATATCTCGATACAAAGTGTGCCTAAGAACTAGAGATTGGCTTGTATGCAATTACATTCCTTCCTTTTTCTTCCGTAGAATATTTTAAGTTCCCAGTGAGCAGCTACTTCAAACTCACTGTCACCAAACACCCCGAGAACATTGAGTCCATCCCCTAACATTTTTGAACTGTTGCCTCATTTTAGAGCTGAGAAAGTTTAACTGGAAATTTGCACAAAATGATGGAAGAAATTAGTACAGAGCTGTGATCCAAACTCAAGAGCTTCCAGCTCCAAAGTGTGCTCAAGTCAGTCTGTCATATTTTGAGGTGGATTTTCTTTTTTTTTTTTTTTTTTTTTGGTCAGCTGAATAGCAGCAGGATTTCAGAAATCTACATATATTTTACAAATATGCTGTTTGGGACAAGTTCACCTGTGTCCACCTGCAGTAATTACAAGAAAGCTGAACTTTTAAATAAAAAAAATAAGCCAAATACAATGCCCTAGCAGGAATAAGCACAATTTTCTTTCTAATAATATCCAGATCTGGAAGGATGTTGTGTGCATAGGGGCAAATCTGGAAAAAAAAAAAAGCTCTCAAAAAAGCAAAACTAAAAGACCTCACAACTGAAAAGCTTTAAAACATCTCAGATGAAAATTACAGTATGCAGTTATTGTGTTTGTTTGTTGTTTTTTTCCTAAATAACTATACTTTTTTTTTGCTTGATTGCTGTTTTGATAAGCAGTGTCTTCACGTGCTTTGCTAACAGGTCACAAACTCATCGTTCCTCCCTCCCTGGTCAGGCTGTGCAGGGTACCCCCGGAGCTCACTGTGTCTGTGTGGCCATGGGGGGCTACGAGGAGGAAAGCAAGCAGGACACGGGGCAGCAGGAGGGCATGAGTGCGGCCCGGCGGTACCTACTTTCGGCAGGGATGACACTCCCAGAGTCCTGGCTGGCCCCCACAAGCCTCCCGCTTAGTAGGCCGAGCACCGAGATGAGCGGGATCGCCACCCACATCACGCCGCGGACAGACAGCAACGCCATTGCTCTCGTCAATAATTCAAGCTTTCTTCCCAGCCTGGAATGAGGAGAAAAGAGTGAGAATCAGCAGTTTGCTCCCAGCGCGCTCCGCACAGAGAAGTGGGTGAGATGGGATAAGCACGGACCCACACTCACAAGCAAACCCGCATGCATACACATGGAAACAACACACCACGGGCTTGCGATGACCCCCAAGGAGCAGTTTGCCCAGTACCTGAGCCTTCCCTTCGCCCGTGTGCCAGACCCTTGGAGCAGCTGAAGCGAGCAGGCGAGACTCCAGCACTCGCTCTGAGCATGCGTCCCCCTGCATTCCCCCCTTCCCTGATTAGGGTCATTGCCATGGAGATTTGCCATGGCAACACTGAAAAATTGGAGCTGCCAAGTGGAGGAGAAGATTTAAAGGGACCACAAATTGGGGGATGGCCACTGCTGTGCCCCTCTGCCTCCACCCCTCAAAGGCCACCTCCTTCCCTTGGTGAACACCGGCTGCTGCCACCCCCATGAGAGGGTCTTGGGGCAATGTCTGTGTTGGTTGCTTTTCTTCCCAAGGGGACTGTGCTGAGAGATGCAGCTCCCGACCCTTGCTTTAGCTGTAACTCAGTGTGAGTGAGACTTCATTCTCGGAGGTTTCAGCTGAGACAAAAACACTGAAGTTTGCTTGGAAGAAAAAAAGACCCAGTGCCTGCTCCTGGTGTCCTGTGCTCTGGGGCAGTCTCCATTATGGGTTTTGTTTAATTAGAGTGAAAATAAAGCCTTGAGGACATCAGCAAGGTTGGCAGAGGAATCAGACAGCACTATGTGTTCTGCACACCAGGTAGTTGTGGTTACAGCTTGGGCAAAACCTACATACTACAAAATTTTAAGGGTGCTTCACCCTCAGCTCTTGATGTAGGGTTTTACTGATAGGCTGTGTCCTGACAAAGCTCCAGCATGAACCTGCCCAGACACGGGACCTCAGTAAGCACCTGGATGAAACCAAGCCCTCAGGAAGTGGTGATGCCCTTTGGTAAAGAGAGGGGCTCTCAGTAATTATTTGCCAGGACTTTGCAGGGGGGCAGCCCAGAGCAGTAGAAGGAACTCCTACCAGAATGACACACCGAGCTAATTTTTAGCCCCAAATTGAAACTGAAATCCAACTTGCCTTGTGTGGAGGGCCCAAACGAAGGTCTCAGTCAGCAGGGTCTTCATAAGGTGAGTCAGGGCACATGTGTGTTATAAATGGCTCAGGATTCAAATTAGGATTAAATAAAAAAATAGGATTTATTGAAAGAATATAAAGGAATAGAGGTAAGCAAACAGCGCTGGGTGCACCGGGAGTCTCCGCTCCACCAGGACGCACACCAATTACATCAAGCAACTGATTTTTATGCTCCTAGACTAATACATATTCATTACTACTTCTAAAAAAAATAGATTATTAAAATTAGCTTCCGGGGTGCAGTCCCTCCTACTGGAGCATGCGCAGTCTCCTCTGGGGTCTCTTCTGGGGGTCTCTAGGGGTCTTCCATGCTGAAGGCTCGCAGTCTTCCTCTTCCCCTTTGTACTTACTGGGCACCATCCCAAGTTTACGGAACACCTTCTTCAAAACACCTTCTTCAAATCTTGTCTCCCAGCCGCCTTTCAGCTTCTTTCTCGGCCCCCCCCCCTAACCAGATACCAAAGATCCACATAGTATCCCATAACAGTCACTAGTTGTTATCAGTTGTTCTGAAACTCCCAGACACACGGGTAATTAAAACATTCTTCCCCAGCCATTCACAGACACATCTATAGCAGTGTTAGAAATAGAAGTCCAGAATAACAAAAGCAAACAGGTTCATAAATTTAAGAAGTGATAAATTGGCTAGAATGAGGAATGAGGGGGAGACTGGGACACACTGCAGCTGTGGTTCAAGCATTGAATTGCCAGTGCAGGGCCCAGAGGCAGACAGGATTCAAACATTTCAAACAGAATTGTTCTTTATGGACACGAATTGTTAAAACATTCCTCACATGTGTCTACCAAAATGGCTCCACTGACTCTATGAGAAGTCAAGACTTCTCATGTAGGAGGCTGTGTGAGATGGCCCAGTTTAACACTGTCCGTCTCTTCACAGACCTCAGATGCCTGCAAAAAGAGCAGCTCTGGAAGAGGCAGGATATAACAGAGCAACATTGTACAGTTGGACTATATACTCATCTAGGGCTGGTCACACAGTCTAGCCCTGATCTACAGTTTTAAATAACACCAAATGGAAATGCTGGCACAAAATCTAAGCCTTACACTTCCATTTACCCTAGCATATGTGTTTCTTGAGCATACCCTCATTATGGTCCCATGGGCAATATAACACTTTTCATATATGAGCTTAAAGAAGAGGACAGACAATTGCCTACAGATGCAGTGACCTTTATTGAGATGAAAGACATTGTCTGTCCTAATATTTTTTCAAGGTACCAATATATTCTTTTCTAAGGTTGTAAAGATTTTGTAAAATCATTTTTCATGGTTGCTTGGTCTTTTCAGTACATAGGTGGGACAAGCAACACAACCCACAATGAGGTAAGGAAAAGAATATGACATCTTGGGGAGGAAAGGCAACTGCAGAATTAAGCAGAAGTGTTAGCCATATGAACTGCAAAGAGTATAAAAGGGGATGAGAGCAGAGAACTTGGGCAAATTTGGAATAAAGAGAAGCTGAATGTCCTGAAATATGCCATTCCCAGGATGCCATGACTACAAGGATACCTACACATAGTTAGATACCTGCATAGTTTGACACACCCACACACAGCCAATATCCTGTTCATAAGGTCTAGATATCACAGCTTAGTTTTTCATGGTTGTATATGAAACCTATAAAGCCTATTTGTTAGAGGATGGACTGACTTGTCTTGTTTTCTGACTGCTCAACCACCCACTATCCAGGCCTAACACTGTGATAGCACCACAGAAGGAGTACTTGCTGAATTGGACTACTGCCATCCAAACAGTACAACACCACTGAACCTGCTCCCACTTCTAGTAGTGGGGGAATCTGCAGTAGGGCCCCTTCAATCCACCTTCTAATGAGATGGAAGATGTTATTTCTGTGTTAAAACACAATACTAAGCTTAAAATAATGTCCTTCTTTAATTGCCTGGTGCCAACATAAAACAATCAGACACTGCACTTGCAGAGTCTGTCCAGTTTCTGCCTCAAATGTGATGGTCTTTAAAAATCATGAAAAATGTTCCCAACACCTTTTGCTAACACAAGTGTGTGGTCCAAGAGGCAGTTCTCAATTCACAGGGAAAAGAGCCAGTGTGCATGGATAACTTCCAGCAATCTGTGTTGTTCTATCACCTCCAGCAAAGCTGAAGAAGAGAGAAGCATGAAAGTACTTGGATGACTCGCTTTGCTATTGCATTCACTACTGCATACCGCTATGACTAACGGGTATCAGTACTAAATTTACTTTGATGGATGAGAAGACTCCAAGACAAACACAGGAGTCCATTTGCTGTCTGAAGAAGGTCATGGTGAATCCTAGAGGACTATTGGAAGTATTTATACTTCATTTTCTCTTTCTACTGAATCCATACTTGATTATAATTTGCTAACAAAAGATGAGTTTCCTGCAAAATAATCAGAAACATCCAGACATTTATTGGAAAGATGATTAGTGAGGATAAACATCTGGTAGCTCCCTAAAAAATCACTTATTCTTGCCTAAATGTGACAGATATTGAAAGTTACGTCTTTGCAGTGGAAGAAGAAAATGTATACACCTAGTTAAAATCACTAACATTAAAGGCCTGAATTAAATATATGTGCATAAAACGAAGATTCAGGTAAGTGCTCTAATTTTAGAACTTATTATTATGATCATGGGAACACATGGCTAAGATAGCAGAGGTTAATTCCAGTCTAGTATGAAGTGCTAAATCATTGCCTGCTAACATGGCCACAAGCCCTTTGCTGAACTCAGAAGAAAGCACAGAGACAGAAGGATCTGGGTCTGGTTACTATTACTTGAATAATGGAGTGGCAAGAGAACACAGGCACAACCCCAGAATGGCCAAGAAACAAAATCAAATGCAAAGAGTGAGAAGCATGAAGCAAAAAAGCATTCTCTAAGCGTATGGGGAGTAAGGAAGACAAAAGCCAAGTGAGTTTGTTCTCTGTTCAGTGGGAGGGGAAGGTTAATGAAGCTGATGCCTAGAAAGTGATGCAGCACCTAGCATCTCTTTTATCTACCAAAACAAAAACAAAAATAAATAAAACACTAAAGCAGTTGTAGTTGTGGTGAGCAGGTAGCTAAGACAAGCAACATCAATGTAAATGATTCATGCAAGAACAGCTTAGCAGAAAATTTCATCAGTTATATATATTTGCAGATTTTTGCCAGGTCATTTTTCTGGGTTTCAATCTGCCTAGTGCTCTTTTTTTGCTCAGTTCTGTCAGTACACCTATCTCAGGCTATTTAAAGAAGCAACTAAAGCAATTGCTATCATCAATTATTGCTGAGAGCTCAGGGAAGATGTGAGTTCTACCAGCCACAGAAAAGGGTAAAAGTGGCGAATATCTTTAAGAGGGGAAAGAGAAACTGGAAAATGACACGTGAGCCAGTTTATTTTCAGTCCCTGGAAATATTTTATAAGCAATAATCCTAACAATATTTTGTAAGTGTTTGTAAAACAAGTAGAATTGCCATTATCAGGGTATTTATCAAGAACCAAGTCAAAACATTTTAGAGTCCTTCTGTTATATGGCAACAGGCATTATGGGTAGGGAAAAGCCAAATTTAACCAACTTCTGGCAGGTTTCTTTTGCTGTGTCACACAGCATTGTCAGAAGCAAAGCAAGGAAACTTCTCTGTGTCTGGATAACTGCTGTGAGTTAGCAATGGATCACCATCAGCATGGAAAGATGTATCACATGGGGTCTGGAGAGGCTCGCTTAGGTCAAGGGTTATGCAACATTTCATTAGTCACCTGGGTAATGAATAAGCAAAGTGATTATTTGGGATATAATACCAGGTCAGGAGGTAATAAGTAATGCTGGGAGAAAGGACTAGAAACCTAAATCATACAAACAGATTAAAAAAAAAAAAGAAAGGTCTAAAAACAGATTAAAAATTGATAAGGATGAGGACAAGGTGATACACTTCATCAGCAATAATCAACAACTCACATTTAGAATGGGAAACAGCAGGTTAAGTGGCACTTCTAAGGAGGAGCTAGGAAATCATGAGCTGAAATCAGTCTGCAATATTCTGTCACTGCCAAGAAAGGCAATTACACTGGGATGTACAAAAAAAGTGTGCTAAAGCTTAGACTCTTCAGCACAAGGTCTCAGCTGTGGTACTACATCTGTTTTGGTCGCTGCAATACAGGAATGCCAGGAACTAGCAGGGGCACCAACAGCAGCAGAAATTACTTTCTGATGAGGTTTAGGAATTGTGCTCTACCAGAAACAGTTGGAAGAACTGAGGTTGTTCGGTCTAAAGAAGAGAAGCAGACATGAAATTTTCTTCAAGTACATAAAAGGCTGATACAGAGAAAGCATCATTCTGGGCATCACTGGTGGATCAGATGAGGAGTACCAGGTTAAGCAGCACCAAGGAGGAACCCCCAACATCCCTGGAAAACTTTATGATAGGAATGTCACTGTGATGGATTGCCTGTGAAGACAGGGGGATATTTAAACCGGTCAATATAAGTTAGACACCATTTAGGAATGGCATATTGGGATAGCTGGCCCTGCATTAAGACAAGGTGATTGTTTCTGGATTGCTTCTTCCCTGTTTGTCATGATTCTTTGATGACAAAAATCATTTTGTTTCCCCAGTAGTTACTTCCCAGCTCTTTGTGTAGTAATTCCAGCATAAACACAGACACCCCTGGGAGAAATGTATTGCCTTCATGCAGCAGCTGAAATTCAGACTATTTCTCCTTCAGCACTGAGCACGGCAAAGGCAATGCTTTTCTGGTCTGAACAAGTTAGGTGGCAAGAGTGCATTCCCATTTTGGGATGAGTCACTGACAAAGGAATTCAGAGATATTTGACTGAAGGGCAGCTGCCAGGGCCTACAGCTTCTTAACACTCCTTTAAATGATTATTTTACAGCCTTGCAGATGAGATGAGGGGTGACAGGCTGGTGCACAGTAGATGTTTCAGAACATAAAGAGAATAAACTGTTTTATTACTTTTCTGACAGGCATCTCGGGCCCTGAGAAGGACTGAAAATCAAAGCATCCTCTACGTATCTTGTCTCTTGTGCCATGAGATGATTCACCTTTGCTTGATGACTCAGTATCTTCTTTAAGCACTCGGTCGGAGTTTTGGTGGAGAAAAAATGCCTTCCTCCTGAAATAATGATTTTGCTCTTGGCAACATTGCTTGACAAGTTCCCCTTCTTAGGGCTTCCTGGAAAACCCTTCAAGAAGCCAGCTGAACCCTGGTCAGACTGCAAGGCTTTGAGGCCCTGCAGCTGTCCCAGCAAAGTCCACATGACATTGCAAAACAGGGACATGGCTGCAAACCAGGAGCATGATTGAAACTCGGCACAAAGATATCCTTTAGTGGAGGAAATAATCAACTCCAAGAGGTCTCACTCACCACAGTGAAAGATGTGGGAAAAGATCCAGGCTTGATCAATTTGCCAAAAATAAATTGAAGCCAAGCGTGACGAGCATCTTTAGATGATCCCTAATGCCTAGAATGCTCTCAGCTATACAGGAGGGGCAGCTGTCAAGCCATTGTGAAAGGAAAGTCAGCTCATGCTTTTAGTTCCAAGAAAAAGTAAGAACAGCTGGCAAAATATCAGAGTTTTCAGAATTTATATTTGAAGGTTTGCACTGGACTGCTGCAAATTCAGCAATGATTCACTGTGCTGGACAGGGTGTAAGTTTACAGCATAGGCAAGGGCTGTGTATTAATCCAGTACACACAACCTGAATGTCATGAACAGTAAAGCTGACCTATCTGCCCCGCTATGCCAGTCTTATCCATGTCTAAAATATAAGCATGTCATTTTTTACTTGCTTGAGAACTGTATGTGAAAACTTCTGAATTAATTTGTTCTGAAAGCAGTTATGTTCAGGAAGTACCTGGTGGGGTTTTTCTAAGTGCTGGTTTTGGTACATCATTCTGTTGCTATCAAAAGCAGTGGAAGAAGGCACAGACAGTTCTCTGAGCAGCCTATATGTGCATAAAGAAAGAGAAGGTGAGGTCTCATCTTGTTTTAGAAAAGCTTCTAGGACTTCTAGAAGCTTTGTTTCTTTGTTTGTTGAAGTCTGTGTTTCCACCCTCCATGGGTGAAATACAATTTGATTTTACATTGTATATAAAACAAACCATTCTTCAAATGTGCAATATACCAGCTGTCAAAAGGCATTTAAATATCGTTCAGTTCCTCCTTGAATGCAAGAATAAATTGTGCATTAGTTATATTCAGTGTTGTTGGCTGAAAACAAATATATTTCACAAGCTGGATGCTTTATTACAGTGTACATATAGTCCAGGAAGAATTCAAGAGCTGCTTAGGCAAGGAACCTTGTGTATCAAATTTACTGCATGAATGATTTGAAGGTTTGCCCTTTAATAGGGAAGAAAAACAACCCAAACTGCTCAAAGCTTTGGAATTCAATTTATTGCACTAAAGATGGTTTCCAGTGAAATCCTTGACTATAAGCATTCACAAATGCTGGTAACTTTGATTTTGGTCCCAAAGTTTGTGCCCTATATTTACCTGAAGAGTTCCAGAGTAAAACTATTAGTTACATCTTTCGCAGTTGGTCATCTTTTTAGGTTGGGGTTGAGAGCTCAACAGATACAACCTCATCAAATCTGGTATCACTAGATTTTCACCAGGCTCTGTCCATAAGCCACAAAAATAAAAAATTTTGTTGATGTTGTTAGCATAAATGAAGGTTGTTTTGCTCAAAAGTTAGTCCAGATTTGACATAGAAATGTACTTTATATTAGCAGATCTTTCCATTAATTTGGACTCGGCACAACTCTGTTACACAAACAAGCTCCTACACTTTCTGCTCATTTCTTAGAAGAGCCACTTAGATTATCTAATAATCACATCAAATTGGCATGCATTAGCACTGCTTTGCACTTAAAGCTAAATAGGAGCTGTGTTTTGTCTCTGCTTTCTCTAACAACGCAAGACCCAAACTGCTTTAATGCAACAACTAACACTTCACAGAGCAAAAACATTCTGCAGTATTTTCACTGTCTCTGTGGTGTGATTTATTCATTTCTCTGTCTGTGCTATCTACAGGCTTTTCCAAAGTCAAATATTTTATGGAGTGTAGAAATAAAACAAAGGACTAGGATAAAAATAAAGTTATAATCTTATATATATATATATATATATATATATATGAAAAGAGCAGCAATGCTTAGAAAATATCTAACAATTATATGAAGCTTGGGGCTTAGGCTGCCCTTACATTTGCCTGAGCATGAATATTAAGTGTAAAGTGCATCTATTAATGCTATTATATTAATATTCAGAGCCCACCCACCCCAAAACAATAACCTGCATACTAGACTCCCTTGAAACGTGTGTCCTGCTTTCAGCATTCATCAGCAGTCAGCATTCTTTCCAGTTGTTTCAGACTCTCAAAGAAGAGTGAAGCTATATAAAGTAAAATTAGAAAATTTCCAGTGCTGTTCAACTTCCAGACTCTATTGACAATGAGAACAAGATATTGTTTTGCCACTTAGATGACCTGAAAAGTGCAGTATCGCATAATTTGATTTAAACAGCAAGAGGTGCTCAAGGCTAATTAACACAAGCTAATGTGTTAGTGGGTTTTCAGCAAGTGCATGTTCAGAGCAGAAATCATAGGATGACAACTGGAAAACAGAGGATCAAGTTGTTACATCTATTGTGAACACTGCCTCACAGCAAAGAATAATTTAAAACTAAAATTAGTATTGTCAAATTGTTCCCACTGTAGCTTTACAGCCTTGACTACCGGGAAAGGAAGCATGGGCAGACCAACACAAGAAATGGAGTATCTGCAGAAATATGAGTTTCTCTTCGCATGGAGTCCATACCTGCAATTCTTTTTCTTATGTTTTAAGCCATTTCTCAAAATTCAGGACCTTGGGAGCCTTGAAAATACTGTCTCTGCCACTCCCCATGGTTCTATGAAGTTATAGATGGAATGGCAAGCTGGAACAAGAAGGTTAAGGATGATCTATATGGAGATTAAACTGCAAACCTCTCCTTAAACTGCAAACAAATACTGTGTTTGAAACTAGAGCAACAGGCCAGAATATTTTACATTTTGATTTTTATTTAATAAGTTCACAACACCTGAAGGTGTGGTGGCCACCATCCAGTGTTATTAACAACTTCATTGTCCCAAACAGCTTTCAGTGCAGTCACAAAGCAAGAGAAAAACCACATAATGCAGTACAGGGAATGAAATGGGACAAGATGTACAGTGAGAAGGATGCATGCATGTTCTGATGACCTTATCAAATACATATAAACCAGTTTGGATTTAATGGAGATTGTTGGATTTTGAGTTAAAAAAGATGAAATCAAATAACTTCTTATAGGATGCTGATTGGCAATAGTGAGTTTTAAGTATGATGGGAAGAGGTCAGCCTGTTTGTACTCTTTGTTTCCAGCCCCAGACTTCCATATTTCATTGTAAGGCCATAGGGCAGTGAGTGAATGCTAGACAGGAATGGGTTTGTACAGTACAAAAAGAGACCTTAATATCTAAGTAATTATATAGGTTATTCCTGCAGCAGGCAAGTGGTTTGCAGTTCCATTTCTTTCGCTTCATAAAGGAGCCCTTAATCCTGGCTTTGGAGCAGTCTCTGCAGTGTACCGGGCTACAGAAGCAGGGCCACTGGCCTACTTAAGGGTGCCTGTCCTTGGACAATGGGGAAATGCAGAATTTGAGGCTTTCTGGAGGTGTTTGTGTTGAAGGGATAAAATGCGTGGCTCTCTGGAGCACTAGGAGAGGGTTTGGTTTATGAGTTGAGGAAGCAGTTCATTTCTACACATACACAACCTCACCAGACCACACCAAAGATCCTTGTAAGGCCAGTGTCTTATCATTGGCACAGACCATTATTAAATGTCGGGAAAACTATAAAACACGGGCAACTACAGGGGCTTCCTAAAGTGCTGTTAACCTGTAAGAACTTGTGGTTCAGGGACCTTCTGAATCAAAGTTGTCATTTTTATATTTAACAGTTTGCCATAGGATTTTCAGGCATGAGTCTGAACAGCTGCTTTTTAAATGCATTTAAATTTTTAGGATGAGCAGTATTCTGCAACGAGGACTTCTACAACTTAAACACGCAGTAGGTCAAGAGCAACATCCTTCTATTTGTTCTGACCGTGCCACCAGCTGGTTTCAGTTTGCCATGCCCCACTTCTTGTTTGGGAAGTGACAGCAAACGGTTGTTGTCTGGTCACTCATGATTTTGTAAATTTGTATCATCTCCTTCTTCAGTCATCTCTTGTCCAGACTGAAGACTCAAGAATGTTCTTTGTGAGTATGGGTTATTCTAGTTGCATTCGTCAGCAGTTTGCCTGGTTCTGCTGTTTTCTTTTCCTTTATAAAAATGGCCTTCACTCTTGTCACTGTGTCATATTAAATCCAAGCATACATATTCAAATCCATTGAAAGTTTCTGTTCATTTGCCCAGAACCAATTCTGGTTGCTGGGTGCAATTCCCAGGCCCCCCTGCCAACCCTTTTTAAGAACTGCGTGCCATGTTAGCTGTGCGGGTTCCTGCCCACACCTAAACCAAGCTGGCGAGCTTACAGCACCGTGGTGGGCCACCAACAAGCTCAGCTTTGGGAGCTGGCTTTTCACCATGTGCACTCTTCTGGGACTCCCTCCAAGTTCCACTACGGGAACGCTGGCTTCTCAGATAAAAGCAGGCCCTTATTCTCAGCACCTTCACTAGACAGGGAATGAGATACCGGAGTTGCTCAGCACCACGCGCCCTCAATCCACAGTAGTGGGAACACGACGTATTACTCCTGCAGTGCTATCAGTTGGATCTGAAGGGACTGCAGACCTGAAGAGTATCAGGAGTTCACCAGGAGATTCCTGGGCCTAGAGAGAGGCCAATGCCAGACTGGAAGGGGGAACGAAGGTTGCACTGAGAGGACAGCCATAGCAGGTCCAGAGCAAAGCAGAGGAACAAAGCCAAGCTAGAACACGACAGGGAAGACCCAACTGCTAGAAAAGCCAAGAAACTCTGAGAAAGCATACTGCTATAACCAGGATCAGCTGAAGCCCTCTAAAGGTAGCCCAGCACCTGGCAGAGCAGTATTTGTGTCACCTCTCTCATTCCCTCCCATTAAAGTCCCACTGGTTTAGTTAAAGAGTTACGCAGGCAGGAACCTTCTTCCAAATTCAACTGGAGAGGTTTTGGCCTTCTGGAAAGGCTGCCAGCAAGGCTGCAAAGTCATGGTCTTATTCTCCTTTTTTTTGCTCTTCCCATTTGACCTGCTAGGATGGAGTTATTTAGAGATATGGTGGGTTAAGAATGGAGTGTCCAGGGAAGAAGAGTAAGAAATTAAAGGTTTTAATTAAAGAAGACAACACTTTTACATGGCATGTCAGAAATTCAGCACAAAGGTATAAGCTGTTTTGGTCCAAGTACAGCACACGTATACCTCCTCGTAACACATGCCTCTTTACAGCTGATATAACTACAAGATGCTTGAACGTGGCCACAGCACAGACAACAAACAGAAAGGACTTCCATCATCTTTAATAAACAGGCAAAACCTACAGAGACCACAATTACCTGTCTCAATATAATTGGGGAAGTTGCCACAGAGGTATGCTCATATTAGAGACCAAAACCAGATGCTGCTGTCTCTAGAGCACCGCTGGCCATATTTATCCTGTGGGTTACACTTGGCCAACTCTGATTTAAAAATCAAAGCATGTAAATTTTCCCCCCGCTCTAATGCCAAGTAGCAGATTTACCGAACTGAGCCCTTACTGGCAACCCATTGGATATGAAAAGAGGACTTAAAAATAAATAAATAAATAAATAAATAAATAAATAAATAAATAAATAAAAATAACCAGAACAGACAAATACATTAGACACAACCCCCCAGTATCCCAGTACAGTGGGATGTACGTGCTTGCAACATGAACCCCATAAAGCTGTATTTTATACAGCTGCATTTTAAAAACCGCTGAACAGGTGATACAGTTGGCCTCCTGGATTCAGTTCAGCAGATTTGCAGCTACACAGTCACACAGATTTCTCTTTTCCACCTGAAGAAGCAGAGTTTCTGTCTGTAAGAGGGGGGGACAAAAGCAACATCAAAAACAAAGTGTCAGCACTGTGAAATTAATTAGCTCCCAAAGAAAAACACGTTTTACTTTTGTTCTAAGATTTGGGCTTGCTTTTATGAGATGATGCTTATGGTAACAAATCAGAGCTATTGCTTACTGGTCTGCAAAGCAATTTAACTTTTGCATGATTAATTCTCTTACTGACAAGGCAGTACTTCCTGTGACATGGAGAAATTCAGCCTGGTGCATATTTATGTTTTTCTCATTAGTGCATTCAATATGAGTCTGGCTGCTGTTGTTGTTGTTTTTGTTGTTGTTGTTTATTTTGTTGTTGTTGGTGGTGGTGGTTGTTGTTTTGTTTTGTTTTTTACTTGTCTTTCTTACAATCTTACATCAACTGCACAAACTGGAGCATAATCTCACAAGGTCTTGGGAGGCTTAAAACAAAACAAAACAAACAAACAAAACTACCAGGAATTCTCCTTGTATTTAAAAACAGGCTGAAAAACTTAAAATTATAGTATTACGGCCTGGTCTAACTCTTGAAAGTTAGACAGAGAAAGTGAGGCATAATTTAACTCTGTTTTAACTTCTCTTGCTTCACTACTGTTGTGGTTAATATGCTGTTAGGGCATAAAAGAGAAAATTAGTGCTGAGCAAGCATATGGAAATCATAGTTCAAACATGTGATGGGATCACTGGCTTTAAAGAAAGGGGTCCCGAGCCTGTAAGAACAGAAGCTTGCCCAGCTGAAATGGGGTTCGTCAACACCAAGACTGGTGCCTGCCAGCAACAAGGGTGAATTGGGACCTTTCCCACTGAGAACCTTCCTGAGACAGAGCTGGGTATGATCTGAAAGGTCCACAACCTCTCAGCCTACCTGTGCAAGAGAGGGCTGAGAACAGGGCAGGGACAGCACGACTGCCTAAGGGACATGTGGGAATCCTTCCTCTCTAGCACACACATGCTTTGCTTTGCCTGTCTGTTTGGAGCAGTTGTGGTTTCAGTAGATGCATGATGGAGCACAGAGCTGCCTGACACTAACATCGTATCTTCATCCATTATATGCAGTCATCTCTGTCTGTCATGGGCTGGAGCTCTATCTGGGAATAAGTCTGATCAGAGAGAACCTCCTTATTGCTCCGGGACACACCAGCTGGGGGAAGTCTACTTGCCAAATTAATCTCTACTGGTGTAACCAGTTGCATGAAAAAGGACATTACCAAGACTACCAGCTCTAAATACCCTTGAAATCCACCTTTATACTGCCTGCCTTGTGATTTTGGTATGAGATGGGAAGGCCATGTGATTAAAGGCTATATCTTAAAAGCTGTGATATCTATTGACCCACATCAACGACAGGTCCTTAGAGCACAGCTGGGCATAAACATCTGCTTATAACCTGCCTTCTTTGTACAAGACAAGGAATTTATTGGTGAGTTTCCTTTCCCAGCTGATAGCTCACTAAACATAGCATTGTTTTACTGTATTAAACCAGATATCACTTTTGATTATTTCAGCTGCCCTGCAAGACTGGAAAGATCTGATCAGACTTTGCTAATCACCTAAAAGACACTCAATCACCACCTTCTAACCATCTCCTTGACATCATTTGCAGTGGTTTGAATAAGGGAGGTTGACAGCATGCCAACAGCTTTGGAGTTAAGCCCCAAGGCTGCTTACCACCTTATATATCTTTAATAACATTCCCAAGCCTTTGTTTTTACTTTCATGGGCACATCTAACTTAATGGGCTTTGAATGTTCCAAATAACCACTGACAGTTTAGGAAGAAATAAAGAACAGAATGAATGGCAGTAAATACAGCTTTACTGACTGGTTTGTGAGCATGATCACAAAACCATTTACACAGAGATTGGTTATTATCCCCCAGTGGGTTAAAGCACATCAAAGGAAAAAAAAAAAAAATCAGGGCAGGACTCAGACTCTCAACCTACAAAAAAGATCTAAGTTCCAGCTAAAAATGCAGCTTCTCAGCTTTTTTTAAGGTGTAGCACAACGCCCACTGGTTAACTCTGAAAAATGGATTGGGATTTTGAAAGTGTTTATAGCACAGACATACAGTGAATCGTGTAGCCCACAGACAGGCTTTGTCTTATGGGAGTTGTTTTATCACCTGCTTCCTGCTGGCCTCTGTCTCGAGCAGCTTGCTAATGCAGTAGGGAGCTGGCTGGGGGCTGGTGGAATGGTTTTGATGGTAACAGCTCCCTCCCAACAGTAAAAGAGCCCTCCGCTAGTTCATGATCAGAGCTGCACCTGCCAGATACTGCACTTTGGTTATGTGAGTGGAAAATCACAGGTATTCCTGTAAAAGATTGCCTAGAGTTGGTTACTGCTGTTAAAACAACTAATCCATCTGGCAGCCTGCTCCCAGAGGTAGCAGCAACAAAAGCAGTATGCAGAGGTGGCAAATAGATCTGGTATCTGTCCAGGCAGCAGACAGCCTCTCAGAGGGGCTGGGACCCTTCTCCTACCACATGAGTAAAAGGCAGCCAGTTTGTCAATCAGTAAAGGATCAGCACACCCGTGTAGGTTACAGGCATTTCTAGTCCTGTAAAAGGAAGAGGATATAGACTATGGCCTACATAAAATGCTGCGTGACCTATGGTAGAGTCAGTTTGCTTTGTCAGACACCACGCAGATCAACGCAGGGCCAAATTAACCATGAAAACTCTGAGTTGTGCAATAAAATGATACCGTCTCCACCGTGCTGAATTGCATAGTGAGACTAGCAGGAGGAATTAAGTGGGAATTTTCTCTCTGAGCTTTTGGGAATCCCTCCCCCTCCAACACAGTTAGGAGCTGCTTAGTCATCATCTAAAATTCCTGCCTGCAAACAAAAGGGAGTTTTTCAAGGAAATGAGTGTCTCTAGTGGGAATATTAACAAAGGGCATTGTATTTTCGGGACAGCAACATTTGCCCCACTCAGCAGCAAAGCAGACCAAAATAGTCAAATATAAAATATATATGTGGCTGAAAGTAATTGTCCTAAAACTCCCAGTTTGCATCAAATTGGGCCACAGAAGAATAATAAAACTAAGAACTGAAACAGTGTAGAAGGCAGTTATATGAGCCAAGAAGTCCTCAACTATTAAATATTTCCATGTCTTTTGAAGATGTAGGCAGAATTCCTAGCTTACTGACTAGAATAGGCCTGTCCTACCCAGAGGCCTTCAAGGATGTCAATATGGCTTCAATTATTTAGATTTTAAAGTGGCAAGGAAGTGATAGATTTGTAATGAGAATGTATCGTGGAGCCGCATTTTCAGCCTTGTCAAATCTACAGCTGCAAAACTCAACTGTAGGACATTCCTCTTGTCTGAGCATTTTTGTATCCTTGTTTCCTCTCCTTGGCTGTCTTTCATTTTTATTTTCACTTTTAAATATTAAAATACAGTTGCTGTTCTGGGGGCTATGCAGCTCAGTCTTCATTGTTACCACCCAGCTTTGGATACCTTTATTTTATAAAGCTTTACTCTTGGTATGAAAGCTGTAGGTGTCACAAAGGTCACTGCCATAGCCAGACAACCAGAGAAGATTTTAGTAGTTGAGATATTTTTGAATCAAGATTTATAAATTCTAGCAAAAAGTTGAAAAGCTTGTAACAGAAGGAAAAGGTGTACTAGAACCACTTTTCAGCACAATCTGAACATCTTGTTTTGGCTGTATACAGTACTCAGCAGATGTATGCATTAACAGGATTTCTCCATGAAGGAGCCCAAAATACATCTGACCTGTATTTATTGAACAGATTTTATTTAACTGTAAATCTGCTACATACTAATTTGGTTCTGCTCAAATATTTGTTTCTTATAGTACATCACAATTCAAGGCATCTTTATTCCTACAGCTGCATTTTCATCCAAATGTCATGGACCCTGCTTGGAGTTACTTCAAACCATTCTTCAAAAATGCCAGTATGCAAGCTTTGAACTGCAAATGACCTTGTCCATAGATAAGAATAGCAAAAAAGTTTGAGTGCCTTCTGCTGAAAAAATCTGTGCAAGAGTGCAGATATAGCACTTTAGCAAAAGTGTACATGGGAGGTAGGGGAAAAGATACCCTCCCAAGACACTGCTATCTGACAGCAGCTGGGATACAGCTAGTCACAGATTGCAGGCTGCAGTAGCAAGAGACAGATTCAACTTCACTCACAGAAGGAAGATACCAACCTTGGCAAATTCTCCACTCTGACTGCAAGCCAAACAAGTTTCATCCTCAATGCTGCTCTACTTTGTGGTATTTTTCATCATTATGGAATCAGAGCAATGTAAAAAATATCTATGAGATGATGTTTCCTCCCTTAGCCTCTCCCCAGGGGCAGAAGCATGTTATTTTATTTTAGTATGTTTTTTTTTTTTTTTGTTTGAGCTGACTCTCGTTTTGGGTAATAAATGTAAATCATGCTGTGACCTTACTCCCTCTGACATAAACACAAGGGTGTGCACTCAGCATTTGGAATGAGAACAGCAGCGCTAATGGCTTTAACTTGGCCAACAGAAGGATAAAGAGCTAAGGACTGTCAGTTCACTTTTACAAACTTCCTAGTTTCTCTGATAATGTGATAACCCAATTGAGAGGAATTCCACATTACTGACCAGAGGGGTGAGATGTAATTAACCAGCATCACCTTAGAATATAGTACAGTACAGTTCAATGACAGTGTCTTGTGCAAAAATCATACAATTTATCTACTCCTACCCACAGCACTTTCTTTCATATTAAGAAAAAAAAAAAAGTTGAATGTTTCCTTACCCGTGTGTCTAAATTATACGCTGTCTTCTTTAAATCCTGTAGAGCCCTCTGCATGAACTCAAACGCATGGCAATCAACACAGGGGCGGCCTAGGAGAGCATTTAGCAGAGAATGAGCTATTAAGAAGAAGGAGTAAACAGTGATCTTGAACATGATGAAGAACTACAAAAAAAGGTCCACAATGAATACCGATGTATGTACTCTTACAGAATACAGGTTTTTGCAATTGGTCCATCGTGATGGTCCACCCAACGTCTCCGTGGCAAAAGAATGACATCAACAGATTTGCATTAAAAATATCATGTTTTCTTTCCTTTTCTTCCTCCTTCAGTGGTGTTCCCTTCATCCTCCTCTGTCTCTCCCCCTCCCCCTTTCCACTATCTTTCTTCTCTTGTCACAGTTCACAGAAGTGTGGAAACGCTAAACCCAAAACTTGAGTCCTCCATTTTGTTCCACTAACCCTGACCACATGCTCAACCTCATCTTCTCTAAAGATGATCTCTACAACCACAGTCCTGTTCCCAGGAAAAGCCTGTCTCCTAATCTCACAAATTTGAGCATTAAATAGAAAGCTAATGGAATACAATTGAAATCATTATCACTAAGACAGATCACTAGGACTCCAACTTTGAATATGATACAGCTTTGTCAAAAGCTGGTGAAGCAAGCAGCAGATAAACACAATGCCCTGTGATTAGAGGGCACTGCTGATAAACAAAACGGCTGCATTTTGGAATAATTGCAGTGTTTAAGATATCTAGATAATCCACACTTAAGGTCACAAGGCTTGCTTTGCCTTGATCATCATGTATCACAAAGCTGCTCCGTAACAAATAGCAGTACAGAGACTGAACAAATCCAGACATGATAAAATGTCTCAGAATCATCAGCCTCTACACATGCTCTTATTTGCTTCTCAGTGGCTGTGCCTCTCTGACAACTTCATAAGCAATAACTGCACAAGTGAGGAATTCTGAGCACAGGCTTAGCTTGCTCTTTGAAGTATGGTAAGGAAGAAAGGATAAAACCTAAAGTAAGGGTATCCTGCAGTGTCTGTCAGCCTATTCTGCAAACACTTGATACTTGACTGATTACTACATGCCTCTGATAAGCTGGCCTCCAGCTCATGACCTGTGTGCTAACCAGCAGAGAGGGATCCTGGCTGCGGGAGAGAAGGAGGCTGCCAAATTCTTTAACTGAATAGGGAAAAGAGAAAAAAAAAAAAAAAAGAGGAGAAAAAAAAAAACACCAAGCAGCACTAAAGATTTCCTCTCCCATCGTTATACTACCACCCAGCCTTAGTGTTATCATTTATGCACCAGACAAAAGGAGAGGACAGCACTTTCCACACCAACAACTTGATGCATGGACCTGTCATTATGTTTATGACATGAATTAAACTCAACACAGATTAGCACAGGAGAATTAGGTGGTTGAAGGCAGAAAGGCTAAGAGCTGACAAGTTGTGCTTTCTTGGCATCTTCACTGTGAAATTTTAAAATAAAAAGTACTGAATTCATTAGAGCAGACATTACCAGGAATGAAAGATGTAATGAGGGTTCAACATCAGTTGAAAAAAGTAAGTCTCAAGAATGTCTCTGAAAAGCAAAGAAGGTGACTCATGGCATAGAAAAGGCCAACACAATGAAAGGGCTGCACAAAATACAAGGTGCAGAACATCGCCAGATTTCAGGTTCAGCAAGACAGCAACAGGCAGGAGACAAGAATAAGAAACTAGAGAGCCTTGGATGCAGGAGGAAAACAGTATGAAAGTTCAGGTTGTGGCTTTAAAACAACATAAGACATTTCCAAAACAGTTTGAATTATTTGGACAAGCTTCGGTGATGTGGTGTCCTGCAACAGTAAAGCTACAGTACAGGTTGTGTGAGAGGACTGTCGGGTAGTACATACTTTCAGCTGGTATGGCTGTTCCTGCTTCTTGATCAGATCTAACAGGCTCCATGAGGAGTAGTGCAGCCACAAGAACTAAAGGAACTGTAAGGACCACTCTTCTCAGAAGGCAGGGTGCCAGCATCTCGGGAACGGGTGCTTCTCTCTTTATCAAGAGACACAAACAAATCAGGGAGGAACATTATAGATACCAGGGTTTTGTTACAAAGAACTTTATGTTCCTGATAGCTAAAGCATTGTCAGACTTCCTTTAAAAGAAAAAATAATAATTAAAAAATAATAATAATACTTAAAAAAAAAAAAAAAAAAGGCAATCAGAAGATCTATAGCACAGTCAGACGTTCTCTGTACTTTTCCAATACTGCACGTACCACACAGCTGGGAGAGAATGTCCCTAGACATGGAGGAGAAAATGAGAAGTCCCTAGACAGCTTTTATTTTTGTGTGAAAGCCAGGATGCCAGAAACCTTACCCACTCTGTGACTCCAGTCTTTTTTTCTAACTGTATGAACACAGACCAGCACATGAGTTTGGGCAGCTGGTCCACTGTTAGACCTTGAGATCAAGCCTCTAAAGATTATAGAGCTACCTGAAATGGATCTGTCCCTCAAAATGAGTTTTTTACCCACTGGCTTGCTTTATTGGTGTATCATCTATTCACTAGAATAATAACTAAAGCTAACCACTATCATTAACTACACACAACACTGATCGTAAAAACTTACTCCATTATGAAAATAGCTGAAAGAAAAGACTTTTGTTAAACTTCTACAAATTCATAGGCAGAGTGGTAAATAATCAAAAAAGTTTCCCTTCCCAATCTGAGCTTCAGATTGTTTGCAGCCATCCATTTGTTCCTGAATATCACAGCCTGCCCACACCATGTCTGGACAACAGGTACAATCTGGTCCTACAACACCCACCCTTTCACACAGAGGTAACATGTTTGATAAGTACACAGGCTTCAAATGAAGTGTTTTCTTGATCCAACAAGTAAACTGTTCAGATCAAGAGGAAACACAGAAAACTTGAATTGGTTTAAGCTGCAAACGCCTATTTGAGATTTCAATCACAAGCCTCAAGCATCCTGGCGAACTACTAGGGTGGTCCTTAGTTCAGCCAAGTTTACCTTCCGGTCCTGTTTGTTCAAAGGAAAGAAGAAAAAAAAATCAAATAGGGTTGTAAAAACACAATAAAATCCACATGAAGATTTTCTTTAGCTAAGTCCAGGAAAGCAGTACAACAGGCTGTTTCTTCCTGTTTTTTAAGTACATATTAATTGAAAGATGTTGCACAAGAATGTCAAACCCACATGTGCTGAATGCAGGAGTACAGCCTTCTCCAGAACAGCCTGTATTTCACATTTGGAGGTGTAACAGAGGGAGGCAGGAAGGGAAAGGTTTTTCCTTATCTTGCCACAAACAGAATGAAACGAGTCTGCTCTTCAATACGTGCAAAGCCACTATTTCAAACACAGCTAATTTTGCACAAACACTTGCAGCATGTGCAAACCAGCAATTTATCCAGGAAAGGTGAGCATTACACATCTCCTTTCTGTACACTTCAACCTACATGTAAGGAGAGGGGATGTTTCAGAAGCAAGAAATACACATGCACAGAATCACAAACACATTTGGGCCCATAGCAAGTAACACATCTGGTAATGTAATTCCTGTAACACCAGAACTGGGTTTCCTATTCCTTCCACTATTTAGAAGTGATCTGATGTGATGCTTTCTCTTATTTCTTCAATCCTTAAAATAAAGGAATTTAAATCATAACAAGTGGCTTGTTGGTTTGTGTTGGTTTTTTTGTTTGTTTGTTTTTGTTTTTGTTTTTTTTTCCTGTTTTAGTTAATGGTGACCTGTGATCAAAGCAAGTACAATCAAAGGCACAAGGCTTTGCAACAGGATGCAGCAGAGTGTTTCTGAGTAACAGCACGTCAGGATAACACCAGCCTCCTTTGAAAGTACCTAATGCAGAAGCCTGCTGGTCAGTAGGACGGGAGGCTGTTCTCATTGTGGACTACCAGTGCGATAGAGGTTCAGAAAACAAGGCGGATACTGTTAAACTTTTTCAAGGTACCTTACACGTTGCCCACCCCAGCCTCAGCTCAGCTTCACACGTGAGCCCTGCTGCAAAATAATTGCTCCCTGAGTGCAGCCGTCACCTCAGGCCACATCTAAGTCCTGCCTCCTAGGAATATTGTGGGAATTTGCTATCTGCAAGGAACAATCACGACAGGCTTCCAGGGTGGTCTCTCGCAGCAATGCATCTGGGAACGGAGACAGATGTGTGCGAGGTCTTCTGTGAAAGAGAAAAGTCACCCCCTCCAACAAAGGAAAAAAAATCGGTACCTGATCTCTCTCTCGCCTTTGTGATGCTCTCTTTGAAATGGCCGCTGCAAACTGCTAACAGAACAAGTGCAGCTTTTCTGAGCATGTGCACTGTCTCTTTTTAACCTTCCCTGAAAGAGGTTATTACTATGGGGAGATTTCTGCCATGGCAACAATGCAGAGCACTGCAGCACACAGCACAGATTTAAAGAGGAACAGGCTGTGTCTCCCACGGCTGGGGAAGGAGGTTTCTGCTTTGACACGGGAGTCTCAGCACTGACTGACCTGCTGTGGGTACGGTTTTTTAAGCTGGGCCATTTGATTCACCTTTCTTCATGTCCACGGAGTGGTTTTCCCCCAGTCTGCTCAGCTGGATGTGGTGCCTGATTAGAGCGACTTGCTCTCTCGTGCCTAAAAATAACCATGACGAATGACACCTGTGTTATGGAAAACAAGGGAAAGCTATAGGATTGCACTCGGGAACTGCAGGGCATGTCACAGCTGAGGTTTTGGTGAAGGCCAGGAATTGTTCAGCCCGTCTGCCATGGGAGCGGTTCTGGGTTACAGGGGTTGTACCACTTGTGCCTGGATGTTTCCGCGATCCCAGTCTCAGAGCTGTCAGAAACAGCTGCAAGTGTGCAGGTGCTTAAACTCCGAGGGGGGCCCTGAGTCTGAATTCAGAGCACACCTTACCCCCATTTTCCAGCCTGTTCCCCTTTCAAGCCCCACCAGCTCCATCCTACAACACACTGATGGCATTCCTGCTGAGTGCATACAGGAGCGGAGCACAGATCACAGAGTGCTTTTGTCAAAGCAAAGCTGACTTCAGGGGTCTCATCTCCTCCCCAAAACACACTTCCCACCACAAATGAGGCACTACCAGTTGGTGTTGAAGAGAGAATGAGCGCAGCTGAGGGCAGGCGTAGTGCTGGGAAGCATGAACAGCCCTTCAAAGGGGCTGTGCCCTCTGTTTGCTTTTAGCCAGTTCAATAGGGACTCGGTCTTAAATGCTCTCAGGGCAAAAGCTGGGGGCACTCAGCCTCAGGAAGGTCAGGCATACAGTCTTTGCCATCAGCAGAGAATCCCCCTCAGACTTATGACTAAATTGCTGGCTAACATTTTTTTCTTTTCAGTGTGCTCTAAATCCCATCTCTCCTGTACAGCCCTAGGGGAAAGTTTTGTTCCCATTAATTCAACTTTTCAAGTCAGATGCTCAGATTTCCGGTTGTGCAGCGTGTAACTCTGGTGTGATGCAAAGTTACTGCATCTGTGAGCAGTGTCAAGGGAGGATTAATGATAGAGCTTCCTTTCTTATACATCACAAAAACAGAAGGATGGGGAAAATATTTTTTAGAGGCTGTTCTTTTGGGCAAACAAGATTTAGCATTGCTCTTGCAGTGATAACTATATAGGATTTGGTCTGATTAAGTATCTGCCTATACACAAATTACAAATGCAAAACTTTATTCATGATCACTGGCAGCCATCTAATCTCACTTCTTGGCCTGTCTTCTAGAAAAATAGCATACATACACACATATATACATACATACGTGCCTTTTCTTAACCTGTGCTCTTGATCATTCCCAGCAAATCTTATTCTCCCAAGTCCCATCCTTTTTCTGTCACAACAGTAACATCTAGCAGTGAGCCACTGGCAGCCTGGGTGTTATCCCTGATTTATTTTTTGAGAGCTTCCAACTACTTACTAAATTTTTAAAAAAGATAAATCTGCTTTTGTCACTCCTAGCTGCCTTGTCCAAAATCTACTTGTCCCGCTTCCTTTTTGGTGCTTTCACCACATTTGCTCTTTATTCACCTTTCCCCATTCTGTACCAGGTTGAGCACCACGTTCCCTCTTTACAGAAGCTCATGTTTTCTCAAATGAAAAAATGTCAGTTTACCAAAGTGGAAGCTTTCCACAGAGGAGGAAGACACCCCACTTAAGGATATTTTCACTTGAAAAAAAGTTTAAAAAAAAAATAATTTGACATTTCAAATTGATCATTTCTGGCTTTCTGCTTCAAAATTATTTCCTTCTTAAACCTACGCTAAACAGAGTAAAAATACATTTCATGCTCAGTTAATGAAACCAAAGAGTGGGAGCAGCTCTTACCTTAAGGGTATTGGAGCCCATCCCCACCAGGACGGTACAACCATGATAAAACCTTTCCTAGTCTTACTTCCCTCTTGCAGGAGGCGTGGGTGGTGCAGATGCAAGCCCTAGGGTACCCAAAACTGCAAGTACACACCAGGACTGGGGCGGCACAGCAGTTCTCAGCGGGGATTTTGCTGGCTGTGCCTGAAGCTGCAGTGATGGTCACATAGTGGCTCGGGCTGAGTGTGAAAAGTGACATTTGGGTGAAAGCTGGAAGGTCCCAGCTCCCCTGCTGCCCTGCGGGGATCATTCATGAGGTGAGCAGCGAGATTTTATAGTTTCTTTTTATGATGAAGTTGAACGTAATGGATTTCTGTTCGAGATCCCCAGCAGCTAAAAAACATCAAAGCAGTGCTTCTGAGATTTCAATTTTTCATCTTGATAGCACATGTTTTGATACTATAAATATTTCTGTGGGATTGGGAGGAAAGCTTGAGCCTTTTCGTCTAAGCCTCTTCACTGCTTGGTCTCTCCTTGGCTCTTAAATCTAATACTCTGTCATGGCAGAAAACTTTCTTCCCTCACTAAAGATAACAGATTCTGTCACTTCTCCTGCAGACACTTTCATGCTTTCTCACAGCCTGCCCTCTCAATCATGGCAAAAATCTCCCCACGAAGGTACCATCTTGTCCTCCATCAGCCCCCCTTTTCAGCTTTACCTCTGCCATCAATCCTGCGGAGCGCGGCCACCTGGCAGAGCCTGGGGAAAAAGCTGGCTGCGACTGCTGACGGCATGCAAATGTGCTCGTTATACCAATATCACGCTGTCTCACACCTCTCCCCAGCTCCCCCCTTGTCGTCCCACCTCAACGCCGGCCTGCGAACGCTGCAGGGCAGGCGCCGTGTTTGCACTTGTTGGCACAGCACCACGCGGCTGGAGTGTTGATTGAGGCTCTCGGGCAGATGCGAGGGATAATGATGCCAAACTCCCTCGTGCTGATCGCTCTGTCCCGCTCTGATATCTGAGCTATTTGCAGAGCAAGCCTTTTATTCTTCTTCCAATTTAAAGCTCCTGGGAAGTGTCAGAGTGGCCAGAATGAGAAACAAAGCCTTCCTTTGTTCCCTGAACAGGTCTTGCATGTGTTGGTAGCAGCAAATAATTGAAATGGTCCCTTCTTCCACTTTCCCCACCAGTAATTTTAGGAATGATCTCCTTGTCAGTGACTGCGATTCCTGCAGTCCCTATCTGTCCAATTATGGCGTATCTGAAATCCCCAAAAGTCTTGAGTCTCAGCACAGCCCAAGTCTGGGCTCGTGTCCAGTTCTGACTTTTCCATACGGCTCTCAGGGAGTCCTGCCCTGTCAGAACTGCTTACTGCTTTTTGGATGAGATGCTACACTGAGGTCAAATCTTTCAGCTTCTCTCTGGGAGTTGGGAACCATTTAAAGATCTCAAGGTAATTTTCAAGAAGGGTTAGCATTTAGCTGAGCTATCCTTGCCTTGCACCGTCCCTATCCACTCATCTTTGGGGAAATAAACTGTGTTCCAAGCTGTACTTGAGCTGTTTGTAGGTACATAATAACTGCAACTTTAAGTAGTTTGCTAAGTCCACAGAGATGTCTCAAGTACTTTGCAGCAACTGTACAAATACCGATGCACGTGAATGGGCTATGAGTTGAACTGGAGGGGAATAAACTGCTATTTTTCCAAGATTGCCATTCTAGAACCAGACTTCACAGTCCAGAGGCCTTTTCTAACACAGGTTACACAGCCTCCTCTTAGCTGAGAAGCAATGCAGCACTAGCCAGTTTCCTTGAAGTGGCTGCTTTGAAAAATAGCAACTGAGGAAACTACAGGAAATGAGATTGGTGAAACTGGAAGGATAAAATGACCCTTTCTGCCCCCAGAATTATTTGTTATCCAAAGTTATCCAAGGATGCTCAAGCTTCAGAATCCAGAAGACCCATAGTCAGCTCCAAATTCATTCCCTACTCTAGAAACCAACTCATTTGCAGCCAGTCACCTGAGACTGATCCAGGGTGACTTGTGACAGCAATACCTGGATCTTATTAATGGTTGATCATTCTGACATTAAGATCTCTGTGACTCAATGGCTTAAAGATGGATGCATATTTATGTTTGAAAACAGCACAGAATCTTAGAATCTTCGAATGGATTGGGTTGGAAGGGACATTAAAGATCAACTAATTCCAGCACCCTGCCATGGGCAGGGACACCTCCCACCAGACCAGGCTGCCCAAAGCCCCATCCAGCCTGGCCTTGAACACCTCCAGGGATGGGGCAGCATCTTTAACTTGTGTTCATTTTTACAAGATATTGTAAGCTGACATGTGGCTTCTCCTTTCTACAAAATTCTCCTATTTTCTACAATTACAACGCTACAAATTGCAAGTTGGTTAGTACAGTATTATCCCAATGTTACACTAATCAGGGCTGCAGTTACCAGCTGAAGGTTTGCCCATGTATTCAAAATGTCCTGTGGAAGAATTCCTTATTTGTGGATGAGGGATGTTTTTAGACACTGACCGGTAACAAAAGAGCAATTAATATTCCTTAAGTGTCATTATAATGGTCACCATCTTGGCTGAGATGCTGGAGAATAGCCAGAACCACCACTGTTCATTCACTGTCCACTCCCAATGCCAGTTAGAATACAGTGGTAGCTCATGCCCCAGCAACATCAAACTCATCTTAAGAAACACCATGGCAGTCCTGCAGCTCAGAGACTATGCAGAGTACATTCTAAGAGAGCTGAGAACAAATCAATCTTGTCGAAGGCAGCTACAGAAGAAATATGTTGAATCCAAAGTCGGATCAGAATTAGGAAATGCTGCAAAAGTTTCCCCTTCATAAACTCAGCAACCTCCTGGGAGGCTGAAATGCTGAAATGCTCCACTAGAATGCTCCCTTTTCTCCTGAACTCTTTCTAATCTTCACATCTACCCACTTTAAAAGCAACAAAAATCCCTGCCACAGGCAAAAACGTATTGTAAGGGGATGAAGATGTTGAAGGGAAACAAAGATGCCACAATGACAGGGGCATTAGAAAAAAAAAACTCTAAGCCAGATGGATATATATTAATAGATAGCAGAAAATCTTAGAAAACTGACAAGCCAGGAAAAGCGTGAACAAAAAATTATAAGCTGCCCATCCATACAAAGAAAAGGCTTCTTGTACTTCCAGCTTTCCCTACAGAAGGACAGAGATCCATCTATAACTCAGCCACCAACACGAGAAAGAGATAATGATAAATTGAATCTTGCCAAGTAGTTTGAAGGACATGTGGGGAGCAGATGTACAGGTCAGATTGGAGGTAGATCTTTTTTTGTGGAGAAAAAAGCATCATGGGAGATGCAGACAAAAGTATCCAGGTGAAATTAACATAGCTGCAATGCAACAGTGGCAGAAGATGAGAAAGTGGGTTGGGTAGGGGAGAGACAAAAATGCTATTTTGGCTGGAAAAGTGGAGGAGAGATCCATTTTCTTATATGTTCCAAGTCCTCAGACAAGATTGGTATAGTTGTGTTTGAAAAGAATGCTTTATATCTGGTGTTGAACAAGAAATATTTTTTTTTCTACACTTTCTCAAAAATGTCAACAGTGATATACAGCACTCTCAGGAAGAAGCAGATATCCTGACTTCAAAGGTGTAGAACTGATCCATGGATGACAAAATGCTGCTGTTGTGGGTTAACACTGCTATCCAGCTAAGTGCTACACAGACGCTTGATCACTTCTTCTTGCCCAGGGGGACAGAGGAAGGGAAGACTAAAAGCAAGAAGAACTTGTGGGTTGAGATTAAAATTACACAATAAGTTAAGAAGAAGTAGAAGAGAGAGAGAAAACAAAGCAAGTGATGCAAAAGTGATTGCTCGCCACCTCCCACAGGTAGACCAGTGTTCAGCCAGTCCCTGTGCAAAAAGATTGCTAACTCCTAAACCTCACCTCCACCCTCCTCTCCCTCTTAATAGCTGAGCATGTTGTCATTTGGCATAGGACATCTTTGTTTGTTCAGGTGATCTGCCTTGTAGTATCCCCTCCCAACCTCTTGTGCACCCCCCAATCTATTCACTGGGGAAGCAGAGAGAAACAGGTGGCCTTCACACTGTGCAGACAGTGCTCAGCCGCAGCTAAAATATTAGTGTGATACCAGCGTTGGTTTTGGTCACAAATATAAAACATTGCACTACAGGAGCTGCTGTGAAGAAAACTAAATCCAACACAGCCAGACCCAGTACAGTGGTTTAAGGGACATTAGGATAACACATCATAAAGAACTGGGTGCCATCATACAACTTTGTTGCATGGGGTATTCTGCAGACATGTCCCCTTACTGTGGCTTCTATGGATTACTGTTTTTAGAAACGTAAACCTCAGTGAATCAGGAGAAACAGGATTTTCACTGTTACGCTGGAACCCAGAACTGTCAGAAAGCCTTAAGCATGTCTGTCTGATAGGCGAATCTGCCTGCCAAAACAGCTGAATGCTCCTTCCAAAACTCAGCACTGACTGAGTGGGAAGAGGGCAGATGCTTATACAATTTTAATAGCTTGAAAGAGTGCTTATGTTTAAAAGTAGGAGCAGGTTATTTACGGTTCTGCCAAATTTTCAAGGTGAGGAGGAAGAGAAATCATTGAATGGGTGCTTAGAGGTGTGCTCAGGACAGTACAGCAGTTGAGAGAAACGGAAAGCGGTATTTGTCAGCCAAGCTCTTTCCTTTCTTACTTTGCCCATGCTCCTTTCACCTTTTCCTCATCTCTTACACAGCTTCTGCTGTAATTACTCTTTCTCTTAGCTCTTTGTCCACTGTTAGACACCCTTTATGTGTCAAGTCCTTGATACTCTCCTGTGAGGCCTAGCTGCTGTGTGCAAACACTGACCCTTGGCTCAGGCCCTTGACCGAGTGCAGTGTTGAGAACCAAAGAAAGCTGTTTGTGCCCCTCTCCATCACTTTACCCCTCTGCCAAAATGTTATTGCTCTCTAGAAAGACGGGTTGTAGTTGATAGTTTGGCATACTATGCCAGAATGGATTGGAGTGCTTTGTAAAGGCCAACGTGGAGTGTCAGTGAATGACTACGAGCTCATCCCATCTGCCAGAAATAGCATCAGCTCAGCTGGCATTCTGCTCCTAACATGGTTTGCTCCAAGAAGTACAGACCGTAAACAAAAATGTAAATGGATCTAAAAGACAGAGAAAGACTTCTTTAAAGTGTTCTGCAACCACCTTGATAACTTCAAACATGCATGGAAGTCACTTACAACATTGCAGAGACAGCCTGTGGTATGGGTTCCCTCACTGAGATCAGTCAATAAATCAAAATGGCTGTTGGGACTGTGCTGAATCAATGTACATTAGATATGTGGGGACAGTAAGACATATACACGTTTCTTAAAAGAAAGGTATAGGCAGTGGAGGGCTGAGAAAAAAACCTGCCCAACTCATCTCCCCCAAAATAACAGCTGGTTCTAAGCCCTAGGAGGCCCTAAATTAGCTGAAAAGGCCTTAATTAGAGGTTCTTCACCTTTTCCACGCTCAGACCTTTCTAGGATTTCTGCCTATTTTTAGGGATATGGGAAAGACAGGGTAATAACCACTTGGTTATCCCTTTTCATTGCTTCTGGATGAGGCGCCTGCAAGGAACACCTTCTTCCTGGGAATGTGGGCACCCCTCAGTACCACCCTGCGTTATTTCAAGAGCTGTGTTTGGGTCTGTGATAATGCACAAACTAATTCCCATCTCCTGACCTCAAAACAGGAAATAAAAAAATAAGGCAGAGCTTTCAGTTGCATAAATATTTTTTCTTGCCAAGAAATCTTCTCTGGGCAGACATCCTGCATTTTTATTCCCAGAGCAGCATTCTCTCCTCAGAAAGCAGGTATCTTAGCTTACTTTCCCACTATGTTCTGGAAATGGCATTAGGAGGGGAAAAATAAAATATGTGAGTGTTTAAAGATCCCATGATTCAAAATGCTTGCAATGCCTATGCTAATGGTGCATTTGTGATATGCTGATTTTGCTAACATGAGTTAAAGTCTAATCTAATACGACCCTGAATCACTGTGGGGCAATGTGCTCACACAAAGAGCAATGTGGCTGTCATAGGGGGAGATATTTTAATAGGCAACTTGAAGCAAATATTTTTCAAGATTTAAAAAAAAAAAAGAAAAAAGAAAAAAAATATTTTAGTGGATTTATGTCAACTTTACAATACAGTTGAAACAAAAAAGGATTTTGCAGTAACATTAGATGAATTACCCCATTAATAAAGAAGTACCAGGGCTCCCCTACAGTGTTTGAAAAAGCATGCACGATACATGGCAGATAAACATGGCTGGAGCATTCTTGGTTGTTAAAGCTGAATTACAACTTTTACTGTGATCCTCACTTAACCTCCCCCATTGCTAATCTTTTCATACACTGTCCTGGCACAGAAGTAAATTTAGGGAAAGCGCTTTAAATGTAACTGATGCACTGATGTGAGAATAAAACAAGCCTACCATTCCCCATTGGTTCCAGTGGGTTTTCTGAGCCTGAAACACTCACACTTGGCTCATCTGTTTTTGTATTTAAACATGAATGATTTTGAGTCAAAAACAAAGAACATCTGTTCAGCAATTTTAAAGCTAGAAGTATTTAACATTTTTCCCTTGATGTGCATGATTTGATTCAGTGCCCTATTGCATTGATGTTACTGGAGGGGCTTCACGCATGATTTAGAAGGAAGATCAACAATGCAGGACACCCAGGATGGCAAGCAGGCAGACAGCATGCTGTTGGACTGGTGCAGGGCCAGGAGCCACAGCAGCTTCAGAGAAGGATTTGTGAGAGGCAGTAGCTGTCAGCTCCTGGTTCAAACTGAGTTCTGAGCCCAGCAAAAGGAGCTGCTGCCTCCCAGAAAAGTGAGGAACCTTCCCATAGCCACCAAGATGTGGAACCTTTTTCCCTTGAGAGGCAGAATTTCCTGGTTCCAACCAGGTTTCTGCAGGAATAAACACCCTCTTTCCAAGGAGACAAAAATTGAAGCCATTAATTTTAGGGCTTCAGACTAGCAGCGTAGCCCTCTTTACCCTGAACATCAGGAGTGCCTCTCCTCATTATAATCACTTAGACCTGCAGACCTGCTTTTCTGCTGCAGGCTTGCTGAAACAAAGCTAAACTAAACTAAAAAGCATGCACATATTCTGAAATGTAAAAAACACGTAAAGAGAGAAAAAAAAAGTGCTGATTTACCATCAACTATTTTATACTTTGGATTGTTTTTACTTAGCTGTTTACTGGAAAGTGTCAGATATAATATTTATTTATTTATTTATTTATTTTAAAGAAAGTCTGTAATTAAACACAGTCAGGAGTCATTAGCTTATTCAAAAAGCCTACTGTTTCCCACTAACTAATAGCAACTACCAAAACAATTTTTTTTTAATTATTATTATTTTATTTATTTTTATGGGCTAGGCCTAGCTTTAATTGTGAAACTATCTTTGAGGGCAAATGCACACACTATACTTTGAGATCCCATCTTTGTGCTGTAGGATGTTGTATTGGATAATTAGTTTCCTCCAAGCTGGAGCTGAAAATTGCTTCTTTCCAAACACCTAACTTAACAAAGGATTAAACTATCACCTTTTGCATAAAAATGAGCTTTGGATATTGACTGTGTCATGAATCACCTTTTAGCTTGAGATCAGCCATTTAAATTTAGCACAGGTTGCACTTTTTTTGCTATCTAGGTGGAAAAGAGACTGGGTATTGTGGTGTGAGATGTTTCTGAATTACTGAATTCTGGCTTTTCTATCTAACCAGTGTTAAACTGCAAATATCACTGCAGAAAAAGAAGAAGTGAAAATGTAGCAGAAATGGTAACTCTCCAGAATAAAGAAAACATAGTCTTAAGACCCCGTCTTCACCTAAGACAGCCAAATGATAAAAAATACGTTTGTTGCACCAGCAAAACCAGCCATAAGAAAATGTTTGGGCACTGTTCATGTCACACCATATTATGTTGGCATTTCTATTTGACACACAGACTTGTCAGTTTTGAGTGTAGCTGTGAACTACAGATGCTTTTAAAATAAGGGATAGAGGAAAATAGATTTCCATTCAAAACAGAACCTGTGTTTAATGTCTATCTCAGGTCTAAAAAGGTCTGGGATTTACCGGTCATACAGACAATTTTCCAGCTGCACTAACGCTGAGGGAGATAGTTGAACATACTGAAGTATCCTCTGTCCATTATTTTTCAAGCTGGTTTTGGAATCTCTGAACAGAAATATTTCCTCTGTTTCTACAGACCAGCTGTTCAACAAGAGGTGGGAAATACAGGGAGCAACAGGCAAGCAGCTTCGAAATCTGCTCATGTTGGCATGGCAGAATTGTATTAACTCATCCTTTGGTTGACAGCATGTAAGAGACAATTCACAGAGGAATTTCCCACCTGTACACGTGTGAGTACACAGAAGAAAATTAGTCATAGTCCCTTTTTGCCATCTATCCAACGGTCAGCATTTAACAAGGTGTGTCTGGAGAGGGGCATGTTTCAGGCTGAGGAACAGACTTGCAGTGGCTGCTGCAAGGTGCATGACCTTTATTTTGGTTATCATCTCCCTTGGGAGCCAATGTTGGCATTGTGGAAAGGTGGCTGAACTGAGGACAGATCAAATGGAAAGGCAAATGGCAGGCACTGACATACCAGCAGCAGCCATGTACACAACAGAGCACCAGAGGTTACTGCATAGCAAACCACCCACTGGCACTGTGCTACTGAGGAGCATCTTGATACAGCCACAAGAAAAACCTGCAGCCTCCTTCAGAGGCATCTCTGCTTATGACAAACCCAGGCTGAAGCTTGGAAATCCTCCTCCATAAGTGCTTTTACATGGCCTAGTTGCCATGTGTAGTTTAGTACTTTGCATTCACTGGCTAACATGAACTATAATTTTCCTATAAGCGTTATTATTCCTCTACTACTTTTATGAGGGAGAATGTGGTATTTGGGGAGCTTTTTAGTTAAATGTGTGCTACTTCTGTGTGAGCAGGCCAAAAACTCACTTATCTATTCCAAGGGATGAGTAATAATTCAAGATGATCCTCAACATCTAGAATATTTTTGTCTTCAGTCTGTGAGCTGCTCCCAAGAAATGCATCTCCATCGGCAGTTATGATTGAGACAAAGGATTGCACATCCTCAGACACCTTGGTGACATTCCCTGCATCTGTATCTTGCTTCACAACTCCAGCGTCCACATCTTTCTCCTTAATTCTCCACCCAGCCCTGTCTATGAACTGACTTTCTCCATTAAGTCAAGCCTGTAGTTATGGACAGCAAAGACAGGCTGTACAGTGCTGTGTGGGATTGCTGCTCACCACTACCCATACTTGCAGGCTGCAGCAGACAAATGAACTTAGTATATCATGTAACTTCAGAAAAGCTCCTGGATTCAGACCGTATGGCTGCTGAGGCTTGTACTTTAGGGCATTTCTTTATAGGCATCTGGTGAGCTGGGGGTTGAAAGTGACCCTGAAGTCTGCCATAATGATTAGACATATTCTTAGCTTCCTGTGCATCTGTTCTCCAGCTGACAAATGGGGATAACTGAAGTTCTCACCTCTCTCAAGCATAGATAGGCTTTATTTGCCCTGGTGCTAAAATGCTTCATGGTGCCTCTCAGAGCAGTAGTGTTTACTCCAGCCAACAACCCGGAGCAGTGTCTTGTACAGTCCCAAAAGCAGCTGGGAAATCATGACTGAGACCCTGCATTTGAGTATGGGGAGGCAGCACAGAGAGCAAAAATCAGTCTGATATGCTTGCAGGTGCCTTAAGATGGTAAGGACACACACTGCAGTGTTCTGTAGCAGTTGTGTTTCCTGAGGACTTGTGGCATCATGCCAAGCGTAGAGTATCCCTGCAGATCTGAGAGCAGGTGATGGTTCAGACTGCTTTCCTCCTCCTCCACATCTCTGCACCAGCCAAAATGGAAAATGGATGTCTCTGGGTATCTTTCCAGAAGCCTATGCAACTGATGCACTCATGCAGCAAAACTCAGCTGGTACATTCATACCCTTTTCACCTTGGTATTCACACTGTAAAAGTGTTCACCCTCCCTTTGCTGCTCCTTTGGATGCCCACCAGCATTTTGTTTAGTTAAGAAAAAAGGAAGTCACTAAATAGGAACAGAAATGAGTTCAAGTCTGACAGATCAATAGGATGTCAGATACCATTGGTACAGGTTTCTCAACTACCATTATCATTGATAAAAGTGTTAGGCTCTATGGCTAGGTGTTCTCCTGAAGTTACACCACTGAGATGAAATTTAACCCTTCCTCATAATCCCAAAAGTCAATCAGACCATCATTGAAACAACTGAATAAAATCACCAGGCCTTGTTCTATTCCTGTGTAAAAGGTGATAAACAGATGAATTCACATTAGATGTCATCAGTGTTCCTTAGTCAGCATGATTGTTCTGGACTTCCTGGCATTCCTACAAACTGAGCATGTAAGGTTATTTAGGGGCTTTGAGCTAGGATGGATGGAAAAGGAAAGCAGACAATATGCTGCCACCTTTTGGTTAGAGAAATGAGAACAGGTACTATCTGGAAAGATCTATCTAGCAAAAAATTAAAAAATCTGTGCTTGTTTTCTGTAATGAAATGATCTGAAAGTCCATATAGCGCAAGAAGCACTCCATCATGTTCTGAACTCTTACTATAAGCTTAGCACATGTATTTCACATTTGTTTAGCTCTGTTTCAGCTAATTAATACTAATCAATAAATAATGAATAATTTATCATTTTAAATATACGGGGTTCATTTTTTTTCACCTAACAATAATGCTTTGAATCACTAAACTGATTTGAGGAACATAGCTACCAAAACAGGAGGTACAAGATCTCAGGAATTAGTAGCTTGCAAAAGTTACTGCATGCCATAACTCCTGTTTGTCTACTTATATAGAAATAAGTATTTAAGGTAGCCAGATATTTTCATTATTAAGCTTATTATCAGAGGCTTGCAACTTTTAACCTCAACTGTCTGAGCGAGACTTTCTGTTCTGGCACACTGCCAAGGACCTGAAATGTATTTTGCTTGCTTGTTTACTAAAATGTGGTCTGACTATGAGAAGATGGAAGAATGTCCATCTTAATAAAAGAAATGCAAGACTGTTCTGTCAAAAACTTTATGCACCTTTGGCTTTGACGCAAGGCCTTGAAATTTAACAGAAGAGCTATTGATATAAGGGATGCATGGCTCACTGCTCCTGAGAGTCACTGCACAAATGTGGGCCAAGCAACAAGCCTTTGAAAATCTCAATTCAAATATGTTCTTTAAGGACTTAGGGGAACTCAAATCCATGAATGTTCTGTTACTCACAGCTCCTATGCACCAGAGGCTCTTTACATTCACTGTGGACACAAACTCACTGCGCGTGCCCCATGGTGGGGCTCAAAAATCCATCAAACACTCAATCTTCCTTTTTCTCAGTGCTGGCACTGAGTTTTCAATCTCTTCTGCTGGCATATGGGCAGTGTAAAGGAGGAGGATTATGTCTACCTGTACTGCAGAATGGACAAGAGTTCTCCAAGCACCACCAAAGAAATTTTGGCAGGTCTGTATTGTCCTGCATTAGTGGCACATTGGTCCTTGAGCCCTGGAACTCTTTACAGTCTGCAAGATCTTTAGAGCTCAGGGAACACTTGCCAGAGTTCTCTGAGGGCCCCTCAGGTGGAACAGCAGCACAATATGCCCTATGGGTATCTATCTGCCCATGAGATCACCCTACACTGCTCATACAATCCGTGCAGATTGCACTTTGGTGCATCTCCCCCAAGAGCAGTGCCAGTCAATCAACCACATGCAAAGCTGTGCAGCAGACCTGAACGATGCTTACGCTGCATCATGCTGTCATTATACTTCACACATGGGTGCTTATGCAAAATATCCCTGTCTCAAGAAAGATTTGCAGACCTCTGTTACATCAATGGTGCCACCCTACACTGTCTGCTGCGCCACAGTCCAAAATCTGGGAGTTGGAAAGAATTGTAGTGCCTTGAGGAGTTCTGTGCTTTCTTGCCATTTGGAAGAATACCCAGAGAACCACAGACATAAGAAAACCACTAAGAATTATCTTGTTTGTGCAGTGATCACTCACTGACAGTTCCAGTAGAGGCATTCACAGCTTCACAGCCATTGTCATATAAAGATCAAGAAGCTGAAGGAGCCCTGTTGGTATTTTTTGAGGCAAAAAAATTCCTACCAAGGCTGCTGGTAGGAATTTTGAGGCAAAATAGCCCCCACCTACGCTTTATGACTTCTTCAAGCGGTTTAGCTCCATCATCCATCAGGAAGAGAGGAACTGATTTTATCTTCCTTTAAAGATGAAAGTGGTGCATTGATTTATGGTGCAGTGCCTGGCTCTACCTCTTAGGGTAGAGAGCATCCTGTTGTCTTAATTTTTCACAGGCCAAGACCACAACACTAGCTGTCTGAGTCAGTTATGGGAAGTGGCAAGACACATCCTTCTAGGGGTAAATACCAAGGTTCCTTTTCCTACTGGTAAGTTCCCCTAACCCTCTTGGAACCAGAATTCCCCATCTCAGCACGCATCTTCCACACACCTTATAAACCTTTTTTTTTTTTTTTTTTTTTTTTTTAAACCATATTCCACTGGTAGGCTTTTAAACCATTTTCCAGCCCTCTGGGAATGTCCTGGGCACTGCACCCTCAGCATTAGCACAGCACCCTGCTAAAAAGACTCATAGGGATGGCCTTTTTGTTTCCCCTTATTTCTGTCTGCAATTTTCCTGTCATTTTTAGGGCAGTATATCTGGTTTGTTGGTATAGAGCTATATATAGCTACAGAGTGTGATAACACTCAGTGGAATGAACTGTGGTATGGAGATGAGTCAGGACTGTGCAATAAATCCAATGTTGTCCAGAGGATCCCAGCTCTTCTGTTGCAGAAAGTGAAAAACACAATCGCTGCAGGAAGAAAAAGAATGCTTGCTAGCTATGGCATTTGTACGCTGCTTGGAAGGCCTGGATTCTATTTTTGTCTCTAACACAGACTACTGAATTAGCCACTTAAACAAACATTTTTCTTGGGTGGCCATGAACTGGGTGCTAGGTTTTGCTGGAAGCCTGGATTCTATAACCTTGTGCTTTTATGGCTAAAAATGTAGCTGCAGTGTAATGTAATTAGCTGTAATGCTATCTTCTCCTTACTTTATGAGGGTGTTATAAAAATACATTGAATTATGTTTGTGGAACTCTGCAAAGCTCCTGCACTGCTGTATACCACTGAGAAGTCTGTAACAAAATTAGTAACTCTGTCTTCAGAACTGGGTTTGAATGGTAAGTATTAAGGCATGGAGCCAGTCCCAAATTAAACAACAAAGTGCAAACAAAATATTGAATAGCTGCTGCTCATTAAGCAAGGATCATCCTTTTTGTGTGCTGAATGAATGGGCTCATGTCGTTAATGCCTACCTATTAATCAAACACAAGGGGGGGCAAACCAAAGTTCTGCAAACAACATGGATTCTGGTATTTTCTAACTTCAGAATGCTTGACTTAGCAGCCTTAAAACCTTTAGTATGATTTTCTTTTGTGGGTAATTTAAAGATACATGATGTAGAAAAACATTAAGAAACACAAAAGAAATCCCTGTAAATTAAAAGTGCATTAATTGACATTTCTTTGACATGCAGAAGCATCATCAACATACACAGAAGCTGTAGTGGTGTAACAATTTCATCTCTAAATCTGTTACCACACATACTGTTTTAATCCTGAATATTATAGGTTAGTTTATACCTATACATTTATCAAGGGAAGCCTTATCATAATATTAGAATTGTGAAAGAGTCTAGTTTAACTTAGCTTCTGCCAAAAGGTAACAACACAGTGCAAATCTATGTGTAAATAGACTTAAAAAAATAATATGAGACATTTAAAGAAATAGAGAAAATGTAAATGAATATAGAGCATTTTGCTATTTAAGTCAATTATGCCCTCTAGAGCATCACACTGATGTAATTATGCCTGTAGCTAAAATATTTGGGTATCTATGACCCATGCTTCAGTACATAAGGTTGACATACTCAGCCCTGGGTCTGTGGCACTGCATTGGGTTGATGTTAACAACTTCTTCTTTGTATTGATCCACAGAGGATATGGATTGTTTGGGCTCTCAGCAACAGATCGTGCCCCTTTAAGTTCAAACTGTAGGAGGTGAAACACAATCCCAATACTTCAGCCAAGAGGATGTGATCACACTTGTAAATCAGCATATTAGAACACCAAGTATTTTCATGTTTATGGATTTACACAGAAGATCTCTCTCTATGCCTACTTTCATCTGTCCTCATACCTCACAAAGCTGCCAGGAATATATTTTCCAAAGACCTTTAACTGAGTTTACTCAAAGATCTGCATGTGTAACTGAACTGCCCTCCTCTGAGCTTCCTTCCTGCATTCCTGCAATCTCTTCTGAAAGATTGGTTCTGGAACCAATTTTGTAAAGGTTTGTATGTGAAACAGCAGGAACTAGCACTTAATCCGTGAACATTTTAACAGTGATAAAGCAAAAGGGAATGTCAGTAAAACAAAAAATCCCTTACATCTACCATTGTTTTCATGTGTATCACCAACCTGTGCTTGCCTGGGATCAGCTTTCTTCTTGCTTGCTAATTTCCTGTTCTGCATTTTCCTGCCATGTTGTCAAATGTGCAAAGGAATGGTTTATCCCTTCCTCTCCACAATCAGTATTTTAACACCTTATTTCCTCAATTACTGTTGCAAGGTTCTGTGTGGGCTACAGGTTATTACCGTGATATTTCCACTTCAATTTCAAGGCTTGCATTTTATGTGTTAGGATAAACAGATATCTTTACAAGGTATCTGGCAGTTTTGCATTTGGCAATTTGCAAAGAAGCTGTTGCCTAGTTCTATGGTAGAGTTATAATCCATATTTTATATCACCTGATATATAATTAACATACAATTGCACTACTGGGCTTTCCTCATGTCAGTGCACAAACTATCTATTACATTTAATCACCGTGTATTACACACTCATAATTACTCACTGAGACAGTGCAGTACCTGAGAGTCAATTATAATTGACAGTCAGATTGTTCTGTGTGTAGTGTCTTCCTGCTACGCTGACTTTCTAGCCATTAAACTCAATGATGGCACCCCACTGATTGAAACAAACAAAAACAAACAAACAAAAAAAGCAAACAAACAAAAAACAAACTAACCAAAAAAACAAACAAAAACTAGGATTTTAAGAAATAAGGTGCAAATTGCTATCATTAACTTTTTGAAAAACATTTACTGAAATCAAAATATTTTGTAATCACCCTTTTTAAATTTTCCTCCTTGTATTTCTCTTCCATTTTTTGCTCTTCTCCCCTCCTCCATCAGTTTGAAAACCTTAGTCCAAATGGCTCCTTTAACAAAAGCTTTTAGAGCTGTAGATCAAAAACTCTTCTTTATAAGTGTCAATATAATCCATTTCAAAACATTTTCCTTCAAGCTAATTTATATCACCCGCCAGCAAAAAAGGGATTAACAGATTAAGCTGGATTTAAACATTCCCCTCATTAACACAATTGCAAATTGGGAAGAGTGCAACATTCTTTTTAACTCCAGCTGTCTCCTCAGCTGTCTCCCGGGCTCTCCTTAGCCCAGTTAAATTTCAGAAGTGGAAAATCATCAATCTGGTGCTGGAAAACCGAGTTAAATCTGTTTTAGACTTCCTCAGCTAGACTTCCTACCTAGCCCAAAGCACATCATTTCATTTATCCTGCATCTTGGCTCCCTCTTTGTTAAACAGGGTAACGTGTACAAATTAATAAAAATAAATTAATTTATTAAGTGAATTTATTAATTTCTTAATAAATTAATTTATTAAGTGAGAATCTAATTTATTGAGGATTATGAGTAAGTAAAATCCAATCAGAATTAGAACTGTACCTACAGATACAAAAAGTGCATGTAAACTTTTTTTTTTTTTTTTTACATGAAACACTTCAATATGGTCAATAAATATTAACAAAGAAACAGACATATGAAATGAAATAATAACATATGTTCCTTTGGAACTCTTCCTTCACAAATAAAGCTTAAGATAATTTATAACTGACACAGATTAAAAGATTTATAATCATTTTCACTGCTCTCCACATAGTCATAGAACTAGCAATTTTTTCCCTGTCTTTTTGGATTTTTCTCATGGCAATGAAAAGAACAAAAATAGAAAAATTGAAAAAATGATTGTAAAAACATAGAGATGGGTGAAAAAAATATACTGTCATGAAAAAGAGCTTGAAAATCTTTTAGTCCATTTTCTCTTTAAGTGCCTACAGTTCAAATTCACAGTACCCCCTGAACTAAGAGAGATGCTTTGATTTCATAAGACTCCTCAGTTATGCATATGCTGTCATGCTCTTTGGAGGTCTATGTCTCTTTTTCCACTATAATCTGTTTTTCAAAAAGACTGCAGTCTTCAAAACAGTATCTGAACTGACGCTAGATATCTTCATCACTAGACACTAATTGAGATTGACTATCTGTTTACTCAGACAAGCGGGACAGCTTGCATGCACTTGAAATTTATTGTGGGTAAATTTGTATAATTAATGATTCACATCAGTTAATTCCCTTTTTAGTGAATTCTCTGGCTTTATATGCACTATTATTAGATTTTCTTTGGAAAAAATATTACTCAAACAATGCCCATTAATCCAAGCATGTCTTAATGAATCACTATCCTGAAGCTACTTTTTTTGCAATTGCTAAGTGATAAAAAAATAATAATAATTTTTTAAAAAACTACTTTTCTGTCTACCTGGACCATTCTGGGTACCACACTTATTGATTGCTTCTACAGCCTGACCTATTGGTGTGCCAGCTCCTGACATCTTCCCACCGCAGCAGGCCTGTGTTTGTCCAGCCAAGCCTCGAGCGTTGGTGTGGTCAGGTTCTCAGGTCCTGATCTCATTGTCCTCAGAAGAGAAGCACATGCTGTCCCACTGGATTTCTGCCCAACAAGCTGTACAAATACAAAAGCGAGTATCAACAAATTAATTGAACAGCCTGAGGAAAAGCAAATTCAGCAATAAATGATCTCTCTCTTAATTATAAGAGAAAGAAATATACCAAAAGCAAAACTGGCTGGATAACCACACTCAAATGGAAAAGACCAAAGGCTGACTAGCTAACAAAGAACACAGCGTTCAACATCTTGATCAGGAGCCCAGACCATGACACAGCATGCACCGACTGAATTTACAGACGCCAGATTAGGGAGCGGGTGACGTGAGGACTGGCAGAGCTTCATCCAGAGAGATCTCAATAAATCTGAGAATTAGGCAAACAGATACTGCACAATACTCAACAGAGCAGAATAACCTCGGGCATCAGGACAGGAGGAAGCTGACTGGTGAGCAAAGGACAGGGATCACGGTGAATGTCAGGCTGGGCATGAGCTGATGGTGGCGAACAGCACACTCTCACTGCAAATCACATGCACCACTGAGAAACTGGACCCTATTGAGAGAGGTGTGGCAGGGAGGGTATTTTCCCACAGTCATTAAAACTGAGAAATTAGGAGAAACATTTTTCACAGCTGCTGACAAATTCTACTTTAAATGTTTATCTATTATGCATAGAAAGAAAAAGAGCATGTTTTCATAGAAATGGACGTCATCTACCTGGAAATTAAAAGGTAGAAATCCTTGCCAGAGCAGCAAGTTTCTGGAATAGCTTTCTGACTTCAGTGGCAGAAAAACAATCAAGCCAGCTGCAAAATGGAATTCAACAGTTTATAAAAGGACTGGTGCAGTGATGTTTCCCATGACAGTAAGTGGTGATGCAGGTCTCTTTCAGACCTACATTCCTGAATTTTGCATGCACAAAAAGAGTGATAAAACATGAGAGAAGAGAAAGAGCAATTTCTGAAACATGAAAAAGGAGAGAAAAAGTGAGAGAAAACTATGGGTTTTGGCAAACAAAGACCCTGGAGGTAATGAAGAGGGAAGCAATGGCCTGATGCTACCTGCCTTTAATACTCCTCATTTTGGAGCACTATTTAATCCTCACAGCTGGCAAGAAGCATTATTGTTTCTAACAAAACAGCAATACGACATTTTATACAGCATAAGGCATGGGAAGTCAAGTAACAGATAACCCTCATTCATTCCTTGAACCCCTTATCTACAAAGTAAGGCCTTTCTACCATTTGGTCTGATCATTGTATGCAGAGATCTTTTGAGGCACCACACATGCACAAGTAAGCAGCTTTGAAAGAACAAGTTTACTGCATGCAGCACTTTGAGTTTTAGGTCCTAGTGGCTTTTAAACCCCCCTAAAGGTTATTAATTTTGCACATTGTTATGTTAGATTTATTATATTTGTACTGCATACTGTGATTGCATTCTTGTTTATTAAAAAGTAATTGAGGATGTAATTGGGCTCTGCATTAGTTTTATATTTTAAATGATTATTTTAATACTTCATTTTGTTACAGAAACACAATAAACTACTTACTAAAATCAAGAGTGAAAGAAAAGCAGGGTAGGAGGTAGCAAAGGCAGGTGAGCGACCCTGCTAACACCAGTGGAAGCAGCAGCAGTGGCTAGAGGCAGAGATGCCCCAAAAATCTACAGCAATACTTTTCAGCCAGACCCACCACCCCAACAACAACCAGCCTTTTGAGGACCTCTGAAGTCAAATGCGGGAAGCAAATAAAAGACTGGTGAAATTTGGAAGTGCCACTGATCAGGCCCTACCCTAATGACTGACGTGCTAACACCACACTGATCAGCTGCTGATGGGGATAAAGGGAAATGGGGAAAGGGGGAAAAGCAGAAAGCAGTTTTGAGAGATGGCTGTATTTCCTCGAGGATGGGACCTAGGTATGCAGCTTTGCAGACTTCAAGGAAATTGTTTCATCGCTGCTGATAACCTTCAATTTTCAGGCCCCACTACCCACAACTAGACAGCAGAGCCCAGGAGTGGCAGTGTATCAAATAAAACTGCCCTAGAACAGGTTATAAAGGAAATGCCTGCTTTGAGTTCCACCTTTCACTCTTCATAAGCACTTATTATCTTAGGTTTGGAGCCACTACACCGCTTTTAAGTTTATTTGGAAACAAAAGAAAATCGAAAACACAAAGAATTGTGTGACTGAAGTAGTAAGTGAGAGTGTGCAATGACAATTTAAGCATAATCTTAGATACAGATAGCCAGATGGAGCACCTCTGCAATAGTAGCTGCCCAGGGGATATTTCCAGGACACTTTTCAGAACTACAGCAGTACTTTCATTTATATTTCTACTGGAATAAAGTTATATCTAGTTTAAAAGACTTTGTCTGACAGGGAAGGCAGCTGGCTGTGTCACAGCTGACACAAAAGGTTACCACAAGTACGCTTACCATTTGACTTGAGGAAGTCAGATAATCCTTTTTTTTTTTTTTGGCTGAATAAACTCTCAGTGTTGCCTTTCAGATGTAGAGCAAGGCTTTAAGATGAGTCAAACAAACTGCCCCCCTAAAATGAAACATCTGCACAGACTGAAAATGTATGACCTCGTTAATAAGCAGCATTTTATGAAGTGAAGTATTGACAGGTATTAAACTGAGAGCAAATACCATTTTATAAAATCAACTATGGCTTAAAGATAATTTAATTGAATATATTAAGCAGTGAAATGGTATTTTCTTAAAATGATGGGCACCGTAGACTCACTGGCAGACCTCTGCTGCCAGCTAACATAAGGTCATTTGCTCTTTACTACTATTCACTGCATTAGCGCCCTTGACAGGTTAAACCTCTAAAGGTTTAAACATTCAAACAAATTCTGTGTCAAATGGATACCACACAATAAAATTTGTCCCTTCATTATGCTTCTAAAACCTGTGAAAATTGCACTTTAAAAACATACTAAAGAATTGAATGGATTAAAAAGTTGCAGCGTTTAGAACTTCAGTTACACACATGGATGTAAAAATAGAACTGCAAATAAACCTAATTTTAGGTTTGAAAAGCTCAGTTATTCAAATGTAATGGAAATGTTTTCATGGGGAAGGGACAGTGGACTATATAGCAGTACACAACTGCTTTGTCTATGCTCTCGGGCTGGCTCCTGCCACCCTGGTGTGAATCACAGTCTGAACCCTTTCTGGCTCTGAAGCTGCCATGCTTGCCATTGCAGGATGGGATGCCAGCGGGAACTTAGTTCTGCTGCTAATGCTCATGTCATGTTTACTGCACATGCCTCAGTGCCTTCTAAAACACAGCAAAAGCAGCTTCCTGTTCACTGAGAGCTCGATGCCAAGCTGAAACCTCTGCTTGCCAGCGCACCACTCTTGGTGCACAGCTGAGATGTGCTGCTGGTTCCCCCTCAATGAGGAAAACTCCAGGCACTATCCCTGTAACTTCTTTCTGAGTATACACAATTACTCTGAATCTGATGGGTAACACAGCACTTTTGTCCTAATCCACCCACTATATATGTTTTTCAACAGCTACCGAGACAAACAGCAGGATGGGAAATTCCTGGAGCACTCATTTTGTTTACTCATCTTTGTCTACATCTGTTTTTATTTGAATATTCTCACAACTGGGAAAGTGAATCTAGTGTGTCTGCCTCCAGTCTCTCCTGCAGCATGCCTCAATTTTTCTCAACAATTTGATGTTCAGCATCACCAACTTTGAGTACAGGAGTTGCAACTTAGAGGAGAAAACATCTGAAGAAGATTATCTGTGTGATGCAACATCATGTGGGATGTTAAGGACTTCCAAAGAAATCAAGTATATCCTCTCTAGTATCAGGGATCCCTAAGGAATGAGCTCTCTCATATTTGCCATACTACTCTGAAAACTACTATTCACACTAAAAATTTAGATAAAAAAATATTTAAAGCTTTCTTATATTCAAGCAGAAAGTTGAGGTAGCTAAACAGGATAAAAGCCCGCTCTTACAGCTAGCTGGCACTTTGTCTTAATCTCCACAGCATCTGTATGCCCATTCAGTTAACAGCTGATAGGGAGAAATTTGCAGGTCATAGGACTGCAGCCAAATTGACTATGCAAAACCTCATATTCCAGATGCATCTCACATAACAGGCTCCCTTTTCAAATCACACTTCAGATAAGAACTTAAAGTGATTACACTAGCTCATAAAAAACAGCCATGCAGCCCAGTGCTTTAAGCCTCGACAGTGGCCAAAAATAGATGCTTCAAGGAAAGCATGGGAACAAAATATGGAATAATAAAGCTTCCACCAGTGTGCAACTTCAACATTGTTCGATTAAGTTGGTACCTAATCCCCCACAAAATTTACTAGAACAAAATTACCCTTTCAAAAACATTCAGTCCATGTGAACTGGTAGAGAGACGCTGTACAATTCCACAACTTGCACTATGGAGTCAGATTTGTCAAGGTCTGGAGCTTAAAAAACATTTGTGTTAACTACTGCTTGAAGACAACTGTAAAATGGCTGTACAGTCTCTCACAGATTATACATTTTCAAAAGCTTTTTTTGTTGTTTGTTTTTTGTTTTTTTTTTTTGTTTTTAAAGGCAGAATTAAGGATGAGCTATTAAAATTATGCCTCACTGGCAGATTTGGGGAATTCCGCCACCATTGTGCCACTTTGCAGTTTTTACTTTCAGAATGCTTTCTCACAGCAGAATGTATAACCTTACCTATAATCAGACCTGATTTTGTGAGACACTACACAAACTATAGGAACACACGCTCACCACCCCAGGTAACCTGCACCCCAACACTCATTCTCCTGCTATGCAACAGTGTCAGTGACCTCAATCGGATTTTGCACTATGGTTAAGCAGATGCATAAATTTTAAGAATACTGATGTCTCCTTTAAACAACTGGGTGTAATTAATGGATAGTAAAGGTTACTAGTGATGGTTACATGTTATTTATATGTCTAAACTAATACTATTCCATTAAAGATTTGTTAAAAAAAAAAAAAAAAAAAAAAAAAAAAAAAAAAAAAGCATGTTATGTGCACACATTTTCAATGATTGGTCCTGAAATAAAAAAAAATAAATAAATAAATCTTATTGTACTCATATATAATTCATTCACATAGAACTTTTTGCTCTAAAACACTTCCACACTGATAAAAATCAGGGTAACATAGACCCTGAGCAGCCAAGACCAAGAGCTGCAATGAGAACAAAGTAATAACCTACTCTGTAACAGCATTGAGGAAATATAAAAGAGCCACAGCAACAACTGCTCTGCTTTCCTAGAGAAGTCAGGTTGTAAACAGCCTCCTTTAGGGGAAGAAAGTTGCAAAGAAAGCATTTTCATTCACAAGCTTAAAATGGAGAAAAGTGAATTTGCTGTGCACTTCTACAGCTCCTTTGCTTTATCTTCAGCTAGAAAGACACTAAAATGAACCGTTTATGCTACACTCAAATAACTCTTAAGTCTTCTGGGATTTAGGCAATTGATTAATTTTTCATATTTAAATAACAATGAGCTGAACCACAAGGGAATATGAACGTACGCCTAATAACCCCCAATGTGAGTAGCTACCGCTAGTCTATCAGGCAGAGGTAACCTCCTACATCCCAGCACTAAAATCTCAGGGGAAAACGATGAAAAAGGCACTCAACTCCACTTCTGTCAAATGACAGCCTTACAGGGAAGTTTCATCATCCAGCAACCACGCTGGCACGCCGTGCTAGCCGGCTGAGGTAAAAAGAAAGCCAAAGCGGCTGACAGAAGGAGGGGAGCGATGAGGAAGCCAGAAATGAGGGCGGTGGGTGCGCTTTAAGATGTTATTAACCTTTAATTAGACGTTAATAGGCGACGCGGGGTGCCGGGTGGGGGGCATGGGGTGTGTTTTCAGTAGGGGCAAAGCTGATGTGGGCCTTTTGTGAGGCGGGAGGGAGGACATGAGGGAAGGAGACTTGGTGCCACCTCCGCCTCCCCTCGCTGCGCCGGGGGGGCCGGCCCAGCCCAGCCCAGCCCCAGGGAGCGAAGGGCGGGCTCGCAGCGGGGCCTTCAGCCCTTCTCCCTCCGAGAGAAGGACACCGAGCCGCTGAGGGGCCGGCTTCTGCCTCGGAGCGAGCCGCGGGGATCGGGCACCCCGCTCCCGGCTGCCGGAGCCGCTGAGGAAAACCGCGAGGCGCAACGAGCCGGGGCCGCCCGGCGCCATCTTGCGTTACGGCAGCCATGCCCGTGGCGGGCGCCATTTTGCACCCGAGAGCGAGCCGCGAGCAGCCTCCCTCCGTTCCCCCGCATTGGGCGCCGCCATTTTAGGTTACGGCAGCCCCTCCGCCTATCCCTAGAGCCCGGCCTCTCAGGGCGCCGCCATTTTGGGTTACGAACGCGGCTGCGACCCGCAGGGGTCCTCACCCCCCGTCCCCTCCCCCTCCCTTTAGGTGTCCCCGTAAGATGCCGGTGGAGAACCCCCTCTTTTTTCGCCCCGCTCCCAAGATGGCGTCGATGCGGGAGAGCGACACCGGCCTGTGGCTGCACAACAAGCTGGGCTCCACGGACGAGCTGTGGGCGCCGCCGAGCATCGCCTCGCTCCTCACGGCCTCCGTCATCGACAACATCCGCCTCTGCTTCCACGGCCTCTCCTCGGCCGTCAAGCTCAAGCTGCTGCTGGGGATGCTGCACCTGCCCCGCCGGGCGGTGGATGAGGTGAGAGCCCCGGGGGGGGCGTGAGGGGAGATAGAGGGGGGGGGGGCGGCAGCGCTTGTACTGCCTCCCCCCTACGCGTCTTTTTCTTCATAAATTTGTGTTAAATGCCTCCTCGAGGGTAGGTGGCCGCGGAGGGGGGCACGGGGGGACTCTCCTCGGTGTCTTTCTGTGGAGAAAAGAGGGGGGAAAGGAGGCCTCAGTGAGGCCTGCAGGGCAGGGGGCTGTGGGGTGAGGAGAAGCGCTCGGGTTTCGTTTGAACGGGGCGATAGCGCACCTCAGGCGTCGCTGCCCCCCTGTCCCGCAGCCCTGGGCTCCTGGAAGCAATTTTCTGCCCAAAATCTCTCTCTCACCCCTGCACAGGCTGTGTTTTGGGGCAGTTTGTATGCTTCTGGCGCTGCTCTGGAGGAGAGGGCTTTTCTGAGCCTGTTCCAGGGTGAGGGGAAGGAGCAGCGGTGTGCGTTAGGCTTCCTGAACGCCTTCCTTAGCACTGGCAGCTGTGTAGGTGTCCTGAGCTAAACATCTGGGGTTTAGGAAGGACAGCAGCAAGTGCTGAAACTTTGGGGATGGGACATTTAGGGTCTGTGATGAGCAGAGTGTTTTTTTCACCACCTTCTTGCACTCACATAATAGTTGAGGGGAACACTGCTGTTTTTGCTTTTTTACCTTTCTGAGAACAGCTGGTGCTTTTCCTTTTGCTCTCCTACCCCGGCTAATAAGCTGGCTGGCTGAAGCCAGAGCTGGCACTGTAGGTCCAGAAGATCTCTTATTTGCTTGGCCCTGGACCATACTTCATCTGCACCTGGCTTGTTCCTACCAGCAGGCAGCTGCTGGTGTTTGGGGCAACAGCTGAGGAGTGACTGAGGAAGCTTAACGTGAATCAGTCAGGTTTAAGGAATTCCTATCCTACTTGTGCCATCTGTGGTATAGTTTCCCATAACAATTATGGAGATGGTGCACGGTTAATCTGCACCTCAGCTCTGCTTGCACCAGTCTCTTGTGTGGGACACAGCTGCTTAGACTTTACATACATGTGTACTAGACAGGGTGTGGAGAGACTACTTAATTCTGATTATTGCATTTGGTGTACTTCTAAGCTGCAAATGCACAGACATGAAGCGTAAGCAGTAGTTTGTGGCAAGACAGACCCCTACATGTGCTGTATGTTTGTGTGGATCTTTGTAGTGACGTGTAAATGCAGTCACTTTAAAAAAAAAAAAAAAAAAAATGGAACACTGAGCAAAAAAGTTGTGTGTTTTTTTTTTTAATATGATATTTATGCTTAGTGCCTGTCCAGAACACAAGCTGTCTTACTTGTATGTGACAGATGCAGTGGTGTTTTGGACAAACAAAATAACCTAGGCCAGGAAGAGAGGGATAGGGAACTCCATAGGCTCACGTGAACTGTTGGGTGTGCAAGATTCTTATGAAGTAGTGTGAAAATCCAAGGAGCTTGGAAGAAATAAGTATTGCAGTGTGCAGAAAAAAGCCACCAAATTAGTGGTGGTTTTTAGGCCTAAGAGAAACGTCCCTATGCTTTGTAAAATTCCTTCATAAATAAGTCAAATGCCAGCTCTCTGAGGGAGCAACATTGAAGCAAACTAAAATAATTTGTTGAAGTGCCCTGTGTGTTCACTGGATGCATAAAAACTGTCTTTAAATTGATTAAAATTAAGGACCAGGTAGCCAGCAACTGCACTTGATTTGTGCTGTAGTTAACCATGGAGATGAAGTGTATCTAAATAAGAACAAGTCAGTTGCCGTTCCTTTTTATAGATAATTACAGTGATTAGTTGTGTTCCAAATATAAAGCTCTTGTTTCTGCTGAAACAAAAGATGCTGTGAGATTTTCCACTTCTTTGTTTGTGAAGTCAATCATAAATTTAATCTTTTCATGGTAAACAGAGCATGCTTGATCAAGATGTAATCAAGTCAATCAAGGGATTTACTGTATCTTCAGCCCTTTACAAAGTACCTGTAACGTTTTAATTATTTGGAGGGAACATGATTCTTTACTGAGAGGAAGAGCTTAAAAAGCCCTCTTTTTAAAAATGAAAAACCAAGGAGGCAGACACATTTAACATTGTTAGTAGCTCTGCTATTATCATTATAGTCTTCCTTCTATAAATGACTTTAAAAAAAATAATAATAATAATAGCTGGTGGAGCCAAGCTGCTGACTGAAGGGGATGTCTTATCAGACACCCGTGTGATGAGTTTGATAACAAGTCTTCATAAAACCTATTTACATAGCTTACTGTCAGTGTTAGGGCTGTTTTAACTGGCATACCTGTAGCTGGCTGTCTGGAAGTGAAATTCTTCATTTGGAAATCATTCCCGTATCTGAAAGTGATTTAACTTGACTATGAAGTTATTTTACTAGTCTCTTTGGGAAGTAATATGTGTGTTTTCCATACCATGTGCCCAGTCTATAGATCGCGTGTGAGGAGCACTGAGCTGGCATTTGGAAACTTAAAATAGTATTAGAAAATGTTACATCAGCTTTGTAAAGCTTTGAGGATCTTGATAGAGGATGCAGGATATACTTCTGGTCATGTTAAATGATACTTCCCTCTCTAGATAACAGATTGAACTTAGTTCTCCTCAAAACCTTTTTTTTTGTTCTCTTTATTATAGCGTTTTAACTGGCACAGAATAGCATGGAAACCATTTGGAGGCAGACATCTGAGTAAAAATTGATGTGGTAATCAAGAGAAGTGTGGCATTACTTGGTTTAGAAGGGATTTAATTGGCTGCTTGTCCTTTCTAAATCTCTGTGAAGGCTGCAGTCTAGACAAGCAAATCTTCAATGAGCTTTCAGGAGAGCTCAGACCTTTGCTGAAGTGTTATGTTTCTTCTCAAATGCAATATCCTGCAGTTTGGTACTATATGTTTTCATTCCCTGCTCTAAATATTGTGTATATATTAGTGACTTAATCCTTGTAATACTCCTGTGGGATAAGTAATAAACCTAAATTTTTATCATGCTGTGAACCTCATTACAGCTTGTTTGTTCCCGCTGACTAATAAGGATAATTGGCTCCCATTTTCATTTTAATAGTTAAGTGTGTTTTGTAGGCAGTTATCAAAAACATCCTTTCCTGCTGTAATTCTATGGGCAGAGTTTGTGAACTCCCAAATCTCCCTGCCTCCCAGCTTTTTTCTGCTAAACTCTTTCTAGATGATTATGCTTGTCTGAAATAATGCCTAATGCTCAGCATAGTGGTGACCAGGGTTTCAGTGGTGATGTTGGCAGCTACTTCTGTTTATTTTGCATATTATATTCCTTTTCGCCCAGTTCACATCCATGACAGCAAGGTTTTTTTGTTTTGTGCCAGAGTTTCATTTATTTGTTCAGGGTTAGACTGATGTTCCAGTCAGGTCTGAAATGAGGAGTGGGTGCTTCTGTGCTCTGTGAAAGCAGCTTGAAAGTAAGGCACTGCCTGCCCTTCTGTGACAGGAGCTGTGCAGAAGAGAGCAAAAAATCTGTTTTTTGCTTGCTTGTATGAACCAGGAGTCCCCTATCCACACAAGTGAGAATTGTGGGGCACGAGTGCAAAGGCATAAGCAGGTGCCTGGCACTCACTTTTCCCTGTTCAGAACAGCCAGGCTGCTATGCAGCTTTCTGTCCCACATTTAAGGTCCATTTTTCTGAGCTGCAATATGTATTTTAATCTAATATTACTCCTGGCCACTATACACTTTGTCGTCATTAAAATAATACATATGCAGGAGTGTGATTTGATCCGTCCTAGTTTTGTAGCACATAAATATTAATGCTGTGCTTCCCATCCAGTGCTTTTAGCTTAATGAAAATGCTCTGTAATTGCACAGGTACTTATTAAATATGACCTGTGGCCCCTGAAAGATTAGAGCTTGATAGGCTTTGTTAGCCAGCTGTTGGTGCAGTTGTTTAAAGGCATAGTCCCGTGTTAATTTAGGCCTAATAGCAAGCAAATTAGTGGGAATGCTTTGCAAGAAGCCTTGCTGGAGCTGTGACTTGGCGCATTTCTAGTGATGTTTCCTCTCTTCACCCATTCCCACAGTGTTGTTCGTATGCTCTTCCTGCACAGCCGTTATTAATCTCCCTTTGTCTCTGTTCCTGGGCTTTTTGCATCCTGCCTGATCCTTTCTTGGTATGTTTCTCCTCACGTCCTATGCCAGCAGGCTGAGAAAAATACTTAAGATCCCTGAGTTTTAGATGAGAGAAGTGCCTGAGCATGTTGCATCTGATCTTGACATTCATGCCTAACAAGACAGTGGTGGAGCCTATCCAGTGTTACAATCTTACTCAATTACAACTTTGGGATTATGGCTGTGCTGAAAAGTAATGGGGGAAAAAAAAACATACCTAGGATTCTCTATTGCTAAACTGCATTTCATGCATTCTCAGACAACAAAAGGTTTTGTTTTTTTTTCTGGCTACCAGTTGAACAGCAAATTGGGAATGTGTATTTAAATTGCAGCTTGGAGGCAAACCTGCAGCAAAGCTCAAATCCAGGCTTGTCAAAAGCAAACCTGTGTTGAGGCAAGGTCTCTGGGTCGCTCACAGTGCATGGTGCAGAGTCCTTCACTTGCCTGTGTGTGGCAGGGGCTGCTCTGTTACCATCTGCTGCAAGGCTATGTGATAATGTCACTTGTCCAGTGCTAGGTGAACAAATTCTTCCTGGGCTCCTTCCTCGAAGAAACCAAAATCATGCCAAGCATCAGGTTGTGGTGCAGTAAGTGGCCTGAGCTCGGGCTGTCCCAAGGGCAGTAACTTGGATGTAACTTGCCTGGACAGCAGTGCCATAGGAACGTGTGTCGTACAGGATGGAGCTCTGAATTTTTGGCGTGAGAGTGAGTTCGGTGGAGTAGATACGAAGGCTAAATTAGGAGGGTACAGGAGACATCTTTCTTCCAACTATTGTCTGAGTTTTTAATGGAAAAACTGCATTCTTTGCATTTATCTGCGTATCTGTGGTGCCCAGATAAAAGCTGGTGAGCAAGTTAGAAATTAATCACAGCTTCAGCAGCTGTCCTTGCCTGGTTTGAATTTTCAGGTGTTTTGTGTAAAGCAGCCCTGAATCCTTAGGGGACAGATATGAGAATACAGGACTTGGGGTAGTATTCACACCCATGTTCATCTGCTGCAGGAGAAACAACTTGTGACAGGCAGTGTAGGCTTAGAACAGAGACTGACAAATCTGTGTGGAGTTGGGAGGGATTTTTATGTTTACTGAGAAAGAAAAGAGCCATGGAGGACACCCAATGCTAGAGCCTTAGAAGCTGATCCTCTCCCTTGGGCAAGCGTTGGCTAAATTTGCCAGCACGCCGACCAGTGTGAGGCCGTGGTTATGCAGTCACTTAAATCCAAAGCAAATCAATTGTGCTGCTGAAAATGGCAAATGACTGTTGTGGTGTCAACTTTCTGCTCTGCTGTTCTCCCGGTTCTAGTGTCTGACTAGTGAGCCACGCCGAGGGCTGATCGAGCTGGAAGCTTTCGGGAGCCACTAGGTTTGCAGCTGGACAAACTGATCTGCATTTTTTGTGTTAAAGGACAAACTGCCCTCTAAAAGAACTTTTTTTTATACCTGACTAAAGTGAGAGGGCACTAACATTGACATTTCCCAGTTCCCTTCACCCACACAATGCTTGTCTATCTCTGACTGCTAAGGTTTAGGGGGGGAATGGAGAGCAAAAATTCAGGTTCATTTCTTAGGGTTACATGAGTACAGTAAACTTACTAGATCTCCTCATAGGAGAGAAGGCCAGCTTGAGATAAAGGGAAATAAATACAGCATTAAGGTGAAGGCATATCTTTTGCTTGTCTCCCTCTGTTCAGAAATAGGTAGGCATTGTAATGGGCCACAATCAGCTGTGAATAGTCGAAATTCAAGTATTTCCTTATACTTGATCATCAGTTCTGTAATGCTGATACCATACACATAGTCTGTCTAAACACTTTCAGTGACTTTATTCTGATGTTTGTGGCTTGATAGGTAATGCACTACATCTCGATCATCTTAGTTCTGTGAAGCCAATACTTTTAATGCTTACATAAGCAGTTTTCTGAAGAAAAACAAGCGTTAGGTCTTTATTTCAGAGTTTTAAGCTGAAATTTAATGAATTAAGCAAATTTAATGAATTAAACCAGCTAATTTAAGAAATAGCAATTCACTCCGTAAAATCCCAGCTGCAATCACTAGATTCTATTTCATAATGCTAACATACATGATGATCAGTAATTCAAAAAATTACCATGACTATATATTTCATTAATTTTTACGTTTTCCCTTTTTCAAGATAGATGCTTTAAAAAGGAAAAAAAAAAAAAATAGAAGTTTAGGGTAAATGGAAAATCCGAACTACTCACGGCATTAGAGGGCTGGGTGTGCTTCTGTAATAGTTTTTGTCAGGTATTACAAATGTTATTAGCATGAAACAATTTTTGACCCAAGCTTAACTAAAATTTTGAGGACTTAGCTTACATTTGTGTGATGTAGATACAGCCTGTCTGCTATTTTATTCTGTAGCACAAAGGGGGGTTCATCTGAACTTAGACACCTGTTCTTATTTGTGTTCTAGTTGAATATTGTTATTACTGGTAGTAATCTGTGGGTACGCTGGGTGTGTAAGTGGGCCATAGAATGTATAGGGACAGTGCTGTAAAAATGTGGCCTGTTTCTAGTGAAAATGTTCTGTGCTGAAGGAAGCTTTGAGCTGCTAAAAGCTCAAAGTGCACTTGTTAGATTGACCAAATACAGTATTTACTAAGAAAAATCTTGGTTAATTCTTTGCTTCATTCTGTAATTAACGTATAACTGTGTTGAAGCAGTCTCCCTCTTCCCTTCCCTAGTAGTAAAACATTGTGCATGTTTATACTAGTGTCTTTAAATATATATGTATGTAAAATTAACCCAATTACAACCTGTTTAAAACTGCTTCCAATTGGCTGATTTTCTTTTTCTTTTTTTGTTAGATGAAAGGGGCACTGACTGAAATTATCCAGCTCGCTACCTTGGATTCAGACCCCTGGGTCTTAATGGTAGCTGATATTTTAAAATCCTTTCCAGATACTGGCTCCCTTAACCTTGATCTTGAAGAACAGAATCCCAATGTTCAAGATATTTTAGGAGAGCTTAGAGAAAAAGGTAAGTGTCTGTTGTAGAAAGCTACAGAAATATGATACCTTTTTTCAGGAACAGCCTTTCTCTTCACAGGGAGTGAAGCTACCCTACTGTCTTAACAGTGTTGGTATTGGGACAAGCAGTATGTCTTCTCTCATAACTGCCACAGTTCATGACCTGGCATGATACTGGAACTGTGACATTTGAGGAATGGTAACCTCTTAAATTATCTCTTAACAAATCATCAGAACTTGCACTGGGTCCCTTGGTGTTTGTGAAGGGCGACATACAAGTTAATGTTGTTTCGCCAGCGCTGTAGACAGCCTGTATGTGCAGCCAGGTAATACTGAGTTAGTGCAGCTTCATAAGCTAAGCTGTTAAACACTGTGCTCTTGTACGTTGTGCTAAGGACAACAATAAGAAAGGTTTCTGCAACACCTTTGTGGGACAGGTGGGGTGTCTCTGCCCCAAGTTTTCATCTAGCCAACAAATGATAAGTGCTGAGGGAAGGACTGGTCGGAAGGAGCATTAAGTTGCAGTCTGACTAGCTGTGGATGGTCCAGTAGCTGGTAATACTGGCCCAGGCGCTTGCACAGTTTCTGCTTCAAACAACATTGTAAATGCTGGCGCAAAGCCACTCCTGCTTCAGTGGGTTTGATTTGAAAAAGCCCTTAGGCATCAATGATCAGAAATGGGCTTGGAGTTATTATTGGAATATCACAATACTGGAATGCCTTGGAGGTGGAAGCATCTTTTTTTTTCCACTATAAACAAATGATCATTTGTCTGTTCACATTCTTGGTTTTGACTTCTGTTCAGTAGTTTTCAAAAACTACACAGGAAGAATCTGGGAATTCCATCATTATTTTTTTGCTCTAACAATGGTAGCTCACTTACAATTGCTATAATTTGTCTAGGCAATTAACATGAGAGCACTTATGAACCTAATGTTAAAAGAAAAAAACACCTTATTAACTGGCTATATATTGTTTTAATTAGAGCTAAATTACTCTTGGTGTTTAATTGAGTAATCTAAAACTTAAAACACCTGTAGAGTCAAGCAGTAGAATGTTTGGTAATTAGCTATCAGATGTTTATACCCATGTGTACTGTGTTAACTCTTTATGCAGTAAGTGAATGTGAAACATCAGCTATGTTGCCGTTGGAATGCCAATACTTAAACAAAAATGCCTTGACAACACTAGCTGGGCCACTTACTCCCCCAGTGAAACACTTCCAGCTGAAAAGGAAACCTAAAAGTGCCACTCTCCGAGCTGAACTCTTGCAGAAGTGTAAGTAGTGTTACAGCTAGTTTATAACACTGAGTAACAAGTTAAATCATAAAAGGAAAATTCATTGTTAGCTTTATTCTTCAGTAAAGGTATATATGGCAATATTTTCTGTTATAAGAGCTTTTTTCCCCCCTATGCACACACCCTTGATAAACAGGCATGTGTGGGGGAGCAGGTGCAAGTCATTCTAGCCATGATTATATTAAAATGTTACTCTTGATTGGAATGCTCTTCAGACTTAAAAGGGATACAAAAAGCTGTATCTTTTTAAAGCACAGATATATTCTCCTATATTTAAGTCAGTTGTGAGGACTTGTGAGGGATAGCTTTGGTTAAAGCTCCTGAAATGAAACTGGTATGACAGTTTTATTTTGCCATATGTTTCTGCAACAGGGAGCAAGAGCTGCTCTGCTAATTAATGCTTTCTTTTGCTCAGTATGTTTTTATGTATGGGTGAAAGCCAACAGGGTTTTCACTAACAAAAGACAACGTATGTATGCATGTAGGTAATGGTAGCTGATCTGAGTGATCTTAGTTTATTTCACCTGCTGCTGTATTGCTGCAGTTTGATTCCTGCTTGCTTGTGGCTTGAGTAGTTGTTGTTTTTTTATATAAAAAAAAAAAGCTACAAATCTTATGTTGTAAGAAATTTTCTATAATTATTTACATCTTTATTGAATTAATTGTATGTTCTCATTTATTTTCAGGTTAGACCATCTTGTCAGTTGTGCAGTCATATTGACTGCATTTTGCCAAATACTGTGTAACTTACATAAATGCCCCCTTTAGTTAAAACACGTTTCTTCTTGATATTCCCACCCTTTAATATATTAGTTAATATTTTATGAGAAGCCAAGAATTGTATTTGTCCAGCACAGATTTTGTAGTAACTGAAGTTTTGGGTTTTGTTTTCTTTTTGTAGCAACAGAAACTGCACAACAGCTCAAGAAGACTGCAGGAGTGCCTTTTCATGCCAAAGGCAGGGGACTGGTCAAAAAGATTGATACAACAAGTACGGCTCACTTGTATCACTTCCCTGAAAGAAAATCTGATAAAATAACACTTGCTGAAGAGTAAAAATACAGTCTGTTTTCTACAAAAACTTATAGAGAAGTAAAACACTTATCTCCTTCCTTTCTTTACAGCAGTTTAATTTTTTTAACAAGTTTTCTCAAAAAGAACAAGAGTTGCTATCTAAAAAAAACCACTGGAATATCTGTCATGCTTATTTAAAACATGTGCAGATAAATCATGCTTATAGACTTCAGTAAGAACTTGATTTGCATCATTCCAGGAATAACTCCTGACTAAGCCGTGTTCTTCCAAAAGGGAGCAGAGTGAGTGGATCACAGTAATCTGCTATGGTCTCTGAAATACTGTGAAGTAGATTGAGACTAGCTTGTATTCATACAATCCCACATAGATAAAGGGAGGGGAAAATACTCTTAACTGTAGAGCATGGAATAACTTGTGATTACTCCCAAGGAGGCTAGCTTAAATGTAACAGATAAGAAAACTGCAGGTAAATCTCAGTCAAACAGATCCAAGCAAGGGCAAGGAACATTCAGTTAAGAGCCAACAAATCATTGTGATATTCTTGTTTTCTGAGCGTTAAGTAACACGGTATTTTAGTGGAACACTGCTTACTGCAGCTAAGCATGCACAATGCCTTCTAATTAACATACATGAAAAAGATGTATAATAATCAATGCGAAACTGAAGAAAGTTTTAACTGTTCACTGAGTTCCTAACTGCCCCATTTTTTTCTATAAGTTTGAGAGCGAGAAGAGGGTTTGAAATTAGTAACACTCTAAATCACTGCACAGCTAGATTTTTTTTTTTTTCTGGCCACCAGTATGTTGCTGAGGTATAAAACTTGAATAATTTCTCATTGTGGCATCTAGAAACAACAAGGCACCTTCTTGATGCATTTTAATGTATTTGATTTGAGCACCAAAGTGTTTAGCCACATTTGTACTTCCTGCACAGATGCAAGAAGTGCAGCTGAAATTGGAACTAAAAATTGTACCAGTGTAGAAACTGACCATTAGTTCTATGACACTTTCTATTTTAACTGTTATTTCAGGCATTGAATATTAAATAAAGTGGTCTTTTGGCCTTTAAAGCCAGGTGGCCTCTAGAAATACCAGTTATGGGACCAGCTGGGGTTTCCAGTGCAACTCCTGACTCCAACAGGACCACCCAAAAACACAATTATGTTTGAGAGCATTGTCCAAGTGGTTCTGGAACTCCAGCAGGCTTGGTGCTGTGATTGCTTCCTTGAGGAGCCTGTTCCAGTGCTGCATTTATGCATTTATATTCAGAGGTGCAAAGTGTAGTTACTTCTGTGGGAGAACCAAGCATTAACATATGAATTGGATCGATGCCACTTCTAATAAGAGTGGTGATTTGGAGCACTCTGGAAGAAGCCAGGGTGGTTACCCTGCAGCTTATTTAACTCCCCAGGTGTGGCTCTTATGACTGTGCTGTCTTGCACAGTAACTGTGTGGCGTTGATGGTCAGCCTCCATGTTCTGCATTGGAGTGGTGGCACCCTTGATGGGGGAGTATCAGTGTCCCCTTCAGCTGCAATGTGCTGCTGGAGTTCTCCTGCCTTCTTAGGTGTAAGGGTAGGCAATTAAGTTCTGTGGTTAATAGAGGTAGGAAGGTTGGTCATCATGCAAAAACTGGCTTTGGACCAAAACAGCTAGTATTCAACCAAGGCATTGTGAACCTTGGTTCTTTCATGATGTTCTGTACATCTTAACATCTACAAATGGATCTGATTCTCACAGAACCACCTAGGTTGGAAGAGACATCCAAGATCACCTAGTCCAACCTCTGGCTTGACACTAACAAGTCTTCTACTAAACCATATCACTGAGCTCTACACCTAAATGTCTTTTAAAGACCTCCAGGGATGGTGACTCAACCACTTCCCTGGGCAGCCCGTGCCTAACAACCCTGTTGGTAAAGAATTTTTTCCAAATATCCAACCTAAACCTCCCCTGGTGCAACTTCAGCCTGTTCCCCTCGTCCTGTCACCAGGCATGTAAGAATACCTTGCTACAGCTTCCTTTAAGGTATCTGTACAGAGCGATAAGGTCACCCCTGAGCCTCCAGGCTGAACAATCCCAGCTCCCTCAGGGACTTCTTATAAGACTTCTTCTCCAGACCCCTCACCAGCTTCATTGTCCTTCTCTGGAAATGTTCAAGCACCTTCATGTCCCATGTTCTGACCCCTTTAGTGCCAATACAGCCTGTGCTATGTTGAGACTGCTTAGTAAATGTAAATGGTAAGCTCAATGGAAAGAGAGAAGCTTGCAGGAGCACTTGTTACAGGAATTTTAACCACCTCTGGCGAAAATATTTGATTAGCTACAGTCTTACCAAGTATCTAGATCTTAATAGTCAAAGACTGGCTTTGGCAATAGTCAGACTCAGAACATCGATGCCTAATACTTTTTTGTGTGTTTGAATTTTGTTCTTTGTAGATAAGGAAAGTATAAATGTATGTTTGGAAAGTGTATTTTGATAGCAGTGAGCCTATTTGATTTACTTCATTTAGAATGTGAAGAAAAACATTCAAGGCATGTAACTGTAATAAAAATTACTTATTAAGCTTTGGGATTGTGAGCATTAGCCTAGGGAGTGACTCTTACTCCTTGTTTGAAGGGTAAAGCCCAATCTGACCTTTGAAAAACATTTAGCAGACAGTTCCACATTAGCAGCTTTTGAAGTTAAGGGGGTGGAGGGCTATTAAGAAGGGAAAAAAGCTGAAGAACTCTTTATTATTGTTCTATGTAACTAATGAAGCAGGTATTTCAATTGCTGCCTTTTTTGATCTTCCTTAAGCACCACTCAAAGGAATACCAAAACAAGCTCCCTTCAGGAGTACTTCAGCACCTAGCGTATTTAGCCCTTCTGGAAACAGGACTCCCATTCCTCCTTCACGAACACCTCTGCGCAAGGAAAGAGGAGTAAAGGTAGGTGAACTCTTCCTCAGTCACTTGCATTCCACTCAGATCTCCTCCCAGTTTGGAAGTGAGTTTGTAATGCTATTTTCAATCAAGTATCGGTACGCTAAAGAAAAAAAAATAAGGATAATGTTTAGATACAAATTGACAAAAACTTAATAACTTACTGTTACTCTGCACTTTTCAGCTTTTAGATATCTCTGAGCTAGATATGGTCGGTGCTGGCCGTGAAGCAAAGAGAAGAAGAAAGACATTAGGTTGGTATAGAACATTGCTAATGTACTTAGAAATCAGATCTAGGCTTATAGTGCTATTTTATTCTTGATTTGTTAAAACTCACTTTTAGGTAAGCTTCCAAGAAAAAGGGCAACAAAGATCCTGAAGGGAGGAATTCCACTTTTTTTTCCCCCCAGTGCCACTAATCATAATGCGATGTGCCTTGTTAAAAACCTGTGCTTTGAACAACAAAGATGGGTGTGAGACTAGCTTCAGGTCTGAAATTGCGCTCAGATTTTGATATATTTATTTCTACTGGTTGCACAGCCATGGAAAGAAATTCAGAGTAATCTTGGAAAAAATCTCTATTTCCAAAATTGTGGATAAGATTTTAAGAATTGAATATCTCATATACTACTCTTACTCAAGTGATAGTGCATTAAGTATCAGGAAGATAGGGTAGCCAACTTTTCTTCCCCTCAGAACAACCTTGTATTTGTTTCCAGAAACATCTAAAATCTCAGAATAAAATCATAACTGCAATTAAAAAAATATATATATAGTTTTTACTATCAGAAAATTAGCTAGTTCAGCCAAATTGCTTAGCTACTCTTATCTTGATGTGTGTTTACGTTGTGGTTCTTTCCACTATTGTTTTTTTTAAATTGTGTATGAAGTTCATGTTCATTGCTGTAACCTTTCAGCATGTACCTCTTAAGAATGGTTTAGCAGAATCTGAAAAAAATTGGTTTTATATTCTTGTTTAAAACTAAATCTAATTCACTATTTAAGAAAACTTTCTTGAACTGACTTCTGTTTCTATGTAATAGATACAGAAGTTGTGGAAAAGCAAGCCAAAGAAGAAACAGTAGTAGAAAATGCTACTCCAGACTATGCTGCTGGCCTTGTGTCTACACAGGTAAAGAAAAAACATCAAAAAAACCTACCCCAAAACCAAATAGCAGTGTAAAGATGAGGAAACCATGGTGCACGTTATTCTAAAACACTAATGGTATTTTTCTAAGCTGTTGAAGGATACCTCAATATTAAAAACAAAATATTTACATAATTATTTCAAAATTCTACTCCACTGTCTTCAAAAACGATTTAAACCAGGATCAAGGTGAAGCTTTTGATTTTTCTTGTTGCTCTTTTAAGTTTGTGGTAGAGTATGGCTCTTACGTAACTGAGGATTGCTGCCTCTTGTCAGACATCCCAGATTCAGGGAACTTTCCAATACCTGGTAAGGTAGAGTCATGTTGGGAGCACCTGGAAGTTTTCCTCTGCATCCTTTGACCCCAGTGGAATGGTGTGCACAGACACAGCGAGGAGTACTTGTCATTGGGCCATGCCTAGGAGGGATAACTGAATACCTATAGCTAAGTAAGAAAAAAGCCTTCAAAAGCTTAGGGCTCCTGGATTGAGGAAGAGAACTTATATGCTAGCACTATTCAGTGGTTCTCTTCTCAATTTTCTTTGTGACATTGTGAAAATGCTGCTTACTTCAGAAGGCAGCTTCTTCTGAGGTCTCCAGATTCCAGATCAATCTGTAACTAGATTCATTAGGTTCTATTAAAAGGAAGGAGAAGTACAGCAGAATTTGTCTGTCCTAAGTACCCGTGGCTTATAACCTCTTCCTAAAACCCACAGAATTCAGAGATGGCCACTCCTTTGCTTAACAGTACTTTTTTTCTCTACTGTCTGCCTTTTCAGTAGATTAACTTTTTTTTTTTGGGGGGGAAGCGAATGTTAAAATGTGATAGTCAGTGGTGTGGGTCTTTTAATCCTTTCTGGTAGGATGCATTAGGAAGACTGGTGCAGCTTTACTTTTCTTTAATTGTATCTCAGGACATAGCTTTTGTGAGACTGTGAAAATGTTTAGATAGTATCCATACAGCTTTTTCAGATACCTGTTCTCCATGTCCATAACTAAGAAACAGGGCAGAGGACCTTAAGGCAGCTGGAGGTCACTCATTGCTGTGCAGCCTGAGCTGTGGTGGCTGCAAGCACTCCCTGGTTTGCAAGTACAGACTCCATTGACAGCACTGTTTGAGGGCTTCTGTCCATAGAGAGTAGGGTCAGTTGGTGCTAAATATTAGTAAGAATCAGTGTCAGTGTACAGAACTGAGTACAGAATACGGTCAGTGTACAGAACTGAATACCTGTGAGTCTTTTAAATCTTAGTTTTACTTCAGAAAAAATAAAACATACAAGATAGGTTGTTAATTTTAGCATCTCTGACTCCAGCAGCTCAACTCTGCAAAAGTACATATTCCATCGCAATAGTACCTTTTTCTGGCTCAGCTGTGTTTTTGAAAGCAACTTTGATCTGAATTATGAGAGAAAAAAGCTGCTTTTCTTCCTCCTAAGGTAATTCTAATGTACAGAGTTCATATAGGGAGTTAGGGCAAGTATGACATTTGAACCTTAAGAGAGGAGTCCGTAATTAAGTTCCCATAATGAATATTCTAGCAGTGCTAATTCTGAAGCTGTATTTAAAATAGAAAAGCTGCACATAAGTACCTGCATTATGGCCATAACACTTTTCTGTTTTACAGAAACTTGGCTCATTGAACAATGAGCCAGCACTACCTTCTACAAGTTATTTACCTGCTACTCCCAGTGTGGTGCCATCTTCCTCATATATCCCAAGCTCTGAAACACAGCCAGGTAAAAGATACTTTTTTTTTTTTTTTTTTGCTATTGGAACTTAATACTTCTAACTCTATATAGTTTTACTGTCTAACTTCTCACAAACATGCTGTCCCTCAACTCTGACGTTCATAGTCTAAAAATCCACTGCAGGACCCAGCCTTTAGGTTAAATGACATGTCTGTACTTAACCAAATAAAGAAAATGCATGTTCTTTTTATGTCTTAAAATGACTGCTTTGCTTACTTGACTTAATTTACTGGTTATTTTTTCTTTTCCTATAGTGGGAAATATAATTTTTTCTTTCCCAAAGAAATACCAGTAATGTACACAAAGATAGAGTATATAGTCAATATAGACACAACCATATGCATGCTATTTGCAAGATGGATAGCTGCTTTCAAGAGTTGCGTGTTCCTAGAAGCAGATATACATGTATGTTTGCTTTCACATAGGCTTTTCCTTTATCCTTCTACTTTGTCTGGTAGCTAATACTTGAGCTCCCTCATACTTGGAGAAGGGCTACATTTCTTTCAATGTTGGAAAACTGTCAGCAGTAAAAAAAAAAAAAAAAAAAAGCAAAACTCTTGTACAATACTTTGTTTCTCCATCTTGTATTTTTACACACTTTCCTTTACTTTTCCTTCCCTGCTGGATGTAAAGCCTTAAAGGAACATATCAGTTTGCAGTAACAGATATGAATCCCAGTCATGCATTACCTGAGTTTGTAGCTACAGAGAATCGATGTTGCAGTCTAATGCACTATTTTAACAAGTGCTTGTTGATATCTGGTGCTGTAACATTTGCCTTTATGTGAGCTGTGGTGTGTTGGTCACAATAGGAAAAAGTCTATGCAAAAACTGATCGTTTAACTTGGCTCTGAAACAGTTGAGAATCTCTCTGAAGGTCCATGCAAATCTCCCTGGCAGAAAATTGGCATCTCTGGAAGGAGCGCAGCCAAAAGCGCATCAGTGTTGTCAGCAGTTAGTATTATTTTCCAGAGCGTTGGCAATGTATTCAACAGCAGAAGAAGCCTAGTTTAAAATTCTTTGTTCCTTGTTTTTTTTTTTTTCTAACTTTATTTTCTTCTGGAGCGTGGGGTATCTAGCTTTCCATATGGGCATGGAATATGAAACTCTTTTCTTAATGAGAGACACAAGATCCTTGGAGTTGGTTTCATATGATCTGAGGTTGCATAATTGACATATGTTACTTTATGCAAGTCAATTATTCTGACATGAGAGGAAGCCTATAATAAAACTTAAGAGATTTGTACAAAACTAGTAGGCAGCTAATTGTTACAATGTTTGTACAAGTACCCAGTGTCCTGTTCCACTTCTTACTGGGTAAGAGCTATATTTCTAAGACAGATGCTATATCTGTGCCTAGATGAATAAATGGTAGACCCCTCAAAAATATCTAAAATTCGATCTAAGTTATCAGCTGAGCTGTGATCTGTATTTGCATTTTAGTCTGTTGTGAATGTGGTAAAAATTGGTTAGCTTAAACCTCGTGAGAGTCATGGAAAGTACTAAAGTAGCCGTGTCTATGTCAGAAAGCTGCAAAAAAAAAAATTGTCCAGAGCATGCATTGAGTATCAGCTGCCTGCTGGACAGTGCAGTAACCTGTGAAATCACAGTGACTTGATCGTATAACTTACCTTCAGCTGCAGTCAGGTTTGGAATAGTAACTCCCCTGGATGGTTAAGTACAGGTGAATAAATGAACTTTGAGGAAAAAAATCAGAATTAGGACTCCTCAATATTGAGGGGCTTGGGCCTTCTTAGCAGTTAGTGTTTAAGTGAATTATTTTGGAGACTGCATTTAATTCTCTGATCAGTTGAAGTATTTATGTATTTTCAGTATTTGTTACTGGCTGAGACTAAATTACCACTTTCTTTGGAAGCTACATTAGGTTAAAAAAATAAATAAATTTGTCTTTGGCTTTTACATAACAGTACAGCAATAATCTTGCTAGGGTCAGCATACAGTTGTTGTAGCAATATAAGTTAAAAGTAGATCAGTTTAATAACTGATATCCATTAAACACAAATGTTGGTACTATACAGAGTAATTCATATTGGAAAGCTACTCACTGTTGTCTAATTATTGAAGACAAATGAGTGGAGGGAACATCAGCTCTTCAATTTTTCAGATGGGTATTAGGCAGCATATTGAGTCATGGTGCTAAAGTGAAAAAATTGGAATTTTTAGATCTCTTTATAAAGTCCACTGGTGTTGCTGATACCAGTTTGTGGATTATAACTTTTTTTTGTTATCCTGCTTGTTCTTCACAGCTGGCTCTGCACGAGAGGCCTTGCAGACTAACAGGCAGACCGAAGAGCCTGCAGCTCCAAATGCTACCACAACTCTTCCTGCGCAATTCAAACAAAGAACACCCATGTACAATAGTAACTCTAATCCTCCTGCAACTACACCTACCTCACCCCTAACACCTACCACACCTCCTGCCATTTCCCCTGCAGCACAAGCACCACAAGTGGCCCCTCAAACTCAGCAACAGCCACCACCGAAAAAAAGCCTCTCTCTTACAGTAAGTAAAAAACAAAAGCCATTCTTAACTGCTGCTTTTGATGTAGATCAGAATATGCAAATTGTTATTGTTGGTCTTAGGGATATGTTGACGGTTCGTGGCCTTAGGTTCATGAAGTGATTGAAGCTGCTTATCTGCAACCAAAGATAATGAAAATATTTTTGTGGCTTCATTAACATGTTAATCACAGCTTTAGTTGTGCAGTGTCAATGTTACAGATGCCTTTATTTACAGCTGCTTATTATGTGACACAATATTTTGTTCCTTTTCACTAAGAATTTTGGGAGAAAGGCATATTTCCAGCAGAGCTGTTGCATGGCCACTAGTATATGTTAAGCTGCTAAAAGGGATCATGTTGCAGTGTTAGGAGAGAAGGTCCCAGCAGAATAAAGGCAAAAGCCTTGATGTATTTTCCCACCACCCCACTGCACATCTTCTGAAGCCTGAGAGCAAGAAGGAAACTAAACAGCAATTACTTACGTGCTGCAGCTTCTTATTGCTGGTATGTTTGTATATTATGAGTGTGCTTCAAGTTAAGCAGGTAATCAATTCAAGATGCAACTGCTTTGAAGCTTTCACTAAGTGTGCCTTTAAGCCTAGCTTGCAGGACCTGCACTTTAAGAAGCTGCGTGACTTTTTTTAAAGTAAAGCAGTGCTACTGAAAAAATTCTTTGAAATTACAGCAAGGCTGTTTGGACTGTAGAAGAAACATTTAAAAAAAATAACCTGAGGTCATAATACAGAATGGATAGTGTAAACATCAAGACTCTTAACACTTGTTTCTGTAACTATTTAAAGAATCTTCTTTTCTCAGTTTGTTTCAGAATTCAGTTGTAGCTGCAAGTGCTAGGAGTAAGCATTAAAGAGAGCAAGGTTTGAGGTTAAGGATTTTGTCTATTTTATGCCTACATACAAATATTTACTTTATTCTTTTTCTTGTCTTTTTGCCAAAAAGGCACTGTATTAATACAGTGTTTTCCCCACTGGAATTCATATTTATTGTATCTTTTACAGAGGGAGCAAATGTATGCTGCACAGGAAATGTTCAAGACTGCAAACAAAGTTACAAGGCCAGAGAAGGCTCTTATACTTGGATTCATGGCAGGATCCAGAGGCATGTATTGAGACTAAATTGCTTTGCTTTTTAACACTCCAATCTGAAATAGAGCGTAACATTTCTGAATGTACGTATGTGAGTGCAAGAGTCTTGCTTTAGCATACTGTGTATGTGCTAGACGCTGTTTCACTCTGAACTGTATTTTTAAGTTCTGGCTACCTGGAAACAGGTCTCTGGGCCTTTGGTCCAATAAGAATTGAACTGTCCCAGCAGCCACTAAACACAGAACATAGAACAGAACACATGCGGTATCAGTGCTCAAGAGTTGAGGAGAAATAAGCCAGCCAGTCAGAACAATGAACACTGTGTCCTAGTCTTCTGACTGGTGGATGAACCTTCTTTCATGGCAACTCAAGGTAACAGTTGCATTGTAAGAACCTCTTCGTGAGCTCCAGAGGGTTAGAAATGTAGCAGCTGTTGTCTCAGACACTCTGAGTAGCTACAGGTGCTATGAATCACGGATCAGCTGTCTTGTACTATACTGGCCTTGATACACGAAGGCTGTTTTACCCAGCAGACTACTAACTGTAAGATGAGAATGGGTGTAAGAATCCTTAAGTGAACTCTCATCTGCACTAGCTCTGGTTTCTAATCTGGTATTTGATGCCTCTTATCACTGGAGTGCTGGAGCCTAAATGTGGCTCGTGCATTTGGATTAATGTAGTTATTAATGTGTTATTCAAGATGGCCAGGATAGAGTTACTGTGGTAATCACTGGGCTTAAAGAAAGTTTTAGATATTCTGCATTCATGAGGGTGCTCTTAGTGCTAGATGCTGCTTCAGAATGCAGTGGCAGGATGTACTTTGATACATGCAGCGATCTTTTTGTAATGCAAGGTAGAATATTACTTTTGAAAGTGTGCACCTGTTACCTGTTTATGTGAAATACATAAGTATATAATAATAGGAGATCCTACAGTAGTGGTGTCAACACCTTTTGAAATTTGAATAAATATCTGTCAAGTGTGATATTCTTGAGTTCCTGAGTGCCAGTTCCCAATAGCTTGACATTTACCATTCAATACTCGTGCTGAAATGGAAAATCTTACGGGTGAGTGATTTCAGTGAAGTTATTTGGGCCTCCACAAATGCTGAAAACTGATGAGCTTTTTAGCTGTGAAATGTATCCCAAAGAGAACAACTTTGGTAGTTCAGGTTTACCAAATCCTATCTAAATATAAGCTTCCCTTATAGTTCTTAAGGCAGACAGACATGATATTGGCATGCTTCTGACCCCCTGTTGCTGTTTTCTAGTTTGTTCTTCTAGTTACTTTAGCCTTGGTTGCTCATCTTCTGAGGTTTGTTTTTGTTGTACTTAAAATACAGTCTGCGATGTATGCAACGTAAAAAGTCTGTGTGGCTACATACCGTGGTGTCATTACTTGCTATTAGGTTTGGGTTTGGATTTTTCTGGCATGAGAATTTAAATCTCCATCAGGTGCTCTTTTTCATGTTGCTGCAATGTATAACTTGTTTCTATTCTTGTTTTCACAGAGAATCCTTGCCAAGAGCAAGGTGACATCATTCAAATCAAACTCAGCGAGCATACAGAAGATTTACCAAAGGCAGATGGCACTGGCAGCACCACTATGTTGGTTGATACAGTCTTTGAAATGAACTATGCTACTGGTGAATGGACCAGATTCAAGAAGTACAAACCTATAACTAATGTTTCCTAAGAGATGCAGCAGCAGCAGACTGGACCAAATCAAGCTTAGAGTCAACCAGCTCATAAAGTATGTTAACTGTACAAAATGGCATTCATGTGTACATTTCTTATTACCCTCCAGCATAGAAGTTGTGGCTCTGTGACCTAACTGGGCTCAGTGAATGCAGAAGAAGATGATGTCAAACTTTTTTTTCTTTTTAATACGGTAAAAGGAAAGGTGATCTTAGGGGGCAAGTGGTTGGTGGCTTTTTGTTTTGTTTTCCTACAGTTTGAGATGCTGGAGGAGGAGATCACAGCTGAAAGGTGACAGGTGGGAGCAGTTTACTTCTGAGTACCACAAGAGAAGACTACTGCACAGTCATTCACGGTTTACCATTTAAACAAGGGCACAGATCTTTATTGTAAAAAAGTATTTTCTCTGGCTACGTGGGTTCCATTGTAAGAACAGACACTTAAAGCACCACAGGCCAATGCTTGGTTGTTTTGTAATTCGGCTGCAGTATAACTAAATATTGCGAATGTCTAGTGGCTGATGGTACCCCCTGTCTGTCTGTTTAGCCTCTTTATGCTTGGGTCATAGGATGGGATTGAGCAGCTTTAACTTGCTATATTGTCAGTGTCCATGCCCAGCACGACTTAATCTATATTTGGCATTATTTGAGATCCAGAGAAACTGAGTATCACAACTTTTCTGGGGAAAAAAAATAGTAAACCTAGGCAGAAAAATGAAAAGTAGCCGTGGGTTGTTGCTGTGTGGGAGTGATAGTTCTTTGCCATGGAAGTCTGAGGGTAGAAGTTGATCTGTGGCTCTTGCATGGCAAGCCCTCTGAACAGCCTGGGAGCAAACAAAACTAGTACATCTCAAGACTGATTGCAGCTGCTTTTTTTAAATGCCCCTCCAAGTGATTGACATGAATAAGATGGTTAGCAAAACAAAACTTGTCTTGAGGCAGTGTTAATTAATGTATGTTTGTTTGGTTAAACAGTCATAAGTTGCTTGATTACCAAGCCCTGATCCAAAAAGCTTTGAATGAGTATAGCTGTGGTTCTTACCAGTGCAGTTATCACTATAATCACTAATGTGGCTACAAATATACTGGCGTATAAATGTGCCTTATACTTGTCCCCTTCTAGTAGAAGCACATTTTTATCTTTGACTGTTTTCACGCCACTGGTTTAACCTGACTTTGTGTAATTATAGCTTGCATTTATTGAGAGGGTTTGTGTACATAGTTCAAGGTTCATTGTTTGGAGACTTGTTTTCATTCTTTGATGGAGACTTGGATTAAATGCCTCGTTTCTCAGTACTTGTATGTGGAGCTGTGCTTAGTTGGGAATGGTGCTTAGAAGGAAAACATACAACGAGTAGCCTAATGGCTTTCTAATGCTGAGGGGGTACCTTGGGCTGACTTAGAGGTTTCTGTTAAAGTGGAACTCTTAGGACAAAATGAGGCTTTTCTCTTTTCTGAAAAGAAAGCAGACCAAATCCCATAAGTACTTGTATACTAACAAAGATGTTTAGGTGATTGTTTAGAATATTTTATATTGGGGAATTTTTATTGCATTCTTATTTTTAGTTTTTCAACCTGTTATCCAACTGAATGTGGAAAGCATAAGTAACAAGAGAATCTGTATTCTACGGCGTTTTAAGATGTGACCAAAATTATAGATTTCTTAACTATATTTGAGCAAATACACAAAATGTTCTAGCTCCTGTAGTGGGCAAGTTATTTGATGGTACCTGCTACCATTATGGAGTGTTGTGCATGTTTTAGGGTGAAAGTTAGGTTCCACATATAACTGTCACAAGGGGGGCTCTCCACATTATTAGCCCATTTCAAAAGCAGTGTAGATTGTGATTCTGATTGTTTTTTTTCTTTAAGCAGCTAGAAAGCAGCCTGACAGGTGCGGATGAGTAGTGGGTTTTAGTTTTTAGGATGAGTTCAGTATAAATGCGTTTTCATGGCTATAACTTATTTTATGTTACACAGTAAGGGCTAGGAATAGAATATAAAAAGATTCATCTTTTAAAAGAAAGGTTTCAAGGGAAGTGACATTCCTTTTCTTGTCTGCATTCAGATTTTTAAAGATTTTTTTTGTGATGACCAGTTTCCTGTAAAGTAAATATGTATGATACTTCTGTCTTAACTGTTCCTGCTTGCTAGAGAAGCTGCAAGTACCAAATACAATTAAAAAAAAAAAGACTTTTAGAAAATTGGCTGGCTTGAGGGGCATGTACTGTTGTTATAAATTGCTGTTTCAAGACTCTGCAGTTTGGTAGTGACAAAGTGCTGCTGTGTGATGACTCCTTTGGCTTACTTGAGATTAATGGAGGTACCTCACTAACTTTCAGTCCGCACAAGTCTGCGTTTCAGACCTGTGGCGTTGGGATGGGGAGAGCTGTCCCTCTCCTCTTCCAGAAGTCCTTCTAGGATGCACTTGAGTCATCCGAGTGCGGTAGTGCGTTGGAAGCCTACCATGCTGCTGCCTAATCTTTGCTGCATAACGAAGTTGGTCTCCAGGCCTGTTTGTTTGAAGTCAGTCACGCAATAAATGGGAATTTTAAGTAGAAACACAGTATTTTTAATTCTGTTAGGTCATTAGGATGAAGATGACACTGCAAAATAACTTATTTTTTAAAGTGACTTTATGACCTTCAACACCATAGCATTATTTCAACTTTGATCTGTGAATCTAGAAAGGTTTTTTTAAATGCTTAAAGAAAGGGAAGCTTTTGCAATGTTCTTAAAATGATACGGTAAGAAGTAACTACATGGAGCTCTTTGGTTCAGAGAATGAAATCAGTGAACCTGTGGCCTGAAAGTAGCGTGCCAGACAACTCAGAAAGGGCAACATCAACACTTAAATTCCAGTATAATGGAGTTGTTGCATACAGAATAAAATCTGGCCCTGGAACTTGATATTTTTTGTCTTAAATATTCAGTCATTTAATTGTTAGCTGGGTTCTGTACAGTGAAGCTCAATGTGTGCTGCAAGACTAAATAAAAACATCTGTTGCCTCTAGAATGATTTGCTGATGTACCAACGAATTGACCAGAGAAGTAGTTCAGAGTCTTCTTAGAGCTGTTTGTGTCCTTTCCCTCATCCCAAGCATGAAGCTTTAGGAAATAGGAAGCCCAACCTTTAAGTGTTGCGGGACCGCAGCAAGGCAGGATGTCCCAGCTTCTCTTGTCCTTGCATGTAAAGAAGCACCTACCTGTCCAATGTGCAAGTCAGGGCACAAGGAGTGGAAATATGGCTTATAGCAATGGAAGTGGCTTGTGTTTATTTCCTGTCCAAATTTTTAGTTCTTAAAGGGGGATGGGGAAAAGAACACATCTGCATACACAGGCTTCTTTAAGAACTTGCCCTACAGCGAAGTCCGGGTTTCTTTAGGCTGCATTTTTCTTTCATGAGTGCCATGAGGACCAGAAAGAGTGAAATTGTTTTAATGAAGGCGAGCCCAAGGAGGATGCTGAGCAAGAGTCCTGATTACAGATTCCTTCTTCCTTCTAGACAGAACACTTTTCCTGCTCTAGTTCTCTGTAGTTATCTCCATACAAAGCTGTCCAGACTTAGTATGGTTAACACTCTAGTGTTGGGCCAGTATTCTGTGGGTTAACTTGATTTCTCTGTGGGTTAACTTGTTTCCTCACTGGTAGCTTTGCCACTTAACCTTTCAGTTAAATACCATAGGATACTGGATGCAATGGAGAGGAGCCTTTGGTAGTTGCTTGACACCTTTGTGTGAAATTGTAATTTGACTAAGTCATGTCAAAGTGCAGATTGCTTGTCTAGTTGCAAGGAGTGTGAGACTTTGACATTATACAATTGAAGAGTGAATCATATTTTCATAGTATGATCTGACTGGAAAAAAAAAAGACTAAAAAATGTTGAGCCAGAGCCCTCTGGGAATCTGGTGCCTTTAACGAGAAATGTCATTTTGTGAATTGTTACATCTATCGCATAGCCCGTATGTTTTCTATTGTTTTTTTGTACAGTTGTAAATTCAAAATATTCTGTCTTTGGGTACGTATTTTCAGTGTAATACAGTATGTATAATAAAAATTTAGATTTTCTAAGGAAATGGACTGATTACTCTTTTAATTAACTTCTGCTTATTATGCTGACAGTTGAGCTAATGAGTACCACTAGCCTGAGACCAAATAAATGACATGATGATTATGTGCATCCATTTTAGATTTGTCACATGAAAATGTCAACTTTGAAATGCATCTACAGAGGCAAAGTTGACATCTGCTAGCTTAGCTGGTTGGGATATTTGTGAGTAGGAGGTGTGATCAAAATACCTGCTCTTGCTTTTTGGGTGGATTCAGTGAAAGCTGATTAACCTTGGGCAATGTGCCCCCGCAGTGTGGGTGTGCATCTACTTGAGCACCCAACCACAGCCTAGACTCGGTGGTCCAAGGAAGAAGAAACGCTATGCGTGGATGGCCTGCACGGTAAGAAAGCGTGGAATAAACCCTATTTGCTGAATGCCTTTTGTCTGATTTATGGCAGTGACTGCTTCTCTCAATTTTAGCGTGCTGTGGAAGATTTTTGTGGATTTTGTTGCTTTTTCTTCCAGAAACTGTTCATGCTCACAGATGCCATTTCTGTGGTCTATTTTATTCCATGATACAGCATGAGGACTCTATCTTTCAGTATTGAGTTATAAGGACATGTGTGGCTGGCCTTGTTCCAGCTTTATGAATGGCCTTGTGACATGGCTCTGCTACACTTGCCTGCGCTTGCACAGTGCCAGGCATAGTCTGAGGTTTTTCTCTCCTGTGTCACACCGACCTTATCGAATAGCTGGGAAGGAAGTTCTGTTCCAGGTCAACTGCTCTGTTAAAACTCTTGTGACAAAGCTTTGAGAGTAGGTTGAGGTGCACATTTTGCCTATTTCATAGGGCATTTGCTTTGTGAAGGATTTCTTGGCACCCAAAAGAGTGACTCACTAATCCATTTTGCGTGAGTAAAGATGTGCCAGGTTGCCTTGTCTTCCTGAGAATGGCCTATTCAGAATGAGACCCATCTATTTTAAGTCATCTGTGTCACTAGACATTTTGGAAAGCATAGCTGGCTTAGCCAAGTAGTTGGCTTTTTTAAAACGTCTAGGATTCCGTTCTAATGCCAAGTCTCGTGATTTTAAGACCTGGACTAATGACTCAGATACTGTCCTAAAGCTGTCCGGTATTCCTGACAGCTTCTGATTGAGCTCTGATATGTTTTATATTCTCCTCTCACATTTCCATGCACTCAGGTGTGCATGTACATGTCCTGAGAGCAGGAAAGGAAAAATAAGACAAGAAACAAAACTTGTCATGCTTCCAAAGCAGAAGAGGTAACTTTTCAGAACCTGCTTTGTTTCAGGATACCTACATCATACCAAACCTGGGAAGATTCCTCCAACTGCATTTAAGAGCTTGGTTTCTGAGTAGTGTTCACTATTTGCTTCTTCCTGGTATTTATTTGTGCTGTTCTTCGTGGAGGAGACAGGTGATGGACATGCCCTAGGAGTCATTGCAGGAGACATCTGACATCTTCATGTTGAATGTTCAGGCGTTTGAATCCCCATGGGACATACAGAAACACGGGCAATGTGCCGGAGAGTCTTCAGTTGCTGTTGAGTGATCGATCCTTCCTGACGTGGTAATGCCATTGGTGTCTCAGCTGTATCTGATCCTTGAGAGCTGCTTGGAAATCGTTTCAGATAACTGCGCTTTCTCCCAGTTTACTGCGAGACTTCCATTTATTTCATTAAATAATTTTTTTCTGTAGATTCTGCTGTAAAGCAGCTGACCAATGTGTTTTTTTTTTTGTTTGTTTGTTTTTTTACCCCAGAGCACTAAGTACATTTAACCTGCATCCTTAACACTGACTATACAGAGGAGACTGACACTGGTCCATTCTGGAGTCCTACACATAATTTTTGAAGACCCCATTTTTAACTGATGGGAGCTAATTGAAGAAAATATTTAGTGTTTAGGAGCAGTACTGCTGAATTCAGTTTTTGTACTGTCATGCCTTTGCTTGGATAAACTCGGATCTGCTGCGGTAGCATACCTTTCTCCTGGCTATTGTCACTGTTTCTAATTCCCTCTAAATCCAGAAGATAAATATTTTTAAAGGAAGAGTTTTGAGGTATTTGATTAAAATAACCCATTACTTGGATTCCTCCAGCCTCTCTTCTGTGGGTTTTGTTCTTCCATCTGCGCAACAGATTATGAAGGTTTCTGCTGGTGCAGCTTAAGAAGATCACGCTGCCGTTCTGTGGTTAGGATGCTTTTAGTCTTGACGGAAATGTGGTGATGTCTTCACTCTTCAAAGCTGTGGTGCCATCATGTGGCCGTTCGGTCAGGCACAGGTTTTAATCTGTGTTAGAGCACAAAAAGCACTTTTGTACGTGCCTTGGGATGTGTTGGTGGTTTTGCCTTGCTTTTCTTTCCTACCAGCATAGAAGTGTCCTGGCCCTCCTCTAGGCACAAGGTAGGTGTTAAGGTCCATGAGCAGCACGACATGGCAGAACTGCTTCCCTCCCCCTGAACTGAAGGAAATTCCTGGTGGCTGCCTTTCTGCTCGTCAAGGTCACGGTCTGCCTAGAACTGCTGAGGAGTTTGGTCGTGCTCTTAGAGCAAAGGCTGTGCTTCCTTGGGAAGCTCATCCACTGCCTATGCTCATAACAATCTTGCAGGTAAGTTACTGAAGAGCTTTCAGAGGATAAATCACATTTATATTGCTGAATCCCAGACTTTTGATGGGTCATTGACCTGAAAAGCTCTGAGTTCCTGTGCTGTTGTATGAGAGTTGAATTGTATACCTGGGCCTGGAAGAACCCTGTATCTGAAGGGGGGTTCTGGATTCCCAGTTGCTTCCCATAGAGTTGCCTGTGGGTGTCAGGAACTTCCAAGCGCTTTTTCCCCTGTGAAAGAGGGAGCACTGACCAGAAGGTACCATCTCTGTATGCAGCCACAGTGTAGTATGACTGTAAAATCCCCACAAGGGTGAAGAAAACCAGTTTTCCAAGAAAAGCACATATCTGAAGCCAGCTTGCACTTCGTAGCCCCTTATCTGATTATCTTGCTGTTTCCCAGGCAATAGATGTGGCAGGATGTCCCCAGGGTACCCAAGACTCAGTGACAGGGTGCAAAGCAGGAACGTGCTGCCACACTTGACTGATGTTTGAGAGATGCTCTCCCTGCTCAGGGTTTCTTATTTAATAAACAAGCAGCCTGAAAACAAATAAGTCACTTGGATATCTAACACCAAAGGGATTTGCGGTCATTTGGTGATGGGTGGCAGTGGGTACAAACTGCTGGTGTGTTTGAGCAGCAAGCTCTGCTCCTGGGAGGCACGCCACCACTGTGAGGAGCAGGCAAAGCCTTGAAAACCCCAGGGTGAGGGTAGTACCTGGTGTGTTTGGGGACACGAGGTTCACCACCTTTGGAAGAGCAGCTGAACTGACAAGAAGAGGGCCCTGTGCCAGCCTCGGGCCTTGCTTTAGAGCAGCCATGGCGCTGTTCTTTATTTATCCCCTGCAAACCAACCAGCAGAGGCATTTTGTCTCAGTGGAGACCAGCCAGGGCAGGCCAGAAGCTTATAAATTAACCATTTTGTACTTTCTTGCCCTGAAGTTGCACCAGCCCCTGCCTGAAGAATGTTTTAAACTTCTCTGGTGATAGAAGCAACTGAAGGAAGCAGCCTGCCTCCCCTCCTGCTGTGCTCGGGGCTTTGTTGAGGAGCATGGGAAGGGTTTGTGGGTGAGAGCAACCCCTTCCAACGCCTGACTGCTCTTTCTGAGCAGAAATGTCTCCTCATTTCTAACATCAGCCTCCACTGACACAACTTGAGGCCATTCCCTTTGGTCCTATCACTGGTTACAGACCCTGTCAGGAGCTCTGGGTACCACATAAGTCCCTCTGTGCAGCGGGACTACACCAACAGCGACCACTTCCAACGCTTCCCTCTCACCACCTCCCAGCCTGCACAAGGTGGGAGAACACCCAGCACATGCACTGTGGGCTATGTGTGACAAACCCACCTGCGCCCTGGTGAGGAGTGCTTGGGGTTTGGGTCAGAGCTCACAAAGCTCAGCTTGTGCTTTGCTCTGGGGGGCTGCCACAGCTTGATGTCCCGAGTCATGCAGGTTGTGCCTCCTTCATCTGAGGCTCCGTGGCTGTAAATGTGGTACAAACAGTGAGCAGAATAGCTGCTGGTACACACACAGAAGATGGGATGGGGCCTCACCCCAAACCCATCATGAGGATTGCTGGCTTTGATCCTGATGGCAACAACCTGGCACATCATGTCACCACGTCATGTTGGGGGGCGAGTGCTGAGCCCACCAAGGCAGGGCTTTGGTTGTGGCACAACTAGTCTCGGTTGAAATGGGAGCTGCTTTGAACTGGGGGTTCTTCCCAGGGTGTTTTTCTTCTTGCAGGAAACCCTGGGTGTCTAAAAATGAAATCATTTCGCTCGAGGGAGATCACGGGGGCCTGGCCAGCCGCCAGGCACAGCTCTGCCTGTTCCTCTTCCCTTAGCCCACTGCGTTTCTGCACCCCATGAGAAGAGGGGAAGGCCTGCAGCTCTGCTCAACTTTCAGTTTGCATCTCACCTGGAGGAGGCCAGCAGCGCCTCGGCAAGCCCTGCTGCTGCTGTCCCCGAATATTAAACCCCCCCTTTGTCGGGGGGAGGCTGATCTGCCCGAGCCGCATGATCAGCATCAGCTGACGGTGCTGGGCACGAACCCGGGGCGGGATAAGCAGTTAGCTGTGGGAGATCAGCCGCTGGGCCTGCCTCTCGGCCAGCTCCCTCATTCCTCGGGGGAAAAATGGGCGCCTGGCCCTCGCCTCTGCTCTGGAGCTTGGCCACGGCGTGTCTGACAGGTGAGGCCTGCTGGGGCTGGGTGACACACAGTAACACACGGTGACACCGTGCCACCGCTCGGCTTTGCCACTGAAGGGTGGGCAGAGGGAGGGAGGTGCTGGAAACACCGTTAAAGATGCACAGGGCTGAAAGCATAAATATAAAAACATGCTTTTTAAAGAAAAAAAAAAGGTGTGGGTGGGTGTCTAGTTGCTCTGCAAATTGAGGACTTGCACAAGTGGCCTTTGCACAGCCTTACCTTAAACCCAGAGGAACAGGATGCCCCGGCATGTTCACTTTCATGACGTGTTTTTGGTAACTCGGACTCCTTAAGAGCCTGAATATTTTTGTAGTTGTGCCTTTGTCTGCCACATTCCTTGCTCTCCTCCTCCTGCACTGCTTTGCTATCAAATAACCGCATTCTTATAACTGATATTTTGGCAGCGTGGGATCTCCAAAACTTATTGCGCTTGGGGCTTCAGACCAGGTTTCTTTCAGGGCATGTCTGGCCACGTGAACTTGGAAAAATTCTTAGGTTATGGTGCTGCCCTGTGACCTTCCCGTTCCTGCAGTCCACCAGTGCTGTGGTCAGGGGCTGGTGGGGGCCCACGGCCGCCTGCCTCGTTGGGGCAGGGACCCACCAGCTCTGCCAGAAAGGTTTGTGCTTCACAGAGCTCCTTGGCTCCTTCCCATCTGACCCCCTGGCAGCCCTTCTCTTGAAATTAAATCGGGGAAACTCACCGTTTCAAAAGCCTGTTATTAAGCTGTTTAATTCACAAAAGTAGTGTTATAGTCACGTAGATAACCGCTGGCTTGGTTGCATGTGGCTTGAAGGACTAGTTCCTCCCAAATAGCAGGCAGTGCTGTTGTGCAAGGCTCGGAAATAAAACTAAGGGGCTGTCCGTCCTATTTCTGCATTTTGTGAGTTCTCAGCCAGTGCCCATGTGTCTGCAGGTCAGCGGAGTTGCATGTCCTATAAATTAGGAAGGGTTAGCTCTGCAGTCAAGGGTTCAGTAACTTCCCTTCTGTGACATCCTCAAGGTTTTTTGAATAAAACACCATGCCAAGTTGTCACAAAAAGACATCCCTCATGTGTCTCTGCAGGTACTTTTGTTGATTCAATGTCTTAAAAAAATTGTCTATAGAAAGCAGAATCCCTATTTCCTGCTGTAAACATGTGGACACTCTAAGTATGGAGAGAAAACTGTTTGGAGAGCTGAGCAGGTCAGCTGAGTATCGCTTTTTTCATACCTGTGATGCTGTAATTGGTAAAACCAAACATTTAGCTCTTTTTTTTTTTTTTTTTTTAGGTCTAGATGCTCAAAATTATTTTTTTCCAGCATCACTACTTTTTTTTTCTTCCAAAAGTTGTTTAAACAGCTTTATGAAGTGCTGGCCACTGATGGCTACTGAAGTTTTGGAAAGATTATTAATTATTTAATATTATTTAATGATTATTCTAGTAACACATTATGAAAGGACAACTTTCACTAAAATAATCCATCTTAACAGTACCACCACTTAACAGCAGAACCAACCAAACAGTGAAAGCTTATGAGAAAGTAATATTCAACTAAAATACCTTGCTTTTAAACAACAAAACCAGACGTGGGTTAGCTGTGTGCAATCCAAAATACCAAAATCCACTGCAGAGTCCCTGGCAGATGAACATTTGGGACAGGTTGCTGTGCAGAAGATCACGTTGTGGTCCTTCTGAGAGCTTTTCCTGGGAGGACCTTATGGTGCCCTCAAACTGCTTCTAGTGTTTACTTTGAGATTAGCTTAATGAAGATTTGGGCTGACTCAGCTCACTGCCAGGCAGGAGAAAAGAGAAGCAGACTGACTTCAGCCCCTAAGGCAGGGGAGGGGAATCACCTGTCTTTGTGCAAAGCATGGCCAAAAGCTGCATAGACCAGTGCTGGTGTCTCTTGGGTGTTGATTTTGGACAAACAAGTATGAAAAAAAAAAAAAAAAAAAAAAAAAAAAAAAAACAAAAAAAAAAAAAACATCACTGTTAAATTCAGTGGTTCTGTTTTAGGAAATAGAGCCAGAAAACGTGGGCAGTGGCCCAGACAGCTGGGTGTTCATCTGCTGCCTTTCTCAGGAGTTGTAGAAAGACTGAGTCTTCTGAAACGCTGAGTACAAAGCAGTCAATATACACTTAGGAGGGAGCACTTTGAAGAGGTTGTTTCCTTGTGATCACAGCTTCATAAGGACTCTTTTATTCACTGACCTGTTTTTGCCATAGAAGCCTAAGTGGTGCTGCTAGCCAGCTTCATCTGCGTGATGCTGTTTATGCTGGGGCAGCGCTAAGCATCAGTACCCGCAGTGCCCAGCATCATGTGGGCAGACACGGCCCAAAGAGTGTGAAATCAAAGGCTTGAGGAGAGCTCGAAGAGCTGGCTTGGGAAGGACCTTGCAGTGACCTGTGTGTCCACAACCATCACATGGTGTGGCTCCAAGCTCTCATCCCTCACCTGCATCTTGCTGTTGGATGTCAGCTGCATTCTCTAGTCTCCATCAGCCTCCTAAAGCAGCTTCTTAAAATAGTCTTTTTGCTTTCCCCTTGGAGGCCACCTGATTTTGGCAGCCCCTCGCTGTGGTGGCTGGAGGAGCCCAAACCTTGTGTGACAGGGAGTGACAGTTCTGGGAACGCGCTGCTGGGCCCTGAGTCACCCATTTGGTCCTGAAATAAAACCTGATGTAACTTACAGCTCTTACGTGATGCACTCCAGAAACAGCTTAATTGCCTGCTGAGTTTGATGCCTTCTTATAATCGCTATTCCTGGCAATTTAACAAATCCTTTACTTTCAGAGCTACTTGTTTTTTTCCCAGCTGCCTCCAAGAGAGTAGCTCTGTGAACCTCTGGCTTCCAGTAACTAACGAGTCTTATTAAAAGAATTGAAGGGGTGTGTGTGTGCCCTTGAACTGCTTATACCACACATTAGCGCTTTGCCATAAGAGGGCAGGTGAGAGGAAAAAAGCAACGGGCAGCCATAGCTGCAGACTGATGCTGTACAAAGCTGCATGTTTTCAGAAGCTGCAGTTATTTGATGGAGGAAATCCCTGCCCTGAATTCCCAACCCAAGCTGATGTGAGTGCTGTGGTGGCATGAATGGGCTGGTTTTGTTTTGCTTTGTTTGCTTAGTACAGCACTGCTAAATGAAAACCGACCTGCTCCTTCTCTTTTGTTTAGCTCGATGGGCTTTTCCTCCGTTCTGAGACTGGAAAGCATCCATCTCCCATGGTCATGTGCTGAGAGATTGCTGTCATCAACAGATACTAGTTCAGTCTATTATGGATTACAGCAAATAACTTGAACGGCAATAATACTCCAGTTCTCTGAAGATGTTTTTTTGGCTAAGAAGCCACCACTGCTCTTACAGGGGAGGGATTTGGGAATCAAATCAAGTCTCTGCCCATGGGCAGATTCCCTTTGGGTTGCTGGATGCATCTCCAGAACAGCTTAAAAGAAATCCCAAACCCGTGACTTTTTTTTTTTCTTGATCCCTTTAACCAAGATGGGATGAAACAGGCAGCAACTTGACAAGCATCTTAAATCAGATTGCTGTGGGATCTCAGGGTGAGCTGCCTTCAGTGGCTGCCCCTAGCAAAACCAAATGTTTCGGGCAATTCTCACAGCCCCTTATCTAGGAGTGTCAGACCTCCTCAGCATGGGACTTGGATGATCTTACGGGTCTTTTCCAGCCTACATGGTTCTAGGACTCTAATGCATGTCCTTGATAAGTCTCTTGTGTGCCAGTGATGTTTCTATATTGATCTGTAATGGAACATAGAATAAGGCAGTTTCTGGACATCAAACAGGGACATGTGGGTTAAGCAGTTGTTAAAAACCTAATGGGACGCCTACATTAATTGGAAAGCAGTAATCTGACCAGGAACGATGTTTTTTCCTGTTCTTAGGTATTGCTTTAGGCCAGCTGACCACTACCCAAGCCCCGATTGCATCAACCCCGCTGCCTCCCAGTGCCACCACGACCTCTGGCTCCACATCCCCAGCTGCTGGGGGGGTGGCCACCACCGCAGACCTCAGCATGGGCACAGCTGTGCCATCGGCAGACCCCAGCACAAACACACTTGCTCCAGCTCTGTCCACCACCCTGCCGGTGAGTGCGACCATCTCTGAGATCGCGACCACCTCTCATGCACCCACAGCCGCATCCACCAGTGCCTCGGCCACCCCTCCAGACGTCACCACATCTCCTGGGGATCTGCCAACAGCTCCGTCCCTCACCACCGCTGCACCCTCCAACTGCAGCAGAGTGAACGTGACAGCGTGTGCCCCTTGCTCCCCAGGGACGTTTCCCAATGATGGTAAGAGTTTGTGCTTGCCCCAGCTCTTCCGTGCTAGGTGGGAAAGTTGAGAGGTCGGGGGAGGTGAGAGCAGCGCATGGTGTTGGGGGCTTGGATAGGGAGCAGATGTGGGAGTGAATTTGTTGCATCCTTCTGAAGTGAAAGGCGTGGATGTGGCTGGCCTCGTGCTGTTGGTCTTCCTGAGGTTTCCCCAGCAGGATGGAGAAGTGGTGGGATTGCAACCACGAAGTGTAACACGAGTGCAACCTCATTTACCAGCAGGAGGATGCTTTTTTTGACATACAGGGCCAAAGACAGGAAAAGTCTCAAACTTTTCTCAAAGTCTCAAACTCTCAAGTGGTTGAATGGGAATGAATCCCTGCTACAGAACCAGCCTTTTCCCTTGGGCTTGAGAAACCACCCAGGCAACCTCTGTTGCAATGAAGAGTTTACTTTATTCAGAAGCTCTTTGCATGTTGCAAAGTGTTTGGTTTTTCAATGTCCCCACCCAAAAACCAAACCAAAACAAAAAACTAAAATGCAAGCCACGCACTTCCCCCGCTGCTGGGCTCTTTCCAAGAGAGGCATGAGCAGAGCTGATGCTCTAGGGTAAATCTGCAGAGGACAGGAGGCAATTCCCACCACCTTTGTGTGCTGGATGTGTTACTGCAGGACGTTGTCTTGCCCATGCTTTGTCCCTGCAGTGCCAAGGACTGGTTGCTGCAAGAAGTGGGACGGTGGATCTGGTATGTGCCATTACAGCAAATCCCACATGATTGTTCTGCGTAGCTCAGATCTGTTTTGTGGAGCAAAGACTGCTGGAGCTTATGTCTGGTGGGAATACTGCCTTGCCTGTGCTCAAAGAAAAGCTGTTTCTACTTATGGCAGATTCTCTGCTCTTGGGGTTTCTGCTTCAGTTCTGCTTCCTGCAAATGTAAATATGCTAAGGAATCAAAAGAGGTGTGTTTTTTCTTTTTGTGTGGTGGTGGAAAGTAAGGAAAACCCTCCTCTCCCCTCAAACTGAAAGAGGAAAAAGCAGTTGTGGTCTTCTCACCAGAAGTCCATGTTGACAGAATTGAGACCATTGTCTTCTGGCTGTTCTCCTGCTCACTAATGGAGCACAGCACCATCACTAGCATTAATATCATCATTTTCCACCCCTTAAGATGGTCTTGCTGGAGGACCTGGATCTCCATTCATTGCCGTGCCCCATGCTGACCAGCCCAGGGGCTGAAGTTCAGTCTCACAGCCCTGTTCCCCCCCTTCTGTCCCTTTCAGATGCCTGGAGCTGCTCGTGCTGCACAGGAGGCTCGTGCACAGACCCTGGTGCCTGCGTTCCCTGCCCGGTGGGGCACTACCAGCCTGTGTGGGGACAGCAGCAGTGCCTGCCGTGTCCGCGGGGACACTACGCCAAGTAGGTGACCCAGGGTGGTGGAGGTGGCTGGTGGCACAGAGCAGGTGCCTTCTCCCTCACAACCCTTCCCAGTCTCACAAAACTCTTCCCATGGGCTATGGGAAAGTGCTCCCGGGGTTTTTTTCCCAGGGGACCTGCTCAGTGCTGCTAAATCTTTCTCGCCAGGAGCCTCTGGTGGTGTTGTGCTTGTGCTGAGGGCTTCTCGGTGTCCATCTCTCTGGTGGCCCCTCATGTTTCAGACGGGGGAACGGAGATCTGCCATGAGTTAGGGACTGAGGTGGGGGGATCTTCAGCATGGACATGGTGCTTCTCTCCTGGGTGCCTCAGGCAAACAGTTTTGTTCCTGCATTTTGCACAACTCCTTCCGCACACTACATTTCCCTTCCTCCAAGGGATCTCACAACAGGCCTGGGGCCTGGCCCTCTGCTGCGGCCTGGCCTGTGGCCACTTCTAGCCCCTCGGGGCTCCAGGTGGCCTGCAGGGAGCGGTTCTGTCCCAGGCCTTTGGAAAGGAGGAAAAAGGCTGAAAGGAGGGAGCAGGAAGAAAGAGCCATGGCAGCCCCAGTGGCATTGCTTCCAGTTTTTGTGGTACCGGGACTTCTCCCACTGCTCCCGGGCCATGAGCAGCTCCAGCTGATGCAGAGCCCTGTGTTGGCTTGGTTTAAGCCGAGTATTTGCTTTCTTTTTTTTCCTCCACAAATCTTGCTCAGCCCTGGGGTTTCCAAAGGGATTAAAGAGCATGTCCTTGTTTTCCTCCAAATCATCCCTGCGTGTGTTAACAAATTCTTAAGCCCACATGCTCATTGTTAGGGATTTGGCTCTGTGATGCATGCACCAGATTTCCTCCTTCTCTGCCTTTCCATTTTCTCTCCCATCCTCCCAGAGGCCTGACGTGTTACATCCCCTTTCCCGCAGTCCCTGTTGTTTAAGGTCAGGACTCCCACACGCCAGTGCCTGTGGCTGAGCTCCCTTTTCGACTCTGTGACCTCTCAGCAGTGGAGCAGCTCCTCTTAATTCAGACTATGGGAGCTGAACACCATCGAGCACCTTCCCAATGCAGACCAACCTGCCTGGAGTGTGGATTTGAGCCTGACTCTAAACCACGTTTTATTTTAAACCTGTCTAAAATCTATATTTTAAGGCCCAGAACTCAGAATTGGAACCTTTCCCTATAGCTCGTATATATTTCCATACAGCTAGTATTAATAATAGTTATTTTTTATCACTGGCCCCTTACCATTCAGGCAATTTCAGGTTGTTATTTTTCTGCCTGAACTCCCTCATTTAAATTTCCCTGCTTTTAGACTTGTTAGTGGAGAAAAAGAGCTGTATTCCACTATCTTAAGCATGGAGGAGCCCCAATGAGTGAAAATCCCCCTAACCTCTGCTCTGTTCCTCCCAGCACCACGAGGAGCACCGTGTGCTTGCCCTGCTTGCCCGGCCATTATGCGAACGAGTCCGGGGCCACAGCCTGCAGAGCGTGCCAGAAAGGTAAAGTTTGGGTTTGGTTTGTATTCAGCCCAGATGAGCTCGCATCAGACTGGGAAAGGCTCTTTTGTGGGGCCAGATGCAATTACCAGGTAACTTAAAAGCACTGGAGAATAAACAGGTTATTTTGTTCAGGCCAAAAATAGAATAGAAGCTCTCCTCTCGTACTGTTATTGATGTTTTTATTAAAAAGGAAAAAAACAGGTCTCAGACCAAGTCATGTTCCTGTTTGCAACTAGCTAATACTAATACCACAAGGAAAGCCTATTCCTGAAAGCCAGGAAATAAATTTTATGAAATTTGATTATAGCATAAAAGGGTGAGGGGGGTCAAGAAAGGAAAGCATTTCTCTTATTTACAACAACAACAAATAGTCTAAAACATTGTGGATTTATCTTTTTTTGTTGTTGTTTTGTTTTGTTAGGCTGCCTCCTGCAGTCTGAATATTAAGTGTAACACTCCCCTTACCTCCCAGGCATCGCAAGCTGGGTTTTCAGCAAGCTCCTTTTTGTACCTGGACGTATGCAACACGAGCCTGGTACAGCGTGTTCGCAGACAGCGTGACAACACGTTCAGAAGGGGCCAGCATTTACTTATGCAAAAGCCTAATTAACACATGCAGAGCAGCAGCTATTCTGTCTCCAAATTAAGAGCTCCTTCTACATGCACAAGTGGTCTCTTGAAAAGCCGTGCTCAAAACTTCTCAGCTCACACCTCAATCTTGGCTATCGTTTGGGGAGTTTGGGAGGCAAAAAGCGTTTTAGGCAGCAGTTGGGGACTGTCACTGGTGACAATGGTGCAGCATGTCACTGCCTTCACTTGGCAAATTTGTTCAGCGTGCTAGACCACAGGAGGACTGCAGGAACGTGGCCCCCATATCATGCAGTTATCGGTTTAAAAAGATGCATTTTCCTTGCAGAGTGTGGGAGGAAGTTTTTCTTTCCTCTTGCTCATCTGTAGTCTGTGGAACTTCTTTCTATGCCTCCTCTCCTCTTCCCTGCCATGCTGGAGGGAGTCCATTTCATAGAATCACAGAATGGTTTGGGTTGGAAGGGACCTTAAAGATCATCTAATTCTGTCCCCCTGCCACGGGCAGGGACACCTCCCAGCAGCCCAGGCTGCCCAAATCCCATCCAGCCTGGCCTTGAGCACTGCCAGGGATGGGGCATCCACAGCTTCTCTGGGCAACCTGTGCCAGTGCCCCATTACTTTGTGTGCAAAATGGAGATGAGCAACTGTCTGACAGTGTGGGGACAGGGATGGTGGAGGAAAGATCCTGAAAACTTGCTCTTTTTTTTTTTTTTTTTTTTTCTCTTCCAGGTTATTTTAGCTCCCAGCAAAATGCAGCTGTTTGTCTGCCTTGCCTGCCAGGATCATTTTGCAAGTAAGAAATCCCTGCGTGACCTTGGGGACAGGATGGGGTGGCATATCTGGTAGCAGCCACTGAGCTATGAGAGCCAACGTGCTGGCTAGAGGGGTGTAACCGTGGCTCCCAGCTGGTGCTGAGCTGTGGTGAGAGAGGGGTTGGGTGATGGGGGGAGCATCCTGACAGCTGTGTAACCCCAGAGTGAAGAAAAAGTGGGCTGTTGGCTTGTGTGTCCTAGGATTAGCTGGCTGCAGGCTTTGTAGCCAAAGCAGATGAGCCCGTGTCACCTCGTGCTCGCTTGTCCCATGTGCTGCAGCAGATCTTGGCTGAACTTTGAGTAAATTGCCATAGGAATGGACTCTGGGGCTTATGTGGCCACATGGTGGGTCTGTCGCTCCTAAATCCCTTCAGCACCCATCGAGCAGCTCCACACGAGTTTGCTAGGGAGCAGCAACAGCTGGGACGCTGAGTTCTGACTTGTTTCATGCAAACAAGCAACAAAAGGAGAAGCCAGAAACGCCATCATGTGCCTGACCCTTAGACATATGGGGGAAACCACACGGGGGAGAGACACCACAGCTGCCTACAGGATGGCAAAAGCTGGTAGACAGCGGAGAATGCAGCCCCTGGCTGCGAGTTGATATAAAAGCAGGCGTCAGCGGGTCGGCTCGGTCTCAAAGCGTGCTGGTCATATGGTGTTGTCTTGCTCTGCTCCTCTCCACAGCACCTCCAGCTGCACGATGTGTCTGGCCTGTCCCAGTGGGCACGAGGCTCTGCGCGAGGCAGCCGAGGCATGCGCGCCGTGCCGGGCAGGTGGGTAGCATGGTGGAGGGCTGTGGTCACAGGTCACAACAATTTCAGTGCATTGCATGGCTTTGGGCAGTGCAAGGAAGCAGGACATGTGTGACTTCAGCAGCAGAAGGGAGGATTTCTTCCCCAAACTTTTGCCTTTTGACCCAAAGGGCATCGCTCCCTGCCATCCTGAGTGCCCTGGCTGATGTCTGTGGGGCAAAATTCTGCTGCTGCAGTGATAGAAAGGTGCTGGGGGGTCTTTTTTTTGGCCCTTGCTAGTGTGCTAGGATGTGCTGCGCCAAATCTTCCTGCTCCTGTAGTTAATGCCGGGCTGCAGAGCACTGCCACCAGCCTGCACCATGGAGGGAGCATTGGGGATGCTGCAGTCACACACGCTTTAACCATGCAAAGCAGCATTAATCGCTCTGAGACCTGTGACTTTCCTGACCTGTCATTCCCTCAGAGCTTAGGAAACTGAGCTGTGTGTTAAACTTTGCTTGGCAAGTTTCGAACAGCTGGAAAAGGTGTTTGAATCCCAAATTAGAGGGGATGAAATGCTGCTGACCTCCAGCTCCAACCTTCCCTCTGCTTTAAAGCCGCAGCTCAGCACTGAACCCAGCTCCCACTGTACTCCTCAAACGCACTGCTTCCACATATGAAGCCAGGTGTCATTTGGTCCCTTTCCCTGCACTTATTCTCCCTTTCCTGCCCCTTTGCCACCCAGCAAGGACCAAAGTCCAGGCTCAGCTTTTGTCATGCACATCAAGTATTTCGTGCTCTTTCTCCTTGTGGCTTTGGAAGTGAGCTCATCCATATGCAATTTGCAAAGGCCCCAGGGTCTAGTCCCAGATCTTAATTTTGTGCTTGTTTGCTACTTAGGTATGTTCAAAGGTCCCGGTGACACCGCGTGCAAGCCCTGCGAGTCAGGGGAATACCAATTGCAGCAGGGCCAGGAGAGCTGTGACCTGTGCCCAGAGAACTACTACTGCCCCGTGAGTCTCCTCGGGCTGCTTTGGCAGCCTGGCTTAACAAATACAAACGTCCCGTGACGAGCTAATGCACTTTTAATTAACGCCATTTTTAGATGAGCCTATTTCCTTTCCTTAAATACAGACAGAGCCCTGACAGAGGGAGCCACTTGCAATTATGACACCGAGAGCCTGGCTTTGTGCCACCCTTGGAGCTGCCCAGCCTCGGTGGGCTGTCAGGGGACGGGGTATCCATTAACTGGGCTGTCTGGCCTGTGGACTGGCTGGATAACGACACCTTCTCCCTTCACCCTGCTCTAAGTAACACCACAGAGCCTGGCAGACCCAACTGAACGATGGCAGGTTCATTTTTGGGTTATTTTCCTCTAGTGCTGACGTGCGCCACCCCTTCACACTCACCATTAATACGATTTGGGGTGGTGTTGGTGTCTCCCAGCTGTTTGCAGCACTGTCTGTCCCCTAACCCCCTTGGTTTCTGCACAGCCCCCAGCCCACGCACACAGAGGGGTGCAGTTACCTGCTGGGCGAGCACACAGGTGGCTCCACCTCGGCTCCTGAGGGTGAGGAAAGGAGAATCAGCAGCACCACCAGCACCTGATGCTGGCGATGCTGCAGTTTCAGGTGGCTGGCTGCTAGTTCTGCCTCTCTGCCCCAGTTTGTGTCCACCAAGGGCTTCATGTGGGGGCTTGAGTCATTTCTAATCTCTCTCCTGAGCCAGCAAGGCAGTGAGTACCTTATAAAGCAGATTTTCACAGCGTGCCCCAAGCCCAGAAGCTCTCATCATGCTCTGCATGGGGCAGAGGTGATGCTTCCCCTACTGCTGCCTTCCCTGTTGGCTGCTGCTGTTGAGAACTTGCTTTTTCTCTCGATTAGAGCCCGGACGTGAAACCAACCAAGTGTCCCCCTGATGCCTTCTGCCCCGCAGGCAGCACGGAGCCGCAGTACTGCATGGAGGCCTTCCTCTACAAGGTGGGCAGCTCCTGCCAGCTGGCGCCGCTGGCCATCGTCCTCCTGGCCCTTCTCTCAGCAGGTGAGCATCATCTTCTCCAGCCTTGGGTTGTGCCAGCAGTAGGCTCTGGGTGGTGTATGTTACAGTTCCTGAAATCTGCGTTTCTACTAAAGGTCCTTCTGGTTGCTCGTCCCTTTAAAAGGAAGCAGCGAGCTGGCGTGCCTTCTGTTGCTATCAAAAGTGGCCGCGGAGCTCAAAGCCATCCCACTGCCCCATATTCCTTAATTTCCCTGTATCCTTACAGCACAGTGACCTATGGTGTCACAAATATGAAGTCTATGCTGGAACCAGACTGCAGTCACATGGTGAACAGGCTGAGTGTGGTTTAAATGCATGAACCACCCCTTAACATGTGCTTCTCACCCCACACAACTTCTCACTTTCATGTGCTGCTCTCTATGCAAACGCAAGTCCTTTCCCCATTTGTAAGTAGGGACAGTGCTGAATATTGCAGCTCATGGGATAATGAATGTCTGTTGTTTGTCCTTGAGAAGCAGCTCTGTCTGTGTACAGCCTCCAAAACAGGAATATCTTGGCTGCCCAAAGGTAGGAAAACGGGTGATTTCCTCCCATGTATGGGACTTCAGGTTCCCTAAAAGCATCCCCTCTGCCCCTGTGGTATTTTTCCAGTCAAAGACCATCCATTCAGTGCAGTGACTGGGGGAAGCAGGCAGTGGCATGGAAAACAGGCACCTGCTGTACTTAGCTCATTAGAGGGGACCCAGGCAGGAAACCAGGAGGTGGATGAGTGCTCCACGAGGGAGCTACACCAGGGATGTTTGTCCCACAATGATGAGTAGGCATTTGTAATCTTGTAATTTGTAATGCAAAGGGAAAAAATAAGAGTTGTGTAGTTCTAAATGACTTGTTACCTCTGATTAAACTTTCCCCCAAACTTTATGATGCAAACTGAACAGCTGTTACTGACTGTGAAAGGATCAGCGGAACAAGCTGGAAGAGGGGTGTTCAAGCTGAGGCTGATCGGAGTGCAGGGACGTGAAAAGAAATCCCATGTTAAATGCCACTTCCTTTACCAGCTTTTTTGCCACGGTGTTTTCATCTGCTCTGGGTAATCTAAGGCATTAAAGCCACCTACCCCTGAGTTTCTGTGCTTGAACCCCACGGTTCCGTGCCTTCTGAACACACGTCCCCCTGTGTGGCTCACTGCTGTTAAAAGGGAGAGGAGAGATCAAGCAGGTGCATCGCTCCCTGCTATGAACAAAAGAGAGCAGAGCTTCAACACCAAAGCAGCATTAGTTGCTCCCATCAAAGTCCTCTCTTGGCAGATGAGGACTACATGGATATAAGGAGAAGGAAAGCACTTTACACTGGGCAGAGGGTGTGGGGGCTCTTTGGGGATCTCCAGGAGCCGCCTGGATGTGGGGCTGGGCCCCCTGCTTGGGGTGGCCCTGCTGGGGCAGGGCTCAGAGCAGAAGGCCCCAGAGGTCTTGGCTATCCCGTGAGGCTGTGAAAAGGGCAGCAGAGGCCGGAGGAGCTATGGGACTCCTCCCCAGTAGGAGTGGACGAGGGTCCCTCTCGGCTGGGACTTGCAGCCACACGACAGCTCCCGCACCTCGGGAGCCTGGATTCTGCTGTGCCAGGCTACGGTCCAAAAATCTGCCCAGACAGATGCCATCTGAAGCAAGTATTAATTAGAAAAATTAATTGTTCCATGCAGGAACAACGTCCAATTAACCGGCGTTTCTGACAAACAAGGCTGAGGGGGTCACAGAACAACATTCCTTACTCAAGTCCTGCGTGGCAAAGCGTTTGCTAAGAAAAGGGGCAAAAGAAACAGCCCACGCCGGAACCCGCGAGCATTTCACGGCTGGGCTAAGAGATCAGTTGTTTGCAGTGAGATTGTCTGCTCACACAACCTAAATTTGGATGTATTTGTCTGGACATATTGCATCACAGCGACAGATTTGTGCTCTGCTGTTAAGATCACTTTTCCTTGATTATGCTTATGCCAGAAACAAACAAAAAAATGTCACAGTACTTGATATTTGCCAATTATTTCCGTGTCTATGCCCAACCTAAAAGTAATTTTTTCTGACAGTCCTGATCTCGGTCTAGACTCAAAGTTAATCTAGGTCAGTTACTTCTTGTGCTTCATTATAAGCACTGCACAGAGCAAATGCATCTCTCAACAAGGTCTTTCAGAGGGGTGGCACAAATGCAACAAGTCTGCATTGATAAGATGCCAGGTGGGTAATGACAGTGCCACAGAGCAGAGAGTAATGAGGAATAGAAAAACAAGTAACAGTGATTTCATTAAAACCCGCTGCCATTCTCTGTGGCTTTCAGGGTAAAGCTGAAACTCTAAAGCTGAGCTGTTACAGCTAGCCAACTCTTTTTTGTGCGCAAGCGTAGGAGGAGAAAAAACTTCATTCCTGTAAGATAATACAGCAGTCAAAAAGCACTAGAACAAACCTCACCTGACACTTCTCCCTTCTCATCTGAAAATCAACCATCATTCTTTATGTTCCAGGTGGAATCCTTACCATCTTCGTGATAATACTGAAAAGAAGGCATGAATCTAGCAAGAACTCATTGAAGTCCCTGCTGCTGCCCAGGAAATCGGAGTGGCACGCAACGTACGGCGTGATGGAGCACACAGAGCCCGTGTATGCTGGCTGGTAGCAGAGGAATTGCTAACGGCAGGCACGTGTCTGCATATGTGAAAATGTTTAACAATCACCAACCCATTTCTACATAGCCAAAATAAGTGCAGAAAAATACAATTCAAACAATTTTCAGCTGTGACTACTTGTGCTAATCAATTCAGCTGAGTGATGTTTGAAAACAGGCTGAACAGCACAAGGCTCCCCCTTTAATTCCAGGCTTCACTTACAAATAAAAGTCTTCTCCTTTTCTTTAGAGAGGGAAAAGCCAAACTCCCTCTTTCAGCAGTCAGCTCAACAACTTGGGCAAAGACTGACTGCTCCAGTTATCAAGGTCTCCACAGCACAAGTGTTTCCACCTAAGCAGGACCTAAGATGAATGTATTCCTTTAAAGAATGTGCACATGTATTTACTTACTTACTATTCTCAATGCTTTACCATTACTTTAAGCAAGGATAAAATAAGGAAAAGGATCCCAAAGCTTTCCCCTTTCTTCTCAGCTGTGGGAAAACACATGCAACTGAACTAATGGCCGATTCCTAGACAAATACATCCCTTGTGTTTCCTGCTGCAGTCTCTAACACAGTGCCTCATCCTACAGAAGCAAAGACAAACTTTGGGCAAACCTCGCAGGAATTTTCTTTCTTAGCCAAGCCACACAGGTAAGACATGAAACTGCACAAAGTCCTATGGGGTGCAGCTCCTGACACGAAACCTTCTCCTGTACAGCCAGCTCAAGTGACAATTCCAGCTGGCTACAGAGATGTGATTTATATTTCACAGCAACAATTTAAAACCTTGTAGGTGTCTGTGTGGTTGGCTACCTCTTTTTAAAACTGCTGTATTTTCCCTATTATGTTCTTTCTCATTACGCTTTGCGTTCTGCACCTTGTCCTTGTTGCCGTTTGATCTCAGCAGCCCAGCAGGCAGGCAGAAACTGTAATGGGGTCATCAGTGGGGCCTCCCTTCTCCTAGAGTGAGATTCATTCACGGACCAGGTGCACTGCAAAACCGTGCACCGACCAGCCAGCTGTGACACATGAACAAAGCCGTGCTTCATCAGCTCCGAGAGCGCCAGTGAAAGCAGTACTTACTATTAAAAGAGCTAGGCTTTGAAACAAGTGTGCGTGGAGGTGGCAGCAGGTGTTACTTCTCACTTCAGTCTTTTCCCTGGGCTTAGGCAGCAGCAGTCAGCTGAAGGAACGCAGCTGGCGGGGGGTTAAGTGGCTGCTGCCCTCCCCTGCTCATTCTCCTCACCCCAGGGGAGGTTACTGTGCTTTTTAATAAAAAGGAAAAGAAAAAAAAAATCACTTCTCTGCTCTCTTTTGGCTATGTCAGATGAGTAAATGAACTGGAAGAGAGGTGTCATTCTTTGTGGGCAGCAGGAATGCAGGCAGTAGCCCCGTCACCTGGATCAGCAGCAGCAGGGACAGTATCTCTAAACCACACACCAAGCTCAATCCCGTCCCACCTCGTTATCGTTCCCCTGAGGATTGCCCCAGCCCCCTTCTGCCCTAGAACCATCCCTCAACCTCGTTTTTGTCCACCTGCTTCCAAGCCCCATTTCTCACTGAAGAGAGAGAAATGGTTACTGTTGGTTACCTCCTGTCTTCACTCTTCAGTCCCTTCTCCCCCTCTCCTCCTCACCCCCAGCTACCTGCTTGAGAGCTGATGTCCCTTAGGGCTTCCCCAGCTCTAAGAAATGGCAGCAGCGACCACCTGGGGACAGGGTGGGGGTCTCCTCCTCATGGTTTACGAGCTGCGGTCCACAGGGGCTGCAGGAATGATGCCTGCAACCCTCTTCTGTCCTCCAGAGAGGAGGGGGATGTGCCCAGAGAGCTCAGGGATGGGGTAAGACCCAAACTAAAATCTGGCTGAAAAGGAAAAACACAGTTGAATTCAAACCTGGCCCAACAGGAGCAGCAGCAGTGACAGCCAGCTGAGCCCAGCCCTGGTGGGACTGCCTGACTGCAGCTCGAGATGGTGCAAGTCTGCAAAATTAGGAGCAACAGAAAACAGCACCCTAACAGGAAAAACTGGACTGCAAAAAGTGTCAATATTTATGTGATAAGCAATGCTGTGGAAACAAGCCAAAGCAAAATCACCACCAGTTCCACATAAGCTTTAAGTATTATTTCCAGTGAGTCTCTTAGGAAATCCTGGAGTGCAACTTTTCACCAAGGAAGAACAACATCCAGTTTGCTCACTGCCAAACCATACCTGCAGATCATGTATTTGACTAAAAAATAATTAACAAATTTTTTTAAAGCTGCGATTTTTTTTTTCCCCAAAAAAGAATTAGCAACCTCTTAAATAACTAGGAATAAATTTTAATATTTAATAAGACACTGAAGTTTCTCAAGCAGTCAGACATGGAATAATGTGACTCAACAATGTGGAAAAATTGCATTAATGTGTCTCTCAAGGTATTCTGCTTCTCAAAGTAATTCAAATAAAAAAGCCCCTAAAAATTGACCATGAACACAAAGCTACAGAACAAAACAGACATTTAATTTGATTATTCTTCCTAGACTGTAAGCAAATTCATCTAACATATTCAAAAGAAAATTGTTTCCATGCTTGCTCACGTGATGAAGGAACAACAAATTTTGAATTTGCCTATTATGTACCAGCTTGGACAAGTCTGCTGGAAAAGGAAAGACATCTTTCTATTTCTATGGGTGAGACACAAATTACATAATTTAATGCCACATAATATGCCATCCTTAGACGTTATTTAGATGAATTTATAACAGAAAATCTTTAAGCTGTTGATGCTAAGAAGCATTGAGTTGCATCATGAGAAAGCTCAATTTTTCCAAGATTGTATTTGAACAGTGGGAGAAAAAAAATAGTGAAACAACTTTTCTTTTGCCGTCTTTTTAAAACTATACTTCAGTCTCATTTCCCAGTGCTGCAGAGTAAGGTATAGAAGCCTTCATTAAAAAACACCCTTCCTGAATCAGACACTAAAATTCTCCCAGATTACCTTCTGAGTGACCAAGCTGAGCTCGCAGGGTCAGTACTTATTAAGGAAGAACATGGTCCACGTTTCTGTTAAAGATCAATCTCCAAAGTATGTAATCAGCAGAAGGAACAAAGTCCTAGCAACTCAAAAGCAAACCTCTAGCCTGGAGTCTTTTTGTCTGCGATGCAAGCCTTCATTGGCCCGAGGAGCTCAGTAACAAAGAGTAGAGAAGAGGTAGAAGGAAGCAGAAAGTCAAACAGCCACTCGCTAAGATCTGTTTGTGTAAATTTAGCATTACGAAGGAGTGCTGAGAACGATTGCTTTGAACACTGACGTCTTTATTTACCCACAGACAGATACAAAATGGGTGGCTGTACTGCATCCTGCCGTACTAAATGTGCTTGTGACCCCACCTGCAAGGAAGGCGGGGAGTTGTAGGCTCCGCGACCGATCTGAAAACTGATGGTTTTTCTGCAACAGTGCCAATCAATAACTGATCAATGAAGCTGATGGCTTCTGGAAGTGGGTATCTGCCTATTAGGACTTTGGGCATAACTGTTCCAGGGTGCCAGAGCTGTTATACCTATGTATGAAGAGAAAAAGCAATAAAACGACTAACAATTTAACAAATTATAAAAGCAGTGGAATGTAAAGGTAAGATTTTATAATAACTTATTTAAAGGTATTCTTATAAAGCCTTCCTTACATGGTATAGTATTCAAACAAATAATGGTCCCAATGACATAAAATTCCTTCATTTTGTTTAAAAGTTTTGTTTAAATCTTTCTACTTTACTACCTGATTTCACTTTCCTCCCCTCAAAAAGCAATAGCAATGTACATTACACAATTTTTTGGTTTTGATTTTAAGCACAGGCCTATGCTTCAGTCTCGGTATTACAAATATCTATAGTAGAGGAAAAGTTTCTCCTCAAACTCAATTAAGAAATCTTCATTTTCTTCCTTGAGTGCAAGGCTTGGTATACCGGTTCTAGAATACAAATATTTAACACTTTCCCCCTACTTCAAACTGTGCTATTTTTTTTCATAATTACTTGGGGAAAATAAAAAACAACATCTTCCAACAGTGTTTATACAATGGATTAAAAGAACAAAGCAGTTGTTTGGTTACAAAATAGAAATTAAAAGAGTTCAGGACAGGGCAAAGCTACATTTAAAACCTGTTTCAGTTAATAACTCCTAATAAAACCGAAGTTTTAAGTGTTGGGAACAAATGGGGATTTCAGTTAATTTCAACTAAATCTGCAGTCAAATCCTGAAAAAATACGTTTGGAAATAAACATACACTTTTAAGATATAGCAAGGCTTCAATTTCAAAAGGGCTACACAGAGTTTCTGCACTAGTAAAGGCAAACTAAGCTAGAACATACACAAATCCTAAATGGACATGAAGGCGCACATTGTGTTTACATAGGCTAGACAACAATGGCACAAGTCAAAACTTACTTGTAACGCTGCCTAATCACACACCAATGACATGCACTGGGAAGAAAACAGGTAAAGACATTTTTCTCTACCATTTTTTCCTAGTTCTACCATTATTTCCATTAAAACTAAATCTTGTGTATTCATCTCACCGCACTGTGAGAACCTACCGGGAGCAAAGCGTTCAAAACAGCTTTGCTGATAAAACACAGTGGCGATAAGATAGTCAAGAGCAGAGCTCCTAAAAAAAGGAAGGAATGTCAAGTCAAGTAGCCAGTTTTACATAAACTGCATAAAAACGAATAGAGTTGGGCTAAATTTCACACCAAAATTTTTCCTTACACAGTTCATCAAAAATCTACTTCACTTTTAATGAGTTGTTTTGATAACTTAGTTTTTGGACTTCAGTAGCTAGTCAAGTTGCACCTTCTGTTTCAGGGTTTCATTCATGGTTTTCTCTTTTGTTCCTTGTTGGGCATTTTTTGCATTGCCACAAAGTTGTAATGCTTAGAGTTCAAGCATTCCAAAGAAATGTTTGCCTCTGCATTTTACTCCACATTAAGCAAAAAACTTTTTTTTTTTTTCCAGATAATAGGTTTTCTATGATTTGTTTCTATTAAGACACAAAAATCACAGTATTGGGCCTAGAATGCAAGACGATATCCCTTTAAATCCAGACCTGTACAGCTCTGCAAGATCAAGTAAAGTTTTGCTGGAATGAAATACAGGAAAAAACAGTATAGAAAAAAATCTCTTACGATGTAAAATTTCCACTCTCAGGTACAGGGTGTGCCTTTCCCACCATGCACTATATTTCTTGGTGGAAGGATATTTAAAAAAAAAAAAAAGGTTGTTTAGGAATCATTGGAGAGCAGTTTTATAGGAGCACAAACAAATTGTTTTGTGTGTGGTGACAGCGAGATACGCACCTGGATCGTGAATGGCATTCAAGCACTTGCTCTAAAACACACAAGGCAAGCAAATCTCATTGGGACCACGGACCAAGCTATTTCTTACTTAAAAGGACTCAAGCTAATAACTTCTTTCAAGGATATACTATTTTAAACATCTGTTGGTTGACAAATACTATCTTAAAACCTATGTTTACGCCTACCTGGTTTGCTTTTAACCTACCTCCAATCTGAAAGAATATTGGAGGGAACCTTTTACATTCGTAACAATTCAAGTGTAACTGTAATGCTGAGTAATAAGTTTGGTTTGTCCTGAAATTTTCTGAACTATGCAGTTCGTTATCAGTGCAGAAGCAGCAGAAGACTGCTGTGGTTGGCTCAGTGGATTTATAAAACAAAAAACAAAAAACAAAAAAAAGCCCCCCCACGTAACCTTTACAGAATATACGTAAAATTGTGTCCTTCCCTGGTCATATTCACAACTTATCTACAAGATAGTGTTGGCAGTAGAAACTGCAGTCCATGACTATTTGCATTCAGCTCTCATCCATCTGTTCCTCTGCTTTCTCTTAGGCTTCAACTTGTTTAGTTTTTTGCGGGGTTTCTCAGTCTTCTGAGTTTCAACAGAATCCACCCCAAGAACATGTTCAGAGCAGCATAACTGTCCATTCAACGTGGAATTTAGTACTGTCCCGTCTTGGTGTTCCTTGCAGAAAGAATTTGGGCAGAAGTGGCAGAAAGAAACAGAAGGTTTGCCACAAACATCACAGTGGTGCCAAGGACACTCCCACTTTCCTGTGACCAAAACCAAAGAACAAATTACTAGGGAGTAAAAAAATGTCATGGTCTTTCATAGAAGTTTTGTGTTTTAGCATCTAAACAATGCACGACTTCTTTCAAAGCTAGATGAGACAGGATTACTGTGGCTAATCTCAAAAATAAAAATGCTAAATCATAATTCCAAAGCTCAACTGACAACAATAAATAATGGACTCGACATCCTTTCATTTAAATGCAGCAGTGAACTCCAGATAGAAGAAATTATTCAGGCTTTATTCCGCAGCATTTTACAGAATTTGCAAGCTGGTAGAATACTCAACATCTAGTCATCTGCTGCCTACCATTACAACGCTCACCTGTTTGTTGCAGGTTTTGCTCAGGGTTGGCCAATCACAGAATCACATGATTTCTAGGTTGGAAGAGACCTCAAGATCATTGAGTCCAACCTCTGACCTAACGCTAACAGTCCCCACTAAACCATTTCCCTAAGCTCTACATCTAAACGTCTTTTAAAGACCTCCAGGGATGGTGACTCCACCACTTCCCGGGGCAGCCTGTTCCAATGCCTCACAACCCTTTCAGTAAAGAAGTTCTTCCTAACATCCAACCTAAAACTCCCCTGGCTCAACTTTAGCCCATTCCCCCTCGTCCTGTCACCAGGCACGTGGGAGAACAGGCCAACCCCCACCTCGCTACAGCCTCCCTTGAGGTACCTAAAAAGAGCGATAAGGTCACCCCTGAGCCTCCTCTTCTCCAGGCTGAACAAGCCCAGCTCCCTCAGCCGCTCCTCGTAGGACTTGTTCTCCAGGCCCCTCACCAGCTTCGTCGCCCTTCTCTGTACCCGCTCAAGCACCTGCGCTTCATCTACAGAAAATCTTGTCCCAGCACATTTTAGCAGTCATCCTTTTACTTGTTTCTGGGATAAAAGGCTTTGCCTGCAGAACCGGGTAGCTCCGGTAGTATCTGGAATTGCAACCTGATGTCTACTGCCCTTAAAGTTTTCCTACTCGTCTTATTCCAGATGCTGCTGGTATTCTTCTGGCTTGAACTCAACTGGCTTGATATGCATTTCTGAGATATAATCAACTTTCCTGTGACAGAGCCACACTGAGTAGGTACATCACCCAATAGGCGCAATTGCCTACATTCATAAAACCAAAGGTTGATTTTAACAGAGAAGCAGGAGAAAGGCCATCATCGTGCCTCCACGTTGAGGAAGAGCTCCTACACTACTCATGAGTGAAGTTCCCACCATCCAAAAAGAATGTTTTCAAAAAAGACACTTGTAAGAAGGTTCCTGTGCAATTAACAGGGTACCTGCAAGTTACTTATTCACACAAGGTTAACAGGGAGGTGGCTCACCAAAAGGACGTTTCACCAAACCAAGACAGGAGAGATGATAAGCTTTAGTACAAGATTTCCTGTCACACAGCACCAGTTGGCCTCCATCACCACAACGGAAACAATCATCTTCAGATTCCTTCTTCCCTTCATTTTTCGTTCTGCGTCTCCGTGTTCTCTTTTTGGTCTTTTTGCCTTTTTCTTCTGAGGCATTAGTGGAAGAATTCTAAAAGATTAAGTTGCAAATCCGTAAATGCCAGTTTTGCAAAAGACAAATATTACACAAACAAGCAAAACTGTTGGCATTCCTGGCAGACAGCACACACAGGCAAACGTTTGACTTGGTACAGACCTGTCTAGAGCCTCATGGTGCCTATCCATGTTAATAAAACCCACACTAACTCTTATAAAAAGACAAATAGAAACCACCTCTTGTCCCTACAGTTCCTTCCTATTGGTAAGCTCTTCCACTTTCTTATGACTTAAAAAAAAGTCTTCCAATTTCCAGTCTAATCTACTTATGGCTAATTTGCCTCTATTTTGTAGTTGCACTGCCAATCACTTCAATATCCTTTTTTTTTCCTCTTCCAGTTATGAGTAAATTACACTGGAATTATTAAAACCAGCATCCAATTCTATTCTTTGAAAAACACACAGCAGCGTTTCAGGAATTGTAACTGTGTACATTACATGGGGTATTAACTATGTACATGTCCTTCTACTGGAGGACAGGTTTCAAGTTAACCTGACATGAATCACACAGGCCATTTCGCAACAGTTTTACGTCTCCCCTGCCTCCCCACTTCAAAACTCACAATTTTTTATTCTTTAGTTCAACTTCAACTGGAAGATCTTTAATGCCTTTAGTGCACATTTTAGATTTAAACTGCAAAGTCAGAAAAACCTCACTGGCTATAGTTGAGCTCTGGAGGATAGGGTTTACCCAATAAACATTCAGTTTTGTGCTACCATCTCTCCCTGAATTCACTCTAATGAAGCACTCGAGCACCTATGGTCAGTTTGTTCTTAGTTCCTAGTTCCTATAACCTTTCCCCTCCTTCATACTTCAGAGGTGATTGGGATTAACCAGAAGTTATTCCCCTCTGCACCCACTTTTATTGCTTCTGATTCCAAAAGCTAGTGCCAGTAGCTAGCAATGTTTCTTATTCAGGAGCTAAAGTGATTATCCCTTATCATAACATAAAGCTGGTCTACCTAGACATACCCTAAAAGAAAAACCAAAGCTACTAATTTGACAAGACATTGTCAACTTATCTTGATATATTACTTGCCTTTGGTCTGTCCCCAAGAAATCCACTGCAGTTTGGGGCGCCACATTTGCAGACTGTTTTTTCATTGCCCAGACAGTCAAGGTTGTAATTGAAAGTCAGCTCCGTCCCTGAGTGAGATGAGACACACTCTTTTATTATGAAGGACAAGGTAATGAAGCCTATCAAAATTATTACAAACAAATAAAGGTTTTATTATCTGTCTTCTGGTTCTGTACTTGCTTGTCAATTTATTATCGTAAGATTTTTTACCCTTTACTGCTCACAAGCACTGACAATGATTAACTAGGTACCAGTACTGCACAATGTCTTATGCAGTTACATTTTAAAGCACGCTAGTTTGACTTTACAAAACTGCATGTGCGTAGTCTGCACATTATAGATATCCATATATATGTAGCTGTTGATATAGATATAGGTAATATAGCTGTATACAGACGTGTGCATGTATGCATTTCAATATTGTAAAAACAAACCAGAACATACATATTTTCAAACATATTTTAAACACTCACTCTAAGTCTATCTTCAGTTGAAGAAAAGATGCAGAAATACTGTTTGAGATCACTGAAACAAAAACTGCTCTACTCTTGACAGACAACACAAAGCGACTGCACAGATACTAACTATATTTAAAGAATTCACTATTAAGAAATATTACAGTAAAAGGAACACCACAAAACATCTCTTCCATGTTCTATATAAAATATTTTACTGAATCAGTTAAACCACGACCTTGCACTGATTTAGCATATCCATGTAAACGTTTAGCTTAGTGAATTAAAATAAAACCAACACAAACTGAAATACCTGCAGGAATGTCACACACGGCAAAGAGGCCGACACGAGTGTCTCCATTTACTGTCCATTTTAGAGTTTCACAATTTGGTTGGCAGCTGTGATTCATAAAACGAGAATAGTTTCCTTTGGGGCCAGCATCAATAATACGGTCCTGGAGATCAAATCAGCAACAGAGTGAATGTTTTTCTCCCTCCCATCACAAAAAAAAAAGCATTTCCATAAATTATTTCAGTAGTTACATTCAAAACAGACATGGTTTTGCTACTCAGAAACTTAAAAGTAAACCAATATTACATGTTGTATTGAAAACTGTAGTGTCCCAGGTGGCCTGGAATGAGACACTCCCAAAGCAATACTCATGATCTAGCTCACCTTGTCCCAGAACCCATCTCAGCCACATGGCAGGATAAGCGTTCTTGTGAGCACTCTGCTGGTCATGTAAAATTCCCCTCACTCCAAAAAGCTTTAAAATTCAAAATCAGTCCATTTACTCTTTACTTTGCATTCAAAAAGCTGTTATGCATTTACAAGTACTGTGCTTTATGGTATTTACCACGTCACTGCATGGCTACTTGCAGAGATTACCAGATTTCCACCAGCTTTCTTTCCCCAGATCAGCCTATTTTGAACAAAAACAAGTTCTTGGTAAACTAAAGAAGTCCTATCCCTAGACACAATTGCCTTTTAAGTTCTACCTCCGCCAAACATACCAGACAATAAACAAATAAAATAAAACCTTGAAATATCCAGAATTTGAAACAATGTTTCATTGCAGAGCTGCTTGAGAGAGCTTTGCTTATTTACGAAAAATATTGCACCATTCTGTCACTGAGGCAGAACTACAGTATTTTAGTTATTAAGGTTTGCTTCCAACTCATTTTTATAATGCACATGCAAAATTTTCATGACTACATGCACATACATTCAGCCCCCCTAACTGCATTTATAGGTCAACCTACAAATGGCACAGACATTTGTGAAAGGCAGAACCACGATGGTTATTTACTAACTACAGCAAGAGTCAAATGCACATTCAGTTCAGATATTTAATGAGCTGACATTGTGTGCCAGCTTAGTAGAAGGGTGAGTAACTTAAGTGTTTAGAGAAACATGGTTTCATCCTTAGGCTGTGCAATAACTCCTTAGTTAGAGGGCTAACTAAACCTGTAGCTTTAGAAATATAGAGCAGTACAACCTTGGGCAAAAGAAATGATTAGGACTGCAAAAATATGAAGCCAATTCTTCTTTGCTTGGGGATACTTTCATATATCTGAAGCAGCCTTAGAACTATATTCCACAGTACTCACAAGTGAGATTTCTTTTTTAGTTGAAGTTTTGGAAAACGTATTGCTAATTAAGTCTTTCAGCTACAGCATTATTTCCCAAAACTTCACACTTTCTCCTAAAAGTAGGCAGATAAATACTTTTGCTATACTTTATTTCAAGCAGCAAAGCACAAAAGGTACAGACCTTAACATATACTTTATTACATTACCTACTCAGAACCAATGAGGTACATTATAGATATACATAGAGAGAAAAAGGAGCAAGCAGGCACAGAAGATACAACATTGTAAATACATGAAACAGTGGAGCATCACAGGTGTGTGTTCAAACACACAGGAACATCAAGTGTCCCCCGAGGTTATCAAAAGTAGGAAGAGAAGTCAAAATAGCATTAGTTAAACAACAGAAGGAGATTTAAAATACTCTACCTTATCGATAGTAAGCATATAGAAGTGAGTAATGTCATTTTCATGTGCATATTTGATTCTTGCCATACATTCCTCTTCATCAATTAGCTCACCAACATACTCATTCACAAACTCTCCCTGAAAGATACCAAGTACCACTGGTAAAGTATATACCAAACCCACAGAGGACATCACAAGTTACCAAATCTTTGCTAGGCAAGAATGATTCATACCTTTTTAATGTCCCTCTTCGCAACCAGACCCCACCCTTTGCCGTCCGTTTTGATGATCTTCGTCTCAGGGTATTGACGTTTTGTAAAGCACTGGTTTTGGCATCGTTCTCCTGCTGGGCAAACTTGTGGATGACACTCGTACATCAGCATCCGATTGAGGCACTCGGAATCGAAGCCACAAGGGTTTTCATCTGTGGGTTTGCAGTTGCACTTGGGAATCTCAGAAATGTCAGCAGTGTATATCTGTACTTTACCACAAGGTTTATTCACCTGAATAAGACATTAAAATTGTTTAAATATCACTTCAAAACTTTAAATATATTGTATGAGTTATTACAGCTGTTACTAATTTGCTTTTGCAACATTAGGTGTTCCAACAGAAACAAAATTTCATAATTACTTGGCTCTAAAGAAAGCGCAGTTACCAACGCATCATTACAACCTCTCCTCCCCATCACACCATTCAGCTCTTACTTTCCAGTGCTAGCCTAGACCTCTGAGTACAGAGTGGGTCTTCCTCAAATTTTACCTTAATATGCTTGTACGGTGGAGGTTTACGTTCGCTTTCTTGGGTTTCTTTGGCTTCTCGCTGTAACTTTATTTCTCGAAATCGAGCTTCAGCTTCTTGCAAAGCTAAAAGAGATTGTCATATCAAAAAAAAAAAAATTAGAAAGAATCACTCCTGTCGAGTTGACCTGCTTAGTACCATGTGTGTTAGAGAAACATGCTCTAATTCCTAGCTAAACCATTAATTGGCTTCCAACCAATGCTTCTGGAGTGTTAATGCTCTTAACAAATTTATCAATTCTACTGCCTGAGTTATACTCATTTGCTTTTCAAAAAGCCTAAGTCATCAGAAATAATTTCAATCAGATGCTATGTTTTTAAAAATCATGATAATAACACTTTAGTTCAAAGTTAGTAATAGTGACTACTGGTCAAAAAAGTTTTGTACTTCAATATTGTAAAACAAATGCACAGATACAGTCCTGAGGCTACGTGTGAAGAAAGTAAAGCATGCATATCGCAAGTTTATTTTTCTTTACTTTTAGCTATGTACCATTTTTGAAGACTTTTCCAATTCCTTTAATTCCCTGGTATCTACTCCCTCTGTCTCCCTCCATATACGGGAACACCCGTGCTTGGTGCGTCCAAAAGTAATCCTTGGAACCAAAGAAAAACACAGGAAATTCTCCGATTTCGTGCTTCATTTTCTGGATATTTGGTGGAACGTTTTTCGGATGGCAAACTTCTGCAGGCCACCATCTAGCACAGAAGTACAAATAGAAAAGCACAGCAATTTAGTAAAGCTTTTTCAGCAAGTTTAACAAAATCACCTTGAGTGGCAGTAACTGATAATTATTTTCAAATATAGGATGAAAAAAAAAAAATGCCTCAAACTGAAAACCAAATCAAAACACCCTGAAGTAAACTTTAAATCCCCTCCTCCCCACACTCCAACTCACTGGGCAGAGGAAGAAGATTAGGCTAGAAAACAAAAGCCCACACTCAGATCTGTAGGACTTTCACTTGTCTGCAAGATAAGCATACACATAAAGCTCCTCATATCTGGTTAGCAAAAGCATCTTTAACAAAGTCTGCGATCTCTGTAATTGTCAAAGATTAAGAGACAGCTGATAACAGCTATTAAGGCTTTCCAGGGTAAACCCCACCCACCTCTATCTCACCCAAATCTCAATGAAGTGTAAAACCTTGACAGCTTGATTGACTTATCTGCCAGTCAGGAAGGTAGCAATTTAGCCAATTACAAGTTATACAAGCTTAATTATTCGAAGAGATCTCTGAAACAAAAGGGGTTGAAGGCATCCTTAGTAGAAGCACACATCAGGAGACTCAGGAGGAGTCCTGTGAAGATACTGCCATGGCAGAGAGCAACAGCAAAGCTTTAAAGTCTTGGGACTGGGGTGCTAAGCACAGCAACAGCTCCATGTGAGGTGGGATCCCTCGTTCAGAGAAATGAGAAGTGTGTGTGCAGCAAGGTTGGCCTACAGAAGAAACCAGCTATATGACACTTTATTAAAATACTCTACTATTACTGTAAAAGAAAATAAATTGTTCATCAGACCTGTAATTTCCCAGTTTAACCCAAATAATATCCTGGAAATGGAGTTTCTTCCCTGCCCTGCAGTCGTTGCAGTACCAGCTCCCATCTGGCATTTCAATGTTTAAACAGTCTGGGTGAAACGCTGCAGGACATGACTCGCAGCACAACAAGCTTCCTCCTTCCGAGAAAAAAAAAAAAAAAAAAAAAGATTGAAAAACATCAAGACAAAAAAAAAGTTTTGCATTCCAACCAGATTCAAAGCAGTGCGGTACATATGTGGTAGGTTCAGCCAGAAAAAAATGGTTAAAACCATGCCAGTCTGCAACAAACGTATCATTTAGTTGTGTACCGAAACCAAAGGATCCTGACTCATTTGAATGCCTGGCAGACTCGGGGTTAGTGATACATACAAATTAACAAGCAAGCTAGTTACAAAAAAGCCAGAATAATGTACCACAAAGTAAAATTACTTCATTTTAACAATTATAATATATTTAACATAGTTTAATATATATTAAGAATTTACTGTATGTAAAATTTGGACAACAAAAATTAAGCCTAATCAGATTTCTCTGATGTTTTTTTTCCTCGGGAGAAGAGGTGGGGAACAAGATTGTTAGTTTGTTCCATGAATTAACAAGTAGAAAGTTAGCTGCTGCTTAGCAAGCTGCTACACTGCATGTTAATTTGTTAACAAATCAGGTAAACCCTCGTTGCCACCGTTTAATCAGCACTACGTGTTTTGTGGTTCTCAATATGAAATAAATTTATTATACAACATAAAGGAAAACATCCTTAATTAGTGGCCCGCCTGGCAACAACTACTACGGATTCAATTTGCTGTCTGCTATTAAACTGAAAGCAACTCTTAAAATATTTATGTTTTAATATTACATATTAGCAATAAAGAAACACAAAAAGAGCTTCAGTACATTGCACACAGGAAAGAACAGAGGACTTCTCATTATGCGTCTCTGGCAAAGAATTAAATTAGGCTTCTGGTTGCTGGACAAAGTCCAAGTGAAAACATTCTTTAGTAAATTATATCTGCAAAAAAAAAAGGATACTCAAAAACTTAAAGCAGCACAAGCCAACCTGAAGTTATTTCAATATCTAAGGGAGTCAAACACTTTTCTAATAACTTTGTGTAGACAGATTAGTAAATAAAATGTAAATTGAAGAATAAAGCATTTTGCTGTTACATATACGTAAGAGCTTTGCATCAGTTTACCTTTTGAACACACAAAGCACCAGCTCACATTGACATGCGCATGATGACTTTTCCCTTTCATGGCAGTGAAATGATTCGTACAAACAATGCTGTTGGAAGCGATGACTGCACATCCTGCAGCAATGCAAACGTCTCCAGCATGGTATGCAACAGGACAGCGAACACAACGCATCATCTTTCCTAGCAAAGCAGAATACTGCCATATTATTTTTGAACAACACCCATCTCTTATTTGATCTAAAAAACTCGTATTATTACCCGAGGTAGCCTATATACACAAAAAAATATATCAGCTACATCGTCAACATCTGCATATTTACGTTCAGCAACAATACTGTTTTAACAAAAGGTTTTTAAAGAACATTATACTGAGATTAAAGCACTACACTATTTAACCGTGAAGGCTTTAGCTGTGAACAACCAAGTAGACAAGCTTTCCTCAGTCATGCAGTTTTGTCTACACATGTTGCCCCAAGCTAAAAATACACATGGAGTCACATCTTCACGTTCAGCAATGTGCATTTGCAGATTTTGCCCTTGCTCTGTGTGCCCTGTCTCTCACTGACTACCATATATGCATTTCATTCTCTCTTGAGAAGAAAACATGCCTAGCCATAGATAATTTAAAGCTAGTTTAAAAAGACCATAAACAAGGTAAATACTAACATTGACAACAATTATGCAATTATTATTATTTAAAAAAAAATCTGAATCAATGGTACACATATGCCTGAAATTGCAGCTTGGAGCTACTACATAAACAAATTCCTTACCTTAACAGACCGTAAACAGACTTAATTTATCAGGCATTAAAATGTAAAAATGAAACTACCTTTTGAAATTCGTGGATGGGAGGGGTTACTAACATGACAACTTAGGCAGCTGTGGAGAGGACATCGAAAACCCCTGTTCTCAAAAACAGTTAGATGGAATTTTTTCACACAGGCTTCATGGTAGAATTTTCCACAGTGAGAGACGACACAGCGTTTCAGATCTGCCTTTCTCTCTTTACACACAAAACAGGTATGCACACCTAGTGGCAAAAGTAATGAAAATAATGTAACTAACTTTTCATCCAAATGTGTATTTAAAATGTTTTTGTTTGTTTGTTTGTTTGTTTTTTTTTAATCACACAGTCACATGTAGGGGAGGTGTTGTGTTTTCTTTTAAAATGAAAGCAAATTATATTATTGGATAGAGCAATTTATTTGCTTTAACTCTTCAGCATTAAATACTGATCTGTTTAGATACAGAAAAAATAAAATCAAACAAAGCAAAAAATAAAGTTACAATGCAAACCCACTGCAGTTAAAGTGTACGCAACACCCAAAGCCTCACTGATCTGCTTTTATGTTCTTATTCATAAGCAACAGTATGCCAGGACAACTGAATTTTTTGTTAAAGCAATGAAACTGGATGATTGGTTGTCTGTGATCCTGTATAATTCGAAGCGGTTCCACCAACCTAGGACAAATATCTGCCAATCTTTTCTCTGGACTGCTTGGATCAACCTTATTTTGAAGCAGTCTTTTTCCAGCAAGGCTCACCACATGTTCTGAACTGAACTTATGAGCAAGAACACAAATGTTTTATGTAATATTTTCGATTAAAAACTTCCAAGCAGTTATTATAGGATTAAAAGCAAATGAAATTAATAGCAATAAGGTAGTCTTTTAATAGGAAAAGCAAGAGATTGATACAGACACACAAAGAACTGAAAAAGGACTTAAAATGTTTCACTTGCTGCTTTTTAGGTCTTTTTTAGGATTTCTTAGGTCTTTGTGACAGACATTAATTCTACTCTGTAATTGTAGTCAGCAAAGAATCTGCAATTATGAAGGCAGTGGAATTCAGGGCAAATCAGCCAAGTTGCAAGAGAGCTCTCACTGAAAACAGAGTGAGCTTCCTAAAACATGGCAAAGTTACAACAGCAGAATTCCCACCCTGTCAGGCACCATGGGATAAGTATAGTTTATTCATAGATACATACTCTGTCCAGGATGATTTCCTGTAACAATGTATGAGAAAACTACAACTTTTTTTTTCTTTTATTAATAGAAAGGGACAAACTTGCCTGATGTACATTCACTACAAATGAATTTTCCTGCAGGTCTTCCAGAGAGCCCAAGGCAGCTTACATGAAAAGCTCGATAGCAAAGTCCTTCACACAGTAGGAGATCACCTGTTTTTTCACACAGCTTTTACAACACAAAGGCATTGAATGTTAAAGAAAAGTTCATATGTGGAAAAAACTGTTTTCTTTATTCCTTGTCATATATTGCTCCTCAGAAATCTCTTTTCCCATTGTTGAAATCAAATTTAACAAGTGAAGACAATTCTACAAGCATCATCACATGCCCTTGCTTCCAGTAGAAACAATTATTTGTCATTAAACTGCTTAAACTGCTAGAAACACCACTCATAGAAATATGGTTCATGAGTAAATACAATTTGACAGAAAAAAGGAAAAGAAAAAAGCTCTAAGAATTTTTTCCCTGAGCACACTGATGCATCTGAGTCGTGTTAAAAAGCATCCTTATTTCCCTTTTCTTTGGCAAAAAAGAAATTAATCTAGGAGGCACAATGAAACTTCTATGCCCAGGCTGTTAGCAATGACACATGCATAACTAAAAATGAACTCGACAATAATGCTGGCAGAATTTAAGTGATTAGCCAATAATTAAAGATAGATATAACCTCATCATCACTATGTACAAGAAGAAATAGAAATATAACTCCTTGTCCAGTCTCCTAGAAACAAACATAATCTGCCCAGAGGTATTGTGTTATCCTTTCGTAATCTAAGAACAGTGTTAGAATAGTTTCAGGAAGGGTTCTGCTTTCAATATACAGGCTTTGCTCCTCGTGCAGTGCTCACTCAGAAGTGCAGAACCAACTGTGTTATATTTCCTTCACTTTATGAACAGATAAGCAAGCAGCTCTTCCCAATCATTTAACTAGTTACACGACAACATTCATGCACTTACTCTGAGGTACAAATTATGTTTATTTTACAGACCTGGAAACTAAAACAGAAAGGCTAAGTCATGTATTTGAGATCAAGGAAAAAGAAATTAGGGATCAAGAAAAAAAGAAATTAGGAATGAAGAATTCCATTTACTGACGTGGGGACCTGATCACTTATATCTCCTCCGTGAGACATGCACAATAAACCTGTTTCTGGCCTAATGTCATTTTCACCTTTAAAAAGACCTTTTCTAGGAAACCTCAGAAACCACAGCTCCCTGCCCCAGCTAACATCTCTCACCTGACACACATATTCTTTTTTTGTTCCCGCTCCTCGCTCAGATTTTTTGGATGATATAGACACTTCAGTCTGAGTTTCATCAGCACTTTCATAGGGAGACTCTGAGCGCTCATCTCCTTGGCCATCGGAGATCTGAAGATTAAACATACATGTTAGAGAAAGCAGTCATGTATGGTGCAGTTTGTTCAGAATATCAACTGAAGCAGACGGCAATTCAGGCTAACAGACTGAGGCACATTCTTTTGGGTTTATTTCCCCACCTTTAAAGGAAAAAATGGATTAAAACCAGAGTATGTATTTGTGCAAGTCTCTGCAAAAACAACCATTTTCACAAATTCAACAGCTGCTAAAGCAAAATACCAAGACTTTGTAATATGGCATTTTATTCATACTCAGCTCTATGATCTAGTTAGTCAGGAGTGCCCAGCCAGTAACACGGGGACATTCTCAGATTCCTTGATTAAAGTTTGAATATGTGCTTTACGAGACACTAATAGTTCATTTCAGAAACTTAGTAAAACCTTATGCTGCATATGAAAGTCTCCTACCCAAATATTCTCCTAGAAAGTGGGACCAATATGTAGAAGAAGAAAAAAAATACGTTCGTAGAATGTTATAACTAACAATGAATTCAAAAAGATGACTCTGTTATGGATAAATCTTATGTAACAAATCTAGATGTGTTAGAGGATCTTTTTAATATCCATAATTTACTTTAGGGAAAAGAAAGTAATACTTAGGAGAAAATATAGGGCATTTTTCAGTTCAATAGAATTTAGGGCTGGAATGCAGAAATGAGTCATTTGTCTTATCTCTTGTTACAGCATAAAATGCAGAATTTCAAATTGCTGCCCCCAGACTGAACTCAAAGAACTGTTTGGCTAAGTACATTCTCCAGGAGAGCATCCCAATTTGCATTGCAAAACAAACCTGCCACCTCTCTTGAAGCTTATTCTAATGGCTATTCACACATACCATCAAAAATACTGCCTCATGCCCCTTTTGAGTTGTCTAACTGCAAATCACAGCTGATGATGGTTTCTCAAGGGGTTTCACCTACATTAAAAGTCCTTTGGAACCAGATTTTTTCCTCCTGTGGAAGCAAGCTGCAATTAAGCCCGTTTCAATCCTATTTGGATTGAAGACCACATTTAGCCAGAATGAGGTCTCAATTTCTCACTACGGATTTTTTTCCAGCTTCAAGAGGATTTTAGTGGGTTTTCTCTAAACCTTATCTGTACTTTACAAAGGCTGTTGAAAAATCAGGCATGAGAACACCACAAGCCTCCCAAGCACTATATTCAAATCAAATCAACATCCTGCTCCTCTCCACTACTTCTGTTCCCCTTGGCTAAGGCTCTCCCTGAGCATTTTCAACACAGCACTGAAACTCACTGTAAACTGCCAGAGTGCTCAAGAGATCATTTTGCCAATAGCTGTTTGTCAGGACACAGGCAAACTTTATATGAAGAATTTGCTTTCTGCTTTCAGATGTACAATCTTATATTTATCTACAGTAAAGCACATTTGATTAAAACCTGTCCTGCTCACCAAGTAATGGAGACAGCTACATGCAACCTCCCTATGAGCCAATCTCCACACCGTGTGCAAATTTATTAGAAGTGATTTATTTTGAAATCAGAGATAAAAATGTGAAGATGTATCAGGCCTAATATAAGTCTTTATAAAATCCCTTTAGAAATGCAGGCTTTGAGAGATTATTTCTCACCGTTGCTTCCAGCTAGCTTGCATTCCTTCAATTACCATTTGCTCTCTTTGACTTTGTATAAGAATATTTCACAAATTGGATCATATTGACTTTTTTTTTTTCCAGATTACTTGCAATGATTTAAATGCATTTTCTCTGTGCAAATGCATACTACTGAAGTGATTCCTGCCTACATTTTACCTACGAATATTTCTACAACTGGATTGATCTTGAGATTCTGCCAGAGGGTTTTAGAAGTGAGTTAAAAGAAACTGCACGTAAAATCATTGCTTTGTTCAGATACCGGGAAACCTCTGTCCTCTGGAAAGAGAGTGGAAATAGCAAACTGCAAACGCAGCTGCACCCTGAGCAGCCAGTTTTTGCTGGGAAGCGGCAGATTAAGAAAGGTAGTACTGGAGTTAAGCAAAAAAACAAAAATGTTTTCCCTTAGGGTTTAAGCGAAGTTACACAACACGCTTATTTCTGTTTAAACTATTCCCCCAGAAACGCTAATTAGTATAAGCCGTGCACTGCTGTAACTCTAAGGAAAGGTAATCCTGTTGACAGATGACAGCCTTTCAGAAACCCCTCAGATATGGGGCACAAAATCACAAACGTACAAATCATAAATTGAAAACTGTTTTCCTACAAACCTGGAATGTTACTGCCTTAGTTAATGCAATAGCCCTTCATTTACATTAAACGGCTCCTGAGCCAAAGCAGCACTGGCAAGAATTAAACACTACATCCCAAACACGGCCACAAAACCCAATTTCTAGCAGCCTGTTTAAGACAAAACTTGGCAGTTTACAGCAGCCTATAGATTAATGCCGGATTTCAAGCCTGAATACCGACATGCCTAGCATGAAGCAAATACCTTTAGTCATAGAGCTATACAGCAACCAGGCTGAGAGTGTCTTGTGAGACGAGTGTGATCTGCCCTTTGTGACTGCCCGGAGCCCCCCCCGTGTTAAAAACAAGATGCTCGCCAAGCGCCAGCTCTGCACTAAGCAGGGATACCTGCTTGTGGGCTGCTGCAGTGCCAAAGAATCAATATGTGCATAAGCTCAGCATCAGGCTTTTATTGCCTCGTGCAGGCTGCTGCTACAGAGCAAAACCGCTGCCTGGCTGCTGCCGCTACCTGAAGGTTTATCACATCCAACAGTCACGTTATACGTAACTCATACAAAGCTACCATCATCACTACCCATTTTATACCAGCTCATTTTAGGAAGCTCACGAAGGAGAGGGGCTAGCAGATTCCCCCATACAATTGTAAGAAAGGGGAGCATTTCCTGAGGATAATTCAGAGTTTGAACCTAGTCTCAGGCGCTTCATCTCACAGGACAAACACTTTTCTACCGGCCACCTCCCTGTGTAAATATCCCCCATTCTATGCAGCCCTCTTTTGGGTCTGCTCCCTCTGCGGCGAGAGCTCAGCTCCCTCAGGAAAAGCAGAGGATGACAGCAGCAAAGTGAAACGCCTGCCCGTCCCCTTCAGGCCTGCGTGGAAGGGGCTGAGGCAATTTTGGCTGAAAATGTTTCTCGGGGAGGCCTTACGGCCCGGTGGCATGTAGGGCACGGCAGGCCTGGGAAGGCCACGCCTGCGCCCTCCACAAGCCGCGGCAGCAGGGCCAGGCCTCAGACCCAGCCGGGGCTCACAACACAAATATCTGCAGGTCACAAACACCAAGGAAAGGTGATTTACAAGACAACTGCCGCAAATCTGTGCCGCAAATCTGTGCCTAAACACAGCCACCTCTAAAATTAAACATTAACGCTCCTGTGGTTTGTTAGCATGGCTAGCGTGTCACAGAGTGAAGGGTCTGACAGGACGTACACAAGCACGTACCCACGTCACAGCATTGTTCTGCGAGAACCGGAACAGCTTTTGGGGTCTTTTTTTTTCAAAAATTGCTACTTTACAAACTTCAATCTTCCTTGTGATCATGCCAGAGCTTGTCTTGTTCTTATTTTTGTAACACAATCTCCTCAGCAAAGCAAATTGCATGTAATTACCTCTTCTGATATTTAGGCCAAGGTTCAAAGGAACCAACACTTCGATTAATGGCAAAAGCTGTTAATTAGTAATTTATAGCCATTGCTGGTTGCTGATTTTACATTTTGAGGAATTTCTTATTTCTCACAAAGGCAAAGTACAACTTTTAAGAAAGAGCGAATTTAGGGGGGAAAAAAGAGTTTTTCACTTTGGCTGTATAGTGACTGACAAGTTTCGGCAATGAAATCACACCCGAACTCTATAATCACCTGCATTTTTCATTAGCAATTAAAGATGTTGCAACACGGAAGACACCGTCCTTTTGCTGCAGTTAGTATCGGCACAAGCACCGGCAAACCTTACACATCACACAGGCTCCCCTTACCACCGCCTTCAATTTTTAAATCTCCCAATTATTTTTAGAGTGGCTCCCGTTAGAGGCTTGCACTGGCTGAACACAGAGCAACCGGCTGGCATTTCAGAACTCAAATCCACGTCTTTCTACTGGAAACCGTGCATCTGTGAGCACAGGGGAGAGGGAAGGGATAAAACTGGCCAGAAAACGTGGTCTGACCGAAAGCACGAGGAGCCCTGCTTCCTTTCACCGTCGGATTCTCAAGACTCTCTCTCCTCTCCCGTGTACATCAGTTGTTATTCACTGCTCGCACGTGTAAGACTCAAAGAGAACACGTAAGGACACGTGACTATTCTTATTCCCCCCTCCCCTTTTTTAACACAAGTTTTCTATAGCTTTGTTCTTGGAAAAAAAATATGTTACTGAGTAGATGGGAAAGAATTTTTGGCATCTCTGTAAATTCTTTTGGTTTCGTATTGTATTTTTGCATAACGGTTGTTGCATAACGGGCAATTGTTTAACAGCTAAACAGCAGGACAAGATTTTCTATCACTTCCTGAGCTACTCTGCCCCAGCGTTTGTGCAAAAGGGATGGTCAATGTGCACAGAGATGCGAGGACAGCCTGTGGAATAATGTAATTTCCTTCTCAAGATTATGTTGAATAAGAATTTGGATTTGATGGAGGCTGTTGGGCAGGCTATGAAAGGAAGAATAAATGTCTGCAGATTCACATTTAAAATAAGACATTAAAGGGAAAAAAAATAAGGAAATAAATTGAGTCAGCTATGTGCATTTTGTGATTTTATGTTTATATTCTTAATTTTGTTTTCATTTAATCTGTCATAAAAAGATTCGCGGGGTAGGCAAAGGAAGAGGATTTGACAGAACCATCATGGAAAAACTTTTCAAATGTTTTTCCTACTATGAGTCTTTCCTCTGCTGCAAGACTGAGAGTTTCAGTTAAGCACATGGCTCACTGCTCCATCAATTAAATCACTTAAAGGTGAAGGGATAACCACTAATGTATGGAAACATCTCTCACTCTCACGTCATTCAGTACGTCTAGATGTTGAGTTCAACCCTACAACAACAATTTCTTAAGTATGTTTGCAAACAGGTACCTGGTTCCAGTTTCAGCCACACACTACAGCAGAAATATGAGCCAATTTCTCATCCTGGCATTATTTTTATTTTTTTTTTATATATATTTAGATGCAATTTGCTATGTAAGCTCAGCTTGCATATATCTAGGATTATAGGGATGTACTCTGCAAGTGGCATTATTAGTTCCTCATCTGGATAGTTGAAATATCATGTAATTTAATGTAAAAGAAAATCAAAATTGGTACTGACATATATCAGTATGACTGGCTGCCAGCTGAGAATATGTTACAAGAAAGGATAGTCTGGAATTTAAGGAGTCAAATGATTCTGTGTTTCAAAGAAGTGGGTGAGGATGAAGTGAAATATTTATGTGGACATTTTCTTCATCCACTCATCTTTTTTTTTCTATTTAAAATTTTCTACTTCATTCACAATTTTCCACTTTGTTACAGACAGCTCCAAAATCATGTAGCAAATACCAGTGCCAGCAAAACCATTACATTGCAATTTCAAGGAAAAAGATGTTCAGAAATTCTAGATTTGAAAATAAATGGCTGTATTCATCCAATCTGCAGCCCAAGAATTAAAAAAACAAACAATGTTGCCAGAGTAAGAACACAAAATGCAACTGTTCTGCTTTTCAAGCCTGATCCTCAATCAGCTGTTGACCTGGCCATTAAATGTGGTTGTTGGTTGTTTTGTATTTTTTTCTTTTACAGTTTGGGATTAAGTCTTTATTTTTAAAAGCTGATATGCAAAACTCTCTTTGCTGGTTCATGTTATCCTGGGGGCAGGAAAGGGGTGGTGTAGGTGGTGTCTTTTTTTCTTTCCTATAAGTACCTCCTGCCCTAAAGGACTAGAACATCAATATTTGTCGAGGCCAAAACATATGCCCCATGAAGCAGAAGTTTCAAATACTATTCACTGTGTGTTAGCAATTGGAAAATGAAAAAGGTTCAATTACTCTTCAGTGCTTATGGGCTTCACTATGAATTCTCCTCTCCTGTAGCCAATTCAGACAAGCTTTCCCTGCCCAGTGTTTGAAGGTTCAAAATGAATTTGGAAATTTAACATGAGAAACTTGCTAGCATTTATGCATCCATGATGCACAAACAGGAATGGGCTCCAATAGTCACCACTCTACCAGCTGCAAACCCTTTCAGATTTTTCTACCTACCGAAGTGCAATTTCATTAAAATGTACATATTCTTCCTCAGAACACTTACTTTATCAACTCATTCAGTCTTATAAAAACACTTCTTGTATTACTCACATGTGCTTGTTTAACAGCATGTGAGTATTAAGAATACAAATTGCGGTCTTAGGGTTTTAGTCATATTCAAGACAATGTTGCTCTTCTGTCATGTTGTGCTTAAACAGTCAGAAAATCAAATAAAGGGCAAATTTTTCCAGAGCCAGAAAAGTTAACCCTCCCACTTCCCTTTGTTTTACTCAAGCATCTCTCGTTTTATAAGCCTGGCTGTAGAACATAAAATGGAAACAAAATCCACAATGTACACTTATTTTAAAGCTTGGGGTATATAAAATGAAACTAGAGCATGGTAGAAAATTCTGCTTTCTTGTTTGGTAAGCAAGTCACCTCTGCAGCAGGATCAGCAGGATCCGTAAGAGAAAAGCCCCCAAACCAAAAGTAACCTACCACTCCTTCAGAGTTGTCTTAAGCTACTCAGCTGGCTTAATTGGCATCCTCTCTCGGGTCATCCACTATCTTTAGCAGGTATTTTTATTAAAAAAAAAAAAAAAAAAAAGTAATTTATCATTTTAGAAGCATTTTAGAAGCATGTTTCCATGACTTCTGAATGCTGTTGGCTTTTAAATTTCACTATGTTTAAATCTAAGGACACTGCTACAAGCTCAGACTTCCTGAAGTGAGTTTAGGGTCAGTGATCTCCACACCACAGACATCCAGGAGGAAGTGGTCTGGTCTGGCTAAGAGCTTCCTATAGAAAGATTGGAGTAGGAATGTTCTGATAAGCAAACTCTTTAGTCTTTCCACAGGGAAACACCAACTGCATTTTCTTCTTCTTAACAAAAGCTTAATGACTGGGATTTTTGTTGTTTGTTTAATCTAAGCACAACTTCTATAAAAATAAGTTAATAAGCAACATACAGGTAGATCAGACTGTATTCAAAAGACAATCTATTGTGCACCCACACGGAGACAGAAAAACTGACAGAGCCAATTGAGTTACAGTTAACATTTCCTTTATTTCAGTATAAGAATTCCTGAACTGAAGAATGGTATTTTGGCCCATACTGCTAGACTAGATAAATTCTTTAAGTATGCGGTGCCACAAGTGTACACAGTACTATAAGAGCAAAAAGACGGCCTGGGACAAGGTTCATTTTTATTATTAGCAGTAGTTAGACGTTTCAGATAAGGATATTATGCATTTCTGAATTTGCCTGGAAAGTTAATTAAAACTCTGAGAACATTTTAAAACATTATAAAATTGCCTACAGATACTCATGATACTTTGGTTTTGGACGTGGAATAAAAACCTACATTAGATAAACATTCAGTAAACAGATTCTCTGCACTCTGAAGCCTAGGTAATACACAAGATGAGAATAGTTACATAAGAAACTTAATTTTCTACACAAAATGTGCTGCCAAAGAACAAAATTCAAGCCTAGAACTTTTTTTCCATGTGAAAGTGGAAGCATCGTAACAAAACTGTATGACCTGGTGGGCAATGCAAGTCATTTCAACTGTTAGAGGCTTTAGCATGAAAGAAGTCCAATTACTTGCAGCATTCCACAAAAATGAACCCCTGTCAGCTTATTGGTGCTTTGAAACAGGAAAAAGAAAAACTATAGGCATACAGAAACAAACAGAAAACAACTGTCTGCTAAGTCACAGAGAATTCCAAGTGACACTAAATATTAAATTATTCTTAAATCTTGTTTTGAAGAGAAAATTATCTTCGAAGGAAGCTAAAATAAAATGCCAGAAGCACACTGATTTTTATTTTTTTTTAACAACCTGCAAGGTTATCTTCAACTATTTTTTTTCTTTAGGGCAGTAGTTTCTTTAAAATAATGTGAATTCCTTTCTTCCTTCCTGTTCTTAGAAACTCAAAGGCGGTTATTTTTACCTTTAGTAAGCACGCCTAGAATATTTCAGTTGTATACTGTAGGACAACTAGACTCCAGGGTTGAAAAATGGAGCTGACGTACTGTTTTGGTTGCAAGTTGTACATGTCTCATGACTGCCTTCTTCATCAAATAGCTTACCTTTTAAGATTTGTATGTGTTCTCTCCATTGTGTATACATACTAATACCCATAAAAAACACAGAAAAATCTGCCTCAAATTGATAATAAAAAAATATATCGTTTAATATGCACAAAAATAGCACAACTTAAGGCTACTGTCTTGCATTATTAGGTGTTGGAAATTTAAGAAGTTGTAGCTATAACCAGCAATTGCGTTTGTTTTGACACTGGATATTATGGAAAGTGGAAGGAATTCCCTCTAGGGAATATAAGGAACTTATGTTAAAAACAACACCTTCAAAATCTTTCACGGGCTTCTTTAAACTGCCATCTGCTGGTCAGCTCATACTTCATGAGGGTATGATGAATGACAGACTAGCTAAGAATTTAGAGTATTACATGTTCTTTATTTTATCCTCTCGTAAAAATATTACAATTCTTCGACAAAGTTCAGAAGTAGTATCTAGGCCCTGCAGGATGCTATGACACTTATCTGCTGTCAACAAATCCATCCAATTTAATGAAGCCAGCCAATCACCACAAAAATTGATTGAAAAGCTAAAGCAGATATGTCTCATGCAAACACACAAAGTGTGCTAATAATCCAGCCACAATGGTAATGCAAAGCCTTTTTTATTTATTAAAAAATACTGGTTATGCTCTACTAGCACCTACCACATTACTGGGGAGGGGAAGGAGAAAGTAAAAGTGAAACAAGAATACACCACCTGCATCTCTTCTCACAACTATCGTGTTTTGGATGGTTACACCAAGTCTTTTTTCAGCAGTACAAAACTACTCTGAACTTTTGCAGACTTGGAAGTGTTGAGTATCTGCCTTACACTAGGCCCCACCAGTTGATTATTAAGAACTGGATTTTAAGCAAAATCATATTTCACATAAAATACTGGAGGAAATCACTATTGATGCCAAGTGCCTAGAAGTAAAATTAAGTATTTTGTTTCAAGGTATGCAGGTAGGAAATTTATTCATTATGTATAAATACCAAATAAAAAATAAGGTATTGCTAACTTTTGCCCACTGACTTACAAAAAAACCTCTACTGATTCTTCTCGATACATCTTAACACAATTAAAAACCCAATTTTCTGAAAGGAGCGAATGTCTACCTTTTACTCTTTGATATGTCAGGTCTATATAAACGTTTGTCTGTTCTTAAGGCAGAAGTCCACCCCCTCCTTCCTCTTTCCCTTTTAAATTAGACACCCAAAGCAACTTGTTGATTTCAAATTTGGCCTCTATTCATATTAATTTTGTAATATTTCAAGTAAACACCATTTTAAAAAAATACCTCCAATAACGATAAAAAGCATCCAAAATCTCTAAAAAACATGTCAGATAAGATGATCTTTCAAACAAGAAAAAACTGAGCACACTCTTTCCTACTGAACATACCTTTCCTAGACTTCAGTTGCAATGGAGTGACATTTAAAAGGTGTGCAACTAGCAACAGTCCTTGACAAATAACAGTCATATGCAGGTTCCCTTCTGGAACCAGCTGTCCACAAGTAGTGTGGGGGAAAAAAAGAAAAAAAAAAAAGAATGAAATAAAGAGAAAAAACAGCCAGGATCTACTTAATATTGCTGTGAAGGTGTATGTGCTTGTGGAATATGCAGTACTTTTTTTCACCTTTGTTAGAAGATCATTTAAGTCAACATTTATAGTATAATAGTGAACACAGAAATATAATAGTCAGCAAATGTATTTAATGTTGAGAAGAATTACATCCTATTCAATTAGCTGAGCAAGGCTTTCAGCATTGCATGATTGTGTTTATGTTTTAAACTTTTTCCCTTATCACTCTGGAGAAGGTTTCCCTCTGGATGAATACTCTCAGGGCACACACAAATTAAGCCATTTAGAAAAGTGCTAAATAACAATACAAAAGGGAAAAAGGTTTTGAAAGCCACCCACAAAATTCAAGGTTTAGAGCCTTCCTTGTTCAGTAGGATAGATCAACAGTAACTTCAGAAACACATGCCTGTCATTTCTGTTTTATTTAAAGGCAAAATATACCTAATATCATAGGAAAGAAACTGGGGCCAATCCTTAGCTGGTACAAGTTCAGGTCAGTGTAGCTTTAAACCATCTAAGGATCCAACCCACTGTTATCTATTCCCCATCCTACCCAGTACCCCGCCCTTCCACCCCCCATATCTCTACTGTTTGACAGGATACATTTCTGGTATGTTGACTGTGATTGTTTTAAAACATTTTAAACCTTTGAGAACAATTAATTCCCTTTCTGATTTGTATATCTGTGTCTTACGAGCAGTGTAAGATGTTAATTTTTCTCTCATCTTTTGCTGTTTAGCAGTAGCTAAGTAAATTAAGAGCTAAGTTTTAAGATTTTCATAGAATCATCTTAGCCTATACAACCATATCCATTTTTACATGTGAATTGTTAAGATATAACCCAAAATCCTACAAAATAACCTTTTATAGGGAAAGATTTCTGGAGATTTTATTTTTTTATAACACAATATCTAGAAATAGGAGAATCTTTCTCCGGAGATTACAGTATTTAGAGATGCATATTTAGAATCAAAAGGATTGTATTTTCCTTAAATGGGTCTGGCTGAATGATGGTCCCAAACACAAACAGCTTAGACAGCAAGTGCTGGTACAAAAATCAAAATGGCAGAAACTGGTAAGTCAGCTTGGGAGTCTCTCGGTTGAGAAAACAAAATGAGAACAAGTATTACTTTACTTGATTGCTGCCCTGGACATTTTTTCCTGTGGGACTTTTGTTGTTTGTTTTATTAGGGCATAGGAGGGAGAATTTGGGGATTATTTTGTTTGATAGAATTTTTCAAGTTACAGTAAGATATACAGCCATTAACATGCAATCTTCCCCCACCCCCAAAGGTAAACCATTTACTGAACATAGTCTAGATATTTTAACTGCATTCATTATTGCGTCTAAGCGCCTCATGCTTTTGTTAGGGGAGATGAAAGAGTCTCTGCGATAGATAGAAGCCCTACTCCCTCATTAGCAGGCAAGTATTTTCTCTACAACTTCTGTAATACAAACTGCTTGAAGCTGTTTGTCCATGGATATTTTACTAAATCCTACCAACTACATTTCTGAACCCACCTGTGAAACAGCATGCATACTTCACCCTCATGCTGCCATTCTTTGGCTGATTTGTTTTAATAGTGTAGATGACTGGGGGAACGGTTTTAATGGATTGTATGAATACACTTCTGGTACATACATTTCATTTATTGTATGTCAGTTGAAAAGAATTACAGTTCCAAATATGCAGAGCTAAGACTATGATTAGTAAGTATCAAAAAGATACATCCTTCACTGCCTGCTTAACTCTACTGGCGATGAAGCTATTTGCATCACAGAGAAATAGCACTTAAACAGCCTGAAAACTAATTTGAGCTTAAAGGGGCTCTGCTCAGAAAACTGTCCAGTTCTAGATCAAACAGAGGATTAGGAAACTTGCTTCAATATAAAAGCTATGGCAACATGACAATATTGAGTTACATAATGTAACTAATGTAGTACACTTACATAAAGTCTGTAGAAGAAAATACAGAACACACTGGCATTTTACTTTGCCTCTAATAGAAGGTTACAATTCTAAAACTTTGTTGGTAAATACATTAAAAACCACAATAATATCTCGACGTCCCCAAATCAGACGTTCTTGTTACAATAAATGAATTTGCAATGCACACATTAACAGGTTTCACAGAGGCCAGAACTGTAACTTGTCTAGAGCACCAACGTTAGAGAATTCGCCTTTGTTTTTTGTTTTTAAACAAAAAGATTCACACCTGAAAATTTCTGTAATTAAATGGCTGTGTGCAAACACCACTTTTTTTTTACCTCATTCTCAGTTAAGGAAGCTGAAGGAGATGAACTCTTGCTAAAAGCAAGAGTTGAAGATTCTGCTGCTGAAGCCCGATTTCGCTTCTTCAGAGGTTTACATGCATCAGACAGATTTTTCGTTGCTGTAAAATAATTTTGGTTTACAAAGTGAAGTTTGGAACTTTAAAACGTTATCTCCCTGAAGCCATTTAAAATATTCCTTCATGTAAAGGAAGGAATGATTTAGGTAGGTCTTCTGGGAACCTACATAAGGCTGAGAGAACAAGAAGTTTCTGAAACCACGTGTTTTGTCTTGACTTTAAAAATAAAGGTTTCTATTAAGCAAATACGTACTACAAATGGCTAGAAATGTTTTCCCCAAGTTATTTTACTCATTTCTATTAAAACCAAAACACCTTGTGACTTATCGCCTCTTTAAAGCAGAGGTAACAGTTACATCCTCAGATAACTCTAGAAGGCCTATGTGATCTCATCTCAATGAGTATCACTAGTACTTTGCCAAGAGAAAGGTTACATACAGGGACCAGGTACCAGACATTATCTATGGCATGTCGCCGCTTCTACATTGCGCAGAACTTTCTGAAGCTTACTCGTCTTTGGCATTTCATTATAATACCTAGAGACACGCTCTTACAGCAGTTATCTTAAACTTGAACATCATTAATAAGTCTGACTTTTGGATTTTGGTCCAAGGTGATTTAGAATTCCCTCTCATGCGCCACACTGCCTCCCATCAAGCATCATTTACAAGGTCTAAAACCACATAGTAACTGATTACATTGATGGTCACTGCTCTTGTTTTATTGGGCAGATGAAGAATGACAAATTGGAGCAGTAGGATTCGTATCACTGCTTTCCAAGATCACAGGGCAATAGCTTTAATTTGGTGCCATCAAATGGTGAACTTGTGAACTGCTGCTCTAAATCAGCAATACACAATTTCAATCAAGTATAATGCTGCAAAATGGTGGTAGTGAAGGAAGAGGGCACGCTCCCCCCCCCAACTGTGGCATAGTGGCTGTAATTTGTTACTGCGTCAGCAAATTTAGGCGGCTGCCTCAGACAACCTGTTTATTTTAAAATTATTTAATTGAAAAAGTTACATTAAAACTTATTCTGACCACATTACCTGACTGGTTCTTTTGTGAAGAGGAGGTTTCTGTGACCTTAGTAGAGTTTGTTTTTGCTGTTTTGTCATTGCTTGTCTCCCTCTGTCACAAAAAAAAATATGAAAAAATAAAAAAACTCCTAATTTATGAGTGGTTGGACAAAACTGGCAATTACTTCTGGATTTATGTTATTAAAAAGAAAGTGTCTTTACAAATATCTGAATGGTAATGTAGTTAAGCTAGCCCCATTTAAGTGATTTTTTTAAAGCTCATCTATAGCACAGGGTACAAACCCATAAACAAATGAGAAAAATTAAAGAACAAGGTATTCCAGCATCCCACTTATCCATCCCAAACTCAGCATATCAAAAAGGGGAGCTCTATATGAAAATAAAACACGTAAATGACCCTTACTAGTCTTTGTCTATACTGGTCAAATTAAAACCTTTAATTATTAAAGGTAAACTGCAGAAGTAGTATATAAATTTGAGAATAAATGCAGAATTTTAAGTCTCAGAGGCTTGCTTTCAACTCCACAACTTATAGCAGTGCCATTTTTAAAATTACTATGGTTAAGATTGTTCCAGCATTTCCAAAATATAAACACTATTTTCAAGGGATCACATAGAGTGCATAAAGTCACTCCAGACTGAGAATTTATCATTAAATGTTCAGGCCAAAAACTAGGGAAATTTGGTCAACACTGTGTCAAAATTAGACACTATTCCTTACACATGATGCCACTGTTTTTTTCTTTGTATGTTACAAATTCATTCAAATAGTACGTCCCTAAAATTGTAGCCAAGTGTTTAACCCTGCCAAATGCTCAGACGATCAATAAGAAAATTCTAAAGAATTAGATATTTTTCATATTCTTTGTCTGACAATTTTATAAAAGCTGTCCAGGTGAACACCTTGAAAGCCAGAGACTGGTTTCCTTTGTAAAAATAAATACGAATGGATACTGTACTATAGATATGCTACAATGCACTTCTACTGATGTCTAAGCTACCCTACCACTGATGCTGCTGTGTAAAATGAATGAAAATGTACAGTTCACTCAATTTAAAGCAGGCTTTACAAAACTCCCATTGTGCTAATGTGCATTTTATATATGTCACGAAAGCACCAATAAACTAAATATTTTTTTTCAGAACTTTCATATATCTATTATGACTTTGTGCAACAACTTTGTGCAACAACATTCAGATTTCATACGTAAGAGCTGAGGGCAAAAAGGATAGGGTAACGCACAACTCTCATGCAAGAAGTGGTCATGAAAGATCATTAAAGTTTCACCTATCCAAAGCAATTCTAACATAAGCCTTCAAGCAAACTGGGACTAGAGAAAGGAAGGTGTATAGTTTGTGTTTGCTTTTTGGAATCTGTGTGTAGACATTTTTGCTGTTATTCGCTATATTTTTACTACCAGCACATATGGCTAGACGTACCCACAGCTGGTGGGAGCAGGAAAAAGACTAAGAGGTTATCCATTAAAAACTGGGAAGGCAGCAATTCTACGTGATAACTGACCCATCCGTGGACAGAAGCACAAAAATCACTGCCATATGCATCTAGTTTCCAAATTGCATAGTTTTTATACATACCAGACTCCTTGTAACTAATTCTGATAAACTGACCAGATAAAGGACATCACTTTTTAAATGTATATAACAAATTATTAAGTCAGCTTAATCAGTTATATGCATCTTATGAGAATCACTTATCTCAATCATTTGTTTTTTTTCCTGTCAATTGTCAAACCTGTATTGTGGAATCAAGACACCCAAAGCTCACCTTCGTGAACTATACTGCAACCACCTTTCATTCTACTTCTGATTAATCTGTGCTAATTGTTGCAAACAAATTCAGGTCAGACAGTAAAGAAGGAACTTTGGTGACAGTCAAAACAGGACTTCATAGCAGGAATTAACTGCAATCAATAAATATTTCCCTGTACCTAGCGCATTATAGTCAATTCAAATCAATTAGACAAGTTTAAAAATTTATCCTAGAATATAAAATGGATATTTAATGACTAATCTTTTAGAGCAAAAAGTGCAAAAACCACTTTTGGCTCTTCTCTCTGCAAAGGTAATAAAACATCTCTAAGGATTATCCTTACTCCTTACCAATAGGCTAGATAAGCCTGGCTATCCGAAATTCTACATGTTTTTTTATATTGAACACTAAAGAAATTGTCTGGATATCCACCTTATCAATAGAAGCAACTAAAAGAAGAGCCTATCAAACAAACGTGACATCTATAAACGTGACCTGCAGAATTAATTTAAAAAATCTACCACCTTCCTTATACTAGCTTGCTTCATTTAACCAATGTGCTACTGAGTCCTGAGGCAAGGTTTGCAATACTTACACTATGGCATGGTGCTCTTGTAAGATATCTGAAAACACCTGTGAGCTAAACTCTCCACAAATGTGAAACCTATGAAGTTCACTGGTCTAAATGCACAGCTAAATAAGCCTATGCTTGAGTGTCTCGAAGATTTGGGCTGACATCCATATACCTAGTTTTAGTGACCTGCATAAGGAAAACTCATTGTCACAAGCAAGCTATACTGAAAAGAAGCTTGTGATTTGCATGATAGAGACACAGTAATATTTACTGCAGTTTCCTAACTTAAGCAATTGGGCAGCACGTCACTAGAATGTACTACAAGCTTCGTTCCAGTTCCTGAAAAGTAGTTTTCCTGTTTTGTTTTACTTGCTTTCCTCTCTCCCCGCACTTCTGTCTGCAAGCAGCATTCACTAACATATACAGATTCTTGTATACGTTCCTGTATACACTCCTGAACTCTTATTCATGGGGAAAGAAAACAACTATAAAGCATGACAATAGTGAAAGGTCATGCCTCTGCACATTCCTTTGGGAAACAGACTTTCTCAGCATACATTTTCACCAGTCTACGTAGCAAGAGCATCTTGTTATATCTCCATCCTCAAAACCAAAGAAGAAAGCCCATGGCAACAAGCTCACGTTTCTCTGAATATTTACAACAGTTTGGTTTGATATACAAACATTACTTTTTTAATCCTGAAAATGGAAATGCTGACAAACTTAACTACAGCAATGTGTTTGGTGCTGCTATAAATCCACCCAAACAAACCAACAACATAATTACCTTCCGATTATTCTGTTTATCCATCCTGAGTCTTTTCCTAGGTGCTTCCTGAACTTCAAAATCTTCTGTAGGTTCCTTTGTCCTCTTTTTTTGGTTTCTTTTATTTCCATGTAAGTTACCTTGGGATGGGGGATGGGGGAAACTTACATGAAAAATAATCTAAAACCCACTTTCAAATTATTTTGAACTGATCTAGTTATTTAAGTTACTTTTCTTTCAGTCATTATTTTTAAAACATAGTTAAACATTAACACAGTTCGATGACCTCTTAATGCCTAAGGTCTGGTTTCTCTTTCTGAAGGCAAGCTCTAGACATATCCAAATCAATTGCTTAATACTCATTTTAGAAAGACTAAAGCACTAGTTTAAGATCTGAATATCACTGCCCAACATTTGTTTCGTATTGTTAGACTACACATAGTTGATCTATACAGCTTTTAACTCTTCTGCCACTTTATAATAGTCTCAGCACTGAATAAATGTTTACGTCTCCTTCAGGAGTTCTCCAGTTGATACTGGTGAAGTTACTGAAGACATCTATTAAAGGGCCTCTGGAAAAGACAAGATATCACCAACTGTACAGATTAATTCTCTCTTTCTGGTATGGCAATTCCAGGTGCTTTCCAACAAGCTTACTTATGTTGTACAGGAGACCATAAGATCCCCTTCCTTTGTGAACCAAAATCCTAAGAACAGATTCACTTTGGTCATTTTAAACCAAAATGGACTTATTCACACATTTTTATGATAATTCACTGTGAAGTTCAAGCAGCTGGCTAAATTACAAAAGCTCAGTGACTAACCTACATACCCTTTCCATAGGTTCAGCAATTGTTTACGCTTGCTCTACCTCAAAAAGACAGATGAAAGTTTAGGAAGTGGTCTGGTTCATCAGCATGAAACGGCAACATTTTTACACTCTCCAGTACTCTCTAGTTTATGAAGCTACCGAGTATTATTAATATGAAGATTGCAAGCTCCAGGGGCACAACTATGTTAACTGAAAATTGCCCTACAGCTACAAGCATTCTATTCCAGTGGGAACAAATAGTTACAAATATTAAAAATATAGTAACTTGAAAATACGAATAATTTTCAAATTAATGTTCATATCTAAACAATCTAGGACATATTCTATTATCAAACTCTGAATCCACAAAAACAGACTGAAATGGCTCCAGGAGAACCTGCTACTTATAAAAAGCCAGAAAAAGAAATCCCACAATATTCTTCCAAGTTTAAGATAAGAGGATTTGGGTAGGGGAACGAGTCAACTGACATGTTTTCATCTGTAGATAACTATAAATGTACACAATATATGTACTAGAAACACCTGGTACAGGTACAATTTCAATTACATTTCTTGCAATATGACACTGAGGAAGGTGAACAAAATTCAGCACTACAGCATTTAGATATTTAATTTGGGATCCATTAAAATTCTAACGTCAAGGAAGACAACATCTGAGATAAAATAAAGAGATTATGATACGTGGGCGATTACATAAAAAAATACACTCAATAGCTACTTATAATGATGAACTATTTGCACACAACACAAATTTCAATTACTTCTGGATCTTGATCTCCTTTTAGGTGAGTCTTGAAACACTTTACGTTTGGCCTCTCCAATATTCTTCAATGATGAACCTTGAGAGATACAGAATGTGTTTTTTTTTTAAACTGATATCCAAATATTTGACACTTAAATTTTAAAGTTAAAAACTTTTCAATTTTCCACAAAATGATGTTATTTCACACACACACAGATAGTTAACAAAACTGACTGCCATTTTTATACAAGTTTTTCCAAGTCTCACAAACTTTCAAACACTCCCTCTCATTCTTGTCATTGCCCAAAGCAGCACCTGTTGGTTCTAATACTTCCATAGTATATTCTTACAGTGCTATAAAACTATTTAAATTTGAAAAGTGATATCTATTGAAATTTGATAAAGTCCATGCAAATGCCAAACTATCTTCCTCTTTCTTTCTCAAATACATGACTCCAAAATCCTCAGATATTTTGCAAAATAGTTAAGACTCTTAATCAAAACTAAATGCTAGACAAAAGCAACAAAAAAGAAGAAAAAAAAAAAAGTATTTGAAATCTTGTACAACATCCTAAAAACTTTGCGTAGCACAATAAAATGCCAAGTGGATGAAAGATTCAGAATAAGGTTTGGAATACTTCTTCCTGAGTTGATGCTGATGAGGTAATATACTCTAGGTATTTGTATGAAGAAAAGGTGTAGCACTGATTACACTTTTAAAACCATTTCCTAAATCTTCTATTCAAAAAAACAAAAAACAAAAAAAAAACAAAACCAAAACAAACACTCAAATTTTACTAGTAGTAACACTTCGTCTTCCCTTCCCACCATCCACTAGTAACAGGCAGTGGATGCAATGGCAGCTGCTTATGGGCAGAAGAAGAATGAGAAATCAGCAATCTCTAAACAGTAGGTTTACATATAACAACTTTTCAGAACAATGAGCAAGAAATGTAGACTTCATGGGTTGCTTTTATTGTAACCATTGGCATTCCTTTGCTATTGGCACAAACACCAAGAATTAAAACTGGAAAACAGTGAAAGCTGTTTTCCCTACAGGTCTCAAATATGTGCTTAGTTTAACACCACTATGTATATCAAATTTAGTTAGAGTACACTAGCACAGTTTTACGTTTACCAGAGTCTTCTTCAGATTTGGGAGAGGTCACTATGGCAAACTTTGTGTTATAGCGAGCTTTCTGTTTTTCACTAAGCATGTTCCACTGCGATTCAAGCAATTCTTCAATCTCCTCACTTGACGCATCTGGATGTTCAGCAACCACCTATACATGCAGAAATAGGGTTTTATTAAAAAAAGGTGACCATTGAAACGAATGGCATATATTCTTCTATTGCTTTGGAAAACTGGATACAAACGAGTTATCTAACATCTGCTGTAGACAGAACTACATTCAAACATTTCGTATCCAGTTTTGGTTTGTATTTATTTTTTGAATAACCACTTCTTTCTAAAAAAAAATAATCTTTCAGCAGATTCAGAAGTATTAGGTACCGTTTTAGAAGTATCTATTTGCCTTTTAAAATTCAGAAAATTGAGTAGGAGTAGATCTTGTGGTATGGTGATTCCAAAAATTTTTATTAATTCTGGATGAAGTTTAATTCTGCCCCACAGAAAACACACAAGCAATATTGGAATAAATGCTTGCCTACAAGGACATCCACCAATCCACAGGAAAACTCGTTATGCATAGGGGTACTCCTTTATACCTATCTTAGCAGAGAGATTTACACAAACTAGCATCTGATGCAACATTCTGCTGTATTAATTTATCATTTTTATACTATTTATACAAATACTGGGAACTCAAAAAGCTGTGAATCTTTTCTTAATGTAAGCACAATACATAACAGCCATCATTATGGAAGTTAAGAGACTTCCTAGGAAGTTTATTCAACACAAACAGGAAAGGCAGTATCTAAAAACAAACAAACAAAAAACTCCTTCAGTATTTTCATACTCTCACTTAAGGAAAACCAGATTTGATAAATCTCAGAAGTCAGAAAGCTGTAAGATTCTGAAATCTACAGCAATGAAACAGTAGCTTTAAAACCAGCCCTCACTCCCTATCTCATTACCCAGCATTCTCCAAAGCCCCACAATTTATTACTGTAGTGATGCAACCAATACCCCGAAACCACGGAGCAAAAGAAAAAGCAGGCCAACGGAGCCAAATGTTTCAACAGTAACACCATTCAACAGAACAGAAAGACAATCTTTCTGTGGAAATAATTAACCTAACTTCTAAGAACGTGTTTTAATGTTGCATTTCCTGGTATCAAACAAGGTACAAGTGTACCAAGTGTACCAGTGAAGCTCCTCCTGGAGTTGCAGTAGTTGTTACGCCTTCTTCCCACTGAGATCATTCAGTGTCTAGGAAGAAAACTCATGCTGTAAGTTCTCCCCAAGTGGAGTCCTCCTGCTTCTATCTGGCACAAAATACTTGCTAGCAGAATATAACTACCTTTGGAAGCCTCTGTTCAAGGTTTGATTAATATTGCAAAGTATCCAAAAGTTATTGAGAGGGGAGAACACAGACCCACAAGAAACCTCTCCCACAGATCTCACCTCTTCAGGCAACCAAGTTAACAGCAATTTTGGCCACTGTCTGCTGAGTGTATAGCTCATTCTGCCCAAGTAGGGCACTGAGTTATTTCATTTTCTAACAAGCAACTAGCTGTGCTCATACAAACAAGATGCAGTTTAGTGTCACCTCCAGTCCGACCGAAATACAAACAAAAACAACAGGCATGAGAAACCCATGGCTCTTAATGAGGGAAGCTGCACAAAGAAGCACTGCCCAACAGTTTTCTCCAAAGTCTTCACGGTGTCATACTCAATTCCTGGCATACGTAGTGGAAACAGTACATGTGAAAATCATGCACTTCTCTACAGTATTTCTTAAAGTCTAAATATGCTACAGAAAAAAATGGAAGATCTTTTCTTAGATCTGGGAATTAACATTACTATAGGTGTGGAAAACATGGTACTTAGGTCAGGCACATACTGCTCATGCAAGCATATTACCTCCACTCATTTGTCTAGATGTCCAACAGATCCTTATATATGCAGAAATCTTCAATTGTGCACCCTACTAATGAACTTATTTCTTAATTTACCTTAAAATAGTCTCAATGCCCAAATCAATTAATTCATATGAACAGCAGAGCTGTCTGTCTCTCACTGAATAATACCTTTAGCCCAAGTCAGACACTTACTTGTAACTATCATGGTGGTTGTATTTCACAGAGAAAGTCCACAAGAACGCCAGCAGTACAAGATACAGCTGAACTCCTTTGGTGACAGCATGAAATACTTAACATATCACTACAACTATGACAGTGCTCCAAGCTTTCAATGCTTCCTTTCCTCAGGGAAACATGCCTACTAAAACCATTCTCCAGCAGCAATTCCAGGCTTCAAGCAGCCATCATTAATTTCTGAAAATTTCAACTGTTTCTCACTGTTCTATCCTCAGAAAAGTAACACAAAAAGTAGTAATTAATATAACCAAACCGATACACGAATCCTACTACCATACAAATCTAGACTCCAAACAAAACACAGCGGGAACATCTCTACTTTTAAGATACCGTGTGATTATTAGAGGCCCTGAATGAGAAGTCTTTAGTCATTCCCTTCCATCTCTTCCCAAGTCTGTGAGCCAGAGAACCTCTTTAGGATACAGTTTTGCTTTGTCCTTAATATATTTATGTAAATACCTAAGGAACCATACTCTGGTCTCTCAGATGCCACCAATATAAATGGGTCAAAAAGAGATCTGCTTTTTAGCTGATGTTATCACTACATCTAAAATATCAGAATAACTAAAACAAGAGGAAAAAAAAGTCTCTTGGATGGAAAGCAAACCACACAAGTTGAACCAGATAAGCCAAAGAGAAGGGAAAACACTGAGTGTTAGTTTGCACACAAATTCCACCTTCCACCAAAGCCACAAAACTGCCCTTTTAAAAGCAATCTGACAGGCCTGAAGAGTTCACTAAAATTAGGTAGCAGGTTTGGTGCAAGAAGCGTAAATATCTAAAATTGTATTTACCTTCTTTGCTAGTCGTCTTCACATCAAGAGAAAGGAAAAAACAGGCTCTAATGATCTTAACCTGTTAGAGGGACTTTTGGCTGCAGCTGTCTGTTATCTGCTGTTTTTATAACCTACATCTGTTCCATGCACAGAAATGCTTCTGTATCTAACAGCATCAGTCACATAATCGTGGATTTGGGTTTTCATGACTCATTTTATTAAAAGGTATTGTAGGTAGAAATGGTAGGATGCCCTCTCTCAAGATATATGTAGTATTTTGAAATTTATGTCCTTTTACCTACAACTGTGTAATACTAAACATTACCATCAGTGTGATTTTCAAGTTTATGTAAGTTTTTCAGTTTCCCAAAGTGACACTGAAGACAAATCAATTCTTCGATGTCAAATATTAATATTCTTTGCATTTTCCATCTATTATGTTGAAAGCTATAGTATAACCATAGAAGGGAATGAAACTTGATAACTGGCACAGTAAATAGCAATGTAACATCAGAGACACAGCATGTCTCTTCTGTAGTAGGATGAGTTCAGCTAAGAGTCCATAAAACCAATCATAAAAATCTAATTTCTTCCAGAGAAGTAATTTCATATGCCTCAATACTGCACAAAACTTCTTGCTACCTACCTTAAAGGCCAAGGAAATGCCCTCTTGCCATTACACAAGTTACTTACAGAAGAACTGGAAACAGAACTCACTTCTCTCAAACATGAGACAGATGTTTTACCCATACAACTTTTCATAATGAATATTTCAAAATCTGTACTTAATAGTCTGGGTACAAAACCCTCTTGTTTCCGGACCAGCAAACTGAACTGCTAATGTTTTTCTCAAGTGAACCAAATCCACAAAAAGCTATATGTACACTGTGTTCATTTTAACTCTCAAGAGGATCTTGAGTTGCAATGATCTAAAAAAGATCCTTAAGTTGAACTACTACTAATTTATTTCCTTGGAACAAAATCTGTTTTTCAACTTTTCTTCATAAAGTTCCGATTTGTTAATATTTTCTAATACAAATATCTTACAATGAAGTCAACAAATCAGCATCTAAAGACAATTAAAGTCATCTCTAACTTTCTGATCCCTTTGTGAGTATTACAGAAGAGTGCAACTAAAAGACAACATCAGAACTGATGATTCTTCCAGTGCATGGAATTGTACTGCAAATGCAGCAGAGGGCTGCTCATGATTATTGTTCAGATGTTCATAATTTTGAAGTAATGAGCTAGAACAGTGGTACTGCTTTTATGCCTCTAGCAGTCTTCATAAGAAATGTTGGTATTAAAGTAGTTATTTAATCTACCTTGCCACGGAGTGTAGTACTCTCAAAAAGGCCTAGTTTCTGTCCCAGCTGATTGCACACTGACAGTCATTTTCATATGCTTTGCTAACTGCTGAAGCTTCTTTTGAAGTTCAGCAAAGGATTCTAGGTAGGTAAATGGAGTTTTTGAAGAGTTTGAAGACAAGCAAACAGACTGCATGATTTGAGCCACGTCATCAAAAAGAACGCATAAGCTAACTGTAAGTAGATGGCCATAAACTGCATAACCTTGTTTATACTTGCCTGAGCATATCTATGCATATCTACTATATTTTATGTATATTAAAAAATTAAGGCTAATAAAAAGGACTGTTGGATTATGTAGGAAGATACTAATGTGACATGCTTAAAGTAAAATGGCACTATCACTATTTTGTTTACTCATCTACACTCCCTCCTTTCTGTTACTGTCTAGACCAAGATTTCATGCAGGCATACCTCATCAAACCCAGAATATTACGGATTCTATCGTAGCAATTAATTTTTGTCAACTAAAGTGAAGTAAGAGCTAAAAGAGACTAACCTCATCTCTGTGCTTTTGACAAAAGACCAAAAACTGAGATACTGCATCGCCCTTTCTGCTTCGTGGAGTAGATGCTGGAGTTTTCTTTCTATTGAGAGGGGAGCCTATCCCTCTTTTGGATTCTGCCTGATCAGATGACTTTTGAGGAGTAGTATTCTTAGTCCCCGACTGACTGCTTTCTTGCGTATCATCAGTGGCAGACAATTTTGATGTCCTTCTCCTCCTCTTGTTAGGAATGCCAGACTCCTTCATTGATTTCAGATTTTCAGTCGTTTCTTCGTTTGAGTAAGATGACTCATCTATCTCCTCTAACGGCTCCACAGCAATGCCAACTTCCTTTGCCACTCGAGGATTAAGATGAGGTCTGTCCCTAATGTAGATGAAGGTGTACTTGGCCTTCCGTTCTTCCACTGTCATGCTTACTGCTTCACTTGCTTGCTTAACACCCATCTCCCACTGTGGCCGCAGTTTCCCTGAAACAGGCTTTAACATCTGCAAGATAAGAAGACTGTGTGAGAAATTTGCTCGCTTTTGATTACAGAATACCAACAGTAACAAAAAACAATTTCAAGAGACTAAGTGTAATGTACAATTACAATTCAGACACTCAAATGGAATTGTATTTGATAGTACTGATACCACGTATAAATCAATGACAAAGCAGACCAGTACTCAATTTTAATAAGTAATATTTATTAATATATTTAATAAGTAATAGTGATAAGCCATCCCATGCTCCACATCTGTATGTGAAATATAAGAATATGAGACTGTAAAACAAGCCATCTTAAAAGCTCCCTAGAATATCTGTTTACATCTATACATACTCATAACAGGAAATTTAAAAGAAATGCACATCTTGCCTTATTTGGAAGCTTCTTACCTTTATTTTCTCTGCTTTAGTGAGGGCTTGTTTTGCACTTTCCTGGCATAATTGTTCAAACTGGTCTTTTTCTTTGAATGGCACAAGGCTCTTCTCAAATATCCAGGCTCGCTCTGGGGCGTCTCCAAAAAACTGAACATGATATTGACGAAAGCTCTTTTTCTGTCCTGAAAAATAATTTAATAAAGTATTTAAGATCCAACTTATATTGTTCTCTGTACTTCTTATAAGCTGCTAGTTACCACAATGACCAAAATACAGTACAACTGGTTTACCTTTCAAAAACCCAGTTACTGGATTGAAAGTCTCCGAGTTAAGTTATTAAGTTTGACATAAAAGCTGACCTGTTTAATACAAACAAAAATAAGCTTCGCTAAATTAACTTAAGGTTACAATCATCTGTCAGTGCTTTCTATGTATATTAACTTATATGTAAGCCTGGATCTTTCTGAAAATACTACATGTGAAAATCAATACAAAATTCAGATTTTCAAAGCTTGGATAGCCTGTGCACTAAGCCTCATCTGCAATCTACCTAAATCATAACTTTTAAATATTCTTAAATACAAACACACACTTCAGCTGATTTTAACAATTGCAATCACAACTTCATCTTAACCAAGCTTTTAAGGAATCAAGGCAAGAATGGAAAAGGATTTGTGTGGTGGAAGGGAGAGTGGGAAGATGAGAGAACAATTCTGAAATCTAGACAAGAGATATCTTTCTAAGATCAAAAAGAGGAATACTGGCTCAGTGTAGTAAGAAATAGGCATACGACCTTCCCCTACTAAAGATCTCAGCTATTCTGCAGGGAAGGGGGAAGAAAACACCTTCAAAATTCATGGAGGATTTCAGAGTTAACAACCAACTTCTACGTGGCAGATGGCATAGGTAAGAGAATCAGACTTGAGAGGTCCTTGAGCATCTCCTTCCTAAAATCTTGCAGATTTGTTGCATGCTAAGTGTTCAAATTAAAAAAAAAAAAAAAAAAAAGTTTTGCTGTGATGAGCTACACTTTTGTGGTTGTCAGTACTGCTAAAAAGGATCAGCTACATGCCCTACAGTATTCTGTATACAGTTCTTCAAGGTATCACCGTATTAGTATGTCTAAGATGTAGTCTGTGAGGAAGAGGAAATCAGGGAAGGATTTCTGTGTGGTAAGAACAAATAACAGTCGTGGTCATCTGCAACAGATGTTTTCAAACTAGGTCTAGATTTTGCTAGGTTATTCACTCACATCATACCTTCTGATTTAGTCAGCAAATACTTCTAGCTGATTGCCTCATACACTATTATTACAGTGTTTTCTAGACTTAGAAAGAACTCTCTTTTTGCAATTACTCAGCCAATAATTATGTTTCAAGAGGTTTGATCTTGCCTCAAGATGTGGCATCTGGAACAGTAATATGAAATCAACCTAATGAATGCTATGAGCCTAGGTTTAACTAACCATTACAGCCATATATACTACACACACGAGAGCTACAAGAATGATAATGACTCATTTGAGATCAGGTATGAGACTCAAGAGGAATGGCATAGGTAAAGGTCTCAGGACTGTAGGTGTCCAAGACACAATCCGGTGGCCTAATACATGCTCCAATAAGGCACAGCAAAGAAAAATTCTCTAACAATAATTATTTTGTCCCATCAAGAAAATTCCACTTAACTAGGGACTACTGAGCTCCAATGAACTAACCTCCGATAAAATAAAGGATACATTTTGTATTTAACCAGGATGTCCTAGCTGCTGACAGAGATGGCACATGCTACATTTATGACCACCTGTTAAAATCTGCCTTTGATCATCCAACAGCCCAGTTCCTAGAAGACTCACATGCTCTCTTCCTTTTGCAGTATAACACTGGATGGCTGTAACTGCCTAATTAATTAGTCTAAATAATAGTGTCTACCATTAGAAAAATTGAACCTATTTTTGAATCTGCAGGTATCTTCTGTGGTCTGAATGAGTAACAGCACTCCTGGATGAAATAAAGGACATCACTGTGGATTGCTAAATACCAAGCCACCATTTTGGGCTCACAGAAGCCCACAAACCACAAGCTGCTGGGGTTCTGGCAGAGCTTTCTGCAGGACCCACCACTGTTGTTGGTCACTCGCTGAGGAGATCACCTCAGGTGCATGCCTGCTCTGCAGCAGAGCAAGGGACTGTGGTGAACAGGGGGGTTTCCTACAAAGAAGGTTCAGGGAGTGCTGTGACCAGGGTGGGCTAACAGGGCATGGTGTGGCAGTTTGCATGGTTGGGTGTGCAGGGGGAATCGTAGAATATCCTGAGCTGGAAGGGACCAACAAGGATCATGGAGTCCAACTCCTGGCTCAACACAGGGCTACCCAAAAATCAGACCCTTAAGTCTGACAGCATTGTCCAAATGCTTCTTGAACCCCAGCAGCTCGGTGCCATGACCACTGCCCTGGGGAGCCTGTCCCAGTGCTCGACCACCCTCTGGGTGCAGAACCTTTCCCTAACCCCCAGCCTGACCCTCCCCTGTCCCAGCTCCATGCTGTTCCCTCGGGTCCTGTCGCTGTCCCCAGAGAGCAGAGCTCAGCACCTGCCCCTCCGCTCCCTGTGAGGGAGCTGCAGGCCGCCATGAGGCCTCCCCTCAGCCTGCTCTGCTCGGGGCTGAACACAACAAGGGCCCTCAGCCGCTCCTTATGGGTCTTCCCCTCCAGAGCCCTCACCATCTTTGTAGGGCTCCTCTGGATGCAACACCATAGTTTTATGTCCTTTCTGTACCTTGGTGCCCAAAACTGATATACCAACCGGACCCAACCCACAGGGATGCCTGCTGCCTCCCTGAGTACGAGACGTTGCTGGAAAAGTGACTGGCCTGGTATGGCCCTTTGATTATTGTTTTCTCATGCTGGCAGTGATGAGGTAGCAAAGAGAAGTCTAATAGCAATCAAATGGGATTTCAGGGACTTGGGGCAATTTGTTAAAGGATCAGGTGCACAAGCAGTGTTTTCCTCTATCCTTCCAGTAGCAGGGAACAATGGTGAAAGGAAGAGGCAGACCCAGCTGATCAACACGTGGCTCCAAGGCTGGTGTCACCAGCAGAATTTTGGGTTTCTCAATCATGGGGGGGTCCACACAATACCAGGCCTGCAGGTGCTGGATGGGATCTGGCTTTCTCAGAGCAGGAAAAGGATTTTTGCGCAGGAGTTAGCAGGGCTGACTGATAAAATTTTAAGGTAGATTTGAAGGGGGAAAGGGGTAAAACCAGGCAAGCCAGTGATAAGCTATCACTGAGAGAAGGTCTCATGGGTGAAGTGGTGACTGGTGACCATCTTGGCCACAGTGACCATGAAGTAGTCGAATTTAAAATCTTTGGTGATAGGAGGAAAACTGCCACCAAAACCTCAACCCTGGATATGAGGAGAGCAGACTTCAGACTGTTCAGGGAACTGGTTAGTAAGGTCCCCTGGGAAGCTGCTTTTGTAAACAGTTGGGTCTGTCAGTGCCGGTCAGTTTTTAAGTACCACCTCTTAAAAGCACAGGAGCAGGCAATTCCAAAATCTCTGAATCCAAGCAGGTGGAGTAGGAGGTTGGCTTGGCTAAACAGGGATCTTCTAGAGCTTAGGTGGAAAAAAGTGTATGGCCACTGGAAACAAGGTCGGGTGACATGGGAGGCCTACAGAGGTGCTGTTTGCAACTGTAGGGAGAAAATCTGAGCAGCCAAAGCTCAGTTAGAGCTGAAGCTGGCCGGTACTGTGAAGGACAATAAAAAGGGCTTTTAAAAATATATTAACAGCAAATGGAGGACCAGAGATAACATTGGTCCATTACTTGATGAGGATGGTCACCTCACATATAGGATAGGGATATATACAAAGCAGAAACATTTAATACCTTCTTTGCCTCCGTTTTCAACACTAATGATAGGCTTTGGGGGTCCCAGAGCCCTGAGATGGAGGACTGTGACTGCGAGAATGATGAACTTGCAGCCAAGCCCAAACCTGTACAGGATTTGCTGCTCCAGCTGGGCGCAGGTAACCCTATGGGGCCTGACAGGATACATTCCAGGGTACTGGAAGAGCTGGCTGATCTCATCATGAGACCTCTCTCAATTACGTTTCAATGGAAATCTGGAGAGGTCCCAGTTGACTGGAAGCTGGCAAACATAGTTCCTATTTTCAAGAAGGGCAAGAAAGAAGACCCTGGTAATTACAGGCCTGTCAGTCTCACTTCAGTGCCTGGTGATATTATGAAGAAGATTATTCTGGGAGTTATTGAAAAACACCTGAAAGACAATGCAGTCATTGGTCATAGCCAGCATGAGTTCATGACGGTAATGTCCTGTTTAAAGAACTTAATTTCCTCTTATGACAAGCACACCCACCTTAGTGACCAAGAGAAGCTAGCTGATGTAATCTTTCTGGATTTCAGAAAAGATTTTGATACTGTTTCTCACAGTATCCTTCTAGACAAAATGTCCAGCATACAACTAGACAAAATCCTAATGAAATGGGTGAACAATTGGCTGATGGGTCAGGCTCAAAGGATTATAGTAAATGGGGTTACATCAGGCTGTCAGCCAGTCACTAGTGGGGTTTCTCAGGACTCCATTTTACTGACAGTTCTCTTTAATGTTTTCAAAAATGACTCAGGTGCAGGACTCGAAGGTATATTACGTTTGTGGATGACACTAAACTAGGAAGAGCTATTGATTCCCTCAAGGGCAGAGAGACCTTGCAGAGAGATCTGGACAAATTAGAGGGCTGGGCAATCACCAACTGCATGAAGTTTAACAAGAGCCAGATTCTGCATCTGGGATGCGGCAGCCCTAGCTGTACGTACAGAGTGGGGTGTGAGAGGCTGAAAGGGAACTGGTGGTTCTGGTTGACAGCAAGCTGAACATGAGTCAAAGGTGGAGGTTCTTGGTGGAGGTTTATACCTATGTACTTCCTGAAGGTCAGAGCAAGCCCCAAGTCAACTCCAGAGTAAATACCTGAAATGCTCCTCATATATATATATTATTTCAAAGAGATGGAATTTATTTTAAAGTGTGTGGGCTCCTCTTTCTGTTAGCACTCCACAGGTTCCACTCGCAGGTATGACATTGTTTGTTTGTTACCTAAATTTGTTTTTATAATTTCCTTTAAAAAGCCACCATGCTTGATAATGAAGCATGAATCTTGCTCCTTTCAAGGAGCAGAATAATTTAGTTAGGAAATAAAACAGCTCTATTTCTCTCAAAATCCAGCTCTTCTATGTCACAGTAGACTAAATAGTCAAAGACTACAACAACAGGGACTGCCTGATCAACTCTGAAAGACTGCTGCACGAAATATTTGCCCGAGAAATCTATAACAGCCATTTTAGCAATTTCACGGATTTTGAAAGGGATTTCAAGAAACCATTTAGTTTACTATCAACATTGAGTCTATCTATAATCCTAGAGATCCTCCTTCAATTTGTTCTTAAAAACCTACTGTGAATGAGATCACACAATCTCTCCAGGCAACTCATTCCAGCATGTCACTATCTTTTTCACTTCCAAGTCGTTCTTACTATGCAGCGTAAATATTCATGGTTACAAAACTGTCTTGTTCTCAGAGTAAGAAGAATTTATGTTTTTTCTTCCTTGCACGTAACTTGTGTTATTTAAGGCCAGTTAATGTGCTTCTTCTTTAGCTCCTCCTTGTCAGCATAAAGAGCCCCAGTTCCTTCTGTTTATCCTCTGTTCTTTATACGTAAGTGTAACTTTGGTCTTCCTGCAGGGAAAACTACATGGTGTTATTATGACTTTCAGATTCTTTTCTTCAGAAATGCAGCTTTCCACTCGTTTCCTAGCATGACTTTTTACCACTGAAAAAAAATATTTATTCCTACTGAATTGCATTTTTTTTCAGACCACACCCTCAAAGTGCCAAGATCACTATTATTTCTAGTCCTACATGTTTCTAGTCCCTCCATGTTGGTGGAGAGATTTGGTTCCATCAAATTAGTGAGGGATGATTTGAAAAGGTGCCTAGAAAGCTGGCTGGGCCACTGGCCTCACAACTGCTGCAATCAGAGATACAAAGTCCAAACAGTGGTCTGTTACTTGCACTTTACTAGGACAGATCCTGTTTAACATCCTACCAAATGACCTGGACCAGAGCAGAGGGCTCCTGGGGAATAATTCCAGTCAGCACCCTACAGCCATGAGGAAAAACTTAACATGCTTGAGAAACAGGCTGACAGGAACCTCATTAAGTTCAACAAAAGCAAACACAGAGTCCTGCACTCAAGACAGGATAAGCTGACACCGCAGTACACAATGGATGCTGTCTGACTAGAAAGCAGCTATGCAAAAAAGATGTGGGGTCCCCGTGGACATCAAACTGAACATGAACCAACTTAACCTTGCATAACCTTGTAGTGAAGAAGGCCACATACTTGTAGAATATACAAATGGCAAGAATATAGCCAGCAGGTCAGATAAACCAAAGAGGCTTATTCCTCTCTATTCAGCACCTATGAGATCACATCTGGAATACCGTATCTAGTTTTGGGTTCCCCAGTGCAGCGAAGACACTGACATATTACAGGCAGTCCAGTGGAGGGCTAACAAGGTGATTAGGGAGCTGGAGCACAGTATGTACACTAAGATGTTCAAGGAGCTTTTTAAGTCTCAGGAAACCAAAACCAAAACCAACTAAACCAGAGCAAACAACCCACTGAACTTTAGAGAGATCTTACTGCTGTCTTCAGCTGCTTAATGAAGAAGGATACAAAGAAGACTGAGCCAGACTCTCCCTGGATTCACACAGTGCTAATACAAAAGGCTGTGCAATCCCCATCCTTGAAGACATTAAATATTTCACGGGACAAGGCCTTGTGCAACCTCGTTTAGCTTGGAGAACTTGTGACTTGTGACAACCTACATTACTTTATCATTCTACAGGCAGCACAGATAAACTTTGAAAGTTTCAGAACAGAGTAAGAAACTGCAAATGAGATGAAGAAATTGGTACAATTTCTACTTAAGAATTACATAAACACTCAGTAGTGCCAGCATTAAAATCAGCTAATGTCTGTAGATAACTATTGATTCTATGAATCATAGAAAATGAAGCTGGCTGAATTAGGAATTGCTTTTAGTAAAGCATCGTCACCAGGAGCATTTAATTCCTATTAGCTTTCAATAAAATTTTTAGCCCGTGTCGCTTCTCCAAACATCACCATAAAACCAAGGGGAAGTATGTACCAGCAAATAATTTTTTAATAAAACTTCAACCAATTTCACAGATCACAATTTTGATATCCTTCAGAGAATGTTCAGAGTTACAAAATAACACAGTGAAAAAACCTCAAGCCATCATATGCTCAAGAACAGTGCTTGCATCATTTTAACATTCTTTCTGACAGCAACAAACCGGTTCAGTTACTGATACAATGGAACAGAAAGAATGAAGAACAGAACTTTTCCAAAATAATGTTTATATAATCATGAAAGGAATCTGGATGTTTGTAGGATCGCTGACATACCTTTTAGTTTAGTGTAGGCATGGAGAACAGGATCAGCAGAAACCATACATGGCCACCATGGGAAACCGGACACTTTTGACCACACTAGATCTCCTATGTTATACTTCAACAGATGGACTTTGTCTTCTTTGATGGTACTCTGAGTCAAATCTTTCTTAGCAGGAGCCTTAAAAAATGAAAAAAAAAAAGAAGAAAAAAATTATCACCATGTTTCTCCTTCGGATATGCACTTGGATTACCAAACATCACACAAAAAATAAACAACAAACTACAGTTTGTATTCTGTTTAAATATCCTAGTTAAATGTACAAACATATACAGTGGTAAATGGAAAGAGGAAAGAGAAATATGATGCTAGAAAAGGGTTATAGTGTTTTCTAGCAAACAATAATTATATTTCTTGTGTAATAAAGACTAAGTCCCAATTCTTGTTCTCTCACAGCATAAAATTCCCAGTTCCACTTCTGTTCTTTTCAGCTTGAAATATTGGCAAATAAGCTGTAGTTTGCCTTTATCTTTTTGAATAACTGCCGAGAGATCATCAGGAAGGCTAACTCTAATTTCAACCACATTAAACGGAGCACCGACTGATGGAAAAGCCAACCTCCCTTTGTATGGAACATTATCAGTTAAGTGCTATACAAACAAAAATTCTGTTTGAGGTTAGAATCTAGAATAGACTGAAATACCATCTTTATGTCTGAAGAGTAACTACATACATAACTAGTCAAGAAAACAAAATTCTGCACCTTTTAGCTCTATTTCGACATAGTAAGGAAAGCATGACAAGAATCCTTCCCCACGTCCTTTTGCAAGTTTTTTGTTTGTTTGTTTTTTTTCTATTCCAGTTCTAGCAGTAGAAGTGTGTGTGTCCAGCTGGTCCTCTAAAGCTATTCTTGCTGTTGGAAAACTATTACACAACTATTTCCCGTTCAATGGATAGATTTAAATTCTACAAGGGAGTTTTACGCTCTCCTGTGATAGGCACACGTTTTTATAGCATCATAATGAAATTCAGCAACACAGACATTTGTTCACAAGCTAGAACTATTTCACATTTGATGAAGCTAGTTAGTCTGTCTTTTTGCCTTCATCTGTTCTATTTGATGTAAATAACGGATGCCCTTATCTTTTCAGACATGAAGACTGGATGTACAGAAGCACAGAACATGTCTCATTGCAGCTACCTAGGCATATTTTTATTTGCTTTTATCTTTTTCCAATACTATATGTATGCACAACAAATTATATCATTCATCTTTTCTAGTACCAGCTCAAGAGCTTCAGGCTTTCAGTGGATTTAATGCTAGAGAAGGAACGAAAATTTGTTTTAATTAATGGAAGTGGCAAGAAGAAAGAAGGTACACTGCTAAAAGGCTGGAAATCAACAATATGGAAATGTCAGGTTACCTTGTATGTAGATTTTTAAATCCAGAGAATGCTACTATGATTAACCGCACATTATTTTCCAAGCTCAAACAACAATCTTTGACACACTCTAACAGCACAGAGATTTTTTAATATTCAGACCCAGAGGTACGTCCAGTTAGAAAGACTAAAGCTTACTGTCCTGAGCAACTCCTTTCCTCAAAGCTTTTGCTTTTAAAGCTGCTCCTTGTAAACACACATGATGCTATGTCATCTGATTGCTAGGGACAGTTACTCATCTAGTGATTCAGCTTTTCTGATGAATTCAGGCTTGGTTCATGTGCCTCCAGCAAGAGCCATGTTCCCATGTCTCAAGGTTTGGCCCTCTAAGGAATCTGCAAGACCATCAGAAAACCCCTCCCGCTGAGTTTGCCTCAAGTCCAGCAGTCTCAAAAGACCTACAAGATTCCAAGCAGATGTGAAAAATCAAACGCTCCTTCTAGCAGTGAAACATGACATGAAAAGTTAAGCTTAAAGGCTACAAATTAAGAAATACATATGCTGAGAACAGATCCGGAAAAACGTTAATCCTAACACACACAAACCGACTTCGGCATTGAAACAAAATAGATGGGATGCAAATATTTTTCAATGAGCTAAATTTTCAGAAATGTGAAAGTTATTCAGGATGCTACGTCTCATTTTTAATTTATGAGTCCCAGTATTCTTCAGAAAGTGCAACTAGGCTGAAAAGATTTACGACTACAATCTGAGAGGGAGCTGGCTGGAATAATGAAAAGGCTCTAGCAGTGCTTCTTCCTGCAGTGGAATCTGAAAGGGACGGCAGTACAGGGGTGAATATTGCATTTCAACACATCTACGAGCACCTCACAAATCTGAAGAGCTCTGTTACCGGAATGGATCATGATAAAAACTTGAAAATGACAGCCCCCTGATAAAATCTGCAAATCAATGTAACATTTTCTGTATTTATGCTTTCTTTTATTAATAACATGCACATGCTTTCAAAGATGGCAAGTACAGCCCAGAATTCTATATACATAATTTTTTGAAGACCTCTCATATGAGGCTATTTCTAAACAAGTTTTCCACCCAGTCTCCTGATGGCACGTATGCTATTGTATGATGAGAGCTGGAGCTTCTTTCATGAGATATCTGCACTCACTGATATTTTTAAGAAAGGGAAATCACCGTTGAAGTTACAAACTGGTAGAGAACAAGTAATTGGACTTCCAGGTGTTTTTACTTCAGAAGAAAACTGGAATTGCTGTTTAGGTGAATTTTGATTTAATAACTGAGATACCCAGATCAACTCTTTCTGTGATGACACTTAAACACTTAAGGAAGCAAATTAAAATGCAAGACTCCTGGTTTAGAGCACAACTATAAAATGAGGAAAAGAAGCTCAAGCAAGTCATACTATTTTAAAGTAATTTCTTCTCCTCAATTTTTGCCTCTAACAATATCTTTTTTTTTTTTAATTTCTTGATAGTGTTCTAATTTCCTATGAGATACCCTACCCACAAATGCCAACAAAAAAAAGTCTGTATGGCTTTCCCTGCTGCAGAGGAGCATAGATCAGTCTTTACTTACTGTAATTGCTAAAATAAGTCCGGCTTGCCCTGTGTTACACCCCATTCTGCTACCTTCTCCTGTAGTTTTGACAGAAGTAAACACACACATTTAGTTGCAGAATTTCCCCGACTTCTCCTTCATTAATTATTATTAAGCTCTGCAGCCTTTCAGATAGCTACCTCCTCATCCACCTTCGCCCCAGACTTCAAACCAGCCACACTGAACAGGAAGGAGGAAACAGCAGGGTGATGGTTGGACCAGATGATCTTAAAGGTCTCCTCCAACCTTAATAATTATATGATTCTATGAGGAAACAGCCAGGGAGCTTCTTTCTTTTCTACTTTGGGCAAGAATTTCAGTCTGGGTGGCTTTTTTCTTTCTTTTTTTCTTTTTCAAACACTAGACTGCAGAGAAGTTAACCAGACAGGATGGCTGAAGCCTGGGTGATGATTTCAGACCACATGGACCAGTCCCAGTGCCGTATACACAGACCATTTGACAGACTCCGTGCTCCTCAGTATTGCAGACGTTGGTTTCAACAGAAATCCCTGGCTCTCTGGATTAGTAACCTAATGAAAGACTTGCTCTGAGCGACAGCTAGACAGAACTTAAGTTTATGTTGTCTGGGGGGACTGTGGGGTGTGGGATGGAGAGATTTAATTACCATAACTGAGTTTTTCTGCAAGAAATTATGCCTTGAATAGTACCAGCATCCTTAAAAATTCATCTGGGACAGCAACGCAATAGGCTGAGAGAGACCAAAAAAGAAAGGAATATTTAACATGCTTTGCCTCTTCCCTTAACATTTCCAAGATTTGTTTGTCATTTCTCTCAGCACTTTCTCAAGCGATGAGTGACAGGCAGATTGACAGGACTTTCTGACGATGCTGTCAGCATTCAACCAGCCCAAAGAAGTGTAAAGTGATGGTTTGGTCACAGAAAACATTTGTATTTAATTAACTTTGCCTACAGCTCATCAAAAGAATTCATCCAGTTTTCACTTAATTCTGGTCTGACTAATATGAGGAGACGAACATACTGTGTGTGATGGGTACTTTCAAAGCTTAAAATCATTTTTGAACAACTCCAGAGAGTAATGCATTTAAGAAGAGCACTTACTGAATACAGAGCTTTACAGTTGCTTGTAGACTATGTTACGAAAACACTGTGATCAGTTTGAAGTTGGCAAAGGACAAATGTAGCCCTTTCTTGAAACCACTTCGAAGGCATACTCGGTGATGCCAGACTGAGATAAATTATCTGCTTTAAAATGATCAATGGTGAAGAGTAGAGGTACTAACATAATAATTATCTATTTTGTGTACTCGTGCATGCACGTGCAAAGAATTATAACCCCTCAAACTTACTGCAAATTACATGAAGCATCAAAAAATAGTATTTCACTACACAAACTTAGAAAGCTACAGAAATCATGAAAAACTTCATCTAATTGTAAATTATCAAAAGGGGACTAGACAAAAAACACTGCTGAAAACTGGTGGAGAATTTAATATTGGATAAGAAAAAAAAAAGAGAACAATTCAGACAGATGAAGAAAAAAAATGTTCTCTTCTATATCATAACGGGAAAGCACAAACTGAACAACTTGCAGATATCTTCCCTTCTGCCTTCATTTTCAATTCGGTTTGTATCAAAGTAATATCAGTTTGTAATTCTGTATCAAAGAATTTCTCCTAGCCTGCACTACAATCCGCTATGCTACAAATATGCAGACTGCTGAAGGTCAGCCTGCACTCCAGAATAAAAATTGACTAGCATTACAAAGAAACTAGAACAAAACAATCAAGGTTCTGGAATGGAACATATGCAGTTAAAATGTACTTTGAATCAAAATAAAAACATACAAACATAGACAGTCAATCCTTCAATATGAAAAAGACAACATTGCTTGCTGACCAAGACCACGTGTTTCCCTGGTGTTGCTATCTACTTGTGCTGTGTTTCATCTACTAATACTCCCATTTCTCTCATGGACTTGTGTAATAAAAATAGAAGTAAAAATGTTTTGTCTTCTCTTGCCTCTCTATCAGGAAAGATGGTGAACTAAGGAAGTGGCTGTAGGACAAACTCCATTCCTTTGAGACGTTCAGGAGAGCTGGGAGCTTGTCTGGAGAGCAGGAACAGAGCAGAAGAGACTCTTTCTGTAAGGTTGCTCTGTCACTTAACTTCACCAATGACTAAGTGCATTATAAGCAAACAAAAGACAAAGAATTTATATTAAAGGACAAAGATTCCAAACTTATTTTCCTTGGGAAACAACCATCACAATTACACTGTTAGTAAAACTGCTATTGCTTCCTGAAAAAATTAAGAATGTAATTTGACAAAAGACAAACTACTGATCAGTCTTCAGGCAAAAGAACAGAGGGATGCTCCTCTCCTAATGCATTTTTTCCTCTCATTTGGGACAGAGGAATGGCTTCTTCTCGTACTGTGACTGAGGGCAAAAACCTTACGGAATCAAATCACCTCAAAACCCAAACTTATACTTGACTAAAATCAGTGGAAATCCCTCAATCGACACCTCTCCAAACGGTCTATTGCTCTGAACACGTTCAACACCCTCACAAAATATGCATTGTGTTGTGTAGTAAGGTAAAGACTGAGGGGAAGAGGACAACAAAAGCTCAGATCAGAACAAGAAGATGGACAAGTTATACTGGGGGTTGTTTTGTTAGCTTTTCAAATGACTAATTGTTTTATAGTAACCCAGAGATTTAACTAAACCCTGCCATGTTCAGTTTCTAGAACAATTATCTTCAAATTATCCTTTCTTCTGTTACTAAGCACCTGGAAAAGGGGGATCAAAATCATGACACTGTGAAGGATTACTTCTGAAGAAGACACTATATTTGATTCTTTCTGGCACAACCAGGACTTATTTATCTTTATTCCATGTGCTCAGTTGGTGAAGCTATCAAGTAAGAAGACAAAAAAGGATGAAAGAAATCACTGCTCTATCTGCAGATCCCCTAAAACTTTTCTGTGATGGTTGAGGCTCTTCAAAATCAAATACCATTTTAGTGGTGGTAGGTTTGTTTCCTCCATTTCTTTCCACAAACTCATCTAAAGCAGCTGATGGACACCACGTTGCCTTTCACCACACAGGACACACCCTCCAGGATGGTAAGAAAGTGGAAGACAATAAAAAATCCACTTCAGTTTAGTCATGAATTTGTAATGTAGATCATAGATTTTAAAATACGATAAAAACTCAAATTTGTATTTCAAATCCATCACTAAACTTCTGGTTACATTTCAATTTTTTTTTTTTTCTGGCTTCGGTTCCCTCATTATCAAGTCTCAAGCAGATGAGATGTTTTTTAGATGCTTTTACATTTAAAAACCAATCTGTCTATCCAAATCAGCAATCTCCCTTGACACAAACACAACATGAGCAAGTATTTTAGAAATACTCTTAACACAGTATCTTACTAACTAGGATACAACCTTTTTTTTTTTGGAGCGAAGAGTTGAAGAGAAACAGATCCAATCATTCACAGATAGATGCAGTGAGACGCAAGTTCTGGAACATTTCCCAATCCTCAATCGTTCTGCAAACGTGGAGAGCAGTTTCGTGCAGCAGCTCTGCTGAATTTCTGCATTTACATTTAGATGACCTCTTAAATCATAAGTCACTGGTTTCCCATTGCAAGGTTCCATGTTTCAGAAATCAGTATTTAAATTAGATGAGAGATTAAATTCAGAGAGTATTACAAAAAGACTTCTGCCTACATCCAACTTCTCTGGCCTTTCCCCATGCTCAGAAGTTGAAATGTTGTATCTCAGAATATGACACAGCATAGACAGAAGATGCTATACAAGTCTGGAAAAGCAGGACTGCAGAGCTGGGAGGAAGTTTAGCACAGGAACCAGTTATTTCTGCAGAATTTCCGTAAAGATGTCACGTAGGACAGCAGAAGGAAAGCTGAATCATCTCAGCATACCTAGAGGTTTTCAGAAAGCCACATCCATATGTGTTGTGTTATCTGCATGTATAACGGTTTCACACATGGTTCAGATTAGAATCTGAACCAGAGCTTATCCTTAGCACCCTCATACACCCTTGTAGCGTTCAGTAGGTAAGAGTTCTCCCACAGCACTTTCTGAGTAGATATCCTCCTCTTGGTAGCTCACAAACATCCAAGGGAGCACAGGTAGATGTCCTGAATCCTCCTAATCTTGGTAGAAAAAAACAAGCCCAGGTAATCCTGACAGTTGCCAACTACATTTCCAGAACGTTGTTTTCTGGTGTTTCTTAATCTCTACAATTTTTTTTTGCAACACGAGCACGTCTGAAGTCTAGGCTTAAATAAAATAAATGCTGATTTGGCATAGAAGGCCTCTGTTAGTTAACTTATAATTTGATATAGTCTAAATACCACTTTCCTTTTTGAGTAGATCTTTGAATTGAATCCTCATACATAAAAGCAGGCACAAGAGGTTTCCAGTCAAGCAATTTCCTTTATGCTGTTACATGTAACAAGTAGGCCCTCCTCTTCTAGAGATGAAATGCAAAAAAGAGTACCAATTACCTTGATTTGGCAATGCTGAAGCATATTCCTGAAACATGCTTTATTTTCAGCGTAAAAGATGTGCAGAACACCTGGGAAACCCCAACGAGGAATACCCCAATCCCATGTGAATAAGGTTGGTCATCACAGTAAAACATCATCAAGCACATGCCCAAAGTGCTACAAGATTTAACATTGAAAATTATTTTAGTTCTTTGCAAGCATCCTCAACATCCATTTGAGTTTACATTTACTTACAAATATAAATGCATATCTCAAGTTTTTCTATCACTGGGTACTTTGAGGCCACAGATTCACTTCCCTTCTTCACTCCAGCACAGCAGGGCTTGCTGAACAACCGTCTGGGCAAAATCCAGTTTTCCCTCTCATACCGGGCTTCTAAACTGAAGCATTTTACAAACTCCGTCTTTGTCAGAGAAGAATTCATTCCTTACTATTGACAAGTTACATTTTTAGCTGCTGTCCATTTTATGATGCCCGAGGAAACAATTCTGTTAAGTTTTCCCTAAAAGCAGTTACATAAACGTTAGCCTGGCTGGGCCTATTTATTTACAATAGGATAACTGAACAATAGCAATGGGCAAACCGACAATTAGTGTCTGTGAACAAAAGACTTTGGAGGTCCTGAGGTTCACGTGCCCTACATGAAATCTACTCCAGAACAAGGAAACTCGTAAAGGAGGCTGACACCAGTGTTACACGACAGATAAAAATATTTTGCTTTGGTTACTTTGTGTAAAAGTTACTACAAAGCATCTTTCTTTCTTGACAAAAGGGGGCTGTGAGGGCCAGAAATGACATCTGGTACGGATCACTGAAGTTTCCCAAAAATCTCTCTGTAAATCTGTCCAAGTAGCACAGCCCTGAAGTGAAGATCTGACTCTCAGCTCAATGCAAAACTTAGACATGCATTATTCTGCTTAAGCAGAAAACTGAGCAGAAAGTTTTCTTTCAACAAAAAGGCTTCACTGTAGCCTGGACCAAAGCAACAAGATAACCAAACTCCTCACTGCTCCAGCCAGTAACAGCCAACACACGTGTGGAGATGAGATGACAGCGTTCGTTTCAATCATGACACCACCAGAGCAATGACTGGAAATAAGGAAATTACCAGGAAAAAGAAAAAAGAAACAAGCAAGAAATGTCATTAACTTCCCAACTACATGTATGTTATGGCACACCATCGGTCCCTGAGGTGGAACAGGAAGAACTTATTGACCACTTTGCCTGCTCTACCCTTTCCACACCAGTGTCCAAAGACCTAAATAAAACAAAAACAAGTCCTGGAACGCACAAATCAATGATGAGTACAAAATAACATGACAACTGGCAAACCTTCTCTGAATCAGTTAGATTCCTTTACATCTGCCAGCTCTTGAGGAAAAGGGATGGATAGGCCATGCATGTGATGGAATGCCCAGCAATAAAAGCTGGGGAAGGGAAAAGAGAACTGGGGCTCGTTATGAAAACCTCCGTCCTCCTGACCAGCTGCATTGCGTGTCAAGGTGTGCTTCCAAAGATGTGGCTGAACATCGCTCACTGATGGGAAGCAGGGAGGAACTGCTTTCTTCTGAGTAAGGGGGTGAGGAAGGGTTGTGGTGGGGTTCAGCTGTCCAGCTGGGTGAAACCACCACAGTCCCTTTTGGTGCCCGACGTGGAGATTGAAGGGTTGAGATAACAACAGATTCGACCAGAGCATTTTAGAGGGACCTTACAATTCTCAAATTTGTTTAACAGTTGCTGGTTGCAGTGTTGGCTGCTTTGCTCTTAATATTGTTCTGTGTGATCCTGTTTTATGTGATCCGTGCCATATTCTCTCTCAGATCTGAGAGCTCGTTAAAGGCTGTGCTTGTTGTTTGTTGTTTTTTTTTTTCAGCTCGCTGTGCTGTAAAGCACTGGCCTGGAGCCTAATCTGGGATTTGGGCCCTGCATTGCTCTCATCTCCGTACTTCGGGAACCATCTCTTGGAGAACATTAACAACTACAGTCTCGTTTTTTCTCCCCTGGAAGTCAGCTGCTGGAGGTTGGAGGAGGTACCTCCTCCTCCTTTCCCCCTGGGCTACTTGCAGTACCTTTTGGGTATCTTGAATGTCCTCAGTAGGTGAACTGCAAGGAAATACAGAGCCAAAAGGGGGTCTCCTAGAAAAGTTACTGCTCTAGTCAATGCTGGGCAGTCCTCCAGAAGGAACAGAAGGGCTGGTATGCCTGACCCTAATGAAAAGCCTTCTGCTTCATATTTTCAAGAGTGGGACCCTGCCTCCAGCCAGCTGGAGGAAAGGGACAACTGGACTTACTGGACTGTGTGGATCTGATGGCCTGGCACATCAAACCCATAGGAGCACAATGCTCTGGTGGACACCGGTGTGCAGTGTACCCTAATGCCATCAGGCCACCAAGGGGTAGAACCTGTCCAAAAGGGTACTGGTGGGCTTTTGGCACAGCTGCCTTCAAGACAGAGAAGATTACGCAGCGGGCTACCCTGCCTGGCCTCTCAGAAAACCCTTCTGTTGTGGGGCTGCTGAGGGTCGAAGACCAGCAGGGGCCAATCGCTGCTGCAACAGTGCACTGGTAATGCAAATTCTTCTGAAAACTGGTTTTGGTATAAAGCAAAGGCAATAAAATGGCAGGATGGACATCACCATATCCCTAAGGATGTGCTCATTAAGGTAACAGCTACGTCCCCACTAACTACCAAGAAAGAAACACAAGTTTTCCTAGGATGTTCAAAGGGAGAATCCCCTCTACACACCATGGAACCTACGCTGCATGGAGTAAGGGGGTAACGTTAATTACAAAACAGGCTCAAATGGGGAAGCCAACCACCCAGGAATCCTAGAAGAGATCATGGACTGGCTGGAAGGCAGAGATTTTGGAGTATCATCTGAGGAGGTAACCCGTGCCCATGAGGCACCACCATATGATGAATTATCAGAAGAAAAAAAGCATTATGATTTTTTCATTGGGCTGCTGCACTGAGGCGAGACATCGCTACCTGAGTGGAAAACATTGATATAAAAGTACTGCATGTAGGCACTCATGCCCAAGAAACACACTGCTGAAGAACATCAGGATCAAGAGCAGGTACACCGGGCTACAAAAACTGAAGTGACTCAGGTAGATGTGGTCTGGGAACATAAGGGTGAGGTGTTTGTAGCTTGATGGGCCATGAAGTATCGGGACATCTGGGGAGAGATGCCACATACAGGTGGACTCGTGATCGAGGGATGAACCTGACCACTGAGGCCATCACAGGAGGTCTCCCATGAGTGTGAAACCTGTGCTGTGATCAAGTGAGCCATGAGGGCAAAGCCTGGAATAGGGAGCCAGGATTTTGATAGGGTGAGCTCTGGCAAATCAACTCCATTGGACTGTTACCACAAACCACCAGGGCGAGCACCACGCACTCACTGTGGTGAAAGCAACTACTGGGTGGCTGGAAACATACCTGATAAACCACACCATTGCCTGAAACACCAGCTTGGGCCCAGAAAGGCAATTTCTGGCATCACGGTACCCCAGAGAGAGCAGAATCAGACAATGGGAGTCACTTCCCAAGTAACCTCATAACCTGGATCAAGAAGGCCAGCATGGACTGGGTGCATCACGTCCCCTGTCACCTGCAAGCCTCTGGAAAGGTTGAGAGATCAATGGACTGAAAGACTACACTAGGGGCATTGGGTGCTGGGGCATGGAAATACAGGGATGCAAAGTAAGCAGAAGCCACATGGCTAGTTAACACCAGAGGATCTGATAACCATCCTGGTCCTGCTGAAACAACTCCCTGCACACCGCAGGAGGAGCTAAAGTCCCCGTAGTGCACACAGGGAAGGGGCTGGGGAAGGCAGCGTGGGTTGTTCCTGCCTTGGGAAACAGCAAACCCACTCATGCCCAAGGGACCTGGGTGCTCTTGGTGGGTGATGCAAAAGGACGGGGATATCACGCGTGTGCCTCAAGGAGATTCAATCCTGGGAGAAACTAATCTTGGTCTGGGTTACTTGCTGTAGGAAGACACTGCAGAACCGACAGGTCAGCTTCACAAGCAGCTGGGTGAGTGCAGCAATGACTTGAGCTAAGCTGGTGCTGGCAGCCAGCAAGCTGCTTCTCCTGTCCTGAGGCCTAAATCACTGCTGGCTCTTATGGACAAATTGGGAGATGCCCACAGGACAGGAAGACAATCTCTGTGTATGTGCTAAAGGACAGGGAACAGTCCTGAAGAGTATATATACAGCTGTATGCTGGATGTAACAACAATCAGATGATATAAGTGTAACGAACTACGTAGAACCTGAACATGACACCAGTGACAGGGAGTAAGGGGCAGAGGTTGCAGCTGGAAAAGTTCCACGTTTCAGAAATCAGCCTTTAAATTAGATGATGCTTGCTCCTGAACAGCTGATATGCATATTGGGGCCCTGCTTCCCACGATGTGGCCAAACATTGCTCACTGATGGGAAGAAGGGAGCAACTGTTTTCTCTCTCTCTTTGCTTCCCCCTGGCCTTTGCTTGTTTTTTTTCCTCTCTTCATTTTCCCCTTAATGAAATTATCCTCATCTTAACCCAGGAACCTTCTTCTTTTCATCATACCCCTCCCCCTGCTGGTTGTGTTGGAGTTCAGCTGTCCAGCAGGATGAAACCAGCACAAGTAGCAGCCATGTATTTTACCGAAAAAAATCACCTGAGGGCCCTGCTTCACAGCTAACCCCTACACGAGCAGCCCAGGCTCAGAAGCAGCATATTCCCATTGCTCAGGGTCACTGTCACTGGATGCTGAATGCAAAGCTCTAGGAATCAGACCCATCTTGATCAAGCTGGCTCTGTAAAAACTTTAGAAAACTCACACCTGTGTTTTACTACCCTCTGTAAGAGATGGGTGGGAGAGGAATGTATAGATCTGATCTGGGGTCCAGGAATCACAAATTTATTAGAGTATTTCTGGATACATGAAGATCCGAGTTAAGGATTTTCAGGTACTTCTGTGACAAATCTTTCTGCCACCATGTTTTCAAGACATATTGTACAGAAAACAGGCACAGAAACAGTCAAGAATCAACCAAATGCTTTTTTTTTTTTTTTTTTTTTACCATTAAATATAACATTATAGATAATGTGACAGAAAATACATAGAGGCATTGTCATGCCACTGTATACATCCACAAGATATCTTATCTTGAATGCCTTGTACTGTTCTGGCCCTTCATTCTCAAAAAAGGAGACAGTGGAACCCAAAGGGCATCAAAGTTCTGAAGAAGGATGATAAGAAGGAACATTCTGGATTAGCTTCTCTATGTAGAAAAATGGACTGGGACTCTCCAAGCTGAAGGAAAAAAATGACCACGTTTGTGAGAAATCTATAAAGCTATTAGTAAGAGAGATGTTTGTTCACAATCCCTTCTTCTAGTATTATGAGAAATATCATCAAGAGAAATAGGTGGCAAGCCAAAAAGGAAAAAGAACGGGTCCTTAACATCATATGTATCTTGCTCCATTACAGGATGTCACGCATGCAAAAAGTTCATACTGGCTCAAAAAGCAGCTGAGCTTTTCTTCCACGAATTCAGCCATCCACAGCTATTAACTTCAAAGTCATCACCACAAGCTCTAGAAACCTCTGAGTCACAAGCTGCTGGAGGCTGTATGTCCTAAGAAAGCACTGCTCCGTGCTTTGCCATCCCTATGCCTTTCTCTTGTGCAGCTTCTGCTGACCCTCACCCGCCTGAGCAGAGGTGCAGAATTAGATGGGCCTTGGATCTGACTTGTTACGGCTATTTGCATGCATCATTTCTGTCATCACACCAAAACACTTTGTATTTAACTTGGATTCGTTCACCAATGTGTTTATGAATAGAGGGGGGAAAAACATTCACGTTTTCCCACTCAAATATACAAAATATTTATTGAGACGACGGCTTTAAGCAAAAAACATACTTCTTTTGGACACTTACATACAAAAACAAGAAGCCTGGTAAAGAGAGCCTTGAAAAAAAGACTTCAGCTTTCTGCAATTAATTTTGTATCCACTCTGAGACTCTCTGTAGCTTTTAATCTTTCCCAAAACAAGTATACTCTTGATGCTGTACGCTTTTGGTGCTACTTAGCTTTCAAGTAGTTCTTTAAAATACTTTTCCTGTGAGACATTAAGAATGAATGATTTGAAATACCAGAGCAACAATTACTGCTGCATGTTGCGAACTGCTTAGAACAAACAAATTTTCAAGGCATAGCTAAACATAATCCTTTACTAAGGGCTAAAGCATAACTGTAGCTCAGGAACTCTTCAAAAGAGGAGATAAGCAGTCATTTCTCTTGCTCCTGAAGGGATCACCACAAGAGATTTTAAGGTGACTCCCACTCTGCTGGGTTTCTAGTGACAGCAGCCAGGAAGCCAGTCTTATCACTTGCCTGAAGACAGGCTCTGATACCTCAACAACAGCCTATTAAGAAAAGTTATCAAGTCCAAGATACCACTTTACCCCGCAAGTGCAGATCCTGGCTCCTGGGGCACTTTAGCTGCATGTATCACAGCAAGTTATTTAGTCCTACACAACCAGGAATTCCTACTAACTGATGCTGAAAACCAATAAATTAAGTCTTCCGCCTGGAAAAGATCTATTTGACTTTTTTTTTTTTTTTTTTTTTTTTTTTTTTGTGGGGGGGGGGAGGTAATTAAAACAGAACAGGTCACTTCTGATATGTCTGTTTTCTCCACTCCTCGCAGCTATAAACAGGCTAATCAGTGTTTGATGAGCACAGCTCTCCCGTCTAACGGGGAACTTGTGGGTTTCTGCCTGGCTCTACTGAGTAGCTGCAAGTAGTGGGCAGAACATCAGCACCTTCAGCGGGCCGTACCTCTCAGTATCTAGCACAGAAACATGAAAAACAGCAGATAATCAATCTTCAGACTGCTTCTGTTCTACCTTTACTCAGCTTCTAAATCTTTGCCATTCACTAGGAGAGGTCCCATAAGGTTATGTAGCCATCAGATATATTGGAGTTGGCCAGAACAGTTTTTATCTGTGAAGATGAAATGGCAACAAACACATGACGTAGCCTACTGAAATTTCTCCAGTAACTTACAACTGTCCCTAAGCAGCTGCTGCAAAGTCATTACAGACTGGCGAGTAGGAAGCGCAACAAGCTGCCAAGTTTCTGGTACAATACTACAAGACAGAAAGCTAAGTGGAAGGTACAGCTTTTGGATCACGTACATCTTGCACAGCTGGAATCCCTAAGCTAGCAAGTACAGCAGCTCGTGGACCGTCCAGGTTTGTTACAGACACAGCATTGCTGCTTTTTGGAGCTACTGCACCCATGCTAGGAAGCCATGCCAGGAGGCTATGCCAAAAGGGCAAACTGCTACTTCTAGGCCCAGACTGTCTTCTGCAGAACAAGCTCAAATGTGTCTGCATCACACACTGAGCTCTTCTTAGGGCTAGAGAGCGCAGCCCTGCTTTGGGACCACCAGCACGAGAGCTGCAGATTTATGTACTCGCTCTATTTCCTTTAAAACAAACTCCTCCGATGGAGAGGTACCGGAGGCGGAGGGAAGTGGGTGAAATGCATTGCAGGGAGGGATTTGCCATGATTTGTACAACTTCCTCTCCTTCAAACTGGGAAAGTGAAAGCAGCACAGCTGTTCCTCGGAGGCCTGGAAAAAGCTGTGGTGTCAATGGAAACCTAAATCACATCAGAGGTGGGGAGATCACATTTATTCCCAACTGCAGACCGGCTCGCAGATAAAGTTTTGGACAACCTTCCTTTATGTTAATGAAAAATGTCCAAACAAGAAAACCCAACAACAGAGCAGTGGAACATTTGTTAAACGATATGCTTCTCACCTCAGCAAGATAGCAATCTGGTACGTCGATCAAACAGAGATATAATTACCTTACACAAAAGGCAGTATTTGAACCGTGGCAATTTTTGCTGAATAGAAGAGTGAGAGCTCAGACAAGAAGAAACAGAGAAAGAAAAGCAGCCCAGAACCCAAACCAGACAATCAGGTTCTACATTAACTTGTAACCTACAGTAAACAGCTATCTAAGAACAAAATTAATCAGCTTTTATTCCAAGGACATTTTTCTAACTTCCGCTTTGTGGCCACAATCAACTACACAAAACCATGGTACAACGCACTAACATGAAGCCTTGGGATGCCAGCACTGAAATAACACAGAGCAGGGGCTTGAAACTAAAGAACGCTGATAACAGATATTACAGCTGTGATCACAGAGAACACCTGCATTTTGCTAGCCTAGATGTGAACAAATCAGAAAAATCTCCTCCTGCACATTCCTTAGCATGGATTTCCTTCCTTTATTTTAAACCTGCACAGTTGCAAACCCTCCCTGTAAGAGAAAGAAAAGCCCTGGACATTTTACAATTGAGGAGTTTTATCACAAAACAACGTCATGTGATCTTCAAATGTTTTTCCATTTGCCCTTTGTGCTTTAAAGTGCACCATGCAAGGAAAAAAAAAAAAAAAAAAAAAAAAAAAAAAAAAAAAAAAAAAAAAAAAAAAAAAAAAAACACCAAAAACAGAGGCTTGACCCTTCTGCTCCAAGTGCTCTGAAAAGAGCAGGGTTATAATATTGCAAAGCCTGAGATCAAGCAGGTGGTTGGGCTGTTTTGGCAGGCTGGTGGCCCACTGGTTTGGCACCACTCTCCAGCCATCAAGTCCTAAGTGCTGTGGGACACAGCATTCACACTTTTTTTCCTGACAATTCCTGGCCACAGAAGAACTGAGAGAACCCAGACCAATCTTAAATGAGGCACTCATCACAAAAAATTAAAGGCCAGCCTCAACTGGCAACCGATGTGAAAGGCATTAGAATAAACTACAGAGATGGGCATACTAAATATTGCCTTCTCTTTAATAAATAAAGCCAAACCTATATGCTAGAATTGTTAATGCTAATAAATACACCACCTTTTCTTTCAATTTGCCCTTGCTCATTAACAATGAGCAAGAATTATTCCAACCACTGACCATACCCATACTTTTTACCTCCGAGAAACGATTTGGAAAAATCTGAACCAATTAGTGTTAACACATTCTCTTTAATAAAATTAAAGAAAACAAACTCTTTCAAAAAATCCTGAAAATACTAATATTGATCACTCAAGGAATAATGTATTGAAATCATAAATAATGTTTTCAATACTTATAGTGTTCACACATATTTATAAACTCATTTATTAAGTGGTTTTAATGAAAACAAGGGCAAGCAAAAATCATTAATACAGCAGCAATGTGTGTGGTTCTTCTCTGCATGTGTAACCTTTAGAGAGAGTAAGAATCACCATTTATCAGTAAACTTGAAGATAATGGAAATAAAACTAACATTCATTTTGCATTTAAAGTGTGTAAAAACTGGACCTTTTCACCAGCCGAAGCCTTCATCATTTGCCACCACTGTTATACAACACTACTGAGTGTATTATGTTTATCAGCGAGAAATCCACAAAAATATCCCTGCTACGTAGGTTTCTTTCCCTGAGACAAAATTAGTTTAAGCTACCTTCCTTTAAATGGAGTCTAACAAGAAGAACTAAAGGAGGGAAAAGCTCTAGCAGCACTCTTATATCCAATGTGGTAATGTGGATTTTTTTTTAAAGTGAAATTTCCACTTCTGCTTATGTACAAAAAAGCAAACAAAAAAAAACAAAAAAAGAACAGATTGCCTTGATCACAGAGGTTAATGACATGTAATAGAAGTATCTAGTCATTTCCACGCAGTACCCTTCGCTAGGTTATAGCAAGCAAAGTCAGCTCTTTTCAGATCACAAGTAAGGGTAAGGACTACATCTGAACTGCCAAAACCACATACAGGCTATGCCTAAATTTAGAAGCCTCCAAAAATCCTTTGCTCAGGTGCACGTCCTGGCTAGGTCTTGGCTGCATGGCTGGATGAAGCTTCTCTTTCACTCATCCCGTGTGACTACATGCCCTGACCTGCACTGGAGACTTACTTTACTTGTGTGGAAACAGAATTAGGAGAGCCTCCTAATCTAGACAAAAAGCACGGACCAGAACTACAATGCATTTATCTTTAGTTGGGACAGAGTGAGAACATCATAAAAAGTGACCTGCTCAGGTGAAGCACCTATTGAAATACTTGAAATAGCAACTGACATATGAACAAACAAAGTATCAGTATGATTAACAAACAAATCTAACAAAATAAATAAAAATGTTCTAAAATGTACCTTCTTTTCAGGGGAGCTTGAAGTCTTTGACACTAACGCTGCTTCAACAAGACCCTGCTCAAGTAAGGAGTCATATTTTATGCTTCTTTTTCTGTTTCTCCTCTCCTTGTTTGCTGGCTTTTGTTCATTTTCCTCTGACTGCGACACATCTGCACCATTGTCTCCACAAATGGAAGATTCGAAAAGAGGCTTCCCGTTCATGTAGGTTTTAGTGATTTTCAGCTTGATTTCTGGAGAGCCATTCTTGATAGGAGTAGTGTTCGGTGGTGTTCCAACTCCTTTTATTTCTTGGGGTTCAAAACGCAGCTTGGCATCCTGGGCCCCAGACTCGCCGTTAAACACACGAGAAGTTAGATCTTTCAACTTGTCGGCTGGGATGAATGGAAGAGCATCGTGGCCATTATATTTTTGCATGACACCTTCCTGTAGAGTGGCAGAAAGTTGTGCTTTGCCCAAGTAGACCGAACACTCCCGATTAACTTCACAATTCTGAGTTTTCCCATTGGTATTTCCAAGGATCTCTGGTACCTGTTTCATCTTTATGTAGTTAATTTTTCGAGTTAACAGTTGAGAGCTTCTTTTGATGCTAAAGTCCATTCAGCCAGATGTTTCCAGTCTTACACTGCTGTAAGAATACAAAAAGACAAAATATCTGTAGTAATACAGAAATGAGAAAAGCTACCAAGTATTTAGATAGAGATGTCCCCAATGGCATAACATTCAGAATGAACTTTATTCAAAACTTTACTAAAAAAAAAGTTGCTTACAAACTTCATAACCAAAATACTTTAGTATCTGTTAATGTGTTATGAAAGATTCCAAAAAAATAGATTGATAAATCGTCATTTTATTAAAATAAAACCATAGAGAAAAATTAAGGCTTTCATTTTAATAACCTATTAACCTTCTATAGCATGGGTCCTACCTACACGAATTACTCAGAGGTATTGCACTGTTTAAAACAAGAGTTAGACACAAGTTAATAACATAATAACAATGTAAAACATCTAAGTTTTATTCTAAGAGGTTGTGCCAGAGTCAAACCCCACAGGCTGCTTTACTGTACAACTACACCATGGACAGCAGCATCACAAGCTTCTCCACCATGTCCTATGAACAGACCCCCCAGTTTTCCACCGAAGCACACCTCCTGAGGAATCCATACAGCTCAGTTTTCTACATAACTCTAAAGCAATGAAAACGAATAAAAGGTGAATATTTTGTATCATGAACACCAGTCCACTGGGAACCAGACCATCCTACAAGCCAGTGGACACACTGTGCCAAATATAAATTGTCAAAGCAACTGCTGGAGTTTTAAGTTTCTAATAAGTAACACCATCTAACAGCCATTTTTCATATAGATTTTTAAAAAAATCCAACAAGCCAAATAAGCCCTAGACGTGTTTTCTGAGGGTTCTAAAATCTAGCCCTGCCCATTTCAGCTTTATACCATATCAGCAAACAAATATATCTGGCAGAAAGACTCCTTTGTGCTGGCTTTATCTCCTCAATCTGGCAACATGATCATTTTCTTTTTTAAAAGTCATAAACATAGACTCTTCATATTAGCAGGTTCACTATACACAACAGAGAAATACATTGCCATAAACGTTACAAAATCCCAGCATAATCATCATCACACCCAGGCTTCAGGTAACCCATTTCACATGTGATTAAGTCCATGAACTCCCATGACAAGCCAAAGATTCCTCAAGCCCAGTCTCATTTGCTTCCAAAAAGCAGTTAAAAACGTAGTGAATAACTGCTGAATTGCCAGTTACTATGGAAGAAATCTCTTCCAAACCTTATCGACTTGTTCATTACCATACACAGTTACAATTCTTATGACTTATTCCTCAGAACTCATGTATTTGATGCCTCTGTGTCTGGAGTAGCAGCGTACAAATACTTAAGAGGGAGTGTTGCGCTAGCCTGGTAAAGCTTTGTGAGAGTGTTAAGCCTTAACTTAAAAATGAAAATGAAACCTTTTCATGCAAAAAAGGCACAACAACAACAACAAACTAAAAATCAAACTCCAGGACTCCTTAGCAAATGCTCCCATCCTCCCTAACATACCGCCTTAAGGTATGTACAAGATAAAAGGGTGCATCTCCATGCAAGCTCTACTGACTCACTTGAGAGAGGAAAACATGGGGACAAAGGAAGTTGCATTCTCCAGGGACAAAAGCAGCCTGAAAAGCTGGCATTAACAAAGTAGGAAGAGCCTACCAAGGGAGTCTGTGACAGAAAAGGTTCCAGTCTCTTTTTAGCCAGATGAAGTCCAAATTATCAATGAAATCTCTGATAATACAAGTGGAATTGGTCAACTGCATTAACCCTTTCAAAGAAGAATCAGAGGTAAATGGAAACTCAAAGCCACACCAGAGCAGAACAAAGAACTCAGTAAACCAAAAGAGAACGCACATAATTCCACAAGATCTTCTCATAAAACACGGGCAATTTTTAAAGACTTCAATTCACTTAGTAATACAACGTTTTAAACTGTGATTCAGCAGATTTAACTGAAATCACATTTATTTTAAGTAACCACTGATGGCAAATTCTATAAATTTCAACAGAAAGACAAACCCATTAAAGAACATGCGAGGCTTATGGTTACTGAGACAACATTAAAGTATTTTACAATTAAAATAAAATAAAAACAAAACTAAAACACCAAATTGTTGCAAAATCACAGATCCTTAATAGAGTAAACCAGAAAGCAAAGCAGAGATTCGATCTACGCATCCAAATTCCCCCTATCTAAAAAAAAAAAAAAAAAAAGCCTACAAATGAGCCGCTGCAAACTCAGTGCTCGCTTTTCTGTGGCTGCGTACGCCCTCCAGTGGCTACCTGAACTGGCCAGAGCACTAAACACTGCAGCTCCCCACTTCCACAGCTTCTCGCACCAGGACCAGCACCAAAAAATGTCCTGTGCAACTACCTCCAGTTGATGAACTACGAGGTTAAAGTAAGTAAGTAAGTAAGTAAGTAAATAAATAAATAATAAAAATAACCTGGCTCCATTAGCTGCTTACGAGGGTCTGGATTTCTGGATCAGGACATCTGCATTTTGTAACTGTTCTGTTTGTTTTCCACCTGTAATTCTACTACTATTTTTTTTCCACATGATTAATAACAACTTTTATTCTCACTGCTTATTTCTTTAAGCTAGAAAGACATCAAGGTTGAGGCAGACCAGGACAACTCAAAAAGCAATAGCTAATCAAATTAGACTGTGTTAGTAGCATACTCAACATCAAAATACTGCATGTACTGCACAAGTGACAGTCACAGAATAGCTTAGGTTGGATCATCTTCCTTCGATCGTCTGTTGAACCCCCTGCTTAAATCAGGGACGACTCAGACCAAGCTTGTCAAGGCCTTGTCTGGACAATGACCAGTAAATAATCAAGTGAAAAGATGTGACTTAAAGTAATCAAGTTCCTCTCTCTATAGCTAATAAACCTAAGGATGGTAAATTCATATTAATAAAAATAGGAAGACCTACAAGACCATGGGCAAAAGACCCTGCATTTTTAGTGGTTGCCTTGAATATAGCAAATACAGATAATATGCCTGTGCGTGAAGTTTGGTTTATGTATCAATACGCACTACTAGAAAAAACTGAGACTGAAAAAGGCTCTTCTAATTGCTGCACGATTTGTAAAGGGAAGGCAATGCAGCCAGGTCAATAGTAAATGAGGAGATGAAGACAAAGATGGTAATTTGAATCAGAAAGAACATCGGAACTGGTAGCATACAGGTTTTAGAATATGGAAAATAGACCATGTTTATGCAAAGAATTAATCAAGACAAATGAAAAGAGACATAGTGTAAGAGGTAGAGTAGTGGAAAAAGAGGAAGCAAATACAGTCAAGTAGCCCCATTAAGGAGCTGATACACAGAGAGCAACTTGCATGTCAGTCACCATTTCTAGGTCAACCCAATGGAAGAGATGGAAGTTGTCAATTCCCTTTGTCACATCTCTGTTCTTCTCTTAAAAAATAAGCTGTAGTGGGATTCTGTTAAAATGAAGACATTAGAAAATCTACATTCACAGGAATAACAAAAGGCTTCAGGAAAGAAGGGCAAATTTGAAGCTAGTTAAATTTTGCACAGTTTTTGCTGTCCTAAATTGACGGTAGTAAAATATCATAAGCAAGCAGAAGGACTGGACATTTTGTGATAAAAGGCCAATAGAGAAGAAAAGAAGAAAAGGGGATGAAAGAAAATGATCAGCAGCAGATACAGGGAGTACCATGAGCTCAGAATTAATGTAAGGAGAGCTAGAATACAGGACATTAAAGGATCAGGCGAGGCAGATCACAGAAAAGATCTGGTTGATCAGAATTCTAAGAGTAAGGTCCAAAAGCAGCTCAGCATACGATTAGATTTTATAGTTAAATTAACTTCATTCTTGCTGGACAGCCGTATTGCATAGAAGCAAAAGCAATCCCTTATCTTTTTCTAGATGACACCGTATCTACAGAAAAGGAAGCATGGGGGAGGGGAGGGAAAGGCAGGGGACAAAAGCACCACACACTAATAGCAGCTAATGAGCTTAAGCTAGTATCGCCCCATATTGTCTGGCGACCCAACAAGTACAATTTTGACTAACAAAGAGGAAAAAACATGACAGACCAGAAGTCTGCTGAATAAACATGATATTTTGGCCTGCGAACAAATAGCTTTCAGTAAGCAAAAGGAGATTTGACTTATCAGAGAAAGGTCTCTAGATATTTTAATAGGACAAGGATACGTCCTGGCAGTGGCTTTGTACGTATTTTGATTCTCAAAACCAGATTTTACACAAGGCAAATTATTTTGCAGACATTTAAAATGGTTTTATTAATTACTTGAAGGTCCGTCATATGACAGGAGTCATGTGCCAAATGCAGTCAGTCTGCATGTCACATTCCTCCTTCACTGTCCAGGCCACTATCATTTGTGTGATATTTATTATTCACTTCTTCCACATCTGCTTCAATTTCAGAGATGCTTTTCTTGTGTGTCAGAAATAATGGAGTAGTCCATTCCTTCCAATTCTGCCAAAGGGAGCAAACAGAGTAAACAATCAACAACAAGCGCCACTATGAAATACCACTTCTGTTTTGTCTCAGACTTTTCTTAAAGCCATTTCTCAGGTGAATTACTTAAGGGGGGGACAACATATCTAGAAACAAATTCACAGTAAAAGAACATCCACAAAAGCTATTTTTATTACCTACAAATCAGGCTTTCAGCTGCTGCTGAAAAAGCTAATAGATGGCTACTGTGTTGTGTTTTTTTTCTCTGTAAAGGTAACTTTGTAGTAAGCCCTCTCCATTCTCTCACCAATCTTAAGGCCAAAGGCTATTCCTATTTTCAGATCAGAAGTAGACAAAATACTTAGAGATTTATCAAAGTTACAATACATTCCACTAATACATTTGAAAATCTGGCGTATGATTATTCCTACTACCTTGTATTAAAAAAACAGAATATCAAATAGGAGTAAAGACATACAACATGTTCTCTGTCGTGCAGTGATTATTCTACACTATATTAAAATAATGAAAAATTACTAGAGGATTACTAAACAGTAATTCTGATTTACGTTCAGAAAAAATGTCTAACTGAAAATCACATTGTGGGTCTGCCAACAGCTGTTGTAAACCAGCTCTATGCAGCAAATTCTGCTTTTCTCACAAAGTGAAACGTTACTGTAGCAGCTAATAGATAACCCAAAATCATTATACCAAATGTTTCTAACAATTTACCACTAGTATTTTCTGTTTAGAAGACCTAGAAAAGAAAAATCAAAATTTAAAAAAAGGCTCTTCTGGACTATAGTTAAGTTTAAAAGCGCCTGAAGTAAAGACTTATCTAGTCTCACTGCAGATAGACAATGATTCCAGTTAACCTGTCAGTTGACAAAGCTGACCTACTAAGTATTTTTGAATGAGTACAACAAAATTTCTTTATCCTTACAGCACATGATGTTTATATAGACTCTTAGCGTGCCTTTGCAGAAAAAGACAAAGCATGTTTTGAAACTGTGTGAAAAGGTTACAATAACCAGCATGAGTACAGTTGCACTTGCACTTGTTTGCCAACAAATGTTTTTAAATTATCAATCTTCTCTAATTTTGCTTTTTTCTTAATGGATAACATGTCAGAACTTATTTGACATAATGTTTTCATCAACTGAAACAAGCATTTATTGCCTTCAGGAGAAGGCAATAGGCAATACAAGCTTGTACAGAATGCAAGCTTGTACAGTTAAGAATTGTACAATGGCAAGTGAAGAATTTCTTCATTCTAAATGTTACTTGCTATTGCAAAAAGCAAGTTTACAAAACTGATGAACTTTTTGTTCCTCTCCAGAAAAACCTTGTAACCAACCTCTGCTGCTGAGGATAAGGCTAGAAGATTCTACTACAGGACCTCTCCCCATTAATTTGTTGTCTTCAAAATCAAGATTTTTTTGCCACTGCAGAAGAAATTGAATTTTGTCAGTTTCACTCCTGGTACTGAAGGTGGGTGGTTAAGTAAGGTAGACAGATTTGAGCAAATTCCTGTAGAATGATGTATTTTTGACTGAAGGGAGATTACAGATCTCTTCCTCATTTCTAGGGCCACAAATCAAATAGAAAAGAGTTCCTTCTTTTCTGCTGATAAGCAGAAAGGAACATCAGTGCCTAAAATGGCAGAAACTACTGGATTTACCACCAGAATTTAATAAAGTAGGTGGCCCTTATAGTTGCTTAGCAAATGGATCCAAAAAAGCCCTATTTTCAAATGCATACTTGAGACTTTTCTGCCTCCTTGGGGGTTTCCAAATGGTTCAGCTTAAGGGGAAAGGCTGCTCTCCGGCAGAACAATTGACAATACAATACAGCCTAGGTGCTTACTCACCAATGAAATGATCTCTCTCTCTCTCTAAGGACGAACCAAATGCAATCTCAAATAACTCAGCACTTAGTTGCAGAGCTCCTTCCTCGTTCATGCTGTTTTTTTTTTTTTTTTTTTTTTTTTTTTTTTTTTTTTTTTTTCACCTGCTCCAAGCCTACCTTCGTTTCCCACGCCTTCTTTAATCCTACAGCTTTTTCTTTTCAGCAGCCTGCCTCTGCTCCTTGCACCATATCTTCAGGACCTGGATCCTCTGGTTCTACATAATACTCACTGCTGCAGGTTAATGCACTATAATCTGTTTCCTCTTCACTGTGGTCAATGATCCTGCCCTTCCTCTCATTTGTAGTGATGACAGCGTAGGAACTGCCTGAAGCTTCGCTGTGTCATGAACATTTCTGATCATGCATATTCTGATGATCAAATCTGGGATGACATCACAAAATAAGTTATCAATGTAAGCAATGAATCAAATTGTAGGATTAAGAAAATGCTATCTGCTACACCTCTACAGAAACAAACAATATTGCCCAGATCAGATAACAGCTAATTTTAATAAAGATACAACCATTTTGCCTAGACCTCTTAGAACACTTTGTATCTATCGCTGCATTACCCAGGTAGGTGGATTTAGATGCCAGAAGCATACTCTCTGCATTGCAATCGTAAAAAGCTGCGTTGTGATGCTGGTGATATATGAGGCCTTGCCACCAGTATGAAGGCCCAGCTACATGAATATAGCATCAAAACCTTCAGCACAGCGCAGTATTTGCCCATGTCTTCTGGTTGTACAAGCAGCAATACACCAAACTGATAGTGCATCTATAATGTGGTCAGGTAACGCTTGTAAAAATATATATATTTATACATACCTGGGAGGTAATGTTCAAAGAGAGGTAATACTAACTCAAATGCGCTACAGCCTTTTACTGGTAGACTTGCACCTATCACCAGAACCTGCTTATATTCATATCTGATCAACATAATTGTGTCCACAATGCAATCCTGGCCATACTGTACTAATTCTGGTGCATTTTGCACATCAACTGTAACCATGTACGTCGAATTATGTTCTTTATCCTATCAATGCATTATTTCAAAGCAAAGCTAGCACACATAAATTACAGACATATAGCAGGAGCACTCAAACAAGGACTAAGTTCACGAGAGTCTCTACCATTAGACACTTACCCAACAAATCCAAATACCTGCTAATAAGTGGCCTTTCTGGTTAGGACACTGTTTGAAGTACAAAGTATCTCCCTGTGCCAGGGCTTTCACAGACTTTTCCCAAAATGCATTACTACATTCTCTTGGCTCTTAATTCCCTTTCTACTTTTTTCACTCAGTCTACACGAAGAATGTCTCCAGAGCATAGTATGACTGTTACAGGTAAAGAGACTACAAGGAAGTTTTATGTTTCTGCAGCTGTCTTGTGGCTTACCCATTTCACCCGGGGACAGAAAGATAAAACACTTTCCCGTCCAACAAGCCAATTCTTGACCTTCTTGCCCACTTTCCCAACCCTGCTTTGAGAGCCTTACAATGGGCATTTTTTTGCCACTTTTGCTGTCCTTTCACCTCGCATAGTATTAGCTCTGCGGATTAGTTCACTGCCTTATCAAACACAGCTCTTTAGAGAAATTCTGAGGTAACTGCTTCTTATCAGAAAATCTAGAGTTTTGACTGTCGAAATAAGCCTTGTTAAGCAATTGTAGTTGCTATGATTACTTGCAGAAGTTCTGAGGGCTCAACTATCACTACCACTTTGGAGCCAAGCATTCCACTGCTGAATAGATCCTGCACATGCCCTTTCTGCATTACATTTAAAGCCTATTACTTTTTATTTCATTAATTATATACCTTGTTTCTGTACTGCTGCTGAATTTCAGTCGTGTCCCAGATTGGCTCACAACATTTGTTTCCAGTTTATTCAGGAGTGCTACTACACAGCAGCTTCTGATAGCCTGCAGTTTGCATCCATAGAAAAATCACAACTTTAATTTCATTCTGAAGTATCTGATTGAACGTTCCTGGCAACTGCTCCAGCTAGCAAAAGGATCCATATTCACCTCTTCCATCCTACACTGCTCTCCAAGGTTCATTCTTTGGCTTAAATCCCTCTGGCTTTATTATCAGACTAGAATCTGGGCATTCTTCACTACACAGATAACTCCCCTGTTTAGATGTTTGAGTGCCAGTGCAGCCAGGTTCTGTGCTCCGATGGCATCCCACCAAGGCTGGCAAGTTCCACAATTGATTTATCTGACACACGATCTCGTGAACCTCAGCTCCACAGGCTAACCCATGCCACAGCGGGCACATTTACACTTCAGTATATTACAATGAATAAATAAATGAAATGGGTCCCGACCACTATGACAGGAGGCTGTTCTACTGCAGCTTCTTCCTAGGGCGGCTTTTATTCTTTTATCAGTCATTTTTCGAAATGTTTCAAATGAAGTTCAGATCACATTTCTAATAAAATCTTACCTAACCTCAGCCTTCTTTCTCAAAAATATTTTTGTCACAAAATATTCACCTTCTGCTCCTCGGTGCATCTATTATTCAGCAGGGCACAACGCAGAGAACAGGACAACATTCACGCTCTGCTTTGTCTTTGATCGTGGCTAAGAAAACATGGAATTCTGAGTTTAGTCTTCAAGGCCAAATATGTTTAAAGATGATTATTAGTTTAAAACACAAGCTTCTAAATCGTTCTGTGTGTTTTAGCACAGATATGTCAGTACTTTAGTAGGAGGTACAGACCAGAAAAGGTTTCAGAAGGACAGTTAAATGCCCGTCTCCGTCAGCCAACAGAACAAGACCACCCCGTGCTTCTCTAAAGAGTCACAGAGAAACCTGACAGTATCTTTCACAGACAGCACAAGAAAAACGTTAAAGCTTCTATGAAAGTCTATTCCAATTTAAGGACTCCTTATAAAGGACATGAATAGGCTCTAAAAAATCCTGAAGTACCTTTCAGCTTGCAGAAGGGTTGGGTTTTCCCCCCCCCTTTGTTAGTTTTATATTTAATTATGCGGCAGGAGGCTACGGCTAGGAGGAAAGTAGCACATCATGCTATATTTTTTCAGTCCTTTGCCACATATGTATCCTTCCTCCAAATATGGATGAATATAAAATAGCTCCAATTTGTACTGGGGAGCTGAATACCAAAGTTCAAAACAAGATCAAATTGCTATCTTGCACTAAGTTAAAAATAGGACAAGTTAAAAGGATGGGGACAAAACTAGAAACTGAGCCATCACCTGTTGAGTAACCCTTTTTAATTTAACACATGCTTTAAGTCACTTAGATGTTTCATTAGTTCCAAATTATGTCAAATGCCAGAACCTGCATCGACGGTGCCCCAGGACAAAGTAATTTTGTCTAAGATAAGAATACTCTGAAGTACGCGGCGCTTCATTTTTCCATACCTAGTCAATTCAATTTCATTGCTATGAAACCCTCAAATGAAGGTTTTCAAACATCTCCTTTCCACACGTGGCTGGCTCATCACTCCGCTCTGCTATCAGAACAATTTCCATGCAATGGTATTATTGGTGAACGGTAGCAAAAAGTATAGCACAAGCCTCACTTTTGGTCCGACCATGATTACCAGGTATTTCTCTGCTGCACACAAAACGCATTTTAAGAGCACTAGTTTGCGCGATGGCCTATTTCATGCTCCAGACAGAAGCAGCCTTTCAAATGCACCAGAGACTCAATAGATTAGCTGGTGCTAAAGTTTAGAGTTGCTTGGGAGCGAAGTAATGCATGATGGACTGTGCATTAACCTATCATCACCAGACACGAGGTATTAGTATATATGATCTGTTCCCAGGAATCTTGGGTATTTTCATAGTTTGCTGTTCACCAGAAGGGCAGCAGAACAGAGTACGTATGACCTAAGTTTCCCTTGTAACACGTTCTAAATACTTTCCTTCCTGCTGATGCTAGAAAACGTGAAGTAACTACACGGGACACCATCAATTTGATAAAAAGATTACAAACGGTACTTGATATATCACTTCTGTAATTTCTGTCAGTGTAAACCAAAAGAAAAAACCTTTAGTACATTTATACAGCTGTCTTATTACCTCCAACAACTGCAGGTCATAGGGAAGCCAATTTGAAGTTGCAGTGAAGGTTGACTTTGGGTATTTCCTCTCTCTTCCTTCAAAAAGCGTTCTCAGAACCAAAGCTTTTCAAGTAACCACTAACTTTATAAAATGGCTAACCGACCCATTCGACTGGCCACCCCAATTTACAGGCTGCAGGGTGACTGCTGGCACGTCAGCGAGGCTTTCCTCATCACTTCCTTTCTCCCGAATCTTCCACAGTTATGCACTAAAGGAAATTTAGACTCCAGCGCCAAGCCCTGATGGGATTTTTTCTCTCTCCCCACTTTCCCACATGCCCACTTATCCTGGTTGGCGCATTCCATCTCCACCTCCTCATTTACACCACCAAGAGGCCAGTACATCCTCAGGGAAGGCTGTTTTCAAAGCTATACCCTAACTGGAAAGCAAGGCTTCCTGGAAAGGCGGACTTACTTATCCGCTTAGATCCGCTTCAGTGTTGCCAGTCTTCTTCACCCAAAGCCTGGATGCAAGAGCGATACCAGAGCGTATTTACCCAACCCTAAGGCCGTTTCATTTGTCTTTGCCAAAAACCTCAGAAAGACCTCAAACAATACAGCCACGAACACAGTATTAAAACACGCAGTCATCATCTACGGCGTTATTATTAGTTGCATCGAGCGCTTCTTTACTGATGTTTGTTTACTGACTGTTAGGGGATCTGCTGCTTCCAGCGGCATCGCTCCGTGGGTGCCTCCCATTGTGCAGCCCGGTGCTCTCGAGGAGAGGCGAATTTCTTTTCCCCCTGAAAAGGCTAGGTGCTTCACCTCATTCTACGGGAAAAAAATACGTGCAATTTTCATGCATTCAACCATCTTCTCTGCTTAAAACCTACAAGATGTCTTTGTAGTTACGTAAGGGGGAGTGACCAGAGGTGACCGAAACGCAGCATGAACCCTGCCTGTATCTTCTCATCATAAACTACGTCCTTGATCCAGTAATCTGCCCCGAGCAGGTGAACCTTTATGTATGCATGGAGTTCCAGGGTAGTCAATAGGCTTTGATCGACCACCAGGAAAGACACGCATTTATCAGCCCGGAGAAATCAGGCCTCGCTTTGGAAGCGCACTGACACCGGTGGAACAAAAAGCAGGCTCAGTGCAAAAGTGAGAGGTGAATGGGCCACAAACAATAGGACGCTGAAAAACAATCCCTTCTTTCCATTCCTGGGCTGCTCTGCTAGCGCAATGTTTTGGACGTGAGCTCAGATACATAGACACAAATACACACACACACAAACATCCACACACATCAATTTCACTGCTAAATACTAGAAAGCAACCCCCCACACATTGTTTTTGCTTCCAGTCTTTAAAAAAAAAAAAAAAAAAAAGTTTTTTGGGGGTGTAATAACCAGTCTTTTGCATGCAGCTGTAATTTACATGCAATATTCTCATCTGCAAAACAACCACAGGCATCAGAAAAAAGCATACAGCCCCACAGATATTACAACACAAATATTTTTTCATTCTTACTGCTGATTTGCTGGACTCATACTGAACTAAAAGGAAATATATTTTACATTTAATTTCAAATGCATTAACCACTTTAATTCCACACCCTTAAAATATCACGGCCTAGTTTTCTTCTGAGATTTTCTAATAACATTTGATAAATTTATAGGTTTCACTGTACTTTCCAAATCTGATTTTTTTCTGAGCATGTATGAAGGTGGAATTCCTACAATCTTCATAACAACTAGCCATGCAGTCCCCAGGAACATCCAGAGCTTTTACATTTAAATACTGTGGAAAAATGTCACATTTTCTGATGGCTACCAACTAGATGAAAATCCTGGCATGTTTTAGGAAATGGGACGTAGATGCTTACTGAAACAACCAAAAAAAAATTGCATATACTGTTAGTACTGAGCCCTGAATAGTCCTGAAAAACAGTGGTTTTATTCAATGATTACATCCAACAGTCAAATAATACCACACTGTGAAATTGAGGAGTTTATTAAGGTTGATATGCTGCATTTCCTGAGAAAAAATCCCACAGCAAAACAAGCAAATAATAGCTTCAACAATAAATTCACAGAGATTCTACTTACATACAAAAATGTTGGTGAAGAACCAATTTATTCTTTCAGCCCTGGCCACACATTCCATGTTTAAGGAATTTTAGTAAGCATCTGTCCACATAAACCACCGGCAAGGACTCTTTGCAAAATCTATTACAAACTTCACTGCCACCCTACAGTGTTTACAGTTACCTTCCTTAGATGTCTGAAAATGTTTGAAAGCCAAGCATATCTTCCTTTTTTTTTTTTTTTTTTTTTTTTTTTTTAAGACACAGACCTCGTTTAGCTTACTCAGCACAGGCAGCATTAGCTCCTAAATTTAAGAATCATTATAAACCAATTTTAATGCAAATGCCAATAAGGAAACTGTTCACACACACAAAATACATGGGCAGTGACTGATACCAGCCTCCTGCCTGTTTAATGGCTGTTAGCTACAGGCCCATTTTCTCTGAAATCTGTTTAAATACAGTGTTTACTGTCTCTGCACTTCTACTAGTATTTACCCCTCCGTTCAGCCGACATATTTAAAAAAAATAAAAACAAAAAAGCAAGTATAAATACGTTCAAGAAGTGTGGCAAATTCCCTCCTCCACCCCCAGAGCGGTAAAGCCACAGCGGATGAGCTGTAACTATGGCCTTGGGAATACAAGTTCCCCAGGCTCTTTTACCACACAAATATCAATTCAAGTTGCAAGAGCCCTATCCTCTCCTCCTTAATGCAGATCGAGCCAGGCAGCCCCACAGCCTTCGCAGGAAGGTTTTCTTCCCGTTTTCCTAGCGAGCCTCTCCTCCGGTACCGGTCCAGGATGGAGCGCAGGAGGGTGTAAGTGGAAGGATCATCACACCAGTGTTTAGTGGAGGAATAAATCAAACATGGCTTCCCCCTCCATACATTTCCAGAGTTACATTCACTCCTGCTGCCGTGCGATCCCACTCCCACCCGCAGCGAAGGGGCAGGAGCAGCCCCCACCTCCCCAAACCCCCATGCCATGGGGTGGGGGGGTGACCCTGGCTGCTCTCCACCCTGACGGGGGGAAGATTTAAATCCCAGGGGAGGGTTTTTAGGGGTGTTTTTTTTTTTTTTTTTCCTCCCCTTCATCGGCTTCCCCCCCCCCCCCTTGCTTTTGCGTTTCTCTTTCTGCTTTGCACTGATTAACACCCCCCCACCTCCAGCTCCTGAGGGGGGGGGGTGCAGCGCTCCCTCACCCCTTTATGCTGCCCCCGGCCTCCCGCAGAGCTCAGGAGGAGGAGGAGGAAGGCGAGGAGAGGAGAGGAGGGGGGGAAAAGGATGAAGCTGCAACAGCCGGGACTCCGGCTCGGCATCGCCCCCCCCGAGGCACGGCTCCTGCGGCAGGCTGGGGGGGGGGGGGGACGGGGTTTGGGGGGGGATGAGGGAGGGGTTAAAGGGGAAAAGGGGGGGTTGGGGGGGGTAGGGAGGTATTGGGGGGGGTAGGGATGGGATTTGGGGTGGTTGGAGGGATTTAGGGGGGGTTGGGGGTGAAGGGGCAGGTAGCGAGGGGGAGGTAGCGGTGGTGGCTGATGGGGGAGCGCAGGCTTGGGGTGGTGGTGTGTGTGGGGGGGGGGGCCCATAACACAAACCCATAAAAATAAATAAATTAAAAAAAATAACACAAAAACCCCTCCTCTCAGGAAAATCAAAAGGGGAAACGGGAGGTGCCCGGCTAGGGGCGGGTAAACCAAGGGGGGGGGGGGCACCTCCTGTGAGGAGAGACCTCGGCCCCACACCACCACCACCACCACACCACCGCCTCCCTCAGGGGGTGCCGGGGCAGCGCCCTCAGCCCCAGCCCGCGGCCAGGCGAGGCGGCGACATCCCGGAGGGCGACGGAGCCACCACCAGCAGAGCCACCAGCAGAGCCACCGCCACAGCCGCCACCCCGCTCCCGCCTCCCGCCCGCGGGGCCTTGCGGGAACGTGCCCCGGTGCCTCCCTCTGAGGGGAAAGGGGGAAAGCAAAGCAGCCCGGCGGCGGCTCACTGACCTGTGCCCTAGCGCATCGTTCTCCCCCCGGGGAGCCGGGCGTGAGGCGGCGGCGGGAGCTGGGCGCCGGGGGAGCTGTGAGGAGGAGGAGGAGGAAGAGATGAAGGAGGAGGAGACGGCGGCGGCGGCGGGAGCCGAAGGGACGCGGACACGGCAACGGCGGCGGCGGCTCCTGCGCGGCGGCCCCGCCCCCTCCTCCGGCCAGAACCAGCGCGAAAAATCCCGGCCGCTGATTGGGCGCCGCCGCTGCGCTGCCCCCGGAGCGGCTGTTTCAAATCCCCCCGCACGGAGCCGCCCGCACGCGCGGCCGGGAGCAGCGCCAGCAGTGCCAGCGGTAGAAGCGGCAGCAGTGGCAGCAGCAGCAGCAGTGCCGGCGGCAGCAGCAGCAGCGCGCGGGGCTGCGGGAGCGGCGCGAGGGCCGCCCGCCCGCCCGCCCGCCCGCCCGCTCTGACAGGGCCGGCGGCGGTGGCGGACCCAGGGGAGGGCGGGCGGGGAGGCTGAAGGCGGGAGCTGTGTGGGGCCCTCGAGGATGTGCGTGTATGTGGGGGGGGGGGGGGGTCCCCAGGTGGGCGACAGCGCGTCTTTTATCACCTTTTTCCTTATATTTTATTATACTATATATTTTTTTTTACCTCTTTATTTTTATTTTTTTTTTTTTTTCCTCTCTCTCAGCCTTCTACGCGGGGGCGTCTGGTAACCGTGCCCTCCTAACCCAGCACATGTGCGCTCTTCTGAAATAAAGCCCTGATCTAAGCCAAATGTTTTGACTTTCCCCACCGCTGCACACGATCCCGAGGCTCTGGGATGGTTTGTGAGGACCGAAACGCGCCTGGCTGCGAATTACCGGGGCTGTCTTCCTCGGGAAGCAGGGCCTGGTTTATTTGTTCTCGCTCGCATCAAAATAAGTACATGTGCTTGCAATTTGCCAATTGGAAGCACAGCTATTTTTCAGGCCAAATCGTTAAATATCTGTCATGCTCTGATAGGAACAAATATTCCCATGAGCTGTCGCAGCGGGTAATGCAAAGCAGGTAACAGCAAACTGCTCTGAGCCTTAAGGGGCTGAGAAAGGATTGGGGAATGCTGGCCAGGGCTAAAGGACATCGCCTGTGGGTGCTGTAAGGCCTGGCTCACCCCAAAAGGTGATCAGGAGGTAAGGGAGCAGGGCAGCACCCCAGCACCGTCCATCCTCGCTGTTGTCCCATCTGCTATGGAAATCCTCGAGCCACCCTGTCCAGTCCTTACTGGTAGAGGTCATGGTCTGTGGGTGTCTTTGCCATGGGTTTAACAGGGGTGCAACTTCCCTCTAACAGCGGTTAACAGTCGAATGGTTTGCACTTGGTGCTAATTACTTAGTAATGAGAAACTTAATCAGGGGCTGATTAAAACTTTAATCTCAAAGTGGCTGAAGGAAATCTATCTCTAGTGATAAAGGTACCTGGACTTGTTTTTTTCACCTTTCTGTTTAAAAAAAAAAAAAAAACACTTGATGTTAGGCACATGAGATTTAGCTTCTGAATGTCAGTTTTTACAGCATTAAAGAAAAATGTAGAGCTGTTACATTGTAAAATAGTTAATTTGAAATAAACATTGTGACAAATTTCTAATTTCCATTTTTTTCAAGATCAGTTATGCGTTTACAGAAAAAATGTTTTCTAATTAAAGATAGAGGCGCTGTATCAACACAGATTAATAGATGTACAAGTATGCGGATCCTGCAGTTTTGCTACATAATGGCATATATAGGAGTGCTTTTCTTCCACAGTTGAGCAATAATGTAAGGAGAAAACAAACAAACAAACTGAAAGTATGAAGCATGTTATGTTTTCAGGGGTTCTTGCTGTTTTCTGCAGAAGATTATTTATGTAAGGAACCAGGTTAGTTACCAGTAACTGATATACTTCAAATGCACTATCTACTCTCTGCAACAAATTCTGTGCTCAGGTTTATTAACTATCTCTATGATTATTATTATTTTTTTTTTAATTCTGTCCTTACTAGTAATGTATAAGATCCTCCAGGTATTGCAGTTTTCATGTTTGTCTTCTCTGTCAGTTGTTTAAGATTTAAGTGGAAGGATTTTGCTATCATGGTCAAGGTGACAACAAATCTTTCTTACTCCTTTCAGCTCGTATAGATCATTGGCCTTGTCTGTGCTATTAAGATTTGCAACCACCTAATTACATCCTAATAGACGCACCATGCAAATGTACAGTGGAGCTTATGTTGGAAAGTGAAAGATGTTAACTGGAAAGGCACTGTTTCAGACTATACTTAGACATTATTGCAAATTTGTTGAAAGGCAAGGCCCTTTTAGTGAGAAACTGTGTATGCAGTTTTCCAACTTCAAAAACAATTGACTGTTTTCTTGAGCTCCTATCAAGATAATAAAATTCTTTTTTCCATGGCTTTACCCAATGAGGTTGACTCTCTGAAAGTAGATAGTTATTTTATGTTTTTCAAAGCTGAGTTCAAAAAAGTTTTAAGTTCTATTGAACAGGTGTGAATGACTGCATGTGCAGTGTAGAAGGAGGTTGTGCTAACAAGAGTCTCAGTACGTTACTTTTGAGTGCTAGCCTTGAAATAATCGAAGTAAATGTCCCCTAATCTGCTTCTGGTAGTTTTCAAATTTCCAGAGCAAACCTCTTGGGAGTTTTATCCTCTTTGATAGTAATTTTGAGTTTGAAAGTATTTTTTTCAGTTTGATGTTTCTTAGGTAGCAGAACAGGTCATTGAAGCCAAATGATGTATAGCTAGAGTAGATCATAGTATTCATTTATTGAGTCATGTTTCATTTGGTATCTAAAATTTGATTGTTTTAATTTCACCTTTTATGGACATATTGTATTAACAAATAGTATCAAGATCAATATCTGTTCAACTCAAAGGAATTTAAATAAATGTAGTGTTGTGTATTGATCTAGAAACATTTAAATGTTTTAGAGGTTATTAATTAGCTAGTAGGCTGAAGGATAATTTGCAATTAAAACACAATTCCAAGAACATTTTCACTATTTATTCAGCTATAATGGTAGGCAGTGCCCCTGACCTTAGGCGTATGTTATGATACATAGAAATTCTAAGGCAGAAGGAAGGCGATTCTTTTTGTTGCCATCGCAGGGACCGGAGCATCTGAAAGGTTAAGTAAGGCCCACATTGTAGTCAGCGTAGTTTCACTGTGTTAGGCAGAGCTCAGAAACTAATCAAATGTGTGTGGCACTATTCCATGCAACGGTGCAAAAATCTCTCCCCTGTGAGCCTGGTCAGCCCTGTTAACAAGGGGATGGGGCACGTTTTGAGGTAACTCTCACTGTGAGAAATAAGGGAGATTTGCAGTCCCTGTGCTAAAGCTTTGCCATTCTCCTGCCACAGGTCAAACATAATGGAGGGGTAGTTAGCAAGCATGCTTAATCTAATTGTAGATCTTTGTGGAAAGAACTTCATGTTTATATTTTTCTCCTGATTGCTTTCTGTTTTTTTTAGTCTTTTATTTTTGTTTCAGGTTTTCACATCAGTGTCTAGTTAGTAAATATTCTTCTGGATACAGATAATCTTGGCAGCGATGTAGAGTTGTACTGAAGTTAAGTGAGCGCAGCTGATGAGTAAATCAGATCCTCCCAACTGCACAGCCTATCCGCAGTGTTTACTGTCCTGCAGGTGAGATAAGGGATGTACTAGGCCATATAGAACCCACAAATGTAGATATTTTGTTTCACTGGCTTTTTCCACCTCTTCAGGCTAAACACTGAAGGCATTGTAATTCTACTTCAAAACGTGAATGCACTGGGAAAGTTAATACTGCCTGTTCTGTTTTGTTGTAGCACTGATGCGGAGAGATCTTCCCAGTCTTGTCCCTCATCACCATGGCTGCTCTTCCACGCTGGCAGCCCATCACCTGAGCACTGGCTTCAGCCAGCAGTCCATGTTTTTTGTTTTTTTTTTTTAGGATTAACAGTGAGTAATGATTATTTCCAACCTGAGCCCTGTCTGAACCTATCCTCAGCTGTGTTAGGTGTAGATAGACAGAGCCACTGATCCTTCATTGTGTCAGTCCACGTGCCATCAAGACTGCTAAGAAAAATCTTTATCAGCACCTATACATTTGTTTTTGGGCAGGCAACATGCTCCATTCTGCTTAATACAAAGAAAGCAAGCTGCTGTCGTAGATTTAAGTATTAAAAACTTAATATAAACTTGTATTAACAACTTTATAAACTTCATGAAGCTTCATATTTTATATTAAAACTTAATATAAACTTAAGTATAAAACTTAAAACAGCATTACAAAATACTTTAGCTGTAGCATAGTAATTCTGGGATTGTAGTACTAAATGAATGCTTGGGAGCCTACAAATGCACTGGCCAATTAATCTGAATGAAAGTTCATAAAAATGGTAATTTAAAATTTCAGCATTGTGTATTAGAATTCTTTAAAATAAAGTCAAAAATGAGAAAGAACAGGCTTTTCAGACTTTTTGTATGTTTTGTAAAATCTCAGATAAAATGGAGTAATAGTATTTTTAATTGAAAGTTGATTTTTCAAGAAGAAAGTAATCTGCTTAGAGAATTTCTAATGTAATTGTCCAAATGAGAGACATCCAAAGTGTGCAACTATACTGTATAGCTCAAATACAGTTCAGAGTAAGAAATTTTAATGTCAGTGAAAATATACAGTTAAACGTGAATCTTCTTACTATGAGTTGTGCACCAATCTGTTTAGCAGGTACGTTTTCAGTTAGGAAAATAATGGGATCAGATGTCACTTCTCACAAATAGTCTCTTTCTGTTTGCATCATTTATACTAAGCAGAAGGAAGGGAAGTGTCACTGAGCGAGCAAAAGGAATGCTGAAGACATGAGGGAGTGGGTTACATCTTCAGGGGAAGGCAGAGGGCAGGAGAAAGGAAAACTGAGGATCATATCCCTGCTGTTTTCCAGTGTTGGGATGATAAAAAACAGCTGTATACTAATTCTAAGTAGCTAACATGCTCCAGCCTAGTAAAAGGGACTTCAGTGCACTGATAAAGTTGTCTATAGAAATTATGCCTGTATCTTCAGCATCAGTATGACTTACTTTAAATGTTGCTGACATTCAGAGTAAAATAAATCTAATGTTTGTGGGAACACAAAGCTTGAGGATTCAAAACACAGTAACTCCTCCCTCTATTGACTGCATAGTATGTTATGTTTATAAACATAATCTCACTTAGAAGTATAAATACCAAAATGTGTTCATAATCATAACTATTATTTAGCATTAGAGCAAAATTACAATTTTTTGGAATATATTTGATATTAGTCTCTAGATTTTAGCTTGTTAAGACAGAAGCTCAACTCTCAGCTTCTGAGGATCTACAACATAGATTTTACTGTTAATTCTGTTGCATTTCAAATTATGATTTATGTTTAATCTTCACATAATTATTGTTCAGCGATAAGCGCAAAGTGCTAAGTTCTACAGCAATGTAAGTCTCGAAGGCTTTCTTTTGTTTTGGCAGAGAAGTGACTATTGATATTTCCACTGTATGCCAGTGCCAAAGAATAAAGTTTGTTAAGGGTTGAATAGGCCAGATAGATAATGCTACTTCTGTTTTCAGCAGACTCTAATGCAATGTTTTATTTCGCACATATATTAATCTTTGCAGCCTCTATGCAGAATGGTGAGGGTAACTCTGTCAGTCCTAAAGGTTAATTTCATTCTTCTTTAAGGCATGCCATTATTCTGTTAACAGTAATTGCTCTTTTTTGAATGATTAATTTGATCATATGAACTGTTTCTAATTATGTTGGTGGCTGGCAATTTCCTGTACTGAGAAATTGTGGCTGTGATCATATCCCATTTACTCAGTATATATGCCTTGAGAAGAATGCTTGCTGACAGACATTTTCAGAAATAACTAATTTTGAGAACTGTTTGGGGAATTTATATAAGATTTCTAGCACTTGTTTTATATTGTTGTTGAGTATGTGCAAGTATACTTCATAAGGGCTGAAGCAACTGGATTTGAGCCATAGGATAGGCAGGTTTGCAAATGAAGGCCGAACTGCTAAATTATCACCTGTCCTGATTTTGCTGTGAAAACTGAAGGGAGTAGGATGTGTTTCTTGCACATTTAACCATGTTCTTGAGCTTGATATGCTAGCTCCTCTAAGCTATATTTGTTCGCTTCAGTTATTGTTAATGAGCCAGAGCTTACACTTTGCAAATCGGTGCAGGCGTATTATGAGACACTTGCTTGGTGAACAAGCCCTAGCAGGGAGTGAAAGGTGGCTGCTGAGCTGCCTGCGGGAGCTGTACTGCGGTTCACTGTCAGCAGCTCAACCCTAAATGCAAGAGTGATCCCACCATGGCAGTTCGTGCTCCAGCGCTGGATCTGCGTCCAGTTCATCCAGTACGGAAACATTGCCCTGTTTCAGCTGCATTTACACCAGCTGAACTAAACTGTGACTCAAATCAAGAATGCACTCATTGGAGAAGAGGTGTTGGGCTTAGCCAGCATGTAGGAGGCATCCCCCATGAGCGTTCACTCGCTCTGTTGTCTCACGCCGAAGCTGAGCATGGTTGTAGTACTGCTGTGCTAATAATAGCAGCATTCCCATGGACGCAAGCCATCGTGTGTTAGACACTCCTCCTCTTGCAATTGCTACAGCAACTGGGTACATGGTATCTGCTGAAGGGCTGAGGTTATGTGCATCTTCTAGGTTTGAAAATAAATTGTTTGCAGTGGTCCAAAGAAGGACATAGACTCCTGAATTCTGAGTGCCATTCAAGTGCTTAACCTGTATATCTAGGCCTCAGCTCCTCTCTTACCGCAGAAGCCTTTAGAGGGACTAGAAATGCTACTTTTGCCTTTGACTGGAAGTACGCTGCTTCCAGAATGCAGCTCATCTGAAATACCAGACTCCCAAAACAGTGATGCCTCCAGTGACCTGACAGAGGTCTTTCCAGTGCGACTAAATGCTTTGCTGCAAGATGCCAGCTTAAAGGCACATTCTACGTGTTCCTTGTTTCGCGTACACTTGTAAAACACTTACATTTGACTTTTATTTGGAGTCACTCTAGCAAATGCACGTGCCTCACGTTATGTATGCGAGTTGTCTCCTTGCAGCCCCAGTCCTCTGTGTTTTAATACAGTTGTAATCCCCACCGCCTGCAGGGAGTCTGGCCTAGCGCATCCTAGTCCTGCAGGACAGAATAGCTGCATGACTGTTTGTGTTCCCTGATTTGCCTGTAATGTGTCCCTGAGGATTTTTGCAGGCAGGCGGCAGACTGCCTGTGTGTCTGATATGGATGCATGACTTATAATATGCTAGAGAACTTTACCAGCCTTCCACTGGCTACTTAAAATTGGTCTGGTGATCCCCACCCCCCTGCATGAACACACACTGCCTCTCCAGCTGTATATTTCCCTCCCTGTTTGCTGTTGCCACCTCTGAGGCAGTGACATCTAATCTGTTTGTGAATCAGCTCAGGCCCTGACACGGTTTCCAGCCTGGTGTGCAAAGGTAAGCTGACTCCCTTCATGAATGGATCACGAGGTCCTGCTTCAGAGGCTCGGGCCGGGGATGGTAACACCTCCTGTTGCCCAACCACAGTTTGCTGCTGTGTGGCTGGCTGTCTTCATCTGCTTGAAGCCATTCTAAAACTAATAAATAACGAGGCACGCTCTCAGAACTTACCAGATTCCTGACTGTACAAACAGCAAATATAAATCTGAATGACACTTTGGAGGTGCTTTTTACAATGCAATATAAACATAGTGACTAAGCCTCTGGAAAGGCCTAAGAGTATGCCCACACTGGGACAGTTGCTAGGGCTGGCCCTATCTGATTTAGGAAACACCGTAAAGAAGTCATTGGTTAGTGGGAAACATCTACTCAAGAGTAGTGTTTGAACAGTGCAGGTCCCAGAACAGAATTCCACTTTAATAGCGGCCAAGATTCATTTAAATATGTACTGTGGCTTGTGAGAATTAATTTCTAGGTCAGCTTAAATAATAAATTATTCTATTCTTCCATTTCCCTTTCATGGTATTGTAGGCAAATTAATTGTATTTCAAGCATTAAATAATTTTAAAGATTTAATTTATGACCCAACTATATTTGCCTTCTAAAAACTCTCAAGGGCAGGGACTTTAAAGTCTTACATGTTCGTACGGCACCAGTACAGGAGCCCTTAGCATGTTGGTGTCCTGTAAGCAATACTGAAATATAAATGTTAAATAATGGTGTCTTCTAAAGGTATGAGCCATGTGTTCTGCAAGCTTTTGGCACACTCACGAGTGTGCACCAGGCAGACACGCACTTTGGAGTTTGAAAGATGAGCCCCTTTTGAACTGTAAGCATCTCATCTCAGCATGATTCCTAAGGAGAAAATCTTTTTCTCTTGTCCAAGCGTTTTGGATTTATGTAGGCCCTGTGGAGTTCACTGGTGGGTTTATTTGGCAGGTGGGCCTTATTAACCTGCCAGCAAGGGACTATTTGACCTGCTTAGGTTTGAACAGCTTGTAAATAAAGATTCTGTCAGGGAAGAGAGATTCTCCTGTGCTTCAGACTATTTATATCTCTTATAACTGTGGCTGTTATAAAGAAACAGAAGGTCTGGGATGTGAGACAGAAAGCCCTGAGGGAGTCTTACATGTTGTATTTGGATTGCTGTGTTAATATCCTAAAATAAACACAGCATGCCAGAAAATGGGGAATACTTTTTTTTGGTAATTATTATTAATTCAAAGACCTAAATTATTGGTTATTGAATGGAGTATGGCTGAGCTTGGCTGCAGAGGACAATAAAATAACCTCTTAATTTAACACTAGCAGCTATTGGCAATCAATGGGAACCAGACATTTAATGAGCTTCATTTCCCTCTTCTTTTTTTTTCTCTCCCCACATTGTTCTCAAGTTTCATAATTACTAGTACCAATGTTTTTACAGCTCAGGTTAATAATAAATGCAATAGGTTTGCAATAAATTGTAATCTTAATCGAAATCAAGCAGTGACTGGTACAGTCTCCATCAATGGAAAAAACTTTAATTGGGAAAAAAAAAGTATTGTATTGAAAGGTATGTTGTGTTTCAGATTTAAAAATCCTTTCAAAAAAGTCTTTTGGCCTTTCTGGTGCAGGACTGACTTTAGGGTCCTCTGTAGCTATCATATGCCCATTAAAAAAATTACATATCTATGTCAATGGAAATAATTACAATGCAAGAAAAAATGTTTTATCTCATTCAGAAACCACCATCTTGGACTAGATAAGTGATGATTTCTGAGAAAGGTTTCCTTCTGCTTCAGTTGACCTACTCAGGACACCCAAATGCCACTGCAGATCAAATGTCATTGGGTTCAGCGTCTGCTGAATCTCTGTTGAGATTTTGCGTATGTATTACTTGTTTGTTCATTTGAAAGTCAATTTTGCAATATTTCTGTCTTCTGTCCTGAAAGGGCTCAATAAACGTTCTTTGATCTTAGGTTAGGCCGATCTGCTCCTTATTCAATCTAGTGATATTTTTGAATATTAACAGTCACCAGATTATAGAAAATGGGTTGAGTTTACAACCATAAGCATAACTAGCTGCAAAAGTATGTAAACCAAGAGCTGCTGCTGTGGCCACGGAGAACTTGATCTCGGGGAAGGACAAGCAGGATATTACCACTGACGTGCGCTGAGGGGAGAAAGGCTTCCAAATTCTACTAAGTCACCATAACTTTGCCAGCGGAAACCACTCAGAAGAGATGCCAAGAGGGGCAACGTCCTTTCTTGTTTTGTTCAACCCCTTTTCCAAGTGGGCATCCCTTTTATGCGCTGCATCCCCTGGCTCCTGGCCCTGCAGTGAAGTGTTGCTGGCAAAGCCCTGTGCACCTGTTCCAGACGGATTAGCCGCTGGTGACAGCCCATACCCAGAATTTCCTCTGCAGATGCTAGCACCCTTCAACAAGTGAGTCAGAACCGTTTGACTGAGAGCTTTTTATAGTTGTTGAGGGTGATGCTAATCATCCTAATAAAGTCGAGTTCTTAATCTCTCATACTTAATGGTTTGCCATTGGTCAGACAACGATGCCATGATCTTCTTCGCTCCCATCCTTATTTGCTCTACCAGCACTGCAAAACACTATTAAGCTTTTATGATCATCTGTCATTATGTTGGAAAGTGAGTGTTGTCTGGTGGATAAGATGGCAGGCTGACTCCAGAATTGACTCCGCTAATGAATTCACCATTGGGAAATCTAAGACTATATTACTTCCTCTGCTGTTTTGATTTTCCTACCGATAAATACATTCATTTAAGAATTCAATAAACAACTCATACTGAAAGTCAAGCACGCCAGGACTGGTTTGCGGTACTGGGCTTTACATTAAATTCTCTAGTCCAAGGAATCAGATTTTGTCTGTATTGTATTCACATATGTTGATGTGCAGCATAAACAATTACAGTGCTAACTGCTTATAAAAATAATATGCACTTTTCTCTTTCGTCTGCTGCTAATAGGTCTTCATGTTTTGGTATAAAATGGTTTTTGATATAAATAATTTACTTTATTGTTCATGAAAACTGTGTCCATATAGCTAAAGGGAACAAATGTCCTAAATTTAATTTCCCCTAAGGGTTTTTTTTTTTTCCTTTTCATTTTTCTTTCTACAAATACATAAAAAGAGTCAGGCACTTCCTGCTATGCCCTAAGCACAATTTTAGTTCCTGGTGTATCCACTCTAACGTATACAGGAAGGAAGGAATAATCTCTTTCAGGCTGTAGTACTTTTGCAGTGCCTGCAGTAGCTGTAGCTCAGACTATCCATAAGCGACTAATACTGGAGGGATTGTGCAATGTTTGATCTTTGGGACTAATAAGGAACAGGCCCATTCATAGGTGAGAATAATATGCTTGGATCAGCATTGTGCAATACACTGAAGCAGACAATGTTCCTGCATCAGGGAGACTACCATCGGTGAGAATTAACCCAAGTATTCATAGCAGTCATGAAATGCACTGAATAAAAAGAATTCTTTCTAAAATAAAACCCTCCACTTTCCAGACAGGAGAAAGTAAGATTGATTAGGCACCACTTGTAAAAGGTAGAATTTGTGAACGAGGAGGATGTTAAGTGCTTCTAGAGAAGAAGGATTTGCAAGAGAAGCCTGATAAGATAAAGATTTGTCCAAAACAGGACTGGGAAGTGGCTAAGTGGGAACTGCGAGCTGAGTGTGTGGGAGGGAAAGAGGCAAGCATTCATTTCACTGCACACTAAGAACAGGAAAAAAACATGGATGGGGCGTGGGGGGGCAGATTTTTGTTTTTTAGTTTGCTTAAAATTAAGTGACATGTTGCTTTTAATTCTGTAAGATACTAAAGCTGTATTCATTTGCTTTTATTGTCCAATTAAAAGTTTTTGTCCTTTCTTCTCATTCTTCTCTTTATCTCTGTTCAAAAGAAACCCAAGTAACAGATCCATCCTGATTCACCTCTCAATCCAATAGTTCTACTTTGGTCTAAATCCAACCACTTTGCTTTACAGGTAGCAGCTGTTATTCTGAAGAAGCATGCTGCAGAGCCGTCCTAGCTCTCACCTGCTAGCAATCAGACAGGTCCAACATACCCTCGCAACATGGAAAAGCCTTCCCCAGGTCCCTGTGCCAAGCTGATGTTAGGACAGAATAGCATAAAATAGGTTATTCAGCTGGTGAGGGAGTAAGGCAGAGCTGCCTGGTAAAGCAGTTTTTCAGCCTTTTGTGCAGTGTATCGGGAATCAGGATCTGGACGTTTCACCATAAATGAGCTGTTTACTAAACATTTCCTGCAACTTTCAGTAAACAGATTGGTTCATCCTTTTATTTATTAAGATGCTCTTATCCTTGCTATAAAAACATACGTAATCTGGAGAGATTTCTGAGTGACAGAGTGGATTTGTGAAAACATCCGCATAATGTTTTTCCACTTGCTTTCAGCCCTGTTCTTGGATTTGCTGGCTGAGACAATGTTTGGAGTGAAGTCATGTGATCAATCTGCATTTTCTTGCAGTCTTCCTGAGCTGTTGCACCACTCTTTTTCATGCTAGGTATTCTGTTGATCTATAGATCTAGGCTCCTTTTTTTTTTTTTTTTTTTTTTTTTTTAAGGGTAATAAATCAAAATTATACAGTGTTAAGGATTTCAGTCAGAGAGATTATGTCAGAATTAGAACATTCCCGAGTGAAGGTCATATAAATCAATCCTTCAGTTATTCCATTTTCAGTTTCATTGTAATGAACAGTACCCTGCTTGCAGTGAGAGGGCTTATGGTGCTAGAATACTGATAAGATGATATTGCATTCAGAGTACATTTTCTGCTATTGGATGAAATCTGCAATGCGATATATGACATCTGTACGAGGGTCTGTGTTGAAATGCCTTGAAATTGTCAAATTATAACATTCTAGAGATGAGCTTGCTTTGTAAAATCATCGAATCACCTTTATTGCGGAAAGAATTTAAATGATCAAAGTAATAACAAAGCTCTTGTAGTAGAAATGTAAAAGGAAAACGTATCACTCTTTCAGTGCTGGCATATTAAACAAGTTAATGGTATATTGCTGTGCCTTCCTAACACTGGGGTATAATTTTTACCTGGGTAGTAATACCTAACAATTAACACCACTTCCCATACGTTAAGTACTTGACAAATTATTTATAATAATATAGCAGCTAAGAAGCCATTTTAATTGCTTGTGGAATTGTAACACAGAAATAAGGAATTTGGGATTGGGATCAGACTGTTGGGATTTTGTGTTATGCTGCTGATTGTTCAGGTTGTTGTCTAAATTCCTCCATCATCCAGACACGCAACCTATAAATACTTGCTAATGTGTATATTGAAGCTGTGCTCGCAGGACAGTGTGAAGCAAATATTACTTCTTGATCGCACTCCTACTCACTTTACCCTGGGGAAATAGCTAAAACATGTGCATCTGCATTTATTCATTTGCTATACACAGCCCTCCACTGACATGCCAATATACCAGAGCTTGTCTGCTAGCTTATTTTCTTTTCACTGACTGCTCTTCCCACCAGCTTCTCCCTGGTTTAGCCACCTCTGATCTGTGTGTGCCTTCCTCCAGCCTCCTGCCCCCTGCCCTGCACAGACACTCAGCTGGAGGCCGCAGGAGGAGGAGGAGCTCTCCAGGGTTCTGCTTAAGCTGAGGTGCAAGCAGCTGGGAGGATCAGCATTTGGGGAGAAATACCTCCAAACTGTCCTTTGATCCAGCCAGCTGGAATCAGCTTGCAGAAGTGAGAGCTTGCCCAATGGCTAAATAGGGCAAATAGTGCACCAAAGTGCTAAAGGCTCTCCACTGCAAGGTTAAAGATGGAAACAGTAATTTTGGCAGCTCCCCATCTACCTGAATACATCACGATGTTCTGAGCAGTGCCTTCAGTGTGGAACTTGCAGTCTTCCATGTTGTATTTCTGGAAGGATAGTTTAAGTAGACCATGGGAGGTGGGACAATGGTTGCACTGGAGGGGACAGCAGAGTTTCAGTAACACTGTGATGTTGAGGCAGGTGGACCAGCAGCTGATGGATTCACTTCCTCAGGATCTGTTCAGGAATGATCTCATGGTGCTGGGAACTCTGGGCAGTCCTGAAGGATGGTGGAGTGTGGTTTTTAAAATTTTCATCAGGATTTTTTAAGGAGATGACTTTAGCTTTCTGGTTGTGCTGGAAATCTAACAGCATCACCATTTTATCAGCAGCTTCAACAGGGACATTGAAAGAGTCAGCCTCTCCACACTACTTGATAGATTGACTAAGACTAAGCAGCCCGTGGAAAACGTTTGCAGAGTTTTTACACTCCTCAGAGCCTGCCGTTCTGGAGCACAAGAGCTGAGGGATGACAAGCTTAACACAAAGCACAAGGACCAGAGAGGCTGGTGGTGATAACCATATGAAAAATAGACGAACCAGAAGGAGTGGGGAAGAGTGAAAGGGGCACAATAAGAAGTGCACCGGGATATTATGCAGCTTTTCAGGAAACAATGGCAGATGTTAAGCAGCTCATTAGAGAGGCACAAATCTCTCCAAACGGTAATACCAGATCTGGCCAACTGCAGCGTGAATGTGAGCGTGGGTACACAAGCGTGGGTTGCGTGTGCCTCTGCAGTGCGGAGGCTTGAAGAAAGGTTTGCCACAAGCACACGTGCACGTGAGCTGGGACACAGCAATATACAAGTAACCTTGGTGACAGAGGCAAGACTGAAACACGCATTCATAGCTCCCAGCTCTGTGCACAGACCACTAGACTACCTTCTGTGTTTATCAGCAGCGATGAAATACAACAGTCACTGCTGCAGGCGGAGGAGGCTAATGGCAGCGACACTCTGTGCTTGCCCTATTTCTCATACTCCTTCCCTAAGCACTAGTTGCTGGCTATGATCAGAGGTTGGATAAAGGGACACACGCCTTTGGTCTAGCCTGGTGTAGTTGTTCTAGTTTCCATAATGCCCAGTGAAGCCCTCATCCACCCTAAATAAAGAACAGGATGTGGCACAGTAAGTTTCTTTGTTTACAATGTCTTAATAAATTCCAGAACAAATGTACTCAATTTGGAAGCAAAGGAACATTTTCTTACTGTCAGAACTACAAGCTCATCTTGAAAGCTGATAGTCATTGCTTGCTTTCTTTCCTGTATATCAATGCAAATAAAGCTCTGGAAACAAAATCTGTGAATTTCTTCTGCAGTACCTTCTCTCTGCCTTCACATCCTCTCTCAGCAGCATCTGTAATTCTTACCTTCAACAGGTTTATGAAATGTCTCAGCTGAATGAAAATGTGTTGTTACCGATAGAGGAGAAGAACTGGAATTCATCTTATTTATTTATTTATTTATTTTTTACAGTGAAATGGCATTAGTTATGTTGACATCCCAGTTATAAAGGGAGCAAAAACTATAATATTATTTTATCCACGTAAGTAAAGTGACACTGTTGACAATCCTGTTATTCTACATAGTGAAATTATTTTTGTATGACGCTTTCATTAAATAATGCAAACATATGGATTGCATAGGTATTAGTAAGGGCACAAATTTCTTCTCAGAAGAAATGATCGGTGATGTTAATTTTTTTCAGTTAAATTCCAGTTTATCATCACTCAGTGATTCTTGTGTTTGCCGTAACAAAGATTCTTTTGGGGTTCTAATTATTAACTTTTGAGGAACGCCACTACCACACCAAATTGAGAAGAAGGTCAGTGCACCCAGGAATCTGAGAAAATACTTGCATTGGAGCAAAGTGTCTTTCCTGTTGGTTTATTTAGACAATTCAAAGTTTTAAACAGAAAGATAGCAGATAATGATTAATATGAAGCCTGCTGCCACTGGAGTAATGTGTTCTTATCAAAGCCTGACACAAAAATCTCTCCCAGCCAGATCTGTCATTTTCTATTTGGAGAATATTGGCTTGTTCATCTTGCCTTTTGAAATGTGCTTAAACAGACAAAAATTCTGAGTAGTCAGAGAAAGGAAACACCTTTGAGATTCATTTCTAATATATTTTCATTAATCTCAACGGAGCAACAGCAAGAGTATTTAGCCTGTATGCTCTGCAAAGGAGAAAAATGCAGTTCCATAGACAAAAGGCATGCTCTGGTTAAATCAATTTCTATAGCATCTTGCCTCGACATATTTGAGAGCGCTATCTTTCTCAATTAATGTCAGCTCTGCTCTGGGAATACTCTTTGGTAGTTAACTGTTGCTGTTAGAGAGCTAACTTTAGATATAACACAGCTGGCTTATGTATTTTGCTGTTAATATTTTTGGTAATGGAACAACAAATTGTAAGCAAACAACCTATTAAGCAGAACGCAGCAGAGTTTCCACCCAAATAAATCAATTTTAAGGATAAGAAAACCCAACTGTAAATTTCTTTTGACTGACTCGAGATAAAAAAATCAATGATAAACCTCAGGTCTTAGGGTTTCCTTTTTCCCAGATTCCTAAGTCTCTGGACTACTGGGGTCTACACACGTGCCTCTGTGCAAACACAAAATATTTCTAGAATATTTCATTTAAAGTTCATTCTTGGGCAGCTTCTCTACTTTCACTTCCACTTCTATGAAAGTCAAATAGAAAACCCTCAAACAGCCCAGCTCTCGCATAGCACAAGAAGGGAGGAAGAGCAGACATGATGTTTAGAGGGTATCAGAAAAAATGCAATGGATTTGAGAAAAAATCACGGGGCAAAGAAGAAGATGGCAATTGAAGGAAGGAGATAATGGGAAGCAAATATGAGACAAATTTCTAACGTATGTGTTGTCATGGCTCTTTCATAGGTCACTACCCACTAGAGGGAGATGCACGGTAGTTTGTTTCCAGGCAGCTCGTGGCAGAAGTTGGACTTTGTCAAGATCTGGAGGGAGGAAGCACTGTGGTATGAAAGCCAAAGAAGATGCAAGTTCCCTACCCCGGTACAGTTTCATGGTGCAAAGTTCTCTGTATGTTGCCAACTGGATTGAAATCCTTCCCCCTTCTGGCCTGGCTTTCATTGCACTTTTGTTCAAAAAATGCCCATCTCTCTTAACCTCTTTGTTCTCTTGGTGATGGCAATGCCTGGAGTGAAGGCTGGCAGCAATGCTCTGGGGCTAACTGAGCTGTCACGGCCCCCCAGCATGGGGCCAACCATGCATGCCTGAAGCCAACTGGCTTGAGACCCACCAACGTTGACCCTTCAGTCCACCTCAGACACCTTCTTAGATGCGATTTATCCATCAGGTCCTCCAGTTTTCATTAGCTGTCCATGGGTAATCACATGCGGTCTCTTATTCTCACCTCTCTTTATTTGCAGAATGCAAAAGGCTTTTAAAAGTAAGGTCTGGTGTGTCCTTTCCTCAAGGAAAACCAAGAAGGAAAGTAGTAACAGATGCTTAGAATTGGGAACAGGGCATAGGAAAAGTAGCCCTCCCCTGGTTGTAAGAGGAATGAAAATCAGTAGTTTAGGGACGTCCTGAACCAGATGTTGTAGCAGACGAGCATGTGTCAGAGACACTGTTGAGCCTACCTCCCATGAATTTGCCTGTTTTCTTTCTGAACCTATTTATTTATACTTTGGGGTTTCAGAGCATCCTGTGGCAAGAAGTTAATATGAAAATATATTTCCTTCTGTTCTTTTTAAGCCCTGCTCCCTGACAGACTGCATTAATATGGTATTACGAGCCGTGATAATAACCATCTTCTATTCACTTTCCTCCCACCTTCATTATTTTCCAGACCTCTGTGTATCTCCCTCCTGTTGCGGCACAGCATTCAAGTCCCAGTCTGGTCCCTGTTTATGCCAGGATTTTTGAATGACATGAGGGCTTTTCAGAATTAAGCTATTAGCACTGACAACAGCCCTCTCTCCGCTCTAACCTTGCCTCTCTCCGTAAGAGCTGTTGGGTAAATAAGTACATAATGCAAACTCAGAAAAGATGCATAATTATTTCCACACACTGAAAGAAAGAAACACAGGAAGCCTGCAGTCGATAGGCCGGTGTCACAGATAGAAATGACTGGTCTAACACACTGTGAACGAAGTCAGAGCCAAAGCAATTATCTAATGCCTGTGAACCCTCAGGGTCAACAACACTCTCTGCTACCATGCCTAGTGCCAGAAAAGTTCTCTGACAAACACCAGCCATCAAAAACACTTCTTCCTCTCAAACGCCCTGTGACTAGTTCCCCAAGTGGCCCATGCTTACATCCCGCTCACCTTCAAATTCCATCAGAAATAGCACAGGGCACTACTGGAGTAGTTCAACAACCTTGGTCTGAGGATTGCGAAAATCATGGCACAGCTCCGTTTGTCAGCGCCCTGATATGACCCATAGCACAAACCAGGTGAAGGTAATTTTAAAGAAGCAGATTTGCAAAAAAAAAAAATTCCAAATATAAACAACACATTTACATTTCTAATCCAAAACAACAGACAGAAAGGAAAAGAAATAGGGTGCACAGGACATTTATGGACCTGGAAGAGCAGCTGGCTGGGCTCTGTAAGAAAACTAGGCACAGGTGCTGGGATTGAGCCCAGGGCCTTGATTCCCAGCTGGCACACTGAAAGAGGCTTCCAGCTCAGAGAGAGTTAGATGTCTGTTCCTTGGGAGGAGAGGCCTCGGAAAGGGGAGGAGGTTGTTCCCTTAGCATGACAAGAAAGCACTGTTGCCTGAGCCAAAGGGGAACGGAGTCTTTTTTGTTGATATCTGTTGGGTGTATTTCCTCTTTCATCTGTTGGATTAGTGATAAAAAAGGAAAATGAGAGATATGTATCGAGCCAGAGTGAGCATGGGGCTTGTCATCCTGACTGAAAAGCAGCCTGGATGGCTTACTTTTACCTGTTGCTCAGATTCGCCCAGCGAGTCCCTCTCGCCGTACAGCACAGCTGATGAACCGCTAGATATTTGCAGCCCCCAGCTGCGCCTTCAGTTCTGACACAAAGCTCCCTCCTGAAGTTGCTTTCAGAGGAGAGTGCCCAGTTCGGGGACTTTACTTCCCCTGGATACTGTTGAAATCCAACAGTAAGGCTCTTTTAGGTCAACTTTGTATTTTCTTATACACGGATACAACTTGCTAGCCAGCTTCGTGCAGCCACATAACCAGGATTAAAGCATCTAACGCGTTACCGAGAGAGAAAAAAAAACTAACTGCTTTAAGGTAACAGGACATTTGGGGGCGAATGCCTCCTAAGTGTCTCTAGGGGACACTATAATAGCAGTAAAGTGAATAGAGGCCTATGACACAGGAGAGAGGTTGCTGATTACATGGGAAAACCCAGACAAAGCGTCTTCTGTTTCTGATGCCTGAAATTCAGCCACATAGGAAAAAAAAGCAGGATACTGGCAAAGCACCACTGGCATGTACTTGCGCTTGATGGCTCTTTGTTATTTTTCTGTTGCTTCACATCACGTTTTACCAGGTATTTCCCCTCAAGATTCTGAGATACCTACACATATCAGTCCAAACCGAGTTTTGTCAAGAGCTGCACCTTCACTTGCCTTGGAAGTTATCATTTTTTTTCTGTATCATAAGAACAAAGATTTTGTAAAAAGTGTATTTTCAGCCCTTTCCACCACTTTTATGATATTATCTGGCAAGCGCCACGATTTGATCCTACGAATGCCTAACTGCGCATGTTCCTTCAGCACATTGTGCCTGTTAATGTCACTACCAGCAAAGGGACATGGCATACATATGCATGCGTGGGATTGGGGCCCAACAGCTCAGGTCCTGCTGAGGTCAAGGCACAGACATCCAGACAAACACTGATTTAGAAAATTTACAGTATTAGAGGACGGTCGTAGAAAGGGAAAGCGCACTGACCATTCCAAAGGAACCAACTCCTTTTTTAAATCTCTTAATCTGCTTTTCATTATCTCTGTGGGGAGGCCTCTTGAGAAAAGCAGCTCTTTGACTTGAATAAAGGAGGGGCTGTGGGCTTGCATGCTGGAATGGGGAGGTCATTGTATGGCAGCACAGAAGATGGGAGTGTTAGTCAGGTCAAGGAGAACAGGATAAAAAAGTGTGAGATCTGTGTTACAGCCTTGGTCTGGATTATGTAAGGTAGCGAGTTTAAACCAGAGAAGGTAAACAAGAGAGAGTGATTCAAAGGTTAGAAAGACATATTCTGGTGGGGTCATTCAGGCTGGCTGTTAGGAAAAAATATATGGGCTAGGACTGATATGATCAGCAAAAACAGCAAGGAAGAGGTAACAATAGCTGAGGCCCAAGAGGGCTAAATTCTGCACAGGAATTTTAAGCATCAGGCTTCAGCAAATCAACCTTTCCATCTTCAATATCTTTCTTACTCGTTCTTTTAAAAGACATGCTTAGTTCTTCCCTCCTTTGAGGCAGACAATGCCTGGAGGACAACGGGACATAGCATTTTGCCTGCTACCCAGTCATACAGCTGTGTGCATGTGCTGGCTGTAATCTTCTCCCCCTCTAAACTTGCGCTTATCACAAGCAGCCTCAACATTGCCAAATTGCTAAAGAAAGTTATGTTATTGCCACTAAAATAGCCCATGGAAGTAGCCCATTTTTCTCCCCGTCTTTCAGAATACAGAGATAAAGTTTTTCCTAAAAAGGTGTGGGGACCTTCTGCTGTTTCTTTAATGGACACAGCCTGGAAGGTATCTGGCTTGTGGGACCCTCGTATTCTTCCAGCACTCCATTCATACGGTCTGACTTCACCAGGAGTTTTAAGATCCATAAGGAGTGCAGGATCAGGTCTACTAAATCCGGGATGGGGCTGGGGGAGGGCTTATGTGGCTGCAGGCTTTTCTTGTCTCATTTCTTGATGAGTTTATGAAAGCAGAGGTAGCAGATTTCAGGCTTTTATTGACAGTAACACAACATTTGGTGTTTTCTTAAAGACCTAACTCTGAGAGGCAGATGATGGCACAAGATTGTCAGCTTTCTGTGTTTCTAATTGCAGACAGGAACTTGCAAACCCTGCAGACTTGGAAAAAAAAAAAAAAAAAAAAAAAAAAGGAAGGCAAAGAAAAAAACCAAATACATATTTTTAAAGCTTGTCATTCATAAAATCAAATTGATGACTTGGGAGGCCTAACAGGTTATTTTAAATACAGCATTGTTAATATTGCAGCAAAATCCCAGACTTTCTCATATCAGCTGGCACTAACAGGTGCATTTTTAACACTGGAGACTCCTTTTGTTGTCTTTTTTTTTTTTTTTTTTTTTTTCCCCTCTAGATTTTTGGAGGTCTAAATCAGTTTACTCGTTATTGTTTCATTCTTTCTTTTTTGCTATGCCAATAGCCTGAGCCCTGTCTGCCCTCCCTCCTCTGCTTGCTCCTGCCTTGGCCAGAACCTTCTAGCTTTTTCCCCATGTCCTCCCCCACTCCTGTAGACTGCAGCGCCCCAAAACACTGCTTTGTGCAATGATTATGCATCTTTTCCACTTGTTTGTTTCACGTAAGCTCCATCTGCTGGTTAAAACTAGAATCTGTATGTCTTTTTGCCATGAACTGCAAAGGCTACCTTTTCCTCAATTGGAAAAGCCATCGTACCCTGTTTGTGTTCTCCCAGCCGTGTTCTCCTTGCCTGCATGCATGTGTCAAATTTAATTAATGACGACCCAATCTGTTATAATATCAGGCCAATTTGGGTCAAATCTTCTAAAATACACCTTTTTGACTGGAATTTGAGCAGGTAATTATCCTTGGATCCGGAGTGACCGTTTACAGCACATTATTAGTGTCATGGAAATCTCTGAGGCGCTTCTAACTGCATTGTTCACAAAAGCACCCAGCTCAGACTGTTTCTGTGCTGCTGCTGATGTGTAGCCACTGCTGCTGTTTTTTTGGCACATTACACACAGGAGCGAACTTGTGACCTGGACGTACATAGAGAGCAAGTCTGTAATCCAGCTACCACTTGAACTTTTACCTTTGGGCTTTAACATTCACAGAGCAACAGGCTTTGTATCCTGGGAGTCTCTCCAAAATATCTGTGATTATGAATGGGAGTATTTTTCAAGAACTACCAATAATCTGTTGGGTTTCTCCCACAAGTGTAACTCCCACAAGTAACTCAGTGTAACTTCCCACACAGTAATGCCTTTTTTTTTTCTTTTTTTCTTTTTTTTTTTTTTTTTTTTTCCTATATTTATGCTGAACAGCGGTGAATAAAGATGAGGTTGATCCCATATTGTTGAATCTATTCAAGGAGACAACCTGGCGATTGCCATAGAAACAGGTTCTGCACACTAAAAGCTTAATCCTACTTTTAAATACTGTATATGGACCTGTACTGCTACACAGCTTATAGTCACACTGTGTAAACATACACGGTGCTGCAGCAGAGAAATAGCAATCCTGTCTTTCATCCCATCAGATGCTGATTATGCTCCCACCTCCTCCCATTTCCAGCCCAGGGCATCATATATTGCACCTCCTTCCCCTTCATGCACCAAGTCTTACGTCCCCAGTGCCTTGCTGCCAGCTTGGCTTGTCACTTGGGTGCAATGGGGAACTGAAGCCATGTGTGTGAAATTAATGTGGTCCCACCATAGATTTGGCATTGCTACACAGCCCCTTTCATGAACTATAGGACAGCTAGCTGTGCATCTGAAGCTGGGAGTGACAGTCCTGCTAACCACCCTCCAAAAATATCCGCAGGATCCAGGAAGGGCATCCTGGGACATGTCCTCAGGGAAGGGGTGACAAACGTGGTGAACATGGAGAGATGTCACCTCCAACTGTGTAGATATTTTTGGCAGGCCCCAGGGGAATCCCACACCCCATATGCATCTGCATATCACACGCTAGAGCTTAATAGATGGTGAAGAGGGAAGGAGTAAGGGACAATAGCAATTAGAATTTCATATAACTGTTTACTATGGGGAATCTGTCGTGCTATGAAATACAGGATTTCTGGAAGAGCAAACTGCATATGTAGCTAATTACCTTACAGTTCTGTTCTTTGTTCATATACACATTTGTTCCCCAGTTTCCAGACTGATCTCTAAACTTCTTTAAAAGGAATTGTAAGTTCGTCTGCTCCATTTTCCAGTCTATGAAAGTAATGCACAGAGGCAGGAATAATCTTTGTTTTTAGAGATCTTATGCACATACCTCTTTAGACAAACAAAATATTCTTGCTTTTTTTTTTTTTTTTTTTTTTTTTTCATATTACTGGGTTGTGCTCAAATATCATCAGTAAAGTACATGTTTTGGTGGTCCCATAAACTATAACAGGCACCATGGTTTCCTGTTATTTGCAGTTTGTTTTGTAATTGTTTAGACAGCTCTCACCTTGCTCTTGCTGATATTTAACATTTGTGGGAAAAAGTTGATGTTTAATATGAAATAATAACCTTATTTTTGTTTAAATACTGCATTAATTTGCATCATTCTCAGATCCTTATTAAATCCAGCTAGGAGGAAGGATTTGCATTTCTTCTGTTTAGTCTCTCACCCTATTCCTGCTACAAAACATATCATTTTCAACAAGATGGCTGACAGTTTTTCCAAACAACATGGTTGCTTTAAGAATCATGTCTAAAATGGCTGTAGCAGCTTAAGTTTTTTTTCAAAATAAAACTCTAGCAACTATATGTATCACATCTTATTCTGGGTATGAGTGTTTTTGTTGTGAACTCCTAGGCTGTTGGTCTGAACAGACTGAAAGGTTTTATTTTTTTTAAAGCAAAATATGACTTGCATGGAAGGCCTGTATATAACACACAATCATTAGGTCTTGTCATATGGGAACAATTCGTGTAACTACTTGTAAATTATTAATACTTAATTTCTTTCTTAAGCTTTATTTCCCAATACTTGGTAAGTGCACAAAATCAATTAGTGTTTCGAAACTGCATCTGTTCGGGAAATTTTCACAGTGTATTATCATTCCTTTTCATACATGGAAGAAACCCATGTAACTTCCAGGTATAAACAAACCCGGAACAAAAGGCTGTACAAAAACATAACTGATTCAGTTCTGAAAAGGGTTGCGTGTACATCATCTGGCATGCTGAATACTATTGAAATTAATGAAACTATTGAAAGTCTCATTCCTTGTCTGCATAAGTGTATTGAGCCCACCGTAATCATCTGTTTGCTGTCTGAAATCTCTTGTCAATACTTTAATGACTTCAGAGCATATTCTTCTTCTTGTATAGACTTCATATAATGTTTCTACATAATTAAGCAGCTTTGTTAAAGGAACTGCCATTAGTTGCCCCATTTCATTTAGTTTAGTTATCAGCCAACCAGAAAGAAAAAAAGAGTAACAAGAGAAGGCTACAAACCCAGTCTAGTGAGAGAAATGTGTAGATTGGGAAGTGTTTTTTTTTTTTTTTTTTTTTTTTAAAGATTGCTGTAGTAACATAAAGCACTATTGTTATATTAGACATTTTAAATAATATTAACCATTTAAATGCACTATAGAGTTAAATACTTGTACAGCACACACAGCTGTCTAAAAATCTTGCAATACATTTGGGAGCCTAACGTTTTAAAAGCAGCTCTGATAATAAGTACATAAATAATAATACCAATTACAATTTTAATTGTCACTAAACAAAAATAGTATTTTTGTAACCAATCCAAAGATAAGTGAGAAAAGGGTATCTCGATTCATATTTGGTCAATTGAATATTCCATCCTCACACAGTCTATTTAATAAAAAATATAAGTAGTATAAATTTAATCTGAGTTGTTCATGCTAAGGAGAAACCCAGATGATTTTCTTTAAATACATAAAAGAACTTAAAATAATAATTAATTTCCTGCATTTTCCAAGTCTCATGCATGAAAGGGTGACTTCAGACACATCTGCTTTCTTCTCCTGTATAAGATGCTGTTTTCAGTCGGTCGTATTTTGGGTCAAACCTGAGGATTCTGCCACCCTTTACAGATAGAGTAAAAGAGCACCTATATTCTTTTGGGGCTTACATGGGCGTGTAGGGGAACAACTTCCCAGTGTTGTAAGTAACTTGTGAAATGTAAGCGGGGTAAAGAAGCGTTATCTTTGTGTTTTTGGAGACCTGTCCTTGAGGCAGCCATCTTGTTGGCAGTGGGTGTCAGCCATCTTGTTGAAAAACACAGCAGCTTTTCCCCCATTTTTTTTTTTTTTTTTAGAACAAGGAAGCCATTACCACCCAAACCACGTATTCCTAATTTTCACAATTTCATTATTCTCGGATGAAATTATAATTTCTGCGGTTCAATCCTGGTTGTTTTCCGTGTCTGTATGACTAAAACCTCAGCAAAACGAATGGCAGTGGTTAATGCTGTAGAAAAGTACCTATTGAATATTTGATAGCAGATGCTAATGCTGCTCAGGAGTAGGTGGGTATTTGCACAGTAACACGCTACAGCAGCTCAACTATTAATGAGGATTAATTAGCAAATGATGTTGGCTGATTGACTGTTTTATGTACAATTTTAATAAAAAATACACTTTTAAAGCTCGAAGGAAAATAAAATTTAAAAAAAGGTGTTTTTTCCGTCACGTCCTGAGATACACGCACATGCTGCCAAGCAGCACTTGACGCTACCCAAAAAGCCGGTTTTTGGCCCCAAACGAGCCAGCCACCAGCCCTGTGAGCTCTGGGCAGGGGCAAAGAGAGTCCGGGGGCTGAACCCCGCGGCGGCCCCGGCTCTGTCACATCGCCGCTCCGTGACCTGCCGCTATCCTCTCAGGGCACCGCAGCCTTTTGGAGCCACAAGATCCCGGGGGCGGCTCGGGGATCCCAAATCCACCCCACCAAACCCCCCCGGCGCTGCTGCCTGATGCCGGACTACATCTCCCAGCGCGCACCGCGACACCCTTCCCTTGTAGTCCCGAGGAACTACAACCCCCGTCCCTCCCCAGCGCCTTACCGTGCCGAGGACTACATTTCCCGGCGTGCCCCGCTCCTCCGCGGACAGGGGCGGGAGGCAGCCGCCCCGGGGGCGGCCATGAGCAGGCCGGCAGCCCGCCGCTAGGCCGCCGCCGCCAAGATGGCGTCCGTGCTGCTCCGCGCCTGCGGCCGGCCGGCCCGCCGCCTGCCGCGCTGCCGGGCCCCCAGCGGTGAGGCGCCCGGCGGGGCTGAGGGGGGGGCCGGGGGGAGCTGAGGGAGGGGAAGGAGGCAGGGAGGGGACGGCGACGGCCACGGCGACGCCCGGGGGGGTCCCTGGGGCTGGCTGAGGGGGTGCAGCCCCGGTGTTTTTTTCGCTGTTTTTTTTTTCATCCCCGGTTTCCTGACGTTGTTCCCATTGCAGCCCGTGGGCCTCGCTCCGCTGTGTCCATGAGGGAGGTCCCTCAGCCCCTTCCTTGGGGTTTTGTCGTGAGGGAGATGTCAGCTTGGCTTCTTCCAAGTGGCCTCGCAAGATCTGGGAAATAAACCCAAAACCCAGCGTGCCATAACAGCTTCCATCACTAATCAGTATAATTTCTCAGCAATCCAACTAATTTGTCAGTTTATGTATCTTCCAGCCCTGCTTTGGTTTTCACGGCGAGGTTCAGCCGTGCCCGACACAGCCCCGGCTGTCAGAGCAGGCTGCCTGCACACACACCTCCTGGCAGCCCCGGCGGCCACACGTCCAATTATTGGCCTCGATAACAGCCAGCTTCTTGCTTACAGCCAGCGCTGAAGTGCGATAGTTCCTGCTAGTTGTCAGTGTGGTTCTTTTCCTCATGTTTTGTTTTTAGCTGTAGTTATAAAGACATTTATTTAGGCTGAGCTTGCACAGTGGCCTGAGCAAACAGCTGGGATTTCTTATCCATCCAGTTTTATTAAAAACGGGGAAGTGACACATCCGTGCACCTTCAGAGTAGGTGGGAGCTTTGGTTCCTCTGGTGGCATAGAGTAAGAAGAAATGCCACTAATCCCTCCATTGTTGTTTGTTACAAATCTCACCCCAGATGAAAACTTTCATCTGCTGAAATGCTGTGGTAAAGCCAAATCGCTTGTGTGTTGTAACGTACTCTGCTCGTGGTATAACCAGGACTTCTTAATCGGAGTGTTAGTCCGTTATTAACACATCATTTTGTATCATTTTTTGTATAGTGTCTTGCTTTACTTAGCTCATCTTCTTTGCTTTACATGTCAGTAATCTAAGATTAAGTTAAAGCTAAGTGCTTGTAAGAATCCTGAATGATGTTCTTGTAAAGATCAAGCTGTTAAGCACTGCAGGCTTGTAGTTTGTAGGGACTTACTTCATGTTAGCCTTTTCTTTTAAAAAACTCCCAGCAGTTAACAGAGCACAGATATTCTACGTTTAAAACCTTGGTTTTGATGTTCCACTGAAATACAAAACCAAACTTTCTGATGACCTGTTTTCCACAAGGAATATGTTTATGTGTAGCTTGTCTGCCACTGTCGCATCTCTTACTTCCAAAGCAAGTTCCCCTAATGGAGGTTTCTTAAATGAAGTGTTGAGTACGGTGAGCTATGTTCACCTTGTTCAGACACATGTGTCTTAACCTAGAAGCAAGGAGTATGGACATTGCTCTTTTCTGAACCAGGTGTGTATTTTCATTCAGAGCTGGGTCACTCTTAGGTACATGGCTAGAACATAGACTTGGCCAAAAAGAGCTCTTTTTGACAGAACTAGCAAGGTTGAAATGAAGTTATTCTGTAGCTTGTTCCAGTCACATCCACATTTTGCGTGCCCATTCACACTCCGAATGGCAGTGTGACAAGAATTGTTTGAGTCAGCATGTTTTCTTTCTTGTGGTAATTACGGAGTTTTGTTCTTTGTCCCCTTCTTTAGAATGAGTGGATCCTAGCTGGAAGAAAAATAAAGATAAGTGAAGTGAAAGGGTTGTGCTGGTAGTGAGCTCTGTTTAAGAAACTCCAAGTCAGCTTTGATCTTTTCCATGTCATTCCCCTTTGCTCTAGGTGCACCTGTCTGTAAAGGTAATGTCCTCTACCAGTAGGCCTCATTTTTTTTTGTTGTTGTGGGTGCAGTTTTTGGCTAATTTAGGCTTTGTGTGCTTCCTGGCACCGAGGTAAGGAAACAGATTACAGTGCTGGGGCTCATCCGTCAAGATTTTGACTACTCTGATTTGCTCAGCTGTTCCTTAGAGTAGGGGCATCCTTCTGAGATGGCTTGATTCTCAGGTCGAGAAATTCAGCCTTTGCTCAGAATGTCTTCTCAGCCTCTCAGGGCTTGATTTATGAGCCAGAAGGGACTGGCTTTTACTTGCAGTGATAGTAGTTACCTGTTAAACTTTGATGTAACTTGAGAAGGGTGAATCCTTTTCCTTTGACTTGATAATGCCGTAGCTTGTGTGGTAATGACATCAAAGCCCACTGAGCATGGGACGTGATAATCCCAAATTACTGGGATATTTCTTTGGTAAGTCAGTTTGTCTTTTTTCTTCTTCCTTCCGTGCCTCTTCATTGCCCTACCTGATTCTGAAGGTATCTCTTTGCCTGTAATAATTAGGCTGTGTTGTTGGGGAAGGCTTTAGTGCTGCATTTCCTCAAATACCAACTCTCTACTTCAGGTTCTGTCATAGGTTATACCTTTGATGATGGAAAAATTGACCGATAACCTTCAAAACCACCCTCATACCCTGCCATCTCTTGGCCTTGTCCAGAATTAGTAGGTGATAATCCATCCAGATCATCTCGTGTTGTGGTGGTGTGGAACCATGCAGAAATTACTTTTGCTTTCAGTGAGGTTTTTATGAGTTGCAGTTGCTTGTCCAAAGGACTCAGAGGCTTGTTAAGGCAATTTAACAAGTTGCAGCAGTACCTCATGTTGCACAGAGTTCGACTGTATGTATGGACAGTTTGCCTGAACACTTCTGGGGATGCCAGCCACGTTACAGAATTGCTTCCCACCTGTTTTTCCATTTCATCCTCTGAGTCAGGGGATTACAGATTGAGAGAAAGGAGGAGACTGTGACGTGTGCTTTGGCTTCTGCTGAAATACGATGAGGTTCTTAGGCTTTAGTACATCACATTGCTATTGTCAAAGCATAAAACCCCTCTTGCTTGGATGTTGGTGATTGTGCACAATCATCTAAAGTGTGGTTGTGCTTACAATAAGAAAGTCCAGTTGCTGCTAAGCACCTTTTTTATTGTATTTTCGTTGGTAGCTATCTCTTAGTAAGACCAGTCTTTTACAATCATGTTCGTGAACAATTCACTCTATGGATAAATGACTTTCTGAATTTCAGAATGAATGCTAATAACTGGTGTTTTTCTAGGTAACTTAGGGGATCGGGCATGTCTAAGCTGTACGTCCCTGAGGTTGACAAACAAAATGTGAGTAAATACGATTTTTTTTCTAAACTCAGAGCTGTACCAAATTGTCAGTTAGTATACTATAATAGAATGCAGCTTTCACTCTTGTAGACAAAAATGTGCAAAACATCAGTTTCAGTTTATGTTACAGACAGATGAAGAAGTCTGAGTATTTACTACTCTTCGTCTGCCTGGTTGAGAGGGGGAGAAGGAAAGTGAGATCTTCCTTTTTTCACCCACTTTGACCATTTTTGTTTCCCTCATGCTGTGAAAGAAATAGAATATTAATATTTTGTTCTTGACTGATTCCAAGGGGCGTAATGGGATTTCATGGGCTCCTTGTGTACTTCCTCTGGGGGGTTCCACAGAGGAAACATTCAATCAAATCTAACTTAAAACGTGTGGTTTGGTAGTTAGGAATGTAGTCACTGGAGTTGTATCTCAGTTAAACCACGGCAGTGTACTGTATGGTACAGCCTTGGTTGAGGCTCTCCTAGGAAGTGATGACCTCTTCTGAAAACGAATCCAGCTGCTACGTGTTCTTAAGACACTTGCGGAGTTGGATGTTGACAGAGTTCGTGCTTCGTTCCTGACCTGGCTCACAAGGCTTGCTTGAATTTTCTAATGCTTTACCTTGTAATATTGGACACCTACCGCAACAGTAGGTAGCTGCTATACAGGGTACTGTATCTATATTTTATATATACAATGTAGGATATTGTATTTGCTGTTTTAATTTTGTCGTATTTTTCTGAAAAGCTGCGAAATATGAGCCTCCTTGCATATATTGAGTAGTTCTAATGTGCGTGTAAATAATGATTTTGAATAATGTCTTCTGTTTACATTTAATAAAAGAAAAAGAACAAAATTCTTAATAGGGTAGAAGACCGTTGCTCCTGTATGCATCACCTCAGTACCATGGTGGAGCTTCATTTATAAAGTTTCTGCTGAAAAAGGGAAACAAGATGCATGGAGATAGGCAAAGAGGAACTCTAATGAAATTGGATTTCTCTGATGCTAATCACCCCCTAACGCAGCACCTGTCCCAAGTCTGCAGCCTGTGATCTCTCCAGTGTTTCCTTCAAACAGGAGAAGTAATAGAAGGGGCTCTATGTTATTTATGGTTTTACAGATTTATTTTCAAATGGAAGGCACTTATGGTCGCTGCTTTTTATTTAATTTGAGTAAAATAAGCTACATTTTCAAAGTAGTTTAAGGTAGATGCAGTTGTTTGTTTTTTGTTGTTTTGTTTTGTTTTTTTTTTGCTGGCCTGTTTTTTTGTCATGAAGTAAAGCTAAACATTTAGACATCCCGGTCTTGGGATTCGTAGGTTTTCTTGGCTTTCCTAAAACATATGTTAGATATTTCTCAACTGATGCAGCATCTGTTGTTAATTCTTGAATGCTTTCTTTTTCTTTTGAAGGACTGTACACTTTAAATATTGCACTAGTGTCTCTCCTGTTTATGCATACTCCAAAAAAGACCACTACTGTTGTTGGACTAGAGGATCTGAACGAACGTACTTTACTCTTATGAGCTCTTCTGGCTCATGGATGCCCCTAGCAGCCATAGGTGTTTTAGGTCCCCGATATCTTCCAGTTAGATGGTGGCATTCTTCGCGTTCCCTTCAAGATGACTCCATAGTTGAAAAGTCACTGAAGTCCTTAAAGGACAAAAACAAGAAGCTGGAGGAAGGAGGACCTGTATATAGTCCAACGGAGGTGGAAGTCGTGAAAAAATCTATTGGACAGAGGATTGTGGATGAGCTGAAGCATTATTACCATGGCTTTCGGTTACTATGGATTGACACAAAAATAGCTGCAAGGATGCTCTGGAGAATCCTTCATGGAAATACGCTGTCACGTCGAGAACGGAGACAGGTACTGAGTGAAAACCAATTTCATTGTAGTGACCATACTGATCGCTCAATTTTTTCCAACTGAATTCATTCTTTTTGTTGGGTGTTGCTCCTAGAACTAAAATTGCTGCGTTGATTTCTCTCCTCGTCCCTCCTCCTCCTTTTAGTAACTCCCTGCGTGTTCACTAAAAACTTTTGATTTGATGAATTTGACAAGTATTTCCTCGTTATGTACCTAATTTTACGAAGTAATGATTAACAATTGACCATTTTCATGGACAATTTGAAAGTATCACGGTTCAGTGAAGTATGCAGAAACATTTCTTTTCCTATATTTGCAGGATTAGACAAATGACAGAAATGCATATGTATCAGTTTTCATCTCCTGCTACAGCAGCAGTGGTTGATGGTATTTGGTCTCAGCATCTTCACACTACTTTCTGCTGGTACAAGAGTGCATTTGGCAGCTGATCCAGCCAGAGCATTGCTCAGCAATAAATTTAAAAGTCTGTGCTGACATAGAAGAGGAGATTGTGTATTGTGAAGAAAGAGCAGCTGAGGAGAGGGGGGGAAGTGAGGACAGCGGGACTTGAGGAAGTGGCAGTTCTAGTTTGTGCTGCCTTGTTCAGAGGTTTGGGATATTGGGAAAACCAAGTGAGACTTGTTAATTTATGGTTTAAAATGGAATCAAAAATCTTCCACAAGGCAGGACTGGAACCATTGGCTTTCCTGCATCTTTGGTGTTTGCTGAGCCATAGTTGTGTGAAATGATACAAATGAGAGAAAAATACGAATACCATGGAAATGCTTCTGCTGAAAGATCAGAACTGAGTACTAGAAGGCTTGAACCTATAGAATTAATATGGTATCTTTGGACAGGCATGCACTGTTTGGTCAATAGATGGGTTTGTTCACCTGATTGTTCTTTAGTACTGCCAGTTAGCGACCACGGAACTGTCTTTCTCATAGCTCTCTAGTGGCGTTTGGCCTTCCTGAACTTTATTTTTTTTGCAGAAGAGCACTTTCTCCTATTTTAAATAAAATAGGAGTTTCTTGTGCAGGTATAAGTTGATGTTCACGTTGATGTAGCATCTCTTCTTACAATGTACAAAGAGATGCTACAGTCTGTGTGGAAGCTGTAGGAAAAATAGTTTTAAGAACTACAGCAATGTGATTTTCTCAATCAAGGTTGTGTACTTTCTTGGTGTGGAGGTAGAGGATGTCCTGTTTCTGAAATAAAATTGTGGTAGGCTTTGAACCTAGGGTCAGGGAAGAGCAAAACAGCCTATAGCTGAACAAAACCTTTGCACATGCTTATTTTAAACCTTTATTTTTCTTTAGCAGCTTTTTTTTTTTTTTTTTTTTTTTTAATTTAGCCTTAAACGCAGACTGATTTAAAGAAGTCTAAAACACAGAAATGTTGCTCCTGGACTTCTTAAGTATATATATTCCTAAATATATTTATATGTATATATTTGGAGGACATACTGCTTTAAATGTATTTAACCGTGCATGAACCGACAGTCCAGAAAAATCTTATCTTCACTCAAACTGACAAATGAGTTATTTCTGCCTGCCTTTTCCTTCCTCTTTGGAGGCAATAATGGAAAGATAGCCAAGTAATCTAACCACATTAACAAGCAATTGCAGCGTGGCTAATGCAAGGGAACTACTGCTTATGTAAACCAAAAATCAGGCCCAAAATTCTCCACGTACGATTGCTGGTGGGGCTTGGACTCAACAGGGTCACTTCTGTATGCTTAGGAGATAAGTCAGGAAGAAGGAAAGCATGCAAAATACAGCACTGGTTGTTTAAAAACTGCTTTCTACAGCAGGATAGCTCAGGTCATTTAGGCTAGATGGCAGATACTACAGAGCTTGTGGTAAGTATATCAACCTTAACAGACCCTCCTGTCCTGGGGAGAGAAAAAAAGGGGAGCGTGTAGTATGTGAGCTGCAGCAGCAGATAGAGCAGTCACAAGTCCTTCACGCTGTACTGCCAAACAATGTGTGTGTAATCATGCACCACTGCATTAGGTTATGTGCACAGATGTCTTTCTTTCAGTTTCATGCAGTTTCATGGTTTATGGAAGCTGATCCAGGACTGTGCTGCTGCAGAAGTCGCCAGTCCTGCTTGGTGCTTAAATACAAGTGCTTCACCCCACCCCTTTTTAGTTTGTGCTAATCCTTTTCTGCATGTCTGCGTATGTATTTATGGGTTAGTTTTAGCTGGATCAGTGGTGTGCCTTCACGTTGGGACTGCTGGTGCACATTTATGACTTAATGCATTATCTCGGGTTAGTGTTACGTTAGCTTAATCCAGTTGTAAAACTGCTTCTTTAGGTTTGGATTTCACCACATACAAATACTTTCAGTATCTAAAAATAGATGCTGGATAGAAATAGGACCACTGCATTGCATTCTGTACAATCATTTGAACTTTTTCTAGGGAAAATATACTTGTCTGTATGACTTAAATTTTTCTTCTGAACTTTCTTACATCCTTTTGAACCCCCTGGTATTCATTTATCTTCTATTGTTGGAATGAATGGAAACATGTTTGAATCTGTAAACAATGGACCAAAGCTTCCTTTCTGGGAAGCTGAATTCGTTTCATACAGCAAAAAATGTCTAACTTTGCGTCTGAGAAGTGTGTGCTTTCCTTAAATCATATATAAGATCTCGGGGTGGTTTTATGCCAAGAAAACGGCGACTAAAGTTTTATTGGTTTTGTACTCTACAAAGTGGTTCCACAGCAGCACGCAGCTTGTACGGGCTGTTTGTTGCTGTTGTTTTCCCTGGATTGGCATCAGTTTTGGGGAGGGAAAGAAAGGAAGAAGCATATATTTACTTGTGTAATAGCATTTATGTTGCTAGTTTTTATCAATCATAACTATTTATTAAGTCATGATGTTGACTGACAGTGCTGTGGCAGTAGTGTACATTTGGCCTTCAGTCTCTGATTTAGGAACTGCCATTATTCCCAATAACTGCTTATTTGCTTTATGAAATGAGACAGAGTCAAGCAGGATCTGCACTCCCCCAATATAAACCAAGTTATTAAGCTTCAGAGTTCTGAAAATATGACTACAGACTGTATGGCCTAATTCATGTGCTTGTGGGTGTACAGAAATCAAAAGGGCAATATTTATTTCATGCAGTTCAAGATTTAGTAACTAATGCATCTGCCTGCTTCAGGGGGATTACTGCTCTAGAAAAGCCCTAACTTAAAAAAAAAAATAAAATAAAAATCTACCAAGCTGGGCTCATTACCCTGGATTTAAATGTACATTACAATTGTTATAAGGCCAGGGGGGAGGGATCTTTCATTTTATTCTTGATTACTTAGTCCATAGTAGCTCATGCATGTAAGAAGTGGTGGAGCACAAATAAAGATGAATAAAAGAAGTTAAGCAGCTTTAACAGCAACAAATGACCACCTCCTGTTTTCAGGTGCTTTTAAGAGGTTTAAATGAGATACTTGTTCAATAATCCTATTGAGACACAGTGAGGCTTTTGAAATACTTTCTATAGCATTGAAAACTGCAGAAACTCTGGCACTCTGTAGTATATAGCAACTTTAAGAAAAAGATACTAAAACCTGACTTCTTCACGCTCTTTATGTTATTTTAAATTTCCTTTCTGGCAAATGTAGCTATATTTAAGTGGTAATTTTGATTCTAATACAGAGTATTTTTGAAATAAATATATAACATTTTGCTTATCAATACACTTTTTTTTTTATTTCTTCCAGTTTCTTCGAATATGCGCTGACCTCTTCCGCTTGGTTCCTTTCCTAGTTTTTCTCGTTGTCCCATTTATGGAATTTTTACTTCCAGTAGCTCTTAAGTTGTTCCCTAATATGCTTCCCTCTACATTTGAGACAAAGTCTAAAAAGGTAAGTAAGTGAATTTGTTTCAATTTTGCTTGGAAAAACTTAAAGCTTGCCTGTTAAATGTTACCTGAACATACTTTATGCCTGCTGTGCATGTCTGGGGAATCCTATTAACAAAATCCGTGATTTAATTCTTAATTAAAAGTTAATTAAGTGCTTTCTTGTAGCTAATATAGTTTTATAACCAACAAAAGCTGTAATGGCTTTTTTAAAATTATTTTTAGTGAGCAGGAAAATACATGCATCATTCTAGTTAAGATCATATTTTATTTTACAGATTATTTTATTCTGTAACAATTTCAGGAAGAATATTTGGCAACTTACTGTTATTAAGCTGTTCTAATGATTTATAAGGCTTTATATTGCTATGTAAAATTAAAGTATATTATTACTAAATAAATATTTTTTTAAGCCAAAATAAAATTTTATAAGGTACTAAGAGATACAGAATGGAAAAATCTACTTGAGGGTTATTGGTAGCTACACATTTAAATAAGGTTCCACAGGCAGGATAGTAAAGTAAACAGTGCTGCAGTAATTAACAGAATAGCATTTCAGTTTCCTGGTTTGTCGTATATATGGAAGAGAAAACAGTTTTATTAAATAAAAGCAGGAAAAAAGCTTCTTATTTTGTCAAATAAAAACAGAAAATAATGCTCAGAAGTTACATAGGAGCAGCAAAACTTGACATACATTTGAGGCTGTGAAGGGATTTTTAGGATGATTGCTCCAGATGATCCTAGTATAGGCCTAACTATGTTTCTGAGTTTTTTTTTTTTTTTTTCACATTCTAGTGTGTGACCTAAACTATGTTTCAGCCATATCCAACACCAATATTAGGTTATTACTAAAGATAACCTACTGTTTGGACTACTAGATATTTTTCGTCAGTATTGGGGTGTATTTTTGATGCTGTTCTGATTATTTTGCTGTTAACATCTAGGAATGAACCAGCGCCACCCTAGCTTTCTGTTTTGTACATGCAGGTGCTTGCTTAGCTGTCAAGGGTGTTAGCTTCTCTTTTTTTTTTGTTTTTGTTTTTTCTATTTATTTGTTTTTTGGTATCTGTTTTCTATGACTGTTACAGAGCAGAAACGAAAGCTGCAAAACTTTTTTTCCACTTTGCATTACATTTGTCAGTCTTTGGTTGTCTTTATTCTTGATGCAAGTTTTTTTGTATCTATGCTAAGTATTTTAAATAGCTTCATATATATCATTTGGTCTAAGCTTCATTTAATTTTTCTTGTTTAGTGCTTTGTAAAAGCAACCAGACCGTTCTCCCCTTTCCCTCAGACCCTGAAAAATTCTCTGTATCAGAACACAGAATAATTACATGAGGTTTGTAGGTAGTGACCTCCCAGTGAGCCACAGATACAGTCAATCACTGGGAATTGTATATTGCATCTAAGTAACTATTAAGTTCTAATTCTGCAATAAATCCCCCTTTTATTTTGGGTGAGGTGTGAAGTAGAACGTGACCTGGATACAAGAGTTGGGAGTTAGCCAAACCAAAGTTGATTACTTTCTGTTTTTTTGTTCCTAAGTGGGTGGGTTCATGTTAGTAGTAGTGGGTGAGGCCACTCATGCTGTACTCCACTCTGTTGGCATTGCACCTTGTGCTTTATGGAGCTTTGCGCTGTTCAACCTGAATTTGTGTGATTTAAGCACTGCAAATAACTTGTCTGAGGGCAGAAGAAGTGGTATTTAGTGCCTGTATCTTTGGAATGAACATTTAAAACCAAATTATTTTTTTTAACAGGAGGAGAGATTGAAGAAACAACTGAGAGTAAAGCTTGAATTGGCTAAATTCCTTCAAGACACGATTGAGGAGATGGCCTTAAAAAATAAAGCAGCCAAAGGAAATGTTACAAAAGATTTTTCAACTTTCTTTCAAAAGGTAAAAAAAAAAAAAAAAAAAAAAAAAAAAAAGCTTGATATTTTTGTTTGGTCTGTGGTAATTGGCAGTTCCCTTTCCTTCCTTTTACATATCATCAACTACCTGTTCTGTTGGATTTGAAAGAGCAGGATTTTCTTCAGGATAGATTTCTTTTTTTTGCACGTAATACTTCACTGTTCTTAGCTTTTGTATTCTAGCTGATGCTCTTACTCTCTCCTTAATTCTAGAAGGAATATACTTCTGCTCATTTTCTTTGCGTTCTTATCTTATCTCTTTGTTAATGAGTTAATTCTGACATCCCAAAGAGTACGTATGCAGTGTTTACACGTAGTTTTTGGCCTGGTTTTGTGAACACTGGGTGTTAAAATGCAAAGACAAATAGTTCTTTCCTAAGTACCTGATTAAAAGTCATTGGAGGAAATGTAAAGTTTGTTCTTTTTTTGTCATATTTAATCCTATCTTCATTTTTTTTTTTAACACAGTTTCTATACAGCTGAAATCCTTTGAGATGCTGACTAGAATTTAGGGTTTCGCTAGAATATGGGTGTTATATTTGGTACAAGTTTTTTCTATTATCACACTTGCTGGAACATAGACTGCACGTCAAACACCTCCCTCATAAGTTGACCGCCGCTAGGTTTGATAGTTGTTTCCTTTCACCAAGTAGTAGGTAAGGTATTCTCTGGAGAGAAGAAAAATGCATTCATAAATCTTCTCAGGATAGGATTCATCTCAGTCCACTCACACTTCTGCTTTCTGTAGTTGTGGGGCTGTTCAACTGAGACAAGGACCATCTGCTGCTGCCAGGTGCTTTTCTGAAAGTAAAAGTGTCATCTCTCTTCTTGAGGAGAGTAGGAATGGCTGAGAGTTTTAAGCAAAGACAGGGGGTCTTGCCCTTTGCACAGAAAAAGACACACAAGCCTGGGGATTTGAGACCTGAGCTTTTCAAGGCTTGTTAGTTAGCTTGAGCTTTTTCTGCTTGTGAGTGCAGAGACTAAACTTCTTAAAGGGTGGGGTAATAAGTTGATGGCAGCAAGTGGGGTACTTCCAATAATGGTATTGCTGTTGGCAACTTGTGCCAGTATCTGCTTGCAAAGTCCATGTACTTTGAAGCTGCTTTGCAGTCAAGGGTTTCTGTCCTTTTTTATCTGCAGAAAATCTCAAGTGATTAGTTACCATGACTAGTACCAGAAGCATTAAAACTTCCTTCTGCAGACTCTGGGAGCATGCCACTGCCATGATTCATATTTGAAACATTTCATTTTCTTTTGAAAGAACGACTAAGAATTTAAATTCAGGGGTTAATTTCTATGGAAATTAATGACGTATCACTCCACTTTTGCTAGGGGGAGTTCCAAGCTTCTGTGATGACTAAAAGGAAGCTTCAGGCCCTGCTTTCCTTATGTGTGGGTGTGCTTTTTACAGCCATAACTTTCTCGTTTGTGCCATGGAGACGAACTTTGATGTCATTTCACCATCCTAGAAAATAAATGTCAGAGTAAAAAGAAGGTTAAATGTTTCCCCACTGCTTCTGCATTGAAGTATTTGCTTCTACAGGATCCACTGATTACAGGCTTTAACAAGTTTGTTTCAGAACTGTCTTGTTTTGTAGCTCATGATGAAGTGTCAATTTGCACTCTAAAGAAATAGGGTGTTTTTTTCCCTCTTTCTCTACGTATTTTGTCTCTGCCAAAACTCAGCTTTAAGCAAAGAAGAAAATACTTTTAATGTTTTCCTAAGGCTCCAGTATTAGCTCCTGTGTTGAAGGAGCTGGTGATACGGAGTAACAAGGCCTTTGACCTTCCTTTCTCAGAATTAGTTTCTCTGCTACCCAGCCATCCGGGAAGTTAATGGATTCAAAACCATCCAAATCTTTATCTTTTATTAATCAGCTATTGATTAAAAGAGTTGAGTTAACTAAAACAAGTAGGTGCAATAAACCAGGCTATATAGGTAATATTAGGATTTTAGACTGTACTTACTATAAGTTAACTTATGTTTGCAGGGCTTAAAAAGGGTAGAGGGATTAGGAAATTTTTGTCTATCTACTCTTTAAACTGAAGGTGTTAAGTGGCTGGAAGTTAGTCTTTGATTGTTAGGTTCTGTAAATTTTTGATTCAGTAATATCGCCAATAAGCACTTAATGGTATACTTAAAATAGTATAATCAACAGCATTATACATAACAAAGTTCTACTATGCCCTGATGAGACTAAGGATTTTTTTCCTGCTTTAAACTGTTATTTTTGCTTCTAGTATTTCAATTTAATTACTGTGAAGTACACATTATGTAAAGACTTAACTTTGCATTTGTATAAGCATTTACATAGATCCTTCCATCTAGATTCATTCAGTGTTCTGCCAGATAGTGGTTTATACTTTGGAGTAACTTCAAGCGTGTTTGCATTGAGATGCTGCAGAACAGCTAGGAATTTGAAGCAAAACAATATTGTAACAGTCGCAGTTGTGGAGAGGATTTAGGTAGGCAAGTTCCCAAATTATCACTTCATAGGGACCCCAATGTTGCAAATATTTACAATTGGAAATTGTGGCATGCTTCTCAGTGTATCTTAACAGACTGATGCTTTTAACATGCTTTATGTTCACTAAACATGGTACCAGAAAGAATACTTGCCTACATGACTTCCGTAGCAACTGTTCTTCTGTACTTCTCTTAGGTATTTTGAGATATTTCAAGGCAGTGCCAATTCAGAGAGAACTACTCATTAGTATACATATGCATCTAATTGTTGGTTTTGATTGATTTTATCTAGCTAAGTGCATTATGCAGTGCTGTTGGGAACTGTTAACACCATCAACTCTATTGTCTTTTATAGTAAACGCTTATTTTTTGGAAAAAAAAAAAGACAAAAACAAAAAACAACAACAACAAAAAACATGACTTCCTTATATCTTATTTCCTATTACGAAAGTTGAGGCAAAGTACCTGACAAATGAGATCAATTCTTATTGTTCAAAATAATGTCCAAGCATGGAATTTGCTTTGAAAGGCTTTTTGTTTCTTTGTTTTTCTTACAGATCAGGGAAACTGGCGAAAGACCCAGTAATGAAGAGATCTTAAGGTTCTCGAAACTATTTGAAGATGAGTTGACTCTGGACAATCTTACCAGGCCTCAGCTGGTGGCACTTTGTAAATTGCTGGAACTTCAATCAATTGGGACAAATAACTTCCTCCGTTTCCAGTTGACTATGAGGCTGAGAAGTATAAAAGCAGATGACAAAGTGAGTCATTTGAAATATGTACTGGTTAATAATGTTTATGTGTAAGACTGGGTGTATTTCTGTAAACTTTTTCTAAGTATTTTCCTGTTTTTGTCTTAATTTTTTTTGAGCTAACTTAAAAAGGCTTCAAGAGTTTTTGTAATCTTATGTCTCTCTAAAGAAAAACCTGCCATTTTTTATCTACCATTAATTACAATGAAATTAATCGTATTAAAAAGAAGAGCATTTTTGTGAAACTATAACTTGTGAAGGAGCTAATAGAAATACGTACTCAGAGATAAATTGGCATTACCATGATGGAGCTGTTAAGATCACAGTATAATGTTCACTGCTGTTTGAGAAGTGCAGGCTGTTTTGTGTTATCACAGCAGCCTCTAGTGGCCATTGTAAAAAAAAAAAAAAAAAAAAAAAAAAAAAAAAAAAAAAAAAAAAAAAAAAAAAAAAAAAAGACTTCTGGGAGCACGTTGATGGTTGTTTTTCATTTTTGAGCTGTTACATGTTGAGTTTATTTTATGTTCTGTGCAGCTGATTGCTGAAGAAGGAGTTGATACCCTGACTGTTAAAGAGCTGCAGGCAGCGTGCCGTGCACGAGGAATGAGAGCCCTTGGTGTGACAGAGGAGCGTCTCAAAGAACAGCTTAAACAGGTATGCTTTTGCAACACTGAATGCCCAGGCTTAATTTTAATTGCTAGCTATGATTCTTGTTATGATTCTGATAAGATATTTTGATTCTGTTCTTATTAAAGGCAGGGCTAAAACAGTCTCCTTAATAAGCTTTTGTCGTATGTACTGTATAAGTAAATAGTAGCTTCTGGTTTTTAACTGGGCCATGATGTTTTGATGATGCAAATACATACATAGTCTTAAATATGTTTTTAATTTTGCCCCTTTGTCTTGTTAACTATCTGTATTACTCTAAAAAAAAAAAAAAAAAAAACACTTTTTATCTGAGTATATCTTAGAGAAAATAAATTTTGTCTTTTGGTTGTCTGGTTTAGAGGAAGATGCATAAGAAACAAAATAATTCCTCAAATATTCTGTACATCTTCAAACAAAATACTTCTTCAAACACCTCTTCAATGCAATTTCTCTTTAATTTTTTGCTGCTTATAGGCTGTAGCTCCTGTGCTAGGATGTTGATTGATAACTAGTAATAAAAATTAGAATTTACTCTTGTGTATATGCTTGAATTGATTTGTCAAAAGAGAAAGAAATCCAAAAGCTGAAGGTTTCTGTTTTATGTATTGTATTCATAGTGGCTAGATCTGCACCTGAACCAGGAAATCCCTACTTCACTGCTAATTTTATCCAGAGCCATGTATCTTCCAGACACCCTTTCTCCAGCTGATCAGCTCAAAACAACGCTTCAGACACTACCAGAGAGTGTTGTAAGTATGATTTATACAGTTCATAACTAACTCTCATTATCATCACTGAAAATCCTGTTTAGAGCAGTAGATATTCTTCATTCTTTTCTTTGAAAAGCTGAAAAATGGGTAGGTTTATTTGAGTGGCCTTGGAACACACTGGTTGGATTTGGAGGGGCCTGAGAATAAAGCAAATGAAAAGCATTATTTCATTGCATGAGGGTAGACAGTAGTATAGAAATATATGCAATACACTTTTACTTGAATAAAATCCAAACTACACTGTAGGCAATATAAAAATGCATACAGTGTTTGCAGGCTCTGCTGCTATGTTGATTATGTTACAAGACATGGAGTTGAAGTTTGAGTTGCTCTATGGATTTCTTTTTCTGGGTATTGGTGGTTGTTCTAGATGAATTCAGACCTTTTCATGTGTAGATGAAATTTCTCAAGCCACATTTAAGAATGAAAGGTGAAACTGCTGATCATAATTTTCCACTTCATGAAGAACAGAGGTGGAAATACTCATAAATGTCACATATCTACAATCTTCCATTGAAAATTGACTGAGACATGACAGGCTGGGATATGGCTCTTGACTTACTGATTTCTTGTTGGATCTGGAAGCTGTCATGGCTGAGCTCAGTTGCTCGTATCAAAATTAATTCTATCTTCAAAACAACTTGTTATGTAGGTTTACAGATCCAAGTGTGACTTTGGCCAAAAGCAGACTGTATGGATAAAGTTGCGTTATTCTCTTACAGGACTTAAATTTTGTTTCACCAAATTGTGTATATGTGTTATGAACAGTAATGCTAGAAAAATACCTCCGGTTTGTGGAAGAAAGATCTATTAAAATCAGTCATTCTCTCTAGTGGTGCTTTTTATGTGAATTCCATCTTTCCTATCATAATGGAGGTTAGTTATCACTTGAAATGAATTCATTTCTACCTTAAGAGCAATAACAGCTGTGGAGATCCTTGAGGCAGATTTTTATTGTTTCTATATTTCAGAAGTGGAACCTTTTATGTGGTTTACAAATCCAGTTATTAGCGCACCACGTAGTTCTTAAGTGTATGGTGTTTTGCTATTTTTCTTGGTTTACCTGATGTGTAAAAATTTGGATTTATTCAGTGTTAAACTCAGCCAGGAGTTGAAAATAGATGCACAACTGTGTTCCTCTTAACATAGCTGTTTGTGGTTTTTGTTGCAAAGGTACACTTCAAGAAACCTTGCCATCAGTAATAGCTTTTACTGTATTTTTCTGCTCCAGTGTTACAATTAGATCTGCTTGTCCTGTGCTGTTTCTTTGTCACTTAGTGTTAAATTGTTTACCCTCAAATCTATATGAGACCAATTTCTTCTGTGATACTGTTCTAAGAATTAATAAATAACAGGAGATGGTTTATTACGATCACTCAGAGACTGAAACTGTTTCCTATTCTACTATACAACATACCACGAAGTATTCTATGCATCCCTGTATATTAGCTTCTTAATTGAGAATATCCTTAGCAAAGAGGCCATGAACCAAACTTACGTAGGGTTAGATAAACTTAGAAACTGGAACTCAGAAACTGCAAAAGCAAGACTTGTAATCAAGACAATTTCAGGAAAACCAATTATTTCAGTCTTTTGCTGTGAAAATGTTAATGTTTTGTAAAGAGAGAAATTATTTGAATAGATTATTGGTGATCTTGAAAGAAAGAGAATGAAGAATGTATTACACTTTCAGAATGGAAAGCTCTCATTTTCAGAGAAAGAATAATCTTTTTCTGAAAAATGGGGGAAAAAATAGGACAGTTTTTTGGTGTTTTAATTGCATTCATTAGCATACCTGTACTACCTATCTCAGTAACGGTATACAGACTGTTTGTTATGTAGAAAGAGAGAGATTTTTATAGACCTCTTGCATTATTTTTAGGCCAAAGAGGCTCAAGTCAAAGTGGCAGAAGTTGAAGGTGAGAAAATAGATAACAAAGCACGACTGGAAGCAACACTTCAGGAGGAAGAAGCCATCAGGAAAGAAAATGAAGAAAAAGAGTTGGAAAGAATGTCTGAAGCTGCAGAGAAAGCCAAAGAAACCCTTCAAGTTGTAAGTTCTGTTCTCAACTGCTGAGAAATAAACATCAGTGTCGTGATGAAAAGCAGCATGTTATGGGTTATTGCCTCTGTTCCACACACTGTCTGCAGTAAACTGGACTTTAGGTCTACGTGCAAAAAAGGTGGGAAAACATTAAGACAGAATACAGTACAGAAGGATTCACTGTGAAACATAGACTTTGCCTTATGTATCTCTGATTTCTCTTCTTAATCAGAGTAATGAAAGAAACCATTTATTCCTCTAGCAAAAGGCATGGTGGCTTGTGTTTTTTCTTGTTAATTTTGACTTTTAGTGTGTGTGTTTTTCATTACTGTAAATTTAGTTCTTGCTTTTGGCTCTATTTGTCATTAACCAGGTGATATCCTTGGTATAGTACTTGAGTATAAACGCTGCTGCTGGGCTGGCTTACTGAGTGCATAAAGCCTCAGTTGTTCACAGGCACAGTTTATTAAGCATGTTTGGTATTTTAATATGCAACCACTTGATATATTGCAATTTTTTTTAGCATTGTCATAAAAAAGTCTACATCTGCTTTGGCAACTACTTCTATTTTAAGAAGCCATTCTTTGCTGATCCTAATGCAGATAACATTATCTTTGTTTAATTAAACTTCTCGGGTCCGTCAAATTTAGAAAGAGGTGGACTCAGCAGCAGATCTTGAACCAGCTGATTTGCAAGTTAAAAGTCAGATGGCTATGGATGGTGAACAAGAACTGGCAAGGGCAGATAAGGAGACCTTGAAAGACACGGCACCTGTACTGGAAGGCATTAAGGTAATCTGGAAAACTGTACGTGATTGAAAATGTGTAACCATGAAGTATTTCCTTTATCTATCTGTATTATTGAAACTAATGCCTGTTTTGGGGGGCATTTGCACTGGATACAGACATAACAAAGCTATGCATGTTTATATATATAATACATAAATTTTCATATTTATAAATGCATAAACCTGTGTGTATATATATGTATATGTAGTTAACATAAGGAAGGTGAGGACAAGAGTAGGTAAAGGTGAGTGTTTGTTTCTTTTCAAGGGTGTAATTCAGACCAAAGGATTAAATACAGAGATTCCCAGATTTGAACTAAACTACTGACTTCCTCTTCTAAGCAGATATGTGCACTATATGTATACTATAAAAATTTGTAGTATATTCTCTTGCCATTTCTTCAGTATATTGCTGAACATAATTCCTACCACTGTTAGAAGTTAATTTCTAGGATTATCATACTTTGTATGCTTTGCATCAGAGCATGCTTTGTTAGTCAGGTAACTGTTTGCTGTCTGGCTTGGTTGTGGCTGGATAAATTGAAAAAAAAGGTTGTACAAAAACAGAATTTAGCTGAATCTTTTTGCAGTCTTTATCTTCACTCCAGTTTATGGATGTCATTTTGTGGGGAGCTCAAAACTGGGTGCAGTGTTTAGATGTGGCCAGGTGAAGTGCATACCAAGTGCCAGGTAAAGACGCATAGTCACTCCCGTCAATCTACTGATTTTGACCCTGGTTGCTGTTAGCTTTTGCTGCCAGAGCATGCTGCTGGCTTGTGATCATGTTGCTGTCTGTTGAGGCTACCCAAATGCTTTTCAGCAGAGCTCTCATGAAGTGGTCATAAAGAACAGGCTTGCATATATTCGGGAAGAGAATAGGTTCCAAGCATAAGTTTAGAGAACTCTTCGAAAGAGTTACTCTTTCAACTCTGGATATGAATACCAAACCAAGATTATTTTTTTTAAGAGAATTAAGAAATTGAGACTGTGGAACAGGCATTTCACATTTAAAATACTCTAGCCATAGTTTTGCAATTACTGACAATAGCATGATATGAAATAGATGTTCTGAAAATGTAGGAAACTTGTAATATTGTTATACTCTTGCATAACTTAAAATACTGCTGTAGAAGATTGGAGAGGTTCGTTTTCATGTTCTTCTTGAGTTTGTAACATTTTTCCATAAAATAGTATACGTAGAGATTGTGTAGCCCAATCCTGTTGCTCAAAGCAGAGTCAGCTGGAAGGAATGCCCAGGACTGTGTTCATTTTGGTTTTGAGTATCTGCAAGGATGGAGACTTCAGTGCTTCTCTGGCTTGCCAGCCACTCCTCTTGGTTTTGTGTCTGCAGACTTGTTGAGGGTCCAGTGTGTACCATCCCAGAGGTCACTAATGGAAGTGTTGGGCATACTGTTGACCCCTGGGGTACACCAGTATTGACTGGCTTCTACTTCCTGGACACTATCATTATCTACCTGCTATTATTATAACATAATGTGTTTAATTTAAACTGCTGCCAAACAGATATTAATGGTAACAGCAGAATTTGGGAGAGATTTATTTCAGGTAAAGATAATATAAAATGGAATAACTAAGGGAATTAAACATTTTATTTCAAACTCTTATTTCCACATTAGTGTTACCTGTTGAGGGAAAAATATTAGACTGACTTCTTGAAGATGACTAATTTTATTTTAGGCAGAAGAATTTTTTTTGAGTTGCTTTTTTTTTTTTTTTTTTTTGCTACTGTATTAAAATCAAAAGCAAGGTTGATGTTTAGACAGTAACAGGACACTATCTACTCAGTTTCAAAGGGCATGAACGCATAGTTTAAGAAGTTCCGTAGTTGTTTCTTGAAAGCATATCATCCCATATGTTTATGGCATCCTTGTTTGCCTGTGTCTTTCTGTACTCTGCTTATATGGCTGAGAGTCTTTTCAGAACAAAAGCTGGTATCCGGGTAGGACTAATGCAGTACCCTAACTGTGCCTGCTAACGTGGGATTTTAGCATTTTTAATGAATAATTCTTTAAATTGTATTTTTGATGTATTTGTTTAGGGGTTACATTTCTATTCTCGGCATTTTAAAAGACAAATAGACGTCACAAACCATGGATGTTCATACACATCATTACACAAGTTGTTGAAGATCATTTTGTTCCAGCTCAGCTTCCTGAACTTAGTTCTGCAAAATCTTTTGTGTAATGAATATTTCCTGTATATAATATCAGAATCATTTCTCAGTTTGGGTTTTCCATTCAGCAGAGAAGGAAGTAAAAAAACTTTTAAATGAGACATTTAGGTATAGGACTTCAAATAGCCAAAACACACATAATGAATCATACTACCTGGTCTTGCTACTAATGTGCTTAGAAAGTACCATGGCCAACTAATTCCCTTAGTATTTAAGATTAGATTTTGGAGCATTAGCTCCAAAATGCCAGTCTGTACTATGTTGACTCTGAATATAGAAAAAGAATCTGCAGCATGTCCTTTCCTAGAGTTTTGGGGAAAATACACACGTATCTTTCACTGATCTGTATATATTTTCTGTTACAGGGTGAGGAAATAACTAAGGAGGAGATTGACATGCTGAGTGATGCTTGTAACAAGCTGCAGGAACAGAAGAAATCACTAACAAAGGAAAAGGAGGAGCTTGAGGAATTGAAGGGTGATATCCAGGAATATAATGAGGTAAAGTGGGGAAGGAAGTGTTTGATTTTTTTGCTTGCTTTTTTTTTTTTTTTTTTTTTTTTTTAGAATTCCTGTTTATTATCAGTTTTTGTATAAATGACCCCGCATGATCAAAGATTATCTTGGATGTCTGTTAGCTTGCATTTGGTAGCTGAGTAATTGAGGTCTATACTGCTTTATGGGACAATGCAGAGCTTTATTGGCTCAATGTGTTTAAAGCCTAGTTAGAATCATTGGAGTAGTTTCCACTAAGTGAGGGTTCTTTTCCTGCTCTTATTTCTAGTGTAACCAGAATAACATGTGCTGAGCATGCTGCAGTTCTTTCTTGTCAAGCATAGATGTCACTATTACAGATGCCTTGAGTTAATGAGTAAATCAGTATTACAAAGGCTGTAGAAAGTAACATCTAAAGGATGCATGAAAATGGCTGCAGTGCTAAGAGTTTGCTCTAATTTCACTTTGGCTTTGTATGTCATTTTGTTTACAAATGGTGCTAAATGGCACTTGAAATGCTCATCTCTTAGGTTAGTAGTGGCTGTTGTAGAGAATTCAGACCCGCAGAAATGTTTTTCTTTCTTGTGACCATTTCTTTCAGGATTTGCAAGAAATAAAGGAGCTCTCTAAGACTGGCCAGGAAGAGGTAGTGGAAGAGTCAAAGGCAAGCAAGCGATTGACCAAAAGGGTGAACCGAATGATTGGTCAGATAGATAAAATTATTAATGAGTTGGAGACAAACCAAAAGACAGTGGATGTAAAGGTGGATGATGGTGCTAGTCCTCCTGCTGGGTAAGTATCTAGAGAGCACTGAATGTATCTCTTACTGATCATCTTAAGTCTTTCTGATGTCTGAAATCTGATTAGAAAAGACTTAGAAAATAAGTTGTTTAAAATCTCGATATTTATTTTAAAAACAAAATTAACAAAATTGTCCCATAGATTTTTTTTTTTTTTTTTCTTCTGCAGTGCGTTAGATACGGTTGAAGTGATGATAGGAAAGCAACAGGTATAATTTTGTTGGGTGCTTGTCAGGAAGGGGGGGGTTCTGAAAGCCAGGATGTTGATTGGCATCATATCATCTGTAACACGTGTGGCACTAATGATGGTGCAGGTGCATCATCATGCCTTCAGCAATGCTGCTCAGCCAGTATGTTTGCCCTGTGTCACTGAAAAACTGTGCAGAAGTATGGTGAGCATATTCATGTTCTGCTTCAGTAGTGAACATGTAATGAGGGGAAAAATAACAATAAAATCTGTTCTGTCTGGTGTAAGCAGACAACATCTTGAAGAGAAATGAGGGAACAGATCTAATGGAAGCAAGGAGGTAATTTTACATGGTTCCCTTCTGAAGACTTGCTTCATTTCAATTTTGATGCACTTGCAAATGTGATGGTAAAATTAGTATTTGAGAGGTCTGACTAAGAAGTTTATCCCAAATAAAAGATCATTCCTTTCAAGTAAAAGCTAACAATTCTCATTTGAAACTTCATTTATCAACACTTCCCCAAATCTTGATGGTACTAGAGGCTTTCAGGCGGTGACATGTTACACAGTCATATGTTACTTATTACGACAATGAGATATCAATAAACTGTGACAATTTTCAATTTGTGGTTATAAATGCAGTGTTAAAATTTGTGCTTGCACAATTTTGTGTAACTCATTAAGCTTCCCAGCTTCCAAAGAGTATAACCTAAACGGAAATAAGGATTTTGCTTCATTTCCTTGCAAACTTGTTTTTTTTCCAGTCCCCAGGGCAAGTAGTCATTTGTTTCAGATTTTCTGTGAGATTAAGGAGGCCATTTGAAAGGTGCTATAGAGGGTTCTTGATCAAAACCATCCAAATTTGTAAATTAAAAATAAAATACAGCATCTGCTTGTATTGAATATAATTATGCTTTATTTAATGCATGGCTTTGGGGAGGAGAACTTCAATTTTGTATGTGATTTATTAACAATTGAAAATGGTAAGTTTGAACATTTACTTAATTGCCAAAGGTGTGTTTTTTAATGTTTAAGTCAAAGCAGTTGTTATGTAGCCATGAAAAATCATAGAAGCAAAAGTGCAGGATAATTAGTGGCATTCTGAGAATCATAGAATGGTTTGGGCTGGAAGAGACCTTAAAGATCATCTAATTCCAATCCTCTGCTCTGGGTAGGGACACCTCCCACCAGACCAGGCTGCCCAAAGCCCCATCTAGCCTGGCCTTGGACACTGTCAGGGATGGGGCATCCACAGCTTGTGTGGACAGCCTGTTCAGTGCGTCACCACCCTCTGAGTGAAGAATTTCTTCTACCTGATTTTCATTGAAAATGAAATGGCCCTTGAATAAAAATCATTCTGTGCTTAGAGATTAGGGGCATGTATGGAGCATTAAAGCCCTTCTATTTAATATTTATTCTGCTCACTGTCTCCTGTATTTCAGCTTGACCTGTGCTGGAAGATGGTTCCTTAATAAAACTGCATAAACAAGCAGAGGTTTCAGGTTGCAGGAAACAGACAACTTCATGAGATGAATAAGCAGATACTGGGAACACTTGAAATCTAGTTCTAATGTGAAGTTTAGTCCTTTCCTTTACAGAGTGTATTCTTTGGTATGAGGAAATGAAGCCTGTTTTAATGAAATAGCCAAGTTGCTAAAAGCAATTAGTTGTCAAGCTTTTGCTTTCCTGTGACTTTGTGCTTTTTTTCTGCATGCTTGAGTTGTTTTGTGTAGGCCCACCTCTCCTAAATCCGCAGGGGTGACAGGTGTGTGACACTGCACCTTTGATAAATGGAGAGTGCAAAGGGCGTTAGATATGCAGGCTAGGAAGCACAGAAACTGCTAAACTTTCACCTGTATTCGTGCAATAAAGAAAGTGGAACCAAGAGTGTGAGTTTCTGTGGAAAGATAAAGATTAATTTGAAACGTGCTTTGCTGATCAGTAACTCATTTTTCTTTTTTTGCATTCTGTTCAGGGTTAGGAATAATTATTTAATGTTTGACAAGTGACCCGCAGTGTAGTGACTTTCAGTACTGTCTTTTATGACCTTTAATCTTCTGGAGTAACTGCTTGCTGTAAAGAGATTGTGCTGCTTCTTTAGGGAGAATCTCATCAGTATTGCTGAGCTAATTAATGCGATGAAACAAATCCAGAAGATTCCAGAGGAGAAGCTAACTAGGATTGCAGAGGCACTAGATGAAAACAAGGATGGCAAAATTGATATAGATAATGTTGTTAAGGTAAGTCTATGAACTATTTAAAGAAAATAAGGCTAGCCATTCTTCAAATATTATGCCAGTTTTGACTTAAATTCATATTGATGCCTTTTTCAAGAATCCTTACTTGATGCCAGTGAGTTTTCTGGGAATGTATTGTGAGTAGATTTTACAATAAATAGTAGCATCTCCAGGACCTACATAGCTGTTGTTTCTGGAGGGCTGGAGGGGGAATGATTCTTACCCTGTGTCTGTTACCTGCATTAGAGGTAGGTTTGTCTTGCATATGTAAAGTTCTGTAAAATCTGGTAATTCTGTTATGCTACCTATGAATGGGAGGGAGAATGAAAAAGGACCTTTGGATCTGCTTCAGGAGTACCAGTATTTCTTCAGTCTTGACATCTTCTGCCTACTTGTGTACTTAATTTCATTGTGACCTATATCTTCTGTGCTTGAAAGACTTCAGACCATCAGTTGTACTACAGGTCCGCTGTAAATGACTAACTTTGTCAGTGAGCTCAGCTCTTAAAGCTGACAGGGTCTATCTGGCAGTAGCAATAGTGGCCTCTGATAACTTGACCTTTCTGTCTCTTTCTGCTTCCTTTCTGCTCCTTTTAATGTAATGTCTCAGTGCTTTTTCAGAGGCATTTTTCCACTCAGTGGGTACTGTGTTCTGTATACGATATTGTGCTTTTAGACAACCCTTTATTACCCACTTTGTCCTGTTTTCTTGTTTTGCAGAACTTTCTCAGGTTCCCCCTGTATTTCAAATCCTTCATTTTCCTGTTTCTTTTCTGCTTGGTAAACTTAGATGTCCTGTACTGTACAGAAATCCTCTTTAAAGATAGAACACTATGGCCAGCTAAAAAATACAGTATCAGCTTTTTGAAATACATTTTTTCTCTTCACTGATACTCTGAACAGCTGTTGCATTGAGTAACATTTAGCACACAGGGAAAATGAACATCCTGAATTCTGCATATAATGCTGGACAATTTTAAGAACTTGGGGAGCTGTGTCAAGAACATATTTGTACAAAAAGCTGTATAAAGGAATTTGGAAGTGCATGCTAAACGATTTTTTTTTAAATTTTGCTCTCCAAAAGACCTACCCTCCCCCTGCTTTGTTGTTTTTTGTAAATTTATGCCTTTCTATTTAGTACAAGTCTCCTCAACAAAATGAAGCCTATAATGCAGATACTATCTAAATACTATTTCAGAAGTATTAGATACTGAATCTGAGCTTTCTGTTGAAACATATAGTAAGTGAGTTTGTCTTAACAAAAGTTCTAAACTATCATGTGTCGAGATCAAAAGTTCTAGATCACTTGCTTTAAAATTTGCAGATATGTCTTAGGCACTGATTGTAGCTTATATTTATTTCATGTTGGAAAAAAAAAAAAAAAAAACAAAACACCATTCTTAAATATAAGAGAAGTGGCTGCTTTTTTCTTAACAAAAATTAAGATATAAAAATGTCTGAAAAATGTAAAAAATACTGTTTTAAATTTCATTCGATGTTCATGTAGGTAGTAGAATTGATTGACAAAGAAGATATTGATATTGGCACCAGCCAGGTTGCTGAGATTATGGCACTGCTTCAAAAGGAAGAAAAACTGGAAGAAAAAGAGAAAGCAAAGGAAAAGCACGATAAAGAAGCTGCAGAAATAAAGAATTAAGCTTCAGAATCTGAAGCAAAGCCCAATTGTAACCAAAACTGTGTGTATCTTTGTGTCTAATGGCTACATATTACTTGAGCTTTTGTGATTATGGAAAGTGTTTTAAGCTGATTCTAGTAATAAATCGTAGATATGTTTTCTGACATATGGAATGAAATTTCCGTTCATCAGAGAAATGATTTACTGTCATTCCATACAGATGAAAACAAAATATGCTTCTTCAGCAGTGTTCCTGCCCACAAAATCATGTATTTGCACTCATTGTTGTGGTACAGTGATCCATTAAACTTGCAAGTCTGCTGTATAAATTAAGTGTATTGATCATGGAAAGATGTTTTTCATTTATTTCCTTTTCATCGTTACATGGGGCCCAACCTTGCTTTGCTTCTACCTTCTGGCTCTTTCAGAATTTAATACAAGCTTTCCCTTCAGTCACAATACCATGTTTTTTGGTAACCTGTTGGTGAAGATTCTGTGGCTTCAATAGTAGCTCATTAGGTTGAGCCTTACATGAACTAAATATCACTAAGTTGTTGCCTCACTGACAGAGAATGTGACATTCTAATCACTTGTATGAATTCATGATTTTTTTTTCCTGTTGAAGGGAAAATCAGACTTATTTTTCCCTAGAATTGAAACTTCCCGTGAAGTTTGCTTCTTATGGGTGCCTTAAATTTCTTAAGACTAGGGAGTAGATATTGTCACTTCTACTCAAACTTCCATGAATTACTAAAGAAAGCATTAGAATCACAGGAGCCTTTCAAACAGTTTCAGAACACAATCTGTCACAGAGTAAAATGAGATAAAGTGGTTGTCTAAACAGCAAAATGAAATTAACTGTAAGGGAAAAATGTCAGTTGTGATCTTTCTGCAAATATTTTTTAAAAAAGCAATTATGAAGGTGTGTTGGTTGTTACTCATCTGGCAATTACTTACCATAACTAGTTCTGTTACCTCTCGATTGTCATCTCAGGTATAAAATCACTAACCAGGTACATTCAAAGTACTTAAATACTTTCATCTCATGGCCTTGCTTACTGTGCAGTCAGCAAGTGATGTCTGATATTGGCAGTGTTTTGATTACATCGGCTTCCTAATTAATTGATTGCTGTCTTTGTGTTATTAAATACTGACAGTAAGTCAAGGTTTACTTTTTAATGTCTGTCCAGAGTAGTAAATTTTTAAGTTTCAAAAACAAAATGCCAACTGTAGGAGGTTCATATTTCCTGGTAACCTGGAATTTCCCTTGTTTCTTAAAATCTATGATGAAATACAACAAGTATGACTTGAACCAGCAGGGTTATTTTTTTTCTCTCTCTTTTTTTTTCACCCAGTATCATAGGATCTCTTGATTTTGTGTACATTATAGAGAGCACATCGTATGTCTCTGTACACAGCAATATTGAGGTGGGCAGTTAGTAGTATTAATGCTTTTAGTAGTAGTAGCATATTTTTATAGAAAATGTTGACTCCCAGATGTATTTCAGCATAATTCTATGTTCAGTATTTATCTAGATTGGCTAAATTATTTGTAAAAATTCATTTCAAGTTAGTGGAACAAAAAAAGTTTGGACAGTCTCATGGCTTGCATAATGGACCATTGTATTTAGTTGTTTCCAAAGCAAAGTGTACAGTAGGATGTACAATACAAATAATTCTAGAAAAAGGGTCAGTGTTTAGTTTAAATATTGAGTTAATATTCTGTACAGTTTGAGAAGAAAGCTGCTTTTACGGTAGGTAATATGACTGTTCCTCCTGAGAATTGCTGTAATTATATCTTAAGTGTAAAATTATTGTAACAAAGCTGAAATTTCAAATCAGTATGAACTTTGCAATTAATGTACCCATAAATGAGGGGGGTTATTCTCCTGTAAATTAAGACTTACTTGGAGATTACAGCATGAAAGTTAGTTTGTAGATTTTGAGGATAGGACTTCACTGGATGCTTTTTTAGGCCCAAACTTGTCTTAGGTGAAAAAGTGAGAGTAACTTGACAAAAAAAGTAAAATTTTAAAACTAATTTTACATTGTATAAATAACTATTAAAATGAATAGGCTTTTATGTACTCCAAATTCTGTATTTGCTTATCTTCAGTTTGAGAACAGCATATAACAGACTTACTTAACATTCCTGAGATGCAGTGAAGTTATTTGTTATTTGAGCTAAAAAGGTCTGCTAGCTTTCACACAACAGCAAAAGCCTCAGTATGAGGAGGACTCAAATGCATACAAGTTGAAAACAGGGAGCTAGCAGAAAAAGCTGTTTTCAAAGTGTTACGGATTGAAGTTTCATACATCATTAATTCTCCTGACAGTACGTTATCTGACTGTAGTGTTCAGGAGTTTAAGACACATTGCTGCTGTTCTTGGATTGTGTTTACTTTTCACATAAATTGTCTATGGATTAAGTAAGAAGGGAGCCAAAAGTAGCCGATTCTTTTCCTATAAAGAATGTTCCAATTGAAATAATTGTGGTATGGTCACTGAAGACTTTCAGCTTTTCGACTGGTTTGAAATTTCATCATTGTATATGATGAAATTTTAATGGTTTACATAGAAAAAAAAAAACACTTAAATGTATGGCTTTCAGTCACAAATGTCAGTTTTCCCCTGTTACCTTAAGAGTTTAAGTGACATACACATCAGTAGCGAGGCATTTCTGTGGGAAATCTCTTTATTCTGATGTCAAAAGTAGGGAAGCCCGTGACAACTGGACTTTAACATGTTCTGCAAGCTCAGAAAGATTGGGAAGCCCTCAGTGATTGACGTTTACTCAGTTTCAAACCTTCACGAACAGCTCTACAGGTGAACCAGGCAACACGAGCAGATCGGTGGCTTGTGGACTAGCTCCAGATAACACGCTTTGTTGTCTCTCATGTTGACCAAAACCAGAAGCCACAGTACTTTCAGAGAAAGGATGACTTCCAGGTGTACGGTAACTGGTCAGAACTTATTCCTGAGTGAATATTTAATCAGGAGATGTAAATATTTGTTTAAATAATTAAAAGGACATGTGGGATTTGGGTGACCTTGTGACTTACACAGGCAAAGCCTCTACGCTCAGAGTTGGGTAATCAATCAGTAAAGCCGTTGTTGGGGTTGTTTCAGATCCATCTAAAATAATAAATTATTGAGGTGAGTGTTTAAAAGAAAAAAAAAAAAAAGGATATCCTTTCTTCTTCCCCTTCAAAACAGTTATAGGACCTATTTTATTGACAAATTTGTTTCCAACTTGTTATCTCAAAAGATGGTTTTTACTGAGATTTTCATCGCTGATTGCATGATGTATGAGTAAACCTGCCTGCAAGTTAAGTACCAAAAAGCTAACAGGTGGTTTGTCAGCAGGAATGCATGCAGGCAGAGAATTTGCTTGACAAGAGAGTTCATTGCACTATAGGCTTTGTCTGGGGGAAGAAGTTGCATCTTTTATACAACTCTGAAATAACTCTTGAACTTTGTATCTACATATCCTGCTAATCATTTAATCTTCAGCTACTTCAGCATGTATTTAAATCCTTTTAAATTGTTTATATGAAATTATTGGGTATATTTAATTAAAAAGAAAAATCCCACATTCTGTTCTTGGTATGTATTCAAAGTTTTGAGTTTAAGAATTTCAGTCTATGTTATAAATTTAAGTTAAAAAAAAAAAATTCTTGTCTATGCTCTGAGCATACTGGTCCTGTGTTTGCCATAATGCAATACAATTTTTTTTTAAGTTAATTGGAGCTTGTGTCCTTTTAGTTTTAATAAATGTATCATTTTGAAACCTGATCTGTCCATTACTTTATTTTCTTGTGTTTTTCTTTGTTTAGTGTTAATCGATTGCTGTTCAGATGAGATTCCTGATGATAAGCTTTGAAACTAAGATGCTTGGGGTGGAAGAGGACACACAACAGGTGGTGTGTGCCTATATTTATATATACATATGTATTCCTCCGTTGGCTTAATGTTCTTTACAGAGCTCACTTCAGTGTACAGCAGGCTTCTAAGCCTTGAGCACATCCCACAAAATGCTTTTTCATTAGAAAGCTGTTTGTGATTTATTGTTACCTCTCTCCCTGGAGCTTTGGCAGCCTGGGTGGGAAGCAGAGCCCAAGTCAGCAAGGTGTTCAGTGCACGTGTGGTCCCTTGGAAATAATTGAGCCATCTCGAGCATAATTTGTATTGGAATTGCTCTCGGAAGTGTCAGTGCTCGTCTTGGCTCAGCTGTGCTCAGGACTAAGAAGTGCAGAGCAGGGATGAGCCAGGCCCAGAAGATGCAGAGGTCCCGTTGCAGGGGCCTGCGTTGCAGCCAGCCCCCTGGCTTCTTGCAGATAGGATTTGGGAACACGCAAACATGTGGATCCACTTTCTGGTGTCAAAGTACTCCAACAGATGGCTGAAGACAACTTCCTGTCTCGAGGTGCTTTTGGAATAACTTAATCAATAAGCTGAGTTTGGTTGCGGATTTTTGCTTCTCCACTTAAAGCCAAATGCCATATATCCAAATAATGGCTGAAAAGGAACAAGTTCTGATACTTCTTAAGCTTTGCTTTAAAATTTCCTTTAATGACAGGCTTATTTAGGGCAAATAGGATTGCTGTGCAGCAGTGTGGTAAAGCAGACTAGCAAGGAAATTGTGGCTTTGAGTTTGCAAACTCAAGGTGCGCATTGACAAGTGCGCTTGATCATCATGACGTCCTGAGTGCCCAAGACAGCTACATCCATTTTTGATTTACTGAGATAATTCTTTATATGAAAGAAATAGCTCTCTTTTCTAAGCATGTAATGAAGACTTAGATTGTAATAACTAGACTCAGTTGCTCTAAAGGAAAAAGGGTGTGTTTTTGTAACTCTTGCTTTCATGGAGTGGGAAAATAAAACAGCCATACCCATGCCCAGGCGGGGAGCCTGGCTGCTCTGCTTGTCCTTGTAGGTGCCAGGCATGGGCCAAATCCAAGCCTCAGGATTGCTGGGGCTGGATGAGAGCCGTGTGGTGCAGCTCCGGATCAGGGCTGGGCTCCCGGGACCCTGCTTGTCTGGGTCTGAGCATCCCCAAGGGTGGAGACCGCGACCATTGGGCAGCCTCTGCTGGTGTTTGATCACTCTTGGGAAGAAGAGAGTTTTCCTTGTGCTTCCCCTGTGTCAAATGAGCGTTAATCCATTCTTACAGATGATAATTGTCCACAAATATACACCAAGGGGGGTGATAATTAACATCACTAATTAGAAATTCTAGATAATGGAGACGTTGCTACAATCCAGTGAAATGGAAATCAGGCTGCCAATGTGGGTATGCAGAAAACTGCTTGGAAAAACTTCTGACTTGATCAAATTCAGGTCTTACAGCTAATGCAGGAGTATTGCTGCAAAACCTTTTGGTGAAAAGTCATTTAAATGGTGACTAAATAGTTTCTCTGGCTCAGGAGTCTTACTTTTCTCACTGCTTCTACATTGAAAAGTGTTTCTGGTGTTTTCCTGAATTATTTCTCAAGTCTGATGTGAACAGGAGGATGTTTGTAGTATGTTTCTAATTCCCTGTACTCTGTGCTCACTTCCATTTTAGTGTATTATTGGATATAAATCTTTCTCAGTAGTTAAATATCCTTCACAGGTCAAAAATTCTTTGGGGGCTCATTAGCATGTACAATTTTACACTTGCCAAACCTTCTGTGGTTTTCAAACATCAGTTTCTCTCATCTAACTGGCGTAAAGGATTTTTTTGCCGTGCAAGAGATGGATCTGATTCAGATTTGCCTCTTTCCGTCTAGTATTTCTCTTTATGTGCGTTGGCAGAGCAGAGCCCTTCGTGAACGGCCTGATTTATGTCCTAGCGAAGGCTGCAGCCAGCGGTTCGAGATGTCAAAGCCTCCAGTGCGTGCAGGGAGCGGCTGTGCAGTCTCCCTCCCCCTGCCTTTTGTCCTGGCTCCAGGGTGAGAGCGAGCAAAGTTCCCTCTCCTTCATTTCTTACCATGTTTTTGGACCCTCTGCTGGGCAAGGGCTTCAGAGCCTGCCCGAAGGAGAGCTGCTGAAAAGAGCTTAAGATGAGCAAATAATAATAATAATAATAATAATAATAATAATAATAATAATAATAATAGGTCTTGAATATTATTAAATTACTTTATTTATATTTATATTATATTTTTTCAATTTATAACTTTTTATATTATACTTTTTATATTTCTATTATCAATAGTAAATTGACATTTGGATGATGATGATGATGATTATTATTATTATTATTATTATTTATTATTATGGGAAGTAACAGCCTGTTATGTAGGAAACCTGAGAATCTCTTCAGCTTACTTCAGACTTGAAAAAATAAGATTTTTTTCCCCCTCAGACTTAATATACCCTAAAGAAGTAAGCAAATCAGCACGTTTTTCTTCTCCCTCCTCCCTGTACCCCAACCTTTCTCTTTTCTCCATCCCTTACTCAACTTGCAGGACTAAGCAGGGACAATTTGTCGGGTCCTTGTTACGCTTCAGTTTCCCAGTACCTTGCTTTGTGATGGTGGAAGCAGAGCTGAAACAGTTACCATTAATTCTTTTTAATTCACATCTCACTAGGTGTTTTCTTGGTCCGTGCCAGCTCAGCCACTCAGCAGCAGCCTTCATCGGGCTCCACACTCACCTTCTGCTGCCACAAGCGTGCGCCCTGGCGGTGGCTGAATTTTTTTCACCCTACCCTTTGGATCCCAGTACAGGGAGCTGCATTTTTCACCAGCCACAAAATTTCAGGGAAAAAAAAAAATCTGCTCCGAGGTTTAGCCTTCAAAATCAAGAGTGGCATTGAGAGGGAAGGCACGGGCAGCCGTATTTTTAGACCTACCTTCTGTGACCAGAGTTACGCATCCAAATGCCGTAACAAAAATAGCGCTGCGGTGCCGCAGTGACTCGGTGTGATTTGGTTTGAGGTGTACCTAAACCCCTTGGGGCACCCTTTTCCCTAGAAAACCCTTTGTGCCCGCTCTGGAAATGAGCTAGCTGGGAGTTGGACGTGCAAACTCAAGAATTAATGGACGTCAGTCTGAAAAAACCTTTGGAATAAGTGATGGGGAGGAAGAATTAGCACAGAAACCCGGCTACATTTTAAATGCATGATGCTGCAGTCACCGAGACCTTTGGTGTGGCAAAGAGGCCAGCTGGGCAGGATGGTGAGGGGATTTTGGGGACTTCAAGGGGCCGGTGGTGGCCGCTCGCTTGGTGACATGGCCTGACCGGAGCAGGCACGGAGCTGCTGGTGGGGAGGGATGGGATGGGATGGGATGGGATGGGACGGGATGGAATGGGATAGGATGCAATGGGACAGGAGAACCTCACCAGGCAGAGGGTGCTGCAGTGCCAAGCATCACGCTGGGTCACACCACTCACTGCCCTTCCCTTACTGCTCTTCTTCTTTCCCACCCTACACCTGGCGCTTCATATCTGGTTTGAAATTACAAAACGCTTTTTGTAATTAGCATTGCAAATCCTCCGCCTTCCAGCTAAAATGCTGCACGCATCCCCTCCCCGCATTCACATGACTTCTCCCATCGGATCCCATGCCTGATTTTCCCCAGCCCATATTTATTTACACCCAGGTCCTTGCTCTGAGCTCACAAGCTCCGTTCCCTGCTTGTTGTCTTATTCTCTCCCCCTGAAGCTGCTGTCATCCCAAGGCCACATCTGGCTGCCGGGTGTCCCCACGCTCCCCCCATTTCATATTCCATCTCCTCTCCTTGTGTCACCACAACACTGCTTGCCTGCAAACCAAAATAAAGCCTTGCTATCCAGTCAGCTGACCTGGTATAATTGTCCACTGGACTTTCTAAAACTAATCCCTGTTTAAAACACAGCATCATTTCTAAGAAATTCTCCAAATCTCCAGATTAAAAATTGACACTGAAGGAGGGCCGACCGCAGTCCCCTGGTCAGCCCTTGTACCGGTTTGTTGCTATCACGCTGTGGTTTGTGGGGGTTTTCTTGTGGACGAAGGCAGAGGGGAAGGAGTCTTTAATGAGACAAAAATAAATGGTTTCCCCACCCTTGGAAAATCAAGTAACAAAAGTCAAACTGTTTCTAGTGAATTTGTCTGACACCAATTTCTGTAATTTCAGCTTCAGTTTGCTTGGTGGAAAAGCCTCTGAAGCTGTTTTCTTTGTTGAGTGCTCATATTATGCATTAACTTGTGTAACTTTGAAGCTGCACAGCTCCTCCAGAAGTTCCCTAACTTTCCCATTAGTGACCCGTGTCCCCCCTGCCCAGAGCCCTTCCTGCTGGGTCGGTGAGTGCAGCGTTTGTTACAAACTCTGCCGCACCAAGGCGCTTTGCTCAAGGTGCCCAGAGCTGCCTTGTGTGATGTCTCCTACCTTGGCTCGATCTGACGCCACGTCCAGAGGTGCTTCCCAGCCCCTGCTGAGGATTTGGTCCCTTTGTGATGGGTCAAGTTGCTCATCTGGGCTTGCATCCTCCCACCAAGCCCCCAGCTGCTGTAAGAGCAGCAATGCCAGTGTGCTCTGTTAAGAATAGGTTACACACATGTGATTTGGTGGCTTGGATGTGATGCTTCATATAACTCAGGCATGTTTTAAAGAAACGTAGCTTGTTGAAAGGGTATGAACTGGAAAATCGGAATAATTCTGGCTGGAGTGGCCCCCTGGTGGTCATTGAATCCAGCCTCCTGCTCAGAGTGGGGCTGTGTTTCGATGGCCTTGCCCTTTACCTGTTCTGATGACCCTGAGGATGGAGATCACACAGATTCCCCAGGTCTGGGTTCTGTGTGTGACCGCCCTCTTGGTGACAATATTTTCCTAACACCTGGTGGGTTTCTCCTATGTCACATAGGAGAAATCCTATGTCAACCTCTGGTGGGATTCTCCTATTGATCCCTGCTTTCCAGGGGGCCAATCCCCATCCTATGCTGGCACGTGGGGTTGCTCCTCCCTGGGCACAGGACCCTTTGGCTTCGTAATGTTCCCATCACCCTGCTTCTCCAGCCTGCTTTGCTCCTGTGCATGCAGCCCCCTGCCTGCAGGGAATGATGCCCAACACCACACTGATGAAGAAGGGTATGGAGGAAGGACCAAAATGAAAACAAGAGGGTCACACGGACAAAACACCATGTGGAATCGTTAAGTCTCACTTGCCAAATCCATGAGGTTTTTCAGGGTCAAATCGGCACAATGACAGCCATGGAACTGATGGCAATTTGTGCAATTATTATACAGTGAACAAACCACCATGTGGTGTTAGAGAAGGTCTGAAAAAAAAAATTAATAGGCTGTTGGTTCAAATGTGAAAGTACTAAACTCATCGACTGTGATGTGCTCTAAAAACAGAGACCTGAGCCTCTGCATCGAAAATATAACACTTCCCTTAGGAAGCCTTACCCAGGTCTAAGCAGAAAGCTTTCTGGCTGATGCCCAAATACTGTTGTGGTTTTGTTGTTGTTGTTGTTGTTTGTTTGTTTCTTTTTTTTTTTTCTAAAGTGCCGTAATTATCTTTGTTTTCATTATTTTTGGTGGTAAGTTTTCCTTTTTCTTTTCCCCACTTTGGTTAAGCGGTGGTGTGTGTGCAGCTGATGATGCTGAGAACAACGGCATTCCTGTCACCGTGAAATGATACCAGTTGAAAAGCTTATGGGGTTTTGTACGTACTGGATTTACAAATCATAAATAACTTGTTCATTATTTACACTGCATGGGGTAAAACCTTAAACAAAAAGTTGTTCTCCGGTTCACCTTCACATCACTCGCTTTCTGCCCTCCACCTTTGCTAGCTTTGAGCTGTGGCAGCACAGATTTTTTCAACATATTTCGTGGTGCTGGTCACTGTGGTTCAGAAGCTGCTGTACAGCAGAGCTGGAACTTGCTGGATCTTGGACCAAAGTGGATGGGTTATGGGGTTTTTGTTTGATCTACAAATTTCTGTGCTGTTTTGCCCCAAGCCCTACAGAATGATTTAAACGCTGCCTTGACAGTTCAGAGCTGCTGCTTGTTTAAAAGCACTTTGCAGCCACAGGGACTGTTTCTCAGCAGTACCTGAGGGCTGTAAAAAACAGAATAACCCCCGAATGGTCTGTGTGTAAGTCCAGATGCAGCCTGTATGCAGGTGAGGATTCCTTTGGGATTGGTGTCACAAGACAATTAAGATGCCAGGAAGAACAGGGGATTAAAAAGCATTGTCAGATCATAACGGATCTGAATATAACATACCATGATGCCAACAAAGATCGTGGTGACATCCTCCTTATCCAGCCCCACACTCACTGGCTCCAGATCCTAAAACCTTTACTCTCACAGTGGTTTTTTATAGTGGGACTCTAGCAGTGAGGACTGCAGGCTGCCATGTCCGAATAAACCTCCTGATCTCCCAGTGCTGGATGGAAAGAGGCCAGCTGGGGAGTTTGCCCAAAGCCTTTCCTCGTTGGCTTTCCTCGTTGTCGTTCCCTGCACAGGATGCACAAACCCCTGGAGGGGGGAGGAATAATTTCTCCTCCACAAGAGTTATCCGTGGGGCTGCAGCCAGGGAGATGAATTTCGGGACAGACGTAAGCAGGAAGGTGCGATCCAGTGCACACATGCGTAACGAGGAGGCAGCAGCTGGAGAGGCTGCAGGGCGACGGGGGAACATCTGGAAGCGATGGGGACTGCAGCCCAAGTGGGACAGCATGACGCCGAGAGCTTTCTGGGCTGGCTCCACAGCTGAGCTGTGTTTAGGATAAGGGAGGTGGCTGCAGCGGGTACTGACGAGGTCTGAAGCATGCTGTGTTAAATCCAGCCTCGGGTAATGCTCCCCACTGCTGATACCGAGGGGCTGGAGCGGGTCCAGATTGATATGGATAACGCACGGCTGGTTGCTGTGAGTTAACAGCCCCTACTTTTAGTAGGGAACCCCTACTTTTGGGAACCCCCACATTTGGGAATGTTTGCTGCTCAAATCCCAGTGCTCCCTTCTCCTCCAGAGGCTGATATGGGCATTTAAACCAGCTCCGCTCCTGATTTAAGGTATTGCCCCAGATTAGGGATAGAACGATTTAGGATGGGATCGCGGGATGTCTCTGATGCAATGCCCTGCACCAGGCATGTCCCGGTCAGAGCAGGCTGCTCAGGGCTTTGTCCAGCTGAATGCAAGGGTTTGGCCCCAGGATGGAGAGGCCACAACCTCCCCAGACAGCCTGCTTGTGATCATTGACCACCTCTACAGCGACTTTTTTCCTTTGATTTAATTGCCATTTCCCACCTTGCAATTCACCTCCGTTGCCTCTTGGTGCAATCAGTAACATTAATTATTAATTAACCAAATCCCTGGGTTAATACCCCGAGGGCAGCATGTCCCTTGGTAACCAGCCACCGGGCTTTAATTTGCTGGCACCGGAGGAGTGGAGGACACGAAGCATTCCTGCTTTTTCCAGGTCTGAACACCACAGCAGGGCCGCTGTGTCAGCAGAGCAGTGGAGCCTGGGTTATCCCATCCCTCGGTACCTCTCCCACACAGATTTTCTACATGGGGCCAGCGGTGGCCCCAGGAACACCTGCGTTTTTGCCAGGCGATGAATCCATCCCCATGCAAAGCCCGTGTGCAGTGGTTGAAGGCGCCCCTGGAAGCCTTGGGGATGAAAAGCCCTGCAAAGACCGGAGTTGTTTATTATTATGATTGCTAAAATAAAACTTTAAGACATCTTAATGTAAAGAGCTCGTTGGAAGGTTTACAATTAGGGGTGTTTTATGAGGGGAGAAATTATTTCCAAGAACCAAATTACAGCAAGTCCCCCTCAGGACAAGGCAAAAGAAGAGTTCAAGTGTATTACAAAATCAGCATGGCTATAGCTTTCTAAGCTTTTAAGATCCCTTGATATCAGGGGAAAGGGGAAAGGAGAGTCAGGCAGCCAGAAGAGGAATCTGTCTCTATTGGGAAACCATTACAAGGATGCAATGTGGTGGCTGGGACCCAGGCAGAATTTGAATGTCATCCCTTTTCTATAAATCATGCAGAAGCATTGTCACATTTTAAAATGCGGAGCCCAGAGGGAAGTATTTTCTCTCTCTGTTGAGCTGGGATGTAATGTTGGGGACTGGAATTCAAAGGTCCCAGGCAGAGGGGCCCCGGGTGGTGTGTCCCAGCTGCTGCGGAGCAAAGGGATGAGGATGCTGCACTGGGAACATGTCTCAAGGCTGCAGCCCCTTGCCTTGAGGGTTGTCCTGGCCATATGCAATGCCCAGCAGGAAAATGGGATCTTCACCATGGGTCACATTTCCCCTCTAGAGCATGGGTGGAGAGGCTGCCACCTAGACCCAGAGTCATAGGACTTCACTGGTGTCAAATAACAGTGATGCAACTCGAACAGAAAGCTTTAGGGGCAAAAAATTGGAGTTTCCTGTGGAAATTCAAGGCGAGCAAAGGCCAGTGGGCACATCCCATGCAGCTTTCAGCAGTGATGCCACCTGGTGCTTAGCCTGCATGCTGTACAAGTAGCTCTTGCATTACCATCATGCTGCCCTGCACACTGTCCTGCAGGAGATGGGGAGGTGCAGCAGGCTCCTGGTGATCTGTGCTTATAAAGTTTTGGGAGCCTGGCTCCACGGAGGTGTGCAATTCTGGTTTTACTGACAAAATCATGCTCACAAAAACCCTGTTGAGAGCTCAGCTGTACTTGTAGCTGGGCCCAGCCCTTCTCTGCCAGACCCAGTACAAATGTCTTGCCCTGTTAGAGTCTCCCAAAATGTTGGGAAATGTCAAGGCCCCTTTCTGCTAAGCACCGTATCAGAGATGCATCCCTTGCTCAGTGTCTGTGGTGTGAACAACCAGAGTGTGGGCAATACGTGCAATCCATTCCTGCCTTATTTACACAGCCTGCCCCCCTGTGCCTGAACCAGGGAAGAAAACTGATGGAAGGGAGACAAAGTGGTTGCTAATTAGCAATTACTTCATTAATAGAAGACATCTGCTTCACATTAGGCAGGTGGAGATGAAGGAGGCTGAATCTCACATCCTCAGTGATTAGCTGGGGGCTTGTTCCTGTGGGCTCAGAGTGCAAAGTCTGAGTAACTTTTGAAAGCAAGAAATGGCTGTCATTTAGGAAAAATGGTGAAAATGTTTTTGGTTGTTTGCTGTTTGTTTTGGCTTTTGTGATATTTTCTTTTTTCCCAATAATTTTACAGGCATTCCTGGGGTCACTTCAGAGGGAGGTGTGATTCTCCCTTGCAGAGCAGAAACAAGAGCCCAGGAAGGTAGCAAGATGAAGGGAATGAGCTGGGGGGACGGGATTACCTCCAGGAGAGGGGCTGGAGGAACGCCAACAGCTAAATGACTGAACCACCTTCAAAAGAATTTGGCAGATCGCCTTCCTCAGCCACCAGGCTGCTTTGGGAGATGCCTTTCACTGTGTTGGGATGAATATCACCGAGCAGGAACAGGAAAAAGACTCCAGCCCTTCTGACACAGCAGAGGTTTCCTCCTAGAACACAGGGATAAGGAGGACGGAGGGCTTCATATGGGCCACTGTGGGACTGTAACACCACAAAGGCCAACGGTGAGCTCTTCAAGCATGGCCTGGGCAGCATTGAGCAGAAGGTGTTGGGCAAGTCCTTGAAGTCTGAGTTTCTGCGAGAGAATTTGGATTTTTTTTTTTTTTTGTCAGAGAATTATGTGCAGGGTGGACAAGGAAACAAATATGTCTGAGAGAATCAACAGCTTGAGAATATGCAAGTTAACTTTCCATGGCTGTGTTTCTTTGAAGGTATCCCCTTCCCCTAAATTTTTCTTTGCTCCTCTCAGTCGTATGTCTGTCCAAAATTTCTTCCCCTCCAAAAGCTGGAATACTTTCATTATATTGAAATTAAATGGAAAAAATATATATCCCCAACTAAATCTGAAAGTGATCAAAAAATTTAATACAAAAAGCCATTTTTCCTTGAAAACAATTCAGCTGGCTGGGATTAAATCTTCTCCTGTTGAAACAGCAAAATTCCCCTTGGTTTCAGGAACCGTGGGGTGGGTGCTTGGCAGATTTTGGTGCCCACAAGGGCAACAGACTCCTAATTGCATCAGTTGCAGAGCTCCTTTCCCTGATCACCACATGGGTTTTCTGCCTATGGATTGGGCACATTTGGATTTTGGAGCTCGTCTACCAGGCACGATTGACCAGAATAATATAATAAGAGTTGCTCCGGAGCTGCTGCTCATCTGAACTCTATTTAGGAATCAAAGAGAGCATACTCCAGAGCAATTATTTTGCTTTGGAGGAGAGTATTAATTATCCCCACTGTAAAACGACTCTTATTGTGGAAGACAGTGGTCTGTGCAGGGAGCTATTCCAGAGCAGTTATTGTGGAATAGCTTATTCTGCAATAGCTATTCTGGTCAAGTTCCCTGCGTCGGCAAGCCTGGAGCCTCCGCTGCAGCACGCTGCACACGCAGCCGCTGGCTTCACGGGCTGGTATGCGGCTGTGAGCTGACGGCCCCAGTAATGCTCTGATCCTGCTTGCCTCTGAGCAAGGAAGGCAGGAACTGCTCTTAGAGCTCTGTTACTGCCGCCACCGCCTGGATTTTTTTTACCTCCGTTAGGTGTCATGCATTCCCTTCTGATATTTCCATGCAGGTAGGCAGTGTTGCTCGCCCCTTCTCCAAGGAAAAGTTGAGTTTTGCCGTGTTTTATCAACATTTCCCAACTTTCTCAACTTTAGGGGTGTTTTATCGACATTTCTCAACTTTAGGGGATTTATCCCTCTGCCCAAACGGATGCACCCAGTTTTGTTTTATTTTTTTTCTCAGTGCTGGATTTCCTTTTTTTCCCCCCAGATGGACGATGAGGTGAAACCACAGCAGGTCCCTGTGGGCTCTCACGAGGGCAAGACACATCCCTGTGTGTCGTTGCCCCATCTGTACTGGCTTCCCAGGCAGCCTTCAGCCGGCGTGACATGGTTTTCCTGCCCGAGCCAACTTGAATCGATGTGGAGCGTAAGATTTCAGGAGACAGTATCAAGCCCTTCAGTAAAATCCAAATAGATTGCAGCTGCTCTGCGCTACATTAGCCCCTTAATTTTGCAATTCTGTCCCAAAAAACCGGGGGGAAGGGCAAAGAAAGCTGGAGTCTGGTGGGATTTTGATTCTGCAAAATCAAATGTGAGTCAGAGGAAGTGCTTTCCTTGGGCAGGTCGGCGTGGCAGATTTTCCATGTCTGTAACAAGGGCTTCTTTTGCTACCCCTGCAAGCCCCTTTTATCCATAATTAATGATTGGCATCCTCCCTGAATTGCAATTATCTGGGATTTCCATGGCTAGTATAAAATTTTCTGAAGCAAATTTTGTCTCTTAAGGCTCCTGTTGGCTTCCAGAGGGACTTCTGTTCCACAGGGAAGTGTTCTTCAAAACAGTTAAATGTAAAAAAAAAATAATAATAAAAAATCCACAGCAGCCCCCAAACAAATGATAAATAACTAAGTCTGTTCTGAGCCAGTTTGGTGTCATAGATCAAGAGGAGGCCCTGGAGATGCACCAGCCCTGCATGTTTCAGCACAACGTGACTTTTCCTGGAAATTGCTGTCCCTCCAGCCTGCAGGGCATCTCTGGTGTTGGGGAATCCCAGAGAAATGCCCGTGGGCGTTGGCTATGGGTGGTGGTGGGGTTTATCACTTTCAGATCAGCTGGCAGTGTTTGTCTACACACATCTGAGATAATTTCCCCTCCCACCCTATCCTCCGAGCCTTCGTTAACAAAAACTTCCAGAGATCTAATCCTGAAATACTGGGTGCTCTTCAGGACTCTGCCAGCCATTGACCTCAGGAGTGCTGTGGACACAAACCAAAGAGTGAACCTTGCATCTTGTACCTTTTTATTTTTTTATTTTATTTTTTATTATTATTATTATTTTTTTTTTAGTTTAAATGATGTTGACTGCCTGTTGTCCTCCTAATGGATCTTGGCTCTGTTGTCCTCCAGCTGCTTAATGATCTCTCTTCACTCAGTCATTGCTGTGTTTCTTTGTCCCCCTCATTAGGTGGGTTTTGGTCTTGTAACGATCTTTGGTGTTTGCTGTTCACCACCTTTAAGTGTGTCCTGGTCTTCAAGTTCATGTTTGAAAACCAAACCAGAAACAATCATCTCAATGGTATTAACAAACCAGTTAATTCCTCCCCGGGGGTAAGAGAAGAGCAGCTGAGCAAGCTTATTAGTGTGTGTTTGCCTTTTCCAGCAAAGAAGAAATTTCCTTTTCCCTATGAAGCTGGTTGGCAGTTGCCCTTTTCTGCTAAAATACCAGCCATGTGCCATAAAAGAATAATTCTCTAGAGGACATCCAAAGTGGTGAACTTACTGGGAGGTTATTGAGTCACTAAGGTGTTGTGGAAGGTCAGTAAAGTGTCCATGCAGCACCTATGGCAACTGAGAGGTTAAAGGGATTAAAAGTGCCAGGTGTAATAGAGAGTGAAGCCCCTAAAAGAGTCCCTGACCTATCAAGGTGTTTGACCATGTGTGTGATGCTGTGCTTGTAGCCCAGCTGGGGGACCTACGCCAGCTTGGGTCCCTGGCTGAAGCAGGGCTTACACTTGGTACCGTCCCAGCCGAAGGAACCCGAAGCCCAAAGCAGATATTTCCGTGCATGATGCCTGTGGCTCGGCAGCAATGAAGATGTAACTGAAGCCGGGAGCTTGCTCGAGCCCATGTAGGAAATTGGATGTTTGCCGTCATTTCTGCCGAGCAGGGCCAGGCCGTGGTTGCACGCTTCGGCAACGCGCGGGCTGCTGTGCTGATCTCAGGGCTTTCTCAGTGCAGACCGTATCAGAGTGGGGAGGGAAAGAGATTAAAGATAAAATCTTGGGAGCTGATTTCTGGGAAGCTGCTGCATTCATCTTGCCTTCCTCTGAACCACAACATCTCACAGAAACTCCACATGGGAGCACTGAGATGTCTTTGCCACCTACTGTCACGAGATACCCTCAGCAGCCAAACCCCTCTTTGGTGCTCATTCTCTCTTCCTCTAAAAAAAGAACAAAACCCTCAATAAAACCAGATTTCCTCTCCATGTTCCCAAATCCAGTATGTAGTTTTAAGCAGAAGGGCTCATTCCCACTGTATTCTGTATGTATAACCCAAGAAAGAAGGTTCTGTTAGAACATTTCTTAATATTAATACCTGGAACACATCTGAAAAAAAAAGTTTCTTTTTTTCTGTTCAAAAAGAACAGCAAAAATTCAAAAGGATTTTTTCTCCTTACTTCTGATAAAAATGAATAGTAAATGAAGAAATGAATACCTTATGCCAAACTCAGAGGAGGATCCAGGCTGCCTTTCTGCTGTCTCTAGCTCTGGTACTGACTGTGCATGGGAACCTTGCTTAGGTGGGACCCTGTATGAGGAGAAGGTGCCTTGCTTCCCTCACGCTCTTGGCAAACTCAAGCTTGTCTTCTCTGTGCCTCAGTTTGCCTGTCTCCAAAGCATAGGTAGTGCCACAAACCCAGCTCAGCTCCAGATGTTCAACTGAGGCCAACCAAAACAGCTCTAGTACAGTCAATGTTGGCCATATACTCATATGCTTGCATTGCTTATAGCTTTTATCCTGCTCATGTCATCTCTCCCCTAGTGATTTATTTGTCCCTTCATGCTGTCACATCCTGATTTATGTCTTTGCTGCTGATGGCAAGGCCTTGGCTAGATGCTCTGCAACTGGTGTGCTCTATGCTATGGCAAAGGTAATTAACAGTAGCAGAGACCAAGAGGTTAATTCCAGGCTCCTTTCCTCTGCCTGGACAGAGCATAAATCCTCTCTAAAAACAATTGTGCAAGCAGCTGCCACTTAGTATAGAAATTAATAATTCTGGGGTTAAGAAAGCAATATATATATATATATATATATATATTCAGAGCATAACAGCAGAGGTAATATTTAAAGCTATTTTTGTGGTTTTGGCATTAAACCTTCTATGTAGAGGCTTAAATATTGATTATCTCAGTCCATTTTCATTAAGAAATCAGCATGCATGTCCTGAAGGGAGCAAAAATCTCTAAAATGGACTTTTTTTTTCTTTTTTTTTTTTTTTTTCCAGATGGATGGAGAAACATTAAGTGTGTGTTTTACTTTTTTATTACCCTGGTTTTGATTAATATTGTGTTTCTAGTAAGGGGAGTGAATAATATTTCCCTGATTGACACTCTGTTTAATTAAGCAAACTGCTTGCTCTTAAATCAAACTCACTTGGCTCCTCCTGAGATTTACAGATTTTAGCTGCAGTCCATGAAAGGGCTGATGACTGGTACCATCAGAAGGGGGCAAAATTTGTATGGTGAAGTGAGGTTTTTCCTTACTCCCATAACAGTTTCAGTTCATGAGCAGGACTACCTTGTGCAGAGGTTTGGGTTAGCTAGCGCATGGGTATATAGCATGGGGGACCTTGCACAAGGGGCAGGAGATACATTTCCATCCCACTGGCTTGAAACCCGAAAGTCAGATCAGGTAGGAGCCAGCACAGACCCCAGTGAGCAATGGGAAGACACTGGGATGTATCCAGCATTTCTGGAAGATCCCACTGCTGCTGTAGGATCCCTATTTATAGTGCAGCTGTGGTGCCTTTTGTTCAGTCTGTCTCACCTGGCAGTTGGCTCAGTAGTTTCCTTGCTCATCAATTAATGAAAAAATTACCTCATTAGGTGCAGATGACTGTTTTTTAAAACATCAGGAAAAGAACCAGGACCTGGGCTGCATAGTCCATGGGTTACAACTGATGGTCCAGAGACAAGGTTAGGGTGCCAGTGTAACCCCAATGATCTGATTCCTGCCATGGGGCTGAGGAACAGCTCAGAGCAATGGTCACAGGGCCTGGGAGGTGTTCAGCAGGGTTCAGGTAGTGTTCAGCTGGGCTTGGGTGGTGTTAAACAGAGCTGCAGCTCTCAGCACTGGAGAGGTTGGAGCATTGCCCTGTCGTGCTCACCAAAACCCCAGCTGAAATGGCTTATAAGGCCAGGCTGGATGGGGCTCTGGGCAACCTGACCCAGTGGGAGATGTCCCTGTCCATGGCAGGGGGTTGGAACTGGATGGGCTTTAAGGGCCCTTCTAACCCAAACCATTCTGTTATTCTGTGATTCACCGAGTAATTGCAACTGGGCCTCACCTGGAGAGGCTCAGCTCCAAACCCCAGAGCCCTGGTAGGATGTAACTGGGGCAGTTTACTTCTGTGGTGCAGATCTTAATTGGAAAAGCTCTAAAGAAGCTGCAAATTGAACGTGCTGGGTAGTAAATGGAGACTGAAAGCGTGTGGGAGATTGCACCAGCATCAGGCAGCTGGCCAGGCAGAGCGTGGGCTGGCATGGACAGATCCCTGTCAGGACATGAGTAGTGACAGTGAGGTGGGAAATTTGAGATGTGAGGGATGGATTTGGTGGAAGAGCTGCGGATCAGGAGCAGCTGCAGGTGGTACAGCAGCAGCAAATGATCAGGGTCTGACCAAAGGGGTTTTACAAAAGGAGCAGGCCTTTTGTAAACGGTTTCCTTAATGGTCTTGGCATGGAAAGCTGCTGCCTGTTGGGGCTCAGGGGTATGATAAATGTGTCATGAAAACAAGACAGCCTCTGGTCCTGCCTCCCGATGTGGTTGTAGAGTCCTCACGTAACTCCTGTGCTGTCACTGACACCGTCCTTGCTAGCAAGGGGAAATCATCCCACAGGTGCTGCTTGGCAAGCCCGGCCCTCCCAGCCCCTCTGTTCCAGCAGCTGCACATGCACTTACCTTCAAGCACGCATGTAGCTGCACGTCTCATTTTAATTACACTCCTGTGAAAATTTCTGCTGGACCCAGGGACTTAATCCCACAAACCTCGCTGATCGCATCGCTGTATGTGTGAATTTATGCTTGCAGGATTAAACCCTGCCTTCAGCTATGGAGCAAAGTAATTGTTGTAAGGAGAAAATGTGCAGGGGTGGGGGAAGAAGGGCAAGGTTAAAAAGCTTGTGCCAGAAGTGAAAGAAGATCTTTCACTGCTGGTAAGTATGGATTTCTGTCACCAGGGCTTTTTGCTGGGGAAGCTGCTGTCCCAGGCTCCTTGCTTATGAGGCAGACGATGATTTACTCTGTGTGACACAGAGAAGGAAATGAAACCTGATTTTAATTTCAGCTGCATGTGCCAGAAGCGCTTTCCCCAGAGTCTGTGCAGTCCATCGCTCTGGTTTGCGAATACCCCAATAGCTGCCAAGCAGGGCTGCATGGTGTTGGGCACAGAAGCAGGCCCTGCGTGGCCAGGAGGTGATGATCACTTGAGCTGACTCCAGCCCAAACCAGCTGGGAACACAAAAACCCTACAATTTTACCTGCTGAGGGCATTATTTGCTGTTGTAAATGATCACAATCCTCTTGCAGTCAACTGAATCACAGAATCACAGAATTGTAGGGGTTGGAAGGGACTTTCAGAGATCATCGGGTCCACCCCCAGAAATCAAGACCAGACCATTTTTCCCTTTTCCCTTCCTTAACAGTAAGGAAATAAAGTGGGATTTCCAAGGAGCAGTTTGGGGTCTGGCCTGTCACCCTCTCTGCTCAGCAGAAGTTCATCGTTTGCCTTCAATAAGTTTTTGAGCAGCTAACAGACTTGGGATGGGCATTGCAAATGTACAGAGCATCACTGCACTGCTTTAGCTGTGATGGTCTAAGGCTATGTGTAAAGCAAAGTTGGAATTGTCATTCATTTCACCTGAATGTCTGGGGAGAAACAGGAGAAACTCTTGGCCACACAGAGCTTTCTTTCTCCCTGAATCTATGTCTTCAGATATGGTCTGTGAGCCCTTCCAGGGATGGGAGGGTGGAGTGCAAGCAAGGGAACAGTGTGCAGCACAAGGGCTGGGGCATGGGGAAGGTATTTTTGACAGCTTTTTCAGAGGTTTTTGCTACAGAACTTGCCTGTGTTCAGTTTCTTTGCCATTGCTGTCTCAGAGCTGAAATGGGCAGCAGGAGGTGGCTGCTGTCCCATGATAGTGTGTGGCCGCTGACCTGCACTGGGTGCCTCGACAGAGACATCCAACATGCATATTTGGACAAGTAGATGGCAGACATTTGGGATGTTCTGCCAGAAGGCCCGGTGGTTTGGCACATTTCCTGAAGCTCATGCCCCTTCTTGCTTTCATTGATGTCCGTCTTAATTATTTTATACGCACCGCTCCTCGCTGCATGAAAGGGTGTTTCCAGGGTTCTGAATGTGTGAGAAGAAGGCTTTGTTGTCTGTTATTACTCATTTAATTAGGCAGTACTGGTAACTTTATGTAAAGGAATATGAAAATAATTAGATTGCTTTTGGCCAAGCTCATTGCAAACATCAGGAGCCCCAGAATTCAGATTAATACATGTTTTTTTCTGGGGTTGCTGTAGTCTTTAGATGTATTTAACCTAGCTAATGGCACAGCCAGTGTCTCTAGGGCTTTCTGTCCCTTTGTTGTTGCATATCAATCTCTTAAATCATGAATTATGGCAATACCATTAAGAATGGCTGGGAAGCATTCCCATAGTTAAAGCTAAACTAGCCCACATGCTTTAACAATCTGTAGTGGAAATGCTTGTCACCAGTTCTGCTAACAGTAGAGCATGTAAGTCTGAAACAGAAATGGCTCTGCAGGACTAAAGAAACAAATGGAGGGCTTGCTGTTTTATTAGCTCAGCAAACTACATTTCACTCCTGTCTCTATTTCCCCTTTCTGCATAGCAATGTATACACTATTTCCAAAATGCTCACGTAAACAATGGGGAGGGAAGCCTTTTGTGTGGCTTTCACTATGTTTGCAAGTTGTGTGGTCAATATAACTCAACGGAATTTCAATGAGATTTATAATCTTTATACATGAGGAAAAATTTCATAACTCATTTTCTCTGACCTTTTTTTTTTCTTCATACAATAGCATGCATATAGAGGAAGACAAAAAGGGAGAATGCTTTGACAAAAAAGTCAAGACTATCTTTGAAGAACTCGAGGAAATTTTGCCTGGGTGGATTTATTGATTCAGTAATTAAAACACCTTGATGCAAACATTGCATGCTCCAAAATCTGTGAATCTCTGCTCTGCCTGGTGCTCTGAAGGTCTCTTCTCTCTCTATTAGTCAATGTTCTGCTTTGAGTTGTACATTAGGCATTGTTTTGGGGAAGCACTTGATTTTTATTTTCCTTTATAAAATTATGATGTCAATTCTTTGCTGTTTGGCTCTAGATGTTACTGAAGAAGCTCAATCTCCTGTTGTCTGTGCTGTTTCCTCATTTATTCCTTATGTCTCTATATAGCTATCACTTTATTCTGAAAGTGAAGAACATAGGTACTGCTTGAGTGTCCAAATTTATGTGGGCAATTAGCAATTCAAACCACTGCCTGCTTTGCATTGTGCAATGACTGTTCTCAACATTGTGTGTGTGTGTGAAAGTCTGACAGCTCTGGCCAGTAAGGTCTGGGCTTAAGCAAATTGGTGAGGCTACACTGAGTTTATGCTGGGTGCTCCAGCAGATTGTGTGAATGTTGCTTTCCATCTCTCTGTTGGCAGGCAGCTCCTTGCAGGGCTAGACTCTTGCACTTTTTTTTTTGCCTTTTTTTTTTCTACACCTCCCTCAGCAGTGTAATGTCTGTTTTCTATGCACTTGTGGCAACTTCAGAAAAATAAAAATCCCAAACCTATAAAAATAAATTAAAAACCAAACCAAACAAACAAACAAAACCACCAACAACAAAACACTTTGCCCATCTCCAACAAGATGTGAAATTCATGAATTTACATGAAGAAAGTTCATTACTCTGTGAGATGGGGATGTGGGCTGGGTAAAATCTTTCCTTCCCAATTTTTTGTGTCTCTGAAGTTTTGAAGGAGTCCCTGGATTTTGTATAAAAAAGGGGTAGGACTGTTATCTTGTCTCCTCAGGTAGAAGACAGAGGCCAAGCAGTACCATGTAGGCTAGAACTGGCACATGGAGAAATGGGTCAAGTAGGCCAGCTTGGGAATTAGGAAAAAAAAAATCTCACCCACAACCTCATGCTGATGGGACAAAAGTAAGAGGTGTACATACCACCTGAAAAAGGAGATAACATTTATGTGTGGTTCATGGACTACATCAGAGGCATGGTGCAGTGAAAAGTGGGCTCGTGGGCTAACCAAGGCGGGGGGTCTCCATGGCACAGAAGAACCCTTGTGTAGCAGTGATGTGCAAGGCCAGGAAATACACAGCCTTGGTGTGTGAAGGTTTATTTTGCACACAAATTTGAGTGCCTTCCGTTAAATTTTGCAGTTTGACAGCGTTTTAGCATGTGCATGCATGCTCTCAAGCTCCTTCTGCTATTAATTAAATAGCCTGTTGAAGTATATAGGGTGGAAGAAAGTTAAAAGGAAAACGCGGAACAGGTTGTTATACAAACATCTACCAAGGGGAGTCGTGTTTTCCCTGGAATGGCTAAGTCCTGATGCATTGTGTTTGCTTATAAATGTTAGCTTCATAGTAGTGTATCAGCAGAACCTGGCCAGAAAAACCTCTCCGAAGGACCCACTTGGTTAGGCTGGACAAGCCTGGTCCTTGGGAGTGGTGGATTTACAGGTGCTGGAGCAGACCATCAGAGTGAGCAGGTTTATCTGAGAGGGCTGAGGTCTCCAGAGTGTTGGTCATGACCTGTGGAATATGCAGATGCTTGGGAAGGGCAACCAATTCACAGTGGACTATGAAATGGCCACCCCAGATCTCAGGGGGTTATGTTTTGCACTTTCAGAGGATCTATTTATCCGTTGTGCTGGCAGTAGAGGGACCTGTTCTGGGGGCAAGGACCATGTTTATTCATTGGCATTCCTTTGAAACAGGCAATGAGCATCACTAGCACTTCTAGTTCACCAGTGTAAAATGAGGCCACAGAGCTCAGAGGTGGACCCTCAAGGAGCTTCCTGCAGGGGAAACCAAACAACAAAGCTGCTGCAGGGAAGGTCCCTTATCTCGGGAAGATGCCTAGGAGCAATGGGAAAGTTAGTTGCTGGGAAGGAAGCTGAATACTCAGGCCAATCTCTACTCTCTGCTCTGTTGCAGAACACCCTCAGATGTTTCATCCTCTTCAAAATGTGAGATGTGAACTTTCTCAAAGCTTGGAGAAGTCCCAGCTGATCCAGTGCAGGCAAAAAGGTGACTGCCCTGGGAAACCCTGCCAGCAGTAACGGAGGCTTCTCTGCTGCCATTGGCATCAGCAGGGCCTTTTGTTTTACTCTTGGCAAACACCAGTGGTGCTGATGTCCTGGGAGAGAGGGTGCAAAAGGGAGCTATGCACAGTGCAGTGTAGGACTGGGGTCCCTGTGAGCCCAACACGACTCCTGTGGCAGAGCTCCCCACGGGGAGAGCCTCCGGGCTGAGCCTTATTCCCATCCATGCTAGCGTAGTCCCTGCTCTGGAGCATCAGAAGAAAATACCGCTTCCAATCTTGTAATGTGCTGCCCAAGCAAATGTAAAATATTTAATCTGGCATTGCCAAAGGGGTGCTTTATGACTTATGCCAAATTACATTATATAAACATAATTAAAGGGTTAGCTTTGTTTGAATCTGTCATTCTAAGCAATAAAGATGTCAGATAATTTAGTGTTACATTCTGATACTCACCCTATTAAGCTAGTAAGTGTTTTTGTGTGCGCATGTATGTGTGTGCAGGCGGCGCTCATTGGGTTAGGTTTATTTTAAAGGTAACCGAGTCCAAAGACATTGCTGATGGAGTCAGGGGACATTGTTTGCTGCCAAACTGGACACCTGCAGATCCCAAAACTGCCTGGAGGAGGTTCAGGGGTTCCTGGTGTGTCCACAATAGTGGGGCCTGGGGAGGGGAGCAGGGAGATATAGGTACCATTGGTACCTTTGGTACTGGGCTGAGCTGGGCTTGTGCTGGGAGAGCTGTTTGCATTACATCTGGGACATGACTCCTGCAGACCCAAAATGTCAAGCTTTGATGGGTGAGGAATTAATAGTATGAAAAGTTTAAAAAGTGGGATGCTTCTCTTCTGCCCTGTAGACCCTTTGTGCCTGGAACAACTCACTACACCTGTTGGTGGGCAGCAATGACTTACCCAGCATGTTTCACTGAAAGTTTACTTCTTTAGCCAAGTTTTGCTCTTGTTTTGGAGTTGGGGCAGTTGGTGTGGGTAAGTACATGCTCTTGCTGTGGGTCCCAGCCATGAGCAGCCCCAGCATGGTGTGGGATGGGGCACAGCAGTGGCTGAAGCCCATGGCACATCCACCCTTTGCTGCTGGGTTTCTGTTATGGTTTCATCTCATGATAATAGGTATTGTGTGTGCCACTGTGCTGGGCCTGCCAGTGGGTGATGTGCTGGGTATATACCCAGCTTTTGGAGCAAAAAAAACACCTCCCTTCCCCCGGGTGCTCTATTTTGAGACCTTCATTATAGCCACTAAGTCAATGGAAAAACAAACCCAAATCCTGTCAAGTGCTGGGACAAATATTTCTAAGGTTATTTTAAGGTTTATAAAAAAATACTAAACTGGAGAGTAAAATATACTTTGCATGATTAAGCTGTCTTAATTTTACAGAGTTGCACACATGGACTCTTTACTGGGATACAAAGTAGAGATGTGTCTGAGTCTACGACTTGCATTACCAGTATCTGAGAGCACTTATGGATTACTAGGTTCAGTTATTCTCCTCAAATCTGCTGTCAAGATAGGCTTTGTTTGAAGGTGGCTTTCTGCTTGGCTGCTGTTGAGTAAACGCACTGAGCCATAACATGCTGTTTGTTCACCTCTCCAGAACAGCAGGTACACACAAAGCTGAGTTTGTCCTTCATTCATCGTTCATATAGCATAAAGCCTTCTATTTAATATTGAGGAATTGCTGCTGGATGTCTGAACAGCCCGGGCATACTAGAGGATTCAAATATATATATATATAGTTCAATTAAACACCAGGGCAGAAATAGATTTACGGGTTTTCTGTTTCAAATTAAACTCTTAAAAGCCCCTTTCCTAAATTTCTTCCATTCGAGTTTTGGATGCAGTCCTGAATTCTGGGTCTGAAACCCCAAATTACACCGCAGTTGGAGCCCATGTCAGCGATAGTCTGGATCCAAACAGCAGATATGATCACACTGAAGCTTCAGGCCTCCTGCTTGGGTTCAGCAGAGCCCTGTGGTCCATGCAGGTCTTTGCTGGCTCCCATCTGCCTCCCCACAGCCTGTCCACCTCCAAACTGCCCATCCAGCACCTTTCTGGATAAAAATAATTGAGTATCTGGGGCCAGAAAAGGGAAAATATTTCATCTTTGCCCACCTCTACTTTGAGCTCTGTCTCAGCACATGGCACTGCTGAATTTGCCCATCAGAGCCATGCAGTGCATTCCCTCTAGTTTAGGATTTGAGCTAGCTGTGAGGACTGGTAAGGGTTAAGTCTTTTATAAGTTCAATTAATAAATTAAACTTGGTGGGAGACCTGCAACGTTTCCCAGTTGTTCTCCAAGTATCACAACAAACCCTCCTCGTTTTGGGAATGGTATCTAGGGGGGTATCTGGCTTTCTAATCTGGGGTTTGGTTTGGGCTCATCTCTACCCAAAATATTATTTTAACCACTCTTTGTATTTCATTTCCATACTTTCCCTTCAGTATGCTTTGAGAAAAGATTCTGCCAAAGACAGAAATGCTTTGAGCCCTGGAAAACATTTTTTTGCCGTGTATATGGAAGGCGGTGTTTTGCTTGGCTTAGCTTGTGAAATACATGGCACAACCTGCATGAAATATTTGAGGCTGTGAGGAGACATGAGCAATTCTTGGAAAAAAAAAAAAAAAAGAAGAAAGAAAGAAAGAAAGAAAGAAAAGGAAAAGTTATTTTTTTCATTCAATAGTCTCATTTGCTTAAAGCCACACCCAGACATGAGGTGTGGGGCAGAGCAGGGAAGAAGTGTTGATTTATGAACTTGTAAAATTAAAGTTCTTATAAAATTAAAGAGAAACAAAACAACCCCCCCCAAAAAAAAAAAAAACAAAAACAAACAACTCAGACTCATGGCAAGTTTTCTACATATGTGAGCAGGAATTAAACCATTAGTGCTTGATAAAAATTCATGAGGCTTCCTGGGCAGCAGGGGGTGAGATGAAAGCTCTGCCTCATGTTGTAGGGTTGTAGGGAAGAGGGCTGCCAAGTGCCCTGTCCTCATCTGGGTGCGCTTTTCTTGCAGAGGGTCATAGCAGGGGGTGCAAATGGGTGATGGGCAGTTGGTAGGGTCATGGGGTATTTCAGGTGGGCAGGGGTCTACACACGTTTCCAGCCCAGCCTCTGGAGGTTTCCAGTCCAACATCCATCTCCAAGCAGGGTCATCAACAAGTCACCACCTCCATAGGGAAGGCATGGACTGGGTTCCTCTTCTGCCTTTGGAGTGGCCTGGCTCCCAATAAAAGGGTGGTGAAGACATGGAAGAAGCAACAGTCGGCTTGGTCTTCAACACCCAGCCAAAAATAACATAGTCCCCGGGTAGTCCTGGTTCAGGTTAGCCTGGCTGGTGCTCCTCAAGACTCCTGGTACAACCTTGATGCAGCCACCCTCCTCGCTGGGCCTGGTGAAAGCCCTGTCCTTCCACGCTGGTATCCCCCTGCAAGGAGAGATGCTGCACATGTTGTTTGCTTTCTGCTCCTTACAGCAAGCTCCCGCTGACATGATAAGCTTCTCCTAATTAAAACAGTTTGCTTCTCAGGATGTCTCAATCAGGACAGGCAAATTCCAGACCCTCACTGTGTCGTCACGCTGTCTGCAGGCCACGTGTTGGGCTGGGATGAGGCAACTTGGCTGTCACTCACACCCTAACGCTCCCAGGGCCCTGTGACAACACACCAGAGCAAACCGAGATGCTAATCCTGCCTCTCAGGTTTCCAAATCCAAGATCTGGCTCCACAGAGCTGCAAGACAGGGCACTAGAGGAGGAGGCAGGGGTGCTGCAAGATGCAGCGGACGTGGGTTGGGAGCTGGCTCCTCAGCACCGCTCCTGCCTTCAGCCGCTGGGCACTTTGTGCTCCGGTTTGCTCGCAGATTTTTGCTTAACGCCTTGCCTGGCAGCTTTCCTGACGTGCCTCCACCTGCAGGAGAACTTCTCCTGCCATCCCTGGCACAGCAGGCCCTGCCCCGGTTTGCAGTTTTTCGGCAAGGTGCTGGAGGGCCTGGGAAGGAGAGCCAGCGCTTGGAGGGCCCTGCTCACTCCACCCAGGCACCTTTCCACCTCTCAGCGAGCTTTTAGTTTTCCAGAGCAGATAAAACGATTATGTTGGCAATAAAATAATAGGGTTCAGGCTCCCCGGACACCTCCGCTAGTTTGCTTCTGAGAAATGCTGATTTTTTCTTAAATTGCAAGTTGTACTTTTGAGGTGTCCCAGAGGGCTGCCCAGGGCAGTTTCTCTAGCACAGGTGGGTCTGGTAGTGGGACATATGGGATCACCACCCTGGGAAGCTGCTTGTTTGGGAAGGTTTCTGCAGCTGGTGATGGCATGGGCCACCCATCTCCAGTGGCCTCCATACCTGTAGCATAGTGTTGGGTCCACAGCAGCAGCTCCGTCACGTCCCAAGCTTCTTGGATACCTCTTCATTCTGCTGGTTGCTTTCAAGGGTCTGATGCGTAGCACTGGTGTTTTGGAGAGGGAGGAGGAGATCTGTAGACCTTTAAAGCAGAAAAAAATGTTGCAATGAGTCTGAAACTGGCCAGAAAAACTTGACCTCACCATTCCTGCTGGTAGCCCATGCTGTGGCTGGAGCTACAGCCTGTCCTTCACAGCTTGATGGTGTGTGGTCCTTAGCATATCCATGTGTTATTTCTGGAGGCTCCTTCATTTTCCTCTGCAGGCCTCCACAACTCCAGTGCAATCCTTGGTGTTGGTTCAAAAAAGAAGGCTAGAAACTGCACTTCTTGCAGGCAGCATTGGAGAACATGCTGTCCACAGTTATTCCCATGGTTTCTGTCCTCAAATCCATCTTTTCCTTCAGCTGGAGCAAATGTAGGTAGAGAAGCAGACGTTGCACGAGGAGGAATGAGAGCAGAACCACCAGGAAGACCCCGGAGGACGGTTCCTGATACAGTCTGTCTGTGCTGGTTCCTCCCAGCTGAAGCAACTCCTCTAATCTGCCTATCAGCCATCCAACCCAACCTCTGCAGCTTGTCTCCAGCCCGAGCTTTTATCATAACTGACAGGAAAAAATTGCCTTTTGAGTGGAAAAGACGTTCTCCCCGTCGGGCTCCGGAAGCGGAGCACGTGCGCGGGGCCCTGGCACTTCTGCGGCAGGAGTCATTAAGTCTGTTTGACTTGGATGTTGTTGGTGCTCCTGCTGCGTGGCAGGCGAGCGAGCACCAACACCAAACCCGTCCCAGCCCTGGTGCAGAAAGCTCTGAGCTCCAGGGGAGGGGGAAGAAGGGGAATGGGAAACAGGAAAACTGCTCTCAGGGAGTGAGGACTTGCCATCGCTTGATGGGGATGATTTAAATATGCTGTTAAGGCAGGAGGAAGGAGCATTGCCTCCTGTGCTCTGCCGACAAGAGCAATTTGTTGCTATTATCTAGCCAGCAGATGCTTTTTTTAGACCCGTGCACAGAAGCTGCAGGGCCCGCAGGCGGGTGGGCTCAGGGGGACCAGAAGGGATGTTTTTGCTTAGGAGAGGGGAAGTGTTGAGCAGCCAGGGCAAGTGCAGCTGGTCGCAATCAAGAAGAGCCTTCGAGGAGGCAATAAAACTCTTTGAAATTGGGGAAATGTTGTGTGGCAACACAGAAAGGCTGTGTTTGATGATCGGCTCTCCCCAGGCTTTGGGTGGGCTTTGGGAGAAATGGGGCTGGAAATGAAGCATGTGGGGACGAGCAATGGAGATGTTGGGACATATCCTGAAAAAATGATCACTCATTCAAAGGGATGTTTCCACCTTCCTCATCTTCACTGCTAGTAATGCAGGGTCCCCACATTTTCTCTCATTCTAGTGCATGGGCTAAACTTAACTTGGAAGAGTTAAAAATTGGGCAAAAACCCATCCAGGTGCTTCAGCATAGTGAATATGAGTTCCACACGGGCACTGTTTTTTAGCCAGACAGGTTCTTCCATCCATGCTTAGTTTGATCTTCCAAAATCACTGGGTGTGAACTTTGATATTTCCACGTTGTACGGCAAGAAATAACGTGTCTGCAACAGTTTTAATCCCGGGTATTACCTCTTCTCCAAGCTTCAGAGATATACTGATATACACGCCCTGCCTTCCTGCATGCGAGTGGATAATTAGGAAGACAAAATCCTGTTGCCTGTGTGTTCGTACATGTCCTTCTGAGCAACCCCATTTTCCGCAGCCATCACGTGTGGCCGAAGCACGGTTGTTATTGGGTATTCTGTGTGCTGTGCTCCTAACCAGAAAGTGAGACATATTTCAGCACATAATCATTTTACACAACACAGTTAAATGAGGGCTCCCAAGCCCTTGCCAATACACGAATGAAAAACGTGCCCAACTTTCCTTAGAGGAAATTTCAGGATAGAACAAATTGAGTGTATTGGATTGAATGGCCATGTGGATTGTTACCTTTACTTGATTTTCTTTAATATCTTTTCATGATAAAGGTAGAACTAACACATGGAATTCTGTGATTAAAGTCCTCTTGGCTGGTGATATGAATAATATTTAAATGTTTCTATTTGATAGCTACACTTCCAAAATGGGGATACAGAAATGCATAGGTAATATTTCTACCACTAGTCTGACATCAGCCTGGTCCAGATATCTGCATCTCTCTAGGTTGCTCTGTCACTGTACAGGAAAAAAAAAACACTCAAATCTAAGGCAGTTATATGTAATATAACAACTTCTTCTCTTTCTCTTTCTCCTTCTCCTTCTTCATTCATAAATACCTCTTTAAAAGAAAGAAAAAAAAAAGAAAAAAAAAAAAAAAGCCTTGCATCTTCCTCCAGGTGAATACCAGCTATTGAAAGAGACATGATAAAAACCTTTCACAAGCTCAGAAATGTCGATGCCTCTGTTTCTGTTTTAAATTCTAGTATAACTGTATATTTTTTTGTGATGTTAATTAAATTATTAAGAGAGCTGGATGTAGGATGAAATGTGAGTGCATAATATGAATCCATACAGTGGTTAAACAGATCAGGGTAAAAATATACTTGGAGTTGTAATGAAATAATTCCAAAGTATCTTCCTTGAAATTAATGGGTTTATCTTGGATCCCTTCTCTTGTAAGTAGGAGGTTGGCAGCAGCTGGGATAAGAAAGTGGCTTTCTCTGAAATGCAATAGAGAAAGGAAAGAATATAAATGATGCAGGATTGGTTTCTTAAGAAAAATCTCCCCTTACTAAAACTTTTTTTGGTCTGACTTGACATTTTTGGGGAAAAAAACAATTCAGTCCACTTCCTCATGCTCTGTGGTGGTCGGTCATGTACAGATTGAAGACTAGCAAGCTGAGCCATTCCCCACTTGGGCTTGGGGTCCCCTCTTCCTTCAAGAGAGTTCAAATAATGGTGTGCAGCAAAACCTCAGCTGTTACAGGGAATTGCAACAAGTGCAGCCCAATCACTGGTGTGAGTAAATTGGGACAAATTCCCAGGATTAATGTGATTATAACCTGTTTATCTCATGTTACATCCCAGGCTGCAGGAGTGGATGGTCCCTGTGACCAGCTAGGCATGCAGACCAAGGGTCTGAGGTTCCTGGGGATCAGCAGGCACTGCGATGTCCTTGGGGTGGAGGACCACCATGTGGACTACTGTGGCTGCAGGGATGGCTTTCTCCTCTACCAGGCTCCTCACTCCCACAGCAAAACACTGTTTTACTGGAAAACAGTCCACAAATACAAAGTAAAGGCTACCTAGAGGGTTTTAGATGAAGTATTTGTTGATCCAGCTCTGCAGGCATAGCAAATGCTTGGTTATCATGGGGGTTGTAATGAACTTCTGCATGGCTATGATGTATTTGCAAGATGACGGCATAGGAGACAGGACAGTGCTATGTTTTTTTGTTGAAGTGCACTCAAATGGCTTTAAAGGAAAGAATAAAGTACCCCAACAGATGTGATATGGTATTTTGGTTATTCAAGCCCAGACACATGCAGATGTGTTTGTGCTTATCACAGGAACAGTGGGAAAGCATTTAGGTCACTTCATGCCTTGCTTTAAAGGTGTGTGTAATCCCAAATGCTGTGATTAATGTGGTGTTATCAGAGGTAGTCGTGTCACTTGGGTCACTGAAACTAGAGGAACCAGAACAACCCAGCCCTTCCCAGGCATTGGGCACTGGATGTTGAACAGAGAAAGCTTCAAATGCAGGTTTCCGAGCAGTTGGGGTCAGACCTGGCTAGTAGCTCAGCAGCCAAGTGTAGGAAATAACTCTCTTGTACTCAACAAGCAGAATAAAAGGGCGGAAAACAAGTTAAACCATTTGCAAAACCCAGTGTTTATATAGTGACAAATGTTCTTCTAAAGGGCATCGAGGGATGTCCTCACAGCATCAAATAGACTACAAGATCAAGTTAAACCTCGATGTGTAAGAAGCCCTGGAAAGGAAAGGATGTGCTTTCAAAGCGAGCGTGCACAGCTGCTCATGCTTGTTCTCTAACCCTTCCAAAACACGTCCTGTGGGCATTCCCACGCAGCATCAGCGCATCGCTGATGCAGGAGGAAGCCACGCTGCCGACTGGCAGATGCTGCAATTCCCACTCTCTCTGTCACCCTGGGTGGTGAGGCTCCATGCCCACCTTCTCTTCATCCCCTCCAGCCCCCTCGCCCTCTCCGTACTTGATATGGACACCTCCACTTATTTTTTTTATTATTATTTTTTTTTTCATAAACACAACCACGGATGTGTGTGGTGAGAAAACACAACTTAGGAATACCTGATGGGTGCTGCTGGAGTAGAAATGCTCTCAAAAAGGTGAGCCTGGAGCCTCTTTGACCCTGTCTCATGCCAGGTGAGGGGCACAGGGATGAGACTGGTGTTGGGGTCACCATGAGGTCCTCCACCTGGATGTTTCCTTCAGCTCCGAGGTGTAAAGTGCTCCTGCTAGACCCAATAGAGAGAGGAGCAGAGGGTGGGATGTGCCCTCTGGGCACCTGTCCACCTGGGAGGGTGGCCAGGGAAGAGGCACCCAGCATCTGGGTTTAGGGGATGTCCCTCAGGGAAGGACAGCATGGATAAACCTTTGGGTTGGCATCAGTAGAGTTGCAATGAACCAGGGGTTGCTTTCCTCTGTGCACATTGCACTTTGGTTGGGTTCAACCTGCTCCTCTCCGCCTCACTGCAATTTTTGTCATGAGATTGAGCTTTGGAAATGCTAATCCAAAATAGTTCAAAACGTGCTGTATGCTTCTGACCTGTGCAATATTTCCTTTCTATATGCAGTCCCATATACCATGTCCTGCTTTTCCTGAGAATTTATTCAAGGCTCGTGAATTCAGGGAAAGGCAATTATTGTGTGACATTGGTCCAACAGCTTTTGGTTTCCTAAAAACACGGTACAGAAAGAGGAGCTGGAGATGCAGGGCTACAAAATTGAACTAAAATGCGTAGCATCTCTTTAGCATAATATTTTAATGTGAGAAACCACATGATCCTCTTATCCTAGGGAGAGATTGATAAGAGACTTGAGTTTGGCATTATACTAGGCCTGAGGGAATAAGAGCGATAAATTAACATAACAAAGATAAAGTTACATAATGGTTTCCATTCTGATTCATTTTCAGTTAATAATTTGTTGAAATTTCTGGTTTTGGGGCTGAAATATTCTGGGCTTGTTTTCCACCTGGAAAAAAAGCATCTATATGTGTGTAAACATATTTAAGCCAAAAATTACTAAATCTCCCTTCCATCTAAGGGGAGAGAGAAAATATTTCTTATATTATTATTTCTCATAATTCCTTCTATGAATGTTGATAGAGAAGGAACAGATGGTTTTACACATTGAAGTGTGGTCTGGGAATAGCCCGTGCAGAGCAGCCTCTTTCTTTCTGTGTTAGAAGAGTGCCGTAAATCTGATCTAACCTTGCAAGTTTGTGGCATGCTAATGTCACTGTCAGGGAACTGAGCTGCAAATGACTTCTGGAGTTCAGCTCTTCGCTTAGAGGTGTCCGTGAAAAGCTCCTCTACAGAGAAAAAGTAATAAATAATGTGGTTTGTACTGAGTCTCTGAAGCCTTCAGCTAAGGAAGGCTTGCTTGTGATGCTTAATAAAAAAGTATGATAAATGTATTATGCTTTTTGTATTATTAGTATAAATGTATTATTTTTAAAATGTATTTTTAATGTATTGTTATTAAGAAAATAATCTTGCTTAGAAACATCTGAGATATAAAAGAGAAGCTCCTGCACAGAGCTAACTATCTGAGCCCGCATACCCGAGGCTTTATATGGGTTATCTTGGGGCTGTGGCAGTATCCTCGCATGAGCCTTTGCATCAGGCACACTCCTCAGTCTGGAGATAAGGAGGAGCAGCAGCTCATCTTCCAAAACTGTCTCGTGGGGGCCATTCTCTTCTGCGTGAGGCAAACTGTGTGCGGAGCGGATGCTGTGACAGCATGGCCAAACACGTCCTGTGCCTGGGGACTGACCTCATGCAAGCTGCTGCTGTTCCTTTTGGTTTGGGGATTTTTTGGGAAGGTTTTCATTTTATTTTTATTTTCCATTTTTCTTTTCAAATTTTCTTTCTTTTTTTTTTTTTTTCTTTTCATTTCCAGAAAATCTCTGCAGCAAGAGATTTGCCAGCCTGGAAGCGGAGAGGTCATCAGGCAGCTTCTGGATCCACAGAACCACAGCCATAGCTGTCTGTCCATACAGAGAAATATAAAACTGATTTGAATAACTGCATATTTCAGCAGGATTTTCAAAGTGGAGGGACACAGCACTGATAACCCTGGCAGTGCTGGGAGGCTTTTGCAAGGACATGCCCTCCAGCTGGAGCATCCCCTTCAGCCGAGCTCTGGAGCATCCCATTGTGCACTGGCTCTCTGTGATTGAAGGAAACCCCTGCGCTGCAACCGCAGCTTATAATGACCCTTTCATTTGACATTTCATTTTAAATAACTTTTTTTTTCTTTTTTAACTTGCATGAGTTAATCTCCCATCTGACTCTCCGGGGACCCACGTCCTCACACCCCAGCTGAGCAGTCCCGTGGTGCAGCCAAACCAGCACTAACAGTGCCAACCTGCACTGAGGCTCAGCGAGGCACAGAGGGCACATGGAGCACTAGCATAAAGTCAATGTCATCGTGCAGCTGTAGTGCAATGGATTAACTTCTGCACTAGGTGTTTTTTCTCTTATAGCAAAGCCAGTCAGATTTAATTTAATAAGTATGTTCTACTCTTAGGGACATAATTTTAAAGCCGGAGTAAAATGTTCAAGTGGTGACAGTAAAAACACTGAAAGCAGATTTGAAAATCAGCCCCTTTTTGCTTAAAGTGCATTTAAATGCAGATCCTGACATTTGAGCTGGCGGAATTTTCCCGTGATACGTAAAATTAGATCTTTGTATTTGTTTTTATTTGCTATCTGCCATTCATTTTGTTTGCCTTGGTTAAGTTTCCAATTTTCTTTTTATACAGTCTCGGCATACTGATTAAGCATACTTGGTGGGAACATTCTTGCTTGGTGCCTGCTTTGTAGGAAGATGCTTTGCTGAGCTGGACTTGCACAGATCTCAGGCAAACAGACTGTAAATAGCTGCCTTCAGTGGCAACTCAGGATACTTTTTCCCCCTTGAAATTAAGTTCACTAGCAAATACCACACCCCAGCTATCACACCAGATAGAGGCAGAGTAATATCCTGTATGTTTTATTTTATGGTTGAAGTAGAAAGCACAGAGCTGAATACTGTATTCTTCCCTCTGCCAGTGATGGTTTCAGGAGTTTCACCACATCACATCACATATCCCCCTGTGGCCATTCAAACTAACAGTGATTGCTCTGCACGTCATGTATCTCTTTTAGCTCATCCCTAAAAAAATCTTAAAATCATTAGACGATTCAAAAAGCAGCTGCTTCAGCACAGATTGTGCTGCTAAACTGCTATTTTGATCTTCAGCACTTCTTTTGTTATTGCTGAAGGTTATTTTTTTCTCAAGGATGAACTTTTTATCAGCCCCAAATTTTTGTTGTTTGTTCTAGAAATGGATTTTAACCCCCACCTTAATCTATTAGCAAAGTCACTAACACACAGCAGAAGCAGTCCCACTCCTGCACTTATAAGCTCAGTTGGGAGAAAAAAAATGAGCTTTGAGAAATAAAGTGTTTTCTTCAGTTACATTCAATTAATGTTGAAAGCCCAGAATTACCTCAGAGGTTCATGTGATTGATCTTTATAGACCAGTTGAAGCTGACCTCAGTTCCAGTTCATATCTACACTGTGCTGACCAAATCTTGAGGCATATGTTGAATATCAAGGATTTCTCCCTGTACTTGTGTGCTCCAGGGACTTCCCATTCAATTTGAGAGCTCTTAGCTGGCTCATGGTTGCCCAGAAACTTGTCCCCTTCCCACTCTGAAACCTCAAATTGATGGAGATTAAGGCTTCATACAGATTGTGGTATCTATTCCTTAAAATAACAAATAACTATGCTTAATAGAAAGCCAATATATCATTCTGGAAGGCTACAGCTATCATAAAACTTTAAAAGACAGAAACTGTTCTCATGAAAAGTTAAAAGCAAACAAGTTTTCTCCCCCTTAAGGCAGGCAACCCTCCACTCAAGGCAAATCTATTTCATGTGGGAAGGAGAATTTGTCCCTTAAAAATATCTCTGGAGAGACCTTGGTGAGCTGTGATTTCGGCCTCAGAGGACACCAAATGACCAAGTAAACCACTTGTCTGGTTTAGCAAGTGTCTAGTATTTGGGGAGCCTGGGTTTTAGTTGGTAAATTGGCAGTCTTCCACTGAGCATAGGCAGCACTAACACATCTGCACCCAACTCCTTGTGCAAGGGCAGATTTGCTTTTCACACCTGGCTCATCTTTCCCCTACCAGCCATTGGGGAGTTATTTGGGGTAAATAAATAGCTGGAAGCAAGAATGGGAGGGAGGGGATGAGGTCAGCTGATGAAGAGGTGCGTGTCTTTGTTGTAGAGGACATCAGAAATTATTTTCTTGCAGCCAGCAGTGCTGAGAAGTACTGCACACCAGTATTCCCAAGGGATTGCCTTGCAGTTTGGAGTCCCACCTTTGCTGCAGTCAGTATCCCACTGTCACTTTGTCACAGAAACCTAGGGCTGTGTCCCGCAGCATGGAGATAGAGCAGCAGAGCAAAAGGGGAGCACAAAGCAGATGGTTTTCTGTTTGAGTTCTTGTAGTTTCTTTAGAAGAATGCCCTTAAAAATGTTGAATGTGTATAGCATCTGCTGATGAGGCAGGGGAACAGTGGCTATAGGACTTCAATCCTTAGTGATCTCCAATCATGCTTTTAATAGGAGGTGTGCATACGGTATAATAAAGTTTTGATCAGTGCAGGAAGTTAGGTTTGTGGAAGGGAAGGGTTCACCTGGGACATCTCTCCACATGGTTATTTACCTCCAAAAATCTCCTCAGCAGCTGGAATTTCCCAGGGAGGCTGAGATAGATGCCAACAGCAAGAAAATTTTGTTGCTCCTTAGCCATGCCACCCTAGAAGAGCAAAGTGTGGCCCAGGCTGTACTGTACTGTAAAAAGACCATAAGGACAGCTAGGGAACATATGAGCCTGTCAGTCATGTCTCTGTATGTGCAAAGTTGTGAAATAGGAATTGAAAAAGTGACTAAAGCCACAGGAATGAAAAATCTGAATATGATGAAATGAGAAAATCTGCTTAGTGCAGGTCAAGAAAAGCGTTTTTGATGAACTGTCTTAACCAGGAAAAAGTTGTAGGCGAGGAAAAGCTTTGCTCTGTGCATTTCTTCAGTTGAGAAAACAAACAGAGGTGAGAGAAAGGAATGAGGTGGAGACTAAGCAGGGATATTATTGCATTACCTGTTACTGTGAGCAGCATGGCCTTGTATAGCGCACAGCCCGAGATGCTGGCCACAGTGCTTCAGAGGGGCACTGAGATAAACTACCCTGGTAAGAAGAAGAGAGAAAAGGGATCTAGTGACCATGATGGAGCTTTTGGTTTTCCTTTTAGTGTGGGCAAAGAGAAGTAAGGAAAGATTCAGTAAAATTAATCAGTGAGGAATTCAAAACCGGTAGGAAGGCAGAGGCTTTCATGAAGCATGATTTTGTGGGGTCATGGCCCTGGGATGGCCAAGAATTGATTCTGCTTTGAATAAGGAACAGATTTTTATTAAAAAAAAAATCCATCTCTAAAATAATAGATTGGTGGTTGGAAGGGATAATAAGTCTCCTGCCTCTGGGCTGAGGTCAGTCTCTAACTGCTTGAGATGTGGAGAGGATTACGTGAGAGGCAGGCTGTCCCACCACAGTGTAGGAGAAAACCCCAGCTCACCCCAGGCAGCTGGCATGGTCAGAAGTAGGAGGTGTCTGTACCAGCCCTTTGCTTAGGAGTTAAAGAGAGTTAAATCCTGATGGCGATACACAAACCAGCCCAGCATGCAGAGCACTTCCTCGCTTGGCTGTGCAGCAAGCAAGCCCCCAGGGAATGCCGGGAGGAATGCAGCAATCAGGGCATAACTCACTGTGTTAATAACTTTTTTTGCCTCTGTCTTGCGGAGAGTTTATTTTGGCAACTGTGGAGCGTGAAGAGAAAATGAATGTTTCAGTTGTAAGTATTGCATATCTTTCCTGATCTGGAGAGCACTGCCCGGATGGGATAGAGCAGGATCGCTTTCCTGAGAACGAAGTCCGGGCCTTTCCCTTCTCTTTTCTCAGAGCCATGGATGGAGTACGTAAAGGAAGGACAAGACTTTCCTGCTAAAACCAAGGGAAAACTTTCTTGGATGCCCAGCTTAGCTTCACAGCAGACAGAAAATTGCAGGCCAGTATTTGCAAGTGAAATTAATCCTGGTGGAAGATTTGGCTAGAACTTGAGAGTGAATGTGGAGTTGTGTTCATCCCCAAAAAGGAGAGAGTTATTTCCACAGTGTAACAACTTATACATGTCAGAAATATTGCTGGAAGATCCTTTGGGAGATAAGGCATGGCTGTGTTTTGTTGTGAGGCAGCAAGGCAAGGCAGTTGTGGGTTGGGTGATGGTTGACAACCTCTCCTCACCTACCTATCTGGTGAGAAAACCTGCAGAACATGGTACAGCACACACCATCCTTTGGTACTCATAGTGCATAAACGTGATGCTCAAAGAAACGTACAGCATCAAAACAATCCTCCTCTTGCCACCCTCTATTGATGTGCAAAGAATGACCTTCTTGAAAAGGTCTTTTGATGAACCAATGCAAAGCAAAAGTTGTTTATAAAATTTGTTGCCAAAACTTTTGAGAGCTCTGTGTAAACACCATTATCTGCTCTTCTGTTTTGTGTCCCTTCATGTGGCAAAGAAGTCCAAAGGGTGCGTCCGCTCGTATCAGCCCTCCTTGCCACAGTAGCAAAGGCAATGGAGCAGGAAACTTCTGCCAGCACTGTAGATATCCTCGTACACCTGTGGCTGTTGAGCAGGCAGCATAGGCCATACCATCCTTTGATGCGGGAACCAAGTTATGAGTAAACCCTGGACTGATTCTTCACCTGGGTATGTGCCTCCATATGGCAGCTGCATATCTGCAAATATGCTCATAACAGCAGATTAACTTGGATTTTCCAGTCACCTGAGTAGCAGGTACTGCTGAGGTCCCTGAGACCAAACAACCTCATCAGAGGGGTAAAAGGTGGCAGGTAGCTTGGCACACTGTGGAATCGGTTGCTTACTGGAGTCCCTGCCACCCAAAGTTGTCTTCAGCCTGAATGTGAGCAAGTCTGTACAATGAAGGCAACGGATGAGCTTGGACTTGTGTGGGCTTCAGCCTGTGCTTGATACCCAGCTGAAACATAGATGTAGGACCTGACTAACGGGACAGTGAAGCCAATGAAAATACAGCTACTGCTGATACTAGTGTCCCAAGGAAAAGCCCATGGGATAGGCCCTCAAAAGAGAAGTTGGTTTAAGCATCTCCTTATTCATCTTGCATCAACCTCCACCATTCTGGGCCTAAGTTCATAGGATGAAATTCATCAGACCTACTAGATATCCTGTGGCAATTAGAGGTATTACCTTGCATTAAGCTTTGGTCAGTGCAGAGAGAAGTTCCTATGGTCACCTTGGTGTGACTGCCTCAAGTCTTCTTGCTCACATTACCCCACAGCTCTCTGAACTCTCAGTCTTGTAAGGCACATTGTCTTTAAACAAGGAGCCAGTTATTGCTGCAGGCCAAATCCTTCCAGCCAAACCTGAATAACTGGTTAGTTACAGCTTTCTGTGTCCTTAGCTTTTGATGTTCTTCTACCCTTTTGTAGTAATCAGCAGCAAGCAACTGACAGAATGGGGTATTTTCTTCTCCTATAGATGATCAGAGAATTCAGCCCCTTAAAAGAGATTTTGTCTGAACTCAAGAGTAGTTTTAATTCTCATGACTGTACAGTAATCTTTAATTTTGGCAACTGCAGTATCCAAATTTGTTAGTTCATTTCTTTCTGGTGGCTGATTCAATCCCATCCATTAGTACAGACAGGCTTCTGCCTGGGGAAGGAAAGTTAGGTTATCCAAGAAGGTTACCCAAATCCTGACTGATTCCTCTGGGATGGATGTGACCATAGCAAACACGATAGGAGCACTGATCTCATGTTCTTCTCCTCCACGTCTCTCCAGGACTGGGTGTCACAGCAGGGGTTGGTGCTGCAGAATCACCCCCTGCCTTCACACAGGTGATAAACCTTCCCACCTCTTGTCCATGCAGCAGCTGTGGGGGGATGGAGATCTCACATTAGATCAAACCTACCCCCATTTTAGTTATGCAAGCTTCTTACTGACTTAGAAAGGTTATAGTACATAGTACAGACATATGACAGAGGAATAGGCTACAGGAAGGATATAAAATACACAAGTTTTGGTGAGCTTGTTCAGTTTACCTTTCTATGAAACATCTGCTTCTTTTCAACAGAGGCAATAGGCTAGAGGCTGAACCATTACTGCAATTCCTATTTGTATTGTTGTAGCAACTAATGGCTAATGGCAAGCACTCCTGATCACTGTATAAACTCTTGCTATCTGTCATTGAACCAAGCAGCAAAAGCATTCTTTTTTGACCGGTGGATCTACCTGACCGCTGTACTTCACAGAGCAGCTCTGAACACAGCTGACCCCCTGGGAATGCCCATACACTTGAATTTAGGAGGCCACCTTGAATAAAGGCCAAGAAACTCTGCTGTTGAGAGTGAAATCGTACTGCTACTATGTGCATTTTGTGCTCCTGGGCTTGATTTTTCAACTGATCAAATTCTGCAAACCTCCCCCTATAATTTCTTTCCCTAATAACTATGTTATCTTGGTAAGTATTTTCATTTTTCCTTTTCTTGGCAACATTATAATGATAACAATGTCATAAGCAAAGACTTTGAGGCTTGTGAGGAGCACTGACATTTTTCCAGCAGTGGACAGTGAATGGTTAAAAAAAAACTTCATTAGTTTGTTTAATTTATGTCTGAATAACATGTTAACTGCCAAATAACTAATACTCCATGGACTGCTACAATTACATAGAGAAGTTACAAGAATGCCTCTGATAAGCTTTATCTTTGTCAATGTTTATGCAAAGAAAGCCACTTCAAATGAATAATTGCAAGTTTCCTCCTTCTCTGAGTAAATTACTACATTCATTGTAAATTATGTCCTCGTGAATTCTGAATTATTTGTGTTGCTGTGAAAAGCTTTTTCCTCTGTATGCTCTGTGAAACTCCCTATTATTCCATTTTCAGAAATTTTCTTTCCAGTGACTGGGCTCGCTCTGAACCTATCTGTGATGTTTCACGAAAAGTGATCACTGCAAATACTCGGAGATTGTTTCAGCTGTGGCTCTGTGTGTGTATTTATCCTGAGCTTGGCTGAACCCTAATAGAGATGAAATGGGGATGGTTTGTTTTCCTGTGGCTGCACCCTTTCCATGGATACTTCCACGTCCTGTAGATTTTACTCTGGTTGAGTGTTTTATTGAAGTAAAGACTGATGAATGTGCTTTTATAAAAGAATCTGCCAAAATAATAGATCATTGCTCACACCCACATATAAAATAAAGCATGTGTTGCAAAAAGCACCTGCGATTATCAGAAACAAAAACCTTTTACAAATGCAATTAATTTGTCTCTATTTAGTGCTGTCATAATCACATATGTTTCTATTCCTGATTTTGCTGATTATCATGAACACCACAGTATTTTGGCTTTGTACGGTACAAGGAAATAGCAAAATGAAAAACTGTACAGTTTCTAAAAGCTGTCATGAAAATGCTTCTATTAGTGGGTGGCCAAATAAAAAGGTATTTAGTAAACATGAAAACAGGCAAATAAGGACATGCCTGCATGGATGGATGCAGATGTGAGCTCCTCTCTTGCTCTCCAAGCCAACTGGGCACAAGCCAGCTTCATCTAGAAGCCACGAGGTCATGTTCTTGCAGCGCTGGGCTTAGATATTATACTTTATTTGTTAGGAGTGTGCATTAGCTCCTGCAAGTAGACACATAGCTCATGTGAGCATGGTGTGATGCTGAAACCAACTCAAGTCAAGCTGGCGTGGAAGGCAGACAGAAGAGCCTGCATGTGTCTGCGCCCATCTGCGTAGACATGCCCTAAGCCAGGCTGGGTGAAAGCTGGAACCTCAATTAAAAACGATGTTAATTAATTCAATAGGCCAAAATTTTGCCTGCTGTCGGCACAAATCTGTATTGGACAAGAAGAATGTTTTTCCATTTCCTGGGCAGAAGAAATAATAGAGCTTGTATCTTTGAAGTCAGAGATGACAAAATTGTCTTAGATTGCTTCTTTTTGAAAACGCCTTTCTTTGTGTTTTCATCTCAGATTGGGTGCCCATGTGGTTCCCATCCCCACAGAGCCTGGGCCTCCTATGGTCTTTGATGTAGCAACTCTAACAACACCCCTGTGAGAAAGAACCATGCTGTTTTTCCCTTTGGGCAGATGGGGAAGGAGGCCTGGAGACGAAAAGGAGCTTTCCCAAGGCTACGTGCTTCATCATGCAGTGGCATTCTGAACTAGCTCTTCCAAGGAGTCATTAAGTGTCTCAAGTCTCCTTCTGTAATTCCCTTTGGGTTTCTTTCATCATCAAAAAAAAAAAAAAAAGGTGCTTTTGCTTTTTTTAAATTTTGTGCACTGACCAGGCAGCATGAGGTGAATGTGTGCCATGGCCATCAGTAGGTACTTGTGGCCAAATCATGGTGGTGTTGAGCACTGGCTTGTGATCATCCATGCAGCTTCAGTGTTAAAAAAAAAATGCCTTGGCACAGATTTGGCCTGAGTTACCACAAGCTCTCTGCGACTGTTTGAGGGGATGCAAGATCATGGGGCTGTTCCCAAAGCTCATCCTTTTGGGACTGGGGCAGCATGCACTCAGCTAGCTTGTCCTCTGTGCCCAGGGATGGGGCATGGCCCCTTGCCCTGTTTTATTTGGACTTCGGGGCATTGCATTGCTTCATTTGCAAAATGTCCCTATGGGCTCCCTGGAGAGTCCTCATGCTGGGTGGGACAGGATGGAGAGAGGAACACTGCACTGTGGGAAAACATCTGAATTACCAGTACCTTTGGGGGTGAACGATTTCATACTGATGGCCGGCAAGCAGCAAAGCAGGCTGAATTAGTGCAAAAAAAGCCTTGATTAAAAAGGAGATTGCTGTAATGGCACAAAAAGTTCTTCTGTGCTGTTTTTCTACCACTCCTGTCAGGAAAGCCAAGCTATCAAGCCACACATCCTAGATGGGATCGTGTCTTTGCTCATTTGATTACGGTGTTCGATTCAGGAAAAGACTTTAGGCTGATGCAGTGCACAGCAGGAAGAGCTGGGATGGGATGTGACATAGCAGGGACCTGGCTGTTACAGGACAGTGTGGCTGGGAAGTAGGACACAGGCATCCATCTCATCTCAGGCAGTGAGAACAGGTCACCAGCGCTTTGCAGGTGCACAGGGAGGTGTGTTTTTAGGGTGCTCCTCAGTTCCCAAGGTAGGCAGATGTGCTTTGAAGCAGTTGAGGTTTCTGAGCTGTTCTCATGGCTCTGTTCGCCTAAGGACAGGGAACGGGGCTGGGCTTCAAACGATGAGTTGGATCCTGCCCTCTTTGAAGTCATTGGCAGAAATTCCTGGTACCGGCTACAAGCTCTGTGTGTCTGGAGGAGCACCAGAAGAGCAAAGCGCCTTGTCTTCTGCTGGCCAGCTTTACTGGACAGCTGGGACTGGGGAAACCCTACCGTCTACCCTGGACAGGCAGAGGGACAGAGCACTCCACTGACCTGTGCCCGGAGGTCTCATTAGAGCTCCCTGTTAATATTTGTTACAACTAATCCCTATTTACTTCCTCCCAAGAGAGCCTGTTAATAACTGATGTGAATAGCTCTGAGTCCCGGGGTGTACAGACACAGTTTAATGGGCTCAAGGCAGGGTTTGCAGTGTTGGCAGTTACAAATATACAATACCTCCTAGAAACAGAGGCAATCAGATCTGGAAGCAGTGGAAAGGAAGGAAATAGCTTTATCAGCCTCACTGCATGGGGATGTTCACATGTGTGTCTTCCCTGTGCTTCTGATGGTGGAGTGGAGAGGTGAAACAGGGAAGCTGTTGGTGGTTGGCCTTCATTGTCCTATGGATAAAGTGGCTCTGAATTCTTCACCTGTTCCTGTAGGCATGTCCTATTCTTCAGTATGTATGACCTGGCACAAAGCTATGTGCATCATCACACACTTGCCAGAGGGCTACAGCCATGCAAGAAACAGGGCTGTGGGGTGTCACAGCCCTGGATATATTGCACTGGACCAAACATAAGAAAATGGTTGCAGAAATCCACTTTACTGGCTATACTGGGAGAATGGCCCAGACACCAACCTTATCCTCTGGCTGTCCCCATGTCCTCTAATGCCATCAGCACCAACAGTTCCTAGAAAACCAGAATGGGATGCAGCCCAAGCTTGCCTTCATTTCTCAGGGCTGCAATAGCACAAGCTGTGTGCAATGCAGCTGTCAAGGAGGGTCTCTGCTTTGGCAGATGGACAGATGGTCCCAGCTGGGTACACCATGGCTACACATGGTGTCAGTTTCTTTTTTATTTGTTTCCCATTATATAAAGTACCATGCTTGTCTGATGCCACCTTGCATTCAGACCAATGTAGCAGAAGTCTGCAGGACTGGGAACTTCTGAAGCTGAGCCCTCTGCTTATTTTTACTGCTGTTTTCATCTGTAGTGTATTCCTCCCCCCTGCCAAGACAGATTTGCTGCTATCAAAGTTCTGCAGCTGACATATTTCTAATCATACCCTCATTGCAGCCTATCTTCTGTAAACAATTAGAGAACCCTCTCTGGGATTTGGAGTTATTGTGATAACTTCCTAATTACTTAGTTTTTTTGGCTCTTTTATTGCTTGGCAAGAAAGATTTAGTGGCCAGAAGACATTAATATGCTTGCTCTCCAAGTTCCTAGGCCTTGGTTAATCACTCCAGCTGAAGCTTGTTGATATTGGATGATTTCTGGAACTTTATTGCTTGAGCCTTTATAGTACATTTAACAAAGGAGCAATAAATGAGCTAGGTGGCGGGCATATTTCTGTGACGGAAATTGCTTTTCCTTTGGGACAGGATCCAAAGACCACTGAAGAGAATGAGATTCCTTCCACCATCTCAGTGGGTGTTTGATCTGCTTGCTGATGGAGAGTTTTGGGAGGGCTATCACACAGCTTATAGCTCGGACTCCTTTGCTCTCGTTGCACCCTGAGATGATCTGGGTTGCACGACAGTTCAAGGCAAGAAGAGTTGGTGAAAAACCCTGATATCCACAGTCTGAATTATGTCCCTAGATCTCCCACTGGGGATTTAGAGGTACCTAATCAATTCAAGCTGTGCTCAGTAGTTCTGCTTAAGAAAGCTTTTCCCCTGAGGGCCTCCAGTATTTATGTTGTTGTTCTAAACTATCTTGTACAAAGCAAAATTATTTTAATGTATTTTTCCTCAATATGTGATGACGATTATGAAGTCCAACTTAGACAGAACCAGAATGCAGCCATTAGCTAGGGTTGCCACATAAGATTACTCTAGGAACCTCAAAATCATCTTTGGTTGAGCTCAGATATATCCATCATAACAAACTGACTCAGACTAGCCTGTTTTGACTGTGAACGTCAGCCCTCTCCTTTTATCTCCTTGGGCCATGGCATCATTATATCTACATGCTGAAAACTTACTTTGTTAAATCTGGTTAAAACTACTTACTCATTGGACTTGGAAGGGGTCTTCTGTCCTGTCCTAGCATGCTGCTCTGAGCTAGTCCAGGGCATCACGAGCTTCTGAACTCACAAAAGCACAGGACAGGGTTGGAAGAGAAATCTGGAATTCATCTGGTTCAATGCCCTTGCTCAAGCAGGGACAAAATGGAGCCAGCTGCCCAAAACCATGTCCAGATGGATGGACAGGTTCCTTTTTCAGAGGAAAAGGGATTCCTCCCACAATTTTTCAGGGCATTTCAATGTCAGTATCATATTAGTTCATGCACTGCTTAAGCCATGTTATAGCATTACTCTTTTTCTTGATTACTCCATATTAGAGTGCTATGTCAGCAAATTAACTTGTTTTCTTTCACTTTAGCTTTCAAGAGCTTGGCTCAAACTTTTATATATGTTAGTGCTCTCATCCAGCCAAAGCTAAAGGTCACTGTGTGAATCATCTTTGCACAGGGAAACTGAGCATCCATGCAGCTCACTGGGCATCATAAGGGACAGGATTAATGGATTTTGGAAGGGGAACAGCTGAGGAAACACTGAGGTTTGGGGCCTGGAGTCATCCCACCTCCATTCAGCACCTGAGATGGTTCCTGCCTTAGGACTCTGGCTGCCTGGGATCCCTCTTCCTTCAGAAGGGAAAGACAGACTACTCTGGAGGGAAATTTGCATTTTTAGTGGTTAATTGCCTTTTGCAAAAGAACATCTCTGCCCGTTGACCACAGGAATAGCTTCACTGAACCCTCATCCCAGCTTCACCACCTCAGAGAAGTGCCTGCTGTTGGCTTTGGGTATTATTTCTGCATGGTCTAGAGGTGCCTTTTATGACTGCAAGCCCAAATCTTGGACCTGGTCTGGTGCCCAAGAAGGGTTAATCCCTTCTTTCAGTGGAAGAACTAGAGACAGCAGTAATGTACTTCTCTCCTCCCTGCAACCAGGCCAATAATTAAAATATTCATCTAGGGTATGAGAGACTCCAGTGAGTATTTTTCCTCTGCTTGATGAGACTTGAACTTGCTTTCCCCAAAGAAATGTCCAAACCCAGCTCTCAAAGCCTCTCCCAGACTCAAAAACTTTTAAAGATGTTCCCATTTGTATAACATAATTAAATTGCCACTGGAACAGTCCAGGTCTTTCCCCTTCCCAGCTGAATGCCCTAATAACAGGGTGTAATGATTCAGGAAACCTGCCCACACAATTCGTGGCTTCTGTTTGAAGGTCTGAGCTCTCCAAACCTACCTCCATCAAGAAATCCTCTCCTGGCTGGGTGCCCAATCCCCACCAGGGTCTTTCCATTGAACATCAGGGTGTGTGAAGTGGAGGTGGTCCTCTCTTCAAACACAAGCATCGCGGACAGTACGTCAGGTCCTATGAAGAAATGTTTTATCTGGGGTGGCCACCTTGCCTGTGGGGGCACCGGGAAGCTCTCTGCAGAAGATGGCACCCATTTAAGGTGAAAATTAAAAAAAAAAATTAAAAATAAATAAAAACAAAAATAAGGTTGGTGTGAAAGACAGGCTCAGAGGAAACTGCTTGGCTCAGGATACTCACAAGGGAAAAAGGACCCTGCTAGGAGGGTGAGCTTTATGGTCAGTAGTTCATTTTTGGTTTTCAAGCTTGCATTCAGCAAGATCATGGGCCCTCTGTACCATAGGTTTTCTGCTGAGGACAGCTTGGTGGGCCATGAAGACCGAGGCCCCTTCTGTATCAAGTATTATATTTCACTCCAAATGAGATTTTCCCATTAGTAGTGATATAAATAAACAGTAAAAATTTTATACAGTCAGTAAGAAGCACTGTATTTCATCGGCATTTAAGCAGGGATTCATTAATGTTCTAGTTATATTTTAAAACATTTCTTTAAGCATTAAAAAAATCAATTCGCTTTGCAGTAAAATATTTTATTTTCTGATCGGGGTGTTCTATTTTAAACGCATACATTGTGTGTGAGTTTATATATTTTTATATACATATGTATATGTATATATATAAAATATGTGCAATGTGTGTGTGTATTTTATATAATGTAGGCCTGTGTGTTTCTATGTTATATTTGGCCTGTATCCACTCTGGCCTGACTGCCCTGGGCTTAGAAACTAAACTGTTGCAGGCTTGGCTGGTGCTGGGGCTGGGGACCACCTGGGAACCTGGGTGCTGCAGGGACTGGCCAAGGAGCCGTGGTTAAACACGTGGTGAATTTTAGACTGTAAAAACTGCACAAGTGGAAAGACTTCATTTGGCACTGTTGTTGCTGTTGAGCTGATGGATGGGAGTTAATATATATATATATTATATATTTTTTATATATATATATATATGTATAAATATATATATAATCCTCCTCCTCATGGCTGGGTGTGGTGCCTTAGATGTCTGAAGTGCAGAGCCTCCCTACCCTCCGGAGCTTACACTCCAAGGCCTTGAACCTGAAAAAACAAAAACAAATATGCTTAATATTATGCATGTGAGAACTTGCATAACTGTTTGCAGGTCTGGAGCCTGGGGGAGCCCGGCACAGTGAGCTGGAGCACAGCTCACGCTGGGTGTCAGGGATGCTTCAGTGTGGAGCAGTGTCATGATGAGCTGTCCCCATCTGTTTTTGGCCTTCTGTCTTGTGCATGGTGAAGATGTCACCAGTGTTGGCAGTGCCACTAGGGAAGAAGGACGTGGCCTTGGAGCACTTTCTTCTGTAAAGGATCAAAGCTGGTTTTGCTGTTTCACATCAGTGTGTGTATATGTGTGTTCAAAGAGCAGCATGGCTGTGCTTTCTGGCAGCTTGTCCCCTTGCAGGAGCCAGGGCAGGGACACAAGAAGGGATGAGAGCATCATCCCAGGAGGCTCGGCAGAAAGTCAAGGGGAGAGTTTTTCTTTGGTTTACACCACTCCTGAAACCCCATTTTCTTGTCATTCCCTCCAGACAGGAGTGTGTATACACTTAACGAAGCTCAGGAGACTGTAGTATGTGGCTGTGGGATAGCTTGTGAAAATGCTTGTCCTGACCAGACTTTGGGACACCATCATCTCTGTGGTTGGTGGGGTGTGCTCCTGGGGACACTTTGGAGAGCTGGGTTACATCTCCTATATCTTCGTGAAATCCTTTGCAAAACCTGTCAGTAATATTCTGACAGTGATGATTTCATGCTAAGGGATGGTCTCATGGCGGCCTGCAGCTCCCTCACGAGGGGAGCGGAGGGGCAGGGGCTGAGCTCTTCTCTCTGGGGACAGTGACAGGACCCAAGGGAATGGCATGGAGCTGGGACAGGGGAGGGTCAGGCTGGGGGTTAGGGAAAGGTTCTGCACCCAGAGGGTGGTCGAGCACTGGGACAGGCTCCACAGGACAGTGGTCACAGCACTGAGCCTGCTGGAGTTCAAGAAGCGTTTGGACAACGCTCTCAGACATAGGGTCTGATTGTTGGGTGGTCCTGTGTGGAGCCAGGAGTTGGACTCCATGATCCTGGTGGGTCTTTTCCAGTTCAGGATACTCTATGATTTTATGATTCTATAACTCGTAACTGGTTATTTATGGCTGTATCGATAACAGGGGCTGGCCCTGGTGCTGTGTCTGGCGGGCCTCGCGTTGTGTTGCCTACAAAGGCCCCCAGACAAAAGCAGAGATATGAATGAGGGCCAAGGATCATTACCTTGGGCAACAAAAGCCATCCGAGAGAACAAAAATATCACAGAAAGAGCCCACAAAAGGCAGAAAATCCTTCCTTCCTGCTGGCTCCTCTCCGGGCCTTGCCTCCAGCTCACAGGAGTGCAAGGGCAGGCGAGACCCTCGGAGCAGGAGCCCAACAAAGAGCACATCAGCACGGCCCCGGCCCGGGGCTACCTTCGCATCCCCGCCGTGCCCTTCCCTGAATGCCGCCCCATTGTGCCGGGACACAATGGCGGAGAACCCCACGGTGACACTGAATGAGTTACAATGCCAACATCTGTGTGACAGTTTCTTTGCCGGGTAATGGAGAAGAGGCAATAAATTCCTGATAGGCTGACTTGGGAGAGCAGTCACCCATGGCAGGGCTGGGGCACGCGGGGAAGAAGTCGCCTATTTAAGGTTGCCGCATGTGTCTCCAGCTCCCTCCCCGCGCCTGGGAACGGGGGTCAAATGCTGCAGCCCCCTCTGACAAGGCACTGGCGAAAGTCAACAGAGAATTAAGGACAGGCAGTGGCCACCGAGCCGCTCAGCTCATCTTCTTGTTTCAGTCAGCTCTTTGTTCAGCTTAATGTGAATTGACCCGGCGATTGTTAGACTGTCTAATTCTTCAAGCCGAAGCATAGATGCCAGCTTTTTGTTGTTTTTGCATTTATTTTTTTTAATGAAATGACTTTTCCAGCTGCCTCATCTCCTCGAAAGGGATGAAGCAGGCTGCAGGGCAGTAGGGTGCAATGACAGTTTGCAGTATGAGGAATGTGAGTTGAAACAAAATTGAATACAACTTTTGTCTGGCCAGTGTAAATGTTTGAGTTCACCTCTGTTCATTCATTTGAATATAGAGCAACAATGGATGGATATTTTCTAATTAAAATCCAGCTATTTGTGATCTTCAAAACTGCTATTTCTCCTCTTAATATAACTTTGCTCTTTATCCAATGCAGGCTGTGTGATATCACCCAGTGCCTCTTGCAGCAAGCCCATCCTACTGGCTGCAGTACTGCAACTGTTTAATGAGAATGCAAAATTTCAGCTTTGGGCTGAGATCTTCTTTTCTTTTCCTGTCAACTGTCTATCTGTTAATTATCAAAAATGCGTTGCCTACGAGAAAGTAATTCCTGGCATTTACATTTACCATTTCCCAAGGATCTCCAAAGAACACAGAAGTGCTGATTAACAATCCTGCCACTGATTAATTATCGGAGTTTTAAGAGGCCATGTCTATCTGCACGGCAGCACGAGCCCGTATATGTTTAAACATTCTTTCTGCTGCACTGTGCATCATACTCTTGGAGCTACTCCCCATCTGACTTGGGAAGCGTTACAACTTTCAGCTCTTGTTTTTCCCAAGGGCCAACCTCCTTCTCAGTGGTTGAACCTGTATAAACTTGTGGGTGAGCTAAAGCAAGCTTCCCTTCTAAATTCAAACGTCAGTATTTAGTGATGTGCAAAATTATATTTGGCAAAGTTCCTCTCCAGTCAACGTGCTATCTCAAGTTAATTATTATAATTTGACCTAAAACTGTTACATGCTCTGGAAACTCTCTGAGATTGTAGGGAATTCCTTTGAGTTTTTAATCCCTTAGCATGCCATCTCAAACCAACTAAAAGCTGATGCATTGATCTGTCTTTTGATCTTTTCTCTCTGAGACCATAATAAAACTGCTGATCCATGATACCCTCAATTTGTTAGCAAAAACACTGTGTATTTATTTATTTGTTGTTATATGTATCTTTAATTCAATTTTGTGTCCCTAAATCTCTTATCTCCTAGTGAAGATGTAAAAACAATTTGCATAGGACATGCAAAAAAAAAAAAAAAAAAAAAAAAAAGCGCAAATGACCAAAAAGTCATTCATCATTGAGTTACAGACAGTAGAACCAGAAGGGCCCATTAGATCATCTTGTCTCATCTCCTGAGAAATACAGAGGTCACAGAATTTCACCCATTTACTTTTGTGTTAAGCTCAGTACTTGGTGTTTCACTGAATTGTATCTTTCAGAGAAGTATGCAACCTTAATGTTAACATGTTAAGAGAGAGATAATCCCCTTGGGTAAAATGCTAAGCATGCACAGAAACTAGAGAAGAAAAAGATATAATTCCTCAACTCACTCCTATTACCATAGGATTGTATCTAAGATGTATATTCTCTTCTTTCATCCAGTATGCATAAAAACTTCTGAAATGTAATTTCCTTTGACAAATTATTCTGTTATTAATAGAACTCTGGAAAGCATGATTTTACTCAACCTAAAAGTACTATATTTCACTTATTTTCCTTGGGATGACAATACCTGTTGTTATGATTCTCATTTTGTTACACAATTGCTTGTATTTTACAGTCAAGAGTTGTGGTCTTTTGTACTGTAAAAAGTAAAGAAAAAAAAATGTCCTTGCTTTAAAAAACTCACGCTCCAGCATTTTTTCTCATTCAAACCCCCAGCTTCATTGCTGACCACATCTTCTCACGCCTGCTTTGGCTCTGTCTTGACGAGATAGATGGGGACCAAGCCACACATGGCATCTGAAGGGCTTGTTCAGTTGCACCCTACACAAGGCTCATCCTGCACCTGGGACACCTGGTAGCAGGCTTTGCCCCTCCTCATGTCCCAAAGTGGAGGAGGACAAGCTGCTTTGCCTGGATGAACAGCCACAGAGATGATACACTGACTTTGTCTTACCTTGTCTTGCCTCCTCCATGCATCTAAACTTATCCCCAGATGTCTCAGAAGAACTGTTGGCCTTCAGGGAATGAAGATCCTTTCATCTGTTTGAGTCATTGGACTTCTGGAGGTACAGTGATCTCCTGGATGGGATTTGGTGTCTGAGACTGACATAACCTGCGACCATCAACATGCTGTTCAGGCATGAAGCTCACCCTTTATATGGTGCATCTGGGGAATGAATTTCTTAGAGACATACATTATCTCTTACTGAGAATATATTAAATAAATTGGAACTTCTGGAAAGGGTTAAATCCACAGCATAATCACTGCTCTTAGTAAACTCTGTTTCTCCACACCTCACCTTTACACAATATTTCAGTGGATTTCAGAGTCTGAGGCACTTAAAGCACCTGAGTCATTCAAGTAAAACCAATGGAGGTAGAGTTGAGGCTTTCTTACATTTCCTAAAGGGCTGATTTTGAAATGATTTTGATCTTCCATTTCTTCACAGCTGTGTGCTGCAGCCAGGAGGCTAAAGGCAGATTGCTTCTTGCCTGCTCTCATTTCTGACTGTCACTTAGGGCTTCCTGCCTGCAAAGGGGCCCCAGCTGCTGTGCTGGAGGTTTCTCTCGGGCTTTTCCTCAGCCTGGTGGTCCAGGCAGCCTCGTGGGAGCAGGGAACTGGAGACCCCTCACCCTGAGGGAGGTGCTGGATCCAAGTTTGCTGTTTCTTGGCCCCGTGCTGTTGCTGCCATGGTGCTGAGAGCTTCCACCTCCCCCTCGGGATGTGTTTTGGGTGAAGGTGCCAGTGGCTGCTGTGCTTTATTCTGGTACAACTCGTTCAATTCTCCTTGACAATATGTGGTGATGGAAGTGCCTGTTCAGGGGTACCTACTTTTTGTGTTTTCCAAGCAGAACTGGGCAGGAAATTGTTTTTTCTTGTTTTATCCAAGGGGGAGTCAGCTCAGGTCATGCGCAATAACAGAACTTTGATCGCTCCCTTGAATTGGGCGATGAAAATGCAGTTTTCAGCACCTACATCAAGTAGGAAATAAGAAACGTGATGTACCTTCAGAATCTCCACGTTGTTAATCCAATATTGTGGCAACACAATTACATTACAATTACAGCTGAGACAGCTGTAATTGGCACAGGGGTCGGCACAGGATCCAGACACCTGGGGCGCAGAGCACGGAGAGGAGGGCTGGGAGACCTGACAAGGCTCTGCAGCAAGGCAGGCCATGCCTTCACTCAGGAAGCTCTGAGCTAATCTACAGGCCCAGAGAAACAGGCTGGGCTGAAAGCTCAGGTGATAGTAATTAGTGCTAATGTTAATAGCCAGAGAACTCTCAGGATTAATGTTCTCAAAGTTCTGTTCTCTCTGTACATGGGTTAAGTGTTTCTTCTTCCAACTTGCAGTTGGGATACAGCTCTAGAAATCTGTTCTGGATACTGAGGCATTGGCACTGACGACCATTTATTTTCTGTAACTCCATTCAAGCCTCATGAACATTCTTAATAACCCTTCAGAGCCATTCAAGAGGAAAACTCCACTTGAAGTGTCATACTGGATTTGTTAGGATGGGAGCATGGTGTGCCCGGGAAGCAGGATGGAAATCTGAGCATCACCATTCACATTGTCTTTGCTGCTGTTGGATACCTCTGTGGTTTGGGTTTATACCGATTTCTTTGTGCCAACCGCAGATATGGCTCAAAATACGAAATGTGGTGGCAAATAGCAGATTGGGAGCTGGCTTCAAAACTGGTCATTTGGGCATGTCTGCACAGAGGGAGTTTGGATCCAAGGGATGAGAGCTGTTCTTGTCTCGGAATAGGAGCCTTGACAACACTGTCATGAACTTAAATATTTTTGTGCTCCTCGGGGATCAGATTAACTGGTCCCTCATTCCACATTAAATTGAATTTGTACATTCCCCCAGCCTTTTTATTGTGTCTCTTCGGGGCTGTATCAGCAGCTGCTTGGGGAAGTGCCAAGCGAATGGGACTGTGCAGCCACTCTGCGTGGAGAAAGACAAGCCAGGCAAAGCCTGCACTTGGAGCTCTGTTAGGGATGTTGATAGAGGGATGTGAAGATGTCTAGGCTGGGTTTTGCTGTGGATGTGCAGGATCCAGAAAACCATATTGCATGCCAAAGCACCTACAGCAGCAGCGACTAGCACAAAAAGAGCTTGAGCTCTTGAGAGATCACCCCTTTCCCTGCTGGATCCATCCTGCTGGATCTGCCTCCTGCAGTGGTCCCACCACTGCTGAACCTGGTTTAGCTCCCACAAAAGCACCGGCCTTGGGAATCCTAGTGCAGAAAAGGCTCTATATGGTCACAGCTGCCTCAAACACAATCCTCGGACATTGCTTGGAGCAGGTGTAAAATGCTGGCAGAAGCGGACTACTTTCCTAAACTCCTTGGCTTTAAAATATTCCCTGTTGGAGGAGAGCTGCTTTCTCTCCCCTACCCAAAGCACTGCAGCACCGGCCTGCCCACGGAGCAACTTCCCACTCTCTCTCCATGCTGTTCAGCCCTTCTCCTCCTCCAGGGCTTGTCCAGGCTCGGCGTGAAGGTGCTAACACACTTGTACTGACACATTTCTAAATGAAAGATGACATATTTTCAACCGAGCAGCTTTATCTTTTCCTGCTAACACCTGCTAAAAAGCAGCTCCTTCTGTCCACACTAGGATTTGAAAACCTGCTTGTGCAAATATTTCGGCTGACAAGTTTCAGAAATGTTCTTTTCACTGGAGTCGGGACAGGCAGGACACGTAGGGGTCTGTGTTCACTCCCCACCTGTGAACTTGGGACTAGTGACAAAGCCTGGCTGATCTGAATGGAGCAGGATCAGGTTCAAAACAAAAGAAAAGCCCTGTTTGTGCTCACTCAGCATCTGGGTTGGGGTGGGAGAGGAAAGGCTCGCAGGCTGTCAGCAGCAAACACAGCATCCTGCAATTTAACACCTCTTTTCAGCACGGCTCCCAAATGAGAACAATTTGCCCTCACACTTACTGTTCCTCTTCCATTCCTTTTTGACAGTGTCTTCAGCTTTGACTTATTTCTCCTAGGAGTATCTAAACTTAATCAGAAAGATGATTAATTCCACATTTTCAAAGGAACTGGCACAAGGTATCTCTGGCAAGATGAACCACCTCTGGAGCCAGCTGGAGCGAGTTCCTTCCTCCCCCCTCCTGAGTCAGGTCAGGTCAGGATTACCTGAGGTCTCATCCCCCAGATCCTCCAACCTCATCCACACGTGGAGCTGCTCGTGTAAGCTAAGGAAGAGTTGTGGGAGTGGTGATTGCAGGGCTGGGCTCATGGGCCTCTTGGGGAAGGCATTGTTCATGGTTTTCTTTATTCCATATGCGGGAGCAAAGCAGCAGAATGGCTCTGCTAATATAAGGGACAAGTTAAGGCTCAGTAATGATGTCCTGGGCCAAATCCTGTTCTCTGTGTGACGCCTTGCAATGCCTTGATCCTTAGGTACTTGTGTTGAATGCACCGGGATCCCTCTTGGGAATAAGAAATTGTTCAGTATGCACTTACCCTTAGTGAATGAATAAGACACCCACTACTTCTCCTAGTGCATAAAGGATGTAAGATGTAAAGCTGGTCCTTGGGGCTTATCAAAGCACAAAAAAAGTACTTTAAGCGGTGTAAAAAAAAAAAAAAAAAAAAAAAAAAAAAACTTAGGGAGGAATAAGTAAAAATTTATTTCAGAGCAAAACCCAGGAGAACCTCAGTGAGCCCCCCATCCTGTGACCTCACCCCTTGAGCCTTGTGCAATCCCTGTGATTGAGCAACTCTGGCTCTCACCTCTTCCTCTTCCATGCCATGCCCCAACCTGCATCTGCCCAGGCTCTGCCTCCCCAGCCTGGAGCAACCTAGTACCTTGCTTCAGTGGGACCCCTGCTAAAGATGGGGGGCTGTGCTGGGAGGGGAGGACACAGGAAGCCCATGGGGATTTTCCTCCATCTCAGTGGGGTGATGGAAAGGCACTTTGGATGACAGAAACCTGGTGAATGTCCTTTAGGCCACCCCTAGGCTCCTGTATTGACTCATCCAGCATGACGTAGGATTGCACATGAAATCTGACTAACCTCAGTGGTGGCAAGAAAGACTTCATTGAGTATAACCTAGACGGTGGATTTTGCTTTTCAATGCATTTCCTTGAAGTTACTAAAGTTCAGTAACATTAATAAGGAAAGGAATGGGGAAAAACTATTTACAGCTAGAGTGAGACCTAACTTCCATTAGCTGGGTTCGTTGTTCTAGGATGGGTTTTCTTAGGCCAAACACTGTCCACTACGGCTATTGGTGTAAACAGATAATTCTGTTTGTGGCAGCTTTCGTAGCTGCCAAAATAGTTTTCATTTTCCATAGGAACAAGACAGATATTTTTTAGCATGGTTTCCTAAAATATAATTTGTTAATATTATCAGTTTGGGGTCAAAAAGCTCATTTAAAAGAAAATTCCACTCTATAACAAGATGTTTCTTTTGGTTAGGGATTCCTTTGACTTCCACTATCAAACCCAAATGCCTTCACAGGATAGCTGTGCTTTGATGTGATGACATGACTTGACAAAATGAAAATGTTCAGGTGCTTCCCTTGCTGCCGTGAAGGACCTTCTGTACATAATATTTCAAATCTCACTTCACAAATCTCTATGCCTCACAAACTTATCTGTGGTTCGGTTTTTCCAGTAAAGGTCCTTGGGTGCATCCCCTCACTGCCTTCAAACTGATTTCCTTGCTAAGGAACTGAACCTATTCCCCTAAATGTATCTGGAAGGCTGTAAATCCAGTTCAGGCATTAAAAGTGGTTCTAATTACAGAATATGAGCATTTTCCAAGCAGACAAATCTTAGGGGGCTGATTGTGCTCTAGTCAATGGAGCTAAGCCAGTTTGCCCCAGTTGTCCCTCTATTTTTATTTATTTATTTATTTATTTAATGAAGTGATGAAAATGGGTCACACAAACGGTAATTGCCTGATGATTTTCATTGCCCTGAGCTCTCCAGTTGCTCTGTGTGTTTTATGATCAAAGCATGGAGTGGATGGGAATGGTCCACTCTTCCTCAGGTACGTTCCTCTTCCAGTTGCATTGGCTGGTTCATTACAGATGCGTCTTTGACTATTCACACCTCATTTCAGATGCGGATATAACTAGCAGTTTTTATTTGATGTGAAAAAGAGAAGTAATCACGGCGCTTGGAAGCAAAAGGCGCAGTTTGTTTTCCAATGCACACAGGGATTCCTGTTTTGCAGCTATGATGTGCATATTTCATAGTGTTGCAGACAGCTTCTGTCAATTAACATGAATTATGGCTCCAGAAGCATTCGTTTACCATAAACCTGCAGCACATTAACTCCTGAGTTTCAGCCCCTGCCAGTGGCATATTCATTGCAATGCAAATAGAAATAATTTTGAAGCTTGTGACTGGAAAGATATTTCTCTCGCAGTGCTGCTGTTTCTGATGATGCGGGGGAACTGTCTTGGTATAGCTCATGTTGGGGACACTTTGCATATCATATCCAGGCTGCAAACCCCTGGAGCGTGGGGCTTCTTTCTCCCTTTCTGTCCTCAACTAGAGAGGCAAAACCCTTGCCCCTGGCATGGGGCTAGCAGCATGGGATGGTAAACCTGTCCCGTCCATTTGCATGGAGAACACCTGGAGGACAAAATGAGTCCTTCTGGGGAAAAAACAAGAGTCCTTATGAGGACAACACAAGATTCCCTCCTTGGGCAACCCAAAAGCCTCTCTAAGGACAACCCAAGAGTTCACCTACGACAAAACCCTCACTCGTTCTTCTCATTTCTCCCACCTCTGCCCCAGGCTGTCTGGTCCCATGGCCCTCTGGTGTAGCCAGCCTGCTCTCTGAGCTGCTCAATCCTAGCCCAGAAGTGAACAGCACCTTCTTTAAGAGGTAGAACAATCTTCTAATGGTTGAACACATAGAATTGACCCATGGAGATGTCCCTTAATAGGGAATAGAGCAAAGGTGTGTGGCCAGGAGAGGAGAGGGAGGGTAAGAGGTTGTTGTAGAGGAAAGGGCTTGCAGGTATAAGAAGGGTTAATTTTAGAGAGCAAAAGGAGATAATTGCCTGCAGGGGCTGTATCCATACAGCCAAGTCTTGTCTTTTAATAGCAAGGAATGCAGAGGTTACCTATTTTTATAGGCAGAAAGATTTGTAGAGGACTTTCTTTCTTTTTGGGTCCACAGATGGGATGTTGGTGCATGGGGAGGGCACAGAGGAGGAGTACACATGAGACAGCAGCAGCACCCCCTGCGTGTAGGTATTTAGACAGTGTACTCAGTCACTCCACTGTAGAGGAAAGATGGATTTGGGGTGATGGTCCTGAAGTGATGCTCAGCTGAGCTCCCATCTTCACTCCCGCATCTACAGGCCCTTTTAGAGTCCATGGTCCTCTATTTGGCTTAGCCTATGCTTTAATTTGCCATCTTTTCAATGAGGGCAAGAGAAAGCATTACACAGGGCTTCTGGTGAAGGGACCCATGCAAACACCTGGGGTGGCAGATAAGGCAAAGTTTGAAATCTCTCCTGACTGTGAGGGAAAGGTAACTTCTGCTCTGCGGACTTCTAAGGCTGCTGGCCAAGGCTCTCTGCCAGGGCAAATCTTTCTGAAACACTGAATTTCACTTCTGCTCCCATGGTAGAGTTTTCCTAGGAAGCTGGGTGGGAGTCAGTCGGTCAGAGCAGCCTTACCAGCTGCTCTGCTCCACCATGGCTATGCAAAGCAAACCAGAAAAACTGGCTGAGCTGCCAAGAGAAAGAGTTCCCATGCACTGGGGAATCCTCTGGCAGGGCAGAGTCGGTGCAGGACAATTCCCACTGCCAGCTCCGGGACTGGATTACAGCTGGGGAAAGTGTCAGCAGTGCCTGTGTCCTGAGTCTACATTGATCTAGCTCAGAGCAGCCTTCAGAGGCCTCTGAAGGTGGCCTGTGCATTGGTGGAGTTGGCTTTGCACATCTTATAGCTCACTGAGTGATGCCAAGAAGCTGTGATGCTCATCGGTTGGGTCTCCAATGCTGTGCTGATTGACCTATGCTGATCTCTGCCATGGCTGAAGATTTATTTTTTTTTTTAATTTATATTTTTTCTCTGTCATAATGCTCTTTTATCAGCTTTTACCCCTCTTTACATCTCCTGAATGGGTTACAGTGTATGTATGTGGGTATTTTTGACCTAGCAGACACTTTTCGCTTTTTTATGTGTAGAGCATTAACAGCAGTTGGAGGAAGCATCCTACAGGCACAGCAAGGTTTTCTAGCTTCATCAGACCAAGAAGCTGTTCCTGAGTATGTAAGATATTCAGCTAGAGCATTTACACCTCATCTACCACGTCCTTACATAGATAGAGTGCCAAGTAACCACTGGAGAGGGAGCATGTGAAAATAAGAAAGCATTCTAAGTGAATAATGTAAGACAACATTTTCAACTGAAACCTTCACAACATCAGCTCTGAGGAAGCATGACAGGAGTGGAAGGAGCGCAGTCTGATGGAAAGTGGGGTGCAGACAGCATCCCTGGGTCTGGGGAAGTCCACGGAGCAGAGGGACAAGTCCATGTCGGTCATGCTTGTGAGCATGGCTGTGGCCAGTGCACAAACACAGACTGATCTGGTGTCCTGTTGTAGTGGGTGTGAGTTGGTAGTTCAGCAGGAAACCAGCCTCCAAGAGCCCCCAAGACAGCTGAGAGCTCCCAGCACTGCCCAGTTCCTTATTCCAGACTTTTCTGGGAGGGTGCAGAGCTCCTGCTGGTGTGGGCGGTGTGGTGCTCCAGGGCTAGTTCCCGTGAGCTGCCATTTCACAGGACTGCCCCTGCTGTCAGAGGCTGCTGCTGGGGTGGGTGTTGACCCATCCCGTGTGTCTAACCTCAGAAAGACTTTCTTTCATTCGGTGACCACTGAAACTGGTTCCTTTGCTATGGCTTGTCTGTTGTGGGAGACTGCCTCGTGTTGGAAACTGTATTATCTGACATGCCTTAACTAGCACGATGTTAAACGCTGTTTTGCCCAGATGTCCTTGCTGCTGCCAAAGGCAAAGTAATATTGAATATTGTGGTGGTGTTGATCTAATCATGCTAACGAATATATACTCTAAGACGAACTTTTCCACCGTAGACATAATGTGGGGTTCCAGACAAGTAAAAGGTACATAACTGATTCATCTCTGGTTGGTGTCTGTTCGTTACAGTTGTAATTACCATCCACTTTTATGAAGATTTTTGTTAGAGAGGAGAGCATTAACCCATTTATTACAACAATGTTTTTAATGGGAACACTGGGGAACCCAAAGAAAAACTTACTGATCCCTCTATTATTCCTCCAACATCAGTGCAGGTTAGATGCAGATGGCGAGAAGGTGGCAAAGGCCATCCTGAGCATCTCTTGTGAAGAGCTGGGAATTGCTGGCCCTCTTACTTTTGTTGACCTGACTCTGCAATTCATAGCTATCTAAAGGACTAGGTAAATCTTCTATCTTGAGTCAGGAGAGTGGGCTTTGAAGGCTGTTCTGACAAACTCTTTCCCTATACAAAGCCAACAGGGTGTGATAGCCCCTAGATGCATCTACAGCCTGTACCTGGATAGCATTTATCAGTCGGTTAGCCCAGTTCATGGCTGAGATCCCAGTCTTACCACTGATAACAGGGAAGCCAGAGAGCACTGTGCATAACCATCTATTTAATCTTATAGAGGAATTAAGCAATTTATGGAGGCTATTAAATGTGGCAGAGAAGGAGCTGGTACCCAGTTCAAACAACTCGATAGCAGTTGTTCAGCCTTAATTTTCTCCTGCAGGCCAAGATCAGCACACGGCTTCCTACGGGAGTCACTTCTAGGAGTCACAGGGGAAAAGGATGGCTGATAAGGCACATGGATGATTTAACAGCGTTCGCCTGCATGTGGAGACGTTTCAGGGCAGTAGCCGTGTGATCGCAAAGGGCTTTTCACAAGCTGGTCTGGAATTTGAAGGAAAAAATGCTCAGCTTCTGGCAGCCACCCAAAGCATTTTAGGAGCTGAAGATGGTGAAACAAGTGAGCAAGGCAGTCTGGTGAGATCTGAGGCACTGCCATCACTTATGCATGGATGTGCTAATTGGTGGAAGACTGGAGGCAAATTTGAATAAAAACGCACTGCACAATTATGAAAGATTAAATCAAACCAGATTAATTGAAACTTCAGGAGCAGAGGGAAGAAACACAGTGCTGCAATTTGAACAGGTTTTTCAGAAACTTTGTCCACCAACTTCCCTGGCACCGAGCATCCAACCAGAGGCAGCTCTTGAGTAACCAGCTCTTTGAAGGTAGCTCCTACAAATGGCCCATTTTGCTTAACATTCAAACCAGCCAAGTAACTCTCTGAAGTACTAAGTAGAGGGATATTTCTTTTGGATTGGGTTTGCGGAGACCATACTGGAGGGTTCTGGAGTCAGAGCTGGGCTTTTTGGGTGCTGGAGGACCTGTACTTTTCTCCTGCCTTGTCTACAGCCTGGCTTTCTAGCTCAGCTCCCTGCCAGAGCAGTCATTTGGAGGGCAGGGGTTGGGTGCCAGGCTTTTGTGCAATGCTCAGTGCCATATCTCAGTCTTGTGAAACTTTACTGAAGTAGTGAGACTGAAAACAAGAAGCTCAGGAAAGGCTTTCTGCCTGTGTCTAGTCAGACAGAGAGTGTTGTTTGCATTCTGATGAGAAAAACACACAGACACTGCAAGCCCAAAATGAAGCTCCAAAGAAGAGCGCTGGGTCATCGGGGAGAAGATGTTTTAGCAACAAATCCAGCACAACTAGCCACAAAATATTAAAGTATTACTCACTTGCTTTCATATGGCTGAAGATCAAGTGTGAAGCACAGGAAAGACTGCAATATGAGCTTTCACAGAGGGTTTTAAAGGCCAGCCACCACCACGCGTTTAAAAGGTCATTCTACTCCCAGTAACACCAGCATCATCAGAGTGGAGGAAAGGGGGACAAGTGCAGTCAGAACTGAACCATTATCTAGATTTTCAAAATTTACCAAGTATGGATTTAATTCAAATAGGAGGTATGGTTCCTGGGGTGTTGTACAGCCCCCCATGATGCTTAACCCAGTAGTGACCAGCGTTCAATATAGGACTTGGGTGCCTTGTCATAAATGCTTTTTGAAGTTATTATGGAGAGGAAATGGCAGGTATTTCACCTTAACTGACTCAGTCAGGATCCTTTCCTTTTGCAAACAGGTTTCCTAAAGTACAGGGCTGTTAGCTTGTGACTCTTCATCCTGCAGCGAGAATAATTTATGAGGAACGCATCCTCCCACCCACCCCCCATTAAATATTTTTTCTTAGCATGTCAAGTGTGTGTATTGCTGCTGGCAAGAAGCAACCAGATCTATAGAAAGAGAAATTTCTGAAGAATGTGTGGGGTGTTTGGGTGGAGCACAAACGAGCAGATGTTCCCACAGAACAACAGGGTTTTATGGTGAATGAGCACAGGTAAAGCCCTGGCTCCAGGGCAGCTGAATGTGTTCGGTGTGCTCCAGAGTAAGAGTCACAGAAGCAGCAGGACTGCAGAAAAAATAACTGCTGGGATGTGCCCAGAGCCTTGAGATGCTGTGTTTGGGGGTTTCCTGCTGCAGGAGCTGATGGGGATGGTTGTGCATGGGATAACTGGGATAATCTATGTCCAGATTTTAGCCTCCCTCAAACAACAGTGCTTGGCTTTCTGGGAAAAATGCTGAATAATGGGTTGTTTAATAAAAATCCTGAGCATCTGAAGATGAGGCAGCTAAAACCACATGTTAGTTGGCAATAGTCAAATGTCAAATGACAATTTTTTGTTTTGTTTTGTTTTTTCTTGTCTTATATTTTTTAAGGGAGAGGTGAGAGAAATTAAATACCTCTGCTGTCTGATCCAGGCAAGGGTAAGGCCGAGGATCCCAGAAGTTAATCCTCCTCTGGATGCCAGTGGTCCTCAGCTCCCAGGGTTACTGCTGCAATGTGTTAGATGACCTAATAGTTAATGAAGCTATTGCTTTAATTCACACCATACTGCGGAGCTGAGCTCTCGGCCCTTCTGAAAATGCCCACCTTTATTTCAGTGTCTGTAAACTACGTTAATTAGCTGTAGAAGCTCAGCTGTCAAGCTTGGCAGCTTTGGCACCAGTCTAAAAGAATTTGCAGAGATCTGAAAAGCCTTTTTTTTTTTTTTTTTTTTTTTTTAATCCCCCTTGTCACTTGACCCTCTCTATCTCTGCCTACCTGGGGGACATGCCACCAACTCACCCAGTTTCTCAGGCTTGCATTGCTCTTGTCGAATGGCTTTTCAAAAATCTTTCTCACTTCAGCAGCTTGGGGTGTTAAGATGTGAAAACAGAGAGGTTGATCTTTAATGCTTTATTTTACTACTTCTGTGCATTAGGTTTCTCACCCCAAATCTGCTTCATTGGTGCCTGAACTTCAAGGTATCTAAGACAAATGGAGCAGGTTATGCTCCTTGAGTGTCACTGAGAGGTTGGTGATATCTGATTTCCTGTGCCTTGGCTGTATCTTGCTCATGCTTGAATTCTGCAGAGAAATCAGACAAATGCATAAATAGCCAGACCAAACTGAGATGTTTTGCCTTATCTGATATTTAGTGTGAGCCATTGGCTTCTTTGAGGCTGGAATTAAGCACTCTAATTAACAGTTGCTTGAAATGATAGTGAAATCCATTTTTGGAGCCAAATGAATCACTAAGACATTGAGGAAAGAAAAATAAACAAAGGTCAGATCAGCAGTAGATAGGATCACTTGAAACAATGCACAAAATGCACTGGGAAATTTGGAAGGCACCTGGATGTGGAAGACCTTTCTCTTTGTAGCCATGCATTCTCTTTCAATTGCTCAAAAAGCTCTCACTGTAAGCAATGGTGCTGTGCTTGCCTTGGCTGTATTGCACAGCCAAATCCTAAAAGATGATGTGGGCTTTGTAAGGGACTCCCTGCAAGCCAGTTGGCTTGGTATGTGTCAACCATGAGAAGCATTCTAGATCAAGAGCCAGAAATCAGCTAATTACTGGGAATAATGAAGAAATAAGTACTGCAATGTGAGGCACAGCTTCCAGAAGAGATGCTGCATGGGAAGGGTTCATCCCATAACCTGCTGTGTGCAGGGCTGTGTGTGCAGGGGCTGCCCATACTGTGGCATCTCAGAGCCCCCATCCAGGACACCCAGCTCCCCAACATACATCTGCAGGAGCTAAAATCTATGGTGATGGTTTCAGAGTCTTACTGGGCTGCTGGGCATCCAGACTGAGATGCTTTGTGGTCAGCTAAGTGATAGTCTTATTTCAGATACAATTCTCTGCTGCAGAGAGTGTGAAGTGACCCCTCCACCAAGGAACAGCTCGCAGGGATTGAGCTCAAAGTGTGGGGCCGTGATGGTGGTGAGGTCTCATTTTAAAACCTTGTGTTTTATTTTTATTTTTTGGCAGGATAATCAAAGGTTGTCTTGTCACTGAACAACCCTGGCATCTTTCACAGATCCTGCCCTGCCACGGGAAGCCTGCCTGTTGCATTTATCCGTAATGATGTACGAGCACCGCTGCTTAGCCCTTTGTACTGGGAGGCAACATTACAGCTGAGCATTCAGGCCTAACGCTGCATTTCTTGACTGCTTCATTTCTCAATTTTAATGTTGCATAAACAACTGTTTTTCTGCCCTCTTCTACATGCTCATGCATGCACAGAGGCCCTGCTTCTCAGGTCCCTCCCACACAAGCAAACCTCCTTTGGCTTTGCTGGAAATTTTGCCTAATAATTAAAATGTCACCTTTTACATGGTTTCTTCAGATTGACTTTGATGAGGAGGTTGAGTGTACCCGTTTTGGAGAGCTGCCTGCTCTCCTTGGGCTCGTACTGCACTTAAATTCTTCCCCGTTAACAAAATCTATGCAATGTACTGATCCAGGGAAAGCAAATTTGAGCTGGTACCACCTACATGAGGACTGCGTCGCATTCAGGAAAATTAACCAGCTTTGGCCCAGCCAACCAAAATTACTTTGGATTCTGTAACCTCAAAACCTTTTGCCAATAATTTTTTGCCCTTCCTCAACCTTGTAAAAATTTCTTAAATTCTATATTTAAGCACAAGTCTGATGGAAAAGTCAAGAGCATTTCTCTGCCAACATAACATTGTAGTGCTGTAATGAATACAGCGCTTACCTTTCTGTTTTCTGGATATCCAATAACAGCCTTGCTTTTGGAAACCTAATTCCTGAAAATGTCATTAAAATCACTCTCAAAGACTGAAAGTCGATAGCGGGGCATCGTGTGAAGTGGCTATCATCAGTGGTATCAGAGGGCTGCCACTGGCTCAGGTTACTTACCTCCTGTTTATTTTTCAAAAAGAGAAAAAACAAACATGAACCTCACAAATAAATAGTAATTCCTAATAAAAGTAAGATGTGGTGCGAATGTGCACGTATCTCCTGTGCTCTGAGACCTTTGTGAGAAAAAAATCTTATCATAATTTAATTAGAAGAGGCTTAAATGGAGGTGGAAGAGGTGTATCTAGCACATTTCAGCCCACCTGAGACTTCCCTCAGTTTAAGGCAGAGTTCTGACCTTAGTAGTGAAAGTCGGTAAAAGTGGTAGGCAGTTTTAAAAACCTCCATTTTACCAGCAAAACTCTTCATGTGCTGAAATTGTAAATTGCAAGCATATGGTTATAATGGTATATTAATAATAAAAAGGGAGGGATGCCCACCTGGCATAGCTTCAGGTACATTGGCCTCTCCACAGGCTTTGATCTTAGCTGAAAAACCATTTTTTGCCATTCTTGGACTGGAGGAAGTCCAGAGCTTGGTCAGCTCTGCTCACACCATGAACATCTCTGCTCAGCCCATACAAAAAGCTGGGAGCTCTTTCTCATCCCTTGCTTACAGCCAGGGACCTGCACCCCTGTCTGGATCTCTGTGCTCACCGTCAGCCTCACAACCTGTGTTGTGTTTATCTGCATTTTTTATCTAGCAGTCACCGTGCTGTTCAGGAGCCAAGTCTGATGGTTTCAGACCTCGGTGTTTGCTTTGCCAGACAAAATTCCCCGGTCATTAAGGGTGTATAGCATGGCCTCTCCTTTTCTCTCCTGGGCTATTTGGAAGGCGATAACGCTTGCAAAAGCATGATCTAAATTTTCAGGAGTTTCTGCCACTTCTCCAATCGGGGCAGAAACATTTCATTGGGTAGTTTGAAGGGCTGTTTGACAGATGACTTTTATTAGTTGGGTGTTTATACACCCCAGGCTGAAGCAGTGAGGGCTGTTCTGAATGGGACGGTCTTTTTGAAGAGGGAGACTGCAGGGTCTCATTAAGACGGTCCAATTCTGGATTTTCCAGGTGTTTGCCGAGATTTTGACCATAAATGCCTTTGGGAGGTATTCGCAGAAGTTTTTCATGTGCAAGCCATAAACCTCCAACAGAAGCATTAGATAGGAATGTACATACCGACAAGGGTGCTTCCACAAATGCATTTTATAATGCCCAGATCAATCAGCCCTAAAATCCTCCTCCATCTCCTTTGTGGGGTAGAGTTGGCTGCATGGTTTCTGTCCAAGGGAGAATAAACACCAGAGATCTGCATTTCTTATATAACAAGAATGCTGAGACTCAGACTGCCACAATTTTGGACACTTCACATGCATGTTATATACGATTTCCCCTTTCTGACAGTAGGATCATAGCAGCAGAGAATATCCTGAGTTGGAAGGGACCCAGTAGCACATTCCCAGTGTGTGAACTTGTAAGCACCTGGAAAGGGATTGTATCCGCCTTGGAAAACCACCTGGTCCTTTCCCTCCCTGTAAGAAAGTGACTCAGCTTTCACCATCCTTGTGCCCATCTCCCCTCTTCTCCTTTGGTTTCTTACTGCCCTCACCAGCCAAACATCTCCGTGCCTTTCTTGTGGTGCATGGTCACATTCAATTCTCTGCTCTGCTTCCCTTCAAAGTGTGTAACAGAGGCCAGATTGCTGTCTGAAAAGACAAGGCAAACTCCTCACTGACCTCAAATGAGAGAAAACGTCCCTAAAAGACAGTATTAGGCAAAAAAAGAGTAAAAGAGAACTGGCAATCCTCTGAAGCCACTGGCCACAGTGAGCTACCTACACACTTCAAGAGCTGGTCCTGTCCAGCTGCCCAGCCCTCCCAGTGAAGATGTGAGCATCTTCCCCATGACATCAGTACCTGAGAGTGTCTTCCCGTGGGGAAGATGCATACAGGTTGCACTGGGACAGGAAGGCAAAAGGTTGTTTTTGGACCCTGTAACGAAGGTGTGCAACAAACAGGAGTGACTGCCTACCACAGCTTGTTGAGTCTGCTCCTCCTCAAGGGCCTCAAACACCAAAATGTGTGGTTCTGTGATCTTCTCCAGGACAGAAATGGCTGAAGGAGCCAAATGTTGTAGGGAGGCATAAGAGAATAACAGGTCTCTCTCTCCTCTGATGATTAAAAACAAGGGATTACATGCTGGTACAACTACAGCAGATTTAATACCAGGGGCTGCTTGAAAACAACTTCCACAAAGACTAGCCATATTTTGCTTTTGGAGAATATTGCATTTTCCTGCCTCCTCCATATTGATGGTGTGGAAGGGGGAAAATTGACATTGACTGATTGGAACCAATAAGTAGATTTTCTGCTTTACTGAACAGACTAGCTAAGTGCCTTATGGAAGGTCAGCACAAAGAATCATTTCCTGAACAGTTATTGTCTATATTAGGAAAAAAATATACACATACCCATGGTGCTACCCAGGAAAGACATGGAGTGATTTCTCTTGGATTGGGTTCAGGATCTTTTGGTAGGACCAGAACTATCTGATAGAGCAAATGTTGGCTCCCAGGAAAGCACAAGCTGCTGGCTATCAGGGCAGCCTTTCTGGATGTGCCCAAATGTACCGCCTGGGGCACGATTGTGATTCTCCACAGAGCTTCATGCTCAGATCTGAGCAGGCTGTGATCACTGGGGCTGTTACTCTCAGATCTGGATGCTTCCCTGAGGCAGCCTCAGTGAGGGCTCATAGGAAGACATTTGTTATTTTTGCCCAGCTCCACAAGTCTGGAAGAGGCTTCAGGGCATGTGCTATGTTTTATATTGCCTTTCTCAGCCTGGATTTTCTCTCATCGGCACGTCCAGTTCTTCTCCTCTCATATTAAGGAGAATGAGTCAAAAGCTAACGCTCACCACCCCTGCTTGCAACCTGTAATCCCCCTCTGCTGTCTGGAAGGCTCTGATTAGCATCCACACTGACTTTAGCAGGGCAGACTGAGCCCAAACACAGTGCCTGCCTGAGCTGGGTTTGATGTCAGGCAGTGCTGCCATGCCCCAGGGGGATGCAGAGGGTGGTGAGGGAGCACCAGGGGCAAATGTGCATGGCATTTGGCTAAATGTCTGTAATAACAACTAGTCAGGGTGTGTTACCACCAGAGGGTTTATCCATGGCATATCTTGTGATGCTCAGCATCAGTTTTAGTTTGTGCTACCTGCTTTTCTGACCTGACACATAGGGCCATAGGACGCACGCATCCATCTGCTGCTGCCAAACTTCCCCCTGCTTTCACTGCTTGACTCTGGTGCCCAGTGCCTGCTTGAATGAAGCCCTTGGTTGGAAATGTGAAGCTGCACGTAAGCCCAGCCCCATCTGAAAGCAGCAATCTCCCTTCTTCTGGTGTTTTCATTTTCCTTGGGGCAGATGCACTTGCTTATATTCCCTCATTGGTGGGGCAGGAGCTGGACCACCCTCACCCAAGGGGCTTCTTCCAGCTCTTGGCATTGCTGCCAGAGCTGGGGATGGGCTCAGCAGAAAGCAGAGTGTCAGTGGCTCTGCCAGCCTGGTGGTTCTCCATCTTCAGAGCAATGGCATTTGATTCTTCTGCCTTGTGTTGGGCTTGTATTTAGGAAGGGACACCGAAAAAACGTAATTTCATGTTATTCAGTTCCCTAGCCATGCCCAAACCAGAGGCCAAGCAGTGGCACTTCTCACAGGCAGAGAACTGCCGCAGAGACTGCCAAATTATCTGATTTTCTTGCCTGCTTTGCCTATGCCAAGGTGGGGGAAGAAGGCAGATTGTGGCCTTTAGCAAAATCATTCCTGGACCAGTTCCACTCACACATTCAGTAAGATATCTTTCTTCTCCTTGCATGCCTTCTTTTCCCATCCCATGCTCCTGTGTGATGCTGGCCTCAAAAAAAGACCTGGGACAGGCACAGTGATTATGGTCTGCTCCTCGGTGGGCACCAGAAAGTTGAGCTGATCCCACACTGAGCAGTGTGTGTGGGTACGAATATTCCTACAGGGCCTCAGAGCTGATCGGATTGCTGTCTGCTGGACACAGACTTCTCTCCTGGTTTTAGATAGCGATCTTGGGGCAGGGCATGGTGCTGCTTCTGCTTGATGTGTTGGCCTACACCCAAGATGCTGCTTGTGAAAACCAACATGATGGTGATGAAACAGAGAAATGAAATCAGAGGTATGAGAAGGTGAAACTGTGATCAGAAAGGTACAGGCAAATGTGACAAATCCCTTCCCTCTCTTCATGGTCCTGGGTCCAGATCCAGCACTCACCTTTTCTATTCCCTTTTCATATCAACACAACCCATGTCTCCATCTTCCCTTTCTGCGGGTTGGGTACCCTCTGGGAGGAACTAACTTGGAGTCCACCAGCAGGAGACACCACCTGCAAGGGTTTTAGGTGGCTCCAGGAAACTTTGCTATTTCAGTTCTAGCTGCCTCCATCTCCTACTGACACCTGCAGGGCTTCGGACTTTTTCGTCCTTTTGCCAAACCCTTCCTGGCTCACCATGGAACCGTGACCAACAAGAACACATAAAATATGACAATATTAGTCATTTGTTTGAACGTTGCTATGAAACAGGTCACAGGGGCCAGCGTGAGGCCCTATTTGTGTAGTCACCCACAGGGGGAAAAAAAAGACATTTGTTCTGTTTTGAAAAATACCTCTTTCATGTGGAAGGGGAGTATGGCTTGGGTGGAAAGCTGTGGCCACCGACGGGGAGGATGAGCCGTGATGGCTCAGCCATGCAGCTGGGGCAGCTTCACAAATGGTCCTTCAGCTTGTTTTGCCCATGGCTAACTTCACCTCGCCCGCTGAAGCCAGCCAAAAATTCATCCTTGTCTAAGGGCTGGCTGCATCGCAGGGCAGTTGAAGTAAAATATTACCCCCCTCCCTAACCCACAAGCAAATAGCGCTGCGCACAGAGGCCGGCAGAGGAAGAATGACATCATGAAACCCAAGAGGGAAAGCAAACATCCCGCCAGCTCCATGCACAGGGCAGTCACAGACGGACTTTGTCTCTGCTGTGTGCTCCGAGGACTTTTCTCGGCAGCTATAAAGCATGGGTGTGCTGCACACCGCAGCCTGCCCCGATCCTGCTTCTCCCATCCTGGTGGCCAGGGGTGCACAATACACTCAGCACCGTGCCATGATGAATGAGCAGAGAGCATCCCTCAGCCCGTGGTGCTCCTGCAGGGCTCGGGGCTGACCATCGTCAGCGTGTGTCCGGGAAGCATGGAAACGATCCATGGCAAGGAGCAAGGCTTCTCCTCCCACAGCGCAGTGCTAAAAAAAAAAAGTTTTTTCCTACAACAGCAAGGAAATGACCTAAATGCCATACAATCTATCTTCAGTAAATAAATAAATAAATAAAATGTAAATTCTAGGAAGCAACAGGAGTAACAATGCTTCCAGTGCTGCAGATGTAACCTGCAGAGATGCATGAATCCCCCCACACCACTTTCTTAAAATTAGGCAGGCTACACACAGTTGGATAAACTTGCATCCAAAAATTGAGGTTTCTGGGAAGCAGTTCAACAGGATCACTCGTAGGAGTATGTTAATTTTATATGGCCATGCTGGTAGGATTGGCCTAGTGCTCCCCAAGTTGCAACACCCCATCTGCTGCTGGCAAAGCAAGGATTTAGGGAGCTTCCTTACATGTTCCTCCAAAGCCAAAGGAACCGAATGTGGGTCTGCTCCTTGGATGCTGGGCAGGATGAGGTCCCTTGTACCCATCCTGCGAGGCTCTGGCTGCCTGCTCTGGATAAATCCCCATTCTCTCTCCTATCAGGGGCTCCCCTTGCGCACAGCAGGATTGAACACAGTGTTTGCACCACATCATGCTGGGAGACTTCCAGGTCTGAACAAAATCCAGGGCTGAGGTTTCATCAGAAAATCCTGCCCTTGTGCTAGGGGCATATACTTGGTCCTGTATGGGAGAAGGAGCAAAACATCCCTGATCCTGCATGCACACAATGGCCTGTGTGGACATAAATACACCCACTACTAAAGAAATAATCCTGCCTTGCTAATCCATGACTGCTTACAAATATAAAACCTGTGCTGGCCAGGATTTGTGAAGCACTGTAAAATATACCCTCCTGGCGCAGGTTTGGTCACTACAGACCCCACAGACTTTTTTTTTTTTTTTTTTTAAAGGACCCTCACAACTAGGAATAAACCCCCAAATTTAACAACTTGTTTATCTTTATTATTATTATTTTTCTGTTGGTAAAAGTAAGTTTGCCATGTTAACAAAAGCAGAATAGTTTTATTTAGTGTTCATCTCACACCTTTGACAGCTGCAGCTGTCAGGCACAGAAATACAGTATTAAAATAAACTGAACAGAGTTGCTCATTGAAAAATCACGCTATGCAAACCTGTGGATTGTAACATCAACAGTATAAAATGTAACAAAATTGGAATTTTTTAATTTTTTAAGCTTTTAAAGATAATAGTCCAGGCTATAAAACTATATAAGCATTGAATAAGAAATGTTAAGTCAACAAGTCTACAACAGATACATCTTGTAAAAACTCAATAAATTATATATATATTTATAATATCTAGTAACATTTGAAATCATGCACAGTTTTGTACATTTTCTTTTTTCAGTACATGAAACTCAACGCTTCGAGTACTTGGAATGTACACAATTAGCAGACATTTGTAAGAAAATACCAAAAAATTCTTTTTTTTTTTTTTATTCCAACAAAACAAAACAAAAATCTATAGAAATCTACCTTCTCAAACTTCCATCGAAGTAACCTCAAACTATAAATTATTTATTTTAGGATAAGGATTTTGTGGCTCTAAGAAGGAAACAAACAAACAAACAAAAAACTTAAAATGAGATGCTGCCATCCTGCTATTCTGAAACATTGATATGTAATATGCACCAGAGAAAAATGTAAAGAAAATTCAGGATGCAATTACCCTTGCCTCTTTGTGGTAGTAGATAAAGTCTTCTGGACAAAAACAAACAAACAAACAACAAAAAAGCCAACCCAAACCTCCCCCTTTGTCACCTTGAGCCACAGTAAGATTCTCTAGTTCACTTGCGTGCTTTTAAACTGCAATCTGACGTACAGGAACAAAATAGCACAGCACTCTGAACACAGAAAATTAGGCATCACTGGCATTTTTCAGTGTGTTAGATGCAAAAGAAATATGCAGTCATTGCATCTCCCCTGCAAACAGTGTCACTTCTCTTGCTGTTTTGCCCACATGGGTATTTCTTAAGCCCAAAATACAACGGTACTGGCAAAGGGGGGAAAAAAAAATTAACGCGCGTCATCCAAAGTCAACATTTCGCTTTGCTGCGTACTTGTTATTAACTCAACCACAAAGAATACCTTCATTCGAAAATAGAAAAATAAACACCCACACCCCCCTTAATGCACAGTGGTTAAACTGATGGAAGAATTCTTGGCCCTGTTTTTCTGAAATATGTAAAAATCATCTCTCTGCTGCTATTTGTTTGGTTTTAACCACTGGTGATGTATTGAAAAATAAACTTACCTTTGCTCACTGCAATCCAGGATAAACTAATATTTTTTTAACGAATACATATATATATATATTTATAACATTAAAAGTAATTTGTTAAAGGACTGTACATCTATACATTCTTTCAATATTTCCCATAAACACAAAAGAAAAACTTGATTAATATATTTTTTCTCCATTTTTAATAAGTTAAAAAAACACCCTTAAACTCAGTGAAATTTAAAGTTTACAGTAACGCTACGCTATTTAAACCGATGAACAGATATGTTAATGTCTATAAATAACTTTACAAATATACATGTTAAGGTACAATTTTTAAAACAAAACTGTGAAGATATAAAACAAACAAAAAAATCTTCTCTTTCACCCAGATCAGTATATCCTAGATTGCAATGCTCATATTTTGAGACTCTCTCTCAGTACTGCTTTATGTTGCATTAGTATTATACATTCTTTTTTTTTCCATATATTTATTTATATATATACAGGATATATTTATAGATATATACACAGATTCTCTGGAATAAACCTTTTTGATATAAGTTAAAGGCTCTTGCCTACAGGTACCCGTAACTTCTTTCTCCAAGTCACTGCACGTAGATGGAGCCAAACCGCTGGCGCCAAGGGCCGGAGGAGCAGCTCCCCTCCAACTCGCCCTTTGCAAGCAAAAGTATGCAAACCCCCATCTCCAGAAAGTGAGGTTTTCCCCAAAACGGCTGCTCCCGCAGGTTGGGACAGGGCTTGAGAAGCAGCATGGGTGCTCGGTCCCTGTGGGACCTGGCCAGCGGCAGGGTGATGCTCTCCTCCAATTAGGATGACTTGACTGTCTCTTTTTTTTTTTTTTTTCTTTTCCTTTCTCCATGACGATTTGCATTTTACTTTTTTTTTTCTTCTTCGTCTTCCAGAAAAGATTCCTTCTATGTAGCTGGGTAATAAGATCATGAAGCTATAAAAACGACGACAACAAAAATATAGATATTTTTATAAATATATGAATCCCTGCAGGCAACGTGGCTTTTCAGCTCCACCAAAAAGGTTCATGTACAGATTGCATAAGCAAAGAATTTCTACATTCTTTACACTTTTTTTTTTTCCGTTAGCTTTTTTTTTTTTAATAAAAAAAAAGGAAGATTTTTTTTTTTCTCTTCTTCGTATTGCAGGCACAGATCGGCTACTCTGGCACTCGGCACGTGACCGTGGAGGCTGGAGGTCAGCACCCCCACGTTTAACATTCTACTTAGGAAAAAATAAAATAAAAAATACCAAAAAAAATATCATACAAGATAGATCATCTTGGCAAGAGATTAGTTCCTTCAGGCCAAACAGTGCTTCTTGACTTTTTATACAGCAAATGGGAAAATAAAAAATAAAGATTTTTCTTTCTCTCTCTCTCTTTTTTTTTTTTTTTTTTTTTTTACCCTGAACAGCTCAACAACACAAATCCTCCAGCGTCGCCGAGCAGTTTCACGGAAACATCCTTCACTATGGGTTTGTCCTCGGCGCCCCACGCTCACGCCGGGGTGGGCGCGCTGCCTGTCCGTCCGTCCATCCGTATGTCCGTCCGTCTGACCGGGGGGGGGGCCGTCACGTCCGGATGACACCGTTACAGGGGGGGTGCTTGGGCAGGCAGGGCTCATCGGGCAGCAGGTCATGTGCAAAAACCGAGTCGTCCCCCGAGGAGCAGGTGCTGTGGGTGTCCTGGCCAGCTGGCGAGTACTGCTCGAAGGGCACCGAGAGGTCCAGGTACTCCTGAGGGGGTGACAGACCCGTCAGCACCCTTGGGGATGAACCAGCCCTCCCCATGTCCCCCCACCAACACCAAACTCACGTCAGTGGACGTCACGGTGAGGACCCTGTCCAGGTCTTCCACCAGCTGCTTGAAGGTGGGTCGCTGCGAGGGGACGGCATGCCAGCATTCACGCATGATCATGTACCTGTGGGGTATGACAGGGAAAGGGAGATCATCACCTGTGGTAAAGCTCGCCCCAAAACCATGTATGCCTGAGAGAAAAGCTACAGGAGAGGGAAGCAGCATGGCTCAGCCCCAGCCACCATGTCAGGAAGCAGCGGGGACAAAGCCCAGTGCTGAGGGGACGGCAGCAGGTCCATGCTGAGCATGGGTAGGAGAAGCCTCTTCTGCTCACATTGGTTTGGGGAGTCACTGGAGATGAAGTAATGAGGAGGAACTGAATGTAATTGCATCATTTTCTGGGAGGCAAAGCAGGCTGCGGCCCCAGCTTCTAGGACAGTATCCCTTAGGTGCGGGGTGAGGAGGGTGGTGTTGCCTCGGGGAGGGGAAGAGGAGGGTTTTGTGGGGCCAAGCCCTCATTACTGATCACCTCACACCTATACGCACTCTCAAAGCCAGGTGAGGACCTGTGCTAAAGACGAGCTGTGTCCCGAATTGCCACCCATCGAACGAGGCAGGTACGTGATGCCCCAGCAGCCCGAAGCAGGCCATTTGTGGTTGTGGCCACAGAGGGAATGGGGAAAGGGAGAGGAGAGGTGAAAGCTGCTGGGTCACCCTCCTTCTACTCACAGGTCATGGGTGCAGTTGGCAGGTTTATCCATCCGATGGCCTTCTTTCAAGAGTTTGAAGAGTTCCTCGACAGGAATTCCCGGGTACGGAGACCCTCCCAAAGTGAAGATCTCCCATAGTAGCACTCCAAAGGACCAGCTGGAAACCAAAGAAAGATCTTTAAAATTCAATGAGTTTGTTTTTTTTTTTTTCCACCCCCCATATCCCCTCCCCCCTGCTCTGCTTTATTTCTGTGCAGCCATGCATAGCTAACAAAGTCATCAATAGCATGACTAATTGCCTAGGCCATTTTTACTAGTTACTTGGAGATCTCTGCTGATCCAACTCAATAGCAAAGAAATCCCAGGCACCAAGTCTGAAATTGAAATGAGCATTTAATCAGATAGGTGACAGCCCATCTATTACCCCCAGCTCTTTGTTAGGTCTTCCACCAGCTCCACTGAATGGAACAAATCAAATTATTCATGCACAGCTTCACTGAATTGCAGGCTTGGAACCACAGGCCACTAATTGTGCAAGCTGATACCAAAACTTGCTTGTTACAACACTCATTTCACTGGCCAAGCTGGGAGAAAAATACCCCAACAAAAATCAGCAGAGCACTAATGTTACACACTCCAGTCCTGCAGCTGTGCTCTGGTTAAAAGTCCTCTTTTCAAAAATATCTTTTGCCTTCTTCATTTTCTTTTTAAAAACAGGGATTATCTGTCTCTGTTTCTCTTTCATGCATGCTCTCTCTCCTGTTCTCTAGCTTTGATTTATCTGTCATGCCCAATGCAGCATTACCTAAGCATGGAAACTATGATTTAAGATCAATAAAGCCAAAGTATGTGAAATTTACAGAAATAGAAATGATTCATTTGTCCAACTGCAAGCAGCGAGCCTTGGGGAGCCGGCAGCCTGTCTGCTAAATTACTGTAAAAAGCTATTATCATCCAAATATTGAAATAAAAAAGCCGGTGTGCATATTGAGCTACTTCAGTCCTTGCAAAGTTTAGATGTGATCTGAAACTGCTTCCCAGACTGCTCTACTTTCCATTCAAGTCAGGAATAAAGAAAGAGCAACCTTTAAGGCAGCACCCTGATAGATTTACATTTTACATAGGCTCTGCTGTTTGCTTACAGTACACCGAGACTAAAACCGACAAGATGGGATAAGGAAAAATAAAGGTAAATAAATGAAGCAGCAAAATTAATCTGAGAATGTATCTGTTGAATATTCTCCAATCACCTCTACTAATGCTGGGCAGAATATTTCAAGCTCATCCCATGTACTCAACTGAAGTCTGCCTGGGTCAAAGTCTGGAAGAAGTCAAGGGTAACTTTTTAATGGTTTTTCTCTTCATGATTTTTTTTGACTGCAGGATGAATCTCCTCATCTAAAAACTGCACAAGAAATACCTGCCTGCCTCCCAGTAATTTTTCAGCAGCCTACTGGAGATTTATCCTTAGTTAAAAGCAACTAGATAACAGAAAAGCAAAACCACGTGTGCAAAGCTGCAGCTTAGAATTGAATCATTTGTGTTTTCATCCCCAGGCGCCCCAGCACTGAGCAAGCCCTGCTTGAGTTTAGCAGTACATATGTTTTGGGGATAGTATGGGTGTTTATTTTACTGTTACTTTATTTTATTTTTTAAAAAAAGTGTGGGTAATGCTTACACATCACTCTGGTGAGTATAGACCCGGTCAAACAATGCTTCTGGAGCCATCCATTTCACAGGCAGCCGACCCTGTAATTAGGAAGACAATGGGAACATCCCATCAGCATATTCCCCCAGCCACAACGGCACCATCTGAATCTTCTTTTCTAATCCAGTTTGAAACATTTTCATTAACAACCACATCTGCCTTCCCGGTCACTGGGCAAAGCAGTAGTGGACACATATAAACAGATTACAGCATTTGATCCCTGGATCTTTGCTAACAATCTTTGCAGTAAATGCTCTCTGTGAACTGTGTTTCTCTGCCAAGGCAGGTTTAACATATCAGAGCATCTAAATCTTTGTGTGGGAACAGTTTCCATTGCTCATAAATGCAGCTAGCTTTGAGGCAGAGAACATAGGACAACAGTTCCATCTCTTTGGTTGGAAGAATCAGTTTGATGCTCAGACCAAATCCTGCTTAGGCTGAACCAGAGGGGAAATTTCCTAGAGTGAAATCAAGGGCCAGATCCTCTGAGAATCAAACCCTAATCCCACTGAAGTCTGAAGGAGGCCTGAACCCAGGTTTCCAGGGGGCTATTCTACATCAGGGTCATAAACATGCACAAATGGGATTAGGTTGTCAGCTGTCCAACGCAGCTCAAATGGGAAATCCATCTGAGCTGTAATTGAAATTCACAATATATTTTTTAAAATATATTCTTTTCATATTGCATGGGATCATCATGGGCTTTGTAGGACTGCCTGAGCACTGAAACCCCTTGCAGTTGCAAAGCGGTTGAGCTCTGCAATACACTCAGCTCTTCCACTGCTGTCCTCTGCACCACGTTGTAGTTGTGGCTTTTTCTCTTCTGCTGCAGAGCACTGGGAAGTGCTGTGTGCCCTGCAGCATGGCAGAAATCTGAACTGGTTTGGGACTCAGCCCTTGGCTAGGGCTGTTTTCTCACCCTTGGTAGCAGACACACGGAGTTCAGTTGTAAAAAAGAGAGAAAAGTGCATGAAAGCCAGGTAGCTCCAGGTATATAAAAGGTGATATTCCTCGCTCAAGAGCTCTGGTAGGGCCAGAGGTTGGCTCCTTGGGACCTTTATGAACAGTAGTGCAACAGGCTCAGAAAGGCTCCTTTGGTAAAAGCCTTAGTTTCTTAGTCTAGAGCCTTCTTGGCAGAGCTGAGACCTCTCAACCAGCTGCTAGCACCAGCAGCATCTGTCAGAAAGAAAATGGATGGTGGGTGGACTCCTGGGATCAGCCTATCTATGGTCCATCACCAGGTGAGGCCAACAGCAGATCTCTTCCTCCTAAGCCCCTCTAAAAAGGGAGATGTGGAGCGAGGGCCTCTTGTTGCAGGGAGAGCGGTTCCCTGCCAGAAAGAAAGCTGCAAGTTCTTGGCAGTTCTGTACTTACATTGGTGGTTTTCTTGTAATAGTCGATGTTGTGAACGTCTCTAGCAAGGCCAAAATCAGCTATTTTCATCACATTGTCTTCAGTGACTAACACGTTCCTGGCTGCCAAGTCGCGATGAATGCACTGTGAAAGGTGAGCAAGTCAATAAATAAGGGCTTGTTAGCTGCTTGCGCCTGCAACTAACAGCAACGTGTGGTTTACGAGCTGCTGTTTCATTGACTCCCAAGCTCATAAAGCTGTGAGCACCGCTTAATTCCTCGCTCTCTGTGTCATTGCTGCATCATGCATGCTCAGTGGGAGCCACCTCTTAGCAACACCTAATTGGCAGACCCAGCGCTGACACGGCCGTGCAGCTTTTCCTTCTCCAAAGTGGATGCATGGATGGGTGAGAAGTCAAACTTTCCTATTCTATGGGTGCCTACTGGGACATGAAACTGTTCTTATCCCCCTTCCTCCACAAAGAGGAGTGAAAGTTGATGTCCGGAGTAAAAAAAATTCTCAAATTAAGACTTTGCCAACACACCCAAATATCTAATAGCTGTCAGCAGAGGAACAAGCTAAACTAGCCTGCACTGTGCAGAGAGGGAGTTGAAAGCCACCACGAAGCATCCACTCTGAACTGCACTCACAGGGCCAACACACCTGAAATCAGAAGCTGAATTTGTTCTTGACTTCATGTGCCCTACCCCCAGAAAGAGGTCACACCAGCTGGTGCACAGCTTAGCTAACTCAAAGGCCTGATCGTCCACTTGCTGGTGTCAGGGTAAATCAGGACTAATCCCCGGGGTGTGATGTAAGCAAACACAGCAGCCCGCTCAACGCCAACAAAGTACTCCCCAGGGAGCATCCTGGGCATGGCCATGCCAAATCCACTGCCAGCTCTGCTCCAAACGAGCCTCCACGTGCTGGTGACAGCTGCAAACACGTGCACTGCAAAAGCAGGATCTCAGCTTCCTTTTAGCTGCCTCTATCTTCAGCAATCTCAAAAGAGAGATGGGGGAAAAGACAGGGGCACACAGAGCTCCTGACTCTGTCGTTTAAGGTAATGCCTCCCAGGGTGGAAGCTCACAACTTTGTGTGATGTCCACCCAGACCACTGCAGGACAAGCCCCAGGATCACACATCTGGAAACCAATTACTTCTGCAAGTGGTAGAGGCTGAACAGCTGAGGACACACACCAGGGTCTAGGCTGCTTGTGTTTTTGCATGCCCTTTGGAGATGCTAACAGGCCTGCAGGGGACAGCCAGGGCTGTTCAGCTGCACAGCTCACGAACACAGCCTGCACGTGGGTAACAGGCTTCTACAGCTTCAGCCTTCTGCAAAAATACTAAGGTCCTTTGTACTGAAAAATCTGGTCTCTAAAGGGAGAAACCTGCATAGGCAAATTTGCCTGAATTTGCTTACACACACACACGTCTCTGAACACTGCACTGACCAGCATTTTTACCAAACGAGACTTCTCAAACTCACTTTCTGAGATGCCAAGTACTCCATGCCCCGAGCCACCTGGTAGGCGCAGGAAACCAGGTCTTTAAATGTCAGCTGCTCCTCAGGCAGCTTGCAGGTGTCGAAGGAATAGTCCATGCCAGGTGGGCGACGTGCCCTGAGGTATTCCCGCAAGTTCCCCTTCGATGCATATTCCACCAGCACGTAGAGTGGTCCTGCAAGCAAGAACACCGTCAGCATACAGAAGAAAAAGAGAAGCGTGTGCAGGCTGACCCCTGAAATCTTATTTTTTGAGACATTTTGGACAGTTAGTTAATAAAGAGGCCAGTCACAAACCTTGCCTCTGTCCAGGACATGGTTTTATACTGATGAGAAAAGGAGAAAGACGTACAGGAAGACCTCAGGGAAAGGTGCAACCCAAGCCAAACCACATCAGACACAGGCAGGAGTCTGCTACTGATGCCAGCTATATGGCTGTCAGCAGGGCCTGTCCAGGTCTCACACAGTCAATGTGTGAGTGAGCCAGAGGAAGGAGGAAAAATGCCTTGGTACTGATCAAATACATCAGGCAGGTCCTATGTGGGGTGAGATTAGCTCCACAAACCCTTGCTGAGCACTAAAAGCAATGCTGTGGATGCAGGAGTGTGAAACACACCACCCTGAGCCTCCCGTCACCCTGCGAGCTCGTACCATCCTGCGTGCAGGCACCAAGGAGGTTAATGATGTTTTTGTGTTTCCCAATCATCTTCATCATTTCCATCTCAGAGACCAGGTCTGAAAGGTCCTTGTCTGTGGCATCATCTGGAGAAAGCAAGGGAGGAAGAGAAAGAAAATGTCAGGATGAAAATAAGTGTTTTGTAAAATATTGCTGCACAACGATGCGGGGTTTTAATGGGGAAAAAGTATGCAAAAACTGTCAGTATTTGTTTTTCTTCTACTGTGGGAAGAAGAATCAAAATAAAAACAAAAGCTATTATCCAAAAAAGAGAGTATTTGTTCAAAAATAAAAATTGAATAAATGGAAATAAATATTCCTATGAAAATCAGTAATACCTTTCATCTTCTCTTTCACCCTGATGAACACTAAAGTAAAAAAAGACAGTTTGGGTACTTGGCATCATTTTCCTGTACTGATTGTTTCTCTCTCTTATCTCCCGGGGAAAAGGGTAAAGTTAAGGAAGGGGAAAGGTTAGATATGGGATACTGGACAGAAGAAGGAATGTAGTTTTTGCATGGAAACCTGTAATTTTTCTACAACAGTAGAAAAATGAGGGAAGAGCTCCCCAGACGAATGCTTTGGTTTGGAGAGATGAGAATGTTCCTGCTTCCAAAAATAACCCCAGACAGACTGAAGGAAATCTAAAGAATCCTTTTCTGATAAGAAATAGTTTTGTTTAAAAAATGTCACCCCGTGTAACCTCAGACCTGGGCTGCTCACTGACAGAGCATCTGCCCTGCCTGTTCCAGCTGAACTCTGCAGGGGGATTTCACTTGTGGTTACCAGAAGATTGCATGGGAGCAGGATGGGAAACAGGGACTCCTCCAGAGGTGCCCCGTGCATCCCCCATTTTGGCTTCCCTTCCATCTCTCATCAGTTTTGGATTGATTTTTTTAAGTGAAAGGTCAGGAGTTTGGCAGATGAATTTCTGCAAACTTCACCTGAATTTGTTGCACAAGCTTTTGGTAAAACAGCCACCATTGGTTATGGGGGGAGTACAGAGCAGACTGCTTCACTGGGCTGGCTAGAAGTGAAGGTGTTTTCCCTTCTCCTCAGTGATCATATTACCCCTTGGCAGAGAACCGGGTTGCCTGTTCTTGATGGGACTTACACCTTAACATCCTCTCCAAGGAGACAGCCCTCACCCCCAGGCTATGTGGGTGAAGCGGAAGAAAGGCCCCTGTTGCTTTCTTCTATTGGATCTGTTTGTACAAAAGACTTAAAAGAGAAGGAAAGAGAGGAAACCCCAGCACAAGATGCTGCTCCGCCCTCTGTGGGCTCCCCATACCTTTCAGCATCTTGACAGCCACCGTGATGGCCTTGTTTGGCTTGTCCTTATCAATCCCGATTGCTTCTGCCATCACCACTTGGCCAAAACACCCCTCACCGAGCGGCTTCCCCAAGGTCAGGCTGGAGGGAGGAATAACAGGCGTGTTAGTGGGTATCAGGATGGTGATCTGGGAAATGTGGGGACCCTGCCTGTGGGTTTGACTGACCGAGAGCGTGCCAATTCCCACTTGGGATCTGGAGGCAGTTCCAGCTCGGAGACGTTGGCCAGCATCGGCCCGTCGCTGGAGGAGAGACGCGTGATCCGGACCAGGGGTGTGTTGGAATTCATGGAAGAGTTGGACTCCAACGACACCTGCTTGGGTAGAGCAAATGAAGTGTTATTGCCAACTGTATTCCCAGCAGGAAAGCGGGTGGGAACGTGCCCTAGGTGGGTCACTGAGGGGTTTTGAGCTATCTCTGACATCTCACTGGTAATTTTGAAATGGGAAATCCCTCCTACCCCCCATCTCTTATCCGCCCCATCCTTGCAGAAATGAGCTGATTTAGGCACACGTGGTCACCGTCTTCGCTGGTGGGAAGGAGGAATGGGTCAGCCAGTGCTCTCCAGGAGGAAAGAGTCCTGGCAGCAGTGATACAAGCCCTTCCTTTGCTCTGTGTGCTTCTGCACACGTGTACATGTGCACGTACAAGCTGTGGTTCCATCCTGGCACTGTAACTGCCCACCACGAGCTCTGAAATCCACGTACTTTACCATGTGGCTCTATGTGGTGCCTTTTGCCCCTCTGCAATGGCAGAGCATCTCTAACTGCATGGAGAAAGATGACTCCCTTACATCTCCATGAGAACGCAAGGAAGAGGCACATTTACTGTGCTCTTGCTCCCCAAATTACCCCTCTGCCAGGTTTATACTGCTCCCCGGCAAGACCTGCTTTCTGTGCAAGCACTGGGAGCTTGAACCCAAGGCAGATGCCACCAGCTACTGCTCCACTGGAACAGAAACAGATGAATAAAAGGGCGTTAGACTTTTAGACTGCAGACAACTTATGTCTTGGGCAACATCTTTCTGGTAGTTTTGCACCTAGAAAGGAAATTTTGAGGGGAAAAAAAAAAAAAAAAGGAATGACCATAGGGGGGAATAGGAATCTTGTATCTACTTTCTGTTACCTGTCTCTTAAGTGGAAATTTGGAGACTTTCTGTACAGTGGTGGTGTTCATGGCCTTTTTGTTTGGCATCTTCATCCTGCAGATAATCACAATGACCAGCACCAGGATGAAGAGAACTAAGCCAGTGCCGTAACTGAGAATGCCAGCATACACCGAGCCTGAATCGTCCATTTCCATTAGCTCCTCTGCTGCAGGGTGACAAGAGACAGCAGTCAGGATGGGGCCAGCGGCTGCCCGCACGCAACCGCACACACGCAGCATGAAGGATTTGGGGAGGACCTGCTCATCCACACCAATTTTCTGACTGACTTCAGCGAGGGGACCCTCCTAGGCCAGTTGTTTTCCACCTGTGGCTGTAGCTAAAATGTTTGCTTGGTTTGCTTTTTTTTTGGGGGGGATGATTTTACTGCCCTTCAATGTGATGCTGGAGGGCCTTCAGCCACAGGTTGAAAACCACTGCTCTAGACTGAAGGCATCTCCACGTGTCTGTGCTGTTCCTCTGAACCACATCGTGCTCTCTCTGCACATCCAAACCACGGAACTGGGTGTGCCCAGAGCTCCAGTGAAGATCTCCACCGGACCAGTGCCTGCCCTGGCGGACAAAGGGGCTTGAAGGGCTCCCAGGGGTAAGGCATCACAACGGGAAAATGTCTCACGATAGAGATCTACATAATTATTTTGTGAAAACTTAAGTTTTATTGGGAGCAGGCTGGAAGGTCTGGCCTGGAGAGGTGGCTGAGCCAGGAAGGCAATGGCATGAGCCCAGCAGCAGTGGCCACCTGAGAGCAAGGTGTTTTTGGGGCCACCAAGGCTCAGTTGCAATTTTCCCCTTGTTCCCTTCAGGACAGGCACTTGGACCAGAGGAAGGAGCCATGGTGGGACTGGTTTTCTGTCCCCCAGAGGTGAACCAGCATCAGAGGAACAGTCAGCAGCAGGAAACTTTACAGTGAAGTCATGCCAGTGTGGGCAGCTTGCTAACATCCCATGTCCATCAGTGGCTTTGGCAGGCAGCAGGAGCCTTTCTGCTGGCAGCAGCAGGCTCCAAATCAGGTCTTTGGTGGCTGTTTCCAGGATGCACATGGAGAAATGGTCATGGGTGACTACGGGGGCTGATCCAGAGCATGTGAGCCTATGTACCAGCTGTGCCGGGCCTGATCCTGCCAGGGGGTGATCTTTTCCTACAGGGAAAGGTTACCAGATCTTTTGGGATCAGGCACTAGGTCGGTGCCAAAGCTCACAGCACGTCGTTCTCTGCTCCACAAGGACAGGTTCACAAAGTGAGGTTCCCCATCAGGGTTGGATCCCGCACCTCCCTCCCTTTGGGCAGCACTTTGGAGCCTGCTGCTGCACTGCCAGCTGTCCTCTGCTGCATCTGACTTCAATATAAAGTTCCACTTCAGGTGGTTTTCTTTTTTCCCGTTTGTTCTTTGCTTAAATTGGAGGTGTGAGTTCATACATGATGAAAACAGCGTAATGGTTGAATGAGACAGGATCAGGAGATTCTTAAATAACAGGGATATTAGTGCTCTAACCAAAGGAAGTGATTTGTCATCCAGTGGATGGCAGAAGCAGAAACAGGATAGGATCAGCTATTTTAGAGCTGGCAAATAAACAGAGAAAAGACCAGCAGATCCCACCGGCAGCAGGGTCAGGCATGGAGGAAACCCTCTTGAGCCCCAGGAGAAGTGTTTATGACCAAATCACCCACACAGATAAAGTCAAGCTTAGAAATGCCAAAGTTCCTGGTTCCTAAACATATCCCAAGACGTTTGTGAGATAGAAACAAATGTGGTCTATGACTCGGTGAGCCAAAGCTGTGGGTATGGGATGCTTACAAGGGCCTATTGAACACACTGCAGGTCTGTTCCTGCACCCTCTACAAGGCACAACACCCACTTAGATTTCATGTAAGACATTGCTGGTACTTTTCTGGGCTGTGCTCATGCTGCCTCCATAGCTGGAGGCAGAATTTGCAGGTGAAGGCACAGCACAGCCTCGGCCCCTTCTTTTGGAGGGCAGACCCCTCCTGTTGCATATTCTGTGCTGGCTTCATTGTCAGTGAGAGCTTTGCACATGAAAGGACCACAAAATTGAGGTCACTCTGGCCTTGGGTTTGAAACCCGTGGCAGCTTTCATCGGTTTCAGCTGGAGCAAGCAGCATTCAGTGCCCCTGGGAGCCAGCACTCCTGGGCTCTGTCCACAGATGACTCCAGTCGACCTCCCGTCCAAGATCGCTCTCTCCGCCTGTTCATCCATGAAGCGGAAATAATGCTACAGGCAGGGACGGGGGTACTCACACCGACTACGTGTGCATCTCATTTTTGGTTGAGATATGAGGTTGGACAGAAAGGTTTCTCCTTGATGATCCGCTGTACACGACCAGTATAGGTGTCCTGGATCATCTGATGGGGAGTTTCTTTCTCCCACTAGGTACGCTTGCAGCATAAGGAGACAAAGCGACTAATTTTGGCACCTAGAGACAGTCTCCTAATGCAGAGGCTGTGAGCACCTCTGAGTTATCCATGTTTAAAAGGATCCTGGGCAATTTGTATCATTGCTGCAATAGTAATTTAAATCCCGAGACGAAATGCAAAATCTGCCAGCTGTGAATATGCAACAGGGGTCTTCTGCTGCACTGGTTCGTCACTGGCATGGCAAATCCCAGAGGGGAGCCCTCCCTGGGGAACGTGTCAGCAGGAACCTGGCATTTCTACAGCAAACATCAAAGCACCCTGGAGAAGGAAGGAGAGGCCAGCACAGAAGGAAATACCTGGTAGCACCGTCAGCCAAGCAGAGTGATGTGAGAAACCAATAGAATTCCCTGCGAGACAAGTATATTCCCCAGCATCCTCAAAAGTAACATTTCTCAAGTACAGAATCTCTAGCTCCTTATCCGTTGTGTTAACACCTGCCGTCTACGGGGAAAAAAAACACACACATATAGAAAGAGGGAAAACAGAGAATAAGCCACATTCCCAGCAAGTGTGAGGACACCACAGGCAAATTTCAAAAGCAGATTAAAGTTTTTCTTTTTTTTTTTTTTTTTTTCAATGGCCCATCTTCCACATTTATTCATTCATTCCCCTCTGCAACCTGTAGTCAAAAGCAAAAAAGTTCCCTTCACCAGGTTCTTACTCTGTCCCACTAAAGAAGCATGCAAGCAAAAGCATCCAAACGAAAAATTGCCCCCACAATATGACTGACCTTCAGTTAGTAGGGTGAGTACAGGGGGGAAGAGAGAGAAAGTGAAAGGAAAAAGGAAAGAAGGAAAGAAACGAGAAAGGAGGTAAGAGGTAGTGGGGAAAGACTCAAGTGCTGACCAGATGAACATAAAAATATTGAGTTCATTGAAGAATATTCAGAATTGTCAAATTTTTTAGACTTATTTTCAGAATGGCCATTTCTAAGCCAAATATTTATCATACAGCCCTTGATACTGCAGCGTGACTCTGGCTGATCCCAAGAAGGTGCTGAACCCTCCAGGAGTGAAACAGCTGGAGTCACACCAGAGAGCTCACAACTTTGCACTGCTCTCTGCTTAACGTGCTTGCTCATACAAGTCAACGTTGATATTTATTTCCCAATTACGCATCAAACGGACAGAAGTCAGTCCGTAACGACTGTATCAGTTTTAGGGGCAAAAATCTTGGTTTTCCATAGCACTGAACGTCACAGGTCATTAGCATGCAATTCTGTTATCAGCACTCAATTGTAAGGAAGGGAAAGGAATAAAAGCGTGAAGAGTTGATAGCAAAATTTGACAGTCATTTTATTGTGGGAATTTTTCCATGGCAATTGCTGTATAGGCGTTACATTCTTGTAAAAAAAAATTAGCAAGAAAATAAGATAAAGCCATTCAGTGTCAGTTGACAGGGTGTAATACAAAATGAATAGTAATTTTAATCACTAGCTTCTTAAAATGTTATAGCTCATTCTTGCAGTTGCCAGGGCCTTGGGACAGAGTCTGTGGTTTACCTGGTTTTGGTTTGCGAATGTGGAGCCAAAATGGTTTTTCGGCTATGCCTACGAAATTGTTGGCTCTACACAGATATTCTCCTTCATCTTGTTCTGTCACATTGAACAGATTTAGGTTAGCATCGGCTTCAGCGTTTTTACTGATCCAAGACTGCAGGAATAGACAGAAACCTGAACTTCAGTAAACCAAACAATACCTCCATCGAACCTATATCAGCTAGGATTGACTGTTCATGCCTATTTTCTTTCCGGCTGTAGCACCATCCCCAGCTCGCCCTGTGGTGAGAGACCTACCCATGACCTGGGCGAAGAAGAGGAGTCCCCAAACCACACATAGGTGACCTCCCACCCCTTCGATGGTGTTCCTGCTGCTGGAGGCACGTGTGCCATTTCTTTCTTAGAACAATTTCCCACTTCTCCATCTGACAGCAGTCAATGGCCCTACAGTTCCCTAATAACTCTGCAGACAGGAGCACCAGAGAAAGGGCTTAAGCAGAGATTTGTGTTTGCAACCCGGCTCGGCAAATACTGTTTCAATTATCAGATTCCAAAATAGAATTTGGAAACAAAATATAAGCAGCGGCGGTCTGAAACGTGCTGCTGACTTTGCCTTTCAGAAATTAGCTGTAATTTTTTCCACTGCTTATAGGAGCCTCTTCTTTACTAAATAAATCAAACAAACTTCAGGCTGTTAAGCAGGGGTTTATTTCTCTTCTTCCAAGCTGCCACAACTGCGTATCAGTTTGTTCCTAAACAGTTGTTTTTATTTTGGTTGAAAACGCACGCACACAAAAAAAAGCACAACTGTTTTGGGTGGCCTCAGAAGTAGCCTAGGGAAGGTCCATAAAAATATCAGCTTCAGTCCTGGAAATGAAAATAAAATGATCGCATTTCTCAGTTTTGTTCTTATGTCCTCCAGCTCCATCTCAATGCTTTTGATTTCAGGGCCTGAGCCTGCCAATGTGACTCTCAGCCCATGAAAATCAGCAGGGCTGCCAGATCTCATAGGTTATTGGAAGTCAAACCCAGAGGTGGCATCAGCAAGGAGCCCTGGTGTCCACATCTGATGGCAAACGCTGCTGGCTTTGACCTGATCTCGTCTCTGAGGCTCACACGCTGCAAGGTCTGTCTGTCCTGACCAGGGGGGAAATGTGCCTGCCTGCTGCTGCTGCCTTGTTTATAATTAAAGCGGGCATGTTTCAATGCCGAACGTACAATTTAGCCTTTGACAAAGCTCGGGCACCGTGCTGCCAGCCCCCCTCCAAAACTGGAATGCATTTAGTGCTCCTCTGCAAAGAACAAGGACTTTCCTTTGATCACAAATGAGCCCGGCTTTCAGGAGCTGACGCAGGTGATGGCTTGGTTTTGTCAGGCTGCTTAAAAAATAGGTTGAAAGTACAGCATTCAGTTTATCCATCTGGCCTGGGGTGGGTTTTGTCCCTGTGATTTAGATGTGAGGGGGAATTTCACATGCTGGGCTCCTCTCCTTCCCCCTTGCTCTGATGGAGACTGGTCTGCTCCCCATATACAAACTGCCCCGCAGCAGGTCCTAGGCTCCACAAAATCTCCTGAAGGCAGGAGGGAAGGACAGGCTGATAAAAAAGCCTTATCTCCCTGCAGACACCAAAGTACTGGGCAGTGGGGAGCCCCTTCTAAAGCAGCAGAGGTCAAAAGGGCTGCTAGCAGGACCCTGCTCCAGCAGCATGGCCAGAATCCTGGCTCAAAGCAACAGCACCGCATGGCACAAGAGCAACGAGTCCATACAGCCAAACGACTGGCCCTGAGATGACAGCGAGATCATCTTTATTTTTGAAAAAGCAAACAAGCACGTACACCCAAAAAAAAAAAAAAAAAAAATCCCTGCAAAGCTGGGCCTGATACAGCTCTGCGGAGGCCCAGTACTGGTGCACAAAAGATGCATCCCAAAATGGAAATGCTCCGTGCCCCAGTGCTGATGCCGGCATTAATACAATTCAAAGCATTCCTGATTAACCAGAAGTAGTAAATAGACGTGTGCTGGTCCTATTCAGCAAAAATAAAACCAAACAAAACTTCTGCTTTCAAACGCCTGCCTGTGCTCCCCTTCGAGGAATGCAGAGCCTTTGCCGTCCACAGAAGAGAAGGTATTTGGCAATTCTAATTACCTAGCCACCCCGGTGCCGCTCAAACGTAATTTTAAAACACTATTTATACGGACTATTTATATGTTCTTTGCCACAGCAAAATGGGAGCTTGTGCTTGTGACACAAGCCACTGTTCGCAGCGGTTCTGCAAACTTCCCAAAGGTAGCACTTTATCCCATGGGGACCACACACGGAGCTCGGAGACTATACGAGATGGCATGTGACACAGCCAGCTATTCAGAGCGTGGTACTGGGCTGTGAAACCAGGGGGAAATTCAAATATGCATAATTCAAACATATTTGGAGACACAGACAGAAAATAAAAGTTTTATCAACTCGCAAGAAGCGCCTGCTGCCAATCCTGGAGAACTGTCTCCAGCCATTTCTTCCAACTGATCTGTTATTTCAATCTATGTAATTATTTCCAGGGTCTCTGGCTTTTATTATCATGTATCTGGCTGAGTTACAGTTTTGTAGATGCTGTCTGATAAGTTTGGTGTTTTTTTTTAATTTCATACAAAGAGATAAAAGGGTGTGTGCAGCAGGATGTGCACAGCGAATGCCCATGCAGAGGACAACCTCTGCTCAAAACTGCAGGGACAAAATCTGGTTTCAGAGACAGAAAAACTGGATTTGGCACTACATATTTTAATGAATACAATACAAACACAGGATGCCTTTAATTATTTAAAAAAAAGGGGGGGGGGGGGGGCGGTGCTTAAAAGTTCAATTTGTTTTTCATTCTCTGTTCCTAACTTTTATTATCTGCACTAGTTCAGGAGAAACCAGACCTGCTGGCTCTGCTCTGTCTGCAAGCTGGAAGATCCCTTTCTAGAAAGCATTTTAACCAAGTGAAGTTTTACTAAGTGAGCTTTTGCTCAATAAAAAATAAGCTTTCCTGAGCATGGATAATAGCAATGCTCACAAATGTTAGTGGCTGGAACAACAAGACTGTCTTGGCTCTCAGGTGCTGGTCGTTGAGCATTATTTAGCACATGTGTGCTGCAGTATGTTTACTTGGAAAGGGAAAGAATGTGTTTTAGTTGGGAGCCTTTTATTTTAGTAAGCCCTGAAAATACCTCTTTTGAAGCTGTAAAAGAGAGTTATTTTTACAATTTTAGGTCAAATTCAATCTGACAGCTTCTCTTTTATTATGCTGCTTTTCTCACAGTTGCCTCAGCCCTTACAACTACTTTGCTTATCTATGCCACTACAGTAGTTGTGTTATCTCTGGCAAGCAGAAGAGTCTGGAACATCAACTTCAGGACATTTTTGCTGTACCCCCTCCAAAAGTAGAATATTCTACTGCGCAGGCTTTAAAGGAAAGAACAACCCCAACAGGGGCTTACTCTCAATGTTTTTTTTTCTTATAGACGTGAAACAATTACATAAAATGAAACCTGGAGCTCCCAAAAATCTGATTTAAATAATAACCACCCTTCCAGGAGCTGGAAGCACCCTTCCAGGGCATTTAGCATATTTTGATGGGAGTTTCTGGTTTGCATGGCAGGGCTAGTCTAGGGCTCATTAACAAACATCAAAATAAAAGTTTATGGCTTCCATTGACGGCGAGCACCTCTATACAGTGCTGATCTCTTTTGCCACAAGACAGTGGGTTTCTTTGAGAAGCATCCCCACAATGTAGCTGCTGTCTCTGTAACACTGAGACCAAGGCAGAGGAAAGACTGCCCTGAGGGTGAAAAGAAGGAGCGAGTACCAACCTTCAGCACCGTGACATAGGGTGTCCCATCGGGCCCATATTTGCTGCCGTTGACTTCCACATGTTTCAGCCACTGAATGTGAGGCTGGGCATCGCTGTAGACCTTGCAGTGAAACTCCACATTGCTCCCAACCACCACAGTCTGGTTGGCAGGGAGCCCTGCTTGCAGGATCGGTCGGTGGGGTGACCGTTCTGAAACACAGAGGAGAAGGAAATCTTAATTTACCCGTCCTTCTTCCAGCAAGGTCTCCCCTCTGCACCCTTCAGCGCTCTTGATGGGAAGGGACAACACTGCTCAGTGGTGTCAGCTCACGGCGATCTGGCAGGAGCTGTTTCAGATGGGGAATCTCCTTGCTTTTCAGCAGAAAGGGTACAAACTGGGATTGTCATCCCTTCCAGGTGTCCCAGCCACCTCGCCAGACAATGCTTCTCAAGCCAAAAGAGGGAGAACCACCCGAGAGCAGAGGATCTCAGCCCCACTCATGCCATTCCTTCTCTGGCTCCTCTCTAGACCAGCTAGGTAATTTATTGATCGCAGATCCGAGGCTGAAGTGCTGGTCAAAAGGAGGCTTCCTGTTGGCTTCAGAAGATGCATGATTCAGCCATTTGGGAAAGAAACCAAGTTCCTGCTTCCTTTATCCCGTCATGTGCCTGTTCAACATCACCACAGATTAGTTGTTGAGGGAAAACAGCGAAATCTCACCTAATACATCAAGCTGGTACGTGTGCCTAATATTGCCGTATTTGTTCTCCACAACGCAAGTGTAGTTTCCTCTATCTGACGGCACAACACTCTCCATCACCAAGCTCCACTGCTGGTGTCGCAACTAGAAGAAGAAATCAAACCATCAGGCCCATGGTCAAGCACGGTCATCACCAGAGCCTTCAAATCAGTGAACAGTCAGGGACCTTCTACACACACAGCCAGCATGAACGGATCCCCGAGCTGGCCTGAACATCACAAGCACCCATTTCAAGGGTCATTAAAGGCTTAATTTGAAGATGAATTAAGACCAGTGCATAAACAGTGCCATGCTGAGATTGTAACGGGGACCTGTAGATGCTTCCACAATAATAACACGAATAAAATCAGCTGACAGTTGCACTGATTATGGCACCTCTCATTAGAATAACGAGTTTAGAAGACATCAGCTAAGGTAGCCCCAATCCACTTGTCCTCTTTGTGAGACCACTCTGGTCCACAGACTGTCAGCCCAAAATATTGGACTCTTGTCTGCAGATCTTTACCAACTGCTACATATAACACGTAAAGATAACTAGAAACAATAAAGATAATACTTCTTACCCTATCTATAAGGTATTTTGAACAACTATGCTATGGGGACAACATGGCATGGCATCTGTCTGAACAGAAATGGTTATCTACAACTGAGTGAACCCCCTAAATTGTCTGTCAAGAACAGAGGAGAAAATATGCCCAGCCTCAAGTCCGGTCCCTAGGATGCTTGGTCAGCCCTTCTCTTTCTGCACTAAGCCTCATGCTACTTATTTTTCTGGATAGGGCTTATATCTAGAGGTATCCAGCCTGACCCACTGCCCTGCGCTCCCCGCTGGAACGTTTACTTCTAATGAGTGCAGAGGAAATAACGGATATGGGAAGTAAATCTTGAATTAATACAGAAAGCAACCAACCCAAACAAAGATGACTTCAGGATGCATAGAGTACAAAAGCTCTGCAGATCTCTGGATATTCGTTTGATGCCTTCTGCTGCCCAGAGCAGCACATTTAACTTTATTAAACATGGTGAAGGTGACTCCAAGGACACAGAAGCAGGAGATTACAATAATGCTGTGCTACGGAATGTCAAGGGCTGATGGAAAAAAACAAGGGTGTAATTGCTCCTGGAGGTTACTTGCTGCAGCAGGTGAACTCCAATATGAAGTCATTTAACCTCTTTTGCTACACATAAATTGCATCCACATGCTTCCCTTTAAAGGGCCAAGTCGCAATTAAAGCCAGAATTTTGGAAAGAGAAGGTTTGAAGTCATAGGACCAGACAGCTTAAACAACTTGCTTAGTTTCAACCCAAGCAAGCAAAAGCCATCTGACAAAGCCCCCTGCTTTGTACATCCCTGGGAGAGCAGTGCTGAGTACCCCACTTTTCCTTTCATTTCAGGAGGCCATGGCTGTTTTAAACAGCCTGCAAAGCAGTCCCCGTTGCTGCAGGTGTCTGGCCGGGTCTGACTGTGCTCATTGCCCACTCAGGGCACAGATGGAGCTCTGTGCATAGCCAACATTTCACCTTTTGTAATGCAACATCCCACTTGGTGCAGCTCTTCAACAGTGCTGCAATTACAGGGTAACAGAAGCAGTGAGAGCTGAGGGCCTGAACCCCTGGGTTCACATCTGAACATACCAGACTGTCAAGGAAGTTTGAATGCAAATTTGTGGCTGCTCAGTGGCTCATTTCCATACTGGCTTGTCTCGTAGTTTTGTTTAAAGACTTCTTTTAATTCACTCTTCAGCATTGCAAAGCATTTTCCTGTGGAACCCCAAGGAGCTATTCCAAGGAAATGGGACTCCAGACACCCGATCAACTCCCTAGTCTGAACTGTATTATAAAATCAGCTCCAAATTAGGTATTTTACTTAGCATGTCTTGTATTTACTTTCAAGTAATGTCTCATCATTGGGCTTGTGACAGGGACTTTGGACCCTGAACAAAGACATGATACTGCGGAACCACGGGCATAAACTTGGGGAAAACTTGTTTGGGAACTTTTCTAGCAGGAACAGGGCTCTTTTTTTAGGTTGACACTGGGTCTAGACTTAAAGGATAATAAAAAGGGATGTTCCCAAGTTCGGATAATTGCTGTACTTGATAAAACACTAGAAAAAAGAGGTGACTTAGTGCAGACATTAATCAAGTTGGTGAGATACTGGAAGTCCCTCTGGTTTATTTGGTGTTGTCATTCTTGGCTTCTTGTGAAACAAACATTTGCAGACACACTTGGAAACTCAGTCGGTGTTTGCCAGACTGGTATGTGCAATGGTCTGGGGAAGGGATAATCCCCTATCTCCCCTCCCCCTCGATCTTCCCTTCTAGGGTCATTTAACACACACAGGCTTACGATATTAGGGATTCCAACACGGATTTAACCATTAATGCTCTTTGGGAAATTTCATATGATAAGTCATATGAATTTCTTCTCTCTACCAGTTAAGGATGAACTGTAAGAAGATCAGTTTAGCCCGGGCCTTCTCTTTAGCCTGCCCTTCTCTCTTGCAGACTTTACAAAGGGCTCTGACAATCACACAGGATCTAAATGCCATTTGCGAGAGGCAGAAGTGGAACAGTGGTCAGCTTTCATCTGCTGACCACACTCCTTTCACAATCAATGTTTAAACTCTTCCGCACACTGAGAACAAATGAGAAAATTCCCAGCTCAAGGATTTCTGGGTTAAGACCAGATCTTGAGATGAAGCAAGCCAACCAAACTCTGCCAGATCTGGATCTTGCCCATTCTTTTCAAGCTACCTAATCCTGTTATGAAGCTAAGTTGTAACTGGGAATTTAAATCTTAAATACATGAAATACTGAAGAGGTTTTCACTTTCTTTTTCTGGTTCAAATCTTGGTTGATATCTATCAGTATTATTTATATTGGATGAGATTTACATTAGACAACTTATATCTAACCGTGGCTCAAGAGCAAAAACAAGCAAATAAGAGAAGGAAAATTACAGAGCGAGAAAGATGTCTTTATATCAGGAAAGGGACAAAGAACTATACCTAGACAGATAGAGAGTTTAAACCAATCTTGCTGTAATTGGCCTGACGTTGCCTTCAACAGCACTTTAAGCATTGGCTTGTTGCTGGAAGGTGCCCCTAGAGAAACAAAGCACAGCGATGCCAAAGACTCACTACTGTGTTGCAGAGGATGAAATGTGTCAATTTAAACTCAAGGATAGATTAAAACCACCGGGAAGTGGGTAGGAGAATTGCTTTCAGCTTTAGATTTTATTCTGCAAGCATAATTTAGTGCAGCTGATGTCACACAGTCTTGTAAAAAGCAGTTCAAACAGCGCACGCAAGCCTGAAAACATTTCATGATGATCCTTACAGCGTGCAATTAGTAAAAGATGCTTGTGCTTTGTAACTGTTATCTGCTGTAAGACTGTTTACAGACAGGAGTCTTTTCTCTCCTTAAATTTTCAGATCTAAAAGCAAGTGTGTCCTCAGCCTCATCCAGGCTGGAACGGGGACAGGGCTGAGGAGGGACCTTCAAAGGCTTCTCTGAAACAACCACAATAGGCTCTTTCAGGAACGGGCCTGAGCTAACAGGAAAGCAACAGCCCAAAAGCAGTGTGGGGAGGGAAGACTTTTTCGAATCCTTTTCTGGTTTCTGGAGCCCTGCACACTCCGCATGCCTAGCCCCCTTTCACGGCGTTACAGATGTGGTAGGCATCAGCACAGAGCTATTTAAGGTACTGATGAAGGTGCCTTTTGAAAAACCACCTTCCTTCCTCACCAGCAGCCCAGGGAGACGCCAGGCCTGGCAGGGTATAGGCTGAAAATGTCTGCTCAGGAGTCCTTCCTTCTGCTCTGGTATTGTCCTAACCAGCTACTGCCAGCTTTATGCTCCCCAGATATGTTTGATCGTGACCTCAAGGGGACAAAGGAACAACAACAACAAAATCAGAGCAGCAGATTTTCTTTAGTTACAAGTCCTCTCATTTGTTATGTACAGTAGCACAGAAACTTCTAGATAATTTGAGTGCACTTTTGGTGTCCACTTGAGCGAGAACATTTTCCAGAACACCTTATGGTAGAAAGGGAAGAAGGAGAAGGAAGAAGCCAAGGAGCAGATGCTATTACTCTGAAATAGGGTAATCTAACACTTGACCGAGGGTCAATGATTTATACCACAAGAATGTTAATGACCACCAACACAGCAGTCCAGCTCTTTGGTGAGGACCTTCCCACACCTTCAAACAACACAGAGTCATTTTTCCTTAAAAGCTATGAGTAGCTATGGCTTGGTCATGCACATCTGAATGCACTGGGCTGATCTCCAGAAATTAGGAGTATTATTACCTTCTCATTGCTGTCTACAACGCACCCATAAACTCAGCCTCATTTCTACCTAAACCCTGAATGGCCAGTATAGACAAACTCAGAGGGGATTAAGCCTTGAATCCTGATGGACAGCAGCCCTATCTAACACTTTGGTGTCAAACAATTGCTAGGACTGCCAGAAACATCCCCATTCCTGTGCAGTTGGGACCATGCTCTTACATGTACCGACATTAATTACAGTGAAACACAATTTCTTACAGTCGGTAGAAAAATTTTGACAAAACCAGAGATCCAAACCGAGGCCTTACCTTGATGCCCCCAATTCTATGCTCTCCCTTGAACTCTTTGCCGTTCTTCAGCCAGTAGATGGAGGGAGTTGGGTTGCCACCCGCCGGACATCGGAAGCGAACGGTGTTGGCGGCGGGAACTGCCAGCAGCTTCTTCTCCATCTTATCTGGCCGGGTCCAGAAGGGGACACCTGAGAAAAAGAAGACAAGCTGAACAGTCCCGTTTCTGCTGCAGAGGATATCAGCTGGTGAGCAGATGCATTTGAGGAGGCTTTGGCATGTGCGGAGTGACAGTTAAATTGCTACCTGCTGCAGTTAAGATAAATGACACAGAAATGCTTTCCAGCTAAATGACTCTTATAGATGTAGACAGGGTGTTTGCATTTTAGGTTTGTGATGAAAAGTTCATGACCAGGTTCTTGTCTTGGTAATGCCGGTGTAAGTCTAGAGTAGCTGCTTTTAAATCAACGGGGAGAGCTATCCCAGATCAGGGTGAGAGTTTGGCTTCAGTGTGTAAAAAGATACAGATGTACCTTTGGGACAATAGTAGTCAAGAAGCATGAAGAGCAGAATGATGTTGGAATTGTAAAAAAATGCTGATGGGCCAGCAAGGGAGCAGAGAAAAAGTATTAGCTGAGTGCTTTGGAAAATTTTGCTCCTCTGTGAGCATAAACATAGTGCAGCCTCCTTAAGGGAAGGAAAGGGAAAAAAAGACAGTGCCAAACTGGTTTATCATGTTTATGTTCTTAAAGTTCAAGTGATTTTAGTTTTAAAGATTCATGTTACCTTTGAACAGGGATAAGTTTTAAAATACCAGTGTTAGCATGAGATACTTTTTATAATCTGCCTTAAGTACAGCAATGTTTCTTGGCATCGTTACAAACATTACATATTAACTCCAAATTAAGGCAGCAGCGGCAGCAAACTTATTATTCTGGAAAGAAAGAAAGAGAAAGTTCTAAAAACAAGCCTCCCAAGCTTTCGTTTCTGCTTAAGGAAACACTGCAGAGCTGCACTCAGGGTGCTCGCCCTGCCAGCTCCATGCCCTGCTCCGAGACTGAAGGGAGACAAATGGGGGCACACTGTGTGTGCCTACCAAAATAGCAAAGAGGAGGCCAAGGAGTGTAACCAGTGCATGGGAAGGAAGCACCCACCAGCACACAGTACCCAACCCCACTGGCTGCAGAGCCCTGTGTGTTTCTGGCCAAGACAAACCGAAGGTGCTGGTCCTGCAAGACCTGTCTTGGAAAACATGGTGGCCACCAAAGCTGCTGGGAGAGCACCACTGCCAGCCTCTCCTGCAGTGGTGAAGATCACAGAATCACAGAATGGTTTGGGTTGGAAGGGACCCTAAAGCACATCCAGTTCCAACCCTTTTCCATGGGCACAGACACCTCCCACCAGCCCAGGTTGCCCAAAGCTCCAACCAGCCTGGCCTTGAGCACTGCCAAGGATGATACACTCACAAACACCACACAGGATCATAGCTCCACCTCAGTGAAGCCTCTGTAGCCCCTTCCTCTTCAATACAAGGGTGTACAAGGTTTTCCCTCTCCTTTCAAGCCTCTCTGAGCTGCACCCAAGCTGTTCCCTCTCTCCAGCACTTCCCAGCACAGTCGGCCCTGACATGTCAGGTTCCCTGAGCCCCATCCTGCTCCAGGTAGGGCAGTGGTGACCCCACCTTCCTTTAAAAACCACAGACCAGACACGAAAGTGCAACACAAACATTGCTCAGACAGAAACACGTCACAGCACTCTGCATTCCCAGGGGTGCACGAGGATTATGGGTTTTGAAGGCATGCAATAAGCACAACCTAGCAGGCCTAGCACAACTAAGTAGGCCTGACAAGAGTTTTACATCGTCTGCCTCTAATTTGGAGTGGCCTCCTCTCTTCCCAGCTGGAAATTCAATACTCAATTTTAACGTCAGCCTCACTGGACACATCCTGGGCAGGAGGGAGCCAAGGGGGCGTTTGCCTGTTTGCTTCTGCAGAACCAGGATTTCCCTCATTTCTCATAAGCATGGGTTTAGAGAAGAGCTGAGAGGATGCTGGCAAGCACCAACACCCGGCCCTTCCAGCAGATTCCCCCCTGCCCTGCAAGTATTACAAGGACAATTACAGCAAACACTGAGCAAAATATTGCCTTGGCTCCACCCGCACAAAGAGGGGAGTTTTTTTTGACAGTCCTTGGGGAGGTGTCACAGAGGGGGCTGCTTCTGCTGGGATAAATCCCGTAGGTGTTCGGTGGTAAAGCTCACTGCTGTGCAACCCACCTCCACAGCTCAAAGGGCTCAAGGGCTCTTCAATTCATGGCATTTGAGCTCCAGAGACTCTGCAGGCAGGCTCACAGGGCTCAGCTAAAGCATACACCATTTTAGCACCTGCATCTCATGCTTTCACACTTCTGCAGCTGGATGGCTGGACACAGGTGCCTCGGTAGTGTCACAACCTTTCCAGGGGGCAAAATTCAGTATTAAGGACTTGCATCTGCCCTCAGACTGCCTTGCACAACACGCCTCGACTCCTGTAAGTCAGCTCCATTTATCAGAGGAATGTGGTGTTCACCCGTGGAGTGCATACCTGTGCAGCAAAACTCGCTGTGAACAAACATCTGGGGAGGCCTCAAATGCTGCATGATAACATGGGCTAGATGGAAGCAGCCATTCACTTTCCAATATCTTAGAAAAACAGCAAAGAACTGCATGGCTCACACACCCGGACTTCCCAAGGAATTCATGCACTTTTCTTGGTGCTGCAGGGAGGGCTCAGGGAGAGGCCAGGCACTTCCAGCAAAGTCCCCACGTGCTGCTGCAGAGAAGGGCAGCTCTATAACCTGCTGCTTGTTATTCTTCTGAGTATCCAGGGATATTCTCCACATGGAGCAAAGGCAGGATGCGCTCCTCCCTCCTGCTGTTAGACAGGGCTTCTTCCCGGAGGGCATCCCCTCTGTTTGGGTGCTCTCCCATACGATTTGAGGCTTGGCACCCTGGGCTAACATCCCAAGCTTCCAACAACCAGGGCATCATGCACGGTGAACTGGAACTGGAAAAAAAGTGTCCGTGCATTCAACAAAGTGAGAACAAAGTGCCTTTGTTCTCACGCTCAGGAGTGGCGAACAAAAACATCAGTGCTTTTGGTTTACTGTGCCCTCTAAGTCCTTTCATTACTCCTTTTTAAAGGGGGTGAAATTTTTTGCTCAACTCTTCTGTTCACACAAAGCTTGCAAAGCTCCGGAGAATTTTGGGAGTGAGGAAGGATGAAAGACAGCAAAAAAAAATAATAATTCAGAGCCACTCTCTCTAAATTAATTACGAGCAATGATTCTGTATGTGCAGGTGTGAAAAAAAGGGATCCACAAACACTGTCGCCGTCCCTTTCCCATCATCAAGCACTAAGCCCGACCATCCGTTTTGTTTGTCAAAGACACTGGCCACCCATCCGCCTGGAATGACCAATTAAAAAACTGAGAGCGGTACTGGAATAATTAATACAGCCAAGCGCTCATTTAGCAATTAGGAGCTGCCACAAAATTCTGCAGCAGACAGAATCAACTCTAATTGTGTAATTTCCCCAGCTGACACCTCCGAGTACACAGTCAGATTTAATTGGAGATTATAGGGGCTCTTTGAAGGTGCTGGGGCAACGCAGCAGGGGCTCCAAACAAACAGATACAGAGGAGTAGGGAGCACTGGGGCAGAAGAGCACTGTGTGAAAAGGGAGTTTGGTTTCTGTTCCAGGGCCAGGAAAAACAGCTGTAGAGAACAGAGGTACTGGAAAGCCTCTTTTTGCAAAGGCGGATCGCAGTTCGTGACAAGGCTGCAACAAACGGGATGATGATTTGAAGTTGCTGAGGTTCCTCTTTCTTCTCTTTGGCCACCCATCTCTAAGTGATGCTGTCTCCACACTCTCCAAGCGTTTCTGGGCCAGATACTTCATTTCCGCTAGGTGAAACTTCTCATCCCCCAGCTTTGCTATTTCCAGCTTGGATTTCAACCGTCCTGGGTGAAATCTCCAAAATTAATGAGATTGGCTTCAAACTCATACCACTACTACTGTCATCTCTCCAAGCCCCTCTCTGTAAATATGAGGCTTAAAAACTCTTGAACAACACAAGCAAGCCAGAAAATGCACATAGCATCAGAAGGGGCCTGGAGAAATTATTACTCAGTGATGTGCAAAACGTGGCAACACGCAGTAAGAGAGTCCTGGACACATTATCTCCCTCTGCATAAGAACAACTCTTGGTTATATTTTGCTTTTGCGTGAGAAGCATTTATTGCCCTCAGTGCTCTAACTCCTGATGTCTGATGACCAGGCAGTAGCTCACACACCTCATTAGAGTACTTTTTGCCACAAGGGATGGAGGACATGGGATTTGAGCAGTCCACAGGACATGGCAGCTGGTATACCCACGCATCCTGCTCGGGATGGTCGAGCAGCCCCTGTGAGATGTCCCAGTGGCAGTGCTGCTGGGGTTAACACACAGCTCCCCACACTCAACAGAAGATCTGCCAATGTTAACTTGGGGGGTCTGACATTAAACAAAGCAACATAAAGTACATTCATGTCACCGCACACCACAAGGCTTCATCGCTCTGGCACTTGAAGCTAATCAACTGTTTTTAAAGCAAAAGAGAATCCAACTTTTTATAGCAAGACCTTTAAGCAAAGCCAGTGGTTACCTTCGGGTCTAAAAAAAGAGACAGCCTTGAAGTCAAGATGACCCAGAATACAGGCTATAAATACATGTGGCAAAACGTGTGTTTTCCCTCACCATGAAGAAAAACGTGTCTTTCTGTACCATAAAACAGCCCATGTTTTGTGATACCTGTTGCTAAGAGATGAAGTTTACTACAAACCACATTTAAAAAAGCACAGAGCGATTAATTGTGCTCATCAGAAGTTGCTCTGTAGCAAGAGCAAACCCTGACCAAAACTGACCCTTCCCATGTCTCCAGCAGGCTTCAACAGGCACTGGGAGCGCTGAGCACCTCTGCAAAGGTGCTCTTCAATGTGCGGGATCCAGCCCATAATTAGAAGCTATCAGAAAACCACTAACTGCTGCCGATGGGTTGCCTGGCACCGTAGCTCACAATTACTGTCCACATACTGCACGACACAGCGGCACAAATTTATTACAGTGGGAGACCTGTTTTAAAGAGTCCTCCAACGCTATGGGCAGGAGAAATTTTCCAGTCATGTTGAACTTCTGCCAACATACATAGCTGATTTGGAGTTCAAATGCAAGACATTTATTTATTAAAAACACATATGCACAGGCAGCTCGCTTTGCAGAAATATAAAGAGCATAATAAAACACAACACTAACGCCTATGAAGCATGTAATGATCCTGATTAATGATGTTTTACTTAAAGAAACAAGCACTGGGATTGAAAGAGATTCAGTGTAAAAAGCACTGAGGCTCTGTTCTGGGGCTCCCTTCCCCATGCGAGTCAAAGAAAAAGCCAGGAAAGCCAAAGGGGTTGCTCCTGCTTACGGCAGCAGTAAATTTGGCGCTTGGCTAGCGTGAATTTTATTCTCCGAGCTGCCTCTGCCTCCAGCCAAGATGCTTGTAAGGACCAGAATTAAACCCGCTAAAAATAAAGTAGACTAAGGTTTGTGATGTGTAACTGCAAGGTGTAACTTCAGCACAGTGAAAAAAGCAATGGCAGAGAGGCTTTGGCTGGATTTTAAGTGCAAGGAGAAATTATAACTTGAGTTCATCAAGTCAAATGCACAGAATCAAGCAGCTGAAAAAATCAAATATCAGTAAGATAACAGAGCAGCTGTACCACTCTGGCATCTATTTCTAAATTTCTGCTGCCAGGTCCAAAGAGTTTGCACTCCTGTCCTAAGGACACCAATTTCAACGTGACGAAGAGCTGCTGTCAGTCTAGGCATATATCCAGGTGAGCTACTCCACATGGCAGCCACATCTCTTGTAAAGGAAAGATCTCTGTATCTCATAAAAACAAATTACCTGTATCTTCTGACTCATCGTCGTCATCTTCATCATCACCCGACGAAGGCGAATCTAGGAAGAGAAGGGGAAAGAAATGAAGCAGAAAGAAGATGGCACATGGGGATGCTGTGTTGGATGAGGCTGCTGGTGTCAGTCCTCCAGCGAGAGAGGACATCTGAGTGATGTGTCTCCCTCCCCTGTACCTCCACCAGCCCAGGATGACCAGCCAGGAGCTTTCTAAACTAGGAGAGGGGGGCATGAACTTGCCAGTGCTCTGCCACTGGAGAGCAGGGCTCCAGTGCCAACTACTGCTCCATGTGCAAAGTGCTCTCCTCCTAAACACAAAAGCAATTCCAAAAGGGGAGATTTATTTTTGCAGAACAAGCTATCCCTGCTTTTTTTTTTTTTTTTTCCCCTGCATTCACACTGAAGACTTTTTATCTCACCAAGTCTCAGAACGACAGGTCAGCATTTCTAATTCACTTTCTCTGTACTGTTCTTTTAGCTCAGCATATCCCTGCTACATCTCCCTGTGTTAACTCCTTGCTAAACTACTCAGACCAAGGCTTTTAAAACTTCCCCTTGTAATCAAACCTCTCTCCAGATAGACATTTTGCTGGCTACTCCTTGACCCAGCTGCCTTCAGTTATATTCCTTCTATAGAGACACCTCGAGGCTGTAACTGAATACAGGTTAACAGGTGGGAATTTTCCATCAGTATCTCTCTGAAGCTTTCTGTACCCATTCTCTTGATGTGGTCTAACACCTCACCTTCTCCAAGCTGTCCACAATGAAACCTCCATCCCCCTCCCTGCCCGTGAACAACTACTGTAAATGTAAATCCCATGATAAAATAGCAGCTTAGTGTTTGATTTAGTTTTACGCAATTTAGTACAATTCAGTGTCTGGAAGATTTAGTGTCTCTGACTTTATATAATCTCCAGGAATTTCTTTTTAAAATAAAGGCAAAATGCTAACAATGCAGCAGCCTTTATATTCTGAGACAGAGGTAAAAGCACTTGGCACTAAGCACAAGAAAACAGGAAACTTTATGAGTGTACGACATGTGGCCAGAAAAGCAAAACACCAATTCAGACCAAGACTCCTTCCTAGGAAGATGCACTCGAGTTTTCTGCCATTCTCTAACTGGCCCAGCGACAAAAAGCTTGGAGGTAAAAATCAAAAGGGATGGAAAAGGTAGTAACAAACGTCACTTCTCTGCAGAATTTGAAAGGAACTTCCAAAGATACTCACTGCACACAGCAGCAAGTAACCCAGGAACCAGCTCCCTGCACCAGCTTGCAGTCGTGCATCATGCTTTGCACCTCTCTTTGGCACAGACTCAGGGCAGACATGAAGCACGTATCTCACTGCAGATCCACAGCTAGGGTCCTGCTGGCAGCAGATCCAGGGAAATGCCACGGGGCTTGCTGAAAGTCAAGTGCCTCTTTAGGTGTTTCAGCAGAACCAGCAGGTTTACTCAAGTCCTGGTGAAGGCAGAAACCTTGCCAAATACCCACCAGCATCGACAGATGAACGAGTACATTCTCAGCCCTGCACTCTGAGATTCGGTTACCCATATATTAACATGTGATCGCCGTTTACATCTGGTTTCAAATGAACCAATCGTGACCAGAGCAGCAGAATCAATTTTTAAACCAATTCAAAATGTTTGCACAAGAATGAGGAGAGTTTTTGACCTTGCTTATGTTTCATACGGGATCTCTGCAGGGAAGCTTCAGCGTGAGTTAAGACGAACTATCCCATGCTCAAAGCTACGCTCCTATACAGGTTACTAAAAACCACCTTCAAAAAATGACCAAAAATGTGTCAGCTATTTGTTAATCATTCACTGAACCTGTAATCCTTTCCACAAGACAACACCTATCGACATCAGCAAAAACGGCTAGATGCTACTCTGAAAGGGCTTTCTTTATGAGCAAGAAGGGCTTAATAATTTTAGTCACTCGGCTTGAGGAGCTTGGTCTTGGGTACTTTGAAAGCTCTTTTCGCTGATACCAGCCTGCAGCCCTTGCTGCTCATCCCAGGGGTGCCGCTCGGCCACTAAATCCAGAGGGCGTGCATGAAATGGCTGCAGAAGCAGAGCTTCTGCCAACAGGCCTGGAGATCAGTTTGGGCATGCAGTCTTCAGTTGTGATTCACATCAAGTGTTTGTGTTTTAAGAGGGCAGTACATTTCTTCTTGTGAACTAGTAAAGCAATCAAGCCCATGTCTGTCACTGGAGGCATTTTAAATAAATCAAAGCCTCTTACTAATCAGACTGGTTTTCAGTTTAGAGTAGCAGCTTCTCCCTTCTCAGGTACCTGATGCTTCCTAATGCTGACACCAGCTTTGTGCAGTCCATAACTATCTTGGTTTGTACCCATCACCTGAGTGCCCTCCAAACCCCAGAAGGGTCTGCAGGGACAGAAGTGTGTCTTGCCAGCATGACTACACAGCATGCCCACCTGGAAAAGCCCTGAAATGCCAGCTCCAGCATCTCCTTGCTCTACCTTCAGCATCAGCCATCTCACTGGGCACACGACGTTGCTGCGGAAGAGCTGGTTTGCTGCGACCTCAGAACTCATGGTCCCAAACTGGAAAATCCTGGTACGATCTGGAAGTTGCTCTCAAAAAGGGACTTAGGTGCCTATCAGCTGCTTTGAGTATTACATCTTGTCAAGCCAGCCTCCTTTGCTCATTTACAGGTACAGATCAGAGCAGTTCCAGTTCATTAGTACGGATTTAACCCGGTTTAACAAAGAGAACAACTCCAGCCCCGTACATCAGATATCCACATAAACACCCAGCGAGACATCTGAGCTAATCGCTGGTGTTACCTTTAAGAAGTGGGAACGCAAACCACAGATCTCAGATAACAATCTCCTCTCCGCAGCGGAACACTGAGCAATCAATAACAATTATGAAGAAATATCTGAGCGTATGAGAGGCGCCACTATTGCCACACCGAGCAGGGCTTCAAAGTTTGGAACAAGTGCTGCTGACAACTAAAATGGAGACTCCCACATTACCAGCACTTTGGTGGTAATGACAGTGGGCTAATAGAATCAAAGACTTGTAATGCTGTCAGAAAGCAGGTTCAGGTTACTCGCTTGTTCTTAAGCTGTTATTAGCTATTATTAGTGAAGAGGAAAAACACAGGGGCTTAAACTTTCTAAAAGCAGAGGATTATCAGCCCTTCCACTATTAAAACAATTTCTCACTTTACAAACTTTTGGGGCTGGCAGCTGTTTCATTTGAATGTGTAACCAGCTGCCCTCTTCTGCTTCCCTGCTGCCCCTTGAACTCAAAAGCATTTTAATGTCACTTAAAAAAAGAGAGAGTAACGTTTCTAACAACCTGCAGTTCCTTGGGTAGTCCCAATAATCGTACCTAGTTAAAGAAAGCCTTTCAAGGGCCAAATACTTCTTTAACCATTTAATTGATATGACCTTGAAGCATTCACAGCAATCTCCAGTAACGTTCAATGAAAAGCAGATGTTGGTGAAGGCTTGCTGAAACGAGCTTTTATTCTCACGATGGTTTGATTCTCTCACTTACACAAAATCCTGTTTCTGGCAAGAGAAAGACCTTTATGGAGTGGATGTGATTTGCTATCACAGACATCTCTGTGTTTGGTTTTCAAATGGAGCCCCTTGCTTTTTGAGGAAACACAACCTTTGGAGGCAAGGACCTACTGTGTTGGGAATACTTGAGAAGGCTCCAACAGCACATAGGGGAAGAAAAGTTTTCAAAACCTTAGATCTACAAGGGGTTAATTCTTCTGAAAATTCAGGCCTCTAGTCTGTGTGATTAGGAGGCTTTTTATCAGCTCTCAGTGACAGATATTCTCCTACCAATGCAGCAATGTGAAATCATGAAGATGAGCTTAACGTTATTTGTTAGCTATCTGGGAACAACATTTTTTTCTGGCACCCTCTGTTGAACAATCCAAGCTTAGACAGCTTGTAGCTGTTCTGTCCCACTGTCCCCATCATGGAAAATATGGCCAAGCAAATGACAGCATGTGCTTTGCTAACGCACCACTTGTTTGCAATATATGGTTTGCAGCAAGTACCTCTCATGAAGCACATATTCTAGATATGCAGTCTGCAGATAAGCTAGTTCTGAAACGAACTAGTCATTTGCAATAACTGGGGTGGAGGGAAGAGATATTTATCAGCTAAAATAGGGATACATTGTTCAGGAACCTCCAGCTTTGACATCCAATTCTGCCACTGATTTGCCACATAAGGTAAAAAAAGTCACTGAACCTCCCTGAGCCACAGTTCACTCACTAAAGACTTCAAAGGCCCATGTAGCACTGCATCTATTTGAGTGTTAAGCAGAATTTGAGGTTTAATCTGACCAGTACTGTTTCCAAGTCTCTATCTTAACATCAAGTTTTAACATTTGGTACAGACATGCAAGCATTCTTTGATTGTTTTTTTGTTTTATAGACTAATTACTGCCAGGGGTTGCTGGGGAGGTAAAGACCTACCAAGTATGGAAAAACACTGCAAAGCACCAGCTATGTTGAGCATGTGAAGGGGCAAAAATACAAAAAAAAAAATCAGTGAAGCAGCCGTGTTTCTGCACATACCTGTAACTCTGACTGTAAAGTTTCCCAGGACTTCGTTGGAATGCCTTGGCTTGCAACTGTAGAGCCCCGAGTCATCATAAGACACATTGATTATCTTCAACAGTTTTTGTCCAATATGAGTTCTGTTGGTAGGTGCAATCCCAATACCATCTTTAAACCAGAAAACTGACACAGAAGAGCCTTGGGTGTTGCAAGAAAGTTCAATGGTATCTCCACTTCCAAACACCAACTCTTCCAGAAAGGCGGTTTCACTCCTCAAGTATTCTGCAAAAGGAAAAAGACATGGGAATGAGTAAGAGCAGGTATCAGAGAACAGAACAGCAAGCCAAAACAAAACATATCTTCTATTTGCCCTACAGATGCTTCTATGTACCCAGACCTTCTTGATGGAGGTGAGACTTGTGCACCCCCCCAGGTAGGCACTAATGCAGAAATGCAGCTCTGCACAAAACAGCCAGGTCTCTGGCTGATCTGTAGAGATTGCTTCAATGCTGGAGGGACCAGAACATGAAAACCCCACCAGGTGCATCACAAAATACAGCACAGATCTCTTTGCAGGGTCATTGCAACACACAACATTGCATGTGGGTGGTGGTCTGGCAGAAGTAAGTGTGCGAGAAGAATAGTTTGGTCTCTGGATCTCGACTTCTTTATTCCTATGAGGCTGTCCACAAGTGCTGTAGGACTCAGCAAGGAGCAGGAATAGGGATTAACCCAATTTTTCAAGTGACTCTGGGTGGCCCAAAGGCAGCCTCTGCAGGCTGAAGGAAACAAGGAAGAAGGCTGGACAGCAGACAGACTGGAATAGCTAAAATGTTCCCACTTACTAGCCCTCTGCTCTGTGCAACGAAGGTGTGCAGAACCAAAGACCACACATGAAAGGTGAAATTCCTCAGATCAGTCCACCTACCAGCTGCAGAGGCCTGTTACACCAGTGAAGACAGGGAAACCTGCTGTGGGCTGGGGAGTTTTTTAGGGTTACAACAAAAGGAAAGGTTCAGACTCAGAAGTCTTTCCAAGAAGGAACACGAGACATGCTAAAAGTGTGATTCCTTGGTCTCATGGTCCTCTGACTCATTTTGCAGTGACATGTAAACTCACTTTAGACATGTAATAATTTCTTCCTCTTTTACACCACTTAAAAAAGAAGACTCATCCCTCCCCAGCTGCCCTCAACCCCCCTATATGAACAGCATGAGCACAGTTTCCCTGCCTTGTCTATGCTAAACAACATTTCACTTTGCAATGCCCCATCTGTTTCTTTCTGGCTTCTACCAGCTCTGAGATGTGCTCCACCATACACAAGTCTTCTTGGTTTTGTACACTATGTATTGCACAGGATCCTAATCTGCAGAGAAGACTCTCTGGTGCTAAGATTACACAATTAACAAATAAGAAGTAATGCAAAACAGACCAGTCTGAACCGACTCCCATGATCTAAATCCAGGCAGCCCACAGGTGGCCCAACTTTACCTCTGATAGTAATCAGATATGGATAGAGATCCTAATTCTGCAGCTCAAGCACGTGCATAATTAGAATTTAACTGTGAAACCACCATTTCAGCAGCTCAGCACACCTGTTTACGGGGCACTGTCTTCAACTTGCTCTTTGCTATTAAGTGAAAGAATTGGAACAGATTATACAATAAAAATATATTACTTTTCTCCTCTTGTCATGCAAGTTTTCATACTTGTGGAAATTTAAATATACAAAAATGCTTCAGTTGATAGTCTTACATGGTAAAATCGATGAATTCTAGGGGCCTAAAAATGTAGTATTTCATGGGAGGTATCATTCTGTGATCCCGCAGTAGGCAAAGCCCACACACATTGGGGTCACAAAGCACCTTTCCCTAATTCCCTGGCAGCAATTCCAACTCAATTATTTTTGGTTTTGGCCAGAATGCTGTGGTCTTCATACAGTTAAGGGTTTCTTTTTAATATATATTATTTTTAATGAGAAAATTTTCCCTTAGAAATATACACTTTTAGTAAAAAGAGAAAGATGAAGGAGTACCAGCATCCCCATCATTCCTGCTATGATGCCAAGTGCTTGCCCACGGTCTCTTCCCAGCTGGGGGGAGATCCTTGGGGAAATATGGTTGAGAAAAAGAAATGTTCAGCACCAGGTAAACAGGAATTTTCTATTTTAAATGTTCATTTCAGGGTTTTGCCTCTCTTCTCTGGACTTTTTCATTGGTATCAACTTTGGCTTCCGATAAAAAAGCCCTGTATACAGCTCTGCACTTGCATGGCTGGCTACTGATCTTTCTTTATTGACTCGGATGGAAGCTGTTGCTAATTTAATCTACTGGAAAACAAACCCCATGCAGCTGCACCATTCCTCCATACAAAACACACAGTTTTACCTGAGCTGTTTGCCAAATGATCAAGACTTGTATATTTTGGCTTTTGTATCGTAAACCTATCAAACAGGAACAAGCCCAAACCAAACTGTACCATTCAACCATTTAAAAGGAAGTCATTCTTTTCTTAAAACCATAATGAACCCGTGTTAATGACAAAGTGACAACGTAGCTTCCTGTGGAAAGGAGCCTCATCTCTTGTTCCTGACACCTTCATTTTGACATCTCTGCCCTCAATCTCCCCCAGCTGGTCTCCAGCAGATATCTGATGCCCGTTAAATACACACTTCAGTCCTCCTGACTTTATTCCCATCGACTGCATGCAATATCTGGAAATTCGAAGGAGTGGTGACTTAAAAGGAGAACGTTACTGATGGTTTCAATCTTGATTCTTTAAACAGCTTTTCAAGTTTCAATTTATATGCCCATGGCTAAACAATAAACAGGACCTAAACTGAGGACCTCTACAAAGTACTCCAACGTGCACTGAAGTGCCTGAGCCCTTTGCCTAACTGGGATCTTGGACAGTGTTCTTTTACTGTTATTATTTCTCAACTGGCCATCAGGCTGGCGAGCAGAAACCTACATCTCCAACCACATCTTGGTACAGGGTTTAACACAGAGAGGCTGAGTCCTCCTGGGGACCTGGGGAGGGTTTGTCTTCCTTCTTCACACTGCATCTCCCACTGCTAGCTGATAAAGAAACCGGCAGGGGGAATGGGCACCGAGCTCTCCCAACACAGTTGCTTCTTGCATCTGAACACACACCTGACGTAGGCACTCACAAAATGTCCCGCTGCAAAGCAGCGCTGCTGGGAAGAAGCTTTCAGACTTCAGATGGGGTTACAACTCCCATCACCCGAGTATCAGTCCTGCATCCTAAGAAAACCATCCTCACTGCTGGCAAACAGCTATCCCCTTTGAACCTAAAGCGTTTCTGCTGCCAGTCAGGTTATGAAGGTCCCCCCACACCACCCTCCCAAAGCAAACTCCTACTGGGATTAAGCCAACCTTAAGAGCATCTTTTCAAACCCCGCAGCAGAGAGCTGTAAGCACGGGCTTCCCCAGGTAGGAACGACGGGATCAGCTCATGTGAGGACTATGGGAGGCTGCTCTGCCTCTTGCTAGCAGCGCCAGGTTTAATGAGTTTGCAGCTTTAATGGGTTTGTAGTGAGAAGGAGGCAATTTAGGCTGTGGGCTCCCAAGATATGATTCAAATTCAACCATTTATTAGTTTAGCTGAAGCTGTAATGAGTCGAGAATTACCAAGAGACACTTCCGAGGAAGATCTGCACTTGCAGCGTTACTGCTGCTGCCCGTAGCACGCAGGCTGCAGAGGAAGAGGCAATTTTTGGACTTTTCAGCAGAGCAAAAAGGCAGTGAGTGACTCGCTGGGAAGCACCTTCCACAACCACCTTCCACAACAAGAAGCAGCTGGCCCAGCTATACCAAAATGCTTTTGTGTGGATTCACTTATAAGGATAAGATACTTCATCTCTGTAGCTGCTTGGCTCATCCCAGCGATAATTCACTTTCTGTGTGGTTCAGAGCTCTGCGTACTTAAGTGTGTCAGTATTTCCATCAGATGTCTGCTCCTCTTAGACATCAATACTTGTTTCGGGCTGAGCCTGGAAGTGTTTTATTTGGGTTTGAACGCAGGCAGCTATCAAGAGCTGCAGGAGGATATATGGGGATTTACTTCTCCTGGGCTGATTGATATTCCTGGACTGCCTATCGCTCCCCAAAATCTTCAAGCCAACCTGCACCCTGGCTGGTGCCCTCCCTGGTTTTGGGGACTATTTCCAGGTGCTGTGACACAAGGCACCACGGCTGCTCTGGACAGTGAAGGACGATGGTGCCTGGGGGATGCTCAGTGGGGTGGGATAGCCCCGGGACTTTGGACAGGCTTCAGGCCAAATATTCCTCACAACAATCCGGAGCCCTGAAAATCCCAGGGAGGTTCTTCCGTGATCGTTTCACAGCTCAGCGGTGACATCAACGAAGCGGCTCCAGTGGCTCACGTGTAAGTGGAAAGCATTTTCCTCTGTTCAAGCCGTATTTGCCGTGTTAATAAGCAGAAAGATACCAGCACTCCACTCGTTTCCCTCTGTTGGTTAATTCAAAACTCTTTTCTCGTTCTATGTATTTTATTGCTCTAAATCCACCGTGACAGGATATATTATAGGATCACGGGGTAACAACCACACCGAGCTTTCTCCTGCACAGACTGGTGTCCTGTTCCTAGGAAAAACTCATTACAGCCACTGAGCCCACGGCTCACTGCTGTAGGGACACAGAAACATCCCCATGCCCTGCATCGCTGGGATGAACGAGGCCACAGTGCCAGAGAGGACACCGGTTATCCCCACGCTCAGACCACTGCTGTCTCCTCCTTGTGGGGTCAGTCCCGGTCTCTACTAAACTGTCCTGTGCTGTTACTGGAGGCCATGGTATTATTATCCCCCCCCAGCTGTCTGATGGAAAAATGCAGGAATAAAATAAAGCACTTTCTGCTTTCAACTGTCCCACAGTAAAATCTGAGCAAAGAATCCTTTATTTTTTCTTTTTTCCCAAAACCTACAGCATGTTTTTCCCTTTCCCTCCATGCAGGCTGGCCAGTCTGCACCACGGCAAGAAGCCAGCTGTGTTGAGCCCAGTTTCCTCCGGCTGCAACCCAGTAAGTCCTAGTATGAAGTTTCATCAGCCTGATCCCTCTGAACAGAGGGCTCCAGCTTGCTAGCTACGCTGTGTCCCCCAATATATGTATGTCCTCCCCTCAGGGGCTTCTGTCATGGAAAGAGCAAGCCCCATGGATGAAAATGGGAATAAACCTCTCTTTTCTGGCTACATGTTGTTCCTTTGGGATGTGCCATCATTTATAAGGGCAGCCAGGAGGGCTGGCAAGCAGTGACAAGCAGCCACCGTGCCAAACCCCGTGCCAGCATCCTGCAATGTTCCCAAACCAGGATGTGCCACCCCCTTCCCAGAGCGGCACACAGGCCCCAGGGAACATTGAAACCCACCCAAAAAGCCCCAAACCTGCCACCAAGCAGCCCCCAAAGATTAGTCCTCCCAGTGAGACCACAGGGAGCAACAAGGAGCGGGGGCATGATAAGATGGTGGGGCTGCCTGCTCACCCCATCCCTGCCTCATAAGGGCAGAAAAGATTGGTGGAGCGGTAGGAAAGTGAGCCCATCTCTGGTCACCCTTACAGCACCGCAGTATATATCAATTGTTATATATTTATATTTAATAATATATTATTATTTTTGGCAACGTTTTATGCAAGGTAAAGCTTCGCCTTTTTCTGCAGCATGTGTGACGGTGTCAGTGCAGCATCCCTTCCCTGCCACAGCCCCACCAACCTGGGCAGAAGGGGCACCAGTGAGCACATCCCCAAGGGATGCGTGGCTGAAACAACATCATATCCAGCAGTGAGGCACAGCCAAGTTATCTCCTCCACTCAACAAGGCTCCTGAGTGTTCACACCTCTGCAAAACCCCAAACCCTGTTCACTTCTGTAAGCAAAATGACTCGGTCACTTCTGTAGAAGCCTAACCTGTTACTTAGATATTTGCCTTTAGGAAATGATGCCTGAAAACAGTTTGCTTCAGCCATTTCAAGGGGCTGCTTTATCTTTTACCTGCTGTCTTTGCTCCTGGGTGTGTGTGTGGGGGGGGGGTTCTGGAAAAGCTTAAAATAGCTTTCCTAATAATAAAGAAAGGTAAACTGTTTATACAGTATTACCACTGCAGTGCCTGTGTGACTGCTACCAGACAGCCTTAACAAGTGTGCTATGTTCTACTACCACCCAGGGATTTATTTTATTTATTTATTTATTTATTTTTAGATTTGTGTATTAGGAGGAAAGCAAACTTTCTTCCTAGAGAATCTCCAGAATGATAACCAGGTTTAATTCGCAAGTCATATGCATTTTTTTCATAAACAAGAGATTATGGGAAAAAAAACTCTCTAGTGTTTAGCTTGGCTATCCCCAACAGCGACTTTGGAAGGGCTTCTCAAATGGAAAAGCAGATGTTGCAAATCTGCCTTATCTACGGAGCAACTGTTGACTCTGTTGTGCAAATCCTAATTTACATCTGCATGAAAGGTTTCAGAGATTAAATGGCATTCAAGAAGGAATATTAGCTTTTCTCCCTCCCTCCAGCCCTCCTTTGAATGGATTTACTACTGGCAATTAGCTTTCTGTTCCACCGGCCAAGTAGAAAACAGGATTCATCAGGACTCTACAGTATCCTCCTTTTAATGGACTGTTTTCTCAAATCACCCAATTCAGATGCTGAGAGTTAGAAGAAGAAATAAATCGTCACAAAGCTAAAATAGTTACAAAAACACTTTGGCTGGGAGGATTTCCCTGTGGCACTTGGAAAGCCCTAAGGAGTAAAAAAAAAAAAAAAGGAGAACAAATCAAAGGGGTCTCCTGGCTACACCCAGGAAAAATGGGAATGCAAAACCCCAGGAACACAAAGCTTTGGTTGCTGCTGAGAGCAGAGTGCCTGTCCCAAGGACAGCCTTCAGCTGGGAGTTTGCTGGCTTAAAGGAACAGACACTGATGGGTATTTTCCTTAAAGTTTGGCCAGATTTTCATTTGTTCCTCTAATGAAAAAAAAAAAAAAAAAAAAAAAATAAGAAGAAAAAAAAGCAGCTACCATCCATATCTGTCTCACAGTTCTGTGCTTTTTTTTTTTTTTTTTTTCTGAAGTAAAGAAAACCTAATGAAATGTCCTCCGCTTCAACATCAGTGGTTCCTGAAGATGGGGAGTGGGGATGCTGATGTCCCCGGGCATCCCGTGGGAGCTCTTTGATTGTGCTGAAGCACCTCAAGGATGCCCACACAGATGGTTCCTGTTCTCCCAGGTGCCAAAGGCTTCGTGTTGGACCTGCTTTACTCAAGAGGAGGCCAGCAACGAGCTCTCAGCAGCCCACACACAGTCATACCCAGCCCACCTCACCCAACCATGGTGGCCAAACACGGTCAACTTGGACCTCTTCCTACACATGGTAGAGGAATGGGACGCTTGATGGGCTGATCCTAGGGGAAGCACAACCATGGGTTCTCCGTTTGGTGTCTGCCTCCTGTTGCCTCAGGAGTGGTGGCCAACTCAGCCCCAACTTTCAGATCCATAGAGTGACAAGCTGGTTTGGGAGAAGTGAGGCCAAAATCACTGGCTGCACAGAGTAGCACCAGTGTCCTAGCTTGGTCTCAATAGGCCGATCCTGTCACAAAATGGTTGAGGTTTTATATTTGTGCTCCTCATGCCCAAGGAAATTAAAAAAAAATCATCACTGTAGTGTGTAAATGACAACCACAACTGGATGAAACCAGTGGAGGCAGTTACAGAAACTGAGGCCTAGACTGAGGCTTCCCAGCTTCCTAAAGGCCTGAGCAAAGCTCATCCCCAGCCTCCACTGAAGGAGGACTGGGTCCCAGAACCATGCCAAAATGCACAAAACCCAGCACAGAGAGGTCCTGAGCAAACCCAAGCTCTTCAGGCATCAGCACACCATGCTGGCCTTCCTGGACCAGGCCACTCGGCTGGGTCCTCCTCTACACTCATGTCCTTCCTAAAATCCTTCAAAAACTCATCACGTTGAGAGTTCTCGACCTCAGGGCAGGTTTTCAGCTATCTGGTGCATGCTAGCAGAACATGCAGCACCTTTTCAGTGCCCTTGCAGACATTTTTTTTAAACGATACGTAGTCACCAGGCCCAACAGTTGAGGTTCACCTCAGAGGAAGTTTCTATGAGATGCAGACCCGGAATAGTGGGAATACAATTCCCAGGCTGGTCCAGACGGGTGCCTGTGATGCCTTCCTGAAGTGGGTTTTGAGATCACATGGTGCTAGAAAAAATTTGCCATAAGGCCCCAACCTTTCCCCTTCGGTTCACAGCTATGCAGCCACCAAATCCCAGCGCCTCTGCGTTTCCCTTGCACTTCTCATGTGCGCTCCTCTAATCTTCATTTAATGCAGGCAGCTGGCTGTAAATACCCCAGAACAATGACTTTAATCCTAAGTATCCTGGAGCCCCCCTTCTTCCCTGCACCAAAACTGACAAAAAATAAAAAGAACAGCCTCATGACAGCAAGATGGAGAAATCCAAGCTAGCCACTGGGCCAAAAGAGCAGAAAGGCACAATGAGCTAAATTTTGCCTGGCCCGCTAATTAAAAACGGAAGCGACCATACTCTGGAGCCAGCGATGGGAGGTGGGGGGAGTTTTCATGCTATTCAAAACCCGGCTTCCAACTGGGACCATATTCACTCCACATTAATTGTCATTCCAACTACGAGTGTCCTAGTTTCAAAATGAAAACTACTCTCCAGCGTAGCTAGTGAAAACCAACACCAGTTTCAAGGCATTAAACAAAATTTATTGATTGCATTTTCCCACCCACTAAAACTTTAATAAGCATTAAACCTCAAACTCCTGGCCCTGTTTCCTCCCTCTACCCTTTCTCTCCATAAAAAGGGTCAGGCCCCTCTATATGGAGATTAGGGCTTAATGTTTGGTATTTGTTTATGAGCCTATCAATTGCCTCTATTTCAGGGGGGGAAAAAGCACATCTGAAAAAAAAAAAAAAACCCTCTGGTACACACGGATTAAGAGAGGGCAAAGGTTTAGGGTAGTTTCTTTTTTTTTTTTTTTCAACTGATTGTGGGTTTTAGATATATTACTGATCATGTTTACAATGAATGAAAATAAGTAAATATTCCCCTCTTTGCAAGCTTCCCTTGAGTTACATAAAATGGCATTTTTCAAAGATCCCTATTTCTCAGTAAAAAGACACAGAACTTCAAGGCCTCTCTGCTCGCTGTTTTCAGCTGTGTAAAAGGAAAAAAAAATAATTTGGGGGCCACTCTGTCTGCATTCTTAGCAAAGAAAACAAAGGCCAAACATTTGAAATGCAAAGGTCAGTGATTAAGCCCAGAAATCCATATCTAGGCATCAAAATGAATAGCCAGATTTTAAGAGTGCTTAAGTGCTTTAAATGCAGAGCCTGACCTGGCTCAGCATCTTTCAAAACCAAGCCTGTTATTTCAATGCCTCAAGCGAGATGGAGGTGCCAGGTACCCAAATTGCAGAAGTCTAATCTCCTTTTCGTGAAGGCTGAGCCGTTGTAATCTAAAGTCGCGAATGACAAACCAAGATTTTATTAGTTAGAAAGCACATCTCACTAAAGCTGCAACACTTTGCCCTTCTGCTAAACTCAACGCTTACCCTTCAGCGTTACGAGAAAGAGTTTTGAGAGATGGCAAAAGAAAAGCAGTTGTAGAGAATTCTTTTATTTCTCCTCTTTAAAGAAGGCTGCTGAAGGGATTAGACAGCTTGGAGTTCACTGCTCTGTTAAATCAACCTTACAGTATTTTTTCAGCTTGTTTGACTTGCTGTTTCTGTATACATTTTGTGTTTTCACCTTTCTGCATTCAAATCCCATGCTAGCGTTTGTTCTGGGCTTCTCACAGGAAACTTGGTCAGCTCTTTATTTGTATTAAGTCTATGGAGTTATAGAAAACAGACTTGGAAAACAATCCCTAAATTAGCAGGACTTACCAGCATACATGCCTAGGCGCACACACACGGAGCGCCGCATACCATCCTACCCGAACGCGGCGTTTTATCATTTCCAGCAGCAACAGCAGGGCATCGGGTTCAGCAGCACGGACCTTTTAATGGTCTCGTGCAACCGTATCTATTACAGTGGGTTTCTGACTGCACGTAATAAATTAAGAGAGAGTTCAAGGAAGTCATGCGTGTCTCAGTTCTCACTCCCTACAAACTGCTTTAATGCTCCCAAATAATCATCCGCTAGGAACTGAACCACGGTAGGCTCCAGAAATGCCAGCAGCAGGTTAGACAGCTCCACGTGCAGCTATTTTAATGCATCCATAAGGAAAGGCACTCTCTGCAGAGCGTCCTGCAGCAGGACACAGCTGGTCCTGCCTGCAGGAGCCTGGGACCTTCCACAGGCTCTCTCAGGCACCTGCCCCATCCTCTGTGGTCTGAGCTTCTCAGCTTTTCCCTTCCTTCCCCCCCAAAAAAACATGTCTAAAATCTCTTCTTTCTGCAAGAGAGCTCCCAGACATCCCTGTGCAACAGATGCCATTGCGACAGCAGGGTTGGTCATTGC